>NC_136061.1:1747350544-1748696406 GCF_964261635.1 Lissotriton helveticus
TACATTTTCAGCCAAGACAGGGACTGTAAGGGAGACAGTGTTGTCAGATTTTTCAAGCACTCCCTAGCTCAGAGCTGATACACGATAAACCAATCCTCTTTAGAAATCATTAACAAACGTCTTAGGCAGCATTATAATGGGATAATTGCCCACCAACCAGTTATGGATCTGAAGACATTTGAAAGTCCGCAGAGAGGGCGCTGAACGAACACCTAATTGAGAATTCCTTAGTGGTACGATAAGTTGCTTGCCTGAAGCAATGGGGGTTTTGGGCACGTCAGGCTTATGTTTAAAAAAATAAAACAAATAATAAATTAATGATGTTATCTATTTTACTTCAGAGCAATGTTGTCTGACAAACTTTGTGATGACATGGACATGTCAGGGATTTTGGGTGCCCTGGGCAAAAACTATTTTGGGGTCCCTGTTCAGTACAGATTCAAGTTTAAATGATTTACTTTCAGCTCTGCCATACCCTATTTAGCCAGGCTACTAACGGTGCACAGGCGCTGTAGTCGAAATTCTAAAAGCATTTACATCTTTTATTCAGAGATAGTGATGTGTTTTTACTGTTGTAACAAAGCAGCAGCCCACTAATTTTACAGTGAATAATATCTGTTATATCCTCCAATTTGTCATATGTGAGGACCCGCTTGGATCTAACTTTTTTATAGTTAACTTTTTTATGGTTCTTGCATGAAACAAACACATTTCTCTGCAAAAAGTAATAGACTCCCTTGCATCAATCACATTAAAAAGAAATTAAACAAAACAGTATTTGCAAGAATCTGTTTAGGAATTATTCCAGGCCATCCGGGTAAAAACAGAACTGTCTCTATCAAGGGGCCCCTGGAAGGCTGGATTGAAGTGCATTTAGATGCCTCCCTAATGTAATTTAGGACGAAAACCTTGATGGGGCAGGACATTCCCATACTTGTGTACAGGGGTGAGTGAGGTGGACATATGAATTTGGGTGAGCATGTTAGTGCAGAGTGGGACTAATGAATGTATGGTTAGTGGTGGACTTATTTGAGTGAGATTGCAGATTGAGCAGTGAGGGGGACAGGTGAGTGAAGTGTCATGAGTGCAGGTTGAGTAGAGTGCTAGTGTGGCTGCAGGGTGAGGTACATGATGAACAGCGCAAGTGCATTGTGAGTGCAGAGTGATCACTGAGTTGAGAGTAAGTGGGTGAATGGTGTGAGTGTATCAGTATCAGTGTAAGTGCAGGGTGAGGATGAAAGTGAAGGGCGAGAATGAGGAGCGAGTTGTCTGAATGCAAGGTGCAATCCCAGACACTTGAAATAACTCAGCATGTTATTGACGGCAGTGTAGGGTTTCAAATGTGTTAAACTATTGCTATTATGGCAGTAACCAGGGATCAGGGTGGTGGAAGAAAATAATGTGCTCATCCCTCAACAAACTTCCAGTTTTATGATTAGGATTGCCAGCTTATTATTTTGATGTCACAGATGGTATAAAAATAAGCAGTCACCTAAAACTAAATTTTCAGCACTTGTCTGTGCATACTTTGAACAGCAAATATAAATAGAAAGAACTTTTAAATGTTTTCTAGAGCTGCCTGAATGATTCATGACTGATAATAAAAGGGAACAAAGACAGAAAAGTCACATTACAAATGAATATGTACAGGGTCGGCTTTAGGGCAGTGCAACAGGTGCGGCCGCACTGGGCGCTGACCTATGGAGGGGGCGCCAACCTCATGGGGAGGCGCTGTGTTTCGCAATAACTTATGAATGGCACATATGCCTGGTGGTAGTGAGAGAATCCGAGGAGACAATCATGGGGTGTGGGGGCACCAAAAACAATTCTCGCACCAGACGCCACCAGCGCAAAAGCCGGCCATGAATACATACTATTTAGTGTCAAGACAGGCAATTTGCAGGCTGTTTAAACAACCCATGGCTGGTTGGCATTTTGCGAGCCTGCCTGTGTAATTTTAAAAGAAACTTACAGGGACATTTTAAGGATTTTGGGGGCCCTGGGCCAAGACCAGCTTTGATTTTATGATCCAGTCTCAGCTCTTTCATGCCTTCTTTGGTCAAATACTAAATAAATGTACATCTGATATTCAGGTATAGTGATGTGTGTTTACAATATGTAACAACAGCAGTTCACTAATATTACTGCAAATAATCTGTCACACCTTCCCAGTTCTCATATACGAGGTCCTTTATTGATCTAAAATAAACTTTTTTATATGGATGTTGCCTGACGCATACACACATTTTGTCTGCAAAATGTCTGTAATAGGCTCTTACACATTAAGAATTAATGATAGAAAAATGCCATTTGCAACATTGTGTTTATAAAAATGTCAAGGTTAAGGGCAAGACTTGAACTAGAACAGAGCTGGCTCTTTCAGTAACCCCTCCTCAAACCCACCCCTCCCCCTTGAAAGACTGGGGCCCTGGACCAGAGCCCACCATGCCCATGCCTTGAAATGTCCGTGTCTCCTCTATGGGAAGAGCTAACTCTCCCAGGAGGGGGTTAATTCATAAGATCAAAAATGCTTCAGCTGCGAGGTGGCGTGGCTTGCAGCCGACGAAAATGGCCGCTGGCTAGGAGAGCTCCGAGGTTGAAGTGACCCTCCGGCGACAATCCGACCATTTATCCTGACAGTTACTGGGAGGCGACGGCACCAGTGAACGCCTGTGACCAAGCGACATCGCCGACAGCAAGTCCGGCGAAAATCCGAGGTACGGACCGACACCACTCGAGGTCGGAGGAAGTGGGCCTAACATCGTAACAGAAGCCGGGGCCTCAAGTGATCCGAAGGCTCAGAGACTCGCCGGGGCACGGAGTAGCAGAATCACCGCCCAACATCGAACGGAGAATCGGCTCCGGCGGGCAAGAGGGATCAGCCCACGCAGCCCTTTGCAGCGGCGTAACCATAAGGTGGAGCGCGCATTAGGTCCCGCAGTGTGGGACTGTGACTGGGGGCGGAGAGGCGATCCGCAGGCCCGGACCGGGCGCTAGAGGAAGACACAGTGAGGCACCCGCACCGGTGTGGAGACAACCACACCCGCGAACGGCGGTGGCACAACCCCCAACCCACACGGCATCTCCCGGCAGACATCAGAAGAAGGCCTAGACCGGAGGCAACAACCGGGGCCTTGGGCGCCTACACACGCCACATAGGCTCCACAATCGACGGCGCAGTCCGCGAGGGAGACCCCTACCGACCCAATCAGCGAGAATCGTGGTGGAGGCCCCACAATTATATCCAAACGGCAACAAGGTGGGTTCAGATGAACTTAGTATAAAGGCCGGACACATCCCGCACTCTTCACACGCGCCGAGCGCTGGGAAGGCTCACTCCTACAAAACCCCTGAAAGCACCGGCAGCTGCTGCCCTCGCCTCTAGCTCAGGAATATACCGCAAATACACGAGAAGGGGGCAACGCATTGCCGAGGCTTCAGGCCCCACCGGTGTCTTGTGCATAGCGACGTATCCTTCCCCTACAGCCGACCCAGTGTGCCGGGATGTCTAGCAGGGGCCCAAGAAACCTCACGACGCAGGCCAAACTGGACAAGTACGCCTATAATAAAGACTTTCCCCCATTGCAGGAAGGGAGACCCTCGTCAAACGGAGCTCAAGGTGGAGGAACGCCCAAAAAAGTCACGCTAGAGGACATAATGGCGGCACTGGCCGAAGTGCAAACGACGGTGGGCTCCATTTCTACGGACGTCTCATTACTCCGCGCAGATTTTCAAAAAATCACCGCCAGAGTGACGGAAGTAGAGCGAACCACAAAATCACTAGTGGGCGACACGGCAACGCTGGCGAAGACGGTCTCCCGACTTGAGACTGAGAACAAAATGCTGGCCGAGAAGCTGGATGACCAAGAAGGGCGCGCACGACGCAATAATGTGCGAATTTTAGGTATTCCGGAAAGTGAAGGCACCCAGGCAATGGACTTATTCGTGGAAGACCTAATAAAAACTAGGCTACAGCCCAAGGGGCTCTCCACATTCTTCTCAGTAGAGAGGGCGCACAGGGTGCCAGGCGGAAAGGCTCAGCCGGGAGCACCCCCGAGACCGGTGCTTGCGCGCCTCTTCAACTTCAGAGACAGGGATATCATTCTCCAAACAACATGGATCTCCCCACAAATCCGAATCCAAAACTCATCAATCTCCTTCTTCCCTGACTACACTGCTGCGGTGTCAAAACGGCGCCGAAGCTTTCTGGAAGTTAAAAAAGTCTTGCGATCACGTGAAATACCTTACTCCATGCTGTTCCCGGCGAGGCTTAGAGTGGCGGCTGAGGGGAAGACATGGTTCTTCGACTCACCGGAGGAGGTGTACGACTGGCTTGAAGGCTGGAGAAGGAAGGATGGACCCCGTCGTGGTGGGAGAGACCGCAGCCACCACGCAGATGAAGCAGCGACAAACAGCCCTGAACTCCAAACAGCAAGGATCTCCCCACAAATCCGAATCCAAAACTCATCAATCTCCTTCTTCCCTGACTACACTGCTGCGGTGTCAAAACGGCGCCGAAGCTTTCTGGAAGTTAAAAAAGTCTTGCGATCACGTGAAATACCTTACTCCATGCTGTTCCCGGCGAGGCTTAGAGTGGCGGCTGAGGGAAAGACATGGTTCTTCGACTCACCGGAGGAGGCTTACGACTGGCTTGAAGGCTGGAGAAGGAAGGATGGACCCAGTCGTGGTGGGAGAGACCGCAGCCACCACGCAGATGAAGCAGCAACAAACAGCCCTGAACTCTTCACTCCCATCGAGGAGGGCTCACGGAATCCGGATCAAGGAGACTCTGGCCTGAAATGAATCAGATGGAACGAGTAAGAACTTCACCTATGGGCCTGCAGGAGCAGTAAGACATGGTTACAGGCCGGCTCTGGACATGAGGCGGAAACGGGCCCGCCCGCAAAGGAAGGGTCACATTCACCTCAGACTTCGTAACCCCTACACGCAAGTACACTGTTGGGACATGGGTTAGAGCACTCTGCTGATTTGGGGTGGCGGGCAGTTTGGAGTCCGCCGGGCAGGGAGGCAGGGAGGGGGGAGGCGTTATGGGATGGGGGAGTTAGTAATGTAGAGTTTTTTGTTCGAATATTGCAACACAGGCACCGTTTCTTCATCACCCACTTAGGCACGACGGACTGGCCGAGGCGACCAGCTGGGAGCTTCCAGTCACGATCTCCTCGACATGACACTCACACCATAAGCACACTGCCAGACACGCGGGACCGCGTTCCACATTCCCGCACTCCTCGGACCTCGGTCCGCGTTCTAAATCCGATGACACTGATGCACCAACTTACCGATGACCATGGCTGATCACGGTATCTCTTCACCAGCCCCCCAATCGCAACCGCTAGTTGCCCCCACGCTAACAATCATATCGTGGAATGTCAATGGTCTAGGCCATAAAATTAAGCGGGGCTTAGTCCTCCAATATCTCAAGAGAAAGGCGCCCACATTAGCCCTACTACAGGAAACACATTTGGTGGGGACTACCTCAAAGGCTCTTAATCGATGGGGCTTCAAGATGGTCACACACGCAGAATTCTCGGCGGGTTCCCGTGGGGTTGGAATCCTGGCCCAAAAAAACGCGCCACTCCTCATCAAACGCACGTGGGCAGATGACCAAGGGCGATTTGCGGCGCTGCATTGTCAACGGGAGGGGCGGCCATATAATATAATCTCAGTCAACATTCCCCCTACGTTACACCAAGGGGCATTTCAGGACCTGGGTAAACTACTACTTGAACTCCCGGAAGGTGAACTAATCATGGGAGGAGACTTCAATGCAGTATTAAATGCTGCGCTTGATCGGCTTCCTCCTCGTGAAACCACTAGACCCAACCAAATGTTTAACGACTTCCTGGAAGCAATGGGATTGGTAGATATGTGGAGACTTAAACATCCCCAGGACCATCATTACACGTTTCACTCAGGGGCACATAATAGCCTCTCCAGGATAGACTACATACTAACCCTGACGATCCCCCCGGAAAAGATCACGGCTCTGGGACACCTGCCAAGAGGGATATCAGACCACTCCCCCGTGCACCTCACCTACACGGCACAGCCCACCAGACGACAAAGAATATTCCCGATATACCCCGGCTATCTCAAAAATAGAACTATTTTGAGAACACAAAAAACTTCTACCACACATTACTTTGAGGAAAACCCAGACTCGGTAGATTCACCTTCGGTCTTATGGGAGGCATACAAGGTAGTGCTCAGAGGACAGGCTATCTCTACCGTTTCCAGGCACAAAAAAGAACAGAGAGCTGCTGTTGAAGCCTTAGAAACAGCAGTCCAAACAGCAGAATCGGCCCATGCCTCGGATAACACAGAAGACACAGCACGCACACTAAAACTAGCATCACAGGAGTACAAGGCATACGTAGAAGCCGTTACCAAGGCAAAACTGACTAACACACTACATAGGGTATATGAACTGGGTGACAAAACTGGAAAGATGCTCGCATGGTTGGAACGTAGGGAAAGGGCCAGGAGATGGATTGCCACATTAGAGCGCTCGGATGGGACACACACGACGGCTCCCCCGCAAATTGTAGAAGAACTGGCCACTTATTATGAGACCTTATACACTGCACGGGGCAGGCAGACGGAGGACGATTGCATGCAGTTCCTGCAGGGCATACCCCTACCCACACTATCACAGGAAGATGCACAGACACTGGAGGACGACTTTACAGGGGAGGAAGTGGGGAAGGCTCTTACAGCACTGCATACTGGGAAAGCGCTGGGGCCGAACGGCCTACCCGTTGAACTCTACAAAACACTATCACGACACATAATCCCCTACATGCTCCCGATGTATAATGACTGCCTGTCAAGTGGAGAACTCACGGCTGACCAACGACTAGCCACCATTGTCGTAATACACAAACCCGGTAAGCCACCTGACCAGACATCCTCCTACAGGCCGATCTCCCTAATGAATGTGGACGCTAAAGTCCTGGCGAAACTTCTGGCGCTACGACTACAGCCCCACCTTACAGACCTCATACACCCGGACCAATCGGGCTTCATGCTTGGGAGAAATACGTCACTGAACCTACGGCGTGTACATGGAGTCCTACATCGTATTCCCCTCTTACGGGAAGACGCGGCCATCCTCTCTCTTGACGCGACAATGGCCTTCGACCTAGTGGAATGGCCATTCCTATTCGCGGTCCTCAGAAAGATAGGCTTCGGCCCTAAATTTTGCAGTTGGATTAAACTTCTTTACACCAAACCGATGGCGCAGGTGGTAGCAAATGGCCACACTTCCCGCACATTCACTCTGGGACGCGGAACGAGGCAGGGATGTCCTCTATCCCCGCTACTCTTCGCACTCGTGCTCCAACCCCTGGCGGTGCAGGTACGAGTGGACCCCATAATCAGAGGTATCACATGGGGGACGGGATGGGAGGATCGCGTCTCCCTCTACGCAGACGATGTCTTGGTTTATTTGATGTCCCCCTCCCAGTCATTGACAGCTTTAATGGACCTGCTCAGGGCCTACGGTGAGGTGTCGGGATACACCATTAATTGGACAAAATCGCTTCTTTACGTCCTGCGAGGCCACACACCGACGCTGCCCCCAGATTGCACCCTACAGACGGTCACCAGGGGGTTCAAATACTTAGGGATCTATGTCACGCCACAAGAACCCTTGTATATAGAAGAAAACCTAATGAAACCACTACGGAGGCTAAAATCCGACGTCACACACTGGCGATCTTTACCACTTACATTGCTAGGGAGGGCCGCGTTATTTAAGATGCTTTCACTCCCCAGATTTCTTTACGCGTTGCAAAACACGCCCTTTCCAGTCCCTCTTACCTATTTTAAATCCATAGGCACAGAAATCTCGACACTCCTGTGGGATGGGAAGCCGGCCCGTATAGCACACGCCAAATTAATCCGATCCTGGTATGACGGGGGGATCACCCTACCCTGTGTTAAATTGTATTACTGGGCAGCACCGCTCATAGTGGTTAATCAGTGGATACACGCCCCACAAATGGACCGGGCCTTCAGTCTAGACCGAACAGTGCTACCACCTGACCAACTCATGCGAGCGCTATACACGAACAAACAGCGCCACACCTTTACAGGCCCAACAGCCCACACGATCAAGATCTGGCACGCAGCACAGAGAGCCTTGGGGTGGGAGGGAGTGCTCAGGCTCGCCACGCCACTTTGGGACACGCGGCGACTAGGTACCCTAGCAAACACGAAGGGCTTCCGGCAATGGGACTTAATTGGTATCTCCAAAATCGGGGACTTATGGAAAAAAGATGAAATAGTCACCTTCCCAGCCCTTAAAGAACAATATGGGATGGCAGATACCGAACGATATCGATACGCGCAAATCAAGCATGCATTACAGGGGGCACTTCCAACGGGCACCCGACTTGCTGAATCTTCCCCCCTGGAGGATAGACTCCTTACTGAATGCCCAGACAAAAAAGCGATCTCCCTCACATATTGCAAACTTATTAATAACATGCCCGACCCCACGGCTATCCTCCGGAGCCAATGGGAAATAGACCTGGGGGACATAGAGGATGAAGCCTGGCTATACGCACTAGCATCTCCCAGGGAGGCCTCCATCCCGTCACGACTCAAGCTGGTGCAATTGAAAATATTACATAGAATATACTACTCCCGCACACTCCTACACCGGCTAGGCCGTAATCCAGAACCTGTCTGCCTGCGAGGGTGCGGTCTCCCGGGCACATTCTTTCACATACTATGGAACTGCCCCAAGATCCAATCTTATTGGGACCGAATACTCTCCGAAATATCGGAGGTAGGTGGTATCGAACTGCCAAGAGAACCTAGATGTTGTTTGCTGAATATTTGGTCGCCCACTGACATGAATCGGGGAATGCAGACATGGGCAACATTGGGTCTAGCCCTCGCCAAACGGAACATCGCCAGGAACTGGGGCTCGGGGGTGGGACCCACATGCACACAATGGGGAGGAGATGTGGACACAGCCATGCTGGCGGAAAAGGCAGTCTATGTGCATCGAGGATGCCCCAATAAGTGGACTAGGATATGGGGGAAGTGGAACAAATACAGAGGGCACCTATGCGACCCACCACAAGACCTGTCCGATCTAGAAAGTAGTCCATGAAGAGGGTACCCCGAATTGCTACTGTAACGTTGACCTGGAGTTATACCTGCCGGAGGGAGGGATAGAGACCTATATACCCCTTGACTGGTGAGACGGGAGGATAGCAAATGATTATGCCAAGTAGATAACACTCCTCTGTGGAGATTTAATTATAAAGATACCCGTGCCCGATAAGTTGGGGAACTGTTAGCCTTCAGTTAGAAAAGTAATGCAGTTTAATTGATGTATGAAACGGAAAGTATGTTGCAAAGAAGATATGCCTATATTCTATAACTGGACCGAAACGCCAAATGTTATGTGTAACAGGTAAAGGCAAATACTATGCACATGGTTGCTTATGTCGTCTATTCTGTCTGAAGCAATTTCAGCAAGTTTGTTTCTAATTTAAAAAGAAAATACGGACCTATTCAGATTTCTAATCCTACTGTAAATTGTGTACCCACATTGTTACTGAACGCCGCCGAACCCCTGGGATGTCGGCTAAAGGGCTGTGTTATCCTGCTACTAAAAATACCAAGGACTGAGCCGCGGCCGGCCCAAGGGGTTGTAGGCCGGAAGCTGTGTATACTGTTAGAGGTACAATAAAGGTCTTTAAAAAAAATAAAAAAAATGATTCAGCTGCAGTGGGAGGCAAAGGGGTCTCTTCTGCTAAAACCGAAAGCGTGTCTGTTGGTTTGCTTTCAGTTTTAGCAGAGGAGTCATCCTGCCTCCCACTGCAGCTGAAGCTGTCAGCTCGTGAATTAACCCCCTCCTGGGAGGGTTAACATAACAAAAGGGCACTTTGTGCCCGTCGATTTCCCCTCTCTCCTTCCTCCTCCCTCCAGCCATTCCGGAGTTCTCCAAGGGAAGGAAGGTCAGATTAGTGGAGTGCGTGCCCCCCCTGAGATGGTGTCGCGCCCCCCCCCCAGATTGAAGAACTCTGCTCTAACATGATAGGTGCAGCAGGAAGTGACAACGGTGACCACTTACTTTATTTTAGTTTATTGTTCTGAACTTGTGCTTGTGTTCTTGGATGTTTCTGTCTATGTGCGTGTCTGTGTGCGTCAGTGTGCATATGAGAGTGTGTGCTTGTGCATGTCTGTGCGTGTGATGGTGTGCGCACGCTGGATTTGTTATTTTCTGGCGGCCGCTGTCCTGGATATTGACTTTAACTGCCTGGTGCCTGACCTTAGGTGGACCACCAGTGTACAGTACAGTCCCCTGCCTGACCCCAAGATGGCTTCCATAGTGGTTCCCTACACGTTGTTTTACTTCCCTTGACAACAATTGGACATTGACCAGACCATGAACCTATCCCCTAACCTGCCTACACATCAGGACTTGGAACCTGCGGAACTTACCCCAGACTGTGGAGACCTAGCAATTTGGCTGATGCCCGGTGGGGCTACCATATAGCTAAAGAGAAGATGGGTTGTGGACTCCCCCTCCCTGCCGTCACCTACCCAGCCGGACCTTGGGCAGATTTTCCCCTCGTCTCTACGTCCTATCTTCCTCCTATCCCCTTACCCTTCCTTGCTCCATTCACCTTGTCCCCTATGTTCTTTAAATGCTTTTCTTGATACTTATGTAACTTTTAACTGATGTAAATTGCAACATTATTGTCCCTCATATAAAGCGCTCTGATTCCATCGGGTCTAGCCAACACTATATAATAACTCATTAATTAAATGTGTTCCCATTTAGTACTCTTTCTCTCTTTGTCTACCTCCCTAGCTCCTATCCACTCTCCTCTGAATCTCTCACCTTGCCTGCTAGTCTGCCTAGCCCCCTGTGCTTTGTGCCCTTTGACCAAGCACTTCTTCTCCCCTTGTTAGGGAAAGATCTAATATTTATACTCTGGAGTCTCAGCGTACCCGCTGAGAGAGTCCGCTGCGCCAAGGGAGCCACTCACAGCTGAGGTATGGTATGGTACCCCTTGCCAAAGCACGCCCTCTCCCCTTTTTGGGGAAGGATCCAGTATGTAGGCTTTGGAGTCTCAGAGACCCCTCTGAGAGAGGCCACTGAGTAAAGGGAGCCTCCCGCAACAGAGATAGGGAAGTGATATCACTTCCCCTGGGATCACAGCTTACTGGACTTTGGACGTTGCTTTGACTCGTCTACCGGTTTGTGTCCCCGTCGCCCTTACCCTCCTCTTTCCATGCAGTGTCCTTCACCCTCCCCAACTCTTTCCCGCCTTCATTACCTGTCTACTTCCCCAGCTCCTTCCCCCCTCCCCTGAATCTTTCCCCTTGCCTGCTTTCCCCCTTATGTATTTGTTCTTATTGTTTATCTTGACCTTACAAGTAACTATGTTGCCATGCTCTAATAACTGTGTAACCTTTGTAACGATGTAAACTGTAACTATGATCTGATGCTCATGTAAAGCGCTCTGAGACCTCCAGGTCTAGCCAGCGCTATATAAAACCTTTAAAATAAAATAAATATACCTGCGATGACAGCAGTGCCTACTTTTATTAATTGGTGTTAGACTCACAGTCTCATAATGGCATTGCAAAACACTGTACCTCCACCTCCATTTTTGCAAAATCCAGAGTTACCTGACACAGTGTGGGAGGATTGGAGGGAATCTTTTGAAACATGCTTGAAGGCTATTAGAGGTGATGTTTTCATGGCTAAGAGGAAATTGGCAATTTAGAAACACATTTTAGGCGTAGAGGGCAGAAGATGTGGTAGCGTTAGACATTTAGTGGAGTAAAATGTTTGCACTGCCTTCACAGCCAGGTGTTTCAAGTACAAGAGATCTGGACATTATTCCAGGGTGTGCAAAGATGGGAAAATTGTGAAAAAATCCAGTGTGGGATTAGTAGAGTAGCAAAGTTCTAGGGATGTGTGCACAAGTTATGACATAGATGAGGAGGTGGAGGTGTTGGTAGTTTACGATGGGGACAAAGAGGGTGGTGATTCTAATGTGAGACCTTATCAACCACTCAAATGTTAAATAGAAATGAATGGTGTGAAAAGTACACATATGGGCTGATTTGTGTTCACCATACACGTTGGTTGACAAAACTGTGCAAAAGTGTCAAGGGTCCTGTATTGACTTCTGCAGATGTAGAACTGGAGGGGTATTGTGGGGTCAAGTTACCCATGTTGGGGTTTTTTGTACTGATTTAAAGAACAAGGGAAGGAGTACCAGCTGTAGAGTATATGTGGTGGAGCGAGGCAAGACTTTATTGAGATGGAGAGAACAGAAGGTTTTCTGTATTACATTGGATCCCCATCACCCTGACCAGTTGTTGACGGCACTGAGGAGAGTAGAGAAGGGCTATGTGCAGTTTCCCAGTTTGTTCTGTGAGGAACTTGGGTCTCAGAATTTTTTTTAACACAGTATCATTCTAAAGCAAAATTTAATTCCGAAGGTCCACAAGGTGCGCAATGTTCCATTTGCTTTGCGAGGACAACTCTGAACTGGACCGGTTATGTAAGGTCATTGAGCCCATTGAGGTTTTGGAGTGGCTTATCCCTATTGTACATGCAAAAAAAAAAAGGTAACAGCAAGCTACGAATGTGGGTCGACTTAAGGGATTTTAACAGTTTCATATGGGTGGATCGCCATCCTCTTCCCCTCATCAGTGAAATATTAATGAGTGTAAGAGAGGAAAAATGTTACTCTACACTAGACCTATTCAACGCATATCCCCAGATAAGTCTGCATGCTGAGTCCAAGCACCTGACATCATTTATTACACTAGAGGATGCGTATCAATTCAAACGCATGCCCTTCAGTTTGGCATCAGACTTCTCGGTGTTCCAGAGGGCCATGCAGAGTGTACGGAGTGGGTTGTAAAACGTAATGTGCTTCCAATATGATCTTTTGGTGTGGGAGAGAACAATGGAGGGCATGATGCCAAGTTGTAGGAGGTATTGTTGAGTTTGGAGCAAGCAGGTCTAACGACTGCTCTGGACTAATACAAATTAGAGGCGAATGAAGTGCAGTACCTAGGACATTAAACTGAAGGAATTCAACCGAAATGAATTAAACGGAAAGTTAAACCAATTAAGGCAATTGAAAAGGTGCCTGCCCTGCAAGACCAGGAACAATTAAGGTCCTTTTTAGGATTAGCTGAATATTATGCTAAGATCGTCAGAATTGTTGCTGAAAAAGCATATAGTCTGTGAACTTTGTTGAAAAAAGGAGTGCAGTATCTATGGACTGATGAATGCCAGGAATCTTTTGCTGTTATTGAGAAATCTATCCGTGAGGCTCTGATGTTAAAACCTTTTGATCCCAATAAAAAAAAACGTAGTAGTCACTGATGCTAGTGCATACAGTCTGGGTGCTGTTTTAATGCAAGAAACTAAAGGGCGTGAAAGAGCTGTGGCATTTGCATCCCGTCTGTTAAAAGGAGCTGAGCCCTCTAACTCAACAATCGAAAAAGAAGCCTTAGAGTGCTGGTGGGGTATACAATATTTTTTAATGTATGTTTGGGGAAACCAGTTCGAATTATGGACTGATCACAAACCGTTAATAGACTTGTTCACCACCAAGGGTGCTGGGGTGACCACACCCCGTATAGACAAGCGGTTGTATAGATTACAAAAATTCAGATTCACTATATGTTATGTACCTGGAAGCAAAAGTCTAGGTCCAGATTGTTTGTCAAGGCTTCCACCGACGGGCGCGAGAATGTTGAAGATGAGAAATGGGTTGTGGTGGAAGTAAACAAGACAAGCAAGGATGCTATTTGGGAGGACGAATGGAAACTAAAGTTAGTGGAAGACCAGCATATGAATTTGGTTGTGGAAAATATTTAGAGTGGTCTAGGTGTAGGTGAGGACCAAAGAGAAAATCTGAATGAATACCTATCTGTATTGGGTGAGCTTTCAGTATTAAATAGAACTGTATAGAGGAGACACAGGCAATTACTTCCGGAGGGTTTGCGTTGCCGACTGTTAGAACTTTTCTATGAAGGCCATGGGGGAATTTCCGCCATGAAATGCAGAGCATGCATTGATTTTTGGTGACCAGGAATGTATGGAGATGTTGACAGATGTGTGAGGGATTGTGTACCATGTACTTGCAGTGACAAGTCCCATCATGTCATGGAAACTCCCATTGTCCCTAGTGCTTTTCCCAAGCGAGCTTAGGAAAAGTTGACCATTGATATTTGTGGGCCATTTCAGTGTTTAGGCAAGGAAAACAGATATGCCTTTGTATTAATTGACTATTTTTCTAAGTGGCCGGGGGTGATATTCATGAGGGAGATCAAAGGCAATTATGTTATTTCATTCTGTGAAAAGATTTTCAGGAGAGAGGGAAGTCCTGGAACTTTGGTATTGGACAACGGCCCGCAATTTACGTCAGCAGAATTCACAAATTTTCTAAAGATGGAAGACATCAAACACCATCATACTGCTGTGTATCATCCAGGAAAACCATTTAGTAGAAAGGTTCTACCGTGTTTTGGGTCAGAGTGTACAGTTAGCATTGTGTGCGGAGCTGGAATGCAAAAGAGAAATTAAAAATATGTTGTGTAGTTACAGAACCACGCCACACTCTGTCACAGGTGAAACTGCATTTTTCTTACTGAAAGGAAGAGCAGTATGTATCACAGCTGTCCCAGCGTGGATGGAATGGACTGTGTAGGATAAAGTGGATCTGGAGTCATTGGGAAAGAGTTAGTGACTACCAATATCAGTATGTACATAGACACAAATTAAGGGTAACAAAGTCACGGGTCTTTAGGAAAGCAGAGGGAGCAAGAATTCTTAAGAAAAGCCATAAGAAGGGTTCTTGCAGGTGGTCCTGTTCCAAACAAGTCAGAGATGTGAAGGGGAATAATGTTTTGTTAGAAGGGAAATGGTGGAATGCAAGGATGTTGGCCAAGTGCCCTGCTCTTGAACCCAAGTTGTTGAGTGGGGACTGTCAGTATAAGAATGGCATGCGGAGTAATGATGGTCAGTCTAAGAGTGTGGGTCGTTTGATTCCCAATCAGGATGACAGTCTATCTGGGAGTGGATGCCATTGGATGCCCAATCAGTGTGCAACCCGAGTTGTTCCTCCGTGGATCAGAAGACCACCTAAATGTCTGGAAGATTTTGTTGGTACCTAATATCTGGTTGCTTCTGTGAGTTTCTTGCGTGAAGGTCATGCTCGAAGTATGATTAATTTATTTTTCCAGGTTCAGTGTTGCTATTCCCTTTCTCTCCTGTATCTATTTATGTATGATTTCATTGTTCATATCATTGTTCTGAGTTTTAGCTATATAAGTTCTACACATGTTATGTTCTTTTAGTTGTTGTAAAAAAAAAGATATGTTGTGATGTGTATGAATTGTTATGGGGTTCTGGAAATGGGAGTGGAGGCGGATATTTGCCAGGGTTTGATCGTTTTTACTGAATTTAATAAAACCTTTCCTTACCATCATCTATCATTTTTTGGATCAGATTCTGGCTATAGTGAAAATGATGGAGGAGAATTAGATAACAATATAGATAGAATTTACAACATTTTGGTCTGCCCTGTTCCCATGATGCACTGGGCCAGGGACAGACTAATTTGCATATAGCCAGGTTCTGAGCTGGGATGGGGCAGTGAGCTAAATAACGGTGATGGATCAAGCCCTGATCTTTGGACTGGGTAAGAGTGGTCTGCTTAATTCAGACACTCTGTTCATCACCACCCCCTTTTCTGAATCGTTTTTGGCCACTATAGGTGTGGCAGGGTATACTCAGACATGAGTCCCTTGCTCACTGCTCCATCAGGATTCAAGCAAGCCGGGCCGACGAGGCTGAAATGCCAGAAACCGGTCCCCGGTAGCTTGTCTCCTTTCTGGTGAAGAATTGGCTTGGTAGTTTGGTCGGCCCTGTTCCCATGATGCACTGGGCCAGGGACAGACTAATTTGCATATAGCCAGGTTCTGAGCTGGGATGGGGCAGTGAGCTAAATAACGGTGATGGATCAAGCCCTGATCTTTGGACTGGGTAAGAGTGGTCTGCTTAATTCAGACACTCTGTTCATCACCACCCCCTTTTCTGAATCGTTTTTGGCCACTATAGGTGTGGCAGGGTATACTCAGACATGAGTCCCTTGCTCACTACTCCATCAGGATTCAAGCAGGCCGGGCCGACGAGGCTGAAATGCCAGAAACCGGTCCCTGGTAGCTTGTCTCCTTTCTGGTGAAGAATTGGCTTGGTAGTTTGGTCGGCCCTGTTCCCATGATGCACTGGGCCAGGGACAGACTAATTTGCATATAGCCAGGTTCTGAGCTGGGATGGGGCAGTGAGCTAAATAACGGTGATGGATCAAGCCCTGATCTTTGGACTGGGTAAGAGTGGTCTGCTTAATTCAGACACTCTGTTCATCACCACCCCCTTTTCTGAATCGTTTTTGGCCACTATAGGTGTGGCAGGGTATACTCAGACATGAGTCCCTTGCTCACTGCTCCATCAGGATTCAAGCAAGCCGGGCCGACGAGGCTGAAATGCCAGAAACCGGTCCCCGGTAGCTTGTCTCCTTTCTGGTGAAGAATTGGCTTGGTAGTTTGGTCTGCCCTGTTCCCATGATGCACTGGGCCAGGGACAGACTAATTTGCATATAGCCAGGTTCTGAGCTGGGATGGGGCAGTGAGCTAAATAACGGTGATGGATCAAGCCCTGATCTTTGGACTGGGTAAGAGTGGTCTGCTTAATTCAGACACTCTGTTCATCACCACCCCCTTTTCTGAATCGTTTTTGGCCACTATAGGTGTGGCAGGGTATACTCAGACATGAGTCCCTTGCTCACTACTCCATCAGGATTCAAGCAAGCCGGGCCGACGAGGCTGAAATGCCAGAAACCGGTCCCCGGTAGCTTGTCTCCTTTCTGGTGAAGAATTGGCTTGGTAGTTTGGTCTGCCCTGTTCCCATGATGCACTGGGCCAGGGACAGACTAATTTGCATATAGCCAGGTTCTGAGCTGGGATAGGGCAGTGAGCTAAATAACGGTGATGGATCAAGCCCTGATCTTTGGACTGGGTAAGAGTGGTCTGCTTAATTCAGACACTCTGTTCATCACCACCCCCTTTTCTGAATCGTTTTTGGCCACTATAGGTGTGGCAGGGTATACTCAGACTTGAGTCCCTTGCTCACTGCTCCATCAGGATTCAAGCAAGCCGGGTCGACGAGGCTGAAATGCCAGAAACCGGTCCCCGGTAGCTTGTCTCCTTTCTGGTGAAGAATTGGCTTGGTAGTTTGGTCTGCCCTGTTCCCATGATGCACTGGGCCAGGGACAGACTAATTTGCATATAGCCAGGTTCTGAGCTGGGATGGGGCAGTGAGCTAAATAACGGTGATGGATCAAGCCCTGATCTTTGGACTGGGTAAGAGTGGTCTGCTTAATTCAGACACTCTGTTCATCACCACCCCCTTTTCTGAATCGTTTTTGGCCACTATAGGTGTGGCAGGGTATACTCAGACATGAGTCCCTTGCTCACTGCTCCATCAGGATTCAAGCAAGCCGGGCCGACGAGGCTGAAATGCCAGAAACCGGTCCCCGGTAGCTTGTCTCCTTTCTGGTGAAGAATTGGCTTGATAGTTTGGTCTGCCCTGTTCCCATGATGCACTGGGCCAGGGACAGACTAATTGGCATATAGCCAGGTTCTGAGCTGGGATGGGGCAGTGAGCTAAATAACGGTGATGGATCAAGCCCTGATCTTTGGACTGGGTAAGAGTGGTCTGCTTAATTCAGACACTCTGTTCATCACCACCCCCTTTTCTGAATCGTTTTTGGCCACTATAGGTGTGGCAGGGTATACTCAGACATGAGTCCCTTGCTCACTGCTCCATCAGGATTCAAGCAAGCCGGGCCGACGAGGCTGAAATGCCAGAAACCGGTCCCCGGTAGCTTGTCTCCTTTCTGGTGAAGAATTGGCTTGGTAGTTTGGTCTGCCCTGTTCCCATGATGCACTGGGCCAGGGACAGACTAATTTGCATATAGCCAGGTTCTGAGCTGGGATGGGGCAGTGAGCTAAATAACGGTGATGGATCAAGCCCTGATCTTTGGACTGGGTAAGAGTGGTCTGCTTAATTCAGACACTCTGTTCATCACCACCCCCTTTTCTGAATCGTTTTTGGCCACTATAGGTGTGGCAGGGTATACTCAGACATGAGTCTCTTGCTCACTGCTCCATCAGGATTCAAGCAAGCCGGGCCGACGAGGCTGAAATGCCAGAAACCGGTCCCCGGTAGCTTGTCTCCTTTCTGGTGAAGAATTGGCTTGGTAGTTTGGTCTGCCCTGTTCCCATGATGCACTGGGCCAGGGACAGACTAATTTGCATATAGCCAGGTTCTGAGCTGCGATGGGGCAGTGAGCTAAATAACGGTGATGGATCAAGCCCTGATCTTTGGACTGGGTAAGAGTGGTCTGCTTAATTCAGACACTCTGTTCATCACCACCCCCTTTTCTGAATCGTTTTTGGCCACTATAGGTGTGGCAGGGTATACTCAGACATGAGTCCCTTGCTCACTGCTCCATCAGGATTCAAGCAAGCCGGGCCGACGAGGCTGAAATGCCAGAGACCGGTCCCCGGTAGCTTGTCTCCTTTCTGGTGAAGAATTGGCTTGGTAGTTTGGTCTGCCCTGTTCCCATGATGCACTGGGCCAGGGACAGACTAATTTGCATATAGCCAGGTTCTGAGCTGGGATGGGGCAGTGAGCTAAATAACGGTGATGGATCAAGCCCTGATCTTTGTACTGGGTAAGAGTGGTCTGCTTAATTCAGACACTCTGTTCATCACCACCCCCTTTTCTGAATCGTTTTTGGCCACTATAGGTGTGGCAGGGTATACTCAGACATGAGTCCCTTGCTCACTGCTCCATCAGGATTCAAGCAAGCCGGGCCGACGAGGCTGAAATGCCAGAAACCGGTCCCCGGTAGCTTGTCTCCTTTCTGGTGAAGAATTGGCTTGGTAGTTTGGTCTGCCCTGTTCCCATGATGCACTGGGCCAGGGACAGACTAATTTGCATATAGCCAGGTTCTGAGCTGGGATGGGGCAGTGAGCTAAATAACGGTGATGGATCAAGCCCTGATCTTTGGACTGGGTAAGAGTGGTCTGCTTAATTCAGACACTCTGTTCATCACCACCCCCTTTTCTGAATCGTTTTTGGCCACTATAGGTGTGGCAGGGTATACTCAGACATGAGTCCCTTGCTCACTGCTCCATCAGGATTCAAGCAAGCCGGGCCGACGAGGCTGAAATGCCAGAAACCGGTCCCCGGTAGCTTGTCTCCTTTCTGGTGAAGAATTGGCTTGGTAGTTTGGTCTGCCCTGTTCCCATGATGCACTGGGCCAGGGACAGACTAATTTGCATATAGCCAGGTTCTGAGCTGGGATGCGGCAGTGAGCTAAATAACGGTGATGGATCAAGCCCTGATCTTTGGACTGGGTAAGAGTGGTCTGCTTAATTCAGACACTCTGTTCATCACCACCCCCTTTTCTGAATCGTTTTTGGCCACTATAGGTGTGGCAGGGTATACTCAGACATGAGTCCCTTGCTCACTGCTCCATCAGGATTCAAGCAAGCCGGGCCGACGAGGCTGAAATGCCAGAAACCGGTCCCCGGTAGCTTGTCTCCTTTCTGGTGAAGAATTGGCTTGGTAGTTTGGTCTGCCCTGTTCCCATGATGCACTGGGCCAGGGACAGACTAATTTGCATATAGCCAGGTTCTGAGCTGGGATGCGGCAGTGAGCTAAATAACGGTGATGGATCAAGCCCTGATCTTTGGACTGGGTAAGAGTGGTCTGCTTAATTCAGACACTCTGTTCATCACCACCCCCTTTTCTGAATCGTTTTTGGCCACTATAGGTGTGGCAGGGTATACTCAGACATGAGTCCCTTGCTCACTGCTCCATCAGGATTCAAGCAAGCCGGGCCGACGAGGCTGAAATGCCAGAGACCGGTCCCCGGTAGCTTGTCTCCTTTCTGGTGAAGAATTGGCTTGGTAGTTTGGTCTGCCCTGTTCCCATGATGCACTGGGCCAGGGACAGACTAATTTGCATATAGCCAGGTTCTGAGCTGGGATGGGGCAGTGAGCTAAATAACGGTGATGGATCAAGCCCTGATCTTTGTACTGGGTAAGAGTGGTCTGCTTAATTCAGACACTCTGTTCATCACCACCCCCTTTTCTGAATCGTTTTTGGCCACTATAGGTGTGGCAGGGTATACTCAGACATGAGTCCCTTGCTCACTGCTCCATCAGGATTCAAGCAAGCCGGGCCGACGAGGCTGAAATGCCAGAAACCGGTCCCCGGTAGCTTGTCTCCTTTCTGGTGAAGAATTGGCTTGGTAGTTTGGTCTGCCCTGTTCCCATGATGCACTGGGCCAGGGACAGACTAATTTGCATATAGCCAGGTTCTGAGCTGGGATGGGGCAGTGAGCTAAATAACGGTGATGGATCAAGCCCTGATCTTTGGACTGGGTAAGAGTGGTCTGCTTAATTCAGACACTCTGTTCATCACCACCCCCTTTTCTGAATCGTTTTTGGCCACTATAGGTGTGGCAGGGTATACTCAGACATGAGTCCCTTGCTCACTGCTCCATCAGGATTCAAGCAAGCCGGGCCGACGAGGCTGAAATGCCAGAAACCGGTCCCCGGTAGCTTGTCTCCTTTCTGGTGAAGAATTGGCTTGGTAGTTTGGTCTGCCCTGTTCCCATGATGCACTGGGCCAGGGACAGACTAATTTGCATATAGCCAGGTTCTGAGCTGGGATGCGGCAGTGAGCTAAATAACGGTGATGGATCAAGCCCTGATCTTTGGACTGGGTAAGAGTGGTCTGCTTAATTCAGACACTCTGTTCATCACCACCCCCTTTTCTGAATCGTTTTTGGCCACTATAGGTGTGGCAGGGTATACTCAGACATGAGTCCCTTGCTCACTGCTCCATCAGGATTCAAGCAAGCCGGGCCGACGAGGCTGAAATGCCAGAAACCGGTCCCCGGTAGCTTGTCTCCTTTCTGGTGAAGAATTGGCTTGGTAATTTGGTCTGCCCTGTTCCCATGATGCACTGGGCCAGGGACAGACTAATTTGCATATAGCCAGGTTCTGAGCTGGGATGGGGCAGTGAGCTAAATAACGGTGATGGATCAAGCCCTGATATTTGGACTGGGTAAGAGTGGTCTGCTTAATTCAGACACTCTGTTCATCACCACCCCCTTTTCTGAATCGTTTTTGGCCACTATAGGTGTGGCAGGGTATACTCAGACATGAGTCCCTTGCTCACTGCTCCATCAGGATTCCAGCAAGCCGGGCCGACGAGGCTGAAATGCCAGAAACCGGTCCCCGGTAGCTTGTCTCCTTTCTGGTGAAGAATTGGCTTGGTAGTTTGGTCTGCCCTGTTCCCATGATGCACTGGGCCAGGGACAGACTAATTTGCATATAGCCAGGTTCTGAGCTGGGATGGGGCAGTGAGCTAAATAACGGTGATGGATCAAGCCCTGGTCTTTGGACTGGGTAAGAGTGGTTTGCTTAATTCAGACACTCTGTTCATCACCACCCCCTTTTCTGAATCGCAGAGATAATGAGGCTGCAGCTGCCAATTGTTAACATTAAAAGGAATGTGCTCTCAAAGGTACTCCTCCCAGCCATACCCACATCAGAACACATTCTGCCATTCAACAAGGCCTAGCTGGATACGGTGATGGAACCCTCGGAAAAGCCTACCTTTGCACCAGCAGTCAAGAGAATGATGGCAAGGAGCTACCACCCAGCACCAGGAGACCCTCACTTCTTATATACGAATAGTCACTAGAAAGTCTTTTCATTCAAGCATCCTGCTCCCCTTGGCATTTGATGGGCAGCTTCAGTTTTCCACCTTCTGACCAGTTTGTCAAAATGGTTGGAATCTTGATAGAACAAAACCTTTTCAGCAGGCAGTACGGACCTCAAGTCCCTCAATGCCACCTGTCTCTTGGCGCATTATACACATGTCTTATGGGACATGGCCCAACTGGTCTTCCTGATGTCCAAGAAGACATGAGAGCTCACTTCAAGGCAGGGTCCACCGCCTGTTTTGTCGCTTTTGAGAATTCTCAAGATTTTCCTTTTGCCAGAGCCAGTACTTTCAGCCCCAGGTCCAGCAGCCACAAGACCCATTAGTCAGGCACTAAAGAGACAGAGCTCGAGGTAAGAGCTGTGGATCCCTCCAGTTCATCTTACTCCCTGCACAACCAGTAGAACAGGTCTAGTTTGCTTCTCCAAACCCACATGGAGTTTGTGGGAGGCTGGTGTTCTTCTTCCTACCAGACTGGAAGACCATTACTTCAGACCAGTGGGTCCTTTAAATTATAGAAAGGGAGTACACCCCGCCCTTACTCCAGGATCCACCCCATCCATCCCTCACTGCTATCCTTCCTTTCTTTCTTCCACTAGACCATCTCTCTATCGTGCAGCTAAACATGGAAGCACTTGTCTTGAATGGAGCTGTGAAGTTAGTGCCAAAGCACAAAATGTTACTACCATCATTTCCTTGTTGCCAAGAAGGACGGTGGTCTTTGTCTGATCTTCAGCGCTTCTCCCTATGCGCGCCACTTGAGCTGCCATTCAGACCACACCTCTCCCAGTCAAAGGAAAATGGTGCTGCACCCCAGTCTCTTAGGCCTCCACCATAATGCCTGGAGACTGAACAAGGGATATAGAAGCTCCTTTCAGCTGCAACCAGATGTGGTTGACATAATCAGATCAGCTCAGCTCATCACCCCTCCACAAAATCTTTTAATTTAGGGAGATGTAACCTTTTTATTTTGTGGTGTGCAGCCAACAGCATAGACCCTCTTCAGGCTTATTTGTGAACAAATCCTAGATTTCACACTCTTCCTAGCTCAGAGAGGGTGTGAAGTCTGCACCATAAAGGGATTTTGACTGCGTTTTCTGCTTTCCTGGCTCCCAGACCAGCCTTTCCTGTTCATATCCCTATCCAGATGCATTTTCTGAAGTTGTGACTAATTTGTATCCGCCAACACTCTTTATTGTGCCCCAGTGGGATCCTAACCCTGTGTTGATGTTTTGAAAAGGTCTCCATTTGAACCCCTTCACAGTTGCCAATTGGGGATGTTAACATTCAAGACAGTGTTTTGGATAGCAATTACCTTAGCAAGACAGGTCAATGAATTACAGAGGCCTTGATTTCTCGTCCGCTATTCACCTAATTGTTTCCTTACAAGTTGGTGTTGTGAACTAGAGCCGATTTCCTTCCTACTGTGGCATCTCCATTTCGGTCACCTTACTGACTATCTACCTCCTACAAAGAAGGAGCAGCTTTATAGGTTGGACTCTAGGCCGGTGCTCAGTTTCTACCTCGACCTCACCAAGGATATATGACTTGAAGACGAGCTCTTTGTTAGGTACTGCGGTCTCAAGAAAGGCAAGGCAGTTCAGAAGCGGGCATTGTCCAGATGAAGCATCCTCCGCATTGGCCAAGAAACTGGAAGGGCTCAGAGCTCATTCCACTAGAGCCAAATCTTCAACATCTGCTCTTGCCAGAGGTGTTCCTATTGCAGAAATCTACAAGGCTGCTACGTGGGCATCCCGAACACCTTCATTAAGTGTTATTGTAAGGTGCGCAAGAATGGTAATTCCACCAGATCATTCTGCAGGACTGCCTCATTTAACCACCCATAAACTCTCCTCCTGAAAAGGATACTGCTTTGGAATCTATTCAACTGCTGAGGAATCTGCTGAAAGAAGCATCCTTCAGAGGAAAAAGTTACTTGCCTCACTAATGATCTTTCCATTGGATACTCTTTCTATTTTCAGATTACTAACCGTTCCCAACCACTTCCCCATTTGATGGATGTGTTATAGGGTAAGTTAATAAGTTCCCAATTCAAGTCTGGTACTGCACTGCCTAATGTCCATGCCAGTCCACCCGCTCACCTCGTAGACTTGGAAAAAATTGATGGAAAATTATGTTATTGCACTGGGGTGGGACGATATGGATTTGGCAAGGCAATCTGATGTCACTTCTGGCGTCAATACAAATCCAGCGCCCCAAACCAGCAACTTGAGAACTTAGAACTTTTCCAGATCCAGTCTGGTTCCTTGGGTTATTATACAGGTGGTGACTCTGTAGTTATATAGACAAACCACCCGAAAGATAGTTAATGCAGGTAAGTAACTTTTTCTTATTGTATAGTTTGCATAAACGGTTTACAGCCTTAAAAAAGTATAAAAGGACAAACCACAAGCTTCCTGTTTTGAGTGTACTCATTTCAATGTGAAAAATAAAAGACTCAAGAAAAGTATAAACAACAGATGTTGGTTTTTGTGTGTATGAGAACTCAAGTAGATTGATGAACAGATATCCTGCATCATTGTTTTTCGGTGTGTAGCTAATACCTGCTGAAACTCATTGCGAAATATTCTGGGCATATTTCTGATATCTGGGAACAACAGGGTTTCGACGTAGTTTTGCATCTGATCACTATTTAGATACACACTTGAGGTAGTGAGGAAAAGCTGGTTTGCAGGAGGACGTGCATGATTGGCTATGCTATATATATATGTGTGGTTTTAGCTTTTCTACATCGAGTTGTACTTATTCTGAAACAGGGGACCTAGGGGCAGTGCTTGAACCCCTTCACCTTTAGTACGTAGTTCGTTGCTGGCACAGAGCAGGTGCATTTCTTACCCAGATATTTTGAGTGTGAGTCAGACAGATCTGTCTTGAAGTCGAATGGAATGAGTCCATCAAATGTGTCAAGTCTGGTGACAAAAGAAAAAACTTTGTTAACCGAAGAACACTGGCATCACTCACACATAGTGATGGAAACAAAATTGTAATAACAATCTATCTGCAAATATAACCGATTATAGAACATTAAAGCATTTTTCATTTGACCCAACTTCTTCTGCATCTTTATCTATGCACTCTGTTTCTCTGCTGCCTGACACTTTTCGTATAATGCACTTATCATATTTACGTTTTTCTGTTCACCAAGGTTTTTTAGGACAATGCCAAAGAGCCAATTCAGCCTCCAGTTGGAATTTTAGGGCCTGGTCCATAATTTATCTATGTAGCATATCTCGCACATATTCGAGAACTCTTCTTCCATTGTCTCGTCTATTTATAGGCAGTAATTTGAGACCTCGGTTAGTATGTGGTATTTTTGTTACAGCAGCAGATTCGTCCTCCTGGACGCACGCCTAAACGGCAATCATATCATAATAGGTTGCATTTACACAGCTAACACAACCTAAATTCCTACAGCGACTTTCTCTCAGCATGGCCAAATGGACACACATCCTGCGGCTATTAGGGGAGTACTTTAATGTGGTTCTGGATGCTGCATGGGACTGCTCTCACCCACTGCTTCCCAACACCTCCACTGTTACTAATGCCAGGAGTCAACAGGGCTGGCTATGCCACTGGCCAAGACAGCAATCTGGCACCATTACAACCCAGGCATCAGACTGTACTCCTTCTACTCCCTGGTCCACAGGGTCTACACACGCTTGGCCCGAATAGTTTGCTCCCAATCTCTTTACCCCACCATCTCCTCACCATGCTGTCTTAGCAGGGAACTTTCTGATCATAACCGACTATTACTGAGCCTCCACTGGAATAGGACATCTTCCCCAGTCCCCACCTGGTGGCACCAGCCCTCTGTCCTCAAGGACCTTCCATTACAAGACACACCGGCTAATAAAATCCAAACCAGTTTTTTTTTACAATAATGTGGGCACAGCTTATTCCCCGGCTGTGGAGTGGGAGGTCTTTAAGGTGGTGGTCAGACGCGAGTGTACATAAATGTTACTAAGGGTCAGACCAACCATCTTCAAAGACTTGGAGACAGCCTAGTGGGAATACATAGACACAGAGAGGTGGGCAACCTCAACTCCACATCTTCTGCCATCTCTTGTTCTCCTCTCGGAGATGGAGGTGCAGTTATTAGAGCACCTCCGACTGTGCCACGTACTCCGCCAGGACGCATCTGGAGGAAGACAAGTCAGGAAGGTTATGGCCTGGTAGGTTTGCAGAGACATATGTCAACCACCTGTGACCGAAATCCGAGGCCCGCATGGGGGCCAACTGTACTCACAGCAAGCTCTACATGATGCTTTCACAGCTTATTATGTGGATCTCTACCACCTCCGTCAGAGTGCCCCGCCCCTGACCATCAAGCATTTTTTATACCGGCTCATCCGCTTACACTCACCCCAGAACAGTGGGGTGACCTGGGTGCCCCGTTCACTACCCAGGAGATGAAGGCAGCAATCATGGCACTGGCATCTGCCAAATCACCTGGGACAGACGGTTTCCCGGACACATTTTACAAAGCCTTCCACGGCCTACTAGCCCCCAAGCTACTCCGACTAAATGAAACAGCGCTAGTGACCGGGAATCTTCCTGACACACTTCGGGAGGCTTGCATAGTGTTATTACTGAAGCCAGGTAAAGACCCATTGGGTATTACATCGTGTTGCCCCCATTGCAGCATTAAACAGCCTATAAAATCTTGAGTACGACATTAACCAAAGAGTTCAACAGGTTTTACCATGCTTGATCCATAGGAACCAGAACGGATTCAACCTGGGGAGAAATACCTCACTGTGTCCCCAGTGGCTTTTCCGGATCAAGGAGGAGGCACAAAGTAGAAGGCCCAGGGTGACAGCACTGTGCTGGATAGCCATAAAGCATTTGATTCCCTCAACTAGGATTATCTCTTTGCGGTTCAGGCAAAATTTGGCCTTAGCCCCTACGTCACCAAGCTGATCTGACTATTATATCATTTCCCCACGGCTAGAACTCGCTTAGGTGGTTCCATCTCCGAACCTATAATGGTCAAAAGCGGCACCAGACAGGGTTGTCCCCTTTCACACATCCTATTTCTTGAACCTGGACAGAGGGCAGACTGGGGGATTCCCCTGTCAGACAGCGCCCACACTATTTCTCTTTATGCAGATTATGTTCTCCTCTATCTCCAGGATATCACTTCCAACCTCACCCCTGTTGCTTTCCTCCTGGCATCATTTGGCCAAGTGTCTCGATTGACAGCCAGCGGGGCATGTCTTGCCTCTTCCCCATAGTGCCAGCAGCTGTACCAAAAGAAGTGAACCAAGGGATGAGGGTTGGGGTGCAAACACTTGGAGCCCACTGTGGTCTGCTACTTGGGGGTTCTGGTATATCACATTACCCCAGATGTGTTGGAGGGCAATGTGTCTGCAGTGGTCACCTCCATCAGGTCATAGATCTCTTTTTGGATATCCATCCCTCTGTCAGTGGCAGGCCAAGTTGCGATTCCAAGATGGTGAGCCTCCCCAGTCTCCTACATTATTTTACAAATCTTCCAGTTTCGCACCCTATATTATTCTTTCAAGGGCTCAGGGTCCTCTTGGGACCTGTGCCTGCATAAATCACGCAAACAAATGGCTTTGGACAGATTTCAGCTTCCCAAGGAGTAAGGAGGCCTTGGGGCCCCCAACTTTGAGCACTAGTATGAAGTGGCCCAGCTGCAGTGGCTGTCCTACTGGTTGTCGAGACGGTTTTTGGATGACATGGGGCCTGCTGACCCTCCCCCACCAAAGGATCCCTACTCCAGCTTAAACACGCTGGCACCGGTCTTCCTCTGGACTTGCCTCTCCTTCCAAGGTAGGCTCTCTCATGCCAGTCACAGACACTTCATCTCATACAACACATTCCCCCTTATGCCCCAGTCATGTGGTCTTCCTGACTCGGATGAGTCATCTCTCCAGCGGTTAGCTACAGGTATGGGAGGAGGCTGGTCTCACTAGTATGGGCGGCCTTTACACTGACTGCCACTTAAGGACATTCAAAAACACTGACTAAACAATATGCACTCCCTCAGGGACAGTTAAAGACAACTGGGCCACTCAGGGCACTGAATAAGTTGTGCATCAACTCATCCAAACGCAGCAAACTAAGGGCTCTGCCCGCAGATTAACTACATGGCTGACTAAGGCTCTCTTTGCACATAAAGACATCTCTATCAATCAATCAATCAGTGGTTTATAAAGCGCTCTTCTCACCCGCGAGGGTCTCAAGGCGCTGGGGAGGGAGGGTGCAGCTCCGGGTCAGTCGAAAAGCCAGGTCTTGAGGTCCTTCCTGAACGAGTGGAGGGTTGGGGAGCGTCTGATGTTGACCGGGAGCAGGTTCCAGGTTTTGGCCGCGATGTGGGAAAAAGCTCTCCCGCCTGTTCTGCTTCTGCGGATGCGGGAGACCTCCGCCAGGGCGAGGTCAGCGGAGCGGAAGTTTCTCTTGGGTACGTGGAAACATACTCGGTCGTTGAGGTATTTGGGTCCGCTGTTGTTGAGGGATTTGTAGGCGTGGGTGAGGAGTTTGTAGGTGATCCTCTTCTCGACGGGGAGTCAGTGAAGGCTTCGGAGGTGTTGGGTCATATGTTCGTGGCGCGGTGTCCCTAGGACGAGTCTGGCGGCAGCGTTCTGGATGGTCTGGAGCTTGCTTAGAAGAGTTTTGTTGATTCCGGCGTAGAGGGCGTTGCCGTAGTCAAGTCTGCTGGTGATGAGTGCGTGGGTGACGGTCTTTCTGCAGTCGGGGGGGGGATCCATTTGAACGTCTTGCGTAGTATGCGGAGGCAGTTGAAACTGGTGGAGGAGACGGCGTTGATCTGGCGGTTCATGGAGATGGAGGAATCGAGGATAATGCCGAGGTTCGAGCGTGGTCAGTCGGGATGGGTGGGCTCCCGAGGGCGGAGGGCCACTAGGTGTTGTCCCATGTGGAGGTGCAGGGTCCGAGGAGGAGGACCTCTGTCTTCTCGGAGTTGAGCTTTAGGCAGCTGTCCTTCATCCAAGCTGCTACACTTCTCATTCCTTCTTGGAAGCGGAGTCTGGTGATTTCTGGGTTCTTGGTGAGGGAGAGGATGAGTCGGGTGTCGTCGGCGTAGGATACGATGCTAAGCCCGTGCTGTCTGATGATGGCGCGATGGGGGCCATGTAGATGTTGAAGAGTGTTGGGCTTAGTGAGGATCCTTGGGGTACTCCGCAGACGATGTCAGTGGGGGCGGAGAGGAAAGGGGGGAGTCTGATCCTCTGGGTTATGCCAGAGAGGAAGGATTGGATCCAGTGGAGAGCGGATCCTTAAATTCCTGCGTTGTGGAGTCTGGTGGCTAGTGTGCGATGCGAGATGGTGTCAAAGGCTGCGGAGAGGTCTAAGAGGAAGAGGGCTGCGGTGTGTCCCTGGTCGAGCAGCATGCGGATGTCGTCAGTGGCAGCGAGGAGGGCGGTCTTGGTGCTGTGGTTGCTGCGGAAACCAGACTGGGAAGTGTCTAGAATGCAGTTTTCTTCGATGAAGGCGGTCAGCTGGGTGTTCACGAGTCGTTCGGTGATTTTGGCAGCGAACGGTAGGTGAGATATAGGCCGGTAGTTTTTCAGGTCCGTTGGGTCGGCCGTTGGTTTCTTGAGGAGGGGTTTCACCTCTGCGCGTTGCCAGTGTCAGGGCAGGTGCCGGATGTGAGGGAGGAGTTGATAGTGTGTCCTAGTTCGGGGGCGATGGCAGAGGCGGCCCTGTGGAAGATGTGAGGGAGGCAGGGGTCCATGGGGGCTCCTGAGTGTGTCTTCTCCATGGTTGAGGAGATGAGCTCGGCAGACGTGGTGGCCCAGGAGTTGATGGTCGGCTTCTCGGCGGAAGAAGAAAAAATCTCTATAACCTATACAAGATGTTTGAGAGGTTGAATTTGGGATGCAACTCCACAACAGGGAATGGGAACAGGCATTAGCTTACCCACAAAGAATGTCCCACAATGCCCATCTGCCAATGATCCAATTTAATTTACTCAATAGGGAATATCTATCCCGCAGGTGAATAGCCTGTATATTTCTCAGTGCACCAGATATGTGTGCAAGATGTACCGCCCCTGGAGCTGACCTCAAACACATTCTATGGGACTGCCCACAGCTAATAACATACTGGACTACTATACATGCCCAGTTGGAACACATGACAGGAATCCCCAACACTTCTTCCTGGGAGGCGGAAGCTTTGGGAATATACCCAGACCTCGCAAATGCTAAATTGCAATGCGCTTTTTAGACCCGTCGCTTATCCAGGCCAAGACAACAGTAACAGCCTGCTAGAAATTGCCTCACCCCCCCTCAGACATGAACAGTGGCGAACCTGTAAATACGCTGGGCAAAGGCGAGGTAGTGGTACTGCATGGCAAGGATGCCAGGGGCTGCGCTGCCACAAGATGGCTCCGGGATAGGAGGAATTACTCTCTAAATTCATTGGCCCGCGTTTGGGGTTATCCTCAAAATCCATAGCCATGAACTCCTGAATCATGCTACACACCAAGAGACCACCCTCTCTATTCTCAGCCCTTCCCCCTGACATTATGGTGCCTATTTCCTCCAGATAGTGGAGACTAGTGGCCTAATTATACACATCCCGTCTACTCCCTTACTCTGTTCCCCTAACCACGCCTCCCCGCTTGTGCAGAGAGTTTCTATACCTATGCGGTTCACCCTCAATCCGAGCATTAGTGTCTTTGAGAAAGAATATATGGCAACATTGATAAAAACCTCTCTGAAATAGACTCTTGTATCCAATTCATGTACGTATAAAAACTCAATAAATAAACGTGTTGGAAAAAAATAAGAACGGTAGAGAGGAGGGTCCTAGACTATTAAAAGCCTTAAAACAAATACACATTATATTGCTTCTCCACCAAAAGACAGCGGAGTCTCTGTTAAAAGTGAACAATCTGAGCACGTAAGGGCAAATTCAGCATCAAACTGATGGAATAATTCTGATCAATCAATCAATCAAGAACATTTGTAAAGTGCGCTACTCACCCGCTAGGGTCTCAAGGCACTGGGGGGGGGCTGCTACTGCTCGAAAAGCCAGGTCTTGAGTTGCTTTCTGAAGGAGAGATGGTCCTGGGTGAGTCGTAGGTGGGTGGGGAGGGTGTTCCAGGTCTTAGCCGCCAGGTAGGTGAAGGATCTTCCTCCGGTGGTGGTTCTACGGATCCGTGGGTCAGTGGCGAGGGCGAGGCTGGCGGAGCGGAGCTGGCGGGTTGGCGTGTAGAACGTGAGGCGGTTGTTGAGGTATTCGGGGCCCAAGGCGTGGAGAGCCTTGTGTGCGTGGGTGAGGAGTCTGAACGTGATTCTCTTGCTGACGGGGAGCCAGTGCAGGTCCCTCAGGTGGGCGGAGATGTGGCTGTGTCGGGGGATGTCCAAGACGAGTTGTGCTGAGGCGTTGTGGATGCACTGGAGTTTTTTCTGTAGTTTGGCGGTGGTCCCAGCGTAGAGGGCGTTCCCGTAATCCAGACGGCTGGTGACGAGGGCCTGGGTGACCGTTTTCCTGGTTCCAGTGGGGATCCAGCGGAAGATCTTACGGAGCATGCGGAGTGTGTTGTAGCAGGAGGAGGTAACGGCGTTAACTTGCCTGGCCATCGTGAGGGAGGAGCCAAGGATGAAGGCCAGGTTGCGTGCGTGGTCTGTGGGCTTGGTGGGGGGCCCAGAGCAGGAGGCCACCAGGAGTCGTCCCAGGCGGAGATGGCTGGGCCAAGGATGAGGACTTCCGTCTTGTCTGAGTTCAGTTTCAGGCGGCTGAGCTTCATCCAGTCTGCGATGTCTTTCATTCCGTCCTGGAAGCTGGCTCTGGCGGAGGTGGGGTCGTTGGTGAGGGAGAGGATCAGTTGGGTATCGTCGGCGTAGGAGATGATGTTGAGGTTGTGCTTACGTGCGATGGCTGCGAGGGGGCTCATGTAGACGTTGAAGAGGGTGGGGCTGAGCGAGGAGCCTTGAGGTACGCCGCAGATGATCTTGGTGGCTTCTGTGAGGAAGGTCGGGAGACGGACTCTTTAGGTTCTGTCGGAGAGGAAGGAGGTGATCCATTCCAGGGCCTTTCCTTGGATCCCGGCGTGGCGGAGGCGGGTTGTCAGGGTGCGGTGGTAGACCGTGTCGAACGCGGCTGAAAGGTCGAGCAGGATGAGGGCGGCGGTTTCTCCGTTGTCCAGCAGGGTCCGGATGTCGTCGGTGGCCGCGATGAGGGCGGTCTCGGTGCTGTGGTTCGCTCGGAATCCGGACTGCGATGGGTCGAGGGAGCCGTTCGTCTTCAGGAAGGCTGTCAGCTGTTTGTTGACGGTTTTCTCGATGACATTTGCAGGGAAGGGGAGGAGCGAGATGGGGCGGAAGTTCTTGAGGTCTGAGGGGTCTGCGGTGGGTTTCTTCAGGAGGGCGCTGATCTCTGTGTGCTTCCAGCTCTTCGGGAAGGTGGCGGATATGAAGGAGTTGTTGATGATGTCCCAAAGTTTGGGTGCGATGATGGAGTCGGCCTTGTTGAAGATGCGGTGTGGGCAGGGATCGGCTGGGGAACCCGAGTGGATGGTGTTCATCGTGTGGGTGGTATCTTCCGTGCTGACCTGAGTCCAGGCGCACAGGGTGGTGGTGGGGGGTGTAGGTTCGGTGGTGGGGTACGAGTTCTGAGCGCCGAAGCGGTCATGTATGTCGACGATCTTACGGTGAAAAAAGGTGGCCAGAGAGTTGCAGAGGTCTTGAGAAGGCGTGATGTCGTTGTTGCTGGCGTTGGGGTTGGAGAGCTCTTTCACGACGTTGAAGAGTTCCTTGCTGTTGTGGGTGTTGTTGTCCAGTCGTTCTCTGAAGGATGACCTTTTGGTGGTGCGGATCAGCTGGTGTTTGCGGGTGGCGTTCTTGAGGGTTGTCATGTTTTCCGTTGACTGGTTGTGGCGCCAGGCTTTCTCGAGGTCACGGCAGGATTTCTTGGAGTCTTTGAGATCATTGGTGAACCACGCGGCTTTCTTAATGTTGAGGTTGCTGGGAGGGTTTTTCAGTGGAGCAAGGGTGTCGGAGCAGTCGGTGATCCACTGTGAGAGGTTGCGGGCTCCTTCGTTGGGGTCCGTGGTGTTGGTGGGAGAGTTTAGGCTCAAGGAGGTGGTGAGTCGGTCGGTGATGATCTTGCTCCAGCATCTTCAGGGGGTTTCTTGAGGGGGGTGGTGGGTCGTTGTTTTCCTGAAGTTGAAGTGTACGCAGCTGTGGTTGGTCCAGTGGAGCTCGGTGGTGTGGCTGAAGGAGATGTGGTTGATGGAGGAGAAGACGGGTCGAGCGTGTGGCCGGCGTAATGGGTGGGGGTGTTGACCAGTTGCTTGAATCCGAGATTGGCGAGGTTGTCTAGTAGGGCGGTGGTGTTGTTGTCCTGGTCGTTCTCCAGGTGGAAGTTGAGGTCTCCTAGGAGGATGTAGTCGGGGGAGGCGAGGGCGAGCGGGCTGATGAAGTCTGCGATGGCCTCGCTGAGGTGTGAGCGTGGTCCCTGGGGTCTGTAGATGAGGGTTCCTCGGAGGGTGGTCTTGGGGTCGGTGTGAATCTGGAAGTGCAGGTGCTCTGCGGTGGCGAGGGTGTCGTCGGTGTTGGTCGTGATGCGGATAGTGTTTCTGTGGGCGATGGCGATGCCTCCTCCGGTCTGGTTGACGCGGTCCCTTCGGATGATCTTGTAGCCATCCGGGATGGCAATGGCAATGGCAATGTCGGGGGCTGAGGAGGCGTTCATCAAGGTTTCCGTGAAGAAGGCGACGTCTAGTGCCCTTTTGTCCAGGAGGTCCCCTAGTTCTACGGCGTGCCTGTGGATGGAGCGGTGTTGAGCAGGATGCACTTGAGGTGGTTGTTGTTGTTGGCGGCTGTTTTGGCTGGCGTGGTGCAGGACCGAGTGCAGGTGAAGTAGCAGGCATGGCAGGTGAAGGCTCTGTGGGTGCGTTTCGGGGTGGCTTGGTAGCAGGCTGGATGTCGGCCGTTGTTGAGTGCGTGGAGGGTGGCGACGTTGTAGCACATTCGGGTTGGCTGGCTCTGGCGGGGTCCAGGGGTTCTGGCTTGGGCGTGGTCCAGGCGTGGATGGGCATCAGCGGGCTTGCCCCTGCGCGTACGCGCGGTCCCCGCCATTGATGGCGAAGTGGGAGGGAGGAGCAGCTGGGAGGCGGGAGCGGGGCGGCGAATGGGGAGCAGGAGAAGGGGGCGGGCCGCAGGAGAGCAGCGGCGGGGAGGGGGTGTTGGAAAGAGTGGGAAAGTGGAGCGGGGGAGGGCAAGCCTGGAGAGCGAGGGCAAGCCTGGGCAAGCCTGGAGAGCGAGGGCAAGCCTGGAGAGCAGGGGCCCTAAGGAGAGGCGTCAGCAAGATGGCCAAGCAGGCAGCGGCAGCAGAATCCGGGCACACGGGGGCCGTGCGGTAGTGGAGTGACCGGAATGATTGAAGACACTGTAAGGTATATACAGGAAGGCACAGGTATAAGGCATTATAGTAGTTCAGGCGAGCACCTATTATCCCTTGTATAGTAGGAAAGGAAGAAGAATGCGGAAGATAAGGAATATGTTTTTCTCAAAAGCTTCAACTGGAGGAAGCAAGAGGAAGTAAGCTTATTGGTCTGTGTTTTGAAAAGAGAGCTTGAAATCAACAGGAATACAAAGTTTCTCATTGCCTTGCCCAGTACTGGAGGTGGGCCTTTTGAGTCAGGTCACCATTCCAAAAAACCAGAGGGAGGAGGGGTGCCCCATAATCAAAATCTCTGTTTTATCGTAATTCGGTCTCAATCGATTGTTGCACATCTACTCAGCCACAGCTTTTAAAGCAATACAAAAATCGGGCACTATCAAAGATTCCACAGCATCCAATCTTAGGATGATTTGGGTATTACCTCCGTAGCACATAGCTGAGAATAAATAACTATTACTAGCTGCTACTAACAGAGAGATATATAGATTAAAGTCAGACTTAAGGAGAGGATCCCAGTGAATCTCCACACTGAAGCTGATGTAGTATGGAACAGAAGGTGTCTGAATGCAACAGTTGAGAATACATGCTATTTATCCTTCAGTTCGGTCTCCAAAAGGCACTACAGGGTCCTTGTGGGACTACAAACAATACAAGTGGTTGGTGGGACAAAAAACACAATTCACAAAACAATTTTACATAGTCCAAGTGACAAAGGGAGGCAAAATGCAAGCACCACTTTATATTTAAAATTATTTTCACTGGAAAAAACAAAGTTTGTCAGTATAGCGACAGAATAAAAGTCAGCGTTTCTGTTTACTGAGGAGTCACTTCTTAGTTGGTGGTGTGTGTCCTCACTGGAAAAAAGGGCATTGCTTGAGGTTCCAATGTTCATTACTTAAGTTCTAATGGTGAAAATGAAACAAAAAATAATCTTGGGAGCATAACTGTAATTGAATGTTTCTCTAGTTTGGAGGTCTAGGTATGAAAGAAGCTTTAATTAGCTTGTATTGTACAACACTTCCATAATCAGGTGACTGACTATTCCAATATTTCGAACCCCAAGCCCTTCAAGAGCACCCTGTTCTCACCGGAAAGCCCCAAAGCAGACGCTTGCGGTCATATAATAAACGCTGTAGAAGATGGCCAGGCATAGCAGCAGGTGTAGGAGGACGGTCTGCAAGGAAGACAAACACAGCATTAATGATACCATAGACATCACCGTTATCTCTCAAGGGGTAAAGCAGTACAGAATATGGAAAATATGGAAACCCTGATCAGTCCTCAACAGTACAACCAACATAGAAACCATGAGCATGACTCTGGAGTCCTTGCAAAAAATTCTCATTGACAACAGGTGTTTGGACCCAAATTGTGGCTTCACAGATAGTGAATTTGTGTTCATAAAGTAATAAATCATGGCTAATGCGAGCAGGTGCGGCCGGCACAGGTAACAGCGGTGGGAAGGGGCTGGGAGTGGACAGACGACGGGACAGGAAAAGTATAATAAAAAAAAATCAATAAAACCACTTACCATGGCTCACCGCATTACCTATTTAACTCCCCCTATCCAGTCATCTGTACGCTTTCCCCTCCACCCGCCTCACTCCACCGGTGTTATCTGTGCCGGCCGCACCTGAATGAGAGTGCTGAGATGTGGGGTTTATCAATAAAACGTACCCCAGAAGAATGCATTTACACTATTTTAAACTTGTTTTTGCCTCTGTATGCATTGCTTTGTAATATTATACCACATTAGGCTACATGCCTTTATTATACTGTACTTTTTGGCAATGCTGTTATTCCATGTTATGTAATATTCTGCTTTATTTAAAGTTCTATTATAATATGGAGTAGTGTGGCTCACTGGTTAGAGGCAGCAGGCCTGAGAGCAGAAGTCAGCCCGGGACCAGGGTTCAATTCCCGACGCGGCAGGGTCGTGGACCTTGGTCAGCGGACTCGATAATTCTCGCTTCGGTGCTTACTCTAATCAGGGGTTCCACTCGGCAACTCTGGGCATTAGCTTGCCTAATCTCCACAACGGCCCCACCAATTCCGGGGATGCCTGGCTCCACCTTGGGGACTCCCAGCAAGGGACCATCCCACAGGGAAAGCCAGGACGGGTTCCCCAGAGTTATACAGCGCCGGGACGCCCCGTTGCTGGGGCAGCTGTGCGCTTTACAAGTATACTACATTTACATTTACATATATCATGTTGTGCCAGGTCATATTGTGGTATGTCCAGTATGCTATGTTGAGTTGTGTCATCTTGTAATGTGATAAGATATGTTACATGTACAGACTCCATCAGATCTCCCAGCCTGCATTTACTGGAGGTCTGTCTCGTTTTAAATCACACAGCACAGGTGGTTTGCGTCTTGAGGGTATGACGGGTAAGAAGTAAGGCTATTGTTGAATGGTCTGGCAGTTCGGGCTGGACTGTTCCCATGGGAGCAGGGTCAAGACTGATTTGCATATGGCCAGGTCTAAACTGGAATGGCATGGTGAGCAAAAAAACGATTTATCTTGGCCCATATCTCTATATTGGGAGTAAATGATTGACATTGTTCAGCATTCCATCCATCAATTGTTCTTTTTGCGTTTGTCACTCTGAGTGGGACGGGTATGACCAGACGTGGATCCCATGAGGGGCAATACTCTGAAATCGGCCCCAGGATGCTTGTTTCTGGTCCAGAGAGGACCCTGCCTGGCAGTTCAAGCCGGACTGTTCCAATGGGGAGCAGGGTCAAGACTGATCTGCATATGACTGGGTCCCAACGAGAATGGCATGGTGAGGCAAAAAATGATGGGTTTAAGCCCAGATCTCTGTACTACGGTGAATGTTTGACACTGTTCAGAATTCCGTCAATCAATTGTTTTTTTGCATGGTTTGAAGGCCTGGCATTAGCAATCACCTTTTAATTTTACTAAAATTGTGTCTATACTATACTTACAGCCCTCTCCATTCACTGGCCTTTTTCTTGTGTCATTCATATTTTTCTTTCAAACTCTACAGAATACAGCTGCATACAGCACTGGGTCAGCTTACTTCAGCCACTGGCTAACTTCACTGTGAGTGGCAGTATTTTGCCCTTTCAAAAGGCACACGCCCACACACAATGAAGTTTCCTTAAGGACCAGGGACTTCTGCATCTGTAAGACCGATAATTTAATAGAATGGGGACAGGTCGGACAAAAGCACCATATTATTTTCATGTGATCTGTATTGCTAACACTTTAGATTTTTGGTAGGTTCCATGTGATCAAGACAATGGATCACGTGGTATGAGTTATATTTCACGTGAACATGTCAGCCGGATAGTGCCGTATTACAAATAACAATACTTGAATCACCACAGACTACTCTTATGTTATTTAAGTGTTGTTTAAGTAAAGTGCATAATAGGGTGGTCAACTGGGTATATAAAGATATATAATATATACACATACATACACACACACAAACGTATGTCACTGTTGCTTCCGCTCCATGCTTAATTGCAGTTGCTTTCTATCAAACTAATGTAAACTTTGCATTCTGTAAGTTTCAGGTTTGACCTTCTAGAGATGTAGACATGGACTGGCAATCCTGCGTTATTTTCCAGCTAAGAATTACTGAAGGGCTAAAGTGACCCCTGAATACAATAGGACCTGGAGTTAAATCTCAGCCATATAAGAACTTTCTAAACACAGTCAGTGAATTTCGTAATAGAACAGACTCTCTGTGACTCTACTTCAAAGAAGCCACAACTCTTAAGATTTAATCAAACATCAAGCTAGTTAGCATGAATCTAGTCACGGAAAATTCAACAAGTGAAAGTTGGTGAGAGCTCAGAAAAAAAGAGACTTGGAAGAAGCAGGACCATCAAACCAAGGCGCTGAAGGAAAGCAATGAAGGGATCGCCTGTCACAGACAAAGAAGATCTGCTTCTGCTGCACAGAAAGTCAGGGTGACCTTAACGAGTTCATGACACTTGATGTTGGTAGGAATATCAGGCCCATGAGCACTGACCTACAGGATACTGCTGTTGTAGCGAGAATAGCTGCTGGAGATGTTGTAGCAACAGAAGGCATGTACCACCTAAATTGCCTCACTCTATTCCGGAATCCTCATCAATCACCCATGAGAAAAAGAAAAAACACTGATGGAAGAAAAGATGGTAGAGGTGACCGCTTTCATTAAACTTATCAACTTCATAGAAAACTCAGCAGAAGATGTTTTCTGCTTTAAGCTGTCTGAGTTGCGTCACAAGTATGCAGAATGTCTTGTGGCACTTGGAGTTCAGAAGGAGGTCAACAAAGGTGTCTTGAAGGAAAAGGTTCTTGACTACTTTCTACAGGGCTATGTGCAGAATATTGAAAATCATGTTGTGCTTATTATCGCTTATCAAGGCATGAAGCAGAGGCTGAAACGTGCTTTTACAGATTATGAAAGAGATGCTGCCATAGCGGCAAAAGCTCCCAATATCATTCAAAAAGACATCTTGCAATCTAATGTATTTCGCTTTGATGCCACTTTCCCACCAAACTGTCAAAATAACTCAATACCAACGACATTGAAAATGCTTGTTTCAATGCAGTTGAGTGGGTCTGGAAGCAACAGCCAAGATTTGCAAGAATCCCAGGAGACTCTTACTATCTCTCTCTAATAATCATGTTAAGCTGCAAGAAGACAACAAAATCTATGGTACAATGTGCACACCCTGACATATTCAAAAAAATTGTTTACTCAACTGCACGGTTTGGGTATTAGCGTCAGTTTCCACCATATTCATATGGTGAAAATTCAGCAAGCAACTGCTGTTTCCCAGTAAGCATAGAAGGAATTGTATAACCGTCTACGCTTTGAACTGGGCTTTTCACAGTTGGTGCAATAGACAATCTTGGTCACAACCCTTCAAGCACCACTACCAAGGGTTCTTTCCATGGCACAAGGATCCGCATCTTTCAGACACCATCAATCTCAAACTCAGATCAGAGCAGAGAAGCCATCACTCTTTTTGCAGAGGGTGAGAGAAATAACTTATCTTTGCCTGACAGCTTCATCACTATACTAGCAGTAGCTCTGAAAGAATCCACAGTTGAGGTGCCAAAAAATCAACATGACAAAGGTAGTTGTGAGAGTTATGGTGGAAACAATGAAGCATAAGAAACTGTGGATTGAAACAATCATATCTGAGAAGTTGAGAAGGGGAAGCTAGAAAAGGGAGACAGTCTGTCAAGGTCAGCGTACCATGGATTCCATCAGATAGAGCCATCTGTAAATGAAGAGCCTGCATTTTCACAGCTTTTGCCTCTCTTCTTTAAGAAGGCAGCTTCAGCGGACATGATCAAGCATGGGATGCTTGTTGTTCTTCAGTCAACCCAGTTCCCCAATCCCATGCAGATTTCAGCAGCTGCAATGCATACTCCTCTGTTTGCTTTGGCAAAGTATATACAGTGGAAATGGCTCAAGACGCATGGAGAAGACAAGTTTGTGGTGATGTTCGGTAGCCTCCACATAGCATCAGCTGCATGGAAAACCATTGATGACTACCTGGAAGGCTCTGGGTGGACAAGGGCTCCGACAACAATGAGGACTTGCCTCTTCAGGAACAGACTATTATTTTCTCAGTTGCTACCATATCAACAGGACGAGACACGCACACCAGGTATGTTTTATTGTTCTGAAGAAACTTCAGAGAGATGTATTTACATCGCAGTCCCCAGAAATTTAGGAATCAGAAGAAGCATGGAGATAGTATATGGCCATAAGAGACCAACATTCCAATACTGGGATACCATCTACAGACTTGAACTCCTTGGTTTCCTCCTGGTCAGAGCTCATGGAGAAGTTGACTTTGTTTTGTATGTAGAAACACCGAAAGCCCTGGTCCTACGGTTCTTCACCTTGGACCATCAGAATTATGCCCGCTGGTTCCCTGGCCATATTAGCAATATGGTAAACCTGTCACAGTCCATCTTGGAAGAATTTGTTACACGTGGCCCCTGGGTTGTTCATAAGACAACGAACACGCTTTTGGCCATGCCTATTGATCAAGCTCATGACCAGAACAATGAGCTAGTCAAGGGTTCGGGTGGGGCAGTTGGACTCATTGAAAATCCATCTGCACTCAAAGTGGATGCTAGCAGGTCCTGAAAAACCACGGTTGCTCACAGAATTTAAAACTGTTGCAGCCTGGAAAATGCAAAGCATTGCCACCATGAAGAAGGCCTCACAACACAGGAGAGCTTCAAGTAACAGGTGCTGATCCTTACAGATACTATCAGGGAAATGGGCAATCCTTTTCTAAATGCAACTGAAGAACTACTGACGTTGGGTTCTCATGATGTCCTCAACCAGTCTGTAGTGAATACAGTGTGTATGATCCAAGAGGTTGGAGAACAACAGTGCAAGGACTACTGCAAGTCAATTCTCATTGACCCTGAAAGGTCTATTCATGACCCAATTAAGAAGAACTCCCTCCGACTGCAGCTGATTTTCGAAGCTGGAGACTTAAACAAAGAAGCATACAAGGTTGCAAGTCTGAAGACAGATATCAACCTTTTCTCAAAACTGCACATCGTCGTACAACCATGGGGGTGTGATATGAATACTTTATTCAGCCACGTAAAACACCCACTTCCACTTCATCTGTCTGGTAAAGGAAAGCTTCGTTTTGAGAATAAGTCTGACTTAATAACATGTTCGGTAAAGACATCAGAGAAGGGGGCGTGGCAAGCAGCCCAAGATGGGGGTTGCATAGGAGATTCTCTCCCAGATCCAGGACAGTAATCCTGCACTATCCCCATGTAATACCAGGTTTACGTGCTGTGGCCCCGCGCTAGGACACCAACTAACAATAGCACACTCACCGGTGGAGGGTCCGGACCGCGGCGGAACAGGGGAAGGGTGTGGGAGTTGTGCAGCGGTGGTGGTTGGCAGCTGAGGCCTGTGTCCTGATTGCTCCACTTTGCGGCACCCGACTGCGGCATGCCGGGGGGGCGGCGCATGATGGCTCGGAGCAAAACCTGGCCGGCTGCCCCTGCCGGTGCCACTCATAGGCCGGAGATGCTCTTTAGCCATGGTGACCCTACCGAGGCCTGATGGACCGATCGACTCTTGCAACAGAAGCCGTGACGGGTGCCCCTCCTTTTCCCCCTCCATCCCTGGGATCTTCTCTGTGGATCAGGCCTAGGCACTGGCGGCCTACTGGAGAGAGCTGGGAGCATGCGTCTCTCCCGATGGCATAGCGGTGAGTCGGGCTGGGACTGTGAACCTGAGATGTGGGAGGCCCAGTGAGTACCGGCCCCCCTAATAAAAATCCAAAGTTCCTTCAAGAGTGATCAGGCTCCCCCTGCAGCTATTCACAAGGCACTACTGTACTGGCTTGAGGTGCCTGTGGGAGTTCCTGCTTTAAGTTTGGGGGAAGGTACGCTACACTTTCCGGGTGGGCTCTTACCAACCCTCCCTCCCCAGTAACTGTAACCCTCAAACCTTCGAGGGCCCGCTTCACACCTAGTCGCTGTTGCCGGTTGGTGGATGAGATCAGTCTGATGGACTTGTAAGCCAACAGGAACAGCATGCCAGCGGCCTGCGCTTGACTAGGCTGCTTGTTACCAGTAATACTCGTTGCAGGATTAATCCAACTGGAAAGGCCTGTTGTCTCTTGGTTACGTGCTAGCTGCTGGGGCTTGTTGGCAGCACCATACCATAGGGCCGTCATCCAGAACTGAGCCCTTTGATAATCATTCTGGCTATAGGGGTGGACTCCCTAACCTGCCATAACCCAACCACGAGGTACAACCCACCAGAGGCCCTCGGTGGTTAATGTCACCCTTTCTCCACATAATCAACCACCATAGTCACTGCACTCCTCTCTAATGTGGGTCTGCACTGGTGTGTGACTACAGCCCACAACCATCTCCCTAATGCAGGCTTAGTTGTGGATCCTCCATTAGGGGAGCTTTCTTGTCACTTTACCCACAGCCATCTTTTACTGGGCTCACAAGGAGAACTCAGCCTAACCGCAACCATGGAGCGCTCAAAGCCCAGGATGGGGAACACCCATGGCAACAATCCGCTCTCACTCCTTGCCTTCTGAGGCCTCTTCTGCCCACTCCAAGCCTAGGGGCGCTGCCTCTCCAGCTCCCTCCACGGACAAACTGGACACGATCCTTCAAGAGATCCTTGAGTCTAGAACTGCTATAGCACAACAGCTGGGGGTGATCACCTCTGAGCTCAGCCAATTAAAGATTCTGACCTTTAGAGACCGTGACATACATGTCCAGGCCTCCAGTGACAGCATCCCCGCAATGGTCAATAAAACTAAAGTTTCTATATTTCCTGACTATACTCTGACAGTGCATTACAAACGCTCTTCATTCCAAGACATTAAAACTCACCTCTGGGCAGCAGGACTCGTCTTTGAGCGTCTCTTTCCAGCTAAATTGAAAGTCCTCCACAATCAGCGATCCCACTTCTTATAATACACCTGAAAGTGCATGGGACTGGATGGAACAGCAATTTCCCAACTCCACCGGAGGAGGACACCGCATGCGGGCACCGCCAAAGTCAGAGCGACCTCCACACAGGCGTAGAAGAGTGCTTTTTACACAGGACAGTGTCAGAGGGCATCATCGTCAAAGCAGGCCCTGGAGGATCGACAGGAGGTGCTCCGCTCAGCACAGACGCTGTGGTCCACACACCTGCCCATCAGTTCCATTTCACCGCAGACTGCTGCATAGGACTCGGACTCTGGGGGAAGCATGGCTCTGTTCCTCTCTGTGTCCCCCTCAACCAAGTAGTGATCCCCGAACTAAGAACTCCGGAGATATCCTTTTTACTGTAGTTCTCTGCAGTGGTTTGAGTCAAGTGGGTCATATAGGGTGGGATTGAGGAGTTAATGGACTTTGTACAGCAGAACTGATTAGTAGATTATAATGTTCCATTACATAACACTTCGAATTGAAGTAACCAAGCGCTTTACAAATTGCTAACATAAGCTAAAATTATCTATGACCTATTATTGCTCTTGGCATGTCTACTTCCCCTCTTTCTATTTTGCCATTGTATCTGAAGTGGCGGGGATAGTATTCAATGTTGCATGTTTACACCCATGGGTCCGCACAGTGTTGTGTGGCACCGTCAAGTTGTGGAAATTCAGATTCTTATACACAAAAGTAGCTCTTTGCCAGCGCCTAAAGCTAAGGCACCTCTTATCTCACAGTTCAAAATGTTCCTGGTTATTGTAAAGTTTGGACGAATGATGTCGACTCGCTTGACCGAGTAATGGTTACATGTTCGGTTGTTAAGCTTCCTAGTGGTCATGGTCCTTGAGAACACTGGTGGTAAACCCTTTGACAGGGGGTGGGGTTCCTATGTACTAACGCAATTTCCCAATGTCCACAGTGACTAAATCTTATACCTTTCTCACCTGGAATGTCCGAGGTATGAGATCAATCCATAACAGACACAGAATACTGGCACAGTTAAATAAATGCCGCACACACATAGTGTACATCCAGGAAATCCATCTGGTCCCTAAGAAGGCCCTCAAACTGAATAAACGATGGAGAGGGCAAATGCATTGTACTTCTTACTCCGCATTCTCAAGGGGTGCAGCTGTGTGGATCCGTGCCGTGGTCCAGTTTGCCGTAGTAGAATCAAAGATCGATGACCAAGGCAGATATGAGCTACTTAAGGGCACATTGTGTGGGAAACAGATTGCATTAGGATCTATATATGCATCTATATCAGCTCATGAGGCTTTCTTAGCGAGCCTGTCTGTTGCACTGGCGGAATGGACACAGTATCCATGGATACTGGCAGGGGACTTTAATGCAGTACTCGATGTTGACCTGGATAGTTCAGACCCTCCACTCTCGGGTACAGCTATAACACACCAAGCCAAGGTCCTGCGCCATTGGGTTTCCGGGAGAATACTTTTTTTATTCACTTCCCCATGTCCTACATTCCCATGTGGGCAGGTTTCTATGCACGTATCCTCTGTGACTCACACCACCTACTAGGCAAAACAATTTCAGACCACAACCCGCTTGAACATACGCTCCATTGGGGGGGGGTCATGTCCCTTCCCTGATCCAGACATGGCATTTTTCAGCCCCACCTGCTAGAATATTCGGTATTTAGAAACATGTTAGCCACCATAAAGACCTCTTACTTTTCTGAGAATGAGGACACAGCACCACGCGTTTGATAGAATGGAAGGCCATCAAAGTAGTGTTCCGCTGTGTCTCAATGAGCACTGTAGTGGGTGCCAGGCGGGAGGTCATCCGCAATATAGCAGAGTTAGTGACTCAGTTGCAATCACTAGAGATAGAAGCCCAGAATAACATAACATGTGTATTTGTAAAGCGCACGTTCACTCAGAGGACTCTTGGCGCTGAATAACAGATGTTCATTGTTACCCAACTCAATGGTGCTCATTTTATCGACCTCAGATGGATGAAAAGCTGTGTGGACCCGCCGTGATTTGAACCCGTGACCATGAGGTCGAACACAGGCCCCTGCAACGGACGCATTAATCCACTGCACCACCAGACCCGGTTTGAAGGAGGCGGAGCTGAGTGAGGCCAGAGTAAGATATGCAAACTCTTGGAGCACTTGCGGCTAATCGACTTAAGCTCCTATACCGAATGGGCACAACCGGAGGCGGACAGGTCAGGTACATTACTGGCACATTTAATACGTCCCAAGCCTTCTCCCACACCTATACTATCAGTCACTACCTCCGGACACAGGTTGGTGAATACACATCTGGAAATCAACTCAGCATTTCATTATTATTATTATTATACAGAACTGTACACCGCTTCACCGCCATCTTCCCTGGAGGCAATACTTTTCTCGCGGCGGCATCCCTTCCTGTGATCCCCGCAGCGGCTGTTAAGGACCTGGCGCCCCTATTACAAAGACGTAGATTCATGGAGCCACTAAAGAACTGGCGCACAACACAGTGCCGGGTTCAGACGGGCTTCCCATAGAATTTTACTCTACCTTTGCACCAAAATGGATACTGACACTGCAACAGCTATATGTATCTTCCCTGGAGAAGGGAGCTTTGCCCCTCAAGATCAGGGTAGCATTGGTAACTTCATTACTAAAACCAGATAAATCGCCCACCGAGTTAGCCTCATATAGTTCTTTATCGATCCTTAACACGGAGTATAAGATACTCAGTAAAATTCTGTCCCGTCGCCTTCTTCTGTTGCTCCCTGACCTGATCCATACAGACCAATGCAGCTTTGTACCCTGTTGCAATACTTCTTTGAATATACGCCACCTATTTGGCGTGATTGACGCAGCCCACGACCTTTTCCCATATGCTGGCTGCCTATCACTGGACATCCGGCAAGCATTCAACATGTTACGGTGGGTGTACATGCTCGCAAAGCAACGACAATATGAAATCCCTCGTGAAAATTGCCAACGGATAGAGTTGCTTTATACTCATGGCTATAGCCAAAATGGGTCAGTATATTTCCCCATCATATCAGATATTCCATAGGACCAGTCAAGGCTGTCCCCTATCACCACTTTTGTTTGTATTAGCTATAGAGCCACTGGCGGGGTGACGCCTATAGGATCCCCGTTTGCAGATGTAACCCTAATGCCACATGCAGAATTTGTGCACACCCATGGGGTACCTGAAACATTATTCCTAACCCATAATAGCATTCTCCACCACGTCACTCAGCACTGAGTAGTGGAGAACAAGGAACCCCCCACATATGAACTATTACGCATTTTTCACAATGGGTCATGGGAGTCATCTGGTAGCAGGCTATAGCCGGGCCTCAGGGAGCCCCTTATGACCTCGCTGCTCCCCTTGAAACAGATATGGGAAACTGACTTAGCGAAAGGCCTGTCTGATAGGGAATGGACCACTATTCTTGAATACCCTAAGGGATATCCGCTATTACCCAATTTAAGTTTTTACAGCTCTCAATATTACATAGAGCATATTTAACACCGCGCAAGGTGCATATGATATACCTGATGGTCACTTTGGGAGCCCACGTTGTCATACGCCTAACGCAAACTTTATCCATATGATACGGTCATGCCCATCCCATCCCATCCCAACCCGGTCTGGGGGGGCGAAGTTTCAGAGGGTCTCTCACATCTGTCTGGGATAACCCTTTGGTTGTCTACAGACTCCTGCTTCTTAAGTCTGACCCCACTCACCAAAACAACTTAAGTGCTCCAACGCTTCACTGACCTTTCCTTACTATTGGCAAAAAGAATGCAGACACAACGGTGGAAGTCACATAAGGCTCCTAGAGAGGGGGCTTAGGTTGAGGAGGTTCTGCACTGTGCCACTGCAGAGGGCGCAGCTATGAGGTCAGAGGAATATAGCGGGCTTTGTGAGAAGCCAACCTCATTGGATTGGGCTCACCTGTTGGAGCAATTCTGGGCACACATATCAGACCCCTGACAGGAATAAAGAAAAGCTTACTCTCCCTACCGAACTGTCAAGCACATTTGGCGCATACCCATACACTACCATACCGGGGGTCAATTACACGCCCCCCCCCATCATGTACACCCATGACCAAAATGGACCACTCAAGCTAATTTCGGTAGGGGTTGTTTAATCTTCTTGTCTGAGATTGTTTCTCTCCTAGTAAAAACGCGTACCAGTGTATATTGATAGCCTACTATCTCAACCCTGACAACTGATTTGTCCTATCATGGACGATGTATACAGCGCAAACATATTTGGAAAGTGATTGTGATAAGACCGAAACGAGTGCATAGAATACTTGTAAATTGAAAATCAATAAAGGGAGTTAAAAAAAAATAAAGACATCAGTGAAAGGAGCACCAAATCTACATAAATTAGATGATATTGATGATGCAACTGTGTTGTTGGCCAACTTGGAAGAACTGGATGAAGAAGAGGCATTAATAAAGGTGAATGTTCGGGATCTTGCTCCTGAGATGGTGTCTTTGGAAGAAACAGCTGAGGCAAATGTGCCATCTTCCTTTGATGTGAAGGTGTTCAATGGTGCGGTTATGGTGCACCTACTCTTGCCATCTGCAGGTGTCAGGGCTTTTGAAGACTATGCCATTGAGGTTGTCATACCTTACATAGAGCAGCAGCATTGATATCTCGAGAAGGGTGTACACTGTCTGGGACAGGTATGTCAAAGGCAGCATTAAATATGTCAGAGAGAAAAGACAAAAAGGAAAGCGAAGAAAGGTTGCACGTCAACATAGGATTCTAGTACAGTGGCAAAACGTCTTATGTGATGCAGACAACAAACAGGAGTTGCTCACATTCAGGGTCAAGAAGATCGAGAGCAGTGAAATCCCCTCCTGGTAAGGAAGTAGTGACAACATATTGATACAACATTCTAGTCGGTGGCAGTAACCTATCCAGGCCAGCACGTAACCACGAAGAGGGAGATACAAGACTGGTCTTACAAGTACAACATGCCGTGCACCAAGGTTATGTGTCTTGTTTGATCTGTAACGTTGACACTGATGTTGTAGTGAGTCTCACAGGAAAGTTTCACCAGCTACAAGACTTGTGTCCCAAGGCCAATTTCTGAGGAGCATTCGGTATAGGGAGGAATTTTTCATACATCCACATTAATGTAATTGCTCAGACCTTGGGAAACTAGAATTCCACAGCCTTGTCAGTGTTTCACAGCTTCACTGGCTGTGACACTGTATATGCATTCCTTCGAAAATGAAAGAAATAAGGATTGATGGCCTGGAAATCTAATCCTGAAGTTCCAGCAGCCTTTGTAAACATTGCCAGGAATCCATTCATGGCCGCCATAAGTGTGGCAGGGTATGCTCAGACGTGAGTCCCCTGCTCACTTTACCACTGGATTCAAGCAAGCCGGGCTGAAGACGGCTGTAATGCCAGAAACCGATCCTCGGAAGCTTGTTTCCAGTCCAGGGAAGGCATGGCTTGGCAGTTCGGGCTGGACTGTTCCCATGAGGCACAGGGTCAGACTGATTGCATATAGCCATGTCTGAACTGGGGTGGCAGAGTGGGCTAAAGAACGGTGATGGATTAAACCCAGATCTTTTGACTGGGTGTGAGTGTTTGATTGGTTCAGATGCTCCGTCCATCACCACCCCCTTCTTACAGTAATCCATTCATGGCAGTGGACATTCAGAGTGACTGCTTCCAAATTCTTTAACGCTTCACCGTAATCTTGTTCCAGAGAACAAGCCAAATGGCTTTCCTGACGGAAACCTGGATGAACGCCTCCTCTGCCCCTGACATCGCCATTGCCATACTGGACGGCTACAAAATCTCCAGAGGGACCGTACCAACAAGCTCGGAGGAGGAATCGCCATCGTCCACAGGAACACACACAGAGTCACATCCAGCACCGAAGAAACTCTCAGAACCGCGAGCACCTACACTTCCAGATCCACACCGACCCCAACACCACCCTCAGAGGAACACTCATCTACAGAGCACCTGGTCCACGCCCACAATTCAGCGAATCCATCGCCGACTTAGTCAGCACGCACGCCCTCGCCACCACAGACTACATCCTCCTGGGGGACCTGAACTTCCACCTGGAGAACAACAATGACAACAACACCACCACCCTGCTCGACAACCTCTCCAACTTCGGACTGAAGCAACTAGTGAACACCCCGACCCACCATGCAGGCCACACGCTGGACCCCATCTTCTCCGCCAGCACCAACGTCACGGTCAGCCACACCACCACTCTCCACTGGACCGACCACCGATGCACCACTTCTCCTACAAGAAACTCACCGCACACATCCAACCACCGCAGATCCCCCGAAGATGCTGGAGCAAAGTCACCACTGACTAGCTGACCGCCTCCTTCGCCCAGGGCCCCCCGGCCAACGCCTCGGACACCAACACCGCCACCCGAAACCTCACACAGTGGAATCAGCAACTGCGCAGACACCCTCGCCCCTATCAAGAACCCTCCGAACAAGCACAACAGCAGGAGAACCACCTGGTTCACCATAGACCTCAAGGACTCAAAAAAATCCCGCTGAACTCTAGAGAAAGCCTGGCACCAAGAACGGACTGCGGAAAACGTCGAGACCCTTAAGACCGCCACACGCAGACACCAGCAGCTCATCCGCATCGCCAAGAGAACGGCCTTCAGAGAGCACATAGACAACAACGCGCACAACAGCAAGGAGCTCTTCAGCATCGTGAAGGATCTCTCCAACCCAAACTCCAACGACATCCCCCCTCACAGGACCTCTGCGACTCCCTCGCAGCCTTCTTCCACCGCAAGATCGCTGACATACACGACAGCTTCGCAAACCAGACGCCTCCACCAGCCACAGAACCAACGCCCCCCTCAGTCGCTGTACCCCCGTCAACACCAAAGACGTCACCCAGATCATGAACACCATCCACTCCGGCTCTCCATCCGACCCCTGCCCTCACCACATCTTCAACAAAGCAGACACCGTCATCGCACCCCACCTCCGAGACATCATCAACAGCTCCTTCGAATCTGCCAACTTCCCTGAAAGTTGAAAACACGCTGAAATCAACGCCCTCCTTAAGAAGCCGACAGCAGACCCCAAGGACCTCAAGAATTTTCAGCCCATCTCCCTGCTCCCCTTCCCGGCGAAGGTCACCGAGAAAGCAGTCAACAAGCAACTGACCAACTTCCTCGAAACCAACAGCTCCCTCGACACGTCCCAGTCTGGCTTCCGCAGCAACCACAGCACTGAGACCGCCCTCATCGCCGCCACCAACGACATCAGAACCCTGCTCGACAACGGAGAAACCGCAGCCCTCATCCTCCTAGACCTCTCAGCTGCCTTCGACACGGTCTGCCACCGCAACATGGAAAACACGTCTCCACAACACAGGGATCCAGGGAAAGGCTCTGGACTGGATCTCCTCCTTCCTCACCGACAGAACCCAGAGTGTCTGCCTACCCCCGTTCCACTCAGAGGCCACCAAGATCATCTGTGGCATAACCCAAGGCGCATCACTCAGCCCGACGATCTTCAACATCTACATGAGCCCCCTCGCCGACATCGTCCGCGCACACGACCTCAACATCATCTCCTACGCCGACGACACCCAGCTGATCCTCTCCCTGACCAAAGACCCCGTCACCGCCAAATCCAATTTCCAAAAAGGAATGAGGGCCGTCGCCGAATGGATGAAGATCAGCCACCTGAAACTAAACACAGACAAGACGGAGGTCCTCATCCTTGGACCATCCCCCTCCGCCTGGAACGACTCCTGGTGGCCCGCCGCCCTGGGCACAGCACCCCCTCCCACCGACCACGTACGCAACCTTGGGTTCGTCCTGAACTCATCGCTCACTATGACCAAGCAAGTCAACGCCATCTCCTCCTCCTGCTTCAACACCCTCCGCATGCTACGAAAGATCTTCAAATGGATCCCCACGGAAACAAGAAGGACTGTCACCCAAGCCCTCATCACAAGCCGGCTCGACTATGGCAACACACTCTATGCAGGGACAACGGCCAAGCTACAGAAAAGACAACAATGCATACAGAATGCCTCCGCACGCCTCACCTGGACATCCCCCGCCACAGCCACATCACCACCCACCTGAGAGACTTGCACTGGCTCCCCGTCAACAATAGGATCACGTTCAAGCTCCTCACCCACGCACACAAAGCGCTCCACAACGTCGGACCCGAATAACTCAACAAACGCCTCTCGTTCTACGCCCGACTCGCCAACTCAGCTCAGCCAGCCTCGCCCTCGTACCACGCACCAGAAGAATAACAACAGGCGGCAGATCTTTCTCCTACCTCGCCGCCAAGACCTGGAACTCCCTCCCCACCCACCTCCGACTGACCCAAGACCTTCTCACCTTCAGGAGACACCTCAAGACCTGGCTGTCCAAGCAGTAGCAGCATCCCCCCTCCCCCCCTCTCAGCGCCTTGAAACCCTCGCGGGTGAGTAGTGCGCTCTATAAATGTACTGATTGATTGAATGGAGTCAGTGAATGAAGACCGCAGAGGAATGTTTTGTCAGAAAAATAAGGCAATGCAAGCAATCCCACCAACAGTCTGCCCTTCTAACATACAAGGCATGCTCTTTAACAAGTATGGATCTGTTTCACATGTGACGTACCTCAGCAGGAACTACCCATTCCGGAGGGATGGGGTGGAAAATGGACAGAGACAGTCAGTGCTGGACCCCATTGTGGACAGCACTACCAATGGCATCTAAAGCATGAGGTGTACTTGTCAAATGTGGCTGCAAAGCTGCAGCGGCAAGTGTACTTGCAAGAAGGTGCTGTAGACCCGCACTGAACCTTTCAAGTGCATCGCATCAGAAACTGAGCACACAAAAGGATTTTTCTAAGAAAGTTTATTGAACAGAAAACATATCTGCAGATTTCAAAGTGCTGTTTTTTAAAGTTCACTTAACACTGTAGAAATCAGCAATTAAATGATATATATATATATATATATATAAAGTCTTGTTTTTACTTTTCCTTCATGTCCACTTCTGAAGTCAATAACAGACGTATTAATGTTTACTCAGTTCCACAGTGCCTGTTGCACAACCCCATTTCTGAAAAATGTCACATGACAGGATCCATGAGCACTGATCACCTGGATCGTACCAAAAACTATTAGCATACAACCCAACAGAATTTCACACACAGTTTGGAGCTTTTGTCCAACCTGTCCCCTTGATCTTGCCAAGGGACCTCACTTTGTGGAAATGTGTGCTTTTTGAGACCAAGAAAAACATGTTGCTGTTAGCCAATGCTTTTTATGGTGGAGGTGGGGTTGATGAGCTACCACTGTGCTTCTCCAACAATAACGTTTTGGAAAAACCATGACAAAACAAAACAAGCATTGGAAATGCAATAGGGCTCGCATTAGGAAAGTTTGAGCTATTGGTCTTATAAATTAATTTTTTTTATTTATGTTTTTTTTTTAAAATAGCTAAATTAATAGCTTTGTCATTTACAATGCCAATAGTTATAACTTTCGCAAATATGACACCTATAGCATTTTTAATGCAACATGTTTTGTATTTACGTGACTTAGATGTATTGATATTACAAATAACAATGGCTTTTAATTTTTTTAAATAATTAATACTTAAATAATTTATTTAATTTGTAATGGCAATAGCTTAAACTTTTGTAAATAACTTTTGTGAAGATTATGTTCAGTGTTTTTTATTGTGACAAAAATCCAAGAACAGAAGTGAAATATTAACATCTTTTTGTGATTTGTAATAAAGCGTGAAAGCTTGAAAACTGCTTGAAACATTGAAAGAACATATTTGAACCAGTGATGCTGTGGTTGCGCTGAGTGATGCTGTGGTTGCGCTGAGTGATGCTGTGGTTGCGCTGAGTGATGCAGTGGTTGCGCTGAGTGATGCTGTGGTTGCGCTGAGTGATGCTGTGGTTGCGCTGAGTGATGCTGTGGTTGCGCTGAGTGATGTGTGCATCGGTGGAGCTTAGTGGGTGCATTGGTGGAGCTGTTTGGTGGGTGCATTGGTGGAGCTTAGTTGGAGCATCGGTGGAGCTGTGTGGTGGGTGCGTCGGTGGAGCTGTGTGGTGGGTGCCTTGGCGGAGCTGTGTGGTGGGTGCATCGGCGGAGCTGTGTGGTGGGTGCATCTGTGGAGCTGTGTGGTGGGTGCCTCGGTGGAGCTGTGTGGTGGGTGCCTCTATGGAGCTGGGTGGTGGGTGCCTCGGTGGAGCTGTGTAGGTGGAGCTGTGTGGTGGGTGCATCGGTGGAGCTGGGTGGTGGGTGCATCAGTGGAGCTGTGTGGTGGGTGCATCGGTGGAGCTGTGTGGTGGGTGCATTGGTGGAGCTGTGTGGTGGGTGCATCGGAGGAGCTTAGTTGGTGCATCTGTGGAGCTGTGTGGTGGGTGCATCGGTGGAGCTGTGTGGTGGGTGCCTCGGCGGAGCTGTGTGGTGGGTGCCTCGGCGGAGCTGTGTGGTGGGTGCCTCGGCGGAGCTGTGTGGTGGGTGCCTCGGCGGAGCTGTGTGGTGGGTGCCTCGGCGGAGCTGTGTGGTGGGTGCATCGGCGGAGCTGTGTGGTGGGTGCATCGGCGGAGCTGTGTGGTGGGTGCTTCTGTGGAGCTGTGTGGTGGGTGCATCTGTGGAGCTGTGTGGTGGTTGCATCTGTGGAGCTGTGTGGTGGGTGCATCTGTGGAGCTGTGTGGTGGGTGCATCTGTGGAGCTGTGTGGTGGGTGCCTCGGTGGAGCTGTGTGGTGGGTGCCTCGGTGGAGCTGTGTGGTGGGTGCATCGGTGGAGCTGTGTGGTGGGTGCATCGGTGGAGCTGTGTGGTGAGTGCATCGGTGGAGCTGTGTGGTGGGTGCATCGGTGGAGCTGTGTGGTGGGTGCCTCGGTGGAGCTGTGTGGTGGGTGCATCGGTGGAGCTGGGTGGTGGGTGCATCAGTGGAGCTGTATGGTGGGTGCATCGGTGGAGCTTAGTGGGTGCATTGGTGGAGCTGTGTGGTGGGTGCATCGGTGGAGCTTAGTTGGTGCATCGGTGGAGCTGTGTGGTGGGTGCATCGGTGGAGCTGTGTGGTGGGTGCCTCGGCGGAGCTGTGTGGTGGGTGCCTCGGCGGAGCTGTGTGGTGGGTGCATCGGTGGAGCTGTGTAGTGGGCGCATCGGTGGAGCTGTGTGGTGGGTGCTTCTGTGGAGCTGTGTGGTGGGTGCATCTGTGGAGCTGTGTGGTGGGTGCATCTGTGGAGCTGTGTGGTGGGTGCATCTGTGGAGCTGTGTGGTGGGTGCCTCGGCGGAGCTGTGTGGTGGGTGCTTCTGTGGAGCTGTGTGGTGGGTGCTTCTGTGGAGCTGTGTGGTGGGTGCATCTGTGGAGCTGCGTGGTGGGTGCATCTGTGGAGCTGTGTGGTGGGTGCATCTGTGGAGCTGTGTGGTGGGTGCATCTGTGGAGCTGCGTGGTGGGTGCATCTGTGGAGCTGTGTGGTGGGTGCATCTGTGGAGCTGTGTGGTGGGTGCATCTGTGGAGCTGTGTGGTGGGTGCATCTGTGGAGCTGTGTGGTGGGTGCCTCGGTGGAGCTGTGTGGTGGGTGCCTCGGTGGAGCTGTGTGGTGGGTGCATCGGTGGAGCTGTGTGGTGGGTGCATCGGTGGAGCTGTGTGGTGGGTGCATCGGTGGAGCTGTGTGGTGGGTGCATCGGTGGAGCTGTGTGGTGGGTGCCTCGGTAGAGCTGTGTGGTGGGTGCCTCGGTGGAGCTGTGTGGTGGGTGCATCGGTGGAGCTGTGTAGGTGGAGCTGTGTGGTGGGTGCATCAGTGGAGCTGTGTGGTGGGTGCATCGGTGGAGCTTAGTGGGTGCATTGGTGGAGCTGTGTGGTGGGTGCATTGGTGGAGCTGTGTGGTGGTTGCATCGGTGGAGCTTAGTTGGTGCATCGGTGGAGCTGTGTGGTGGGTGCATCGGTGGAGCTGTGTGGTGGGTGCCTCGGCGGAGCTGTGTGGTGGGTGCCTCGGCGGAGCTGTGTGGTGGGTGCATCGGTGGAGATGTGTAGTGGGTGCATCGGTGGAGCTGTGTGGTGGGTGCTTCTGTGGAGCTGTGTGGTGGGTGCATCTGTGGAGCTGTGTGGTGGGTGCATCTGTGGAGCTGTGTGGTGGGTGCATCTGTGGAGCTGTGTGGTGGGTGCATCTGTGGAGCTGTGTGGTGGGTGCCTCGGCGGAGCTGTGTGGTGGGTGCCTCGGCGGAGCTGTGTGGTGGGTGCATCGGTGGAGCTGTGTGGTTGGTGCTTCTGTGGAGCTGTGTGGTGGGTGCATCTGTGGAGCTGTGTGGTGGGTGCCTCGGTGGAGCTGTGTGGTGGGTGCCTCGGTGGAGCTGTGTGGTGGGTGCATCTGTGGAGCTGTGTGGTGGGTGCATCTGTGGAGCTGTGTGGTGGGTGCATCTGTGGAGCTGTGTGGTGGGTGCCTCGGTGGAGCTGTGTGGTGGGTGCATCGGTGGAGCTGTGTGGTGGGTGCATCGGTGGAGCTGTGTGGTGGGTGCATCGGTGGAGCTGTGTGGTGGGTGCCTCGGTGGAGCTGTGTGGTGGGTGCATCGGTACCCAGAGGTGGGCTGCGCCACTGCCTTGGTATATTGGTGCGAAAGCAAAAATGTTACTGACGACACATGCCAATTGATGAGGAGGTCCGAGTCAAAGCCTTTCTATGTGTGCATGCATTTTTTATAAGACTAGAATGATTGTCTAGGCCAATCCTAACAAATGCTCTGGACCCCGAGAACATGGAAACAACACTATGCACTCTGTTCAACTCACCCAATTTACCTTTCAGCAATAGGGACATGATTTTGATACCCTAGATATTACTTTTGAACCGATATAGCACTTTGCCAGCGGTAGTATAATGCCCTGCTCTAGGTTTCAATATGAAAACCAGACGAGGTAAGCTGCCTGGCAGACCTCCAACAATGTTTTTTAATTATTCACCGACTAACTTAAAAACACCTCTGTGGACCCAGATATTTGAAAATAACTATGATCAAAGGCAGCAGCACCGAGAGAAACTTTACTGTAAAAATGCAACCCGTTACCATCAAACATGGCCCTGCACGGCTATGCTGCTCATGCTTTCCTGAGCGGCCACGGGATGGCTATTCTGTATGCGCTCTACCTCAGCATAGTCTGCAGCTCCAAGCCCCGCCCACTTCTAGGAAAGACAGCCCATCCCGCCTGCCGTAACCATGATAAGAATGTTAATTAATACCCCGCTCATGGACACAGCAGAAGGGGAGGGGGGCCGAAGGGGGCGCATTCCTGAATCTAGCCAACTAACAGACATAAGGAAAATAAATGACTTTCACATGCGAACGCTAGTCATCAAATATTGTATCGCTTTCTAACTATGAATTAGGCAAACTAAGTAGTTGAGTTTTAAAAACGAATAAGTTATCTTAACATTTAAAAGTGCGGGAACATTTCTACACCATGCATAGGACATGTTTGAGTGAATAATGCGCTATTTCCACTGCCAGCTTCGCCGGTCTGCAAACAATACCAAGAAAAGAAAATTCGAGAGAGCAGTCCGAAACTGGTAAAACTGAAAACACACTCCTCCCTGCCCGTGCTCCCATTAAATGTATTACAAACAATAGCCGATTCATGTAAAGACTCAAATCTAGATAGAAAATGCTCAATGTTTTCCAATTGAGGGGCACAGCAAGCATCCATGGTAAAATTGCAAGCCGAAAATAAACCGTAAAAGCAACATCTGCTTATTAGTGATCCAAATGTCAACGCTTCAGAGTGAGTTTTTTTAACCACTGTTGTGACCTCACTGCAAACACTCGTAAGCATACCATGTCAGAAGTCCCAATGCAGGCAGGCTGACTTCGCATTTCATCCTTTCAACGTCGAAAACGGAATTGTTTATAGCAGTACTGGTCGCCTTCAGTACATCGAATGTGACGTGCAGCGTCCCAGGTGATCAGTTCACACTTTGTATTCGTGTTAAATCCCTTCAGATGTAGCTACACCCGAGCTGTATATCGTGCACTAATAAGATACGGGTTTGAGATGGTGGAAGAGCTGCTTATCTCTTATGGAGATAGATTATCTGGGGGGAGGAAGGGCTCCTAATGGGAAGTGTAGACGGGGAGAAATTGAGAAAAAAGCTGAGCAGGGAGGGTGTTATTGCGGCTATCTGTTTGCCCGAGGGGAGGAGAAATGCCGGCCTGAGGCAGAGCACACGCTGAGAAGCTTGTGGGAGGGGGGCTGGGCTGCCTTTGATCTGGTAATGCGAGGCAGGCAGGTAGGCGGCTGGTGGCATTGTGCACGCGCTTTTTAGGGCTTGCGCTTGCGCAATGACCTAAAAAGCACATGCACTTGAAGGAATCGCCAGTGGAATCGCCAGTGGTGGTTAAACACTGGATAAGCCGTAATAGAGCTTCGCCAGCGATGCGCAGAAGCGCATCAGCAGGCGAGCCCTAAAAAGCTTTGACAAAGCCAAAAGGCTGACAGTCAATGCCTGACCTATTGGCTCGGCCAATGCCCATTGTGAGTTTGGCTTTAATGAATTCTGCTTCGAGCCAAAGCCTAATGGAGGTGACGGGGAACCTGATGGAATAAGTACAATTGATGCCGTTGTGGTTAGTTGTGCTGCATGTGTCCTACTTCAAGGATAACGCTGTACTTTGGCACAGTATCCTTCTAACACGATATATTGTTCTTATTGGTTTCACACCGGTAGCAAATAGGTTATGTTGTGACGGCAACCATTTGTTCTGCCTACTTGCATACCGATGGAGCAGCTCGGCAGCTGTACCTTACAGCCGCCCAGCTATGAAGCAAAGATGTTTTAAGGCATGGGCAAAGTGGCCTCTGGCCCAGGGCCCCAGCCTTTCGGGCCCTGGGTCAGAGCCCTGATAGAGTCAGCTCGGTTCTGCAAACAGTCTAGTCCTGATGACAGCGAGTCATTCTTAAACAGAGAAGGTTTAAAATACTGTTTTCCTTTATTTTTAATACGGGTAATGCGTGGGAGTCTGTCACAGGCATGTTGCAGGGTTTATGCTTTTCAGCACCATGCAACATCCATAAAAAAATAATCTGGACTAAAACAGGACTTCACATATTCCAAACGGGAGAGGGTGATAGAGATTATTTGCAATAATATTAGTGAGCAGCTGCTGTATTATACTATTGAAAACACACCCCACTATCCCGGAATATTAGAATTAAACACATTTAGAATGTGGTCGAGTGTGTCAGCGAACTGGCCAAAGAGGGCATGAAAGAGCTGTAATAAGATCATGAATTCAAAGCTGTTCCTAACAAGGGTCCCAAAAATACATTAGGCTCGTGGCCCCCAAAATCTTTAAGATGTCCCTGCTACGAAGATGTATTTATTGCACGAGAAACATTGCTTGAAAGGAAAACTAAAGGCAGTCCGAGGTAATACGACACGTGGTCTCTGGTCTGCATGATTCCTTTCCAACATATTTTCAAAGGACTAATGACATTTTATGTGAGTAGCAAGTGAATAAAAATCATTTAAACTAATACTACAGGTACACCTTCCTTCTTCAAAACAAGGGACAAAGAAAACGCTTGGAACAATGTAAAGTAGCATAACAGCAACATGTAAAATAGCCTAAGATTATAAAGAGAGAATATGTTTTAGGTCTGGCCTATGAACAACTTTAGCTTTTTTTCCAGCCCCATGGTTTCCAAAATACTTAATAAACACACACACACACATATATATATATATATATATATATATATATATATATATATATATATATATATATATATATATATATATATATATATATATATATATATATATATATATATATATATATATATAAATAAATAAATAGTTCTTCACCTTAAAGACTGGGTCAGCTTTCGTTATTTTGGATTGGCGGTGCCCCGGGACATTGGGGAGTGCTGGTTCATGCTGGACGAGTGCAGTGGCATATATATATATATATATATATATATATATATATATATATATATATCAAAACACAAGTTTGCCCTTTTAGAGTGAAACCACACAGCCAAAGGTAAAGGTGTAGCAGTTTAATGGAGATGAAAAACTGCAGCTTGCCAACTCACGAAAATGTTCTCAAAAAGTGAATGAACGCCCAACGCGTTTCGTGCTTCCATAGCACTTGCTCACGGGCGGATTTTCTGAGTGCAGTCCCAAAGTCATTGCCAGCACCTGTATTAATAATGACGCTCGCCGCAGAGGGCGTAGTTGCAGGCATTGCCTGCTGGTACTTGTAGTGCTGGCCAGTATTCCTCCAGTGAGAGACATTCGGGGTGCACCAAATAAACAACAGTGAAGACCCCAGTGGGTAGAAAACAAAGTTCTGAGGTGCACAGGCTGTATTATGTCGCTTTCATCCATGCTCCTTTGGCTCTCAAAATGCTGTCGTCGTAAGGCGGCAGCTGAGATCCGCTCGCACGGCGGGGTTCCACTCGCGACCAGGCTAGGCCGCCATTATATCAAAACACAAGTTTGCCCTTTTAGAGTGAAACCACACAGCCAAAGGTAAAGGTGTAGCAGTTTAATGGAGATGAAAAACTGCAGCTTGCCAACTCACGAAAATGTTCTCAAAAAGTGAATGAACGCCCTTATATATTATACATATACAGGAGCTTTTGATCAGTCCTCTTCATCCGTTGGTCTGTTCAAGTTTCATTCACATTTTGCTTCCTTACACCAGAGCACACATCACATTCCACTGGGCAGCACACTTTACCCATTGGCTGTCTTGCACTGGGAGTAATAGTATTTTTCTTGGTCACATGCACAGCGACCTGGAAAGTACGTCACTGGTGTGCTGAACCATTCCTTTACCGTTATGGTTTACCAGTTTTGGCATTTGTTTTGCATAGTACACGTATTTGCAAAAATGGCAAAAAATGAAAATAATCACACTTGCCAAGACCAAACTAAATGGCTTTGCCAATGCTTGTGTTTCCCCTAAACAGTTGTGCCTGTTCGTAGTTGTTAAGTGGCTCTTTACTTATAGAGCGTGGCATATGCCGAAGCTTCTTGATGCTCCATAAATGGAGGTAACTCCTGGAACCTAGTAAGATTGTAAATTAAAAAGCCACCTTTTTAGTTGACGTCTAAGTGAGAGAAAAGTCTATTTAGACCACTATCTGGCAGCTGCAACAGAGACAGTACAGTCAGAAAAAGACCTAATATATGCCCTGGGGACATCCAGAAGGAAGAAAATTACTGTTCCAAGATAGCAGAAGTGTCATTATAATAGGAACTTTTTGGCTGAAGACACAGGAGTATTGGAAAAGGCTTCCTTATATACAATCGTCATAGATTTGAATACGATCCTAAATTTGGTGGGAAGCAAATGCAAAGATCTCTACAACTGAGTAACGTGGGCACAGCTGGTAGTACTGGTCGCTAAACTATGCTGCAGTATACTGAATAAGGTGAAGTCGAAGACGAAGGTGTTGAGGATCAGCAAGACACATTGCACTGGCATAATCCAACCTCGAGTTTGATGAACTTCAGCAACTTGATGTTCTAAAAAAAGACAATGTCAACGAGACCCCTGGATTACGAACTACTTTAGCAAAGAGTGGAGATGGGTTCTGTCGTGCCCTGGATAGTGGGTACTAGGACCCTAAGGCACGAGTGTGGGAGGGGGCCGACACCAGACAGCAGTTCCAGTCGAGGGAAGGAAGTTGGGGGCAGAGGAAGATGACCAAGGCACAGGGTAGGACGCAATACAACGATGCTGTAACCATGAGAATAAAAGATACCTTGTACTGACCCAGGTCTCCTGTCGTGATTGGACACGACAGGTCCATCATTTTCGGATCACCAAGACGGTTGTCAGATACCAGGGGAAGGAGATCACCAGTCTCTTGTTCTTTGCTGAATTCAAATGCAAGAAACTGGCATCCAAAAACAAAACTTGGACAAAACAGTTGCAAGCAGAGCTTTATCTTGACCAGGTGGGTGTTGTTCTCCAAAACGAGGCAAAGCAACATTCAGCTAGGTTACGTTAGCATAAAAGTAAAACCTGGCACCCTGGTAATGCAACAATGACACAGGGGGCAGATTACTCCATGAACGAGAAGTTTTAAACAAACAGAAAGCCAGATTAACACGTGTGGATTTCTATCATTCAAAAAAAGACTTGCTCCATTGGCGGACAGAGTCTCTAAATCCACCTTCCTCAACTAAACAAAATAGAACGGTCAATGGTGTAAACTCGTTTTGCTATTTTTAATGATTTAATACAGGATTTGCTAACCTGCTATGTTAAGTAACCAACAGCTATATTGTATTTATGATTGATACTTTTAATCACAGATCTCATAACTTAGATTTCTTACTCCCCATGTGCCAGACTATCTGGAAAGCTTTAAATAGCAATGCTCCCACGTGCCACTAGGTGTTTCCATGAGGCTCCTTGTTTCCTCGTACTGCGCCAGATACGATGCCACATATAAGGGCCACCACAGCAGTTCCGTTCATTCCACACTTTACGGCACGGCTCCAGAGCTACGCACCTATGTCTTTCATCTGCCTTCTGACAACTCCCAAAGCAGGAAAAATCCAGTGTGCTAGGTAACTGTGTCCACTCCCAAGACTACAGGTTTCAAACCATGCTGCAACTGTAGAAAACAAATGTTAGTCAAAGACCCACATGAGGTGCATATCTGGTGTTGGGGCTCAGGTCTGAACTCAATGTTGTGCAACAAGTGCATCCTCATGCACATGGGACTGAGAAGCGCAGCTGTACGTCCCCGATCGCAAGAAGTTGCAGGCCTCATGTAAGTCCCATTCCCACTCCATGTAGAGGGCAGTGGCTAGTTCTCACTCGAGGTCGCTCCTGCGAAAGGGTCAACATTGCGGTTGAAGTCCTCCAGTAAGTCAAAGTCCAAATGTAAACAGAAGAAAGAGAAGCTCGACTCATCACATTACGCCACTCTCTATCTAAGGAAACAGTGTGAGTGTGTCTCAAGATCAGTCTGGCTCCTTCTAATTCTTTGGTTGCAGATTCCTCAATTGGTCCCAGTGCAACCTGAATTTCCCAGGCTATTGACAGTAGCAGATATAAACTTCGAAGGAGGGCATGGTTTAGAAATTTGACACTCTTGCAGCTCCCTCTGGTCTGACTTTGGGCCCCAAGTATTCACAGAGGCCCTCAGTCAGATTACCGTCAGCAGATCTGTACTCAGCTTCACGATCTGCATTGGTACTCCGTTCAATAATGCCGGAGCTGGCACTGCTGTAGCAGGAGGACCTGGTGCTGGTTCTGATGTCTGACCCAAAACTGACTTCATGCTACAAAATTACAAAAGTACAATCAGTCACTATGCGGCCTCATTTTAATCCTATGCCTTTACTAGAGCGGATGCGTCATCAGAGGCTCCATTATATTTTTGGCACTATTTCCGACCAAAGCTTACATCCATCACCCAGAGATGATGATTGTGGCGATGAAGATGATTTACCCCCTGTTCATGACAATTTTTAAGTGGACTTACAAGGGGCCAGTGGGCTTCATACTTTCCCTGATACAGGGTTGTACTTGTCATTTGGATCTCCAATGGAAGAGAGTGCATCAATTGTAGTGGAAATTCAACAAGCAGCTCAGGTTTTGGAACTACAACTGCCCTCTACTGTGGTTAAGACAAGTATCTTTACAAAAACTTACTTCGCAGACCTGCTCCATCTGAGCCCAGTGAAGCCCTGATTTCCTTATTAAACATCTTACTCTAAAGAGTCTGGTTGTTTAGGCTTCACTTCAGGGGAGAGGATGTAGCCTTACAGCTAGAGCAGTCGATTTCGAAGCTGGGGATCCGGGTTCGAGTCTTGGCAACAACATCCTGGGATTCTGGGCAAATCAAGTAATCTCCATGTGCCTAACAAAAATGAATGTGTCCTTCTGTAACAAAACTGGTGCGCATGTAAAGGGCTCTGATACCCGATTTCTCAGGTCTAGTTTGCGCTATATATATATATAAAAATATTAAAAAAACTTCAAGATATTCCCTATGGTTCCATAGATAAGGAGTAAAAGAAGATTACGATGTTCGGAAAAGAAATGTTCTGTTTGACTAGCCTAGCATTGCAGTTGGCCAATGGCCATCTAATCTTGGATTAGCTGTGCACTTTATAAACCTGGTCATTCATTCAGTGCAGTTTGTTTATTGGACCGATATATGCATGCCCTATGGGGCATGACCAGCAAGAGCCTATTTGGCGGTCCCAGAAGACCTTATGGCTTCACTGGCTCAAACCATTCGACATGGTCAAGGAGCAGCCACATGCATGACTTGTGCTGGTGTTTATACTACGGACTGTATGGGATGGGTGGTTGGTTCCAGTGTGATGCTCTACCACAATGCGTGGACTTGTGCCACATGATTCTCTGGAGACATACAGGTTTCTCACAAGCCTTTTCATAGTTCACACCTGTTTGGCAACAAAGTAGAATCTACTTTGGACAATTGAGAGTGTGGATTTGACACTCTCTCTGGGTCTTTTGACCACCTACCAAACTGTTTCCTCACCAGTTTAGGAAATTCCTAGGCTACTCTAGAGACTGGGCTATATAGGCACAGTCAGTTTCTCCATCCTCTGCTGCAATTATTTAAGCCCTTCAAGGATGTGGACATAGGTGTGGCAGGCAATGTGCAGGCCACCAAGGGCACCAGCCTTCTTAGTCCCCTTAACCAACGGCAATATTTACCAAGGCATTACAGCTTGCAACTAGTGGCGCACACCACCCTTTGTGAGTCAGGATCCAGCACTTCAGTTCGGGATGACTATCCATCATAATAGGTCCATCAAATTGTTCAACATGGCTATGCCCTGCCCTTTCTTTCTGCCCCGCTCAATCTTCCCCAGATAACGGAGCGAATCTCAGAGGACTCCTGTCCATACTGTTGCAAGAGGTGTGACATTTACTTCCAAAGGAGTCATCAAGAGGGTCCTGCACTAGGAAGTAAAGGTGTATTGCTACTCTCAATATTTTATTGAGCTAAAGGAGGATAAGTGCCCACCTGTAGAGGGACACATTTGAAATGCTCAAGTTGGCCCAGATTTAGTCTGCCCGGGACCCCAGAGACTGGGTGATTTCCTTCAACCTGCAGGAGAAGTGTTTTCATATACACGACCTTCAGTCCCATACATGTTACCTCCAGATCAAGGTAGACCAGGAGCACTTTCAGTTTGCTGTGCTCCCCTTCGGTCTCACCAGTGCTCCTCGGGTGTTCACAAGAGTGGTGCCGGTGGTTGCCACCCCTCTTTGGAAATCAGAGATACCACTTTTCCTCTACCTTGACAAATGGCAGTTGAAGACGAACTCGCCACCTATAGAAAAGGGAAACCCTCCTGAAATTATTATGATTCACGATCAATAAGCTGAGTCCACACCTGACTCATTTGCAAAGGATTCTTTTATTTGAGCATTCGTGAATACGGTATGGTTCTGGGCTTTGCCTCCGTCGTGACAAGTCCATGGCTTTTATCTTGATGTTTTAGCTTCGCTCTTGGACCTCAGTGACAATAGCTCTGAGGTTTCTGGATTTTTTTAGTCTCCTGCATCCTCCTCGTCAACTACGTCAGGTGACATATGTAGTCTCTGTTATGGAATCTGAAGTTCCAATGAGCCTAGCACCAAAGAAACGTATCAGATGCCATCAAGATTTTGGAGGAAAGACTGCACACGATCTGAGGTAGCTGCTCAGCGGTAACTGAACCTGCAGCAGGCTCCTCTCCCTTACCCACCAAGAGCTCACAGTGATGGCATCACTGCTGGGTTGAGGGAGGTCATCTGGGGGTGGTGGATATCAGAGGACTTTGTTCTCTGCAGAAACCTCTGTCCATATCAATCTGTTGGAGTTTGAGAGCCATTAGTCTGGGGTTAAAGGTTCTCCTGCCATCCATCAAAGGGAGGCTGATGCCGAGTCTCACAGACAATACCACTGCCATGTCATACTGCCACAAGGATGATGAGGTGTGGTTCTGAGTCCTGTGAAAAGAGGATCTGCACCATGTTCTGGCTATATTGCTATGATACAGCCCAGAGAGACCCATAGTTGTTCGGTGCGAAGGAGGTCGGTGGCGTCCCAAATGTTTCAAATATAGAGTCGAGGGGAGGTTTCTATTGATTTCTGACATATTCGGGACATAGTGGACAGAACCTCACTCCAATACTGTTGAAGAATTGGACAGTCCCATCACTGGTGCAAGAAAGTACCTAAGGAGCCACAGCCTCAGGGACAAAGTGGAGAGCTCGTCAGACCCATTTTAACATGTGCTGTGTTGGTGTAGTAGGCCCTGTGGAGTATTTTAAGTTGTATAAGCTTAAAGCGGGACCGGATTGCCAGCTCCCTGGGGTATGCCAGAGCCTCCCCCTAATCTTTGTCAGGTATATCCCCCACGTCGTCCGACCATTTCGTGCGGAGTTTATAGAGAGGCTCCGGTAAGTTATTGAGTATCTTGCGGTAGGTCAGAGAGATGACCTTGTCCGGAAGGTAGTCATCGAGAAGCCTGTCCTCTAGAGGTGAAGAGACGGGCAAATCGAAACGTTTGGGGATGGCTTTATTTAACGCACTAAGCGCATGAAGATGGAACGTTTCTTGCTCCTGTAACTGGTATTTTACTTGCAATTCACCGAATGGAACCACCGCACTCTTCGCCCACATGTCCCCTACTGCGGAAAGACCAATCAGGTCCCATTTATCAAATCCAGGTTGTCTCATAATTTTACTCTTCCAGCCCAACGTGGCAGTTGCCAAGTGCCATATCCAGACTGTGGTGGAGATAGGGATAAAGATGGGTAACTGCTTAGGCCCCCCATATAACACCCTCATGTAATTGCCCACCGCCATATTGAACCCATCCATTCTGTACGCTGGGTCTGTAATGGGACGGTGAGCCCAGTGGTTGAGGACCACTAATTGTGAGGCCCAGTAATATGTTTTAATTGCAGGAAGAGCAATACCCCGTCGTACCAGCTGCACATGAGTTTTGTCAGGGCAATTCGGGGCATGCCACCGTTCCATAATAGTGAGCAGACCTCGGAATCAATTGTTTGGAAATATTGAAGCGGGACGGGGTAGGATGCATTCTGTAGGGCATATAGGAAACAGGGAAATGCCATCATTTTGAAGAGGTAACTGCAAACACAACAATGATGGACAGAATGTGGATCAATGTCACACATTCACCCCAGTCCAAAGATCTGGGCCCAAATCCATCGTTTTTCCACTCCACACCACCCTGGGTTAGACAATGGCGATATGCAAATCAGCGCTGACCCTGTGCCCCATGGGAACAGTCCAGTCCGAACTACAACTGGACTGGGGTGAATGTGTGACATTGATCCACATTCTGTCCATCATTGTTGTGTTTGCAGTTACCGCTCGAAGTGTACTGGGGATGCTCAGACGTGAGTCCCAGGCACTCCACACCACTGGAATCAAGCTAGCCGGGCTGAAGAGAGGTGTTACCTCGAAACCGGGCCGGTCCTCGGATGCTTGTTTCCGTTCTGGGAAGGACATGGCTTTTGTAGTTCGGACTGGACTGTTCCCATGGGGCACAGGGTCAGCGCTGATTTGCATATCGCCATTGTCTAACCCAGGGTGGTGTGGAGTGGAAAAACGATGGATTTGGGCCCAGATCTTTGGACTGGGGTGAATGTGTGACATTGATCCACATTCTGTCCATCATTGTTGTGTTTGCAGTTACCGCTCTAAGTGTACTGGGGATGCTCAGACGTGAGTCCCAGGCACTCCACACCACTGGAATCAAGCTAGCCGGGCTGAAGAGAGGTGTTACCTCGAAACCGGGCCGGTCCTCGGATGCTTGTTTCCGTTCTGGGAAGGACATGGCTTTTGTAGTTCGGACTGGACTGTTCCCATGGGGCACAGGGTCAGCGCTGATTTGCATATCGCCATTGTCTAACCCAGGGTGGTGTGGAGTGGAAAAACTATGGATTTGGGCCCAGATCTTTGGACTGGGGTGAATGTGTGACATTGATCCACATTCTGTCCATCATTGTTGTGTTTGCAGTTATCATTTTGAAGAGGGCAGCTCTACCCAGTAGAGTAAGGGGCAGTATCTTCCAGTGCTGCACGTCAGCCCGGAGGCGATGCAAGGGAGGGAGAAGGTTCTTTTGGTGAAAGACATCTGCGTCTTTCGTGACATAGATGACCAGGTAACGAAAGCCGTCCTCGACTATGCCAGCATGTCAGCCCGGATGAAGCCGTGGGGGCTCCCCACTGAGGACATAGATCAAGGACTTGTCCCAGTTGATGGTGTAGCCCGAGTATTTCCTGAAGAGCGTGAGAATATGTAGCACCACGTGAAGTGAAGATTGGGGTTTGGCCAAATATAAGAGAAAGTCATCGGCGTAGAGGGAGATACTGTCTGACCAATAGGGGCCCAATTCAGTCCACGGATAGAGGGGTCACCTCTGATCCATAATGCCAAGGGTTCTAGTGCCAGAGCGAATAACAGCGATGACAGGGGCAGCCCTGTCTCGTACCCTTCCCCAACTCAAAAACTGCCGACCTGCCACCGTTTACTGAGAAGCGAGCCAAGGGTTTAGCATATAATATACGCACCCAGGACATAAAACGCGGGCCAAAGCCGTACCTTTCCAGAGAAGTGAACAAAAAAAACCACTCCATCATGTCGAAAGCCAGTTTAGCGTCTAAAGGCACAATTACCGCGTCTTCTTGTATGGTGGGGGCTCTGCCCAGCAGTACGAAGAGGCGACAGAGATTGAGCGCCGTGTTTTTAGTCGGCATAAAGCCGGATTGGTCCGGGTTTATTAACTTATGGAGATGGGGCGAGAGGTAAAGGGCCAGAAGTTTGGCCAGGATCTTGACCTCTGGGTCGAGGGGGGAAAATCAGTTGATCCGGGGGTTTCCGGTTTATGTGTATGACCGCAATATTAGCCAATCGCTGTGTTTCGGGCAAAATTCCACGCTCCATACTCTCATCATACATCCGCACTAAAAACTGAGCCAATACCAAAGAGACTGCTTGATAAAGCTCGATTGGTAGGCCACTAGGACCCATGGCCTTCCCGGATCGCAATGCACCTCTTCAGGAGTCAAGGCGGTGTCAAGGTCTGTAACATCTTGAGGGTCTAATCTTGGCAGGGGGAGGGTGGAAAGCAGGTCGGCTGCTTCTTCCTGCATGGAGGTGGACGTAGGAACATGGAGTTGCTCAAAATCGTTAGCGAAACTCTCAGCAATCCCATCCCGGTCGCATCGTCTCGCACCATTAGGAGCTACAATTTCAGCCACCCACCTGTTGGCCAACTCACGTTTATCTAGCCATGCCAACAATTTACAGGTCTAATCTAAAATTTCATATACACAATATTGAGTGGTGCAGTAGTGTGCTTGGGCCGCCTTCCTGGCTATATCGTTATATTCCTTTTGTTTCACTGCAAGTCTGTGGGAAGTGTCGGGGATGCGGGTGCGAGTAGTTCGTGTTCAAGATTGGCCACCTCTAATTCTATATCCTCTAGTTGTTTACGTTTCTCCTTTCAGTGGCCCGCCACTGCCACCACCACACACCCTCGAATAACGGTCTTATATGCCTCCCATGGCGTCACATCCGATTGAACGGAGCCCTCGTTTTCTGCAAAGTAGTCTGATGTGGCCTGTACCAGTTTATCCTGTATCTCCGGGACCCGAAGAAACCATGGGTTGAGAGCCATCTACCGACGGGTGCGGGAAGGCACACCACTGTAGTGAGCCAGGATAGGAGAGTGGTCAGATATGCCCCTGGGCAAAAAGGTGATGTTACTAAACATAGAAAGCTGTGTAGCTTGGCAGAAGAGGTAATCAATATGGGACATACTCCCATGAACCCCGGAAAGGAGGGTGTATTGCCGATCAGAGGGGTGGTGTGTGCGCCACGCATCTACTAGTCCTATGGCTATTAGAAAGTCAGACACGAGTTTCCCCTGTGGTTCACTTTGTCGGGGTGGTAAACTATCCACATCCCCAGACAGGGCGGCATTAAAGTCTCCCCCGCCCAGTAAAATGTCTCAGTCGGGTAGATTCAACATGTGAGGGCCCATATCAGTCAGGGTGGAAGAGTGGAGTTTGGGTGGTATGTATAATGAGGTCACGTTGAGGGAGTGACCCTCCCACCACGCGGACACTGTGACAAAACAGTGAGCGGGTCGCGTGCAATTGTTTTAACCTGAAAGGGAAGGGAGGCGCGTGCAAGAATACCCACCCCTTTGGACCCCCGTGTGTAACCCGCATGTGCAAGCATTTTATGACCCCACCGATTTAGTGCGCAATATGTGGTGCCAGGAATATGTGTTTCTTGAAGGAACACGAGGTCAGGGGTGTGAAGTTTCAGATATTGCAAGACCATCCCCCTTTTTATCCAGTTGCCTAATCGGTTCACATTCCAGGAGATTATTTTAAGTCGACCCAGGAAGGCAGAGGCTATAAGAGTATCACTCATTTACGTCGGAGAACAAGAGCCCCACTTCCCACAGGGCCCAGGTAATGACAGTGCGCAATGAGACATATCACCTCACCGGGAAATGAAAATAGACGGGTCAGGCAGGACCCCTGGCGAGAATCGGCAGAACCTCCCGGGGAGACCCACTGGACCACAGAGGGAACCCCGTGCGAGGGACAACCCCCCAAGAATATTAGAAGTATACAGGTTAGGTTGTCGTGTGTGCTAGTAACCACCCTACAATTGTATGTGATCATAATAGAGAGACTGCTCATAAAATAAAACAAAATTCGAAAAAAAAACTTAATAAAACACCCTGGAACCCCCTCCCTCCCCTCCCTGCAATGTGGACTCAGAACTGCCCACCACCCCAATTTGCAGAGTGCTTGTATACCCATAACAAGAACCATGTAGAGGGGAACGCTACACAACCAATCTACCCCAAGATTCGACCCTCTTCCCCCCTAAGAACAATTACATTTGCCCAAAATGAAACCTAAAGGATCTCGTAGCCTCTTACCAGGAACATGTAACTCCAATTACTATGGGTGAAATGTCCCCCCCCCCCAAAACCAGGCCACAATTAAACATTAACAATAGTCTTAGAGCGCTCATTTTGGGAGACAACACATGCATTAAACAATGTTCAAATGCCGAGCGCCTCCCATCCTTCAAATACCAGGAGCGTGGCCAGGGGCATCACAGTCAGTATCTTAGCTAATCACTAATTACAGGGTGTGGACCCCAGTTCGTGCTAAGTCTGCCAATACCTGTGACGCAGAAACTCAATCAATCTTTCCTCGAGGACAGTTGGATGAGGTACATCCCGGTATGAGCCATCACGATCTACAGAGGAACGCCACATCTCTAGCCAGTTCCAGGCGTCCTCCAGGGGGGAAGAACAGCGACTTACCGTCTGATTGCACACGCAATTTTGCGGGGAAGAGCATGGCATATTTCAAATTGTGGCCCGTGAGAGCTCACTTTATTTCCAGGAAGAAGCGGCGTTTCTGCTGCATTTTGTAGGTGAAGTCTGGGAAAAAGGTGACGCTTGAGTTCTCGAATTTTAGAGGCGGTCTACCCCTCGCAGCTTGAAGAATGATGTCTCGGTCGCGAAAATTGAAGATCCGCGCTAGGATGGGACGCGGCGGAGCATCCAGGATACACGTGTTATTTTCCCTCGTGCTGCCTTCGTATTCTTCCATTCGAGCCTCAAGATCGGACGTCTGGGCCTGCAGTTGCTGGACCGTTGAATCCAGCCGCGTCGTGGAGTGCGTGAGTGTGGCAATAGAGCCTTCATTCGCCTTAACCCGCTCCCCTATATTCCTCAGATTGGCATGGATAAGGTTGACATCAATAGAGACAGTGTCAATCTTGAGTTCCAGTGCCGTATGGACTCCCTGGACAGCCTCCATGATGTCTGACAGTGTCGGGCCCCCATCATCAGGTTGTAGCTTTGCCTTCACACCATCCTGCCTCCCCTCTATTTCCTCGGGCTTGGAATGGGCAAATTTCGACAGTCTTTACATAGCTGTGGCCATTGTGTCCCGTTCCACCCCTTTGACTGGGAATTGTCGGATCAGGGGAGAGTCGAGCGCCGGGTACACAGTACAGCAGATGAGTGAGGTCAGTTCAGCTGCTCCAGTGACCCTTCGTCAGAGAGCAGTTCGTAGCGCACAATAGCAGCAGCTATTTCTCAGGCAGGCGCAGCATAGGCACTGGAGGCCCCAGATCTCCCAAGGGGTTAATGGGTCCACAGCACTGGCGCACAAGGAGGCCAGAAAATCAGTGAGTCAGCTGCTTCCATCCTTGCAGAGAACCACCGGCCCCCAACAGAATCAAACCGCAAAATGGAGGGGAGGGGGGAATGAGGAAAACATCTCCGACAGTCCTGGATCACCAACGGGTCCTAACACTGTTCACAGGCGCCGCGGCGTCCACAGCGATAGGGACTTCCATCTACAGTTCATGCGGGAGCCGCTGAGGAAGTGCCGCGGACCTTCGTGTGGCCTACGCACCCCGGACGTGATGTCCTGAGCGCCACGGGTCCCCTTCACTCACCGGTCGTTTATTTAGGTCCGCGTGAGCCTCCGAGCCCGGAGGATGAAAAAAAGCAAAGCATCAGCCACTGGTCGTGGGGTCCATTCTTGACAGGTGTCTCCCTGGGCCGATCGTCGTCAACGCGCCAGCCAGCGGCAGGGGAGGCCATGCGACGCCACGGCTGGGTCTACGCTCTTCTCCTGGCCGGTAAATTCTAACAGCAATTGTTCTGGCAAACGGAGTCTGATTGATCTCCGCGACGGATAAGACTGATCCTTGTCTCAGGGCGCATCAGCGGCATCATGAATTGCGGGCAAACGGATCAGTAAAAAGGATGTAGGGGGAGATTTAGTCGGTGGCCGTCCGGAGCGTTATTCCAGTGCGGCCATCTTGGGTGTTGGCTAGCCACGCCCCTGAGCCCTCTGTCTAAAGTAATTGTATGGTCTCGGGTAAAAGAGCAATCAAGGAGTGTAAAGTTTAGAGGAAGACCTACTGCTCAGTAAATTAAGGTTGAGAATGCCATTCTGGCTTTTTAGTAGTCCTGACAAAATATGAGAAGATGCATGAAATTTCAAATTACACAGTAACATGTAGCTTTTTAAAGTATGTTCATACCCTGCATTAAATGATCTTGTGAGATACCATCTGTTCGCTAGTATAGCCAGAAAATGTACTTCAAAAGAAATTTTTTGCTCAAACTAGTCTTCTGCCGGTACCTCGCAAGAGTTGTTTACTGAAAGAGTAAGCTTGTTTAAAAGCATCATGAGAGCTAACATCATAGTTTCACAAATACATTACACAATTTTGTTATACACGTTTTTAGGCCTTGCCTAGCGCAGCGCCCATGCGGTGCTCTAGGAGAGGGCCTCTTGGAATCATTCCAGACTTCCAAGAGACTTCTCTGTGTGGGTCTGCCTCCTCCCACACATTCCATTTGCCTTTGGGTGTGGCTTTCAATAATGAAAACACGCAAATGGCCAAAGACGGGTGCATTTCCCGCCTTTCCTCTAAACTTTCACTCCCATGGCCTAGGGGTCTCAGGATCGTGCAGCGGTGCACATTGTGCCAGCTGCATTCCTGCCTTATCGTTATCTTGCTTTGCATCATGGGGCATCTGGGGTGTTGCCTCCTCTTGTTTCACTTGAGGCAGGTCGAAGTCTTTTTAGTAGTCTGGTCATTCCTGTCTTTTTAAAAGCTGTAAACCGTATTTGCATTTTCTGGTTCTACTGGCAGTGCTCAGGTAATTTGCATGCTTTCCGTGCTTCGGGTTGGCAAAGTACTTCCTCATTCTCTGTGGTCACCATGGAAATGGTGCAATAGTTCACGGGAGCGGTCCCCCGTGTCCATTACAGCAGCCACGTTATGTTTCTTCTATCGATCATGTGCGGTTTCATCGCAGCATAACAAGTCAAGCTCTGCACTTCCTGAAGCTGCGCATGCTCCCGTGACGCAGCAGTATGTCTGTGATGTATCTAGCGGCAGGTATGCTTTTCAGTTTTTAAAGACAAGTGAGAGGGATGTGCTGGGGGGATGCTAAAGAAGGGTCTTGATTTCTAAAAAGTGAGCATAGGGAAATGCATAGGGAAATGCTGCTGCGTGTGATAACTTTGGGGTCCCATTATACAGTCATGGCGCAGCGATCAGAATGACGACAACAAACACAAGACGTATGGAGTGTGCCCAACCAGCCGCTTCTTGGATTGTTAAATATATCGCTTGCCATTTCATCAGGGGTGGGCACCATCTAAGACTGCATATAGCAAGTTAAGAATTAAAACCAGTTGCTTAAGTTATTTATTCTTGCTCTTTTTGTTGCCACCCGGGGCCTTTGAGTATTTCAACTCGCCACGCCCTTCCATTTTCAAGCCAGGTGCTCCCAGGATTACCTAAACTCAGGCCGCATTCAGTTCACCGAGTCATTTTTGCTTTACTTGATATTAATGTACAGGAAAGAGGCAGACATTGTTCCACAGAATTCGAACTGATTTTAAAATCCCATTAAATTGTTTTACCGAGTTTATTTTGTTAAGCCACAGTCAATATGTTTAGATGCATCCAAAGGAATTTCTTCGTTTTGCACCTTCCTCAAATTGCTGCCATAATAAGAGAGAAAGACGATCAAGGGGGGGGGGGGGGCGTGGTTTGGAGCCGCGGATGGCAGCCGCCTAGTTAGCGAGCTCCAACACCGAGCCCACATTTATCCTGTTCAGAGACTCCCCGGAACCCCCAGACCCACTCAGGGGGCAAAGGCCGAGGTCTAGACAACTCGACGAATTGCTGTGGTGTTCGTTCCGCTCCAAACCAGAGAATTGTAGCTCCGGAATTTCACCAATGCGGCCCAAGATGGCTTGGCGAAGAGCAGTGCGGCCGGAGCTGCCCTAGAGTAATTGACTGCCGGTGTTCAGCTAAGAAGGGCGGTGAGCGGCGGAGGGCAGCGGCGGAGGTGCCGAGCCGTGAGGCTGCTGCTGCCGGAGCGAGGAGGGGATAGAGCGGACAGAGCGGACCTCGTCCCTACGTTGAGGCGGCATTGTGCAGAAGAGGCGGCGAGTGCGGGAAGCCTGGGCAGAGACTGCCGAAAAGCAGGGGCCGACCATCGGGGGCCTAGGCCGTGTACTAACTAGCCCACACAGCCACTGGACCTCGCCGCGCTGGGGCGCCCTGGGCCTGCACGTCATCCGATCAGAGGACCGGATACACAAACAGAGCTGTGATTGCGAGAGCCTGGGAGCCCGGCCTACTCTTGGAGTGGCTGCATGGCCCTGAGAGGCGGGAGTCCGGATTTGGGGGCCGGCGCTGAAGGGTGAGGCACGGGCCCCTGTGTGCTGGGTGGCTTGAAGACCCCGAGGAGGATTTGCGCAGCTAGGAGGACCTGGGCGAGAAAGATCGGAGAGCTGCCTTAGGAGCTGCACAAGGCGCTTCCTGCTTTTGGGATCCGGCCCTTGAATCCATCGAGGCCTACTCCTGTGACGCCGGACGCTTTTGCAGGCATCCCGCTTCCTTTGCTGCGGGCTGGGACACACACCCACGAGCACTAAAGCAGAAGGGCATTGAGGACCGAAGGAGTGCAGCCGTGCAGGGCTGCCCATTGCGGTGGGGATTGACGGTGCGCTGGGAGTAGGGTGACCAGAATTTTAAAGCCAAAAACCGGGACATTTCCCGAAAATAGAAGGACTACAGTTTTACTTTAAGCAAGCAAACAGAATGACAGTGCTCCTCAGTAGAGAATGACAGGACAGGCACTTAAAACATACATAAAATGCAATTTTTAAACCCAGTAGCTTGCCTGTTCATTAAAGTGCTTTCTTGAAACAACTGCTAACAATCCCTGCTTTGTAAAGTATAAAAAAAGCACCTCTCACAATGTTCAGTCGCCCCTCTCTAAAAACCGGGACAGGAGCTACATTTCCAGAAATCTGCTGGGACAGCAGGTGAAAAACGGGGACCGTCCGGGCAAATCCGGGACGCCTGGTCACCCTACCTTACGCGGTTTTGGACGGCGAGTGGAGCCCATCTCGCCGAGGGAACGACCCGTATGGGTGCCACCTGACGGGGGCACCTCTGAGACGAGCAGTTTGAATGCCTGACGCTCGGCGAGAGAGGGAGGGGTCCGCAGCGCTGCATTATCCCCGCGGTGAGTCCTGATCTTCTAACCAGCAACCGGTTACAACCAATGGGGGTGGATCTACCACAGTGAGCACAGGAGGCTCATACCGTTGTGCTGCGGCCCCGCTACGTGGGGCTCCTATCCTTGAGTGCTCTTCCACCTGGCAGAGAGGGGAGTTGAGCAGGGACAAGCAGCGTGACGCTCCATGCTGGCCTGTGCCATCCCTGTATTGACCTCAGCTACTTATTATTCTACGGCTTGGGGGCGAAAAGTGCACCGCTAGGGAATGAGACAAAAGGCCGAGGGAGTCCCGCACTAGGGAGGCGCGAGCCATCAGCGCTGGCGCAGCAATTGGGGCGAGTGCTAGCAAGCCTGCGAGAGACGCTGGAGTGCCTGGAGACCACGACCTTATTGAAAGTGACCGTTGCGCTACCCTGATTGGCGGGAGGGAACCGCTCACACTCGTCTGCACTGCCCGATCCTAAGAGATACTAGACTTGGGCGGGACCCCTGCTTCTGTGGTGCTCAATCATGGGAAAACCAAGAGCCAAGAAGGATGACCCGCAACAACAGTCCGACACGGACCTACCGAGCCAAGGAGAGCATGAAGAACAGGACCATTCATGTGACCCGCGCCTGCAGTCGCAGTTAGATAAAATATTGGAGGCCATAGTAGACACTAAGGCGACACTACAACAGGACATAGCACATGTGGCCTCGAGCCTGGGCCTCCTGCGAGCAGACCATGGCAAACTTGCGGATAAGGTGACAGAGATTGAAGGCACGCTCCAAACCGTGGTACCAAAGCAAGCTACCCTCATGGCTACCATGTCGGATGTCCTGGATAGAGTTGAAGCACTGGAGAAAAGAGCAGAGGAGGCGGAAGGGCGCAATCGCTGGAACAACATCCGGGTAGTGGGGCTGCCGGAAAAAACGGAGGGGGAAGACATGGTGGAATACTTAGAGACGTGGCTGAAGACAACGTTGGCCCCGGAGGGCCTGTCGCCCTTTTACACTTTGGAAAGGGCTCACAGGGTGCCCGCCAGGCCACCTCAACAGGGACGCCCTCCACGGCCAGTGGTGGCGAGATTGCTACACTATCGTGATAGAGATCTTCTGCTTCAGAGAGCGCGTGCGCAGGGCCCCTATCAGGTGGGGAACAGCAAGGTGACTATTTTTCCAGACTATACTTACGAGACACAACGGCGTGGGTCCTCCTTCCTGGCTCTTAAGAGAGAATTGAGGAGTGAGGGACTCCAATATTCGCTGCTGTTCCCGGCCAGGTTGTGAATCATTGTGGACGGCTCGACGACTTTCTTCGACACCCCGGAGGAGGTGTGTTCATGGCTCGAATTATATAGAACGGGCAAAGACGGAACAGCCCACGTTGCACGTATCCCCACAGACCCGATGCCGCAGAGGAAATCAAGACGGCTCCGGCGCCGCCAAGCGAGTTTGAGGGGACTATTGCCGCAAGAGACTGAGGAACGGCAACTAGCGCTGGAAGCGGTGCGGGAGCTCTCGAACCCGCGGAGCCAGCAGTCGCCGGAACGAACGAACTCCAAAAAAGGATGAAGAATCGGATGCCGGCCAATCTGAATCGGACAGCACACACTTGCCGAACGTTACACCGTCCACGGCGGATGGGATGTTGGACGAGGGTTAGGAAGGGTGAAGGACTTTCTGCGGTGAACTGCCCTGATTTGGCCAGACTCATGCCCACAGGTTTGCAATTTCACTGGGGGAGTATGATGATGATGAGGCACAGCTGAGGAGGCAGGAGGCAATACATACACAATATAGAGGGGGCAGCAGATAGTGGAATTGGGGCTGGTGCAATCCCTTGGTTCTTTATTGTCGGGGGAATCTGTCCCTGTATTGCGTTGGGGGGGGGGGGAGTTGAAGGAGGGGCTGATTATGGTGGGCTCGGGGAGACACTGCGAATTGGACACTTAGTAGCGGCTGCCCGTTGGTAACCAACTCCCCTCATTGCCCATAAGGCTTGCCCACAGTGTCTACTGTTGGGCCTAACAGTTGTTTGACAGTTGTCATGGTTTGGATGGGAACTAGCGAGGAGCTTCTAGGTCCTGTTCTTAGGGGGTTGGGGGGTTTAGGGCAGTTGGGGAGAAATTGAGGAGGGGTCATCGCCGACGCGGCAGTGATAGTACATTATGGACTGCACGGAATGCTATGGGATAATGGCTGATACAACTAATTTGAGATGTATGACCTGGAATTTGAGGGGGCTTCACACTATGATCAGGAGGCACAAGGTTAATGCTTATCTGACCCGCAGGGGAGTGCACGTCGCACTTCTCCAGGAAACACACTTAACGAAGGCTGAGGGCGTAGCGCTGCAGCGTAGATGGAGAGGCCAAGTGTACAACACCACATACTCTGCGTTTGCTCGGGGGACACTTATTTGGATTAGGGCGGGAGTCCCGTTCCAGCTCACTAGGCAAACAGTAGACCCTGAGGGTAGATTCGTAGCCATTGAGGGGAAGTTGAGGGGCAGAGACATTGCTTTTTGCAGTATATATGCGCCCAACGTTGACCAACTGAGCTTCCTGGCTAGGGTATCTGGAGCTCTGGCGCGCTATCTAGCGAGTCCTCTAATAATGGAGGGGAATTTCAATTCCGTTGCGGATGCTACCATGGACAGATCACACCCACCACTGACGGATTCCCCGACACATCGCTTGACCAAAGGTAGACTAGACTGGCAAGTACGCTGGGGATTGATAGATGCCTGGCGAGCGCAACACCCGGGAGACCGGGATTACTCTTATTTTTCTAGTATGCATGAGCTGCACGTGCGTTTAGATGCGGTGCTCTAACTAGAACGCTATCGGATCACAACCCGCTACTGATTACCATTGATTGGATGGCAGGGAGCTCGTGTGTCCCTACTTGGAAATTACACCCTGAAACGTTAGCCGACCCGCTCCTGCATGCCGCATTGGAGGAGGGGATAACGCAGTACTTTGCTGAAAACGCTGGTTCGACTGCAGCAAGGGTGACAGAATGGGATGCTTTTAAAGTGGTCGTCAGGGGCCTCTGTATAGGAAAATATGTAGGAGTGCGGAAAGTACTACTGGGGGACCTAGATAGGGCGGACTCTAAACTTCCAGAGGCAGAGCTAGCACGACCGGCCCACCTTGAATTACAAGAACAGGTTAGCACAGCTAGGGAGGCAGTAGCGGTTGAAGTAGAACGTTTGCGCAGCTTCGACCATAAGGCCATAAGGCGTACACGAAGGGGGGGGGGGCGTGGTTTGGAGCCGCGGATGGCAGCCGCCTAGTTAGCGAGCTCCAACACCGAGCCCACATTTATCCTGTTCAGAGACTCCCCGGAACCCCCAGACCCACTCAGGGGGCAAAGGCCGAGGTCTAGACAACTCGACGAATTGCTGTGGTGTTCGTTCCGCTCCAAACCAGAGAATTGTAGCTCCGGAATTTCACCAATGCGGCCCAAGATGGCTTGGCGAAGAGCAGTGCGGCCGGAGCTGCCCTAGAGTAATTGACTGCCGGTGTTCAGCTAAGAAGGGCGGTGAGCGGCGGAGGGCAGCGGCGGAGGTGCCGAGCCGTGAGGCTGCTGCTGCCGGAGCGAGGAGGGGATAGAGCGGACAGAGCGGACCTCGTCCCTACGTTGAGGCGGCATTGTGCAGAAGAGGCGGCGAGTGCGGGAAGCCTGGGCAGAGACTGCCGAAAAGCAGGGGCCGACCATCGGGGGCCTAGGCCGTGTACTAACTAGCCCACACAGCCACTGGACCTCGCCGCGCTGGGGCGCCCTGGGCCTGCACGTCATCCGATCAGAGGACCGGATACACAAACAGCGCTGTGATTGCGAGAGCCTGGGAGCCCGGCCTACTCTTGGAGTGGCTGCATGGCCCTGAGAGGCGGGAGTCCGGATTTGGGGGCCGGCGCTGAAGGGTGAGGCACGGGCCCCTGTGTGCTGGGTGGCTTGAAGACCCCGAGGAGGATTTGCGCAGCTAGGAGGACCTGGGCGAGAAAGATCGGAGAGCTGCCTTAGGAGCTGCACAAGGCGCTTCCTGCTTTTGGGATCCGGCCCTTGAATCCATCGAGGCCTACTCCTGTGACGCCGGACGCTTTTGCAGGCATCCCGCTTCCTTTGCTGCGGGCTGGGACACACACCCACGAGCACTAAAGCAGAAGGGCATTGAGGACCGAAGGAGTGCAGCCGTGCAGGGCTGCCCATTGCGGTGGGGATTGACGGTGCGCTGGGAGTAGGGTGACCAGAATTTTAAAGCCAAAAACCGGGACATTTCCCGAAAATAGAAGGACTACAGTTTTACTTTAAGCAAGCAAACAGAATGACAGTGCTCCTCAGTAGAGAATGACAGGACAGGCACTTAAAACATACATAAAATGCAATTTTTAAACCCAGTAGCTTGCCTGTTCATTAAAGTGCTTTCTTGAAACAACTGCTAACAATCCCTGCTTTGTAAAGTATAAAAAAAGCACCTCTCACAATGTTCAGTCGCCCCTCTCTAAAAACCGGGACAGGAGCTACATTTCCAGAAATCTGCTGGGACAGCAGGTGAAAAACGGGGACCGTCCGGGCAAATCCGGGACGCCTGGTCACCCTACCTTACGCGGTTTTGGACGGCAAGTGGAGCCCATCTCGCCGAGGGAACGACCCGTATGGGTGCCACCTGACAGGGGCACCTCTGAGACGAGCAGTTTGAATGCCTGACGCTCGGCGAGAGAGGGAGGGGTCCGCAGCGCTGCATTATCCCCGCGGTGAGTCCTGATCTTCTAACCAGCAACCGGTTACAACCAATGGGGGTGGATCTACCACAGTGAGCACAGGAGGCTCATACCGTTGTGCTGCGGCCCCGCTACGTGGGGCTCCTATCCTTGAGTGCTCTTCCACCTGGCAGAGAGGGGAGTTGAGCAGGGACAAGCAGCGTGACGCTCCATGCTGGCCTGTGTCATCCCTGTATTGACCTCAGCTACTTATTATTCTACGGCTTGGGGGCGAAAAGTGCACCGCTAGGGAATGAGACAAAAGGCCGAGGGAGTCCCGCACTAGGGAGGCGCGAGCCATCAGCGCTGGCGCAGCAATTGGGGCGAGTGCTAGCAAGCCTGCGAGAGACGCTGGAGTGCCTGGAGACCACGACCTTATTGAAAGTGACCGTTGCGCTACCCTGATTGGCGGGAGGGAACCGCTCACACTCGTCTGCACTGCCCGATCCTAAGAGATACTAGACTTGGGCGGGACCCCTGCTTCTGTGGTGCTCAATCATGGGAAAACCAAGAGCCAAGAAGGATGACCCGCAACAACAGTCCGACACGGACCTACCGAGCCAAGGAGAGCATGAAGAACAGGACCATTCATGTGACCCGCGCCTGCAGTCGCAGTTAGATAAAATATTGGAGGCCATAGTAGACACTAAGGCGACACTACAACAGGACATAGCACATGTGGCCTCGAGCCTGGGCCTCCTGCGAGCAGACCATGGCAAACTTGCGGATAAGGTGACAGAGATTGAAGGCACGCTCCAAACCGTGGTACCAAAGCAAGCTACCCTCATGGCTACCATGTCGGATGTCCTGGATAGAGTTGAAGCACTGGAGAAAAGAGCAGAGGAGGCGGAAGGGCGCAATCGCTGGAACAACATCCGGGTAGTGGGGCTGCCGGAAAAAACGGAGGGGGAAGACATGGTGGAATACTTAGAGACGTGGCTGAAGACAACGTTGGCCCCGGAGGGCCTGTCGCCCTTTTACACTTTGGAAAGGGCTCACAGGGTGCCCGCCAGGCCACCTCAACAGGGACGCCCTCCACGGCCAGTGGTGGCGAGATTGCTACACTATCGTGATAGAGATCTTCTGCTTCAGAGAGCGCGTGCGCAGGGCCCCTATCAGGTGGGGAACAGCAAGGTGACTATTTTTCCGGACTATACTTACGAGACACAACGGCGTGGGTCCTCCTTCCTGGCTCTTAAGAGAGAATTGAGGAGTGAGGGACTCCAATATTCGCTGCTGTTCCCGGCCAGGTTGTGAATCATTGTGGACGGCTCGACGACTTTCTTCGACACCCCGGAGGAGGTGTGTTCATGGCTCGAATTATATAGAACGGGCAAAGACGGAACAGCCCACGTTGCACGTATCCCCACAGACCCGATGCCGCAGAGGAAATCAAGACGGCTCCGGCGCCGCCAAGCGAGTTTGAGGGGACTATTGCCGCAAGAGACTGAGGAACGGCAACTAGCGCTGGAAGCGGTGCGGGAGCTCTCGAACCCGCGGAGCCAGCAGTCGCCGGAACGAACGGACTCCAAAAAAGGATGAAGAATCGGATGCCGGCCAATCTGAATCGGACAGCACACACTTGCCGAACGTTACACCGTCCACGGCGGATGGGATGTTGGACGAGGGTTAGGAAGGGTGAAGGACTTTCTGCGGTGAACTGCCCTGATTTGGCCAGACTCATGCCCACAGGTTTGCAATTTCACTGGGGGAGTATGATGATGATGAGGCACAGCTGAGGAGGCAGGAGGCAATACATACACAATATAGAGGGGGCAGCAGATAGTGGAATTGGGGCTGGTGCAATCCCTTGGTTCTTTATTGTCGGGGGAATCTGTCCCTGTATTGCGTTGGGGGGGGGGGGGGGGGGGGGGGAGTTGAAGGAGGGGCTGATTATGGTGGGCTCGGGGAGACACTGCGAATTGGACACTTAGTAGCGGCTGCCCGTTGGTAACCAACTCCCCTCATTGCCCATAAGGCTTGCCCACAGTGTCTACTGTTGGGCCTAACAGTTGTTTGACAGTTGTCATGGTTTGGATGGGAACTAGCGAGGAGCTTCTAGGTCCTGTTCTTAGGGGGTTGGGGGGTTTAGGGCAGTTGGGGAGAAATTGAGGAGGGGTCATCGCCGACGCGGCAGTGATAGTACATTATGGACTGCACGGAATGCTATGGGATAATGGCTGATACAACTAATTTGAGATGTATGACCTGGAATTTGAGGGGGCTTCACACTATGATCAGGAGGCACAAGGTTAATGCTTATCTGACCCGCAGGGGAGTGCACGTCGCACTTCTCCAGGAAACACACTTAACGAAGGCTGAGGGCGTAGCGCTGCAGCGTAGATGGAGAGGCCAAGTGTACAACACCACATACTCTGCGTTTGCTCGGGGGACACTTATTTGGATTAGGGCGGGAGTCCCGTTCCAGCTCACTAGGCAAACAGTAGACCCTGAGGGTAGATTCGTAGCCATTGAGGGGAAGTTGAGGGGCAGAGACATTGCTTTTTGCAGTATATATGCGCCCAACGTTGACCAACTGAGCTTCCTGGCTAGGGTATCTGGAGCTCTGGCGCGCTATCTAGCGAGTCCTCTAATAATGGAGGGGAATTTCAATTCCGTTGCGGATGCTACCATGGACAGATCACACCCACCACTGACGGATTCCCCGACACATCGCTTGACCAAAGGTAGACTAGACTGGCAAGTACGCTGGGGATTGATAGATGCCTGGCGAGCGCAACACCCGGGAGACCGGGATTACTCTTATTTTTCTAGTATGCATGAGCTGCACGTGCGTTTAGATGCGGTGCTCTAACTAGAACGCTATCGGATCACAACCCGCTACTGATTACCATTGATTGGATGGCAGGGAGCTCGTGTGTCCCTACTTGGAAATTACACCCTGAAACGTTAGCCGACCCGCTCCTGCATGCCGCATTGGAGGAGGGGATAACGCAGTACTTTGCTGAAAACGCTGGTTCGACTGCAGCAAGGGTGACAGAATGGGATGCTTTTAAAGTGGTCGTCAGGGGCCTCTGTATAGGAAAATATGTAGGAGTGCGGAAAGTACTACTGGGGGACCTAGATAGGGCGGACTCTAAACTTCCAGAGGCAGAGCTAGCACGACCGGCCCACCTTGAATTACAAGAACAGGTTAGCACAGCTAGGGAGGCAGTAGCGGTTGAAGTAGAACGTTTGCGCAGCTTCGACCATAAGGCGTACACGAAGAGAGTACATGCGGAGGGTGACAAGGCGGGGACTCTGCTGGCTTGGTTAGCCAACCCCACGAAGAGGAGCTCCCCTATTCTGGCCCTGACATCAGGGGAAGGAGCAGTGGTCTATACTCAGAATGACATATTGAGGGGTTTCCAGCTCTATTATGAGGCTCTTTATAAAAGCAACCTGAAGGCTGGTGAACCTGCGGTTGACACCTTCTTGGACGCACTGTCTTTGCCAGGGCTAGATGACGAGCAAGCGAAAGACCTGGGTAGGGACATAGAACTGGGATAAATTCGAGGAGCCATCAAACGTATGGCCCATAATAAAACCCCGGGATTGGATGGCTTACCCATAGAATTTTATGGAAAATATGTCGATGTACTGGCGCCAAGACAACAAGAAGTCTATAAGGAGGCCAGGGAGGCGGGACAGTTGCCCCAATCGATGCGCTAAGAGCTGGTGATTCCACTGCTGAAACCAGGAAGGGACAGTGAATCCGCGGCTTCATAACGGCCACTGTCGATGTTAACCACCGACTACAAGATTCTGAGCAGCATATTAGCAGCTTGTTGCCTTATATGACCACACTGGTCCATGATGATCAAGCTGGTTTTATACCAACGCGGAACACTACCACGAACATCAGGAGATTAGTGGAAGAGCACGAGGAACGCCAGATTCCAACTAGTGCACTTTTATATACTCCATAGAGCATACTTGACGCCGGGGAAAATCCGGAAATACTTTAAGGTCGCAGAGGTGGCATGCCCCAGATGTACAAAAGCGGGGGTTGAGTTGGACCACATGCTCTGGTCCCACCCAGTGCTGGGGCTGTACTGGAAAGAGGTGGGCGACACACTAAATACAGTAACGGAGAGGGGATTGGAGTTTGACAGAGCTCATTGTATGTTGCATGGGTTTCCCCACACATCCAAGAATAAAACCACAAGCAAATTTATAGATATGGGTCTCCTGCAAGCAAAACGAGAAATAACAAGGCAATGGAAGGCAGAGGTGGGTCCCACTGGCCGTAGATGGAAAGGGGAGTTCCTGAAGTGGGCTTGCGGAGAGAGCGCGTTGCAATACCAGCTGGCGCGTAGGCAAAACAACGTCAAGGCGTTAGAGGTTGCAGCAGCATGGGAAGCATTAGTACAAGCACTACGAGATTGTGACACACATGTTGACTAAGAGAGATACGTCAATGATAGAGAGGAGCCTCAGGCCATACCAGGCACATTACATAATCTGACCCATTGTCATTCCTGGACACGACTGTCAGTAGAAATTTGTACAAAATACTGCGTCGGGGAGTGGTGGGCTGAGGAGGGGGAGGGAAACTATAGTTATTAGTGTTATGAAGACTGAGATAGGTTGAGAACGGGTTTATTACATTTGGGGCATTGATAGTGTAGCCCTATCACAATGGCAACCACTGTAATGTTTCACTGTTTGAGGGTTATCTCTTGCGTGACTCTTGTGCGGACGTGCTGGCAACTATTGTGTAATGATTCATGTATGTTTTGTACAAAATCAATAAACTACGTTTAAAAAAAGAAAAATAATAAGAGAGAAAGACAACATAAAAGTAAAAGAGCTTGCCACGGCTGCAGGGAAAGAGTAACGGTTAATGCTTGTAAAGTCTCACACCAGGAAGGGAAAACACAGAACAGTCTTAGCAGTGCGAATTGCGTGACTTGAAGACAAAAGTGCTACAATATTTCCCAAACGAGGCGCTCCTTGTATGAAAAGCTGGCTGCGCTATATAAAGTTTCACTAATAGGCTATCAGGCATCTACATCTGTGTTAAACACCAGCAGGCTCTGCTTTTGTTTAATCATCACACTACTTCCATTGACTTGTTTTGTGTGTTACTGGTTTCAACTTAGTTTATCTTCTATTTAAAACCATTTTCACCACTTCCAGTGTTTTCCTTACTTTTAGTTTCACTTTTAATGGACTTTCAGAGATCTACGTTTATGTTGCATATTGTCCCTGTGGATAACATCTCCACTGCTTCTTTTGTTGCTACAAGCCAAGCCAGCACAACAAGTTGAGTTGAATGGTTTAAGGACCGAGCCATCTGGCCAGCACTCACTTTAATTAACCCGAACTACGAATTACTGCAATGTACTGCCCTCGGTATTAATCACAAGATAAATCAAGTAACGATGTAAAGTGCAGTAAGCACTCCTGTACAACTATATTTACTGTACAGATCCCTTGTGTGACGTACAGTTATGTACCACAGAATCTACTTTAATAACTTTAAAACAGTTCACACTTAGGGCTGTTATAGGGCTGCATAATTGCAAACACGCAGTTTAACACATGACACCAGTGAAGAGTAGTTATCTAGAAAAACTGCCACTAGATTATACCTTCGGTTCGTTCTTTAAATTCTTTTTTTTAATACACATTGAGCTTTGGTTTTAAAAGAGGCAAACCGAAGTCAGTGTTTTCTTGGACTTCTCTAATATCGGGTGGCAAAATCTGTGTCAAGATACAGTGAACCACTTACCAGTGTATGAAAATATACCTTGCTTTTTAACCTTATATGGCACTGACGAACAATGCATATCAGTGCACATCTCTATGCCTACTTCTGTCAAAGCTACTCTGATAAAGAAATACTTATTTGAATTTTTCATTTTTTTAAACACCCAAACACAGATCTGGAGCGGAGCTTCTACTTTTTTTTTGTAACCAAAAAGGCAAAGAAATCCAGTTTGGGGGCGTGACCGGGCAAGATGGCCGAGCGGTCGTAATCTGTCTCGGCCCCCGGTCCGCTGATTTTGGAGGTCCCCCAGAGTTTTGGGGGCTGAGCTCGACGCCTACACGCATCGCAAGATGTAGCGCACTGTTTGGGAGCCCTCACCTGCTCTAGCTCACGCGGGATCGCTCCAGGTTCGACCTCTGAGGAATCTCGAGGCCGTGAGACAAAATGGCAGCTGTGTTGATCACCGGACTCTGCTGGTGCCCACGAGGAGTGCCGCTTGGGGGCCCTGGCCTTCATTGTCGCTGCCATCATTGGAGGTGAGGCTGGGTCCCAACGTGACGACCGGGGCGCCCTCGATGCTTTCCCCAGAAGCGCATTTCAGGCTACACTGCGTGGCGACCCTCTCTGACTCTAAGATGGCGGCCCATTAGAGAAGACGGAGCCGCCGTCCCTCCAAGCGGACTCCCATACCTGTGCTCAGCTATCGCCAAACAGAGCCTAGAGGGCCCACGACATGGCAGCACCCACCTGGCCCAGTGGCAATTAACTCTGCGGATGGCACCCTTCTCTGCCACATGCCGGACGACATCTCTGCTCCCAGATGGTCCCTAATGAGGGGCCTGTATCTGCTCCTGCCTACTCACACTGAGACCTGAGGATACTGAGGTTAGTAGCTGCCTCCACCTGCTGGTGTCCTTAGTTTCCTAAACAAACCTTCTGGACCCAGGCGTCCTGCGCCACATTCATCCTGAGGCGACCCGTCTAGCACGCTCCTTTTTCCCACCCTGTCTGGGGCCTTCACATTCTGCACACTATTCTGGGACTTACACCAGCTTGTACATTTGCTACACCCCAGCTGCCTCGGCCCCACACATCGCTAAGCAGATTCTGCGGCTGCCTCCAGCGCAACGAGGGAGGGCCCCCTTGGGCCGGTCCGCATGCCGCCCAAGAAGGGGATGACCAGAACAACCACTAAGGTCTTGGACTTCTTCACGGCCTCAGACAAGCGCCCAGTGCTGTGCATGGACGACGAAGCAGCCGCTATGGCTCTCACGAAGGCAGATCTCCTGGCCATGTTCAAGGATTTCAAGACAGAGCTGCCTAAAGATCTTGGCCAGGACATTAAATCATCCATGGAGCAGCTGCGGATGGATTTGACCAACAAGCTGACTTTCCTCCAGCAAGACGTGGATTCTGTGGGCACCCGAGTGCCAGATTTGGAGGCACATCAGCAAGATCAAGAGAAACTTACAATGGAACTCCGAGAAGATGTTCGATCTCTCTGTGACCGGTTACTCCAATCACAACTCAAGACAGAAGACCTTGAGAATAGTGCTCGGAGGGAGAACATACGCATTAAAGACCTGGAAGAGGGCACAGAGGGGCCTGACCTGGGGGCCTTCCTGGAGGGGCTCTTTGCAGAAATCTTGAGTCCCCAATCCCTCAACATAAAACTTGAACGGGTCCGCCGAGTAGGGAGTTTGTAAACTGGCGAAAAGAGGAGGCCCAAGACATTCTAGCGAAGTTCCACTCCTTCAAGGTCAAAGAAGCAGTCCTTGTAGCGGCTAGGTCGAAAGGATCCATCTCATTTCAAACTCATACCTGCGAGATCTACCAAGGGTTATATGATTAAACAATTACTGCCTGAACCACGAATTCCTTAACCACGAAGGCTAAACGACGAGTAATGCCAAACCACTCCATTTTTTTCAACGAGTTCCTAAACCACGAAATAAAAAACACCTCGTGACTGGCCAATAGATGGCACTATTGCAATTACAATACTTCTGTTTGTGAAGCAAATTGTCCTACTGAGAAGAAATAATGTGAAGAAGACAGCCCACACACTACCATAAATTCGACCCACAAACTGACTTGTCAGACTGACCCATCTGGCAGTGCCAGATTGCCCAATATGCCCATCTGACCCTGGCCCCAAACTGAAGGGATGGCAGCAGCTAAAGTATCAAAAAGGCCACTCCTGCGCCATTACTTACGGTGTCAGCAGGTCTGATGCAACTGTTTTATGACTAATTGAACCTGTACCTGTCGCACCATTAGGAATGCAGCACGGGAAATCTGCAAATTTGTTTGGCAAATGCTTTTTTGCTGCCCTCCTCTAAATGAAATTAAAAGAACAAAGTGCCGCAGTTTAATTGTCAGCAGTTGTGCAGGCTGAAAGCCCATCTTATGTGATGTATATACGGGCAAAGTACGAAGGTAGGAGGCTTCAACTTGGTATAATACACAATCAAAATGTTCAAACCTCACCTGATGAGAGAATGACGGGTTGGAACAGACAGCCATGGAGAGTGTTATTTTGATTGGCTCTGTTTGCAGGGAGGAAAGTTTGTGTAGCCAACGTCCTCTACATGCTGCACAGTTGGAAACTATATATTTGCAAACATTTTGCTTCTGCACAGATCTAAATTTATTTCAAACTTGTATGCATTAACATGTTTTTTTTATTTTTAATAATGCTTAATGTGATGCAGTTAAACGGTAAAGTGATTGATTGGTCGGCGCCCTGTATTCTGTAATACTAGGAAAGACAACCGCGGCCACTGCCCTCTATCTCAGGGTTTACAACCATTACAACGAAACTTTTACCACGCAGTGCTGTTACAACGCAGGTTTTACTACACATACCATTACAATGCATTACACTGGGGGGCGCTCTAGGATAGGGAATAAGTTTAATTTACTATCCAACACCTTCCCTACTATCCACAGGGACTGGAGTTGGAATAGTAAATTAAACTATTCACTATCCAGCACCCCCAAGTGTAATGCGTTGTAATGGTATGCGTAGTAAAACCTGCGTTGTAACAGCATGCGTGGTAAAAGCATGCGTTGTAACGTCATACATTCCTATCTCAGTAAACTTCAGAGGCTAATTATCAGTTATGCTCTAGTGACAGGCACTCCGGTGCCAGTTCAAAACACAGATCACACACAATAATTGCTCTGCTTCCAACACACTGACCTTCGAGGATGGGAGAGACTCGTGGTTAAGGAAAGTCGTGGTTTAGAATTGTCGCTGTTAAGGATTGGTTGTGGTTCAGGATTCGTTGTTCTGGTAAGTAGTTATAAAAACTTCGCGGTTGAGGATGTTTCCCCTACCAGGACCTAGCACCAGCCACTTTAGCGCAGAGGCAGTTGTTCAGACCAATCACTACCAAACTACGAGATGATAAGATCAGATATCGATGGACTTATCCCTTCGGTCTCAGTTTTGAATTTCAGAATAGACAGCGCTATATCTCTGACCTGCAGGAAGGTTTGGATCTTCTTGGACTCTCCACAGAGGACAACGATGCCACCCATGACAAGAACAACGATCTTCTACGTGGTCGTTGGGCTCGCGCAGAGGCTGCAAATGAACCTTTGACGGGAGCCTCATGGATCTGTACATATGTGTACTTCGATGGGACGGCATCTCTCAATACCATGACTACTGGATGTTGAACGGGGCACTGCTTGGACTCGATGTGGAAGGGTGGCACTATCTCACTCCGGCTGGCTGCCTTACCCTCTCTGAACACTTGTTATTGTCTGCAGCTCAGGGTATGCTGCACCCTGCATCGCGACTGACTTGGAACAGTGAACCCTTGTTGACGTCAGGTTTGCTTTGTTAATGTTCCATACGGGTAAAATGCCTAGTTTCTCTTTCTCAAGGACAGTCATGGTACTGCTGGTGATAGCACATATGAATAGGACCTACCTATAGCGAGTGGAAAATTGTCTTAGCGACAACTTATCAGCGCCTCAAAGACACTTCTCCACTGATCCTCTTTGGACTGCTCCGGGATGGGCGTGGACGGGGACCTCGGACCTGCCACCTCACCGTATTCCTGGGGAGTTTCATTACCCCTAGCAGGGATTTGACAATGTTTCTTGTATTGGTTTCAAGATTGTAATGTTTTGCATTTGTGTTCATGTTTGTTTTCTTTTTTTGGGGGGGGGGGGGTCAGGGGTGGGACTGGGTGGGACAGAAGGGCGGCTTTTTAACGTTTTGCTGTTAGTCTTCTCGACATGTGTGTACTTAAGACTGATACGAGATGGCGGTACATGCTCCTTTGGGGGCCCGCGGAGACACGGGCACGTTGGGGCTCCTGGGGCTCTCATGGAGATGTTATTTTTCCCTCTAACACAATGACGATCACTATCGGAACCTGGAACGTTAAAGGTCTTAATTCCCCCCAAAAGCGCCAAAAGGTATGGAAATACATTGATGATTATCATCTTGACATAGTGGCCCTACAAGAGACACACTTAGCTAGAGCCGGGGACACACGCTTAAGACACAAACAATACTCTTTGATCTACAGGTCCTCAGCCCTTACGAAACATAGAGGAGTGACGATCATGTTCCGTTCTTCCATACAATTACAACCCTTAGACGTTCATAGCGATAAAGATGGCCGCTGGGCTATGGTCAAGGGGCACTTGAGAGGGAAGGTTTGTACCTTTGCGGCAGTCTACGCCCCCAACACTGGTCAGACGGTATTCTTACACACACTACTGGGGAAGCTACTGCATTTTGTGGAGGGCCCGATGGTGCTCATGGGTGACATTTAACCGGACTTGGCAGAAAGAACTGCACAGCACTCACCCCCACCGCTCAGATACGATTCCTTTTCCACTGACACTCAACAGCGCATCCACGACATGGGCCTATTGGACACCTGGCGTGCCTTATACCCGCACACCCAAGACTACACTTTTTATTCTCATGTCCACCGCACATACTCCCGACTTGATTATATCTTTCTTAGCCAATCCCAGCTGGGTGCCCTTCAAGAGGCCAAGATAATCCCCCTTTTAGTATCAGATCATAGCCTACTTTCCATATGTGTGTCCTGGTCTGGGAACGCTTAGACTACTCCCAGGTGGTACTTCGCGGCTTCGCTTGCGCGAGACAAAGAATCCTGTACCAAGCTCAGATAATCTATCCAGGAAATCTTTGATATTAATAAACCAGAGGACATGTCGGAGCTTACCACCTGGGGCGCATTTAAGGCGGTCATTCAGGGAAAATGCATTAGCCTTACTTCAGCGCGCAACACACTAGGGAGCAGGAACAACTAGAAAAGGAGCTGGCCTCTATCGAAAACGCTCACAAACTGAATGCCACAAGGCAAACCCTCCACAATCTGACAGTGCTCCGCGACAAACTTCGTGCTATATATAACAATAGGGCAGAATTCATGCTCGTTAAACTGCGCCACTTATCTTATACTCAGGGCAACAAGATTGGTAAACATCTTGCCAGACAGCTGAAAGATAAGCGGGAGAAAGCGTACATAGGTGGCATTCAGGGACCCACCGGGGAGTTTACACACAGGGATGAAGATAAAGCCAAGATCTTCGGTTCATTTTACGAAACCCTTTATGATAGGGACGAATTAGACTCAGACGCCCAACGGGAATATCTCCGAACACTACACCTCCATTGGGTATCGACTGAATGGAATGAGATGCTCACTGCCCCTATCACCCAATATGAAGTCAACACTGCGATTAAAGCTCTTAAGCCCCACAAAACCCCGGGCCCAGACAGATATACCGCTCTCTTTTATAAAACGTTTGCTCCTCACATCTTCCCCCACCTCACGTGGCTCTTCAATAAAATGGCTGAAGAGGGCGAGACCGCTGCCTCCATGACTGAGGCCATGATCCCCAAACCAGGGAAGGACCCCCATCACTGCGCCTCATATCGGCCTATTGCCTTGCTAAATCTTGATGCAAAACTGTACTCCTCCATTTTAACTAAAAGACTGAACGCCCTTATGCCTGACCTCATACACCCTGACCAGTCGGGATTTATTGAAGGACGTCAAACACATGATAACACTCGCCATATTGTACATCTGATAGAGAAGGTCCAGACGCGTCAAATCCCCGTTATACTGGTGGGACTGGATGCCGAGAAAGCCTTTGACAGGGTTGATTGGGCATTCATGTTCCACACACTTGCGGGGTTTGGATTTGCACCTACATTTCTCACTATGATTCGAGCTAACTACCTTCAACCTTGTTCCAAAGTGGCAGTAAATGGGGTGCATTTGCCATCCTCCTTTTACTCTAGTGGCACCAGACAGGGGTGTCCACTTTCTCCCCTACTCTTCGCCCTTAGCATTGAGCCCTTAGCGACGGCGATTAGATCCAACCTTGGATTTCAGGGGATACCATTCACAGGGGATCCACACAAAATCTCCCTTTTTGCGGACGATGTCCTCTTGTCCCTCTCCGACCCCGCCTCGTCCCTCCCACCTTTACAGTTGGAACTTGAACACTTTGAAGCAGTGGTGGCTTTAAAGTAAACCTAAGCAAGTCATATATACTCAACCTCACACTCGCACAAGCGGAACGCCGAAGACTCCAGTCTCTAACTCCCCTCCCGTGGGCCACATCCTCCATACAATATCTGGGAGTCCACCTGACACTGAGATTGGAAGGGCTCTACGCTGCTAATTTTCCCCCCATTCTTACTCGTATCCAAAGGGAACTCACAAAGTGGAAACCCCTCTTTTTGGCATGACTAGGCCGGATACACGCTGTGAAAATGACACTTCTTCCTAAGCTTCTTTACTTATTCCAGGTCCTGCCTATAGAACTAGAGAGATTTTTCGGGCGAGTTAAGACTATGATCCTACATTTTATTTGGCAAGGAGGGCGCGCCCGCTTCTCTTTCTCTCCACTGCATCGCTCCGGAACAGAGGGTGGCGTTGGGCTCCCGGATATTCACAACTGCGAGTCCTGACTGAGTGGACAATACGGGACTCCGAAAAACATTGGTTACATATGGACCGTAGTGTGACGGATAGGACTATATGGGACTTGATCTGGTGCCCTAAAAAGGACAGACCCAAAAATACCTACATTAGCAAACCTACACGCATCACTCTGAAAGTATGGGACACGGTTGCTGAAGACGATAGGTGGACCTCTTTCCCCTCACACCTCTCCATTTTAACCCCGCATTCCCCCCGGGCCTACAGGAGGCGCCCTTTGACGCTTGGAGGGAGGGAGGGTGCCTTGATCTGACTCATCTTTTTCACAATCTTGACCCCCTCACCTTTGACAACTGTAAGCGGAATTATGGTCTAGGGAATACAGAAAGATACCACTATACTCAGTTAATGCACTGGGCCCTTACACCTCAAGTACGAGAGTCGGCCACCCGTCCTCTCACAAAGTTTGAGTCCTTCCTCACCAAGATCACCTCTATGAAAGGGGTGATTTCGTTCATATACAAACTGCTACTCACTACCACACTTGCCCCGCGACCACGATACATGTCCATGTGGGAGGGAATGTTACATCGCGGTATTTCTGACAACAAATGGATGCACTTATGGACGGACATTACAAGACTCAATCATTCCACAGAGCTGCAGAAGCCCAACTTAAGACCATGATGGACTGGTGCCTTCACCTGTCCAGACTTAGGCAAATCTTTCCCAACACCTCCGATAGATGCTGGAGAGGGTGTGGCTTACTGGGGGACTATCAACATATATGGTGGGACTGCCCGACCATTCACCCCTTCTGGGAAAAAATACTTGCACACATCAAAGACATACTAGGATATCCCATACCCCCCCCCCACCCTAGCAGGTGTCCTTTTGGGGCATCATGATCCTTCCCTTGAGCACCAGACTCAGGCAGATAAGAAGATCATGTGGCTCTGTATAGGAGCGGTGAAGGTTACCTTAGCAGCCGCTTTGAAGAGGAAGGAAGCCCCTGCAATCTCCCTTTGGCATTCTCGACTATGGAAGCTGCTTAGTCTGGAACGAATGTCAGACATCTTCAAGGAAAACTATAAGAACTTTGAATTCAAATGGGGGGCCCTGGTAAACTTTCTTTCACGTGGGCTACCATTGGCTGGCTGTCCTTCCACCATCAGAGCCCTTCATCACTTTCAATTTTGAGCTACCACTAGTACCACAGGTTTAATACTCTATATGGTAGTTGCTGCCACCATTGTAGGGGAGGAAGGGGGGAGGGTTTTCTTTTCTTCAGCTTAGGTTGCCTCCCAATTGGGGGCTGATTTATCTCGGAGTGTTACCTCCTCCAAGTGGCACCTTCCGATTGGCATACTTTGAACATTTCCCTTTGCAGAGAAAGATGGGTCACATGCTGAATTGTTTGCTACTATTCAATGACTTTAAAGATCTGCCCCAAGCTCCGTTGTTGTTAGAAACTGTAACCTTCATCTGAGCAGATCATTGGAGACGGAGTTGGGCTCCTACTGGGCAATGTATAACTCTATCCAATTACAGCCTTGTTGAATTCTGCAGCCCCCCTTGCGAGGGGTGATGTGATGGTGCTGATCTAATCATGTATTTTGGGAAAAAATTCAACTCCACCCATTTCCGATCCACACCACATAATTCAACACCAAACCACATAATTCAACACTCCACATACATCCAATCCACAACACAAAATTCCACATCATGCCACAAAATTAAACATTACACCACATAATTAAGTAAACACCACTACATATCACTACACAACACAAAATACCATTCCACGTAATTACACTACATAACACACAACCCCATTACACTCAATACTACATAATTACTATCTATATATTTCCACTGCACACCATGCCACATAATTCCACTACACAAATCCACAACACAATTCCATGCCACACAATTCCACAACTAACAATTCCAATCCAACCCTCATAATTTCACTACACACCACATACATACACTCCATAACACATAGGTACACACATTGTCATTTACAACGCCAATAACTTGAGGAAATGTGAAACCTATTGCATTTCCAAAGCTCATTTAATTAGGTTGCTCAGTTGTACATACTGTCTTCTTGGTTATATAGAAGGTAATAAAAATGCTTATAACACTTTTTATTATAAAACTTTTTGACATGCTGCACTGCAGCCACGCTGCTGTACAACATAGCTTAAAGACATCGGCGAAGCCAAAAGCTCTGGCTAAACACTTATAAGGTCCCAAAGGTGAGACCTATTGGCTATGCCAATGTTTTTTTTTTTAAGCTAATGACATTACATTCTGAGGCTTCTAGTTTTGCTTATACGATATAAGAATAGAAAAGAGGTCAAATGCTGCTAGCTAAAAATATAAAATTAAAATAAAAACTCGCTCTAGGTGTCACATATGGCATGGGGTAAATCCATGCGTTTCCCGGACTGCACATCACCCGGTGTCCCAATAAATCACATAGCCCTGTGCCCCTGAACTGTATATCTCCCAGAGCTCATCAAATACAACACTGGGTGTATGCTCTACCTTGTGGTTCCCTGCCACACCTCACACTGTGCTGCTCTCCTGATGCACATCCTGTGTAACTCATCGGTACAAAGCGAAATGTGAATGTTTGTTTGCGTGTCTTTATGTCTATATTTGTTTTTCTAAATGCCTAGGTGTCTGTTTAGCTTTGTGAAAATGGGCGAACTTGAGTGTTGTGATTTCTCTGCATGTTCTTTGTGTGCGCGGTTTTCTTATGCTGTGCGCCTCTGTGAAAACTCGCTCCATAAAAGCCAAATAATTCAACTTCTCAGTTTTTGCTTTAATTATACATTTATTTTTTGTCAGATTCCACACCACAGCACAAACACAAGCATAAAATAATAAACTGTAGAATAGATTTGCTAAATGCTAAAATTATGGGATTTAAAAAAAACAATTAGGCTGACACTAGATATTAGTGTAAAAAAGATAGTCGTTATTAAGGCACATTTTCAAGGAAAGACGACCAACAGCATGGTAAGAAGGGTATAACGAGTTAAAAGATTAAAATGGATTATAATGAAAGCGGACAGCTGGACAAAGAGATAATCCAATTGCAGAAAGAGGGCTTTCTCTAGAGAACAGCAAGTGTGAGACAACATTTAGAATTTTAACTAAAAAACACCAAGCATATAATTTGATTGTCTACAAATCACCTGCTATAACATTCCAAACAGGATCCCGAAATCCTACTCCCAAAGGCTTCTTTCTTAATGATGGACTATGTTTTGAAACTAGATCTGTGATTGCCTCAGTAATTGGTTTATCTATCAGTTGTCTGCTTATTTCTACACTTGCTGAATAGTGATATTCCCACTCTGGGTGGAGTTTTGTATCCACAAAGAAGTGCTGTTTTCAAGATGAGGTGGCAGTGAATTTGAACCTTGGGCCTTGTCTGTTTGAGCTAGATTAGATTCAGTCTAAACAAGCAAAGACAACAAGTTTCGCCTATGTGAAATCTGTTCGTTTTGTCAATTTTGTTTTTACATGTTCAACAACAGAGCGAACTGCTGTGCAACATGAAAAAGTAAAAACATTTTTTTTAAAGTCCTATGACAAGACCAGAATTGACCGTGTCATAGCGCTTTCACCCTTGTAAGCAGTGCTTTCAATGGAAAAAATAAGTGCAGGTACTCACCATATTAAAATGTGGACTGGGGGTGGGGCTTGTGTGGGGTGGGTGTACGGGCAGTGGTAAGGGGCCCAGTCAGAGGCACTCATTTAATTTGATTGAGATTTAATTGGTGTGCAAAACTAGAAACCCACATGCCTATGTACATAAAATAGAAATCTGAGATCAGCATGTTACATGTTGGGTTTTGCAGCAAGCACGTGAACCCTCTATGCTAACTTATGATGAGTCAAAACTTGTCAGATAAAGCACAGATCTTTTCTGCAAGTACCTTTGTTGACGTTTGAAAAACGGAACATGTGCAGGTAACCTAATTATTGAAATTGTGGTCAAGCTTACCTAGCCTTCCAGTGAGGAATCGGATCCTTTGCACACTTCCACACAGGCACACATACTATGGCCAGAATGCGATGGCCAACAGAGAGTTCAGCTGAAACAAATTGCTTCTGCACTGGGCTAGCCCCTTGGGGCTGGCGTGGGAACATCCCAAAATGTAGAGCAAAACCTGGCCTATCAGGAAGGCCTCTGAATAGTACCTGCACTCCCCCACCTACCACAGGATGCATGTGGAGTTCAGGCCTGGTAGGGAGCACGGAAAAAACACAACTTTAAGGCTGCCAAACAGCCCTAGGGCCACAACATCTGGCCTGGCCTCCCTGTGTAGTGCAGGTTCTGAGCTGGGATGGGGCAGTGAGATAAATAACGGTGATGGATCAAGCCCTGATCTTTGGACTGGGTAAGAGTGGTCTGCTTAATTCAGACACTCTGTTCATCACCACCCCCTTTTCTGTATCGGTCCCTGTGTAGCTCAGCCTCCTCACACTTTCTTCTCCACTGCCTACCATGGCCTCAGTGAGAGTGCTTGGCAGAGGTGTACCACAAAGACATTGCTTTTATGCTTAGCTGTTCCACCTACCGAGCCCCGTGTCCCACAGGGGTCGAGTTGTTAATGGCCTAAGGACCAAAGCAACATGCACGCAACCTGAGAATCATCCTGAATTCTGAGCTCAAAATGGACCGCCAGATCAACTCCGTCTCGTACTCCTGCTTCCACACCCTCTGCCTCCTACGTAAGACCTTCAAATGGATCCTCCTTGAACATAGAAAGACTGTCACTCACACCCTGGTCACCAGCAGGCTCGACCACGGCAACGCACTCTATGCCGGAATAAACAAAAACCTCACCCGCAAGCTACAGAACATCCAAAACGCCGCCGCAAGACTGGTCCTCAACCTGTCAAGACACTGCCACATCTCCCAGCACCTGCGCACACTCTACTGGCTCCCCATTGAAGCTAGAGTCACCTTCAAGATGCTAACCCACGCTCACAAGGCCCTCCAAGACACTGGATCAGGCATACCTGAACATCCGACTGAAATGCCACGCACCCCAAAGGACCCTACGATCAGTCCAGCTCTCCTACGCCGTGGTCCCCCGCACAGAGAAAGACCAGATCAGGAGGAATCTCATTCACCTTCCGCGCGGCCAGAGCTTGGCACGACCTTCCGCTCCACCTCAGACAGATAACATCGCTCCCCATCTTCGCAAGAAACCTCAAAACCTGGCTCTTCGAAAGACCCCCTCCTTGATGGACTGGAACCTGCGACACCCCCCACACCCCCCAGCGCCTTGAGACCCTTACGGGTGAGTAGTTGCGCTTAAACACTGATTGATTGACATCGGCCCTGCCCCTCCCACATCTATTAAGGCACAGTGTGACGGAATGGCAGGAAGGAATGTGGAATAGCACTGCTTGTGAGGTCTGGCCTAAGGTGAAGATGGCTCAAAACTGGCCGCTCGCTCATCTCAGCTCCCCACCTTTAAGCACAGCGGTTTGTGCTGCAGCCTGCCTACACATTCCATAGTAGCCTAGTTAGTCTGCCATATTGGGGGCTGGGTGGCCAGTAGGATATTGTGGGTGGTTGTCCTCGATGAAACCAGCCCACAGGTGACACTTAGGCATGGCCCATCGGCCGGCAGCCAAATATGTACTTTGCCAATCTATCCCTTGCTGCTGCCCATATTACTAACCTTGATTCCTATCGGCTGTGCTACAGTTTCACTATCACCACCTTCCTCCTTAACTCCTTAACTATGGCTCAAATTCTGCAGCGGTGCGGGAGTTCTGAAGAGTGGGCGGGGGCGCGTCAGCCAACGGACATGCGCAGCACCAGCCAGGTAGTGCTTGTGACGGCCGTAGGCCGACACGCACACAAACAGGTTAATCTGACTTCAAACAAGTGCAGTCGTACTCTGCTATGCCAGCAGGAATCCCTCTCTTAGATTTCCCACAGTGACAATATGCCTATTAGCCAGTTTAATAAATGGATAGCAGCTGCTGTGAACATAGTGGCCCCTGAGAAAGGCATCAAACTCAGAAGAGTGCAGGCGTCTTCGCCGTGGTACTGTCCACAGTTGAAAGTGCTATGCAGAAAAGCCGAACATGTGTGGAGGTCTGAATATATTAGGGAGCATAAAATATCCTACAATAGAGCACTACAGAGCTACAAAGAGGTCATTATACTCGCTATAAACAGTTACTATTCAACACAAATAAAGGAGTCTAACAATTCCACTAAGGTACTGTTTAAAAACATTCAAGTGCTATCGCGACCACGTCAGCACACACGTTTTATTCCCGACTCCGTTCTATGTACCAAAATGGCGAATTATTTTCAAACCAAGATACAAACGATCCTTCTACTATCTCTGCCATTTCAAGAAAAGATCTGAGGAAGGATGGTTTGTTTTTTCTGGATACCTTAAGGATAACAACTGAGGTTTTAAAACCAACTGTCATACAACATCAACTGGTTTTAACAACTTTTAAAATTCAACCCTATTTGGTATATGTTCATGGCAATTATGATAAATTCTTATTGACACGTTTTAGATTTGGAATTTTTCATAGGCTGGTTAGTTTTCCGAATATAAATGATTGGTCGCATGATTTATTGCCTTGTCCTTGTTACGATGTGTCATCCAAAGTAATTTTCATGTCTTTTTGTTTTGTAAATTTTATGATTCTCCTAGGCGTAGGATTTTACTGCCCCTACTGAGACAGATGGGCCTACGCCAATGTCGTCTGGCCATGTTAAGCACACAATATCTGGACAATGATTTATGTGTTGCAACAATCACAGCGTTCTTAAAACAAGTGATATACTTTAAGAAAACATTGATTATGTAATGTATCCCTAATTATAGGAAGAATGCTTTTTTACTGAAATTTCTGTCACCAATGAAATGTTTTGTATAATATGTAAATGTATTTTATTGTCAATTTTTTCAACACATGTTTCGCTTTTATGATTGCTGTTGACAATCGAATAAAGCTATATATTGGATTGGATCTATGAGGACCTACGGAGTACTGAGCAGACAGATGACACAGGCCAAACCGCTATAATGGAGTGCGAGCTGCAGCATTGTCAACTAAATACGTTTACCACCCTGTCTCCTTCTGAAGTAAATAAGCTCCTGCTATTCACTAAGTCAGGATCCCCGAGGGATCCGTGTCCGCCTATGGTCATGCATATGGTGCCAGGGGCTGTTAGTAGCCACCTAACCCCCATCCTAAACCAAGTGATTCAATCAGGGCTCTATCCATTAGTTTGGAAACTGGCCTGTATTCGACCAATTTTTTAAAAAAACGAGCTTGATCCACTGGAGCCCAAGAACTATCGACCTATTTCCTGTCTGCTGATTGCAGCCAAGATTCTTGAAAGGTCAATAAATCAGGAGCTGTCGACCTATTTAGACACCAATAATTTATTGGATGGAAGTCAGTACGGATTTCGATCAGGTAATTCGACTGAGACTGCGCTAGTCCTAGCAACTGAGAACATTCGGAGACAGGTGGATGGGGGTCGGGGGGAGAGCGATCCTCATCCTCCTCGATCTATCAGCGGCATTTTACACCGTGAATCACACGGTGTTAGTGCAACGGCTGAAGGCGGTCGGGATTGTGGGGGGGGCGGCTCTGTCCCTCCTATCATCTTTTCTAGAGGAGAGGGAACAGACTTTGTATTGGGAAAATCTACAGTCTGATACATTCCGCCTGCCGTGCGGTGTCCCACAGGGATTGGCACGGTCTCCAACTCTATTCAATATCTATGTCACCCCTCTTGCCTCTTGTTTATATCTTACGCAGACGACACACAGATTATTATCTCTGTATCTCAGAAGGTGGTGTCTGCGGCCGCGAGTTTCCATGCATGTCTGACTCACATCATGAGCTGGACGAGTAACAACTATCTGAAAATAAATACGGATAAGACGGAGGTGATGGAGTTTGGTGGCGGCCCATCCCTGTGGGACCCTACCTGGTAGCCAACAGAGGCTGGCATATGTCCTGTACCATCCTCTAAAGTTAAGAACTTGGGGATTATAGTCGATGAACAATTGGGATTAGCGGCCCAGATTAACCGCGTTACCTTCACCTGCTTCTACATACTGCAGTTACTCAGGAAGGTGTTTCCGTATATTCCATTGGAATTAAGGAAAACCATGGTAGTGGCGTTCGTTTTATCCCGGCTATACTACTGCAATGCCCTATCTTTGGGCATTGCCAAGGCACAGAAGTCTAAATTACAGTCTATTCAAAATGCCGCAGCGCGGCTATTGTTGAACATCCCCAAAGGTCATCCTACGTCTCATGCCATTAAGTCTTTGCATTGGCTTCCAATACAGCAACACTTACAATTTAAGGCCTTATGTCAGGCTCATAAGACACTTTATGGCAGAGGGGTTGCTGACCTGTGTAAAATCTTCTACTGGTACGCCCCCACAAGAAATCTTAGATCAGCCAATTCTGACCTCATTGCTGCCACAAACGTTCGTAGAGCCAGATGGGGTGGTAAGAGTTTATCTCACGGCGTGGTTAGGCTGTGGAACCAACTACCTATCACAGTCAGACTCCAACCAAACATAACAGTGTTCAGGAAGCAAATAAAAACTTGGCTGTTTCCTAGGACCTAAGTGGTCTGTTATGTGGACATTGGTCCTTCCTCTCCTTCTTTTCATTTACCCCAGCGCCAAGACGCTTCGGCATTCGTGCGCTTTATAAATGTCAATCCAATCCAATCCAAGCAGACCCGGCTCACACACCTACAGTGCTATTGACCCACAGAGCCTCAGTGTCAAATATCACAGTGTGACTCTGCCCCTCCCAAACTTCCTGCCAGCTCTGAATAAATACCCGCAGTTAGCACAATAAGGGCAGATTAGCACTCGAATATTCGAGTACTTCACGAAAACGGACTGACTTGTCAGGTATGTCGCGCTTCTTTTTGTACATGCCAAAGAAGTTCCGGTACTCAAGGACTGAAAATGTAGAAGTGCCGGTACTAAGTACAGCCCATTTAAAGTACAGCCTGTAAGCTATGTAAACATGTATAAAAAAACATGTAAAAAAACAGTGGTGGGGTGTCTGGGGCAGGGCAGTACATTGAAGAGGAGGGCAGGGAGTGGGTGAAAAACACTGGCGGGCGGGTGCGGTGGGGAAACGTGGGCGGGGTAAAGCAGAGTTACATTTGGACATCCACTCATTTCGAATGGCTGCCCAAAAGCAACAAAAGAGTACTTGCAGGAGCATGTGGCCAATGGAAGGGTACTGGCCACAGGAAGCCTACTTTGTCCATGCCCCACGTCATGGACATGCATAGAAGCCAGGAAGAAGCTAAGGCGAGGAAGAGGTGCAGACCAAATGGTAAGTTAAGAAACGCCCAACCAATGGCAAGTAATGGGCTAGCTCTACGGCCCATTTAAGATTTTTTTTTAATAAGAGCTTTACCAGACAGCGAATGCGCGTGGTAGGCAAAACCAAACAAGCATGTGCAATGCAATAGGTCTCCATTTACGCGGTTTTGAGCTATTGACATTGCGTTATTTTAGTTTTTAAAACATAAATCAAAGGCATTGTCATTTACAATGCCAATAGCTTAAACTCGCGTAAATGCGAGACCTATTGCATTGCAAACGCTTGTTTCAACATCTGTCCTAGCAGATTTCACAACATTTAACACATTCGGTTTTTAGACGACTAAACACAGGAGGCAAGTTTCCATGTGTTCCGATACTTAATTATTTTTTTTTTATTCTGTTTATTGTTTTACAAACGAAACCATACATGTGTATCTTCTTCTCATACAATAATTGGCACAGTATCAGTATGCAATTGTCACAGTGAATGGGTACATCCGGGCATGTAACATTTTACAATAAGGCATTATGCAGTTCTTACATGTACAGCACTGGTGATGGGACAATTGAGCAGAATATCATTCAGCACTACAATCGGGGAAGAGTCAACAGCCATGCATAGCACAGAACATCAATAAGCAGCCATGTGTTCATTATATCTATAGCGCCAACACACCCAAAGGCATCCTGGTCGCTCCAGTCCCTGCAGTGTGCCAATCAAACAATATAAGACAAAAAGGGCTCCACTCTGTAGCGGAGGACCGCCTTGACATAATCTAGTGTGTCCAGAGTATTTTCAGGTCTCGAGCACCCCGGCCCTAGGTTCAGAGTTCTCACGTGGACGCGCTAGCAGATAACCTGTCATGGGGCCCCATAAGTCCCTGGGCCTGGAGGCCTCCGGTAACAGCTACGCATACGTGTTGAGCTGTTCTTGACAAAAAACTAGGTCATCCAACCACACCTTAAACTTGGGCGTTCTGCCTCTGCCCCACCGGCATGCTACTAGTCGTTTGGCCATGAGCAGCGCAAGTGCCACATATTTGCGTTATTGCGCCTTTAGCGGTTAAACATACCACAGCAGGGCCAGCAGTGGCATGGGTTCTACCTGCGTACCTGTCATTGATTCTAATGCTTGGAAAACTCGTCCCCAATAATCATGTACTTCCGAGCATTCCCAGGCCAGATGCAGGAATTCCGCACTTGGGGCACGGCACCTGTTACATCTGTCTGTATCCCGCAGTTTATACTTGTGCATTCGGGTTGGGGTGTAATATAATCTGTGCAGGAATTTATAATGAATGATACGTAACCTGCTACTAGCCGAAACCCGCTCAGTCTGCAAGCAGCAGTATTCCCATTGCTCATTAGTCAAAGCAAATTCCAATTCCCCACCACATCGTGTTCTAGATAGTGTGGGCGGTTCTTCCCTCTGGGTGTGCACTGTGCAATATATCAGGGACAATATCTTTTTGGCTGACGTACTGTTGAGAGCCAGTTGTAACGGAGCAAGCACCGGCGGCTCAGCCGGAAACTCCGGAGTAAGGGAGTGTATACCTTGTCTAAGGCAGAGATACAAAAAAATATCCAATGGAGTCTGATGCATGCCTTGAAAAATATGCACAGCCTTGCGAAATTGGCCTTCGTGATACAGGTCTCCCCAGTTTTTAATGTGTGTGAACTTCGCAAAGGTTCGAAATATGGCCTCTTCAAGGAGGGGCATACTAGGGTGATAAACAAGAGGTAACAGCGGTGAATAGAGCAGTGGGGTGTCCAGCATGTGACCTATGCGATGCCACGCTGCAATAGTGCAACCAATTGTATTCGGCGTCTTGTCCGAACCAGCAGAAGTATCATACAGCGCCCCCTCGATCGGAATGGGATGAGCCAGCCAGTGCACCGCCGCCACTTGCGGCATGTATCTGGACTGGTGCACCCAGAAGTACGCAAAGTGAGCCTGGCGATGAGATAATATAAATCAAAATTGGGCACTCCAAATCCACCCTGTGAGTATGGTCTAGTGAGGACGCTCCACTGCAGTCTCAAGTGTTTACCTCCCCATACCAGTGGGATCAACTCGGACCTGGCGACTTAAAAAAATGGCTCCCTGGGTGAAACGGTATGTTTAAAAAAAGATAAAGCAATTGGGGCAGTATCTCCATTTTAATTAAGGACGCACTCCCCGCCATAGAAAGAGGGACAGTAATCCAACGGGAAACAGAATCAGTTATGCGCGTCAATGCCGGACCATAGTTAAGGCACATCAGCTCATCCCTATCTCTCATGACACGCACACCCAGATATCATAAGTCATCATCACACCATTTAAATGGATAATCCGGCTGAAAGCGACCCGTTGCCGCGGTCATGGAAAAGATGCTGGACTTACCCCAGTTAATTTGGATCCCAGAAAGCTTCCCGAATACAATAAATTCTCTGAGGACTGGGTTCAAATTTCACTGCGGACACGGATATATAGAGTAATGTCACCCGCACGTAAGGATAGTAATATTTGCCTTATATTGCACCTAAGGGCCTTGTCATTATGATGTTGTCTCAACCTCGCCGCCAATGGTTCAACCGCCAGCGCAAAGAGTAAAGGGGATAAGGGGCATCCTTGTCTGGTGCCCCTCGTGAATCGGGAACGCCTGGGATATACGCCCATTTATTAGCACTTAAGCCACTGGCAAATGGTATAGGAGTTGGATCCAGGAGAGGAAGAGAGGTGGGAACACCATTCTCAACAACACCCTGAAAATATAGTCCCATTCTATTGAATCAAAAGCCTTTGTGGCATCTAAAAAAACAGCTGCTAGGGGCAATTCGGATGAGATATTATTTAAGATGGTGAAAAGAGTTCTCAAATTAGGCGATGTAGCTCTCCCGGGTACAAAGCCCGACTGATCAGGAAGCATCAAATTTTCCATCAGTAAGCTGAGTCGGGTGTCAATGAGCTTGGCCAATATTTTTGCATCACAGTTGAGGAGAGACAGCGGCCTGTAGGAGTCGCACTGGTTGGATGGCTTCCCTGGCTTTAGTAGCGATATGATGAGGGCCTCTCTCATAGAGGGAGGCAGGCAACCAGTCTCCAATGCGTCCTCATAAACCTGCCGTAGTATGGAAGCCATCTGATCAATATACGTTTTATAGAACTCTATGGGAAAGCCGTCAGTGCGGGTGGCTGTCCCAGATTGCAAATGCATGATTGCGTCTCTAACCTCATCAAGTTCAAATGGGGCACACAAAAATTTCCGCTGTACATCACTCAGCCACCCCAGGGTCACATCTTTTGAATAGCTCTCTACATTTAACCCATCTACTCTCTTGGTGGTGTATAGTTGTGCATAATGAGCGGTAAAGGCATTAAGGATGTTCGCAGAGTCTCTATGAACCACTTCCCCGGGGCCCTCTAATTCTAACACAAAGTTGGAGTAGCGCGGCTGCCTAATCGTGTCAGCTAGGGTCTTGCCCGGTCGCTCCCCTTCACCATAGCTTCGGGCCACCCAGTATCTACCCCAGAAGCGCGAATCTCTCAGTCCTGAATCCATATAGTCTGTGAGTGTCTCTCTAAATTTAAAGCTGGTTAGAACTGTCTGGGCGCTCCGCCAGCTTTGCCTCTAAATCTTTAAGCTCTATTTCCATTTTGCGTAGAGTGCTCGTAATATCTTTGAGGACACCAGACCCCTTAGCAATACAGAACCCTCGAAGTGTAACCTTAAATGCCTCCCAAATAACCTCGAAACTCTCTACTGAGTCTTTATTTCGTACAAAAAAGTCACGCACCTCTTCTCTCAGTTCCTCCTGAAATACTGAGTCCAATAGTATGGGAGTGTGCAGTCTCCAGCTATTGCGCAGGGGGCCAAAGTCTGCCGAGGACAGCGTGAGTTTGACTGGGGCATGGTCTGAATAAGTACGAACTAAGTGTTGCGTCTGATGTATAGCCGGGACCAGCACTCAAGATCGAAACACCTAATCCAGACGCTCCCACGACGCTGCCTGCACTGTGTAGTGCGTTCCCTCTAGCTCGTGTGGGTGCATATGCCTCCATGCATCTATCAGTTGATAGGTGGTAAGTGTATCAAGCAGTATGGCGCATGCCTTAGTGTAGTGATGGGGGGCAGGGTGAGACCTGTCAACTTCCGGGTCGCCTGCAATGTTGAAATCCCTCCCCCCTCCCCCCCAGATTATGTGGTTTGACTTTATTTCAAAAATCTTAATCCACATCGCAGTGAAAAAATCCGGGGCATCCACGTTCGGTCCATAGAAGCAAGCTAAGGTGACCGAGTCAGCTCCTAGTTGACCACAGGCCAGGCAATACCTTCCCTGAGCATCCCAGGAAGCACCTGCCAACTGAAAACGAGTCTGTTTTTTTAAAAGTATAGCCGTACCCCTTGCATAGGAGAAATAAGAGGAAAATATTCTGTGGTCTGCCCACTTACTCGCAAAGGTGTTAACACTCTGGGGGCTAAAATGAGTCTCTTGCAACATGGCTATATGCCCTTGATGCCTGTCTAAATAAGCTAGGATGTGTCGCTTTTTGCGCTGATTACCCAGTCCCCTGATGTTCCATGTAAGACTATTCAGTTTCTCCGGAGCTGCGCTATCCATGACCCCATGCGCCTGACAATGAAGGGGCCCACATCCCCCCGGTGTAGCCCAGCGCATTATTGCGCACCCAATGTACCATCCTCCTTCGCGCCAGTATTTCAACATTAGATTCACATGTTATCCAAAACAAATTACAAACAAAAAAACACCGACTCTGTAAGAAACCTGTGTCAGTTAACACATTTCCCCGTACCCTCCCCCCCCACCTACTGAAGGAGCCTCAACTTGCCAGAAATGATCACCCACCCTCCCTCCCTTGTTCCCATCATAACTAATCAAACAAATGATCCAGACACACACTGCACAATCCATACGGTGAGCGATAGAGGGGGAATGCCCATGACGGGTAACCCTAGGTGACAGCACAGGAACACCTCGCTCTGAGAGTCCACCGTAGCTGACGGGGTTGGACCCGGGGGGGGAGCCGAGGGTGCCCAGTGTACATACACAGATTATACAAGAGTTTTGGCTTTCCGGCAGCTGTCATCGTCTCAATCCGCTATACAATCATCGAGATTAGGCAGTTTCACAGGTATTGCGAGTCATCCACCTCTCCCACCGATGATGAGTGTTGCGACGATCCCAAAGTACCATCATTGCGACTCGTGCATTTTAAGTGTTTGAGAAACTCTTCCACTTGCTGCGGCTTGGTGAAAAATCGTTGTTGACCCGGATGTGTGACCCTTATGCGCGCAGGGTACAACAACGCGCAATCAATTTGGGCGTGCCGCAGTTTGTTCTTCACTTCTATGAACTTGCGTCGCTCTTCTTGGACCGTGGGGGTGAAGTCCGGATAGATGGTGAATGTGTTTCCATCATAGGATAGTTGTTGCTTGTGGCGCGCCACCCAGAGTGCGACGTCTCGGTCCCAGTAGTTTAAAAGTCTCGCTATTATGGGAAGCGGTGTGCTACCCGGAGGCGGACGCGGCCCCAGCGTACGATGCGCACGTTCTATGATAAACTGATTGGAGAAGGCTTCCGCTCCAATGGAGGACAACAGCATCTTTTCCACGAAATCTTACCTCTTCCCTGTGTTGGTCGACTCTGGGATACCTAAAATGCGAATATTATTACGCCGACTACGCGCTTCTAAATCCTCATTCTTTGCAGCAATAATTTTGAGCAGTTTGCCCATATGAGCAACTTGCGTTGTGACACGAGTGGTTGTGTACTCCGTTTCTGATATGCGTCTCTCTGCCTCCTTTATGCGATCCTCGTGTCCCTCCAACTTGTACGTAATGGCATCCATTTGCGATGACATCCTGTCAACCTTGTCCACATGGTTGCAAATCCCTGACAGACCTCCTGTAGAATATGCTGCACATCAGTGGTTAGCACCGTCGCGCCACCCTGGGCCTCATCTCTCTTTTCCAGGTACTGATCTTCTTGCACATGTCTAGCACTCCGCTTAGCCATTTCAAATTTCAATTTAGGCTGACGGGTGTCCGGCTTGCCCATGACGCTTCGAGTGTGCAGCACGGTCTCGCTACCTATGGGCTACCCTCCACGTCTCTCGAGGGAAGGGGGAGATGCACACAGCAGTTACCTGGGGCAGGTTCCAACAAATGCTGTAATCCAGAGAACGTGGTAAAATGTCCGCCAACCTTGCGCCACAGGCGACAGGCCAGCACAACGTCCCAAATATGTCGGCAGCAGCCAGCCCTCCACACTCAAGCCTCGATCCACTAGTGGCACGTTTACACCCAGAAAGGACCAAATCAGACTAGTGGGTGCATCAATACACAAAGCTGTGGCACAATAACTCCTCAAGGCCTCAGCACATTTGGGCGCCCATCTGTCACTGGGGGAACGTCACCACTCACAAGTCCGGCACTTGTTGCGGGAGAGCCAGATTATTGACCCCAATGTCAACACTCGTGCAACTTTTATTGTCTCCCTCCACTCCTATCAGTAAGACAGTGCGCAGAGTCAATCCATGCACTTCGCCCGCAAATGGCTCCAGTCCAGGTCGCGCCCCCGTCTCCAAAACGCCAGCAATGGGGCACCGACACAGCCTTAGTGCCTCGCTCCGCACTCCCGCAATTATTAACTGGGCTCACCTGGAGATCCCGGGCCCAGTCTCCGGACCACTTCACCACTGAGGCGCCCACAATTCCCACCGCCGTCTCCGCAGGAGGGCAAGCTAGGAGCTTGTTTTGGGGGTGCAAGCTTCTAGGGCAGCAGAAGCGGGCCGGCCCCTCCAGCAGTCCAAAGGCGCTCTGGTACGCACCCAAACAACAACTACGGCTCGCGGGCAGATCAGCACGGTGCTTTTAGTTCCCCGGGCAATGCCGATAGTACAGCTGCTCCACTACTCCCCAAGCGCCGATACCAGGCTCCGGGAGAGCGCAGGAGGGGACTCCCAGCAACCGCCATCTTCAGAGCGCGCGAGCCATAGGCAAACCCACGCCTCTCACCTTCCTGCTCCCACCGCTGCGTGTTCTCCTCGGCACTCCCCAGGCAGTAACCAGATAACGAATCTCGCTGCAACTCCTCCGCTATCAACCGCGGGTGCCGGGCCGCCCCTCCCGGTTCTTTAACTCGGCCCGAGTCACTGGGCCCAGTCGCCATGTGTCAATCAGTGGCCTTGCGTGGCTCCAGCGGCCGAGCTCAGGGACCACACCACCTCGTCCCTCGCTTCGGCCGAATCTTCGCAGTGGTGCAGTGGGAGCGGAAGTGACTCAAATCTGCTGATTCTAACAGCGAGTGTTCAGCATACCTAACTCCACATCAGGCCATCAAATTCAAGTATCAGCAGGTCCTCTGAGCAGGATAAATGTAGGATAATCACACTGGGCAGCAGGAGCCTCACAGCAGTGCGGCCATCTTGCGTGTGCGCCACCTAGCGCCTCCCGTGTTCCGATACTTATTTGGTTAGCTGCCCTTAACAGAAAACTATTTAACGCATATGACAACCGCTTATGCCTCATTGCCTGTATTTTCTATGTTTATTGCACTGTTAATTAAGCATTTCCATGTCTGCCCATGAATGCAAATAGTAGCCCTATTTCTAGGTTTGTGTAAAGTCTCGATTTTAGTTTTTTTTTTTATATAGTCATCCTCGAAGTGCCTGCCCTTGGTAGCACTTTCACTTTCTACATTATCACAGTATTCAAGTCCGAGGTGCTTGAGTAATAGTAGCAACAAAAAAAATAACACCCACAATAAAATAAATAAATAGCCGTTAATTGCTAAAAGTGCTACTGCTGCGCCTGGCAGAGACAGTTGTCCGCTTTGGCGAAATTGTGCTCTATTGGTGAGGCATCATATAGAAAACAAGAATCCTAAAACATGATAAATCATGACCAGAGATGTTAATCTTTAAAACGTCGCAATTCTAGCCTGCGAACACTTTAGGTGTCCTTTCAACTAAATTCGGGTAATTGTGGTCTATTTTACCCCCCAAAATAGTCTTCTGTTTAAAATAATTATCAATTTGTAAAGGGGGCTTGAAAAGCACCATCTAAATGTGACGAAATGGACATTATAACTCCAAAAAAATGACGCGGTTAAAACGCACAACCCAGCGAGAGACAATCTAGCATTTTAAATAATACAATCAGCAGAAACGGGAAGTGCAACTCCGGTGCACAATCACCCCCAGTCTCGCTGCAATCCGGAAGAAGTCTGCCATGACACAATGGGTGTACGACAGCTACTGCAATGACCCCTGAGGGATGAGCGCCTTAAGTGTTCCAGCCGAGCTGGCTTGAACTACCAAAGTACGATGAAAATACATACTTGCTTTGTACAATATTGCTTGCAACTAAACAGGAGTTAGACCCACACAGAAAAGTTTTGAGTGATTACAGGAAGCCTCCCATAGAGCAGCGCATGCGCGTTGTGCTAGGCTTGACCTAAAAACGATCTTCTTCAGATAAGGGCACAAGTCAGAAATTTGCGTGAAGGAGCCAATGTCATTTTTACACTTCCAATATAATTTAGATTCTTGAATATAATGTTTGAGTTTGCGTTCTGATGTACAGATTGACCTCCAGTTGATTTTCTGATGCATGCAGATTCTTTTAGGATGGGAAAAAGTTATTTTGTATTACCAATTGAATCCCAGAAGGAGTAGGCACTGTGAATTTATGTTTGAGGACGTGCTAATCAACATTATTTTGTACATCATGCCACCTCAATTTGGACCCAGTTATATACAAATTAGCCTTGACCCTGCTCCAATGGCAGCGGTCCAGATGAACTGCCAAGCCACGTCCTCCCTGAAGCAGAATACAAGCAACCTATGTCTGGTTTCACCCTGATATGGTCTCAACAGGTATAGCTTGATTCCAGTGGCACAGTGACCACAGGACCTACGTCCAGACATACCCGTCTCACTTAGGGAATCAACTGCAACAACAAGGTGATGGATGGAATGCTTGAATTAATCCCCGCTACTAGCAATCACTCGGAGCCACATCCCAATCTAAAAAAAATCCCACCATGCCACCTCAGTTGGGACCCAGCCATATGCACGCTGTGTCACTGGAACAAAGCTATACCTGGCTGATGTGCCCCATTTAGGGCAAAATTAGTTCTGGGTTGTTTTTATTCTGGTTCTGGTGGATCTGGCTTGGCAGTTCGGTCTGGACTGCTCCCACTGGAGCAAGATCAAGATAGATTTGCATATAGCTGAGTCCAAGCAGTTGACATGGTGTGCAAAATAACAATGGATTGGGATGCTACCCGAGTAACTACCAGTGGCTGAGATTAATTTTAGCATTCCATCCAACACTTTTTGTATGCTTTAGAGATATAATTACAGCATTACTGCCAGTGGTAACTGCATTATCATCAGCATCTCCATGTCTTGGACTAGAATCATTGTTCTTACCAGGTTCAGAGTCTTAAGCATGGGTGTAAATTGTGTATATGTACAATAGTGCCTACAATAGTTTGGCTTAGATCTAAAGTGTACCTACTCAAACAAATGTGCTTCTGGCTTGCAGCGAGGACGTTTGGGAACCTACCTCTGCGGCTCTTAGAGCCCCAAATCTTAAATGGCATGTAGCCTACTTTAGATAAATCTGATAGACCTGCATACACATCTATAGTCATCCCAATCTGAAATAGGGCCACAACACTTCAAAATGCTTTTGCATTGTGTTTTAAGTCTCACTTGTAAACTGCCTCTGTACATACTTTTATTGGAATATTGTTTTCAAAAAATACAAACATGGCAGAGTGACTACAAATGTTATCCAGGCCTTCACCTCCGTGAGATAGATATGACACTTCACTAGCAACTGGGTACATACACTGCTGCAGAAAGAACTACGACTTTTAGTAATGCAAATACTTTCAAATTCAAATGCATTGCGCCAACTCTGATTATATTTAGGACCAGGGTTTTAATGTTCCGTCAGATTATATCAAAAGTGCTGCTTGAAGCTGCACAAAAAACAAGCCTCATTCAAACTATTTAAAGACATGTGAGCGAGCTGAAACTCTAACACAAATTTGAAAAAAAGCTGCACACGCTCCCAGTCTTAAAGGAGCCGCACAAGTCCATTCATAGAATATCCTACACAGTGCGACTCGAAACCATAAATGTTCGGTTTTCAATTAAGAGAGGTGTGACGTCTTCCTGGGGTGGGGGCAGGTGGCTCGCTAATAACCTATGCATGTGGTCAGATTACACTGTGTGGGTAAGGGGTCAATAATAGCTTAATAATGTGGGGTATGTCTGAAACATGATGTGTGGGAGTCCTGTTAATGAGAGGACAGAGAGAGAGATCACATTAGATGAAGTGGAAGGCCTCCATTTTAAATGTGACATGTAGGGATCCCTATGACACTGGGAAGAAGGCTCGCATTGACTGTTGTGTGGTGTGGATCCACGGTAATTGAAATATGGGAACATTTCGGTTAATTGAGATGTGGGGTGAAGTTGTTAAATAAAGTGAGGGCAAATACCCATTAACTTAGGTGTTTGAGCTACTTGAGTAATTGGTTACCCGTTTACTTTTCCACACCCCTATAACAACTCAGACATTTAGCTCTGCTGTCGGTGTGGAATGGCATTGTGGCAATAGCTGATAAGTGGATGCTTAATTTGATGGGGCTGACCCCCACTGCTGACAGCATGCAATATTCCATGCTGCTGGCTCAGAGGTAGGGATTTCACCCAGGTCTATAGATGGTACGGTACTCCGTGCCCAGCAGGGGTCAGTGAATGTCTTTTAGCCAATTCCGTTTTCCAGATGCCTGCTCACCTATGGGGCTCTGCCTTGACTCCCTTTGTCGCGGGAATTTTTTATTGTTGATATTGTCCCATTACCCCACTTATTAGTATAGATGGGCTGCATTAGCAAATCTAAGAAGAAGACATCCAGCTTCACCTTGTGGCTGGTGGTAATCAGAATCAAGAACTGGATGCCAAAGGTGGCTGCAGTTGAATCCAACTAAACCAAGTCATCCTTTTTAATTCTGAAAACAGTTTAGGTTTTATCTGACACAAGGATGCACTGCCTCTGTTCTTTAGCAAAGCTTTGACATTCGCAGAGAAAAGTTAGAAATGTACTGTTTGAACAGCTAAGGAATTGCCTTCAAAACTCACATCTGTGCTGCATCAACGTTGGAAGCATTACAAACATCCCCCACAGTCAAAAAATTAAACCCAAAGATTTCCTTATGCTGCAAAGGACTCGAGATCTCCAGTCCAGTGGGTGACTAGGCTCCTAGATTTGCGTCTTATTTTGATCATAGTTACAAAACTGGTGTTGTGTTTTTGTCCCAAAAAGCGTTAGGACTTTCTGAGTGCCTGGTTTCCCATCTGTGAATAAAATCTTTTTCTTTTAAAAAGATTTAGGTCTGACTGGGCAATAGGTTTGGGTATGATTATTGCATTACACTGTATCTGGGCTCTAAACCCGCGCTGCTTATATCGCGCTATTGCAGGATTTGTATGATAGGACTGGCCGCTTTCCATAGTCTGTTCTGCTGAGGCATTCGGGAAGCAGACAGACAGCCACATTATCCAATCAGAAGGCACTGGACTCGCCCTTCCCTCCCGCCCCGTTCTGACGCCGGTGGTTAGCGCCGTTTGTGCAGAGGGCGTGGAGGGTCCGAGCCAGCTGCTTCCTGGAGTCCACCTGCAGCGCTCTAGTTGTTGGGATGCTGGGGGGGATATAAGGCGGATGTGTATTCGGCAGCGCAGCGGACGAGCGCAGCGGGCGCGACGAAGGCGCGCCGGAGTTGCGCCTGAGTTAAGCCCGTCTGCGCCCGTCCGCGGCCGATTGCGGCCCAGGGCCAGAACCCCTGGCCCTCCCGCAGCCCATATCAGCTGGAGCCGAGAGGATTTACTTCTCCTCCGTCATGAGTATGTGGGGCCTTGCTTACATAGCATGGAGGTAGGAAATAACGTGGGCTGCAACCACTGTGGCTTCGCCTTCTACACAGGGGAAGCTAAAGTTAGTGCCCAACACTCTCTGATATGTGGCTTGCTAAACGTACGCTCCCTACGTAAGCACTGCCTCGATATTCACGATCTACTCAGCGGGCTGCAGTGGGATCTACTTTTCCTTACGGAAACTTGGTTAGATCAAGATTCCACGCCAGAAGTTATCGAGGCAATCCCAGAGGGCTACTGTCTTCAAAGATTGGACAGAATCAAAGGGAGAGGGGGGGGTATAGCCATAGTCGCTAAACAGGATTACCAATGTCAGCTGGAACGTACTAACATTGAGGGTAGTGAAGCCGGTGCCTTCTCTATCTCGATAAATGGCAACCTCACCTTGAAAGGCCTTTTGATCTACCGCCCCCCGGGCCCTTCTACAGCCTTTATTGAAAAGCTAGTGGAGGACGTTACAGAAGCTGCACTAAGTACGGATAAATATCTAGTCCTGGGTGACCTAAATTTACACCTAGACACCCCCACGGACAAGGCAGCAAGTGATCTTTGTCTGACTATGGCAAGTCTGCAGTTTGAACAGAAGGTACAACACCCTACCCACAAGATGGGCCACCTTCTTGATCCACTTTTTGCAAACTGGAACCAGGTGGACGCCCAGACTCCTATCCCTATCCCATGGTCTGACCACCATCTTATTCCTTTTACCATTGGGACACAGGGACCTTGTCAGGCCGACCCTCCTGCTGACAAACATCCTAGGCGGAGATGGGCGGCGTTCTCCCAAGCTCTCTTTAACCAGGCGCTAATTGCGAATGACCATCCCGGTGGTGTGGGGGTGGAAGAAATTAATTCCAGCCTAGATCAACGCATCACGGAGGCCCTGGACCTGGTGGCTCCACTTGGTGCGGCCAAAATGGGGGGTAGAGTTATGAGATCAGCTCCTTGGTTCAATGAGGACATGCGGGTGGCTAAAGCAGCTTGCAAACGGGCGGAGAGGCAATGGAGGATTGCCTATTCAACTCCCGCCAAAGCAGAATACAAAGACTGCAGGCGTAACTATCATAAGCTGCTCAGAAAGGGTAAATCAATGTACTATTGCACTAAGATCGCCGAAGCTGAACAGTCCACCAAGGAACTCTTCTCTATTTATAAATCCATTGCAGTAGGGAAGCCCGCTGTGATGCCCACGAAACTCTGCACTGCGGAGGGCTGCGACCGTATTGCAGAATTCTTTGCCAACAAAGTTACCAATATCTATAACTCCTTTCCTCAGCGGGCAAACACCAACAGCCCCCCACACTGGAAGGTCACCAAATCCATAGGAGAACGACAGCTTACCACCTTCACCACCCCCACGACTGAAGAATTAATCCGCATTTGCGGGTCGATAAAATCGGGTTCCCCAAGAGACCCGACGACTCCCAGTCGACTCAAGGGTAGCCTGCAAATACTTGAACCCCATGTCCGCCACCTACTAGACACCTCCTTTAAATCTCAGAGTGTCCCCAAAGCCTGGAAGCAAGCAATTGTACTACCCCTACAGAAAAAAGCCAATGTTAATTTTGATAAACTTGACAACCTTCGCCCTATCTCCCTCCTGCCTTACATGGCTAAAGTGGCGGAAAAAATAGCCAATATTCAACTTATGCAGTACGTGGAGGAGGCCTCGCTGCTCCACGACTCGCAATTTGGCTTCCGCCCCCGTCATTCGACGGAATCGGCGCTTCTGGTGGCGGTTGAGGCACTGCGACAGGGCGTGGATGAGGGCCATACCATGGCTCTGATCTTGCTTGACTTAAGCGCAGCATTCGACACTGTAGCACACTCCACCTTGCTACAGTGTCTGAATGGAGGAGGGGTTACAGGCGCTGCGCTGGGCTGGATCAGGTCCTTCCTGTCTGACAGGTGTTTCCAGGTCAGGCTGGGTGAGTGCTATTCGAGGGAGATCAAGTTGGGCCAGGGCGTGCCTCAGGGTTCGTCCCTGAGCCCAACCTTATTTAATATCTACGTCTCCCCCCTAGCGGCCATCGTGGAGGGACATGGTCTCCGCCTGGTGTCATACGCCGACGACACGCAGCTGGTCGTCTCCCTATCGCGTGCACCCGGTCTTGCAGCGGACATCTTCAGGAATTGCATGCAAGATCTTGCAACGTGGATGTCCGCTAACTGTTTAAAACTGAACGGTAGCAAGACCGAGGTGCTCGTGGTGGGGGGAGGGCCCTCTGCTTGGTCGTCGGCGTGGTGGCCGCCCTGCCTGGGTGAGGTCCCTGCTCCTTGTCAGGAGGCCAGGAACCTCGGCGTGTGGCTGGACAGAGACCTGGCTTTTGGTCCCCAGGTTAGCCGGGTGACGGGGATGTGCTTCGGTGTCCTAAGAGCCTTAAGGAAAGTCTTAGATCTGCTTCCCATTTCTGCTCGAAGGACGCTGGTGCACGCCCTGGTCACCTCGCGACTTGACTATGGGAATCTGCTCTATCTGGGGGCCACGAAAAAGGTCATGGGCCGCCTTCAAGTCCTTCAAAACGCCGCGGCACGGCTTGTACTCAGGCTCCCCAGGAGATCACCCTCCATCCCTGCTCTTCAAGCCCTCCACTGGCTTCCTATGGAGAAGAGGGTCGAGTTTAAAGCCCTCTCCACATGCCATCGTATTTTGAGCGGTAAAGCCCCTGAACCGCTTCAGAATCTGGTGACCCACTACGAGCCTACTCGTAAGTTACGGTCTTCTCAGACCGGACTGTTGATGGTACCCAGGGTAAGGAAGGCCCGTATGGGAGGGAGATCTTTTAGATTTCTCGCTCCCAGATGCTGGAATGTTCTGCCTCCAGAACTACGTCTTGAACCATCTGAAACCCTGTTTAGGAAAAAGCTCAAAACTCACCTTTTCAGCAGGTAGCCTTTAATGGGAGGGAGGCGGTCACTTCTCACTTACTACAGCGCGGGGACACGCCAGTGGCGTCACCAGGCGCTTTACAAATGCCCAAATAAATAAATAAACAAGCTACCACATTCTAGAGTAATCCTTCACTGCTTGCTTGACTCAATCTCAGTAGAGTATACAAAGAACGGAACTAGGAGTTCAATTTGAAGTGTAGTAATACCCTAAGACCCCAGGGTCATTGGTAAATTGCAGCACCCAACATGGATACTACCCTGACACTGACTGCCCTAGTACCAATAGAAAAGGCCTAATATTCTTATAATTTCAAAGGGCAAAGCACCTAATGATCCCTTGGATGGGTTACTAACAACCATCTTTGGCCTATCATAATTGCCTCATTGTTTGCTGAATAAGGCCGGGCACCCTTCTCTCCATGTAATGTGTTATATTATTCCCATGTTGCAGCTCATTTAATGTGCTGAAGTGGTGAGATGAGGATTCAAGTCATTTTAAATGGTAAAACTGACCTTTGGCCTCTAAACTGAGTATAATGCAGCTTGTGCTAATACGTCTGATGTAGAAATCCATGTTAAAATTGTAGGTTTGGATGCCTTTGGTTTTCCCTCAGACATTACTCAATCTGGTATAAAGAAGTTCAGTTGAACTGAAACCAAGTCGTATAAAATGCAAGTTATTTTTTAGGTTTCGCCTGGGGTACGGAGCTCCTAGCTCCGCCCCCAGGAGAAATCTTATGTCTCTACAGTGTACTGCTTAGTCCCGCCCTCTGTTCCATTGGCTAGCTCCATAAATGGAGGCTAGCCATTGGAACAGAGATCTGTCCGTCATGGCCAGACCAGATTCTTGGGCGTTCCTGCATTTTTTTCCCTCTCCACCCTTTTTGCATCGTCATCAGGCGGTGGGCGGAGTTTCGTTTTTTTTTTTGGGTGTTTGTTTTCGTCATTACGCCGACCACGGCCGCCGGAAGAAGTCCAGGTGAGTGCCCGTTCCCGCTGTCCGTGTCCGCCCCCCCTCCCGCTGTCCGTGTGCCCGTAGGTGTTTGTTTTTTGGTTATGCTCATTTCTTTAGAGAGGTAGGGGAGGCGCCCAATCTGTGCTTTCCGAGATCTTCCCACGCGCCTGTTTTAAACACGTACGCGAGGGAAAGCTGCTCTGCACCGTCCGTAATTGCTCTTTATCCACTTCCCTGGTTCACGCGCTGATGGCGGGGTGGGGTCGGGACAGGGAAACCAACCCGTAGATCATAGCACAGGCCGCCTGCTTCCCCGATCCGATGTCTGCATCCAGAACCTCCCGTGTAGCCGCCCGCCCCCACTCCCGCTGTCCGTGTAGCCGCCCGCCTCCCCTCCCGCTGTCCGTGTAGCCGCCCGCCCCCACTCCCGCTGTCCGTGTAGCCGCCCGCCCCCCCCCTCCCGCTGTCCGTGTGTGTCCGTGCAGGCGGCTCCGGTCCCAGCGTCCATGTCCCAGTGTATCTGGCCTTAGCACACCTAGTTTTAGCTGTTGTAGTCTTGCGTTTGCTACGTTTATTTCCATGAAGCTTTAATACATTTTGCATACAACAGGTATGCAAGAGCCACAACGCCTTCTGCCTCCCGCTGTCCGTGTAGCCGCCCGCCCCCCTCCCGCTGTCCGTGTGCCTGCCTGGCCCCCTCCCGCTGTCCGTGTAGCCGCCCGCCCCCCCTCCCGCTGTCCGTGTGCCCGCCCGCCCCCTCCCGCTGTCCGTGTGTGTCCGCCCGCCCGCCCCCCTCCCGCTGTCCGTGTGTGTCCGTTCTTTAACTCTTTGCATGAGCGGCGGGAGAAGGGAGGATATTGCCAGAAGGCTGGAAAGTCCCTTGTCACGTTATGTTCTTGAGCCACTAAGCAGCAGACCACATGAGGTCATAAGAAGGGCCTGAGGTAACAATGGAAACCAGGCTTTAAAAGGACAGCTTGTAATTTCAGTCCTGCCTCTCAATGTGTCACTCATCACAAGATAGCATCTATATCTGTGAACTAAAAAAAGTTTAAGATCGAATCCAAACTTAAAATCAATGCTCTAATCCAATATAGATTGAAGAAATCGAGTTAGTAATGGACACTGTTAGCATGACCGTGCATTTGGATCAGCAGTACAGACATTACTGGTGAGTATCTTTTCCCGACCCCATCATCTTTTTTCACCTCCAACTTGTGGAACAGGTTATCAGACAGCAAGGTTAGTTAATGAGGTAACAACAGCGTGCACTTCAGTCAGACTTCACGCAAAGCCTGGCTGAAATGCACTCAAGCCCATACGTCTCATGCATCCTTCAGAAAAGTCAGATGTAGTTCATTTCTGGTAGAAGACAAACTACTCGCTTTGGTAAGTAAACCCATTACATTTGGGAGCTGCAGGTTGGCCTCAAGCATATAGCCAGTGAGTGGTAGTATGCTTCGAAGACTTCCCACCCTGAAAGATGTTCGCCAAAGGAATAGAAGCATCAACAAGGTCTTTCATTTTGTCTCTCCGAAGTAAAACATTTCTGAAGCTTTGAGACACAGATAAGTGGTAATAAATAGGCACTAGCAGCACAACCTTGTCTCACACACACAACAGGTGTTAACAATAGGAAATCTTGTAGTATAAACTTCCCTCGCACAAAAGGACAAAAAGGGACATATGTTTTAGGTAAGAGGTGATGGATGGTCCAACACCGCTTGACACGGGTGGATGGTGGGATAGTAACGTCCCCTGACTCGTGTACAGCTGTGTCCTCTCTCTGCATGGAGTACCCATCTGCAAGCATCTGGTATCCTGGTTTTTGAACTTTTTTAACTTTGCTCCAGCTTCACGCTAATTTAATGTGTGCTCGAGGGCCTAGGCCTGTTCCTCAGACAGAAGTGCAGTCCTGGACCACTAGGGGCGCACCAAGTGCGTTCTTTTTAATGACAGCAGACTACCGTCATTGTCTTAGGTGCTAGCATGGAAGGTGATGTGGCAGCATGTCAACTTTCATTGGTCATAGTCCTGACCAGCCCTTATCTGCATAACGGGAGCGGTGTCCTACTGACCCACTTAAGTAAAGGCCTACTGCCTCAAGCCAGACTCAGATCTTTGTGCTAACATCCCAGTATGCATGCGCCTGTGTGTGTAATCAGTGTGATAAATGCATCGTGAACAGCTAAGTGAACCAGAGTGGAGTCAGTATACAGGTTCCATCTTGCGCAAGACAGTGGCTTCGCGCCAGAGACTCGGAGTACCTTAGTTTTGTAGTGTGTAGTATTACATTTGAAGCGTATTCAAGTACTTTGGGCTCAATCGAGTTATTACATTTGCAGGTGTTTGATGAATGCTTAGCTTGTCGTAACACTACACTAGCCGGATTGAGATGCCTGCGCCTGCCCGTTAGAACTACCACTGACAGTAAAACGTTGAAGGGGTTGTGCTTGGCCCAGTTTGCAGATCCACAGTACAACGTTTCCAGGGCATCAGAGGCAAATGACCACTGGACTATCGGCTGGGGCCCAGGAGCCCAAGCTTGCCCCAATGCAGGCAAGCACAGACAAAAAGAGACTTAGGCACAAGGAGCACAGGTACGGCGATCCAAGCAGAGGGGAAATGAATAGAAACAGGGGGCATGGATTAGGAGGCAAAAGGAAAGTGAGTACAGGTAGATACATGGAAAAAGAGGTTGAAGGGCTGTCCACAGGATCCTCAGGAACAGAGGAAGCACAAAAGGTGAAATGGGAGACATAAGCAGGGAGGCACATAGAGGCACTGAGGTTGAAGTGAGGAGGAGTTGGGGGAACTCAAGAGCTGTGTAAGCGGAAAGAATTAGAAGGCCGATTGGCGCTACTTTGCCACAGGTTAGGGGTGCAACATACAGAAATCGACTCTCTTCTCCTCCTCTGTCTCCACCTCCCTATTCCGCACTCACCTGGGAAGCAGCATGCTCTTCTACTGTATCTTTAACATCTTTGTTTAGACCAAATCCCAATTTTAAGCCCAACCCATGTGAATAAGTGACGTACCCCTTTGCAGCCCCCCTTTCCATGCACAATTCATACACATCGTTTTGAAAATAAACCCATCTGTGTGTTTTTGTTTTACATAGTACTTTTAAAAATTTTTACCATTCAGTAACACTGTAAAGAGTAGATACAGTCTATGTAGCCTGCTCAACGCAATCGAACCTTCGAGAATTTAAAGACTCGGTTGATCTGATGTGTTTTTTTAATTTTCCTTTTAAAGTGAAATAAAAATAATTCTAACTAAACAAAGGCTAGCCTGGCAGCAACCAGAATTTAAATGTGTGTGATTTAGATTGCTTGCGGGTTAAAAGAAATTAACCACCTTTTGAGTGGGTTATAGGAGATACTGTATTGTGCAAAGCATTGCTTCTGGCAAAGCGCCCACTGCAGACACGTGTTTATGAAGCAACTCAAGTTACAAAGCTGGTGTCATAACACGTGGTTATCGCGCGTGTCCTGAAAAAATACATGTATGATCTGTTGAACGTTTACAATAATCCAATAATAGCTCAGACAGTTAATGTGACAATATGTCACTAATTAGAATCATGGTAAAGATCACGAGCCTTGTGCAAACTACACGTGCCAAGCTGTGATCCTGGTGCATCTTCTCAGTTCATTATGTTGACACTACTAAGAACTGCATGTACCCTGCAAGGCGTAGGTTGGACTTTTCACAGTGCAAACTAAAACCTTAACTTTTTAGGTTTCGCCTAAGTGAAAGCCTGCGCAGCAGGCTTTTCACGAAGGTGAAAACCTAATGAGAATAATATGTGTCTTTGGAATACGCCCTCTGTTCCATTGGCTAGCTCCATAAATGGAGGCTAGCCATTGGAACTGAGATCTGTCCGTCATGGCCGGACCAGATTCGTGGGCGTTCCTGCGATTTCTTCCCTCTCCACCCTTTTCGCATCGTCATCGCGGCGGTGGGTGTGTGCTACTTTTTTTTTTTCAAGCTTTGTTTTTGCCATTTTTGAAGTGTCGTCTTCAGGGTTAGGTTGCACGATGTCCCGCTCTCCGTTCCCGCCCCCCCCCTCCCGCTGTCCGTGAGCCCGTTCCTTCCCCCCCTCCCACTGTCCGTGTCTCCGGCCCCACTTGTAAATGCTTGTTTTATTTTTGCACTATATGTCCTTGGGAAAGCACATGTCTGTAGTTGCATTTGGGGAATGAATCTCTGAAACTGAGATCTGTTTTGAATTTGGGAAGTGCTTCTCTTAGAGACAGCAGCATAGTGTGGGCTGTGAGAGGTGTGTGGGCTGTGAGGGCTGTGAGAGCTGTGAGAGCTGTGTGAGCTGTGTGGGCTGTGAGAGCTGTGTGGGCTGTGAGAGCTGTGTGGGCTGTGAGAGCTGTGTGGGCTGTGTGGGCTGTGAGGGCTGTGAGGGCTGCGTGGGCTGTGTGGGCTGTGAGGGCTGTGTGGGCTGTGAGAGCTGTGTGGGCTGTGAGAGCTGTGTGGGCTGTGAGAGCCCTGTGGGCTGTAAGAGCTGTATGGGCTGTGAGAGCTGTGAGAGCTGTGTGGGCTGTGAGAGCTGTGTGGGCTGTGAGAGCTGTGTGGGCTGTGAGGGCTGTGTGGGCTGTGAGAGCTGAGCGAGCTGTGTGGGCTGAGAGTGCTGTTGGCAATGTAAATAACAATGCCATTTGTTTATAAGTTAAAAAAAAACCGAAATGTCATGAGCAATGCCAATAGCTCTAACTTTTCCAAAGGCGAAACCATTGCATTGTAAATGCTTGTTTTATTATAGTGGTTGAGAAACATGGACACGTATACAAGAGGTCCCAGCTGTGGGAGCCTGCAGTAGTGACAACATTAGGGGTGTTAATATAGAATTAAGGACTGCGAATCTACTGCCATCTGATCAAAGGATAGGAAGGGGATGGACGACATCAGAGCTGGTCAAAACAAATAGGAGTGTTAATGCTATTGAACTCTGTTATAAGGCCAAAGGTTTTCATCCCAGCAATCATTCCATCCTTCTGAGGTTGATTGTGCTGAGCTACTGCTGGGAGGGGGAAATAGCCAGCTTAGTTTTGGGGAGCTTGCTACACCCAGCACACTCATCAATATAATTGTGTGTACTGTTAAGGTAGTTCTTTATTTGAACCCCATAACCCTTAATCAAAGCCGGTTTTAGGATTTGTGGGGTCCCCGGGCAGCATTGGAACATTGGAGGCTGCTCTAAGATATAAAATCACAGGAAGTGATATCACAGGAATTACATCAATTGATCATTGATTTTCTGGCATTGTTGAAGCAGCTTTGTAAGAAGCTACTTATCTGGCGTGAATATCGCTAAAATGGCTATAAATAGAAATAATAACCCTATAAAATAAGTACATATATCTTAAAGTTGTATTGAGTAGAAATACATTACATTAATCAAACTGGGTGAAAAGGCTGGGCCTGGATCTCTCCAAAACCGAAATGATTACTGTAATGTTCACTAACTGTTTCCAGATTAGTGCCATTCCAAGAAACCAGAGCTATACAATGGTACTTCAAGTGACTCACCAGCCCTCCTTTTACACCAGTGAAGTTCAGATAAGGCTTTTTTTTTTTGCGTGCATGGTTAATCCACACAAAAGGATAAATGCTAAATCAGGTGATTGCCCTGCAAGTGCTGCAGCAAACAAAAAAAGCACCAATTGCAAAGAATAAGAAGAGGAGATATAACAAATTTCATGCACATGTGGCATTGCTAATACATTGGCAGGCAGAAGGACTAAAGGCAAAACCACACCTGTACACTAAGCGCCTTAACACAGCAAGTAACTTCAAACTCCATTTGTAAGAGATGCAAAGAGGTGAACTAACAAAGATATCCAGAAGAGAAGGCTAAAAAAGGACAACAGTTTGTGGCCATGGAAAAAAAGACTACAAAAAGTTACGCTGGGAGCCAGTCACTAAAGATACAAGCAGTATATTAAAGCAGCAAAACAAGAAAAACTTACTACAGTAGATATGTGAATTGTACACAAAAAAAATCCTAGACAAAAATAATGCCTTTCCTCCAGCCCCAGAGCCAGAGAAGCCAAACACAAAGTTGGGAAGTACTATGGAGGGTCCGGACGGCCTGGTCAACCTCCCAATCCTATACTTGAACACCCTCTCCAAATTATTAATGGAAACCTTTTGCCAAACCTTAGGACGCCGAGACGCTGATACTGCCACACAGACCAAGGAAGTTGCTGCCTGGGTGAAACATAGCCGCTGGGTCATCCTGCCTGTCTCCCGCCGCCCATTCGCCATTTCCAGCTGACGAGTGGCGCTGCCGAGCGGAGAGCGGGAACCACATTTCCCAGCAGCCCATGCGGGCAGTCACACCGGGAAATGCGCCAGGAGGCGCATATAAACTGCGTCAGCCCCTGCTGAGGGGGGAAACCTTTTGCCAAACCTTAGGACGCCGAGACGCTGATACTGCCACACAGACCAAGGAAGTTGCTGCCTGGGTGAAACAAAGCCGCTGGGTCATCCTGCCTGCCTCCCGCCGCCCACTCGCCATTTCCAGCTGATGAGTGGCGCTGCCGAGCGGAGAGCGGGAACCACATTTCCCAGCAGCCCATGCGGGCAGTCACACCGGGAAACGCGCCAGGAGGCGCATATAAACTGCGTCAGCCCCGCCTCGCGGGATGCCGGGCGAAGCCCGGGCAAAGGGCGGGGCCCTCTGTAGCCCTCAGGAGCCGAAGGAGGCCCACCCCCTGACATTTTTACCACCAACTCCTGCATCGCAAGGTACCAAGTCCTTATATGTTTTTTTCCCTTGCTATGACTATTGCCCCGTTAGCCTCCTAGCTCCATCTGATCGAGCCCCTAGCACTTTGGGGTCATACTTTAATACCGCTTTGCTTGATTCCATCCCAGATAATCGTCGCTTTGCATCATGGCACTAGCCAATACAAAAGACTCTAGTGGTTTTAACAAAGGGACTCTGGACAATTTTGTGTTTAGGATCTCCTCAGATACGGACAGGGAGAGTACCCTTGCAGAACGACGAGCCGAACGACGTCGCTCAATCGAACTGATCAAAAATAACCGGGTCTCTCCCGTGTGGCTACAGTCAGAAACTATATTACATAATAGCAGCCTTGCTGAAAATGAGGACCCAGACACAACCATTAACAGTATCCCTATCCTCGTACGAGATGTAACTTCCGCCATTGATATAGTTAGTATACCACACAGTCCAGTCCCAACATCTCTTGCTAATACACCACCAGACATCGAACTTATCCCTGACACGCCCTTACCTGTAGTAAAGGTTACCCGCAAAAGCTTGAAAAATTCTAAACACCCTAGAGTACAAGGATCACCGCCAAGGAAACGTAGAAAAAAAGGGAATGAACCGCAGGGGAAAATAATTAGCCACACTGACTTCGGTAAATCTACCAAACCTCATACTCCAAGCACTGTGACGATACTCGATCCAGGTACCCTTCCATCACGCCTGAAACTAGAAACTCCCTGTAAGGATCTAATAGGAATAATTGAACATCTAATTAGAGCCTCCACATCGTCACTAATAGAAAGACTCAAAAGATTAGAAGACAGGCTCGGTTCCTTGGAGGAAAAACTAGTTGTAAATACAGGACTATTTAGTTGCATTCCCAGGTCCGTCTCAGATAATCTACCCGTGGTACTGTCCATAAACGGTACTGCCCAAAACGATCCACTAAGCCCAGAGATAAGCAAAGCGAAACCCCCAAGACCAGAGACTGGCAAAACAACGCACCACGCCGCACAACACGCAGTTGTAGAGGCCCCAAAGAAGAAGACAGCTTCAAACTTAGAAAAGACACAAAGTAAACTTGACGAAAATACCTCAGAGGGACTAATAAAGCCAAGGTGGCGCCGAGTGGAACTGCCACCGGAAGCGGTTCCACTTGTGGTGGTCTTAACAGGAGTCCCAACCCTAGATGAAGGAAAGAGGGAAAATCCCTCTCAGTTAAAAAACAAAACCACACACTGGCTCAGACAGAATCGTCCCCTCCCTCCAAATTTAAACGGTGAGATACTACATGTCCGCCGCCTTTCATGGCTCGGTTCCAGAACAAAGGACAAAATGGGAGACATAATTGTCATCAATTTTAGAGACCACAGAACAGTTAGTTACATCTTAAACTGGTTTCCTGAAGAGGGAAATAAATTGATATCGCCCTGTGATTTGAACTATTTCTACCCTAGGTCTTTAATGGCTCCTCCGCCCAAACTTAGAAATCATAATCCCAGAATCAATAATCATTCCCAGGTTAACTATCCAATTATTCACCAAAACCGCTACGCGAGTCTTTATGGATTAGAGGGAGTTGTTTGACTGCACCATAAGTCTATACCACACGTCGCACTAAATAGCATTCTGACCTCCGCTACCAAAAATATTGATACAAACCCCAGGTGATCTCCCCGTGATTCTCGGAAAAAGCTAAATGAGCCCCAGGTCGTCTTTAAAGATCCTGCGATCAAAACTATTGCCATCAATCAACCTCCCGCTGTAACCGGTCCTTCACAGGACCCAAAAATCATTCCAATAAACACAGAAAATAGGAGAGTTAAAGAGAGAGAACCAAGGTTTTCCCTCCTTGACTCATTCTGGAACATAGCAGGGCAACGCACTAAAGTTTTGCTAGAGGAATGGGCGACATTTATTTCCAACTTCGACATCATTGCCCTTCAAGAGACATGGTTACTTGATCCCATACACATTGTAGGGTTCAAGACTTATTTCTCACCAGCAATACCATCGACGTCTGGACGAGCAAAGGGAGGCTTAACTATTTACATCTCCAATCTTCTGACAGTGATGGAAGTAGACATCATAAAACTTGAGCCTAGCTAAAAGATCATCGCTTTAACCTTAAATAATAGGGACAAGTTCCTTATAGTAAATTTCTACAACAATCTCACAGAAAAAGAGGCAACGAACCTGGTATCCTCGATCCGCTATACTCTCCGAACCCACACAGAGAAGGCTAATACGGAAAAAGTGATAATCTGGGGGGGGGGGGGGACTTTAATTTGGGCCCTTGTCCAGCTGGCAACAATAACACATGCGGCATTCTTGATGAAAGGGATAACTTCATATCTCATTTTAGACATAGTACTCTAGGAAGTCAACTCAACAAGACCATGTTTGAGTTAAACCTTGTCCAAGCAAATAATTTTAACAATGATAAGGCAATATTGGCCCCCACTTTTCATGGTCAGGGCCATCAATCAACAATAGACTACATTCTGGTCTCAAACGGGGAGAGGACAGGGGACATATTATTCACAAGACATTCTAGTGCCCTTAGTGACCATTATCCATTAAGCATCACATATCCGTTAGCCAGTAACCCCAAAATTAACCCTGGTTCTATCCCAGAGCAAAACAATCTGATGCTGAACAGATTAAATGGCTATGCTCTGAAATGGGGGAAAATAGAACCAAAGGAAATAACCACTCAAGTGATTACAGGGGCTCTTCCTTCCACCTTGAAATGCCTTGACCCAGACACCACAGATGAGGAAATCATCTCTAGTTTTGGAAGGATTATTAAAACCATAAAAGATGCCTTATGGATTGAACTTAAACACAAGTCCAAGCCGAAAAAGGGCTGGTTCAATCATGAATGTACGGCCACATAGCAAGACTTAAAAATGGCATTAAGGAAAACGGTGAGAAATCCACCGGAAATAAGGAATCTTAGGAATAAATATAACACAGCTCTAAAGAACAGGAAAAAAAGAGCTAAAGACCCTTCTCTGGGTACAACTGCAAGAAAGCTGCACTCTTAAAAACTCTGCTGCCTTCTGGCAAGTCATTAAGTCCCCCTTTCTAGCAAACAACACCGATCGCCCTAAAATAGATGTGGTAATAGACGAAAATGAGTGGGTACAGCACTTTTCCAAGATATTTAAGATCAACCCAGATGATCCCATGCCCCATGATCATTCCAACCAGGACATCCAATACACTGACAAACCTGAAAACCCTTTTCCAATTGACCTTCAGTTTTCAATGAAACTCGTTGAGCTGGCCCTACGTGAAAGTAAAAGCGGCAAGGCACCGGGCCCAGACGGTGTCCCAATCGACCTTTTTAAAGCTCAGATGGACATATTGATCCCACTTTTAACCAGAGTACTCAATGCAACATGCTCTATAGGTCTCCTGGCCTCATGGTCCAAATCCATACTCGTTCCAATTTTTAAAAAAGGAGATAGGGGGTCGGTAGCCTGTTACCGTCCTATCTCACTCCTGGATTCGCTGGGAAAGGTGGCAGCTCGGTTAATACTCGAGCGACTACAGGACTGGGTGGACGATGGCAGGATCATTTCAGACCTCCAGTATGGATTTCGCCAAGGGTTGGGTACCATAGAGCAGGCTCTGAATCTGGCACTATTAATAGATAAATATGTCCATGTTAAAAGGGGCGACATGTACATGGTCTACGTGGACCTATCGTCCGCGTTCGACTGCGTGTCCCACTCGAAACTCTGGACTCTATTGAGCGATATGGGTGTTCCACAAAACTTGCTCAAGATTTTGAGGGAACTCTATTCTAACGCCACAGCCAGAGTCCGCTATGGGGTGCAGGGGGAACTAACAAGGGAATTTGCTGTAGAAAAAGGAGTCAGGCAAGGTTGTGTCCTGGCTCCCATCCTCTTCACACTCTATACTAATGGTCTGGAGGATGTGATGATTAGGAGATCCCAGGACCTTCCTATGGTGAATGGTCGACCAATACCTGCGCTCCTTTATGGCGATGACGCAGTCATCTTAGCCCGCACCCCCCTAGAACTCCAAAAGAGCGTGGACAGATACTCTGCTTTTATGGCAGGTCTTAACCTGAAAGTCAATACAAGCAAAACCTTCGTTATGAGGGCAGGCACAGGACACAAAAGAAAAATGAGGGATATCCACTTATATGGCCAAAAACTAGAGACCACGCAAAATTATTCGTATCTGGGTGTAGCAATAGATAATAAACTAGCCTGGAACACTGCTGTGGAAACTAGAAAGTTACTCTTTTTAAGAACCACAGCAGCACTTGTAAACTTCTCTAGAAAGTTGGGCAAGAGACCCCCTCGAGAACTAGTCAAGATTTACAATGCCAAATGCTTATCAGTGGCTCTCTATGGAGCAGGGCTCTGGGGGTTCGTGCCATTATCTGAAATTCAGAAAGTGGAAAATTCCTTCCTGAGGTACCTACTGGCGGTCCCAAAGAGCACGGGCACCATGGCCTGCCATATGGAGTTGGGTCTCCCACACGTTACTGACTTAGCAAAGGCTGAACCAATATTATTATGGCACAGAATTTGGAGATCCGATAAAGCCACTCTCACCCAGTCTATCCTCTCTGACTGTTTAGCATTGGACAAAGCCCACAACTCTAGGTGGTTGTGCTACATCAAGAAGTTCCTGCAAGATCTGGGATGGGTGAGGTATTATCACGATCCCTCCTCAATGTCCGAAGTTTCAAGTAAGGCACTAAAAATGAAATGTTTGGCCCATTTAGAGGAACTGAGACTAACGAAAGAGGCAACAAAATCTTCAGTAGCACATTTAACAACACAAGCTATGAGAGGTATCTTCTGGTAAGGTTTAGGCTGAACTTATTTCATCGTTTGGTAACGTTCCCCACTAGAAATAACTGGGCCAAAGATCTTCCGCCGTGCCCTTGCGATGACACTTCCTTACAATCGACCTTGCACACCATCCTTTTTTGCAAATTTTTCCATGATTTCAGGAAAAAGTGGCTGGTCCCATTGCTGCAGCAAATTGGATACAGACAATGTCGCTTAGCATTTCTATTTTTGCAGCAGTTGGAGGGAGAGAGGATAACCTATCTCGTCGCGAACTTTCTTGAATGTACGGTTAGACATAGAGCGTTTTTAAGTTAACCATCTGTCTTTCAATAATGAGTTTTCTTATGAATTTTTAGCGAACTTTCAAAAGTATTAACTAAGTTTTTAACAAATCTAAAGGTGAGAAGTCATAGGCACAGCCTCTTATCTTCATTCTACAAGCGATAAAGAATAATAGCTCTGTTTTTAACTGAGCGTCATACCTGTGAGACTAGGTAGGTTTCTTTTATTTGTACATATTGATTTTACTGTAAACCAAATGTATTGTAATATGATTGTTGTTCGCTTTTTATGATTTATATTCTAAATCGAAATAAAGCTCAATTGACTGTGATTGACTAATGTCAGTGAAATTAGGATCACCCTGTGACACAGCACTAGTGCACACACTGCACAAAGTAAAAGAGGATATTCTACCAGTTTTGCTGGAAGTGCTCAACTCGACCATGAGTACTGCGATAGTACCATCAACCTGGAAACATGCAATGGTAAAAGCACTTATAAAAAAAACAACCTCAACCTGGAGGTATGGCGCAACTACCGGCCGGTCTCGCTACTCCCCTTGACTAGCAAAATCTTAGAAAAACATGTAAATAAGACCCTCACTTACTTCCTTGAGTCCCACGAGATTTTACACACCTCGCAGACAGGATTCCGACCTAACCATGGCACAGAAACAACACTACTTACAGTCCTGGAGGAATCACGGAAAGTGCTTGATCTGGGAGGCACAGGGGCAATCATCCTGCTTGATTTGAGTGCCGCATTTAACACTGTAAATCACGGTATTCTACTTGATAGACTTAAGGAGGTGGGAGTTGCAGGCAAAGCACCATCCTGGCTCGAGTCCTTCTTAACAGATAGAACATTCCAGGTATTTGAAGGCAGGCATACCTCAAGAAAGATATCTCTAACCTGCGGGGTCCCACAAGGTTCATCATTGAGCCCTACCCTTTTCAATATGTACTTGAGACCAATGGCTGAGATAGTCATTCCGTACGGGGTACAGATATTGACCTATGCAGACGCCACTCAGCTAGTAGTAGCCCTCAACCACCCTAAGAAGAGTACAGTCGACCTTGAATCATGCCTAGGTAAGGTGGCCACCTGGATGGACCAATCATACCTTAAGCTTAACGGGGAGAAGAAAGAGCTAATGATTCTTAGCAATGTCACGAGGAGCCCTCCAAAATTGAACTGGCCGAACTGCCTGGGTCCAGCCACAAAACCCAAAGAAAGGATCAAAATCTTAGGAATCTGGCTAGACAGGTCACTAAAGCTAGACCACCAAGCAGTCCAAGTAGCAGCTATATGCTCTGGAATACTAAGACAATTAAGGAAAATATTGCCTCTGCTCCCGGAAACAGCACGTAGAACCATGGTACAAGCATTGATACTGCCTCAGCTGGACTACTGTAAATCACTATACCTGGGTACCCCGAAGGCCACCACAAGTAAACTTCAGGTGGTGCAGAACTGCGCAGCCAGGCTACTATACAACGGCCCCAGAAAACACTTGGCTACACCAGTACTTATAGCATTGCACTGGCTACCCATCTCAGAACGTATAATGTTCAAGTCACTCTGAATTGCGTACAAAACCCTCTGGGGCACAGGGCCAAAAATTAACCGCCTGCTAATGTCCTTTCATCAACCCTCTCGCAGCCTGAGATCGGCCAACCTATTTCAAGTGAAGGGCCCTAAAATCGCTAGAGCACGTTCGGGCGGGTGTATGTTTTCATATAATGCATCCATTCTCTGGAATGCACTCCCGATCCAGCTCAGATCAACGACCCAGCATTTTACATTCAGGAAGCAATTAAAAACATGGCTCTTCCAGAAATTGCAGTGAGACTGAAACCATCTTGTGATCGCACATAGCGCTGGGATGCCTAAGGGCCTAAGAGCCATGCGCTCTATCAAGAATGTGCTATGGGGGTGAAGGCGGCGGGAAGGGAAAGGCAGAAAGGAAGTTCTAGGCATGATGACACAATGATGTGATGTAATGACGGGGATCCAATTGGTGCTATGATAACCAGTAAGGAGAAGATGTTTGGTTCAATTTGTTTCTTGAAATGCCGAATGTACCATCCTGATATAATTCCTAATAAAGAATTAACATTAAAAAAATTTAAAAAATGAATTAATAATAATAATAATAATAATAATAATAATGCACCTATATAGAAAGGAAATATGGTAACTGGAACAGGAACACCGGTGGAGGAATCATATTGCTCGAACCATGTTGAATTGGATGACGGGCAAGAAGATTTAATGTTTATTTTGTCAGCGGACAAGTATGTAGTGTAGTTCCTATATTCCCAATAGGCTCTGCGCATTGGAATAATATATCCTAAAGATGTAACATAGGACTGAGGTCAGTATGTCTTGTCTCTATCTAATATACTACACTTAATTGCGAGTGCCAGCCAGCTAGCTCCGAGGTCACTAGAAACTTTCTTGAATTCACAAGAAGGGATTAGTTTCTGACAACCCCATAAACGTGACAAGTGTGTTTCCCTTGGACTGGAACAAATATCTTCAGAGTCTTGGAAACAATAGATAACTATTTTACTCAGTCAATCGTGCATGCTTCGTTTCTACAGAGTTGCAGAGAAATAGTGAGACAGGCGTTTTTAATAAAAGGTTTATTGAACAGTCTTCTTTCTCATGCAAGAGAGGTGAACTGCTACAATCGTTAAACAGAATGCAAAGTATAATGCGTACAGCGAGAATAGTATTATAAAATAATACTGTAATAGCATTGTCTGGTGCTATGGCATATAAAAATATATACTTAAATAACATAGGCTAAAATACTCAACTGGTGCTTCTAAAATACACCTACCCCAATGTACCTACCCTAAGTCTAGTACGACGGAAGAAGTAGGTGCTGTTTAGCATAGGTTTTAGTTCTGCCAAGAATTGCCAAAGGTTTCTCTAGGTTCTAATCAGCTCCATACCATAGAATAAAGGAGTCAGAAACACTAGAGCTGGGGGGCGCTAGAGGATAGGAGGCCGGCAGCGAGAGCACTGGGCTCTGGAAGCTGAGGCGCGCCGCCCGCCGGACCAACGGGAGACTGTGACGCGTCTGCTGTGTCTAGGGGAGGCTGGTGCTCCACGGGCGGCTGCTGGGCCGTGTGGCATATGAGCGGTGGCGCAGGAGCGTACTAGCACGGCTGAGATCGGACCGCGGACTCAGGCCCTCCGAACGGAGACGGACTTGGAGGTGAGATGTAGGGGGCCGAGGCGGCTCCAAGTGCTGGAAGCTACGGAGCGTTGTCGCTGGGCCTGTCGGCCTAGGCGGGAGTGAACTCGGGCGCGCCACCGGTGCAGGCTTGGGCGGAGCGCTGCTGCGGGCACCCCCGGAGGGTGGCTGTAGCGGGACGAGGCCCGAGCGGCCATTTAGGTGCGCGTAAGCCGACGGGACCACCCGGGGGCGGAGAACACCTGCGGGCTTGAGGCACAGGCAGGGGACATCGCAGCGCACATCGAGGAGGCCTCACGTTGCGGATCCTTCCCCCTCCCCTCCTAGGGAAGAGTAAGAGAGGACATAGCCACAGCACCAGGAGTGGGTCAGGCTAAGGAGGAGAGCGCATGGGCTCTGACTGCTCTGAGGCCGAATAACGGGGCACGAGGACAGAGAGGAGGGGCACAATATCCTGGGATTAAGGGGCATTGCCTCATATAGGAGGTGCGAGTGGCTGAAGGTTCCCCCATCAGAGCAGGTTGAATATTCAGCGCTGAGAGGTGTGTGGCACACGGGGGCCTGTGGATGACAATTCCCCCAATCAAACATCATCGCCGCGCACCTGCCCCTGGCACGAAGGCTGGAGGTGGGTGTGGAATTGGACACACCGGAGAGAGACCTGGCAGTGTACCCGCCCAGATAGTGAGAGACCGGTGTGTTGCGCCGCTACATATGCGACGGGACGCATGGAACAGTGTTCATATAGGGTGGTACCATCAAGGAGATCCCGGAGTAAATGGACAACGGAGGCAGTAGGCCACGACCAGGGACTTGCTGAACACGCTGTGCAGTGAGAGCGGTGTGAGGGCACTGGCATAAACGTGCCGCAATCCCGGGACAGAGTGCCACCTAAGAGAAGATCGAACATACATTGGAAACTCTTATTACTGAACTGAAGGGAGGACTGAAGACATCTGCGGGAACACAACTGCAAGCTACACCTGTGCTGGTGCGCTGCAACGAAAATGGGGAAACCGGATACCCGACAACCCAAGCTGAACTTTGAAGCGGGGAAAAAGGCAAACAAACCCACGCAAGACGATCAAGATTGGGAGTCTGTGGCGCACACCAGCGGGGGTGCTACTTCTCAGGCGTCGGAAATTAACAATATCTTACAGGAGATGCGGCAGGGCTTTGCGACAGTGGTGACAAAGGTGGATCGTATGTCATCTAGGATGGATGCTATCTCACATAAGCTCGATGTTCACGATGAGCGCATCAAGGAGGCGGAGAGACGTATATCCAATGCGGACAACGTCACCACAGGTCATACTGCGCAGCTAACGAGGATGGAGAAGATCTTACGTACAATAGCGGCCAAGAACGGGAACTTGGCAGCCCATAGTAGACGTAATAATATCTGCGTCGTAGGTGTTCTGGAATCGACAAATACAGGCAGAATGGAGGACTACGTCGAGAAGATGTTGATGGGGTCCATCGGGAAAGAGGCATTCTCCTCGCAGTTTATAGTGGAAAGGGCACATAGGACGCTTGGACCGCGCCTGACGCCGGGCAACCTCCCCCCCCCCCCCCCCCGCCCCAAGACCCATCATTGCAAGATTGCTAAATTATAGGGATCGAGATGTGGCCCTCCACGCAGCAAGACACAAGCAAACACTGACATACGACGGCGTTACCTTTTCAATATATCCTGATTTTACTCCGATGGTACAGGAAGAGAGGCGCAAATTCATAGAGGTCAAGAAAAAGCTCAGAGCAGCGCAAATAGACTACGCATTACTATACCCGGTGAAACTCAGGATCACGCACCAGGGAAAACAGAGGTTCTTTTCAAACCCGCAACCGGCGGAGGACTATCTCCGAACAGTAAAACGCACGGCTCGGGGTGGAGGAGGCCCAGGTCCAGCGCAGCAGCCTGAACACAATGAAATGTAATGATTAATCCCTAGTACCAATAACGTTACCTATCAGTCAGGTGGTAAGAGAACTATGGAGTAATAGCACACAGAACGGCCGTCGTGAGGTGAGAAGGTTCCAATTGCATCATTTGCTGTTATGTTATTCAAGTTCCAGGCTCCGCTTCCCCCCCTCCCCCTGTGAAACACGTCCCGACACCAGGGGAAGGCTTATAAAGAGCAGAGTGACTGCGTGGCTATCTAGTTATGTCCCCACACGGGCGAACCCCCTTGGACGATCATGTTCAGTTAAGTGGAAGGGATGTACAGATGTGTTTACTGTATTTGAGGGTTGAAGGTGGAGGGAGGGACTCAGATTCTGGCAAAGTTGGGTTGCTTCAGTGGGAGGGGGGAGGGAGGGGATGGTGTTGGGATGTTTGGTTTACAGAGGAGGGTGGGGTACAAGGTTCCCTCCTAAGGGGTGAGCGGGTAGAAGAAATGAACATGGTACAGCATCATAAGGGAGACGCTTTCAATATGCCTGAGCAAATACAAGATCGAGGTTGGACTGCATGGAATGTAATTGCGAATCGGAAACTAACCAGACAATATGGCTAGTACAACTGTAGGTACACTTAATATTATAACATGGAATGTTAGGGGTATGGGCGACCCTAGGAAAAGAAGACATATTTTGTCCTACTTAGATAGGCAGAACGTGCATATTGCTAAGCTGCAGGAAACACATCTGGCACGCCAGAAACAAGATACTTTCGCAGCTCGATGAGCAGAGCACAGAATATTCTCCTCATACTCCACATATGCACGGGGAACGCTGATATTGATAAAAAAACAGGGACCCTTCCGACTGGAGGGCGCTCAATGGGACTCGGAGGGACGATACTGCCTCGTGTGGGGCCGGATGGGCAACACGTCAGTTACACTTGCATGCTGCTATGGGCCGAATACAGATGACCCTGGGTTCTTCGACACAATATGGGCTAAGATCTTCGAGATAGACTCCACTCATGTTGTGTGGGGAGGAGACTTTAATGTGACATATTGCCCCAGATTGGACAGATCACACCCTGCTCCACATCACTTCACTAAAGCGCAGGCAGTGCTTCAAGACATAGTGGCTGCCTACCAATTGATGGACGCCTGGAGACATACTCATCCAAGTGGGAAGGAAGGCACGCATTTTACTGCGCATGCGCAAACATGGGCTCGCTTAGACTTTTTTTGGTGTCAAGGGGAATGGCTCCTGCAATAGTTAAAGTACAACACTTAGCTAGAACCTACTCTGATCACGCACCAGTAGTACTGAGACTCTCCTCGGCTGACTTTAGCACACCACGCAGTCCCTGGAGGCTGCATGCCCCTGTCCTGCTCGATACGGTATTCCAGGAGGAGCTGCGAGAGGAGGTTGAGGTCTTCTTTGAGCAAAATAAAGACTCGGTCGATAGTGTGAAAATAGTCTGGGAAGCTTTTAAGGTCACAATCAGAGGTTATTGTACAGCCAAGGGGGCCAGAGTGCTTAGTGATATATTGAATACTGTGCGGGCACTAGAAATAGACCTTAAAAAGCTGGAAGCGGAGCTGGCGGAGAGCCCGAGGGGCCCAACACAAGCAGCTTTCAGACAAACTCACGGACTATATGGAGGAGGCTCAGAGAGAGGTGCAGTTTCGGGGCAAACATTGGGTAGCTCGAAAATTTGGTGAAGGGGAGAGGCATGGTAAGGGGCTGGCACAAAAGGTAAGACAGCCTCGTTGCAATAATTATATAATGGAAGTGGCAGATTCAGATGGGGAGATCTGCAGAGAGACACCTACTATACTTAATGCCTTCTCAAAGCATTATAAAGCACTCTACACCACAACTAGAAAGAATACAGTAGATTTGGACGGATTCTTAGGAGATGTTACGCTCGGCTGGCTAAGCGACGGGCAGAGAGCATTTCTATGTGCACCGTTTGAGATAGATGAGGTACGGGAGGCTATAATGGGGCTACTGTCCGGGAAGGCCACAGGAACAAATGGCATTCCGGCATAATTTTATAAAACATACATAGATAAGATGGCCCCTATCCTCAAAGAAGTGTACAAGGATGCTTTGGAGGTGGGACATCTGCCGGCCTCAATGAGGGAGGCGCTCATACTGTCGTTACTTAAGCCGGGTAAGGAACCAGCGCACTGTGATTCTTATAGGCCACTATCGCTCCTTAACTGTGATGCGAAGATCCTGGCCGAACTAATAGCGACGCGCCTGAGTCTATTAATGGAGCATTTGATCCTGCCTGACCAGTCAGGCTTTGAGCCCGGAAGGGCCACCTCCCACAAATTGAGAACGCTGTTTGCCATCCTAAATAATGTCTCACCTGATCTGCCTCTGGCTGCTGTTTTTATAAGACGCCACTAAGGCATTTGTCTCTATTGAGTGGGTTTATATTTTTGAGGTGATGAGGCGTATGGGCTTCCCCTTGCTGTTTCTGTCATGGATAAAACTGTAATACTGCCTGCCAGTGGCCAAGGTCCTTATAAATGGACAAACGTCAAATTCATTTAGCATCACGAGGGGGACGCAACAAGGGTGCCCCCTTTCCCCATTGCTTTTCGCAATAGCTACAAAACCCCTGGTGGCGCGTTTACGACAACACCACAATGATAAGGCACTCAGATGCAATTTGCGACAGGTGCTGGTCTCCTTGTATGCGGACGACATCAATCTGTATGTTTGTGACCCGCAGCAAAACCTAAACCAGTTATTGAGAGAATTCATCGTTTTTGGGCAACTTTCAGGTGTTCAAATAAATTGGAACAAATCCTGTGTTTTTCCGTTGACAGAGGCCGCGGCGCGCTTCTCTCTAGATTTTCCCCTGGAGTGGTGTAAGGATGACCTGAAATACTTAGGGATCAGACTCACTAAAAACAAAGAAGAGCTCCTGAGGCTGAATTGTGGCACGGCCATGAATACCATAACGGTATGCGTAACGCGCTGGGTGGCGTTGCCCGCGTCTAAGGCGGGCCGAGCGTCTTAAAATGGTTGTACTCCCCCGGTTGCTGTACCTCTTCTTGAACATCCCCTTTATCCAGGAACATTTTTCTTTAAGTCATTGAGATCAGAGATGATTCGGCTGGTTTGGGGAGGGAAACAGCCAAGGCTACAATGGGAAGTGATGACGAGACCATACTCCCAAGGCGGGTTTGGAATCCCAAATTTTTAACTCTATTTTCAGAGCGCACAGGCGCATTATGCTTGGTATTGGGTAAAGCAGCCTAAATATATGCCACAGGTGGCAGCCGATCATTGGCTGTCGCACCCCACACCCATAGAAGGTGCTTTATATGTCACTGTTAAGGATAGGGATAGGGCGTCCAATGCACTTACAGGCACAATTATCGCCTGGCAACACCTGCAACGTATGCTAGAAATACCCATGATATATTCGCCTCTACTGCCTCTTGCATACCACCCAGATATGCCTCTGCTGCAGGAGGGGGTGTTTAAGAAATTCCAACAACAGACTGGCATATTCACTTGGGGAGACTTATACCATGAGGGGCGATTTCGTGATATTGATCACATGTTCCAAACAGGGCAGAAAACGCCATTAGATGTGTTTCTATACCTTAGACTTAGAAAAGGGGTGAGATTGGTTACTCCTGAATTTCCAGCGGAACCGCCAGTGCTTATACCACTGCAGATAGTGTTGGAGTGGGACACACCCAAAAGGTTGGTGTCATTGATATACCATGCGGCACACACACACTTGACAACACAGCCTCCACCGGCACGAGTGAAATGGAATTCGGAACTAGGGATGGAACTAACTGACGAGCAGTGGGAAGAGAGTTGTCAGCAAACTGAGCGAGTGTCTGCCAGTAGTCACCTCCGGATACTTCATTATAAGTTTTTACATAGACTGTACTATACACCGGCCAGGATGCATAGGTTCCACCTGCGGGAGGACGACAGGTGCGATAGGTGCCGCATGGAGGGGGCAGACTTTCTGCACTTAGCATGGGAGTGCCCTGAAGTGACAGAGTATTGGGAGCAGGTGTTTCAGGCACTGAGGGAAGTGATTTCTGCACCTGTGGCAGCCACCCCATTCATGGCACTGTTGGGGCATGTCCAAACACTTCGCTCTGAACACCGTAAATTTATTGCGTTGGCACTTCTCATGGCTAAGAGACAAGTGGCGTGCCGTTGGGGTAGAGGGCGGGCGCCAAAGTTTAAGGAATGGATAGCTGATTTTGTGATGTGCCAGGAGAGACTCTCGACTTATGCGGAACTACTACCACTGGCCTCTTGGCCCAGTGATGTTTGGGCTCCATTGAGGGGTTATTTGCTGGCGCCCCAGAGAGAAGAGTCGTAATAGAGTACGAGGTGACGTTGCACGGGATGCGATGGGCAATAATACACTCGCATGTTGAGAGCCGAGGGTGGATGGTATTGCCGCTAGGGCATAGGGACAGAGATGATGGTTGATAGTGAATTGCAAGGCGTTCATTTGATCGGACAGTGCACAGGATTGTTTATGAACATAGGATATACGTGATTCCTGAGAATACTAATGCACGAGGGATGTGATACATACTACAAGTTCCACATGACATGTACTGTGATTAACTCAATGTTGTATCTACGATGTAAATTACATGAAGTAATCGGCAAATGTATGTACCATTGCATTGTACCCGATCTATGAATCAATTGCATGTACGATACTTTTTCCTGACCTGCGTACCTATTATGTTTTGACCCAAAACAAAAACCCAATAAACAAAAAAACACTGGAGCTGGATTCTCGGCAGAGGAGGACAGCTTCTTGTCAGTGCGTCAGCTGGAGAGTCGGCTTCTTTCGGCACTTGCTGTAGCGAGCTGCGTCAGGCAAGTAGATAGTCGAACTGCAACGAACCACACTATGCTTTGCTATAGCAAGTGAAGGGATATTTATACCTTGAAGGTGTTTAGGAATGCCAATTTTAACGTAAAGTCGGGCATATTAACGTCATGGATGAACCCCTAAGGAATAGTTGTTCATGCATAATGAGTTTCTTGGAGAAATCAATATCGAGGCTAGAGGGAGTCCCTTAAGAGTCTGGTTTTCCAAGTAATCGTTGTGACGTTTGATGAACAGATGGAAGTAGCCATGCCTGTATCTGGGTAGCATGGGCTATGCCTAAATAAGGGCTTGATTTCTATGCCTATATAAGGGCAACGCAAATTGTGCCTATATAAGTGCATGAATCGGGAAAATTCATTCGGAATCTAAAACGCCATCCAACAAGCAGACATTAATTCACATAAATAATATACGAGCTGTGGGCACTCTGGGGCCCCCCTGCCAATCGCAAATGTCAGAAAGCCAGAGAATCTTTGGAGGCCTCTGAGTGGCTGGAAGCCAATAACTGGGCTCTTGCCAGTGATTCGCTGGGGGAGTGAAACGTCATGTCTCTGCTTGAGGCAGTTCATGGCCGCCGTGAGGCTTCCATAAAAATATAAACACTGCCATGTCAAAAGGTTGGCACCGTTTCCATTGGTAACGCTCTTTCACGCCAGTCGTGCGACAACCTCACTGGGTGGCTGACGCAGACTTTGTGATCTGTCACGGTGTGTTTGCATCTGAGTTTCAATCACGAGGCAGAGTGATGGCAGCATGGACACTAGAGCAGCAGTAGAGCAGACCGGTGTACAAGACGGTCAAGTGAAGAGAAGATTCTAGTGCTGGTATACGGACTATAGGCATCGCCGGTGTTCAGCAACTGAGTAGTGAAGCATCTCCTCAGCTGCAGGATGGCCTCTGCCATGTACGTGTGTCATCAGCGCCACCCCTTTGAGGAGTTATTTCAAGGCCAACAGCTCTGCAAGGTGCGTGTTTATGGGACAGGAGAGCGACAGGCCCGTGGGATATTATCTATTGCCCTTGATGTGCCCAAAGATGTGTTTGCTATGAGTTGACCACTCCTGAGCTGCCGTTAAGTCACTGGGATCGCTAATAACAGACAAATTGGTAACTGTTTTAAATTGAGCGCACAGCTGAGTACAGGGCAGTAACACAATAAGTAACAGTGGTGCTCTAAATGATAACTAGTCGGTTACCACGACTAGATCAATAAGCTACTGATAAGCTCAACTATAGGAACATAAATCATTGAGCACTCTAAAGTCCAATTTAAGTATTCTGTTTATTCTTTTCTTGTCTTGTCACAATTAAATTCTTCATTGAAACAATCTTCTTAATGAATTCCAACAGATATGCAGCCAACACGTGTTTCGTCTGGTCTGATCTGACCTACGACTTCCTCAGGGCTATGCCTCCCCTTAGGAGTAGTTCCAATTAATTCACTTTGTCTGTGTAGTTCAATTCTTTAAATTAAACGTATCTTATCGTATTTAAGGTAACTTCCAAAATATGTAGCGTAATGTATTCAAAGATAAGTCTCCAAGTATATACTTCACATACTTATATGCTTTTTTGTATCGTAGTTTATTCAAGGTAACATCCAAAATTATAGCGTTTTGCCTTCAAAGTTTAATCTCCCAGTAACGGTTTCCGATATTTTAATTCTTTTCAGAATCTTAACGAGTTCTAAATCACTCCCAAGATTCTAGCGTATCAATTCTCATTCTCAATATCCAAAGTGTCGAGTTTGTAATCTCTCAGGCGTCGGATCGCGTATCTCCGTGTCTGCGTCAATCACGAGGCAGAGTGATGGCAGCATGGACACTAGAGCAGCAGTAGAGCAGACCGGTGTACAAGACGGTCAAGTGAAGAGAAGATTCTAGTGCTGGTATACGGACTATAGGCATCGCCGGTGTTCAGCAACTGAGTAGTGAAGCATCTCCTCAGCTGCAGGATGGCCTCTGCCATGTACGTGTGTCATCAGCGCCACCCCTTTGAGGAGTTATTTCAAGGCCAACAGCTCTGCAAGGTGCGTGTTTATGGGACAGGAGAGCGACAGGCCCGTGGGATATTATCTATTGCCCTTGATGTGCCCAAAGATGTGTTTGCTATGAGTTGACCACTCCTGAGCTGCCGTTAAGTCACTGGGATCGCTGCTGGAGTTGTGCAAGCGCCTTCCCAACATCTGAGCGGACTTGCGATGTGGGCGAGATCCAGGAGCACTTCTTATCTTGAGGTGAAATGCAGAGTCTAGCTGCGGTCTATAAGGCGGCCTCTGTCCGAGCTACCTGCTTCGCAGAAGCCAGCATACATGTAAAGCAGACCTTCGTGCTGAGGCGGAATGTAAGTGTTTGGTAACTTCACAAGCTGGCTGGTGAGTCTCCCGCTGTGCACCCGGCAGCTTCTGCAGCTCTGCGGGGGTTCCCTCTTCTCATCGGGGGCCCCCCAACTGTTTCCTGGTGCTGGCCTTCCCGGCGGCACACCGAGGAGTGGAGTGAGGCCCGCGAGGTGGACTCTAGCGTGAGGAGGCCTTGGTGTGCGCGGGGGGATTGCGCCCCCCCCCGCTGGCCTCGTGGTGTGCGGTGCTGCATCGGCTGGGCAACGGAGACCCTTGGTGCATGCTGGCCGCGCTGAGGGGCCCTGTGCATTCTCCTGACCTTCTGGGAGGTCCCCTGCACATGAGAGACTGAGCATTGCGGCGAGGCCCCTTGAGATTGCTTCGCCCTACTTAATCCTGCTGGTGTGGAGTCCCCCTCGGTTGCGGCAGATCCTTGAGGGGTCCCAGTTGGGGTGCGGTGCCGTCGCCGAGCTGTGACACTACTGGACGGCGGCTGCCTGAGTCCTGGTTCCCTGGTCCTGACCCCTCTTGGTGAGCGATACCTACCTATTTGCAGACGCCTGGGACTCCACTGGGGCGGCCATCATGGGCAGAGACAAGCTGCCGCGTGCTTCCAGCTTTAATACTATCACGCAATACACCACACAGCGCCTTGGTCCACAGCGCATTACGCGCCAGACGTGCTCGGAAGGTGAGGGTGGTACCTCCACTGAGCCGTCTCGGGCTGAGCTCCTGGAGGCGATACAGTGGTCCTGCACCGCCCTGGAACATCATATTGAGACTGTTTCTATCGATGTTAACCTACTACAGGCTGACCTGCTCAAGGTGGCGGATAAGGTCTCCACGGCGGAGGGTGACATCGTTCAACTTCAAGGGGAGGTGGCAACCTTGAGACAGCAGGTATCCCACCAGAGCACTGGAACGGCGTGTGGAGGAGGCGGAAGGTCAGGCGCGCCACAGTAACATCAGGGTTCTGGGCATTCCAGAGCGCTCAGAGTTTCTGGAGAGCTGGATACGTACTGAGCTCTGCCCTACAGGCATGTCTGAGGTCTTTGTGGTGGAGAGGGCCCACCGGGCGTTAGTCCCTCCACCAAAGCCGGGGGCTCCCCCCTGGGCCCTCATTGCTAAAATCCTGAATTATCGAGACAGGGACTGTATCCTGCGTGCAGCTCGAGAGGCGCCCACCTTTACCTTCGACAATGCCAGGGTCTCCATCTATCCAGACTACACCCACCAGGTACAGGAACAGCGGAAGTCTTTTCTTGGCGTCAAGCAGCAATTGCGTGCACTCCACCTACAGTACATGCTCCTGTACCCTGCGAAGCTGAAGGTGTTCCTGAATGGGAAAGCCCACTTTTTCTAATCTCCGGAGGAGGCATGGGAGTGGTTGGAGATTAGGGGGGATGCCCTCTCTCCGGGCGAGCGGAGGGGTTCCCGGCACACCTGGGGGACCAGGCCTACTGGGGATCGTAGGAATCGACGTAGGAACCTGGCCGTCGTTGACACCCCGGTGGAGAGACAGCGAATCACGGTGGGAGACGATGGCGCCCTGCATGTAGTCCTCTGGCTCTGACCGCCCTCTCCCGGGGTTGATGACGGGGTCCCCTGGGGAGAGCCTGGTGCCGGAAACTCTCCTGTCCACTTCACATGTGATTCCAGAGACAGCCATGGACCCTTCCGCATCTGCTACAGCACCGTCCTGCGGCTGATATCCTTTATGTTTCTTATTTTCCACTGTTGGGTGGGGGTGGGGGGGCGATGCTTTGGCGCCTGGAACTCTTTCTTTCCCTCGTTGGGTTTTAGGGGCCGTGCTCGCCAGCAGTCCTTGGGCAGCCGTTGTCGCCAACATTGGGGTTTGCCGGCTGTTCTTCCTTGGGAGTTCCCCGGACACTTACTCAGACAGGCTGAGACTTTGAACAATGCTATGGGGCGGCTGGTATGAGTCGGGAGCTGGATGTAGGGGAAGGGGGTGCTTTTCTCTTCTCCTCTAGTTGGGTGGTTTAGCCCGGTTGGGCTCATGGGTAAGCTGTGTACGTCCTGGTACCAGCATGGGAAGGGCATTGCTGCAGGTTTTGTTGTTGTCAGTCAATTGCTCGAAGGAGGGGGGCGGGTGTTCTTGGGGGGCGGGGGGTTTGGTTTTCAGGCATCGTATGTACTGCATTTCGGGCACAGGATCGGGGTGGCCACATGGGACATGGACTACGGCATGATGGGTTATTTCGCCTTACATGGGGCATAAATTCCTGAGTTGGTACATGAGGCATAAATTCCTGAGTTGGAACATGAGAGGGCTGGGTACGTGCACCAAGAGATATAGGATCCTGTCCTCCCTTCGCAGGCGCAAAGTCTCGATAGCGTGCCTCCAGGAAACTCACCTCACGGATGAAGGGGCTCAAAAAATGGCTGGGACAGGTTTTCCACTCTTCCTTTTCTTCATATGCCAGGGGGGTCCTAGTGTGGGTAGCCCCCGGAGTCATGTTTGCTGTACAGTATGTGGAGGCTGGCATCCATGGGAGGTACCTTCTCCTTAGAGCTAAACTAGATGGCAGGGATGTCACCATACTGAACTCCTACGCCCCGAATACTGATGACCCAGACTTTTTTCAGTCTCTGCAGGAGGCACTGGTTCCGGAACTGGAGGTACCCCTGCTTTGGTTTGGGGACTTTAACTGCGTCCTGGACCCCGTTCTTGACAGGTTCCCACCACTTGCGGGCACGAAGCCACGAATGACAGCGAAACTCCGGGAGGTCATGGGGAATATAGGAGCTTAAGATATCTGGTGCCAGAGACACCTGACACAGAAGGTATACACCTGCTTTTCCCCCCCACTCACAACACATATAGTCGTTTGGACAGGGTTTTATTTGCAAATCCAGAGGCCACTATGTCCCTTGAGGTTACCCATCAGGCACAATTCCTTTCTGATCACTCCCCTGTGGCGTGTGAGGTGACTTGGGGGCCCCCGGTGTGCCACCCCTGGACCTGGAGGTTCCCAACGGAGATTCTTGAGGACCAGGTGGGGAAGCACCAGATAGATACTGCCATTACTGACTACGTGGAACTTAATTGGGGGGGTAGAGAGCTCTCCCTGGCCACGAAATGGGACGCCCTAAAAGCGGTGGTGAGGGGGCGTGCATGAGCCTAACCTATGGGGTCCGGAAGCAGCTCCAACGGGAACTACAGGAGGCGGAAAGACGCCTCTTAGAACTGCAGGCCTCTGAGACCCATGACACTATGACGAGAGAGGGGGAGCATGATGCTCGGAAACGCATTCACGATATTCTGGATAGGCTCGATAAAAATACCCTCACACAATATAGGCAGCGTCTGCATTGGGAGGGGGATAAATCGGGTCGACTCTTGGCCTGGATTCTTCGGCGGGAGAGGGCCCCAGAAAGGATTGTGGCCCTGCGCGGGCCTACGGGGGGCTTGGCCACTCGGAAGTGGGACTGCTGCGGGTCCTTTGGTCACATCTCCAGCAGGTGTATGCTACGGACCCCGCTGTTACTGAGACGTCTTATCTCCCTTACCTTCGGGAATTGACCCTGCAGTCTCCAAGTCGGCACAGGAGGACCTCGATGAAGCTCTGACGCTGGGTGAGGTGCGTGCCGCTTTGCAGCGCCTGCCGAAGGCCAAGTCCCCGGGGAGTGACGGATTCCCTCCTGAGTTTTATCAGGCCTTCTGGGGTACACTCCCCCAACTCCTATTGCAGGTTTAACTTAAGGCGTTTGAGAGCGGGACTCTTCCGCTGAGCATGATGCGGGGGGAAATAAAAGTGCGGTTTCATACAGGGATGTAATACGGCTATCAATCTGCGGAGGGTGAATCACATTCTACGCGAGGTGCGGGATCGGGAAGAGCAAATGGCGTTGGTATCCATTGACCTCGCCAAAGCGTTTGACACAGTCAATTGGGGATATCTTCTTGAGGTCCTCCGTGCCATGGGGCTAGCCCCCAATTTTTGTCGCAGGTTTCGCATCTTGTATACGGCCCCTCGTGCCAGTGTGAAACTTGGGGGCGCGCGATCCGAGGAATGGCGGCTGGGATGGGGTACACGCCAAGGCTGTCCCCTCTCGCCGCTACTATTTGCCCTAGCCATCGAGCCCCTCCCTGTTTGGGTCCGAACAGACATGGAGCAGTGGGGTGTCAGGGTGGGGGACACGTGTAATGTCATTTCCCTGTATGCGAACGATGCTTTGTTTTATTTGACCGCTCCCTGAGACGCATTGCCAGTACTGCTGCAACACTTAGACCGATTTGGGGAAGTGTCGGGGCTACGGCTTAACCGCCATAAGTCCCTGATCTTTCCACTGGCGGGGTTGGAGTTGGTGCCCTCGGAAGATCTACCAGACCTCGGGCTGCGCTGGGAACGGGAGGGGTTCCGTTATCTTGGTATACGAGTGGCCCCGACAGACGCGCTGGCGTTAGACTAGAATGTTGATCGTATAATCGCGTCCTTACAGCAGTCGGTGTCTTTCTGGAATTCCTTACCACTCTCTTTAATGGGAAGACTGGCCGTCGCCAAGATGGTGATGCTTCCTAGGATATTGTATGTCCTTCAGAATTCACTGTGTCCGCTTCCACCATGAGTCTTCCGCACTCTCAACACGCTTCTCACGTCCCTGGTTTGGGCGGGCTGACACAGTAGAGAGGCTCTTCACACCATTGTCCGTAGCTACGAGGAGGGGGGCCTTGAAGCCCAGCGCTTCGATCTATATTATTATGCAGCCCAGTTACAGCATGCGGCCCGTTGGTTTACAGACGCGGACAACTGGCAGACACGCCTCCAGGCGCTGCAGGTGGCCCTGATGCAAAGTAGGGGGGTGGATACGTCCCTTCTTTTGTTGTGCGGCATACGGCCGCTATATGGCAGCGGTTTGTTGAGCGAATCTTACGGAGGGCACCCTTTCACAGGGAGCTCCCGATTTGGATACTGGCCCCCTTCATCGATATGGAGCAGTATATGTCCTTTCATTCCTGGAGGGAGGATGGCTGCGAAGTTCTGGCTGACCTTTACCCTAACGAGTCCTTCCTTACCTATGAGCAGGCAGAAGAGGCTTTTGGCATAGGACAGGGACAATATCTGCACTTCCGGGGACACCAGGAGGTGGCGAAGGTCACCTGGCCCCAGTACCCAGATGCACCACCACTGACCCACACTTTAGACATCCTCCTTTCCTGCGGCAAGGGGCGTAGGCTGATTTCACTTCTCTATAAGACCATGAAACAGGATTCAACCCCCCCCCCCGGTGCCACCGTCTCGGGCAGCCTGGGAGGCGGATATCGGCGCTCCACTGGACCAGGGACAGGGACGCGGGTAGGTTCCCTCACTCGCAAGGTCTCATGCAACACAAGGTTTAAACTGACGCACTTCAATTTTTTTACACCGCACATACCTCACCCCAGTATCACTGAAGCGTATATCGGAGGATAGGGGAGACGGATGCCCTAGGTATAACGCTGAGAAAGCAGGCTTCCTGCACTTAGCCTGGGACTGTCCTTTGGTTAGGCAATTCTGCGTGGGGGTAGTGGAGCGAATAGTCGCAGTCACAGGTCTTCGGATGGCACTCGAACGCCTGCATTGTCTGCTTGCATTGGTCCAAAAGATACTTTGCTATAAATTCCTGCACTTAATGTTGGTGCTAGCAAGGCGCAGGGTGGCGATGACTTGGATGGGGCAGAGGGGCCCGGAGGTGTCTGGCTGGCTCAGAGACGTGCGGGGGTGGTCCCTGGCCGAGGAAACTCACATGCAACTCACTCGGAGGGATGAGAAGCTGCAGGACGATTTAATGGCCTGGCGCGTTATGTGTGCGTTGGGGCTGGCAGAAGAGGAGCTCTCCTCACATGACACCCCTGACAGTGGGAGTAGTAGGCTGGACACGCCCGTAGGGTTTGGATCTGATGGGGAGCAGGGGGTGGACCCCAGTGATATTCATCATCTGTATCAGCGGCGTGCCTGGTTCCTTCTCACGGCACTATTATTATAAGCTTTGTATCCCTTCCCCATGTGTCCGTTCCCTCCCTGTTGCCGCCTATCGTCCTAAGTGCCGCTAATGAGGTCGTCGATCTGCGTACATACACTGAATAGATGCCAGTTGTGTGTTATTGTTTATGATTTATAAACTGAAAATAAAGTTTTTAAAAAAAAGTATATAATTTGCCAAGCCAAGGCAAAGGCATATCTAGCTCAGCTTTTTCCACCTTTCTCTCACCTGGTTGTTTTATCACAGAAGTATGTCTCCAGCCATGGTGCTTGGCCTGTTCCTGCTGATGATTAACGTCCTGCACCAGCAGGAAATTACTTACACTCTGTTTCCATGAAGAACGCAGACTTCCATATAAGATTTTGTTTATGCCAATGTTAGAGCCATAAACAGATATTTTGTCTTGTTATACATTTGCCACCTCTGCACTTGCCACGTTATCACGCCTGTCTGGATTTCTACCTTGATCAACACTGGCACGCCTGCAGGACTGTGGTTGCTGTAGGGGCTGATTGCAGTGTCATGGTGTACAGAAAAGGGAGTAATTTGTTGAAAAACATGCTGACATGCTTTCTGTTGGCCAAGCACAACTCACAAAGCGTCTAAAGAAATGCAGGTAGCCTCTTGTGAAAGTGTGGATGGCAAGGGATTGAAAGCACTTAACAAAACTACAACGGAGCGATTTAAGGTGGAGATGAGATATGGGAGGGGAAGTGGTATGGAACCTGTAGAGAGAGGAGAAATGGGCATAGAACACATAGTGAGTTGGAGGCAAAGGGGCCCAAGCATGGAACATGTATTCTACGTAGTGTGCAAAGGTGCATGGAACCTGTGGCCTGTGATGACAGAATGGAAGGAAAATACTATTCAGTCTGTATTGAGAAAAATGGGTAAGAGGGTAAAGCATTTAGTGTGAAAGAGCAGAAGAAAAGGGTCTGTCAGGATTTCTGCCACAGCTCACCTCTCGACTGTCACAATATACCAGCATGACTCGTAGCATTCCTCCCAACACTTATGAATGAACAAACATCTTGTACTCTGACTTTTGACCATATTACATGCTGTTGGTAATAGCTAGCTGCAGCTGGTGTGCCCCGGTTTGTTTGAAAAGGCTTAATAGCTTTTACAAATGTTTTACCATGCATATGCAAGGTCAGCTTTCAGGCGCCACAGAAACATCCAGAAAATCTACCAGATTAAGCATCAAGCAACCGGCATAGATTACCTCAACATGAACCCTCCAGAAGACAGACCTCATTAAATTAATCCCCTGCACCTATTCCTTACTATAAGCAATTAGAACACGACCTTTGTGAACATTCTAAAACACTTTCGAGAAGACAGCCTCATCAAATTAATCATCTGCACTGGTTTCTTGCTATAAACAAATAGAACGCGACTGTTGTGAACATTCTAAGGCACCTTCTAGAAGGCAGCCTCATTAAATATCTGCACCTGTTCCGTGTTACAAACATTTAGAATGGGACCTTTATGAACGTTCTAAAGCAGTCAAATTTAAAGACAATCTAAATTAAAACAGAACAAGAACAAAACTAAAGGTTGATTGAGATTTGAAAAGCTTTCATGAGGTGATACTTTGGGAGAGTGTTAATACTAGACTACAGCCTTATTTGTTGTTTATAGGTACCATATCTGCCGGTACCATTCATCATACTGGTGTGAATGCATGCAGCAGTGTTGCTGTTTAGAAGATAAGCCACAGCATCTCTCCATCTCAGCTCTTTTCCCCTGGGATCAGCCATTTTCTCTAAATCAGTCCATTTTAAAAAGCATATCTAGGCTGACTGGATGAGGAGTATATCAGGTAAGAATAATATGTCTGACTGACGTATTATGAGTTTGGCAGTCGGACCGCTATAGGGCCGTTGCTACTGCCAAGGATCTGCAATCCCTGGCAGCCTTGCAGCGGTCTGATGCATGCAATTTGCTGGTGGTGCCTCTGTGGCACCACCAAGCATAATACGAGTTCCTCACTGCTACAGTTTTCATGGCAGTGAGCCCACCATGAAAAGTTAGGCGTGTGAAACGAAGGGGGACCTACAAGGCCCCTTTTCATTATTTAACGTAACACCTGTAAAACAATTTTGGTAAAATATGTTACAAAACTATAAAGTATAAATTAAACAATAGTACAAAACAGCATTTTTTAAACTTTTCCTTTCGGTGTACCCCTAGTGAATTATTACTGGAATCCAGAGACCCCCACTCAGCGATTACTGGACGCTGGAGACCCCCAGCTTAAGCAATTTCTATGAATTCAACTTCAAAACAATACACTAACAAACATTTGCAATGGAATCGGTCTCGCGTTTGTTAAAGTTAGAGCTAATGGCTAATGGCTTTGAAAATTGCACTTCTTTTTCCTTTTATTATCTTGTTTGTATTGGAGTGATGATGTTTGCATAGTGCTATTGCCATTCATATGACCCTGCGGCGCAATATGATCAAACATATGACAATGAAATTAACTGAATGGTTACATTTAAATGTCTTTAGAAAAAAAAATGTCTAGTTTCTTTGCGACGGAACAGGCAGGTGCACATTCCTGTGCTCGGGACTGCCTCTTAAAAAGCGAGTTACAAGAATGAGCAGCAATCACAAGCAGACAGGTACAGTGGGTTTGGCCTGCGGTTGATCGTGCCCAGCAGTGGCCTTTTTTATACATTCAGTAACAGAACACTAAGGCCCAAGCCCCACTTCTTTATCACCAAAACGACAGAAGGGGTGGGTGGTGGCGAGGCAGAAAATCCTGCTGAATTTTCCCCTCACCTCTCTTGTGGTAGATGAGGTGAGGACCGAGAGAGATAGCCTTCAGGCAACACCAAGTGACATGTTCTTGGGTTCAGTCTTTTTGCTGCAGTTAGGTGCACATATCTCTTCTATTCCATCTTGCCTGATGTTTATTAACCCTTATTTCAATCACTTTCCACTGGGAAGTTCCCATTCTTTCACCTTCTGCTAAAGGCAGGCATGATCTGTGTAATCACCATTTGAACCTTCAGGGCTTCATTCAAAAACTTCCCTCAGCGATCCCAAGGCAAGTAGTTCATCCAGATCTAGTTGGGCTTTGAATTCTGGTACTGCACTTGCTGTCCTGGATTTTGAGCAAAACGACATGAATCAGTACACAAACAAAAAACAGGACTGGATGTGGTTCTCTCGGTGGAGAGTGGGCAGCTTGAGGGATGCTTAAATATCGTGGTTGTTGTGTTCAGATCAGTTATGAAATTGGACGGATGTATGACATTACAACGCATGCATTTACATAGCATGCTTTTACAACGCGGTTTTTACAACGCATACCATTACAACGCATAGTGCTTTTAGGCGCTGGATAGTGAATTGTTTAATTTACTATTCCAACTCCAATCCCCGTGGATAGTAGGGAAGGTGTTGGATAGTACATTAAACCTATTCCCTATCCTAGAGCGCCCCCCCAGTGCAATGCGTTGTAATGGTTTGCATTGTAAAAGTTGCGTTGTAAAGGCACTGCGTGGTAAAAGTTGCGTTGTAAAGGTTGTTTACCAATTGGACCACTTGGCTGATGGGAAGTGGTGCATTTTGTAACTCTTTGCACGTCATGGACTGAAGGAGTCTTACAGCTGTTTTTGTGTCTGAAGTTTGACTAGGACATGAGTTGGTTTGGGACTTTGCAGCTGTATGAGTGCTGACTTAACCCAAGGTAATGAAGGTAATCAGTGCCATTGTTTGATGCCACATTTGGTTGGAATGCTCATCGTAGCAGTAAACTACTTGAGAAGTACTTCCCCGTATTGGCAACCGAAAGGATTACAAAATAGCAAAACGCCTCAGTAATTTAGCCTAAATAACCTTAAATTTAAGGAAGTTGTGCATTGGGGCCCATGTTTTCAAATTCCTACCATGCTTCTTTTAGTTAGTTTAAAAGGTAATAATGATAGGATCTGTGGTATGCTCAAGTGAGAGGAAATAGTGGATGTGACCAGAGATAGAATATCTGGAAAAGAAGCATTCCAAATATGCCCCGAAAATAGCATGAAGAGCTTCGGGATGATAAAGCTCCCACGCTTCCCAGCGCAGGGGAGCTCAGAACTGGGTAATGGCATGCACTGGCAGGTAAGAACGGAAGAAGATGACTTTATTGAGCATGTGACCTAACGGCTAAAGCGGTCAACCTTGAGGCTGGGGAACAGAGTTTGAGTCTTGTTAGGGACGCTAAACAGCCTGCGCTTCTGGGCAAATCAATTTGGGCTGGACTATGATGTAGGCAGGAGGCTATCCGTCTGACATGGTAGGTGTAAAGTTCGACCTCCTTATTATGATGTCGGCGGTCGGAGTTTAAAATGGCTGGGGAATCCGTTGCGGTTTCGACAGGCTCAAGGAACCCATCGGTCAATTGGAAATACCTCTTAATCGCTGAAGGATGGCATTTCTGCAGTTAGGATTATGATGTCGGTTTCCGACAGCCAATCCAGGTCTACCTTTCTGACATGATTGGCTGTTGTAAACTGACTTTGAGGGGGCCCTGGCCTTCTACATTTGAGCCCAGTGCTCCCCTCAACATCCCTGCACCATGTTCATTGAAAAATTGAAGTCTGCGCCTGTACCATGTGGGCTCGAATCCTAATGGGGGTGTCGGAACAGCCGACCTATGGTTGGGCAGATCCTTCCCTGAAACAGTGCCGGTGGACATCGTAATTAGGCCCCTAATCTCCCTGTGTCTAACAAAAAGTGCTCTGATACCTTCCAGTCGAGTTCACGCTATATAAAACTCAACAAAATAAAAGTAATACTTTTAATATTATTTAATTTTTTAACACAGGTTAAGAACCAGTGATATAAATTATATACAAATGTATTTAATATATACTGAAAAACATGTTAAAATGATGTTGATAACATGAATATAAAACAACCTAAGAAATGTTTTAAAAACTTAAAAATGGATAATGTACAACATACAATAGTAAAATATGTTTATTAAAAAAATTGTATTTACTTAACTGTACATAAATGTTTGTTTTTAAGTTGAAATATAAAATGTTTAAAAATGTCATATACAATCAACTTTGAAAACAAAGAGAAAAATGTGTTGCATGTCTTTATTTAAAAAAAATTGTATTAATATTATTGCCTTCAAACATACAAATAACTAATTTGATTATATATTTCTAAACACCAACAATACTTATAAAATAACACAAACTATTTCTACTGTAAACAAATACAAAGGCTGTCAGACTAAAGTTAAATAATCACACTCCAACATAAACTATTTTTTAAGTGTCAAGACACTAAAAGGGTGACATTTACTATAACCGCGTATTGGGGGAAAGGGTTGGACACTAAGGGGCCCATTAGGATGTCGGGCGGATCGCCACCGCCATGCGGGCGGTGGCGATCCACCCGACATCCTGGTCCGCCCGTCACCCAATCCCCCCGCCATATTACTATGGCGGGGGGGCCGCGGCAGACAGAAAGACCGTCTGCCGCTTTTCCGCCCTGGTCGCCCCACTGTTAGATTAGGGTCTCTAGTTGGCATAGGTAGGTACCTGTGACAAATATTGACCCTTGCGTCTAGTCAGGGGAAGGGGGTACCCTCATAAAAAAAAAGCTGCTCACCCACTTGGTAGCTTGGCATGAGCAGACAGGCTTTTCTCAGAGGCATTGTGTAAAGCATTTGTGAACACATACAGTAACCCAGTGACAACACTACAGATGGACACCACACAACTTGTAGTATAAAAATAAGTATTTTTATATAGACTTAACACAAGCCCACAAACGACAAAAATCCACAATGCTGTACTTTAGAAATGGTAGCAATAGCTTACTTCTCTTAAGATGGTAAATGCGACACTTTGAGATCAATGTACCTTTGGATGCGTACCGCTATAAAGTGTTACAGGGAAGGTGATGCGTTGGTTCCTGACACGCAGGAACTGTGATGCCTCGATTTCTTGCTGCGCTTCTGTGGCGCTGCGGCTCTCAGCGCCGTGATGCAATGAAGATCCGGTGCGACGAAAACAAAGATGGCGTCTTCTCCTTGATGCGACACGATGCATGCGTGCGTGCGGCAACTCAACTATTCTTCTGAGCCTCGACAGCCCCTGCGACACGCTTCTCCGGTAATGCAAGACGCTTTGGCAATGCGACAACTGCAGCGGCGACACCCTTGTTCAGTGATGCAACAATAGCGGCTGTGACACTCTTCTCCAGTGATGCGAGACGCTTCTGCGATGGGACAGCTACAGTGGTGACACCCTTGTTCAGTGATGCGACGACAGCGGCTGTGACATGCTTCTCCGATGTTGCGAGACGCTTCTGCGATGCAATGCTACAGGGGCGACACCCTTCTTCAGTGATGTGACGACAGCGGCTGCGACACGCTTCTTCTTCGTGACACGCAGTCCCTGTAATGAAAGAGCCACTTTTGTAGTCTGGCACCCTATGATGACCTCCAACTACCACCATTTTAATTGATTTTAGTGTGTTATTTTACCCTAGCCTTAATGTAGGATGGTCCTGCATTTGCCTGCTTCTCTTCTGTTCTGTAATCTTGCTGTCTATCAGTGGGAGCTGTTACGGAGTGAAATAGTCTTGCCAAGAGCAGAGCGTGTGGGATGTGTATTTGAAGGTGTGCAGTTGTGCAGGAATGTGTATTGTATTGTGAGAATTATGAGTTCTTACTATTGGCTTTGACCATTCTGTTTTCTGACTTTACCTTGCTTTATGGCAGTGCTGACTATTGCCTTTGACATGCTCTCATGCCATCTTGCTTTTCAATTCCATCTTGCTTTGGGCCTTTCTGTATTCATGGCTTAACTAACTCCATATTCAGGACTGAAGCCATTTTCTGTGCCTGCACGAAGCTGCAGAGCTGAAGAGGGCATGTTTTGCTTTCCTCCTGTTTTTCACACTTTTCTGACTGGAGGAAACCAGTTCTTATCAGAGGAATGTACATGGTCCTTCTCGAAGCCATAGCAAAGGTCTGATCAACTGATGCGGTGGCCTTGGAACAGACTGGTACGGGCTCTCATGAGAACGAGGGGGTGAGGCTTGCTAGAAGCTTTGTTATGTTTGGATTTGTATAAAAAGGGGATGCCTCCACTGGTCCGTGGAAGTTTGGAACTTTGGGAGTTTGGATTCTGAGTGAGGGCAGACGTGTCTATCTCGGATTGAACTCTGATTGCTGAGCTCTGATCCCGGCTCTGTGAAGACTTCCCCCGGCCAGAAGTGGGCAGTGTATGCATCAGGTGATGTATTGAGTTTTGTGATTATTGCCATTGTGATGTGAGCCAGAGGCTGTGATCGTTTGAGGTGTTTTCTTTGTAGTGTGGGGGGAAACATCCTTTACAACGAAACTTTTACAACGCAGTGCTTTTACAACGCAGGTTTTACAACGAAAACCATTACAACGCATTGCGCTGGGGGGCGCTCTAGGATAGGGAATAGATTTCATTTACTATCCAACACCTTCCCTAGTGTCCACGGGGACTGGAGTTGGAATAGTAAATTAAAATATTCACTATCCAGCACCCCAAAGCGCTATGCATTGTAAAGGTTTGCGTTGTAAAAACTGCGTTGTAACAGCATGCGTGGTAAAAGCATGCGTTGTAACGTCATACATCCTAGTGTGGGAGGTGCACATCCCGAGTGATCCTCTACTCTGTATATATATCTTTCTGATCTCTTGCAGGACGTCCAGTGTATCTTACCTTATATCAGTTATTGCTTATTTATTAATCAGTATTATAGTTTGCTCAGTTAGTGATTCATGCCTTTAGGTTATAAGTTTGCTACATATATTTGAATCTAATGCATTTGGTATCTGAGACAGCCTTTGTTTAGAGAGTATTATGTAATAAACCCCACGCCTTATTCTAAAAGTTATAGTCTTTACATTTTGTTAAATAAAACTCCATTTCAAAAGGTGCTGTTTGTTTTGTGTTGAAGTCTTGCAGTGCCAGGGGTGGCAAGACATGCTCAAAGGTGTATATTATTCAAAGGTGCAGTGGTATATTTGCCTCCCAGGTAGGAGTGCAGTGATTGGGTGTGGCTTATTGATGAGAAGCTACATTCAAAACAGTCCCTCAGAAAGTCCAGCACAATTGCAGGCACTTCCAAAGACCTCTTGGGGAGCTGGTGGGTGAAGGCTGTTGTCCCTGAGACTTCAGCATGATTCAAGCTCTTTTCTCAAGCCCTTGGAGATCCTTACAAGTTGAAATAAAGTACACAAAGTTCCTCTCTCCTTTCTTTGGCAATCAGGCAACCAATGCAGGCCAATCCCCCAAGCAGCCCTTAGCTTAGGGATAGTGTCTCCTCAGTATCTCTGGTTCCACTCCTCAGCAAAGGTTTCTTCTTGTTCTCCAAAGAGATCTAAATTTCTAGGGTTTGGGTGCCCTCTTTTATACACTGTTTCTTTTAGTTTTCTGAAGGCAGAGAGGCCTTTGCCTAGTCCAAACCAGTTCTGGTCAGTCCTGGAGCAATTGTTGACAAGACTCCTTCTTTCCTTTCACAGTGCAGGCCAGGGACATCAGACTCTCCACATGAGGTGGAGCCAGCACTGTGGGGGAGAGGCACAGCCCTATTCAGGTCCCAGTAGCAACTCCTACCTCCCATCTGCATGCTGATCGCTCTATTCAGCCCTGTGTTGAACCACCCTGTCTCTTGGAATCCCCCAGCCCCTGTCACTCAAACTCCAGATAAGGAATACACAACCTAGCAGAGGCAGGCTTGGAAAGTTAGACAAGAAAATACCTACTTTCTAAAAGTGGTATTTTCAAACACAGAATGTTAAAATCAACTTCACTTAAAGATGCATTTTATCATTCTGAGTTCAGGCATACTAAACTCGAATGTCTACCTAGTTCCCGGAGTCAGTTAGGATTATAAAATGTAATGATCTAACTGCCCATTCTGGCCTATGGGAAATAGGTAGCCTTGCAATAGTGAAAAAAGAAAATTGCTGTAATTCACTATTAGTACATGCCACACACATCAGGGCCTGTCCTACCTTATACTTACAATGCACCCTGCCCTTGGGCCTACCATAAGGGTGTCTGATATGAAGAAAAGGGAAGGTTTAGTGGGTGCACTTGCCCAGTCAACGTGGCAGTACTAGACTGCACACAGGCTCTGCAATAGCAGACCTGAGACACACTTTTACAGGCTGCTTCTGTGGGTGGCACAACCAGTGCTGCAAGCCCACCAGCAGCATTTGGTTTACACGCCCTGTGCACACTCAGTGCACTGTACTAGGGTCGGACAAGTAAACCAAACCAATCAATCATGGAGTCACTAATCCATACATCAATTTACAATAGGGAGAGCATATGCACTTTAGCACTGATCAGCAGTGGTAAAGTGCCCAGAGTCATAAAACCAACAAAATCAGGTGAGACAAAATACAGGAGGAAGGCAAAAAGTTCAGGGATGACCCTTCAAAAAGGGCCAAGTCCAACACCCACTAATACCCACTGGCTCAAATTAACCACTGGGGAAAAGTTGTCTTCCCTCTGAAGCTACCTGCTCTGCCTCTATCAGAGCACAACTTTCTTGCTCTGCCCTAAAAAAATACCCCTCCCACACGATGGCCCAAACACGACGAAGCAGGAGACATATAACACAACAACACCTAAAAAGGGGTTTCACTTTACAAAATGAAACACATCAAACACTCTTTTTAGAATAAGGCTTGGGGTTTTATTTATGTAATGCTTTCTAGCAGAAAGGCTTTCCCAGATGCAACATTCAAATGTATACAGAGATATATATTTATATGCAATCAATAATAACACATTTGGTAAATGTAACAGTTAACTGCATGAATAATAATAATGAATAAACAAGCAGCAAATAATACTGGACGTCCTGCAAGAAATCCGATATATACACTAAATACATCAAATGATTAATTTGAATCGGCACTCTGACTCACTCACACATCACAAAGAAAACACCTCAAATGACCACAACCACTGGCCACATATCACAATGGCACTAGTCAGAAACAAATCACCTCATCGGTCGTTCACTCAACATCCTTGCCATCTCAAGCTGGAGGAGCCCCTTGACAGATAGGCATGGACTTGCGACCGGGAATCAAGTTCCGTTCTTTTGTGACAACACGTCTGCCCCACAAATGAACTTCTAAGCTGCCTGCCAAGGCCCACCGCCTTTATAGTCTCAAAACACTAGAAGGTTTGAGAGTCTTTCATTCCGCGCCAAGGAAACTTTCTGGAATTGGCCACCTTCCATTCAAGCATTCCAGGGCAAAAGGAGTTCTCACGTTCCCTCTACATTCTCACATGTTGCAGCCTTCATCTTAACGAAGCTTATGAAAGCACTTGGTACATTCAACAATCTCTTCTCCAAAAACAAAGCAAAGCAACCTTGAACATGATTAACCTAAACAACTTGCAAACACTCTGTAGGCCTGTGCGTGCTGAACGCTCTAGCAAGACAGAACCAGAATTCAGGATGACATGAGGCCTTGTCAAAGCCAATATTAAGAACTTCATAATACTTCCCAGTGCAGAAAACAATGCACATTTGTGCACCACTGCCTACAGCATCACATACTTCATCTCTCAATGTACAAAACAATGCACATTTGAGCACCACTGCTCATAACACTGCACTTCGAGACCACAAAAAGCATTCTACACGTCTCTCTCTCATGCTTTCAAATGCACATCCCATAAGTTCTGTTCTTGGCAAGCTGCTCTACTCTGTGACAGCTCCCACTTTAAGTCTGAAAGATTAACCCTTCAAGGGAAAATGGAATATATGCAGGATGTCGTACATTCAGGCTAGGGTAAAGTAAAACACCAAAGTCAATTAAAATGATGGTAGTCAAAGGTCATGACCTGGTGTCAGACCACAAGAGTGCCTCTAGCACTACACCAACAAACTCAATACCCTCTTTCTGCCTGATCTGCCTACTGTGAGCCCAATAAACTTCAGTAACTGGGCCAGCTGGAAGCAGCCCAGCTGGTGACCGTGATGTCCATGGCCTTGGCTTGTGTTGATCATTCTGTGGCCATGTAGTGTTTAATTGAATGAGCGTGGATAATAAGTACTAGCCAGCTTGCCTAGTGCTTTGTTCCAGAATCCCTCAAAAACAGGACACCAGCACAGCTGACAAAGACTGTCTTTCAGAGAAAGAATCGACTTGGCTGCAGCCCCTTTGCCTGCCTAGGACTACGTCTGGAACAGAAATCTGGGAATTGGTGCTGGTACTGCCTCACAACAAGAACATTGCCTGTTGTGAGAAAGGAAGTTGCACTGCTCCCTATAGAGGAGAGCCTCTCTGGAAGAAGGAGTTTGTCTCACCTGCCTGTAGGACCCGTGGAAGCTTGCGTAAGGTCAGCGATACTCCCGTGCATGGGTTCTCCCAGCCACAGTATAGGGGAGAGACTGACATCAGGCCGTATTGCCCAGGGATCAGGGACAGGATTGTTGCACGCATCGTTAGTGAGCCTGTTTTGTCAATGACCACGTCTGCTCTGCAGGAAGACAGTGCCCAGGCAGCCAAACAGGTTTCAGTCAGACTTTAGCTCCTTTATAAATAGGCTGTGGGGTTTTAGGTTTAAACCTATAATAACTGAAAAAACCCCACTGAAAGAAAAATAGCACTCACCGGTGAAAACATATAAACACTGAAAAACACCTGCACAACCACAAACTAAAATGCCATTCAAAGAAAGGAAAAATAAAGTGAAAGAGTAATTTTGTTCTTACTGAAGGGGTCAATAAGATGTAACTTTGTTATAGAAGCTAGCAGTAAGAAAGACTGTCTAAAATTATTCTGCTTGAGTTTTGTTCTTTAGGGATGCCACTAAAATATTGTTTCTTCTTCCTTTTACTTTTTTCAGTTTTATGGCCTTTGGTCTAAAGATGCAGAGTTTAGTTTCATGTTTTAGGTCTAGTTTAATTATTGTATAAACTGTAGAGAATCAGGGCATATCAAACTCATATTTGATATTTTGGCTGCATTTGATTCTTTCACTGATAGGTAAAATGGCTAGTTTCATAAAAATCTTTCCTAATATGTGTCATCACATTTACCCACAGAGAATGGGTAAAAACCCTTAATACATCAGACCATAGTTTCTAGTGGGTCAGTATTGATAGTAGGTGAATTGCCAACAGCTCAGGCTTTAAACATTAAATGCAATCTATAGTGACAAGTATATATATCACCAAGCATCTGGGATAGTGGTGAAAACGTGACACCAGTCTTTTGGAAAACATGGAACACAGTGTCACTTGTTATGCTCTGCAAAAAAGGTTATTTATTTATTTATTTATTTATTTTGTGTACTTGTATAGCGCAGTCCTGTTGCCCCAAGGGCATCCTGGCGCTTGAGATCCAGTCAACCACACCACCACTGCTCAGCCAGTTCTAGGGAAACAAATGCGTTTTTAGGGCTTTCCTGAACGGAAGGTAATCCCTCTGACTTCTCAAAGAGAGTGGCAGGGAGTTCCACAGTTTGGCCGCTGCGACACTAAACGAGCGGCCACCCATCCTAGTTCTTTGGAACCTCGGAACCACAAGCAATAGGGCCGAGGAAGAGCGAAGGGTCCGCGGGGCAGAATACCAGGCAAACACATTTTGCAATGGCACTGGGCCCTGTTGATGTACCGCCTTAAATACTAGGCACGCCGATTTGTACACTACCCGCAAGTGCACCGGCAACCAGTGTAGATCCCTTAGGGCTAGGGTGGAGGAGCTCAGATGAGGGCGAGAAAGAGCCAGCTTAGCGGCCATATTCTGCACCCGTTGTAGCTTCCCCAGCAGGTTTTTTGGTGCCTCCAAAAGTAGCGCATTGCAATAGTCTAAGCGACTCAGTATGGTCCCGCGAACTATTTACGGCCTGGCCTGTACAGGGAGAAGGGGCAGGACTTTACGTAACATACGTAGCAGCATCATGCACGAAGAGATGGTCTTATTAACGTGCATGTCCAGCTGTAGGTTAGGACCGAAAATCACCCCTAGGTTACGAGCTGACTCCGCAGCCGACACCGTCTCAGGGAAGGTGGAGGGCCAAAAATTCTCTGGAAGTGCCCGCGGAGTTCGATCCATGGAGCAATGGAGCACCTCAGTCTTTGTGGTGTTAAATTGTAGGGAATTGGCCCTAAGCCAGTCAGCTGTAGCTGCCATGCAACGATGGAATGTCTCCAGCGGGATCGCATTATTTCCTTCCAAGGAGAAGACCAGCTGGGTATCATCGGCGTAGTTAAAGGCCGAGATACCAAAGGATTTTATAAGCTGGACCAGAGGGCGGAGGTAGAGATTGAAGAGTATAGGGCTGATGGCCGAGCCCTGTGGAACCCCCTGCCCTACTTTCCGCGGCTCTGACCGAAACGGGGGGAGCGAGACCATCTGCTGCCAATCCTTGAGATAGGATACCAGCCATTCTCTGGCCCCCTCTGTGACCCCGCACTCCTCCAGCCTCCTGATGAGGGTCCGATGGCAAACCGTATCGAACGCGGCCGACATGTCGAGCAGCACCAAAAAGGCTGCCCGACCACTATCGACACGCGAACGAAGATTGTCCAGAACGGTTACCAGTGCGGATTCCGTTCCATGCGCAGGGCGAAAACCAAACTGCGCCTCATCGAACCATCCGATTTCTTCCAGGAAGCCTGAAAGTGAGCGGGTCACCCACTTTTCCACGATCTTAATAGGAAAAGGGAGCAGGGAGATTGGCCTGACGTTGGAGAGGCAGGCAGGGTCCAGCGTCGGTTTCTTAAGCAGTGGTGACACGACTGCCAACTTCCAGCACTCAGGGACCGTTGCCAAATTCAAAGACTGGAGGCAGATGGAATACAGAGGCTGGAAAAGTTCCGCCTGAAATGTCTTCCAGAATTTGGGAGGCAATGGGTCAAGCGGGGAGCCAGAGGACACCGTAAGTGCCAAACTGCAGAACTCCTCAAAGGATGGAATGGGGAAGTGTCTTAATTGGGGTCGACTGGCCACCGCTTCCGGAGTTCCTAGGCCGAAAGCATCACCACTCGGCCGGGGCAGACTGGGCGAAGTATCCTGGGCAGCCCAGGCTGCCTGACTAGAGGCAAGCCTGCTTTGCCAGGTTGAACCGGCCCCAACGACCAAAGCCTCCGAACCGAGGGCATGTCCCTTCAACCAGGGTCGACCGGAAGGAATGTCCGGAGCTCCCAATCTAGGGGCTAGATCGCACGGCTGGGGTCGACTGGGTAACCCGTCCGGAGCTCCCAAGCCGGAGTCATATACAACCGGCCGGGGTCGACTGGGCGGGCTAACCGGAGCTCCCAAGCCGAGGTCCAGCGGCACAGGCTGCCGGTGCGTTACAGGGAAACACCATCGGGACTCTTTCCGACCCTACGGGAATGATGTACAAGCTACAATAAATCACATCGCCCCAAAGTAAAATATCGAAGGACGCAAGGACGATTTGCTTCGTGTAAAGCATCCGCCGGTAGAAAAAACCCCCCTCTTTCGGGAGGACTTTAAAGAACCCATAAAGCAGACAAATACCGGCATTTGAAGGGAAGGAAGACAAGAACTTCTCGAATTTGTAATTTTCTAAAGGATCGCTGCCTGACACAATTGGAACGGCAATAAGTACACTCTTAAAAAACTCTGAATTTGCGATAGGAGCAGGGGGGCGAGTCCACTGTTTAATAAAGATACCCGACCATGCAGGGCTTATAAAATATCGTTTTTGGAATATCTGAGTATTCTGCAAGAAAGGTCCTGAGGAAGGTGGTTTTATACCGCCGAAACGCGTCGACCTGGCGTACAAATTCGCACTTTAATCTGCGATCCCTCAGACGCAGAATTGGGAGTGAATGTAGTATGTATGGAGAGAGTTGAGTGGATGTATTTGCAAGAATGTTAATTTTCTCTTATTTGTTTTCTCTGCATGGAATGGCTTTTATTGATCTCATTGTAGTACTATGTGTTTTATAGAATGTGTTTCTGGAAATGTAGAAGTTGATATGATAAATTGATAAATGATGAAATTTTGTACTATGAAATATAACTAAATATAAAAAAATAATAAAACTATAAATCCCAAAAAAATGTTGATGTTGCAACTATGTACTAAAGTATAAAAGTATAAGTGTTGGAGGCATATCGTTAGAATTGTAGAGGTCAAGGGGGAATATTTCTTATAGTGAACCGGCCCCAACGACCAAAGCCTCCGAACCGAGGGCATGTCCCTTCAACCAGGGTCGACCGGAAGGAATGTCCGGAGCTCCCAATCTAGGGGCTAGATCGCACGGCTGGGGTCGACTGGGTAACCCGTCCGGAGCTCCCAAGCCGGAATCAGATACAACCGGCCGGGGTCGACTGGGCGGGCTAACCGGAGCTCCCAAGCCGGCTAACCGGAGCTCCCAAGCTGGCTGGGGTCGACTGGGTTACCCGTCCGGAGCTCCCAAGCCGGAGTCATATACAACCGGCCGGGGTCGACTGGGCGGGCTAACCGGAGCTCCCAAGCCGAGGTCCAGCGGCACAGAATTTTTTAAGCCTTCCAGGATCTTAGCGGTTTTCTCCTCAAATGCATCCGCCAGGGAGTAACATAAGGCCTGCGACGTAGGGACAGTATTGGCCACACACATAGCGTGGGTTAAGTCCCTGACGATTTTAAATAAGGCTTGAGACATATTCGGCGCCTGATTCAAGGTGGCTTCCAAGTTCAACAAAGATTGAAGTGATATTGTTTGTATTTGCAGTGATTCAGCTACGTATATAAAAAATGTGTGTGATGACCTGTCAAAATTGATACCCGACCTGAAGTGAAGAGATCCTTGCCACTTGTTAGATGGTATGCTGAAAGCATCTTTACAATCTTCAGAGTTAATGAGGGATGCTATTGACTTTTTAGTCCATTCTCGTGCACTGTTTTCTTATGCCCAGGAACTAAAACGCAAATATTTATCATTTCGTGCTTTATGTGGCATCAAAGAAAGAGTCATCCCAACTGTGTTCCTTAGCTGACGGTTCTCAGCCCAAGGGGCTATGAATGCTGAGAGGGCCTTTTCACAAAAGTTTACATGGGAAGGAAAGTGTGAGCACACATGACCAAAGACTCGCTGAAGAAGTATTGTATGGTGTACTACAATAAGATTAATTTGCAAAAATCTCTTTGGACCTCATATACACTATACGTACACTGTCTATATACCATGTTCTTTCAGTGCAGAAAGCAAGCAATGATAAAAGCGAAACGATCCATAAACACCGGAAAAACACTTTTCTGTTGTTTTTAGTGGCGTGAAAATGTGTAACCACTGTTTTTTAACCTCATCGCTGCTAGAGAGTTTCCCCTGCTGTGCTGCACAGCAATAAAAACGGGTGTGGTCATGACGAGCTCAGCTCGTCATGAGCACCTGAGAGGTATATGCCATGACGAGCTGAGCTCAGCTGAGCTCGTCATGAGCACTGAAGGGGTTAAAATATTGAAAACACTGACAAAACCCCACCAGAATTTACCAAAAGTAGAAATTGAAAACAGGACAGTCTATTTATAAAGCTGTGGATGAATACTATGTGAATGTGGATTCCTCTAAACCTTTCATATGAGCTGCAGTACAAATTCACATCAGGTTGTTGCATGCGCAAGGCCATCATAAAAACAACCATCAAGAAGGCGCCATATACTAAGTATATGGTTTCACACAATAGTGACATAATGACATAATACACATAGATCCACCTACATTGAAACAGAAATAAAGAACAGCAGTTATAAGAAGACTGAGCTACTGTTCCACAGTGGGGTCAGCATCCCATCTCCAAATGGTACAGTGAAAAGTGGCCTATGTTCCTTTACTAGGGATTTGGCCATGAACAACCACATAGTATTCACTGCCTTGCAGCAAGGCAGTAGTCACCATTTACAATGGATGGTTGATACACTATGGGTGAGCCCATGTCCTGCAGAGCCAAAAGCTGAATAAAGCCATTTTCCCTTCCCTTGCTACTGACTTGAAAAATATGGTTAAGTTATCTCTATTTACAGGATGAATCCACCTTCAACTAGAACACTTTACCCCCACATTTAAAGCAGACCCCTAGTTTTAGCGGTTTATTGCCTGATCTCCTACCTTACATCTTGTAAAAATATTTTGTAAAAACATTTTAACTATTCAATTACAAAAATATGTTCAATCTTCACACAACTTCTAATCTGGGCTCTGACACACAACAGGAACAAAATCAACTATTACAGATATCAGAGAGGAACTCCTTCTCAGACATAATCAGAGCCAGAAAGTTGCTCTGAGTTGACTTATCTTACAACACCGCTGAGCATAACATAGTGATGGACACACTGAAGGAATGGATTACTTTGTCAAAGATGAGACTTGGAGAGTACCCATGGACTCTTCAGCATCACAAGGTGGCATACCCCAAGGTGGTTCTGTGCTCCCTCCACTGTTGCTCAACTGTTATATTGGTGTCCTGTCACAAGTGCTAGTCTAGTGCATAATTAGATTATAAATGCACACCAAACCTCAACTTATATAGTCTGAAAAATAACTCTGTGCTTTTCCATATCATCACTCTCAGAATGTAATGAGATAAAGCCTCCTCTGCCCACTGCTGTTTGGAAATGCCCACTAGGTGTCTTCCTGTGTGAGAGGCCCTATGTTTCTCTGCTGTCGAATTCACATATTACGACTGCCATTCATTCTTGCAGTGGTGTAATGAAACTTAATGGAGCCCCCCCGTAAGTACATGGCAGTTCCCCCTTCTGGACTCAATCAGGTGCTCTCAGGCCGGGGTACTGTGGTGAAGGAGCCCTCTGAAGTTCGGGGGCCTATGTTCAGCCACGCGTTCTTGCTGCACTTGGTGCTCCAGAGTCTGAGCACCCTCTATTCTACACAAACAATGGTGATGAGCCGGCTTATAGTGTGCCACTCGTGAAAATCAGTGAACATGAAACACCAAATCAGGTATCAAATTGAATTTGTATCCCTTGTTAATTGTGCTAATGACCCTGCAGAGTACAGAAACGTTACAGAGCAACAACATAAATATGGAAAGGAAATGGTCATGTAAAACTGCTTAAAGTTACTAAGAAAATTACCTTGATGCAAATAAAAACCTTCTTTTACTTCAAACATTTAACAATTCTTGGACATTACGGTTATGGCAAATGATATATGTGCAGCATGAGCTGGATGTTCTAGTTGTGCCTCTCACTACAGTCCAAGAGTAAACTTGTGCTGTTGTACCCAACTAATCCCTGAAAGTCAAATCCTAAAGAGGATACACTTTACAATTTAGTGAGTTCACAATAATGACATGAAGAAATGTAATGAAGAATTTGTATAGCGCTACATATACTAGGTGGTGTCTAGGCGCTAAATCAGCATAAAGATTATATATATTACCGTGGGGGCACCCTAAAAAGCCATTTTTTCAATGGCTTCCTAAATTTGAGCAAATTGGGTTCTTTTCTTTGAGATACCGGAAGGGAACTCCAGAGCCTAGTGGTGGTGTAGACAAAGCTTTTTCCTCCCCACTTTATGTGCCTTGGGGATGATCACATTACCACTGTCTGACGATCTAAGTGGTCTGGCTGGAATGAAAGATTTGAAAAATTGTGATGATTGCCACGGACCAAGACCATGTCTAGATTTGAAAGCAATGCATAAAGCTTTGAATTGAATGCGTTTTCAGATGGGCAGCCAGTGTAGCTCCGTGAGAGCCCTAGAGACCAAATCATAGCGAGAAAGCCCAAATAGGACTCTTGCTGCAGCATTATGAGTCCTTTGACGTTTGTGGATGCTGAGCTTACTTGCACTGGTAAATAAGGCGTTACAGAAGTCCAGCCTAGACGCAATTAGCGTTGTGACCACTTTTTTTCCTTAAATCAAACGGAATTATTTTAAGAATATAAAAGCATGCCGATGTGGTGTGCTTGATCTGAGTTTCAAATGACAGCGTAGTGTTGAAAAAGACCCCAAGATTTTTCGCTTTATTAGAGGGTGTCCGAAGAGGGCCCATGAGATTGGGCCACCAGCTGTCTGACCAAGTTAGAGACGGATTTCTAAAGACCATAACTCCCGTTTTTGATTAATTCAGTTTTAAGCAATTATCTTGCATCCAAATTCCTATGTGGCCTATACATTCTTGGAAATGAGATGCAGTATCAGTGGAGAAGCTGTTAATTGACGGAATGATCTGTGTTTCGTCCACATAGACCATCGTATCGTCTGCATTGGACGCCATAGATGAACTTAGCCAATAGTACCTGGTTCAGGTGTTTTAACATACAGCAGTCATAACTGGGTCACATAGTCCCTGGTGATCAGATTTGACCGCACAAAATACACATGCAAGGTACAGACCTGTAGGCATTGAATAGATACTTGAGACACAGGTTTCACTAAATCTCTTTTCAACTCTGTCAGTCCATATACTGTTGGCAGTGGTTCTTACGGTAGAGTGTTATCTCTGTCTTCTTTCACCGCAATCTGTAACTACCGTTTATTATGTTCTGACCCTGGATATGAATTGTATTTCCCTTAAAATGTGTATTGTTAATTGTCTTGTATCCCATACTTAATGTTTCTAACTCAGTCCTTGTGTAGAGCCCTCCAAATCTCCTAAACTAAGTTTCCACTACAGAAACCTGATTAATAAACAACAATTAGCCGTGTTTACAGTAATCTTCCACAAACTTATTTATAGTATAAAACAGGCCTTTAAATCTTGTTCTTATCTCGTCACTATTGCTGGCCTCTCAAAGACCGAGGTCAAATGTCAAGTTGCGTTTTTGTGGGAGCCTGGTGTTTATTTTGCTTCCGTCTGACTTCAAAGTGAGAATGTTTATAGGAAGGAGGAATGCAGCGTACTTTCTCCGTGGAGCCTGCTGGTGCCCTTTTTTAGGTCTCGCTCGAGACCTATTGCTGTGGAGTTGGCTCTCAAGGGAGACAGACCTGGGCACGCGCGTCGATTTCACATCGTGGACGCGCATGCCCAGCCTCACGGAGCTGTGCACATCTCTTGCTCCACATTCCACACTCACAGCGGCAGCCTCTCACAATCACGCGCGCACACAGCCACACTCACGGAAGCACACACATGCGCACACACTCACACACGCTGGCGCGCAAACACACACACCCCTCCTCCCCCTTACCTCAGCACATCTCTTGTTGCACATTCACAGCGTCAGCCTCTCTCATTCACGCGCGCACACACAGCCACACTCACGGAAGCACATACACACACGCGCGCACACACACACATACACGCAGGCACACACACACACCCCTGCACCACTCCAGAGACAAGCCATATGCATATCATGTTTGGTCCTGATGAAATAGGAACCATCTAACAAAACTGCAAGGCCATGTTGCCAGAGCTCAGGGAAACATGTAACAGCAACGTGGTTTCAACCTATTAGGCATCATGAAGTACAGCTATATTCCTAAATCATAGTGATCACAGGACCCACATCTGACCATAACCGTTGCACTTATGAAAATACAAAGAAGATAAGTAGAAGCCTTGGATTAATCTTAGTCACTAGTAAACAGTTTGTTTGGTAACATTGGATCTTTATAATATTGAGCAAATTAACTAATAAAAAAGCATACATCTACAAGGTGGGTTGCTAACTCACTCTAGGTAGTAGGTCACACATTTTCTCATTGCCTAACTTTAAAAGTTTCAGGAGCTGCAGAGTCCGTTTTCTCCCATTGAGCTACTATAACATGGTCACTGTCGCTGCCAGCCTTAGCTTGTTATGCAGCAACGTAAATGTGGACATCTTTGTCAATTCCGGTTTGCGACCCAACAGTACTTTGCAAGTTAGGATGTTTGCACAGTTAAAACGTTAAAAGCTATACTACACATTCCTGAAAGCTAAATCTGAGGCCATATAAAAACCACAACAGCTGAAACATCTCACACGGCATAATACCACTTGACTGTAATGAGAACTGTAAACAATTACGAGATAGCTTACTGAAAAAATAACCTATACACTGAACTAAATGTGTAACCCTGCGAGAACACAATAATCACTGCGATGAATAGCGAAAACCTACGCGATATACGGAAGCGCGCATCTGATAACATTAGACTCTGCTGTTTAATGCTAACGTTAACTTTTCAGTAACAGAGAGAGGTTTAGAAACAGTAATTAGGTATAGGAATGATCGCTGCCACGATAGATGCGCCAAATCTCCGAGAGAAGGTCACAGAGGTAAACGAGCAGTACAGAGATAAGAGAGGCGAAAGCCGTATCTGCTCACCCGGTGGGACTCAAGCGTCCACACTAATGAAACCATAGAACCAACTTCAAGAGGCCAGACAATTCATGGTAGAGGTGGCAACAATGGCACTCACCATGCGAGGCTCATGACCCGGAGATCAAAAACTGTGACTTAAGCCCGTCAAAAGAGGTCTCCATTAATTGGACGAAGTTTACGAAGTCTAGACCAACATAACTTCAAACGCTGGACCGGGCGCTTTGCTCACCTCTGCTTGTGCACTGATACCACGCAGCACAGACACAGATTTTCTCCCGCCCCTCAAGCACTGCCGTGCCAGGGAGATGGTGGCGCCAAACTTCCGTCCAACCTCTGCCATCCTGCGCAGAAGCAGATTGCCAACAGTTCTCGCGTGATGAGATGAGGTCAGCTTCCGGCGCTCTCCTCGTCATTATTTTAGTAAATAAGGAGACCAGCTATTAATAATAAAAATAAAATTCTCTAAACCTCACAATAACATTCTAAATTCCCCTTATCTGTAGATATTAATAACAACCCAGGTGTGAAAGAAAAGTAGGACAAGCGTGAAGGGCGGAAGAGACAGACAAGTGCACGAGCAGAATCGGCTCTGTGGACGCGCTTCCACGAGCCGATTCTAAAATGGGAGCGCGCCTCCCAAGGACAGCTTTTGCGCGTTCAATTGCATGTGATTGGTCCTCGCCGGAAGACCTGCTGGGCGTTAATTATGGGTGAGTGCTCCTGTCCTGAACACTGGTGAGCAGGCGCCTTACATTGGTTTACTTATGATAGCAACCTCTCTGGGAGACGTGCTTCGCGGCCTGGCGGCATGCTGTGATAATTGCTATGCTATTTACTTTTTAGGTCTCGCTCTCGAGACCTACACCGAGATGCCTCTCAAGGGAGACAGACCGATGCACGATCCGCTCAGACAGACCGGTGCACGAGCCGCTCAGGGTCTGTGCACGCGCTTATGCAGGCCGGCCGAAGGCACGCACACACACAGAGACAGACGCGCAAACAGACGCACACACACACACAAACACACACACATACACACACGTCGCCCCCCCCCCACGCACACACACTGACACACATACACACACCGCCCCCTCCTTACCCGCCGCCGTCTGTGCATGGAATGACCCACATCTTCCTCTCCTGCCTCGATATCTTGCTCTACCTTCTTCGCCGGCGGCAGTCCCAGGGCCGGTCCTCGGCATGGGCGGTATGGGCAGCTGCTCAGGGGCCCCGCCGCACGCCCCGCAGAGTAGACCGCAGATCAGTGGGCCCGGCCCGACATGAAATCCGGAAAGCGCTGCAAGTTAGTGGGACTAGTGCACCGTCACAGTGCACGCACCCCCGCCGTGTGCGCGGCAGCCGTTCAGTGATGTGGATCCCAGGGCCGGCAATCTGGTAGCGCTACCAATGACGGCCCTGGACATCATTTTGGCCAGCCCCCACTCAGCAGTGACGCAGCACGCCCGCGCTCCCTGACCTACAGTCTCTACTCTCTTTGGCCAGGAGCAGGGTGGAGTCGGTTCGGGCGCGTTGGTGTAACGTCTTAGATCAAGGTAAGACTACTGTAAGTTTACTGTCTGGTTCTGCGTAGGGTTCCACACTGACAGTAATCACATCAAGTATTCCAAAGTGTGCGTCACAAAGACTTAGAAGTGTATGCACGGATTATTTTACTTGAATAGGGCAAACCCTTTCTAATGAATTCCTCATGCTTTGGAAGGGTTCAGAGTGTTTGATGTATGCAACGCTGCGCTCCTTCAAATATCCTCCCTCCCCCACGACTTTGTGTTTGACAAACTAATTTTTCCAAAACCGGCGCAGTTAGATTTTCTGATATTCGGAAAACGCACGTTTATATCTTTATAGAACATTTTCTTCTGAAATCGCACAGTTTACATATGTGATCCTCATAACAAAGTTTAGCTTTGATTGTTGGGGTGTCTTTCCCAGGTGGGTTGCATATTGGCCGCTATAGTACTGCGAGACACGCTTATGTGTTCAAACTCCTGGTTTAGGTTACTTGTGTCTATTTCTGATGTCAGTAGGGTCAAAGATCATGTGCCATCGCTTCATGTTTTCTGATTGGTCATGTGACTTCACTTTCTGTGATGATGTTATAGGTCAAAGACATGTGATGTCACTGCCGATACCCCTGCTATTTTGTTGAATTGACATCCATGCCCATAGCTGAATTATCTAAAGTCCTCCTTTGTAGGTCTTCAATTGGTGACAATCTGGAATATTTTACCACTTCACCCTCAAATTAAGGAGGAGCTAAAGATTACCGCGCTGACACAGTCCCTTAAGGTTGACATTAACACTTTTCACTTACAATACATATAGGATGCATCATAGACACCTACAGGATTAGGAGTCGCAAAACAGTTACAAGAATCACTTCCCAGACGTATGAGGCTGAAGTTTATTCACCTGAGATTCAATCTAAATTCATTAGCATTTTTTAGGCTTTGCTGGAGCAGTTTTCAATCAAGCAAAGCTCAAAGCTGATTATACAGGCACAAGAAAGAGCCCCTTGCGCATATTCTATGTTCATGTCTAGTATTGCTCGCTGGCTAAGGCCTGCGCTCCCCAATGCAGGATTAATGGGCTGTCGAGAAGCAGCTGCATATTGCTAAAGTGGGTGTTGCCTTATGCAGATTTGGAAGGTTATTAAATACTTGGATGTTATTTTAAACCTTTGGTGAATAATTTGTCCTACTATTTCTATGTATCTTGTAAATGATTGCTGCTTTTAACCGTTTTTTTATCCAAAGTGTCTGCTACCAGTTCACAAATTGGCTAAGGACTTAAATATTTACCTGTAATCAATGGTGTAGCAAACCGTGAAGGGAGGGGTGGTCCTGCAAAATCTGCTGAAGAGGCCCCTCACATCATAGGGGCAGAGGGGGCCCCCTCCAGTATGGGTACGCCTGGGGGCCTCCCAGCGCCGCAGGGGTTGGGGGGCCTTTGTTATGCCCCTTCATGTAATAACTTTTGTATTTGTGCATAAAATTAATTCTTGATGACAATATACTATATATCTGATGAATTTGCATGTACTTCGTTAGGATCTGTTTATTTACTTTCAACAAAACTTTTATAGTGTTACAATATTGCTCCGACATAGGTTCAGAAGCATGTGACTAAGATGTCACGGAGCTGATTAAAGCTGCAGACCAAAGGCCCTGATTCAGAGTTCTTCGAAATCAAGGTGCTGTTTATCACACCTCATAAATAATTATACCCCAGGGTATGTTACTTATCGGATGCAATGAACAGAGCAGATTTTGAGTTTTTAGAGACTAAAATGAGAATTCAAAATGAGAATTTTAGTGCTCATCACACAAATTATTGGATGCGTTAAATAACACCCAACTCGGAAGTTCAACCCCTGAGCAAACATGAGTTTGGACTGGGGTAGGAAAACACCGACCCACTGATAATCATACTAATTCACCACTAATCCTCTCTGGGTTCCGGAGTAGTGTGCTACTCGCCGAAAAAGCGATTTGACGCTTCATCAGGGGTAGTATTCTAGAGAAACAATGGTCCTTAGGCAAGGGGGAGAATGTTTACAAGAATAAATATAGACTAAATAGAACTATATTGTTTGAAAACATGTCCAGCCGGACAGTTTTAATATCTCAATAAAAAGTATTCACAAAAGAAATTTACACAAAGTGTGGTGGAAGTGGGACACCAGCCGATGTCCGACTAACCCAATAAACACACATACACAACATACAAAAGTAATAGGCAAGAAATGGTCATCCAAATGACATAAATTGTAAACAGATGATCCGCAGTATACACATATGCATGAGCAATTGTTGTCAACTATGCAATTAGTGCATTTCTGGTCGACGACGTTTCGAACCGTACAACATTTTGGTTCATCCTCAGGACAGTCAATTGTTGCCTAAAGAAGTGGCAATCTGAATTTTGTCCCACTATGGGGCAGAGCTAATGCTGTATTTTAGCTCAAAGTCACCGAGGAATATAATCGAAGTGTAATAGCGTAGGTCCACAATGGGGGTCCTTACGAGGGGAGGAGCTTCCCCCATTAGCTCTGCCCCATAGTGGGACAAAATTCAGATTGCCACTTCTTTAGGCAACAATTGACTGTCCTGAGGATGAACCAAAATGTTGTACGGTTCGAAACGTCGTCGACCAGAAATGCACTAATTGCATAGTTGACAACAATTGCTCATGCATATGTGTATACTGCGGATCATCTGTTTACAATTTATGTCATTTGGATGACCATTTCTTGCCTATTACTTTTGTATGTTGTGTATGTGTGTCTATTGGGTTAGTCGGACATCGGCTGGTGTCCCACTTCCACCACACTTTGTGTAAATTTCTTTTGTGAATACTTTTTATTGAGATATTAAAACTGTCCGGCTGGACATGTTTTCAAACAATATAGTTCTATTTAGTCTATATTTATTCTTGTAAACATTCTCCCCCTTGCCTAAGGACCATTGTTCCTCTAGAATAAATACCTACCCAAGGTCCTTAGCACATTGCGCCCTGGGTTCCCTTGTTCTGTTTATACAATCATCAGGGGTAGTAAGCACTCTAGAAATGCAATTACAATAATCTGTGCCCAAGTGTCGAATAGAGAAGCGTTGTTTAAAATGCACAAACATAGAAATTGTGTTTTACACTATTTCCTTAATAGCATATATCTAACAATGTTTTTATGAGTTATATAGTTCACTTAAGTAAACTGTACACAAACCACAACAGCATTAAACAAGCATTTGTACAGCAATAGGTCTCACATTTCCGAGAGTTTAAGCTATTGGCATTGTAAAAGATAATGGCCTTTATTTATGTTTTCAAAATCAATACATAAATAAAAGGCTATGCCATTTACAATGCCAATAACTCAAACTCGCGTAAATGCGAGACCTATTGCATTGCAAATGCTTGTTTTAAATTGTATTTTAGACATAGCCATCTCAAAAGGTATCTTGTTCTTCATCTGCACATAACATTTGCATGTTTTTTGCAAAATTCCTCTTTTTTGGTGAGTCTATTCAATTTGTGAAACTGCCTTTTCAGGAACAAAGTATAAAACTGCATTTCAGTCCCAGAGTCAGCCTAACATGGTGATCTTGGGCAATTTACACTGTCTATGGCCCATTCACTGCCAATCACAAGATAAAATCTTTTCACAGGAAAGAGCCAGCCACATTGTAACACAATTTAATAATGCTTGGTTTTCACATTGATGTGTAAAACATATGCTTTATTTATGCCATCTGTGGAAACTCGTTTTGGAGGACTGGATAAGTTTATAGGTGTTTTTTATTAAAGCTTTTAGGTGTATATTTAGCCACACAATAATTATGCATTCCATCTGCAACTGTGCTTTTTTCAAAACACATATTATTGGATATAAACGATTTTGTAATTTGTACTTGTAATTTCAATGGTTGCAGATGCAGTGGCAGGGGGCCAAAAGGTCTAGGAACACCCATTACTGCTGAATTTTACAACTAAACAAGCAGTCACACGTTCAGTTAACTTGCAGGCACTATGGTCACGATTTGAATAGTGTAGAAGGTGCTGTAGAACAGGGGCAAAAAGCTCTTGGAAACCCACTGAACCCAGATTATTACTATATTTTACCACTGAACAAGCAGTTACAAGTGCAGTTATCTTGCAGACCCGAGGGTCATGGTTTGAATGGTGCAGCAGGTGCAGTGGCACAGGGGACAAACGCTCTTGGAAACCCACTGAACACAGATGATTGCTAACTTTTTTTTTAACAAGCAGGCACAAGTGCTTACCTTGCAGGCACTAGAGTCACGATTTGAATGGTGCAGCTGGTGCAGTGGCACAGGGGTGAAAAGTTCTAGGAAACCCACGGAACACTGATTGTTGCTATATTTTACTAATAAACAGGCAGTCACAAGTGAAATTACCTTGCAGGCACTAAGGCAATGATTTGAATGGTGCAGCAGGTGCAGTGGCACGGCGTCAAAAGGTCTTCGGAACCCACTGAACATCGATTATTGTATATTTTACTACTAAACAAGCAGCCACATGTCCAATTACCTAGGGCAATATCTTGAATGGTGCAGCAGCTTTTTTTTTTTTTTTTTAAGGGCCACAATTGGTGGAGAAGCAACAGAGGAGGAGGTAGTTCGAGGCAACCAAAACATTTTTTATTATTAAAAGCCAAAGGGGGCGAAGCAATGGGTGATGCGGGAGCACCACTGAGCACATGGGATGAGGGTATTTGAGAGGCAAACATCACAAAATAAAGAGAGTTTGCACTCTTTTCAGGTCCCTAAAGAAAAACGAAATCCTCCGAAAGTGAGAAGTCGAATGATAACAAGTTATCCAATCAAAAGAAAAAAGAATGATAAAGAAGCCGTGCTGCAGGAAAGTACAATACAAGACATGGAAGGAAAGCAATCACATAAGAAGAAAGCAAGCAAAATTAAACAAAGGTAAGCGATAGGCTAGCTCTAAACCCAATGAGTTTCTAGTATGGTTCACAAGAGTTTTTCTGCTATCTGTAAGCGAGACCTAAAAATAAACAGGCATACAAATATCAACATGTAAACAGATATCACATCACTCCTATCCTGTGTTCTCTCCGATGGCTTCCCATCGAGGCTAGAGCTATCTACAAAATGGCGTGCATCACCCACAAAGCTTTGCACTCTTCCTCCCCTTGCTATCTGGTGAATAAACTGAAATTGTCTGGAGGCTCAAGATCTTCTCGGAATGCAGAAAAGTTCCTTCTTGAGCCCCCCTCCTTCAAAAGGGAAAAATTGATGGCACAATCGTTCTCAGGTAATGCGGTGAGAATCTGGAACTCGCTTCCTCCTTCGCTTCGTGCCATCACCTTCATCCAGATCTTCAAAGCAGACCTCAAATCTCTTTTATTCCAAAGACACTTTTAGAACTAATTCCCTCCTTCTCAGACCCCGCCAGGAAGTTCTTAAGTCATTGTAAATTTGTCATATATATTTATATTTTTGTTTGTACATTCTGTGCTTGCTGCGTTTGATAGTGTGTTCCTTATGCCTGCGTTGTTTTGATTCTATGGCCTGCTATTTTTCACCAGGAAGTTCTTTAGTCATTGTAAAATTTGTCATATATATTCATATGTATGCTTGTACAGTCTGTGCTTGCTGTGCCTGAGTTTGTGTGCCTTTTGCCTGCGTTGTTTTGATTCTATGGCCTGCTATTTTTGTTTGTTCTATTCCTGCAACAGTTCTCTCATGTAACGTAACTGGTTCTATTGTACAGTGCTCTGACAACTTCGGGTAAAGTCCGCGCTTTATAAAAATGCATTAAGTAAAAAAAACGAAATAAGCAACCTGTGAACACAGAACGGGTTTCTGCAACAACGAGCCATGAACACTGTACGCACATACGCGTGATCGACAGAAGGGCATGTACTTAAGAAACACAGAACCGTGAACAGCTCCCCAGGAGCATAAGATCCACCGACCCACAGAAAAGAGACCCTTGAGCACAGAATGCACATACGAAATATCGACAGCTGAGCAGAGAACGCTCACAGAGAACATCCGTCTACCCACGAGGACAGTCAGCACAATCAAAACAGAAACACGCGCGCTCGGAACATATATAAATACCAACGGCCGAACGGGAACGTACCTGCGGTGTATGACAGGAGCGCCCCGTTACAGCTGCAAACCTGTCAGGTGACGCGCAGCTGGCGCCCCCGCCGTCCAACCCTCATTTCACCACCTTAGTATTTAAAAGAGACCCGGTTTTCCGATGCAACTCCACAAGTGCTATGCACATGAATGTAAGGCTCGGGAGGACAGCATTTCGGGATGTGCGGGCCCTTCTCTGCACTGGCAGTCCGGGCTCCTTGTCCACTCACCTTGGTACCCGCTATGGTGGTTCCGGGGAGGGCCCCAGCCTGGAAGCAGAGCTCAGAGGTTTTCTTTTCCAGGGTGTTTCGGGACGGGCGTCGGAGAGTGTCAATCTGGGAGGCAGTCACAGTCCTAGAGGTGGGGAAATCTAGGAGGGCAGGAGTCTGCCTGGATTAGGTGTGGAGTGTGGGAGGGGTTTTGACGAGGGGAGGGGGGGGTTCTTGGGCGGGAGAACGTCTAAGATGGGAAGTCGGTAGTGGTAGGGCTGGAAAAAGGGGTCCAGGCGGTGGGGCGGGGGGCTCGCAGAAGGTGAGACTCGGCGCTACTGTCCTGGGCTCAGCAGGTTGCTGCAGCGAAGCGCTCGTCAGCCCCACGCGCGTCACTGCGTCGTAGCGAACGGGGGAGGGGTAAAGCCGATGATGACACCCCCACCCCCCCTCCAGATCTGCCGCTGATCACTCGTGCGACTGGTAACGGCCCGCTCACAAACAGCATTTCTCAGGGGTTCCGAGGCAACCCATTCCACCAGCTGGGCTGGACTGGGAACCGAAAGGAAGCCTGGCAAATGTTGTCAGACCAGCGCTCGTACTGCAGCCAGCGAGCCTGGCCACTGGGGGGCAGTTCTCCACCAAAGACATTTTTAAAATAAAAAGCAAATATGGTGTATTTTACAACACAGTTTCATTATAGAACTTCGTTTAATCATTGAATGGATATATGGAGCTAGGAGACCAGGCTGCATGGTTCAGTGAATAGTTGGTTGGGTGAATTAATTCAAGAAAGGATGATGTTGTAAAATGAAAAGAAGACACCAAATCCGGATAGGTGGCAGGTAAGTCGTTTAATACAGCAGACAGAAAAGTAACAGGACCGTATCCTCATCTGGCCAGGGAGTAACTGCCACATAATGGAATCAGAAGGTGAGGCAGAGAGAACCATGTAAGCAATCTAGAAGGTTGGGGCTAGGGCAAGCAGGGAGAGGGCTGAAAGGGAAAAGCTATGTACAACACATCTCCCCCCTTTGGATACAAAACAAAAATGAGAGAAAGAAAGAACAAAATATCTGTAACAAACATTATTGAACATAGTCACTCAGGTAAGCTGGAGGATGACGGGAACGAGAACACCTTGAGGAAGAAGGAACATCAGAAATAGTATCAGAATTCCCAAGCACATTATCACACACTGATGAAGGGGCATCGCCACCACACACTGATGAAGGAGCATCGCCACCACCCACCTCCCCCCGTACAGCAGGCGAACCACACAAATCAGAATCCCGTCGAGCAGACAACATATAGCCACTGCAGCCTGTCTCAGCAGAATAGAGATTTGAATCTTGGGCATTGGGGACTTCCTTCTGATATAAGGCAACCCTTCTGTAGTTCCACTTAGCACCATTTTCAAGTAGAACGAAATGAGGAAAAGCCTTCTTAACCCGGAAGGGACCACTGAACTTAGAGAGGCCCTTAGAGCAGCGACCCGGCTTAACCTTGACCAAATCACCAGTGGATATGGGAAGAATGGAAGCTTTTGAAGAAGGAGAAAGCTTACCATCATCTCTCAACCAGGAAGGAGTTAGCCTGGACACAGGGGAACGCCCACGCATCAGTTCAAAAGGGGATTTTTCAGATTGCCCATGGGGTGTTGAGCGGTAAGCCCAAACCAGCTCTTGCACACGCTCGTCAGAAAAACACCCGCTAGCAACTGACATCTGTATCACACCCTTGACCAGACGATTGACCCTTTCACACAGACCATTGCTTTCGGGATTATAAAGACAGGTGCGGTGATGAGATATACCACATTCACGCAAGAAACAGGCCATTTTGGTAGAGGTGAGCTGGGTACCGTTATCCGTAATTAGAACTGAAGGGTAACCCTCATTCACAAAAACAGACTTGAGGAAAAGAATAGTGGAGTCAGTTGTGATCTCCTTCATGAAACGTACAGTCAGCCACTTGGAAAAGCAGTCAACAACAACTACTGCAAAACGTTGATTTAATGGCAGTTCACACATCGGGCCAATGAAATCCAAACATATTGTATGCCAAGGCAAGCTTTTAAAGGAAATGTTGCCAACTGATTGGGAACCAATAACTTTGAGACGCTTCTCTCCTTCCATGCACAAGGAGCATTTGACCACACAATCTACAGCATCGCTGTCGATTGAGGGCCACCAAAAGTTTTCCTTTACACGCCGTTGAGTAAGGGTTTGGCCCAAATGGCCCTCATGAGCTAAACTGAGGATCTTTCCCCTCAAAGAGCTTGGAGGAACGTAGCGATCACCCCTCATGAGTACGTTTTTCCCGAACACGGACAACTCATTAACAACTTTAAGAAAGGGTCTGACAGCTGGTTCTAAGGTACTTTCTCTTCTTGCCCCCTTGAGAACAAGATTAATAACTGCTTTCAAAACATGATCTTCATCCATACCCTTGGACCACTCCTCAGCTGAAAAGGAACTCTCACACAAAGACACGACATCATGTAAGGAGGCAACAGCTTTATCATCACACTGTTCACTCAAGTAACCCCCGGGTTTAGGGGAAGAAACCGGGAGGCGCGACAAACAGTCGGCTTGCACATTCCTCCAACCGTGAACAAATTCAACCTCAAACTGGTAATCCTGAAGGCGAGAAGCCAACCTGGCCAATCTAGGGGAGCCCTTGCCTGTACCACCAGGTGCTAAAACATTTACAAGGGGTTTGTGATCCGTGCGGAGAACAAACCGAGAACCCCACAGATATGTTCTAAAGTAGTTAACTCCCCACGCAGCCGCAAGAGCTTCTCGCTCGATAACGGAATAGTTGACCTCAGAGGATGACAGAGGTTTCGAGGCAAAAGCGATAGTTTTTTCGCCACACTCATGTTTCTGAAGAAGAACAGCTCCAAGACCAACACCACTTGCGTCAACCATCAGAATAGAAGGACGTCTAATATCAAAAGGAGTGAGAACACCTGAGGACTTAAGTTCAGATTTGATGCAGTTAAAGCAAGACTCTTGCTCACTCGTCCAAGAGAACTTGACTCCTTTCTTTAATAAAATTCTTAAGGGAGCAGTCTTCGAGGAAAAATCTTTGACAAACTTAGAATAAAACTCAATTAGCCCCATGAAGGACCTGAGTTGTTCTTTATCTACAGGGGGAGGTGCCAGCTCAATAGCTTCTAAAAGATTTTTCTTAGGTCTTACACCCTCAGCAGAAAGACAGAAACCCAAATATTCAACCTCCTCAACCAAAAACGCACATTTTTCTCGGCGCAACGTGAGACCAGCATCTACAATTCTCCCTAAAGCACTGCGTAAAACATCATTGTGCTCCTCCAATGTATTGCCAAAGATGAGAATGTCATCTTGGAAGAAGATAATTTTATCTAGTCCTTTGAACACTTCAGAAACCATGCGCTGGAAAACACTGGCAGCGGAGATTAGGCCAAAAGGTAAGCGGGTAAACTGGAAAGTTCCCTCGCCCGTGATAAAAGCTGTAAGATGTTTGGAGCTATCATCCAGACGAATCTGGTGATAGGCGTGCTTAAGGTCTAGTTTGCTGAAAAACCTAGCTCCTTTAAGGGTGGACACTAATTCGCCTATATTGGGTAAAGGGAAAACATCGGCTACCACACATTTATTCACAGAGCGTAGGTCAACACAGAAACGAATCTTGTTGTCAGGTTTTTGCGAGATGACTACGGGAGAAACCCATGGGGAGGCTTCAATCGGTTCGATGATACCTCCCTGTAACATCTCATTAAGAACAGCCTTAACCTCAGCCCGCAAGGCAAAAGGAACACGCCGCGCTTTGTGCTGTACAGGAATACTGCCCTCCTTTAACAGTATCCTGTGTGTGTACCCTTGTAGTTCACCCAGTTCCTCACGAAAAACCTGACTATGGCTGGCAAGTATGTCATCAATGTAACAATCATCCACAACAAGAACGGGTTCATCTGCTCTGGGATTAACAATAATGTGTAGGTCGTACTGATGAGAACGACCCAGTATTGCGGGACCATCCACAGACACATAAATCTTGCCCTGGGTTGACCTGTTCTTGAAAAGAATCATGGCATTGAAGTAACCAAGGAGGTTGATTTTTTCACCCTGGTATCCGGATGGAAAAATATCACACTCTTCCAAATCCTTGTTACCCCAAATTTCATGCAACATAGACGAGGGAATGATAGTCCACTTGGACCCAGTGTCAACCATCAAATCAACCTTTTTCCCATCAATCAAAAACTTTGCTTTAATAATACGCTCTCTCTTCTCATCGCATGTACACACCGAATCATACAAAATCAATGTTTTGTTGACATCACGCTTCAACTCATTGTAGTCACATACCACAGTAACCCTCTGATTGTTTCTATTCTTACAAACCTTTGCGAAATGGCCTATTTTACCACATTTTAAACATTCTTTGTTATTAGCGAAACAAAACTTGGCATCGGAAGAATGAGAGTAACTCCCACATCTAGAGCACATTTTAGATACAAACTTGCTACCAGGTTGTGACTGTGGTCTACTGAACGACTGTTGAGACATATTTTTCTTTTGTAACACATAGCCTTTCTTTCTAACAATCGCAACAGCGGCAGCTTCGTCATCACTGATATCACTATTCACCAATTTATGAGAAACTTCAGCAACTTTGGTGTCAGAACCACATTTTGATAACTCCTTAATACATTTTTCGCTCTCCTCAACCACTTTAGCAAGTTCGATTGCTACCTTGAGAGTGGGGTTCTTAGCAGCCCACAAGCGCTCCTGGATTTTCCTATTGTTGACCTGTACAACCAATTGGTCTCTGATATGCTCGTCAGCCATTTGGCCAAAGTTGCATTTGACTGACAACTCACGAAGGCGGGCAACAAATTCATCGATACTTTCGCCCTCAAGTTGTTTGTTCTTGTAAAACCTATACCGTTGAAGAATTAGGTTTTCCTCCCTTCCAAATCTGTTCTCCAGTCTGGCAATAGCTTCTTCAAATTCGTCCAAAGGTTGTGACGTGGCAGAGAGAACCTGAGGTAAATATTTAAAAAGTCTTTGTCCCTCTTTGCCTAATGTGGTCATCAAGATGGCTTTCTTACGTTTGGCAGTGAAACCCTCCCCATCCAAGGCTTCAATGTAGTCATTGAACATAATAACCCAGTCCTCCCAAGGTGTAGAAGGATTGCCAGGTTCACTCAGGAACTGAGGAGGAAGAGCAATATTTATAGATTGCGCCATTATAATGAATATTGACCACGGGATACTGAACTCTCAATACAAACGGTACATGTAAAAACGATGTCCAATAAATAAGCTCAGCGCTACACTTCCATGCGTTAAAAGTATTAAATAACGTGCTTACTTGAGTGGTAAAACTATTGCGTGCCAACGACTTTAAATGTGATCGCGTAATCCTTTGGTGAAGAACTGCTCGCATCGGACTGATGCACTGTTCGCATCGGACTGCAGATGTAAACAAAGATGGCCGCCAGCGTATGTCGTCACGAAGGTCACGTCAATGACCTTACGTAGACAATGCGAGGCGTCCGGAAATGCAGTAAACTAGCAGGTACGTGATGCGGTAATGCGTAGTCCAGGCACGAGATACCACTCGCGGTAGCAGAAATTGTCAAGGCAGTTGCTATGGCTACGCAAGATACAAATACGACGTTTGATTCGGTTGCTACGCACCTCAGGCTTGGTTGTCAGGTGACGTTGTCGGTAGTAACCACTGAGGCAAAAACGCTGAAAGAGGAAGTAAAATCCGGAAAATTTCGACATCCGACAGTTGCAGGAGAAGATGTCGTCGAGGGTTTAAAGCGTTGACACTCGTGGGTTCGTCGAGGAACGGATCACTGTTTTGTTTGTCTTTTCATAGGCTGTAGCAGCATTTGGCCAGATGCTCCCGTCCAGAAGTCGCCAAAATGTTGTAAAATGAAAAGAAGACACCAAATCCGGATAGGTGGCAGGTAAGTCGTTTAATACAGCAGACAGAAAAGTAACAGGACCGTATCCTCATCTGGCCAGGGAGTAACTGCCACATAATGGAATCAGAAGGTGAGGCAGAGAGAACCATGTAAGCAATCTAGAAGGTTGGGGCTAGGGCAAGCAGGGAGAGGGCTGAAAGGGAAAAGCTATGTACAACAGATGACAATAAAGACAGTGGTGGCTGCCAACTAAGGAGAGTGGTGTGGGCGGGCATAAAAAAAGGAAAAGGTTGAATGGGACAAGAAGGGTCCGGAAAGTTATGCAATACTTTCACAAACCAATCAAACACCCTGACGAAGAGTCCAACTTCATCCTACAACAAGCATTGGGAAAGCCAATAGGTCTCGGAGATACAAGATTTTTAATGTCTTTGTACCAAGAGTATATCATATAAGTACGTTTTATTTATAAAGCTTTATATAGCGCAAACATGACCCGAGAGGGTATCAGAGCGCTTTACAGTGGGCAAAGTAAGAAACAAGTAAAAGACACACGTACCATCCCTAATACAAGAGTGGTACAATTAGAGAAGAATAACAATTTGAGGAACATGACCTCCGGTTGATCCCTTGCTCACTTTGCCACTGGATTCAAGATAGACTGGCTGATGAGGGTTATGAACCCGAAACCTGTCCCAGGATGCTTGTTTCTGGTCCAGGAAAGACATGGCTTGGCAGTTCGGGCTGGACTTTTCCCATGAGCTACAGGGTCAGACTGATTTGCATATGGCCATGTCTGAACTGCTGTGGGGGAGTGAGCTAAACCATGATGATGGATTAAAACCAGATCAGTTGACTGGGGGTGAGTGCTTGCAATGTTCAACACTCCATCCCTCAACCCCCTTTGGTTTTGCTTTGTTCGCCCTAAGTTGGTATGGTATGCCCAGACGAGGGTCCCTTGCTCACTTTGCCACTGGATTCAAGATAGCGTGGCTGATGAGGGTTATGAATCAGAAACTGGTCCCAGGATGTTTGTTTCCGGTCCACGGAAGACATTGCTTGGCGGTTCGGGCTGGACTGTTCCCATGAGGTGCAGGGTCAGACTGATTTGCCTATGGCCATGTCTGAACTGGGGTGGCGGAGTGAATTAAAAAATGATGATGGATTAAACCCAGATCAGTTGACTGGGGGTGAGTGCTTGCAATGTTCAACACTCCATCCATCATCCCCTTTGGTTTTGCTTCATTGGAAATCAGCAGTATAGTAGTCATGATCAGCAAATGAAATATAGACATGGGTAAAATCAAGAGAAACAAGGTGTGACCTTAAGCCATCCATTTGTTCATCAGAAGTGTTTTCACTTCCTTTTTGAAGGAGGCAGTAGACTGAATCAGACAGATTTCCATAGGCAAAGAATTAAAAATTTCCGTGGTGATAGCCAAGAAGGCTCTGTTGTAAGTTTTCTTTTTGTGGAAAATCTGTGGTTTCAGCAGCTGGGAACTGCTACTTCACGATGTTCTGCATACACCTGATAATCTAGCTTTTGTGCCAAGTACCTAGGGGTATTGAAATGTAAGGCTTTTTGAGTAATGCACACAATTTGTAGTTGTATTCTTGCCTCATAAGGGAGCCAGTTATGGGATTTCAATTCGGGGAAGATGTGTTTGTTTCTTTTTGTTCCGGTGACAAGTCTGGCAGCAGCATTAAGAGAGGCCCATAGAGGAGCCAGTTTGCATCAAAGCAGGCCGCAGAGTGTAGCACTTCCGTAATCCAGCCTTGGAATGGCTAGAGCTTGGATCCCAGATTTAAGGTTGTACTGTGGGAGGAAGGATTTTAATTTCCTTAGAATACTTATCTGATAATTTGCTTCTTTCGTGACAGTACTGATGTGATCCTGCATGGGCAGGTGTTTGTCTACTGTAATTCTCAGAGATCTAGCAGAGTCTATGTGAGGTGGGTAGTTGAGGGCAGTTAGATGCTTCATCCACAGGTTGATCTTAAGGTTGTGTTTAGGTGGCGTAGTGAGGAATTCCATTTTGATGGTGTTAAGTTTGAGATGGTTGCAAGTAAGCCAATTCTGAGTATTTTGTTCTGTGGAGGAGATTTTCAGGTACGATTGGGTGTCATCTGCAGACATGTGATAACAAATGTTAGAAGATGTCAAGGAGTCTGCTAGAGGTTCCATGAATAAGTTGAAGAGAGTGGGTGAAATGCCAGATCCCTGTGGGACCCCTAGGGTGACCACAGTGGGCTTGGACAGGGATTGGTTAACTTTGACTCTTTGGGTTCTGTTATGAAGGAATGAATTAAACCAATGTAGTACGGTCCCTGAATACCGCATCCTCCTTTCAAGTAAGTTTAGTAGATTCTTGTGTTTCACAGTATCAAAACGCAGACGGTAAGTTAAGGTGGATAAAAAGACACGCTTCAGTCTGATCCAGCATTGTTAATACGTCATCGAGTATGTGTGTGAGAGCTGATTCTGTGCTGTGACGTTGGCGGCAGCCGGACTGGCATTGGTACAGGAATTGGAAATGCTCTTTGTCGCTGCAGAGTTGGATCTGGACACATTTCTCTAGAGGTTTCGCCAGAGTGGGAATGATGGAGATTGGGCAAAATAGTTAAGATCTGAGCAATTTGCGCTAGGTTTTTAGGTCTCGTGACCTATCAATGCGCATGCGCATTGAGAGAAGCGAGACTATAGGGCTTTAAACAAAGTTTAACTAACTGTGGCGATTTGGTGCTGTGCCCGTGGCTTTTAGGTCAATGCGCAAGCGCATTGACCTAAAATGCACGTGCACATCACCAAATCGCCGTCTGTTCCCTCAGCCGCACTCCTCCCACACCTTTGAAGTGAAGCTTAGCTTCACTTCAAAGGCCCCGGCTGCTTCACACCCTCATGCCGCTCTCCCCGCTCCGCCCCCTCCCCTGCCCGCCGTGTGCATTTCTCCTCCCCCCCTCCCCACAGCAATGCCCTCCGTCTTGTTTCCTTTCTTGTTTTTTACTCTCATCCATTCTCTCTCACTGTGTTCCATTCCTCTAATACTAGGCGCTTCTCGAGTTCAGGTTCTCCCCTTTTCTTCCACTCCTCCGCAGCGCCTTGGTTTCCTCAGTGACTTTACGTCCTTCTAAGCGCTTCTCAAGCTCAGCCTCTCTCCTTCCCTTCACAGCGCTTTGGCTTCCTCAGTGACTTAATGTCCTTCTAGGCGCTTCTCGAGCTCAACCTCTCTCCTTTCGCTCCAGCACCCCTCCACAGTTCCTTGGTTTCCTTAGTAACTTTACGTCTTCTAGGCGCTTCTCGAGCTCAGCCTCTCTCCTTCCCTTCACAGCGCCTTGGCTTCCTCAGTGACTTAATGTCCTTCTAGGCGCTTCTCGAGCTCGGCCTCTCTCCTTCCCTCCAACCCTCCTCAGCGCCTTGGCTTCCTCAGTAACTTCGGGTGCTTCTAGGCGCTTCTCGAGCTCAGCTCCTTTTCTAAAGCTTCGAATAAATTTACTTTTCACAACATTCGGAAAGGTCTAGGGAAAGCTTTGGAAGTTCACATCATCCTTCCCCACTGTGCCCTTCTCCAGCAGTCTTAGTCCATCCTAACCACAAACCCGATCCTTTCTCCTAGCCTCTGTGTGATCTTGGGCGCATCACTCGAGCAACGATAATGGATGCAAGAAGTTCAGCTTGTTATAGCTATTTTGCCTAATTTATGAGGTATGGTGTTTGACAAGTTTTAAGTTTACTTCTTTTAAGCTGCTCACAAATAAACACGTTTTTCACTGCTGATTTCACAGCTTTGGAAGTTCACATCATCCTTCCCCACTGTGCCCTTCTCCAGCAGTCTTAGTCCATCCTAACCACAAACCCGATCCTTTCTCCTAGCCTCTGTGTGATCTTGGGCGCATCACTCGAGCAACGATAATGGATGCAAGAAGTTCAGCTTGTTATAGCTATTTTGCCTAATTTATGAGGTATGGTGTTTGACAAGTTTTAAGTTTACTTCTTTTAAGCTGCTCACAAATAAACACGTTTTTCACTGCTGATTTCACACGCAACGCCACTCACACACGCAACTCATCCACGCAACCCCACTCATCCACGCAACCCCACTCATCGACGCAACGCCACTCACACACGCAACGCCACTCACCCACGCAACGCCACTCACACACGCAACGCCACTCACACAGGCAACGCCACTCACACACTCAACGCCACTCACACACGCATCGCCACCCACACACGCAACGCCACCCACACACGCAACGCCACTCACACACGCAACGCCACTCACACACGCAACGCCACTCACACACGCAACGCATCCACGCAACCCCACTCATCCACGCAACCCCACTCATCGACGCAACACCACTCACACACGCAACGCCACTCACACACGCAACGCCACTCACACACGCAACGCCACTCACACACGCAACGCCACTCACCCACGCAACGCCACTCACCCACGCAACACCACTCACACACGCAACGCCACTCACCCATGCAACGCCACTCACCCACGCAACGCCACTCACCCACGCAACACCACTCACCCACGCAACGCCACTCACCCACGCAACGCCACTCACACACGCAACGCCACTCACACACGCAACGCCACTCACACACGCAACTCATCCACGCAACGCCACTCACACATGCAACGCCACTCACACACGCAACGCCACTCACACACGCAACGCCACTCACACACGCAACTCATCCACGCAACCCCACTCATCCACGCAACGCCACTCATCGACGCAACGCCACTCATCGACGCAACGCCACTCATCGACGCAACGCCACTCACACACACAACGCCACTCACACACGCAACGCCACTCACACACGCAACGCCACTCATACACGCAACGCCACTCACACACGCAACGCCACTCACACACGCAACGCCACTCACACACGCAACGCCACTCACACACGCAACGCCACTCACACACGCAACGCCACTCACACACGCAACGCCACTCATCCACGCAACGCCACTCATCCACGCAACGCCACTCATCCACGCAACGCCACTCATCCACGCAACGCCACTCGTCCACGCAACGCCACTCATCCATTTGCAAAACCAAAAGGTCAAACTCTTCTATTGCGAGACCTATTGCATTTTCAATGCTTGTTTAAGATGGAGGTTACCTGCCTTACTTTCAGGCAGTTAGGGATAGTTCCTTGGAAGAGGGAGGCATTTACGATCTTGGTCTATAAAGAGGGGGATAGACGATTTGATCTCCTTAAAGACATTTGGAAGTAAGGGGTCGACAAAGTGATTAGAAGATTTCAACGCTGTAAGCATGTTGTGAATGCCACTTTCATTGAGGGGAGTGAATGTGTGCCAGGAGGCATTATTTTTGGGGGAATGCCCAGGGTGACCAACAGGATGAACAGTCTGTGAGGGATGAGGCATGGTGTGCAGCTCGCCTGAGCGAACCCCACTCAGTGGATGTTTTGGACCAAGCCTAGCTGGGTGGTGTGTTGAAAGATTGAGAACCCAGGTCAAACAGGATTAGAAGCTAGCCTGAGCGAACCCCACTCCTGGAAGTTTTGTATCAAGCCTAGCAGGGTGGTGTGGTGGAAGACTGAGAACCAAGATCAAACAGGATTAGTTTAGAAGCCATCTAGATTAAGTATGGGCCAATTTGGCAGGTCTGCGGTCCGCGAAATTGCAAAAAAATCAGCGAATTTGCGGATTTTCACACGTAATCGCAGATTTTTTTGCAATTTGCACTCTACACAACTGGAGTACTTTCTACTGGCTAATCAGTAAGTGCTACCTCGTTGGGTAAATGTATAGTGCTTTTCCTACACTGCGAGAGAGAGTTGATAGTGGGCAACCCAGTATACCCTTGAGGGTTTGGGCAAAAGATATGATAGGGTGAGAGTACCTTCAAGGGATTTTAATGAGCAAAAAAATTTTGGGAAAACACTTAGAGAATTGAATCATGTGGGCTTAGTAATTTGAGCCCGCTAATGGAATTTATGCAACAACAGAAATTATATGTATTCAGAAACTGTCACTTTTTGGTAATCAGTGGGTGGAGAGAGCAAAATCAGAATTTAAAAGCAGGTTTATATAGACAAAAAATGTTTAATCTTTTTCTCTTTTCAGATCAAATTAATTTGATCCCAACATTTTAATTATATTATAATTTATATAACTTCTGTCGTTGCATAAATTGCATTAGCGGGCTCAAATTACTAAGCCCACATGATTCGATTCTCTAAGTGTTTTCAAATTTTTTTTTTGCTCATTAAAATCCCTTGAAGGTACTCTCACCCTATCATTTCCTACACTGCAGCTGCGTAAAGGGCCAGAAGATTTGTCTCCACTGACCATGTGTGCCTATAACTTTGCCACTGCGCCAAAAGGCGTCGAGGTCCCTTGAGTGAGCTGTCCATCATAGTTGGGAAAGGGCGGGAAGACGTTTGATACCGCTAGTGTGTGGTGCGGGGCTTCTTTGCGTGTCAACATGCCTCTTGTGTATAAAGAGCCAGAGAGCGAGCAGGGCAGCAGGTGAGGAGAAAGCAACCTCCTGGTCACAGGAACTACACGGGGATTGCGCTCGAGAAACTCATGGATTCAAAGACCTCCCTAGAGTATTACAGCTAATTTTCGATGGCAGATATGGGGCTAAAGCACACTTGCCCAGCCTCGACCGTGCTCACTAATGTTTTGGGCTGATTAAAACGTTACTGAATTTGAGCTTCAACTCGGGCACCTGCTTTATTTATATCTGTAGGTGCTTCCTGTTGAGGTTTCATTTTTGTGATAGGAGCCTCATGCCAGAATGAATCCTGCTCTGCATAGTTATCCACGAAGATGCCACCGTTTTGTGCAATTCCTCTACTCAACTTGAGTACTTTTACTGGCTAATCATCAGTAAGTGCTACCTCGTTGGGTAAATGTATAGTGCTTTTCCTACACTGCAGCTGCGTAAAGGGCCAGAAGATTTGTGTCCACTGACCATGTGTGCCTGTAACTTTGCCACCGCGCCAAAAGGCATCGAGGTCCCTTGAGTGAGCTGTCCATCATAGTTGGGAAAGGGCAGGAAGACGTTTGATACCTCTAGTGTGCGGTGCGGGGCTTCTATGCGTGTCAACATGCCTCTTGCGTATAAAATTCAGAGAGCGAGCAGGGCAGCAGGTGAGGAGAAAGCAGCCTCCTGGTCACAGGAACTACACGAGGATTGCGCTCGAGAAATTCATGGATTCAAAGACCTCCCTCGTGTATTACAGCTAATTTTCGAGGGCAGATATGGGGTTAAAGCACACTTGCCCAGCCTCGACCATGCTCACTAATGTTTTGGGCTGATTAAAATGTTACTGAATTTGAGCTTTAACTCGGGCACCTGCTTTATTTATATCTGTAAGTGCTTCCTGTTGAGGTTTAATTTTTGTGACAGGAGCCTCGTGCCAGAATGAATCCTGCCCTGCATAGTTATCCACGAAAATGCCACAGTTTTGTGCAATACCTCTACTCAACTGAAGTACTTTACTGGCTAACCATCAATAAGTGCTACCTCGTTGGGTGAATGTGTAGTGCTTTTCCTGGCATAAAGGGCCAGAAGATTTGTCTCCACTGACCATGTGTGCCTGTAACTTTGCCACCCCGCCAAAAAGGCGCCGAGGTCCCTTGAGTGAGCTGTCCATCATAGTTGGGAAAGGGCGGGAAGACGTTTGATACCGCTAGAGTGCGGTGCGGGGCTTCTATGTGTGTCAACATGCCTCTTGTGTATAAAGGTTCAGAGAGCGAGCAGGGCAGCAGGTGAGGAGAAAGCAGCCTCCTGGTCACAGGAACTACACTGGGATTGCGCTCAAGAAACTCATGGATTCAAAGACCTCCCTCGAGTATTACAGTTAATTTTCGACTGTGATATGGGGTTAAAGCACACTTGCCCAGCCTCGACCGTGCTCACTAATGTTTTGGGCTGATTAAAACGTTACTGAATTTGAGCTTCAACTCGGGCACCTGATTTATTTATATCTCTAAGTGCTTCCAGTTGAGGTTTAATTTTTGTGACAGGAGCCTCGTGCCAGAATGAATCCTGCCCTGCATAGTTATCCACGAAGATGCCACCATTTTGTGCAATACCTCTACTCAACTGGAGTACTTTTACTGGCTAATCAGTAAGTGCTACCTCGTTGGGTAAATGTATAGTGCTTTTCCTACGCTGCAGCTGCGTAAAGGGCCAGAAGATTTGCCTCTAGTGAACCTGTGTGTCTGTAACTTTGGTCCCTTGAGTGAGCTGGCCATCAAAAAAAAAAAAAAAAATACGCCGCGAGCAAATTTGCGAATTTTGCGGTAATTTCGCGAGATTCGCGTAGCGCGAAATTGCAGAAAATCCACGAATTTCACGAGCGGAACGGATTTTTGGCCCATGCTTAATCTAGAGTCATCCGGTGATCATCCAACTACATTAGAAGTAATTTTCACATCATCAGACATCATCAATCTCTTGAAGTCATTAGCAAAGCTTAAAAGCTCAGCCTGATCATTTGAGGATGACTTTTTTATTTATTGAAGTTTTGTATATCGCTAGCTGGACCCGAGGGTATCAGAGCGCTTCACAGCAAGTACAGTTATGAACCAGAAAATTTGGGCGGTAAACAAGAGCAAAGATCAAAAAAAGAGAAATAATAGTCTGCAGATCACCAGCTTGAAAGCAATATGGAACGGAGTTCAAGAGCGCATCTTCAGGCTCTGGGATATCGAGAACGGGAAATAGCAATCCTTCCCAGTCAATCGTGGGTTTCTCGTTACGATCGAGAGCGCTCGAGGAAGAGGGCTTTGAGTAGAATCTTGAATTTCGGGAAGGAGGTGGTCATTCTGATATGGGGGGATGGAGTTCCAGATCTTGGGAGCATTTCCCGCAAAGGATTTATTTGAGGTTTTGTGTTTCCGTGATTTCAGTGGGATGAGTAGGAGCGCGTTGGAACTTCTGAGGTTACTAGACTGACCGGCCCTTTTGAGTTTGGCGGCCAGATATTCTCGTTTGCCTGTGTGCAAGGATTTGTGCGTGAGGCAAGCTGTACGGAAGCTGGCTCATTGGTCGATAGGGAGCCACTTCAGTTCCTTAAGTGCCGGTGAGATGTGCTCGTATTTCTTTGTTCCTGTGACCATTCTTTCTGCAGCGTTGAGGGTAGTGGTAAGAGGCCCTAGGTGAGATTTAGCTGTTCCGGTCAGTGCTGCGATACCATAGTCAATTCTGGAGAGCACCAGTGCCTGAGTGGCCTGTTTCAGATCTTTCGGGGGGAGGAAGGGTTTTATTTTGTAGAGAAGTTGCAGGTTAAGGAACGCATTTTTGTCGGTTTTTGAGATGTGTTTTTTCATGTCCAGTTTGGGGTCGAGAGTAATCCCTAGGTATTTCACAGAGTCCGTTGGCGCAAGGGCACCACCGAGGGCCTCTAAGGCTTGAGCCATTCTACTATTTGGGGGTTTTCATCTCTATTCGAGATGAGGAGCACTTCTGTTTTCTCTTGGTTGAGTTTGAGGTGGTTGGATGAGAGTCAATGTTGGACCTCAATGAGTGTGACATTCAGTCTGTGAATGTCTGCGATCGATGTGGTTTTCAGATAAAGTTGTGTGTCGTCTGCATAGAGGTGGAAGGGGATGTTGGAGTTCCTTAGAAGTGACGTGAGGGGTTCCATGTAGATGTTGAAAAGTTGTGGGGAGAGTACTGACCCTTGTGGAACTCCTCTACTAACAGGGAGGGGGTCCGACTCAAAGCTGTTGATCTTTATTCTTTGTGTGCGGTTGTTGAAAAAAGAGGAGAACCATTTTAGAACCGTCTTTTCAATACCCGCTCTCTCCTGGAGGACTTTGAGTAGCAGGGTATGGTCAACTGTATCGAACGCGGCCGAGAGGTCTAAGAGGATGAGAAGGCTACATTGGTCAGAGTCGAGTGACATGTGCAGATCATCTAGGACATTTAGGATTGCGGTTTTGGTGCTGCAGCCCTTTCTGAATCCTGATTGGTGTGGGTCTAGTAGTTTGGTGTTCTCTAGGTGCTGGGTTAACTGTGACAGAACACATCTTTCAAGAATTTTGGATAAGAGAGGAAGGTTCGATACCGGTCTAAAGTTGTTCTTGTCCTTAGGGTCAAGGCCAGGTTTTTTTTGTAGCGGCGTGACTTGTCCTACTTTGAGGCAGCCTGGATGGTTCCCTCGCTCAAAGAGCTGTTGATAATCTTGCACCAAATTGGAGCTAGTGTAAGCTTCAGGTCTTTAGTCAGTCTCGAGGGTAGCTGATCAGGGAGTGGGAAGAGGGTTAGCGGAGGCGATTAGATTGCTTATCACTTCATCCTGGGGGCGGAAGGATGACCAACGGGTAGACGTGATCACTGGGGTGTTACAATTTGTTGCTGGAGTCGGGATCTCAGTGGGGGAGGAGGGCTTAGTGCTGAGCGATCGATTAATGTTGGCGATATTTTCATTGAAAAAGCTTGCAAAGTTGTCACAGTGGGTTTTGAACGCTGCCATGTTGGCTGTCACTGGATTGGATGTTTGGCTCCTGAAGATGTTAAAGAGTTCTTTGGGGCGGTTTTTAGCATTGTCTGAAGCGGAACAGAAGAAGGTTGTCTTTTTGCTCTTGATGTGTTTATAGTAGTTTCTGCATGCTGCCTTGAGTTGATCCCGATGGAGGGAGGCAGGGTTATTCCTCCAGGTTCTTTCTAGGGTTCTGAGGTGTCTTCTTTAATCATTTATGTCTGTGGTGAACCAGGACCTGGAGGGGATGCTTCTGGGTTTTTTAAGTTTCAAGGGTGCCAGCCGGTCCAAGGTGAGCGCCAAGTTGGAATGGTAGAGCGAGGTGAGTTCCGTGGTTGAGAGGTGCTCTGCCATGTTTGGGAGGAGCGAGCTTAGTCCTTCTTCGAGCTTGTCTCGGGAGACTCGGGATGTGTTCCTGACCCCTTTAGGAGAGGCCTGAATTGGTGGATGGGATTGGGCCAGTTGGTTGCTATGAAAAAGTATGATGTGGTGGTCTGACCAGTCCACCGGGATGATGCAGTCAATCGTGATTGCATTTTTGTCCGCAATGATTGCATCCAGGATCGCTCCTCTATGGTGTGTTTCCTCTGAACAGTGTTGGATCATATTGTTGTCTTGCAGGAGGGTGTTGAGAGATTGAATGAGTGGGTTTTTTGTTTCGTTCCATCTTAGGTTGAGGTCACCCAGAATTATTCTGTTGTCGCTGTTGAGTGCGGATTGGGTGGTCAGGTCCGACAACTGAGCTCCAAATTCGTTGGAGTTGCCTGGAGGATGGTATAGGAGGTGGCATTGTAGTGAACTGTTTGTGGGCGATTTGAAGTTGACCGATAGACATTCGAAGGAGTTATACAGGCAGGAGGGACTTTCTGAGATGGAGATTTCACTTTTGAGAATAATTGCTATGCCGCCACCTTTGTGTTCGGGCCTGTCTTTGTGGATAATTGAGAAACCGGGCGACACCAGCAGGTCCATAATGGGGTGGGACAGGGTATTTAGCCAGGTTTCTGTGATGAAACCTACATCCAGGTCATGGGAGAAGATGGCTTCTGCTATTTCCGTTGCATGTTTGACGGCAGAACGACTGTTGATAAGCATACAGTTAATGGAAGGTTCATCTTTTGATTTCGGATTGTCAGGCTGGGCTCTGGGTATGGAGGATAGATACGTTGGGGGTCTGGTGGCTCTTCGGAGGGGAGGGTCCCTACCCATTCCAGTAATGACTTGGATCAAGGAGATGGGAGTAGAGTTTAGTGGTGGAGCCTGAGCTAGCTGGTTGATGGGGAGTTTGTATGATGAGGCAAGTGCGGTCACTTCCTGGGGGGAGAGGGTGGGAATAATTCTTCTGGGTCTGTCTGCTGGCGACTCAGTCCGGGGTTTAGTGAGTGATGGCCGAGAACCTGGGGGGGTCAGGGACCAGTTGGGGGGCGGTGATTCATTCCTTCTGGGAAGCGGTGGGATGTGGGGTGTTGCGGAGTGAGGGGTGGGCAGCTGGAGTTTCCCTAGGGAGGATAAGGTTTCCTTCAGGCCATGAATCAGGGTTGCGATCTGTGCTTCCAGAAGATCAAGGCTTTGCATCAGCTTGTGTGAGGGGGTGAGGAGGGGAGGATGGGCGGAGCTGAGCCCTGTGGGTGAGAGGCTGTAGGTCGTGTCAGTTCTGGAGGGGTTAAGAGGAGGTTGGGGTGCTGACTCTAGTTTAGGGTTCGACTGTGGAAAAGCTGGAGGGGGAGAGGGGTTGAGGCCCAGTTGGGTATGGGAGTAGTTTTTCTCTCTGGGGGGGGTGGATGTGAACTTGTGGAGTGGGGGTTAGCAGGGGGGTGGGCTGTGAATCGGAATTGCTCGGGTGTCTGGATTTTCTATGGGCGGGAGACTGAGTTCTGGAAGTGCTTCGGTGCTGGGGGATGGGGGGCTGAGGGTCAGTTGAGGATGGGCAGGGGCCTGAGTTCTGGGAGGCTGGGTGAGATGGGTGGTGGAGGGGGGTTGGGTGATAGGGGGAGCTAAGGCTGAGGGTGACGTAGGACTGGTGGAATGACGAAACTCAGGGGGGTGGGGTCGCTGCTGCAACAAAACAACCAAATTATCTGCGGGTCTGGCAAGCTTAGGAAAGCTAAAGAGCAAACAGTACAAGCAGAAGGCTCCTATTCATACTTGGGGGGAGTCCTTTTATAAGGATGGAATCCCATCACCCACCAAAGTGGCATGCTTCATCATCTGGGATCTCCTCTTGCTTGCAACACCTAATGCAACCAAGGGCTACAACATCCTCACTGTGAGGGAGGAGCTAAGGGATGTTTTTGTAGATACTGATCAGTTGTCGGATCTACTAAAATCCACCTGATGTAAAGGGCTGTAATGTTTCTGAGTGATGGGTGCAGTGCATAAAGAAGATAGAGTGATATGTGATCTAAAATTGGCTACCAAGAGAAAAAATTAACTTTATTAGTTAACGCTTGGTGTCAAGATTAAAAAACAGTGCATGAGATGTTAGGAAATATTAGCTGCACATGTCCCTAAAACAGGTCTACATGTTTCGGCCATGGTGATTTAAATGAGATTGCAGCCTTCCTCATGACCTAGATATTCTATAAGACAGGTCAGGCACCATCGCACCCACTGACTGGCCTCAAATTCCAGGGTGAGGGCGCTGATTCCTGACAGTACCCCGCAGCAAGGGGGTTTCTCCAGGTTTTGCCTTAAGAGGACATTGTTCATGGAAGGCTTTTAATAGTCTTGGGGCATGCACATTAGACTGTAGTTCCCAGGATCTCTCTTCAGGTCCTTAACCGTTCCAATCAACCTTATAATACAACTTTCTGTTCTTCCACTTGGAATTTAGGATCCTCTTTACTTCAAACTCCTCTCCGTCTGCAGTTGGAATTGGCTTGGGAAGAGTTCTGGTCTGAGATACGGTGAAGATTTCTTCAATAAGGAGACGTGAAAGACTGGGTGAATCTTTAAATGTGCAGGCAATTTCAACCTATAAGTCACTGGATTTAACCTCTTCTCTATTTCAAAGGGGCCTATAAAGCGAGGTTGGATTTTCCGATTTCCTTTTAGTTTAACATTTTTGGTGCTAAGCCAGACCTTGCTCCCTATTAAATAATCGTCTCCTAATCTTCTCTTCTTATCTGCATAACTTTTGTACAATTCTTTAGATTTCTATAGCTTTTCTCTAGCTCTTTCATGAGTTTCACCTAAATGTCTGACCAAGACTATCGCTACTGGGACTGAAACTTCATCGATACTGATCATCATGTTTGGGTGTTGACCATAATTTAAATAGAATGGAGAGTGACCTGTAGAACTATTTTTTGAGTTATTGTGTGCAAATTCTGCTGGCCAAAGGAGGCCTGGCCAATCCCCTTCCTGATATAACAAGAATAGTCTTAGATACTGTTCTAAGCTCGTGATTTGTCCTCTCAGTCTGTCCATCTGTCTCTGGGTGATAGCTAGTAGAGAATCTAGTTTCAATATTTAACCCCTGGGTAAAGGCCTTCCAGAAATGAGACAGGAACTGAGTACCACGGTCTGAAATTAGAACCTTAGCGATTCTGTGTAACCTCACCACATGTAAACCAAACTGTGCGGCAAATTCTTTAGCACTAGGGGTGTCTTTTAGTGGAACAAAGTGGGCCATCTTGGTAAAAGCATCCACAAAAACTGGATCGTGCCGTAGCCCAGACTGGAGGGTAGGTCAACAATTAAATCCATGGTCACCGTGTGCTACGGGTGACGGGGTGTTGACCTTGGTTGTAGTAAACCCTGAGGTGATTGTCGTGTCTGTTTTCCCTGAGCACAGATCCGCAACCTAGTCATTTTTTGCCACCAGAATTGTCTTTTAATCAGTTCTTAAGTCTTATTTATTCCCTTATGTCCTGCCATGGGGTGATCATGCAGTCATGCAAAATTTGTTCTTGCAGTTCCAAGCTAGGAATGAACAAGGCTCCATCATGATAGGGCAACACAATTCGGATCTCTTGAGACACGTCTGCCAAAACCCATTGCTGAAGCTCTTCTGGAGTAAAAAACTCTCTCACTTTTTCATCCAGAGTTTCAGTTTCCCTGGTAACTGCTCCCACAATTTTTGATTCAGGAATGATCTTTTGGTCATCAAATAACCATCTTTTGTTCCTCCGTATCCAATTTGGATAAGGCATCCGCCTTACCAATCTTACTTCCAGGGCGGTAGGTGATCACAAAGTTGTAGTCCGCAAAGTATATAGACCATCTGAGTTGACGCGGCATCAGAGTTCTTGCCGATTTCAGGAATTCCAGATTCTTATGGTCCGTATATACGGTATGTCGAGCTCACATCAGGTAGTGCCCCACTCCTTGAAGGTATCTTTTATAGCTAAAAGCTCCTTCTCAGTAATTGTATAGTTAATCTCAGCAGGGAGAAGTTTTCGAGAGTGGTAAGCAACCGGATCCTTTTGTCTCTGGGATAGGACACCTCCAATAGCTTGATCTGACACGTCCGTTTCTACATAAAAGGGCTCAGTAGGATCCGCATGAGAAGGATGGGTACCGAAGTAAAACTCTTTTTGAGGGACTGAAAAGCAGCCTCCTCACCAGAAGAAAGGATCGCCTTTCCTTAACAGGCGAGTTATTGGAATCACTTTTCAAGAAAAGTCCTGGATAAATCTCCTGTAAAAATTTGCGAATCCAACATATCACTGTATTTCCTTTACAGTTGTGGGAGATGGCCAATCCAAAACTGCCTTGATTTTCTGCATAGCCATGGTAACTCCTTCTGGAGGTAGAACAAAACCAAGGAAATCCACAGAGTGGACATGGAATGCACATTTTCAAGCTTGACATATAAGCTGTGCCCCCGTAGCTTCTCCAGGATTCCTTTAACGTGTTCTAGATGTTCACCTTCTGACGCTGAGTAAATCAGGATGTCATCAATATAGACAATGTCACACTTTCAATATATTGACTCAATACATTGTTTAAAAAATACTGTAAAGCTGCTGGAGCATTACAAAGACCGTAGGGCATAACCTGATATCCGTATAAACCGAACTTGGTCCTGAATGCGGTCTTCCATTCATCGCCCTCTCTGATCAGGATTAGATGATAGGCCCCTCTGAGGTCGAGTTTAGTATAGATCTGTGCTCCCTTAACCTGGTCCAGAAATACAGAAATCAGAGGCAATGGATATCTGTTCTTGACAGTGATTCTGTTCAGGGCGGTGGTAATCAATACAGATTCTGAGATCGCCTTCTTCCTTCTTTGGCATCAAAAATACCGGCAAAGAGACTGGGGATTGAGAAGGCCTGATGAAACCATTCTTCAAATACGTCTGGATATATTCTTTCAAAAATATGTCCCCTTTTTCATTTAGGGCATAGATTCTACTGCACAGGAGGTTCGCTCCTGGTTCCAGCTTGATCTTGCAATCATAAGACCTATGAGGTGGAAGTTTCTCAGCATTGACTTCACTAAAGACATCCTCATAGTCCCAGTACATTTCTGGAACTTCTTTGGTACCTATCACGCACACAGATTCTCAGTTCTCATACAGACAGGCAGCTAGACTAGACTCCTTCACTTGATCTTTGCCGTGATAACAGGACTCCTTGCAGTATTCTGAGTTCATCTTAATCGATCTTTTCTCCCAATCAATTTGAGCGTTGTGTTCCATCAACCATGGAAGCCCTAGGATTAATTGAAATTGAGGCGCATCAATTAAGTTAAACTGTCGACTTTATCGATGACCATCTGGTAGAGCGAGTTCCACTTCTTCAGTGTGACTAACGATTGAACCACAAGAAAGATTAGTGCCATCTACCACTCTCGCTGCTTCGTGCTTAGTTTTTAGTATAGCTTGCAATCCTATCTTAGAAGCAAATTTTATGTCGCACAAATTTCCGGTGGCTCTGGAGTCTATCATAACCGAAATGTCCGGGTGAATAAATGTTCTAAATTTCAAGGTAACTGGAAGAGTTAGATGTGGAGCAGATGATTGCAGCGTGTTCGCCAACATGTGGGAATGCGGAGTTGTGATTTCTTTAGCATCCACCAGTCCAATCCCTCCTACTGGTGCTGCCGCAAGTTTTCCTTCGGTGAAGATTTTGGTTTCTTTGGGCAGGCCTTAACAAAGTGTCCCCTGACTCCACAGTACATGCAAAGGTTATTCAATCTCTTCTTCTCTTTTTCTTCCTTGGAAAGAGGACCACTCACCGCTCCAATTTGCATAGGTTATAAATTTGTGTGTTCTCTGCTGACCTGGTTCCTTCAGATTTCATCCGGTCAAACCTGGGTACATTCAGGCGAAAGTCCCTTCTTTTCTCGCCTCTTTGTTCAGACTGTCTATAAGCCAATTCTAGGACCAAATGGATGAGGGCGGAAACTTCTGTAGGTCGATTGGGTATTTGGGACAGAGCATCTTTGAGTTTGTCTTTCAAGCCTCTGTAAAATAATGCATCTCCTTTATTCTCAGGCCAATCTGTCTCTACAATAAGTTTATTAAATTGGGCCAGGTAGGCAACTAATTCCTTGTTTCCTTGCCTTAACTCCAGCAACTCGTTGTCTGTGGCCTGGAAAACTCTTCTCCGATGAAAGATACTCAGAAATTCTTTTTTAAATGCGTCAAAATCAAACAGGATAGCTGAATCTTTGTAGACCAGAGGCAAGGACCAGGAAGCTGCGTCACCACTTAGGTATTATAGAATAAAGGCTACCCAAGACTGTGCATCTGGGAAAATGGCGGACCGACACATAAAGTGCAGAGAGCACTGTGTTAGAAAAATGTGGGCTTTTTGAGGGTCACCACTAAAGCGTTCTGGTGGGGCTAGCGGGATAACTGGAGACAAGGAGTGTACGACTTGTGTAGTACTCCTAGGGTGTGGTAAAGGGGTGGAACTACTAGCTTGTGCATCCTGAGACAGGGCAGAAAAACTGGTGCCTGAGAAATAACCATCCATTTTGATGGCTCTCACCTAGAGGCCAATAGATCTTGTCTTGATGTTTTGTTCTCTTCTCTGATAGCTAACAATTCTTTTTGAATAGGTACTAAAACCCCTCCCAAACTCTTCTGGTCTAATCCCTCGGTCATTCTGCTCAGGTGAGTAAAACATTTGTGGGAACTTCACTCTGTCACAAGCTCTTACTTGAAGTTTCCCAGATTCTTCACAGGAGCAGAATGAAGCTATTCCCAATGCCTCTCCAAGTCTCCCCCAAGACTCTTCAAGAATATTTCTAGGAAGTATGAGGTGATTCCCAGGGGGAAGGGGGTAGGGGACAGAGAAGAGACAGCCTCATCTTCTAAATCTGGTGTCTTCTATACTGTCTTTTTCTAGCTTGTTTTTTTCGCAGTTTTTTCTGTATTGGACACTGTAAAATAAAATAACAATTACTAGAGTATAAAACATTTTCTATTAACTCATTACTGCACATTTCCAACCCTTCTAGAATGTAGCCTTTAGATACTGAGCTATTGCCTCTCCTGTTAATCTTGTTGTCTTGAGCTATTACTTCACTATGTTTTTTCTGTATTTGTATTTTAAACGTAGTAAGTCCTGCGAGAAAGTAAAAATGGCATTACATATCTACTATACTCTCTTTTGACATACTATATTCTATAGCATAATTCTAGAAAGGATAACCCTTTTCTTCCTTTTCTTTTCTTTAGGTGTTGAAGAGACAAAGGAAGATGATGAGGCCAACTGGTGCAGTCAGACAGGTATGTTATCTTCAATAAACTGTGAATTGACAGTTGCCTTTGTACTCCTTATGGTTAACTAACAAATTAAATAGGAAACGGCTACTTGAAAACTATTCACACTAGAAACACTGTTGCCACAAAATTATGCTACGACATTTTCTATGAGGGTACTTGCGTGTCTGACGACTTTTCCTGACAGCTGACGAAGACTTCTGGAATGCGTCAGGAATGAATTCCAGTTCAGGGATGTCTTGAAATTCTTCTTTTCTGATGAGCTCTGGATTCCTACGCGTAGCGAGATGACTAAGCTACAGCCGGGGACAAACGATACGAAATTAACTAACTACTCTCAAGCTACCATGGACGGAAGCGCGAAGCACTGCTTCTCGCCTGACGGTTCCGTTGAAGTGCGCACAGCTGAGGGGTAACCGCGAGCCTCAGCTGTGCTAGGAACCACGCGCTCATAATAGAAAGGCTGCAGCGCTAACCTTAGCGCTGGCAGCCATCTTAGTGGACCACGCATTTACCAATGAGGTCCAAGACAGGCCATGCACCGTTGCACCCACTGACTGGCCTTGAATTTGAGGGTGAGGATGCTGATTCCTGACAGACATGCAGTACTCAGTATAGCGTGGAAGCTTTGTGGAAGCTCCGCCCACCTTTTTCATTGGCTTAGGTCCTAAATGCTGCCTTCTGATTGGTTTTAGGCTTGTTATTCCCTCCTTATGATGAGCATGTCGTCATTTGTATCCTTCCATGTCTATTGGTCCCTTTACTTCAAACACAATTTTCTTCTCGTGCCCCCCTCCCGCAGTTCGTTGCTTCTCGCCCGCACTCCCGTTCATACGTTCTTGTCCGCCCACACTTCTGTTTCCAATGCAATAGGTCTCGCGTAAATGAGAGTACTATTGCATTGCAAATTCTTGTTTTTAAGCAGGTATAACTAAATAAATAAGGCAGACTCATAAAAGCCTACGCACAGCAGCAAGGGCCGTAAGTGCAATAGTAAAAAGGGCTTGATGGCTCGGCCTTGCTCTCTTTTCACATACTCCCAGACTTTGCACACATCTGCAAGCAGGAAACTGCATTGATTCTGGCATCTCAGGTAAGGGCCTGTATGCGGGACCGATTCGGAGAAAATCAAGCATCGGGGATGACCCGTGTGCTTACTCGAGTCGCACTATTTTGCAACCAGCTAAGATAGCGATATCCGGAGGCTGGCAATTATGTTGAGCTGATGCACATAGCTAACCATTAAAAGGTATCAGATATTGCCTCTGAGCCGCTATGCACAAAGGTGCACAGCCATTGATGCTGTGAGGCCCGTAATGTGCCAGCAATTGCTGCAAGCCTTAGCTAAGATTGAGACAGAGAAAAGTGGATGAAGTAGGGTGGAAGCGCGTGGACAAGCTTTCACAAAAGTGGGAAAGTCAGCTAACAGGTCAAGACGATGCAGATCTACAGAGTCCAGGGTCTGGCTTGTCGTCTCTTGCAGCCCATGTAGGAGCCGAGCCCTGCAAATGTTTGCTATTTACAGCAAACATCACAATAAATATGATAAAGTCCATTCAAGATTTAAAAAAAAGTGCCTTTCTTTAACATGTGTGTAACAGGTGCGGGAGGAATTGGTAGGAGGCGTGTTTTTGTTATCGAGGGTTTTATTGAGGCAAGTAAGAAATCGGTACATCTCTTTCTAATAGGCATTGTTCGTCATGGCGATCTGCTTCGAGTGGTCCGGCTTCTTCGGGGTTGTACCGTCTCGCTTCTCCGAAACCCGTCTGGGCTCCTCCGAGGTCGATAGCCGTCGAGGTCCGTCTTGCCACTCGGTTTAAACAAATAATACAAGTGTCAGGGAAGTGTCCAATATCTGTACAAGTGCCAAGGGAAGGGAGTGAGGGAAAACACTCGTGTCACACACTCGGGACGTCGGGAAGGTGCAGTGACTTAGTGCTCAGGGAGAGGAGTGTCGGGCTAAGGGACGTTCCCGGGTTTTACGGTAGTCCCTCCCTTTCTCCCCACCCAGCCCCTGTTCTTGTGCCGTACCTGGGAAAGCCACACACCTCCCCCGGGTGTGTGGCAGGGCGGTTCGTGGGTACGTTGGCCTCCTGGCGTACTTTCCGTCTGGACTGCTGCTTCTCCGCTCGACGCTGCTTCTTCCGTCTCTCCTCCTGACTCCTCCGCTCTCCTGATACCGCTCCGCTCCCCTTCCGACTCCCTCCACACGCCAACACTCTGGGTGAATAAACACATCGCCTCCTTCGCCTCTTCCGCATTTGACGTCGGAGCCTCCTCGGTCGGCCCCTCCCACTCTTCTGGTGACGTGCAGTTAAAGGGCCAGTATATGTCCTCCTCGCCCGGTGCTCCGGCCCCGAGGATAGCCTCCGGAAAATCGTTCTGTGGAGGACAGAGAAGGGAGGGGATGCTGAGAGTACCCCTCGAGGGTCCCGAAGTCTCCCTTCAGGGTGGTCAGTCGTCCTGCCACGTTACAATGGGGGACAAATATGGATTTCCACAGAAAAGCTTACATCACACTTACTGGTTCTTGGTGAGAGATTCACCTGTTGCATGATTGTGTAGAGTCCTGATGTATTATAACCCAAGCATAGAGGTTATCATCCCATGAATGCTAAAGGTACCCTTAGATGTGAGCTGCTCACAATAAGATATCCTAATATTGCCTTTGCTCATTCCCAGGAATTCTTTCAGTTCTGGATCCACGGGGAAAATTCTGTGCATAGTAATAACTCAATTGGCGTTTCCCTGATGTTATACTTGTTGGACTAGAGGTCAATGTACAGTTAGTATCTCTGCCTACATGCCTCAACAATAAAACCCATTTACCTCGCTAAGAAGCTGTGAATACTGAATGGCAGCAAAGCATGGCGCAGACATAGGATGATTTGTATGCTGCGCCTATGTATGGAGTTGAAATATTCACTTACAAGCTTTACTTTTATTAAAATAAAAAATTACGAGATTAATTTAGTTTTTCTCACTGATCTGGCTTCAGACCTTCCTTTGAGCGTACTTTTACATGGTGGGAGCTCTTTAGTATTTTAAGAGAGTTTAAAGCCAGTGGTAGCATTTCAGTTTTCTTTTTCATGAAGGGTAGATGTTTGTGCACCTGCGGACCAAATTCTTTGCTGTAATAATTTACTTGGGAAAAGATTTCAATGCAGTGGAGCAATTTTGCTTCTATCAAAAACCCCTATAAAAGTGTGAGGTAGTAGCAGTTCTGATTAATCTGCAACCGCGGGGGAGGGTTGGGGTGGGGGAGGGAGACACGCCTGCCCACAACTAACTTCTTTGAGGATTGCACCCGTCAGGCTGCATCTTTTGTCACCATTGTGTATTTTCCCCTAACTTCTGGTGATTGTGACTCCTGCTTCATTAGAATAGAATGCTAGCAGGTGCTTGGAGGTTTCAAATTTTCAAACTCTTTTTCAAGACCTCCGCTGCTACACTGCAACAGTTGAGCTCCTGAACGCTTGCTGTGGGGGTGTTAAACTCGCAGGAGCAAAGCATACTTCTTAATGAATATAGCATTCCCTTACAATGCTTCAATTTTCCCCAGACTACATTTTTCTACATGCGTTCTCACTCCTACAAATCAAGCAACCATTGGGATGTGCCATTGTTCCACAGACTACATTTTTAGGTCTCGCCTGCGTTGCAGCGCATGCGCTGCTCGCCTTGGCGAGATCTATTGTCGTTGATTTTTTGTCGGGCTCCTTTGGAAGTGGAGTTTGTGTCCGCCCTGTCTCCCTTAGGCCCTGCCCACCCTGACTGGAGATTTAACTTGTGCACGACGTCTCTTTTGCTTGCACACGGTGTCTCTTTAAGACACGCGTGTTTATATTTGCATCGCGCTTTCACTGAAAGTGAAAGCGCGATGCAAATATAAACAGGCAGCTTTCGTTGCCATAATGGCGACAGCTTTTCCATCCTCCTGCCCTGCGCCAGGTCTCCAGATGCCTTCTTAGGGCGTGGCAGTGGCCTGCTTCCTCTTGACTGCTTCATTCCAGGTAAAACTATGCTCACTTCCTGGGAACGTCGAGAATGGTTGGGGAGAGAAAGGGCAGGCTAGAGGCCGCAAGACGTTATATAGTGCCTTAATTACTGTTCATGGGACGGTTAATGGCGGCGCTTCATTCTTTAATATGTGCCATCTTCCATTTGTTAGCGGATTTCAGGGACCCTTGCAGCCTTTTAATTTAGGTTTGTGTACCACCTTAAACCTTGGCGGCAAGGTGGTCCGGATAATTGAGCTCACCGAGCAATTGAAATACAATATAAAAAGGATGCGATGGAAATATAGCGAGCAGATGATGCGGCCTTCATTACTATTCATGGGACGTTTAACTAAATAAGTTACAAAATAAAGGAAGGCGAGGCAGGGAAGACCAAACAGACGTGTGTTTCCCGTTAAAGGATGTCAAAGGGTTATGTTAAATATGGGCAATAAATTGTGAGGGGTGGTGAGGGGTCAGGGCCCTTTGCGACATGGCGCTTCCTTCATCTGTTTCTCTAAAGACAGTGCCAGCTGTAACCAGTCTGTGGGCGACAGGTGTGTCTCATTTCCTCCCATATGCATCTGCATGTTTGGTTATTTTCTTAGATCATGTCAAACTATAAATTAAATCATATTTCAGCATTTTTTGCAATGGTGTGGAACAATCCATTTCTACTAAAATTGTACCATGCATGTGCTTTTAAAATTAAACTCTTAAGTTCTGCTTGTGTGCATATGGGTTACATTTTATAGTTTCATTTATATAGCGCTTTGTACACCTGATGAGGTGACGCCCTTATGTTCACAGTAAAGTATAGCAAGGATGCAAGCAGTGATGGCCGATATCTACATATATATAACACACATACACAGATAGATAGATTTTTTTAACTTCTCGCCATTAAGTGAGGCTTTGCGCGAAATAGAGCGAGGGATCGAGGGTGCGCTCTGATTTATTTTTGGACGCCGAACTGTAACTTTTTCAATACTGTAATTATTTTAAAATAGTGTTCCAACAAGTCATTGTGACAAACACTTCAGTGCTTGATTATGTTGTAGTTTTGCTACACTCTGGAGTTTGGAAGCTACCAGTTTGTCACCGCAATTAATTGAGAGTTCTGGTTTAAAATACTTTTGCTGGAGCCCACTATCCTCTGACACCTCGTCGAACTCCCATGCGTATGTGCTGTCTGTGGGCAGAGCCAATTCAGCTCTTCCTCACACTGACATCGATACAATGAGCCCCAAAGAGGTCGCCTAACAATACACCCTCATGTTAAAGCTGCAAGAGACGGTTAACTTGGAAGGCAGCAAATGAACCTAATAGGCGGTGACGCCCACAGCTGGAGCCTAATTAGAACAAGCATTTACAATGCAATGGTTTCGCCTTTGGAAAAGTTAGAGCTATTGGCATTTTAAATGACAAAATTTGTATTTATGTGTTGGTTTTGAAAACAGATAAATAAATGGCATTGTCATTTACATTGCCATTAGCTTAATCTCTCGCAAATGTGAGACATATTGTACCCTACGGATGAGCTCAGCAGACAGCAATTACTCACGAACAAAAATCATGCAATGAAGACGAGGGAAACTTCAAAATATCAGAAATTACAGCCATTTGAGCAACAAGAAACTCCAAGAAGCTAGTGCTCCCTCCTGTAACCTCATATTAAATGGCAAAATTACAGGAAGCTAAAAATAATGACACGGACAGCGGGAGAGGGGACGCATAGCTGGCAAGGTTTCAGATTGCCATGTGTGACATTTTCATAATTTCAGCGAATTTATGAGTGACATTTCAGCGACTATGAGTGACAATTTCTCATGAACAAAAATCATGCAATGAGGACGAGGGCAACTTCAAAATATCAGAAATTACAGCCATTTGAGCAACAAGAAACTCCAAGAAGCTAGTGCTCCCTCCTGTAACCTCATATTAAATGGCAAAATTACAGGAAGCTAAAAATAATGACATTTCAGACATTGACAGCTGAAACGCTTAGCACTGAGAACTTGCTACACTGCATGAGATACATAAATTCACTACATGGAATTCAGTTGTGCACGTTTATTTTAAGGTTAGACTACTGCAGTGCTATATTGTAGGCAGCTTTCAGAGATCCCCCCGGCCTTTTGACCAATTTTTAATGAAAAGTCTCACCTTGCTCTGGGAGTGACGGCAAAGGGAGCAGGAGCAGTGGCAGTAGGAAAATGATGACGGACATTAAGCTGCCACAGCCGCTTCCAGAAAGTCAGGGCCATGTGGGCGATTACGGACAAAAGGATGTGGCAATCGGATGGTGGCGGCAGACAATGAAGCTCTGAGTCCGCAACGTGGGGCGCCCTCACAGCTGCAGTGCACGCGTTGAGGCTATAGCCCGCCAGTCACACAGCGGCTTTCCGTGATCAAGCTCCTTCCGAGGTTCAAGTTGGTGAGGCGCGTACCTAGTCCCCTCACCTCCTCGGCATGATGTTGGAGTAGCCCCAAGGCTTGGTTCAGGCTGGTAGATGGCCATCGTTGGCGCGGTGGACGGGCCGGTCGGGGACGACATGGTGATCGCCGAGAGACACACTGCAGCAGGCAGCACACGTGAAGTCGCCTCCATGTCCCCGCCTGCCGCTTCTGACTTGAGTCTCACTTCCTGCTTCATGTGTGTAACTGGACTTGGCATGGGCTCCAGGCCGCGCCGCTACACAAACCAGTCAAGAAAAATGCACGAACACTTGAGGGCAGGCCGGCCGCCCCGCCGCTGGGTCTTATCCGGGCACACGGACAGCGGGAGGGGGGAAGGGCACACGGACAGCGGGTGGGGGGCGGGTTAACGGGCACACAGACAGCGGGAGGGGGCGGGTTAACGGGCACACAGACAGCGGGAGGGGGGGTGGTAACGGGATTACCTGCTAGCAACTCTAATCGCGCAGCCCACCCCTGCAAAGCACACGTTGGAAATGAAACTAACATGCCAAGACCAAAAAACAAAAATAACATCCACCCACCGCCGGAATGACGTCACAAAGGGGCGGGATGAGAAAAATTCGACAGAACGCCCACGAATCGCCTCGCACAATGACGGACGCCTCTCTCTTCCAAAGGCTAGCCTCCATTTATGGAGCTAGCCAATGGAAGACAGAGGCGGGACTGCCACCACATACTATTCTCAAAAGATGTCGCCTGCGCGAAACGCTGCTGCGCTGCTGTTCGCCAGGCAAAACCTAAAAACTGATACGAGGAAACATTGCTTTCCATAGTAGTGGGAGGAGACGGCATATCCATGCATAATAATTATGCGTATATATTTATATACATACACATATTTATTAGTACATGAAAATAAACAACTGCATTTCTCAAAACTATATGGTTAACATGTTTTCAAAATAACAAATAGCTAAAGGGCTTGCATATCGAATAATACTCAACTAAATTTTAAATCCCAATGCATATGGATTCCCCTCGTAAGATGTTGATGTTTTAGTTCCTCAAAACGAAAATATTCAACTACCCATAATAATATCCCTTCATTCTTAATTTTAATTGGAATGGCAAAATAGTGCAAGGTGCAGGTCACAAGTTCAACTCCGCTTTTTATTCAAGTAAGGTCGAACAATTGAGTATAGTTAGGACAGTAGTCATAATTTTCAGCGCCATAATACTGCAAACGGCAATGAGAAACACTATATAGAAACGGTTATTATGTGGATTCATTTTTTGGGACTTATTTTGCACTCCTCCACACTCCTGCCGACGCGCCCCGCCCCTTCTCACGCACGCACGCACACACACACAAATGCAAACACACACACCTTTTGCTAGTGTGGCTTATCACTGTTCAGTAGGAAAAGCACCGCATTGTCGATCAACCATAGCATTTATAAATGACATATTCAACAAATAAGCTGGTAATTATTGTAGTTTGACCAATTAAAATCGCGGTAATAAGACAATAGTTATTTTTTGGTCTTATGAGCCTTCCTTCCACTTCCTTCCTAAGCCTTTATCCGTCAAAACTAGTAAATCCCAGCACATACTACACGTTGCACCGTATATGATTTTTTTCTTTCTATTGTAAAACGTATGCTCGTCACATCAACAATTGAAACACGTATGTTTGCTGAAACACACAACATACGCGTTACATATTTAAAATTGCTAGTATCTTCCACACCTCTCACACCGACCGCCGGATCACAAATATGAAAAATCAGACTTCCTACTGGATTTGATTCCAGGCATCCTGTGCTGACACTGAGCCTCGCGAGGATCCGCCCTGCAGAAGAAGCGCGTGCAGCCAGAAATGCCACCGTGGGCCCCACAGCCCCATCAAACACACGCGGGTATTACCGTGTTGAGGACATACAATCCCACGGCTCCGCTTCAGGGCCGGGACGATTCCAAGGCAGACCTCTAAAAATACATGTCGCCTCTGACTGTGCGCAAACATCAAAGCAAAGGGCCCAGTTTGGGTACACCGGATCGGCAGATATTCTCCAAAAAGCAAAGGTCTCGATTCTGTGTCTAGAATTAATCGGCAAGAAAATGCGTGGAAGCATTTGTAAAAATGTGTGTACGAGCTTTATTGAGAGACTGGGCCTCGGGTGTCACGTTACAGAGAAGGCCCTAAACGCTGTGGGCTACGGGCACACGGACAGCGGGAGTGGGGGCGGGAACGGACACACGGACAGCGGGAGGGGGGAAGAAACAGGAGTTAAATATGCCGCTTACTTGCTAACTTGCTAGCAACTCAATCGCGCAGCCCAACCCTGCAAGGCACACGTTGGAAATGAAACCAACATGCCGATACAAAAAAGAAAAAAAACAACCGCCCACCGCCGGAATGAGGTCACAAAGGGGCGGGATGAGAAAAATTTGACGGAAACGCCCACGAATCGCCTCGCAGAATGACGGACGCCTCTCTCTTCCAATGGCTAGCCTCCATTTATGGAGCTAGGCAATGGAAGACAGAGGCGGGACTGCCACCACATACTATTCTCAAAAGATTTCGCCTGCGCGAAACGCTGCTGCGCAGCTGTTCGCCAGGCGACACCTAAAAAAAACACACGTGGTGGAAAAGCGCGTTGAGAGATTTCGCTAGGGATTTCTGGAAAATGGAAACTTTTTGGGAAATGTCTCCTAGACATTTTGTAATTAGTGTGATGGCTCTTGTGCGCAATCCTAAAATGTTTGAAACTTACACTAGGTGGACTTATTTCAGATTGTGTAAACACCAAACATCTGCGGTGCACAGAGGAATAACATATTTTAAAATTGAAATTGCTAAAAATATTGCGAACTGAATTACCTTTGCCATTAATTATTATTAATAATATCAAATGTCAGTTGGCCAGCAGCATCTCAGACTTACATTAAGCCAGCGATACTCAAATGTAGACATTAGTTATAAGGGCTTCGGACGCCCTGGAGTAACAAAATGAATCGGGCACGGTCTGCTGCTGAGTGTGATTAGTGGCCCCTCAATATCCGATATCTCACAGGTATTCATTGGAATGGAAGGCTCTGTGGGGATTGACTCTTTACTTGCACTGGTGGGCAAAAAGTAGTAGAAGGAAAAGTAGAAAGTTAAAGGGATTGATCCAAGTGCGAGGGGCGTGGCTACGGAGCCGATGGGGCTCGCAGCGTGAGCTCGGAGCTCCGCACCCGATCCCCGTGTTTATCCTGCTCTCGTTGCCTCCCAGCCCCCCCGAACTACCCAACTGCGGCGGGAGGCATACTGGAGCATGGGGGCGCCGTGGAATGCCTGCGGAAGGGCGAGAGCCGCTTGAGCAGGCGGCCAGAGGACTCGGAAACGCTGCACACTTGCGAACTAAAATGGCGCCGGCCCCGAGATCCATAAAGGCTGGGCCCCACTGAAGGAAGCGGCGACCAGAGACGGAGCGCTGGACCCGCGGCGACCAGGGCGGTGGCTGCGTTGCCCGAATACCAGGACCAGGAGAGCCCCGACTCGTGGTGTGCGGGCCGCCGCCCGGCTGGGAATTGGAGGCGGGGCCCTGTGGCGGGCCGCGGATTGGCGGCCGGACCGCCAGCGGAGCTGCTGTGCCTGTAGCGTGTGACTGGGCCGGGGGGGTGTCAGGAGCGGACGGGGGCACTGGGCGAGACCCCCCTGCTCTGCCCGCACTCGGCCCATATACGCCTGGGAGGCGCCGCGGGGGTCCCACTGGTGCTGCACAGGGACCCCGGTGGGGGAATTGGAGGCGAGCCGGAGAGTATTGACCTGGCGGGACGGCAAGTTACATGGAACCCCCTGACCGCGCCTTTCGGGCATGTGGGGGACGCCCCGGGATTGCCCTGCGGAGCACCGTAGCGGGCTGGGCGCTGCGGGCCTGCAGCGGACTGCCAGCGGCCCCCGCCCTGCCCCACAACACTTGGGTGAGGCAGCTGGACTATTATGGCTTACGGACTTTGCCAGGAACGACGGGCTGGGCGCCGGGGAGAGCGCTGGCGAAGGACCCCCCTGACCCCAGTGAATCGGTGGTCACGCGGTGCGGGGGCAGCGACTTTGGGGACATTGGAGGTGCTGCTGTCCTACCCCCCCGCCAGCGTGAAATATGCGCCGAGTGGCTCTGTGCTGGTGGTGAGGTGCAGGTGAGCTGGAGGTGCCCCTACGCTGGCCTTTGCCATAGCGTGTGAGCTGGGTGGCTGCTGCTACGGAGCATAAGCGAGAGGAAGCAGCGACGGCCCCGAGGAGAGGCGTAGGGCTCCCTGGAGGAAAAGGGGTTCCCTGGCGGTGGGGAACTGGCATACACCACTCCTTGGAGGCGCCCCTTGGAGGCGCTGGAGGCGTTGCCTGCGACAGGGGAGCAGTGGAGAGGGCGCCACTGACGTGGGCACAAGCGGACGGACGGCGGAGAGGGAACCCTGCAGTCCTGGGACTGGATCGCCTGACTGCAACGCATGGGAGGTGAGGCCCACCAGGGCTGAATAGAGGGGGCAAAGGAGGGGCGGTGCGAGCCTGGAGTGCATCGCTGGCAGTGACCATGGGCAAGCCTCAGGGTTGGAGGGAGGGCGAACCGGCCCCATCGGATACTGAGTCCCCGCCCCAGGAGACCAAGATGGAGCAGGAGCTGCCACTGAACTTGGGACTTCAGCTGCAGTTGGATAAAATACTAGCGGCCATCACGGACACTCGCGCTGCCCTTCAGCAGGACATTGCGCAGGTCACCACAGGCCTAGGCCTACTGAGAGCAGACCATTCGAAACTTGCGGACCGCGTAAAGCAGACTGAAACCACGCTTCAGGAGGTGGGCCCCGCACAGATTGCGCTGACCGCCTCCCTGGCTGGGGTCTTGGATCGTGTCACGGTGCTGGAACGGCAGGCTGAAGAGGCGGAAGGCAGGAATGGACGCAATAACATCCGCGTGGTGGGGCTGCCGGAGAAAATTGAGGGATCGGACATGGTGGCGTATTTGGAGGATTGGCTTCGAACAGTTGTGGCCCCTGAGGGCCTTTCGAATTTCTACACCCTGGAGAGAGCGCACCGGGTCCCGGCTAGGCCGCCGCTGCAGGGCCGCCCTCCGCGTCCGGTGGTGGCCCGGTTGCTACACTTTCGGGATCGAGACTTACTTTTGCGAAAGGCCCGCAGCGATAGTCCCTTCCAGGTGGACAATAGCAACGTCACTCTGTTTCCGGACTACTCGTTTGAGACGCAGCGGCGCTGCATGTCCTTCCAAGCTGTAAAGAAGGAACTACGCGCAGAGGGGATCCAGTATTCCCTATTCTTCCCGGCTAAGCTACGCATAGTACTGGATGGCAAGTCCCATTTTCACGATACGCTGGAGGAGGCCTGGGAGTGGCTGGAATCCTATAGAGCGGGGAAGGATGGACAGGAGGCGGAGGCATGTGAACTGGCCGGGGATTCTCAACCTCGTAGATCTCAGCGTCTGCGGCACCGTAAGCGCAGCTTGCCGAGACCATCGACCTCGCAGACGGCCATGGAACGCAGGGGAGCCTTGGATGCTGTGGCGGTGATTTCTGGTGAACTGCTGCAGGCCACGTCGGAAGCGTGTGAGCAGGGCAGTGAAAAGGGACAATCGGTGGGGGAATCTACGGCCTCTGATGACGAGAGACTGCCACCGGCCACCCCTGGGACAGTTGATGGACTGCTGGATGAGTAGTTGCGGAACTGGTTGTGGGGATGGGATATCGGCCTTGGGCTGTGGTATTGATATGTCTCTCTCGCTTGATTGAGGGCTGCCGCAAGATAGCGTGGGTGAGTCGGGGGGGGTAGGATGCCTGGTTTGTGAGTGCCTGGGGTTGCAGCGGAAGTGGGGAGTTGCGGGAGGATTCGGGGGGACCTGGGAGGTGGGGTGACTTGGGGATTCGGGGGCCGGGCATGAGTAGTGTATTTGGATTTGTTGCAGGTTGCGACTTCGGCTCTAGCCAACCCCCACCGGATGGTATTGTTTAGTTTACCTTGACTTTGCATGGTGCGTGCAGTTGGGGTGGTTTCGATGGGTTTCACTATGTTAGTGCCTGTTCTTGGAGGGGTGGGCAGTGCAAGGGGCGGAGGGGGACGATTTGGGGTTGGGGTTTGTTTATTTTGGGGTTGTTGTCTGCTGTTGCGCCTAATTGATATAACAGTACTACCAAATGTTGCCTTTTTGATTGTGGAGGACACTGCTTGGCGGCTGGGGGAGGTGGGCTGCTTTGAGCGGGATTTAGCAATGTTGTTATGGGTCTGGCTCCTGACGTGAAATGTATAACCTGGAATGTTCGGGGATTGCACTCTATGCAGCGTAGGTATAAGATCCACTCCTACTTGGTTCGCAGGGAGATACAGATCGCTTTCCTGCAGGAGACACACCTTACTAAACCTGAGGGGCTAGCCCTGCAGCGTAGGTGGCGCGGACAGCTGTATAATACCACGTATTCGGCCTTCGCGCGGGGGGTGCTGATTTGGGTCAGGGCCGGGGTCCCATCTCAAATGATAGACTTCTTAGCAGACCCTGGAGGCCGGTATGTAGCGGTACGCGGCTGCTTGTATGGCCGCAAGGTGACCCTTTGTAGCGTCTATGCTCCTAACGTGGAGCAGGCATCCTTCTTGGAGACATTTTCCTCCACCCTCGCCGATTATCTCACGGTACCGGTCCTGATGGGGGGAGACTTTAACTCTATTGCTGATGTGACCATAGATAGATCGCACCCTCCGCTGCCCTCGGCCCCGACTAATAAACTGGCTAAGGTTCGCGCCCACTGGCAGGACAATTGGGGGCTTGTCGACGCTTGGCGCGCGCAGCACCCGACAGATAGGGATTATTCCTATTATTCGGCCCTACACGACCTCCATGTCCGGCTCGATATTATATTTTGTAGTGCTGGCCTGACCTCTCTGGCGACCAGCAGTGAGTATTTGACGCGCACCATATCGGACCATAATCCCCTTTTGGTGAATTTCTGCTGGATGGCGGAACGACCCAGAATTCCTCACTGGAAGTTGCGCCCAGAGATGTTGGAAGACCTGGTATTCCGGGTGGAACTTGGCGAGGGGATGGAACACTACTTTGCCGAAAAAGCGTGCACTGCCTCGCCGACGACCATGGAATGGGATGCCTTCAAGGTGGTGACCCGCGGAGTTTGTATCGCCAAATGGGTGGTGGTTAGGAAGCTGCTCCTGCAGGAGATCGAACAGGCTGAGCTGGCCCTGCTTGAGGCTGAGAAGGCTCACTCTGATGGCACTGGGACGCATGATGACGTACTAGCCCGAAGGGAGGTGGTGGCAGGGGGAGTGGAGCGGCTCCGATTCTTTGATTATAAGGCGTTCGTAGCCCGAGCGCATGCGGAGAGGGACAAGGTGGCCACCTTGTTGGCTTGGCTTGCGGACCCTGCCCCTCGGTGCGTGCCTATCCTGGCGTTGGCCTCCCCCGCGGGTCGGTTGGAGTATGGTCAGCAGCCGATCAATGAGTTGTTCCACTCCTTCTATGCTGACCTTTACACCAGCCGCCTACGACCTGATGAGACCGGGTCCCAGGCATTCTTGGAGGAGTTGGAGTTACCTACAATAGAGGAAGAAGAGGCTGAGGTTCTCGGGCAGGGAATTACATTGGCCGAAATCCGCTGCACAATTAAGCAATTGGCGCACAATAAAACACCTGGGAGCGACGGCTTACCTATTGAATTCTACTCTGCGTACGTGGACCTACTGGCACCAAGACTACTAATGGTATACCGGGAGCCTCAGAAGATGGGGAGATTACCGGGGTCGACTAGGGAGGCCATCATTGTACCACTTCTTAAGCCTGGGAAATCACCAACTGACCCTGCTGCGTATAGGCCTCTTTCCATGCTTACTACGGATTATAAAATATTGAGCCGGGTGCTCGCCACTAGGCTCCTTTCGTTGATGACGCGGCTGGTGCATGCAGACCAGGCGGGCTTTATCCCGACGCGCAATACCACCAGTAGCGTTCGTAGGCTGCTTGGGATCCTTGACGAGGGGGGTGGGGGGAGCGGTGGAGCACTTGTTTTCTCGGTCGACATCGCTAAGGCGTTTGATAGCCTGGAATGGCCCTACCTGTTCTCGGTCATGGCGGCGTTCGGGCTTGGAGTCAGGTATATTGGTTGGACTAAAATATTGTATTCGTCGGCTACTGCTAGGGTACGGTGAGGAGAGCTGTTTCTTCCTCCTATCCGGTGGGACAGGGCACTATTCAGGGCTGCCCTCTCTCCCCATTGTTGTTCGCTCTTGCGATAGAGCCGTTAGCTGCGCACGCGAGACTAGGGGATGCGTACCGGAGCCTTCGGCTGAGAGACTGCGAACACCATATTTAGCTTTATGCGTATGACCTCCTTATGTTTTTGGAGGATGCCGGGGACGCCCTGAGCGGGGAACGGAAGCTTCTTGATCGTTTCGGGGATATTTCGGGCCTGCGGGTTAACTGGGCCAAGACCTGTGTTTTCCCAGTGTCTAGCACGTGCGGCCCGCCGACGTTACCATCTGGCCTGGCGTGGGAGCCACGGTGCCTTCCTTATTTAGGTACGCGGGTGTATCATCCACAGGCGGATCTCCTTGAGGGTAATATTGAGAGAGCAATGAGGGGCTTGAGAGGTAGCATGCGGTTCTGGGGATCTCTGCCTTTGTCGGTGATGGGACGGGTCGCGCTCCTGAAAATGGTGGCGCTTCCTCGCCTATTATATTTCTTCAGGACTTTGCCGATACGGATACCGGCGGCGTTATTCCGACAACTCCGCTCGGCAGTGAGTAGTTTTGTATAGGGGACCGGTAGGCGTAGAGTAGCCTTGGAAACGCTGATGAGGTCGCGAGACGAGGGGGGTCTTGCATCTCTAGATTTTGAATTATACTATTTGGCCGCGCAGTTCCAGGTCCTCACCCAGGCGGTGGCTCTGGAGTTTCGAGGACCGGTGAGGGAGACCAGGCCGGACGTGCCGAGGCACGTCTTGTCCTTTATAATATTACAGCAGAAGCTGAGAATGGCTGACTTGTCCATGGCGGAGAGTACCCCTGCGATACTGTTGGAAGCGGTACCATAGCAGGATTGGGGTGCTGAGACCCTATGCGCCCGAGATACCACTGGGTATGTGTACAGCGTTGCCGCACCATGGCGACTGGTCTGGCCTGGCGGACTGGGAGGAGCTGGGTCTGCAGATGGTGGGCGACTTGTATGCCAACGGAGCACTGCTGCCGTATAGTGCGCTACAGGAATCATTTGGGCTTCCGCGTGAACACTTCCTATTGCATGCGGCTTTGAGTGCTGCTCTGCAGAAATGTTGGGGTGTTGGTCTCTCTGAACCCCCAGTCCGCGAAACATGTCAATATGTGGTGATGGCGGCGGGCACGCATAAGGCGATTACATGCTTGTACAAAAGAATGTCAGGTGACGGTCTTGCCCCGCTGCAGAGATTGCGGGAACAGTGGACGGCGGACTTAGGGATGGATATCCCGGATGTAGCCTGGTCCCAAATTCTTCGAAGGGCGTGGAAGGGAACTCGGAATGCCAGGTTCCAGCTGATCCAATTCTTCGTGTTACATAGGGCATATCTCACCCAGGCTAAAATTAATCAATATTTCAGCGGTGCTGCAGCGGCCTGCCCCCGATGCCGGACTGAGGGAGCGGACCTAGTCCACATGCTCTGGACTTGCCCTCAGCTGGGCGCATACTGGGCGGAGGTGACCGGGGCACTCTGCAGGATAACAGAGCGGCAGATCGATATGGACAAGGGGGTGGCCTTTTACATTGGTTCCCACATACTAGTAAAAATAAGATAACTAGCAAGTTCCTGGACTTAGGCCACATCTTGGCCAAGAGGGAAATAACGTCCCATTGGAAGGCTGCGGCTGGCCCTAGTTATGTAAGGTGGAAGGCAGCGCTCCTACTCTGGGCGGGCAGCGAGAGCTCACTCAGGATGCAGCAGGCGCATAGATCCCATAGTGATAGAGCGTTAGAAGCGGCAAGGGAATAGGAGGCCTTGGTAGCGGAACTCCGGATGGTAGATGCGGATGCAGATTCGGATTCCGGAGCATCAGCGGGGGAGGAGCAGACGTAACTGGCACTTCCAGGGTTGGGAGGAGTTAACGTAGGGGGGGATCCCCGTAACATGGAAGGTTATGGGGAATTTTAGTATAGATAATCTGATGACCCATATAACTGCGGCACGAGAGTAGTACGTTCGCGACATTTTTTCCTGAGGTAGCAGCACCAGCAGCAGGGGTGGGGGGATGGGAGTTGAGGTTCATTAAAGGGGGCATGAAGGGAGCTTGATTGGAATTCAAAGCCAGATCTGTAGCCTGCTTGCTGAGGATTGTGGAAGTAGACGGCAAGATGTCAGGATAAAGGGAGACTCTATATTGTAAGGTTGGGTGTATTGTCGAAAATTATTCGATCAGAAATGTGGGATGCTCTGTATTTATATGAGTCCCTTTGTGTGCTGTTTGTGTTTCAAAATAATGAAAAGATTTACAACAAAAAAAAATTGATCCAAGTGCGACAGTCTTGACATTTACTCAAAAGTCTAATTCCTCTCAACTGTAAGCACTTGTACACATGCATAAGCCGTGTCTGGTGGCTTAGCAGACTATGGCGTCCACTTTAAGGCACTGTGTTTGATCTAACAGTTACAGGTTCGAATCCCAGCGGGTCTACTCAGCCTTTCATCGTTCTGAGTTGGGTAACAATACACATCTGGTATTCAGCGCCAAGATGCCTAAGGGTGAACATATGTTTTACAAAATACACGTTATGTTATAAAGGAGGTCTTAAAATGAAAATATTTGTTACAGAAACAAGGATGGGAAGGTGTGCTGCTCGAGTGCTTGGGGTACTGATGTGCGCTGAATTTTTACTCCTACTTGTGTTGCCATTATTCGTTCTGAACTGATGTCAATGGGGTGATTTGTTAGGTAGCTGAGCAACTTATACAGAGGGGGCAGATTGAAATGTATGAACCAAATTCATTCAGCGGTCTTCTCTTATTACATTAATAGCAAGCTTATAGTTTATCCAGCACTTTAATTGTTTTACATTTTCCGGCCTTGCCTAAAACAGCGCATGTGAAGTCTGTTGCAACACATAGTTTTAGCCTACATTGGGCTTAGAGCTAACCCACTGTTTCCCATTAATTGGCTTAATTTTCACGCTCAGCCTAATAGTAGAGATACAGCAAAAAATGGTTTAGGGAAGATTTGGGCACATACTAAACACCATGTGCAAGGTCTTTGAAACTTAGACGTTGAGGAGTATGTACAAAGATCAGGGGGCCAGCTCAATCTTGTACCCTTTTCCCACTGATTTTCTAATTCGCCAGCTGCTCCTGAGCAAAAAAGAGGCTGTTGTGTAGCTAAGGCAGAACTAGGTTCTCAGTGGTCAAATTATGTCAATTGTCAATTCCATTAAGCCATGTGTTTAGATCAGGGGCCTCCAACCTTTTCTATAATAGGAGCTACTTGTGTTCAATGAAAATCCTCCAGAGCTACTAATATTAGTTCTGTAATCATAACCCCATCAGACAGGATTACATTGGTGGGCACCCTATGGAAGATTACCACCAGTGGGCACCTCAGTGCAGGTTTGCCAGCAGTCATCACTTCAGTGCATCAGGAAGCGTCGCCATAAGCATTGTTAATGAGGTGTTGTTAATCTAGAATCCCTTTACATGGGTAATAGATAGGAGCCATAAATAAAAATATATATATCCGTGGATGTAGATCAAAGGCTTTTATTCACCAATATAAACTATCAGACGCGTTTCGGCGGACAAGCCCGCCTTGTTCACTACATATGTATATATATATATATATATATATATATATATATATATATATATATATATATATATATATATATATATATCGATAGGGCAGCTCTTCTAGAAGATATTAATAAACTAAATAAAGAAATTGAGGAGATGGCCCCGAGTGAGGATAGAGACAAATTACGCAAAGAAATGATGACCCGTTTAAAAAAGGAAGAAGATGTGATCAAAGAGAGAAAGAAGTATAAATTCCATAGAGATAAAATGGATTATGAACAAGGACAGATCTTCACATTTGCCAAAAAGTATGACACAATATGCTCGTCCAAGATTAAACAAGCAGCCCAGCCCAGGGGAGGTGCTCTACGTGGGGGTGCCACAGGATCTAACTCAGTTAGATCCTGTGGCCTCAATACTCTCAGACTTAATTTCTGCAGTAGACAGTGGATCGGAGAAAGAAATTAGTGGTCCTGAGGGGGCAGTGCAAGTAACAAGCATTTGCAATGCAATAGGTCTCGCATTAGGAAAGTTTGAGCTATTGGTCTTGTAAATGACACATTTTTTATTCAAGTGTTGGTTTTGAAAATAGCGAAATTAATAGCTTTGTCATTTACAATGCCAATACTTTTATCTTTTGCAAATGTGACACCTATAGCATTTGTAATGCAACATGTTTTGTATTTACGTGACTTAGATGTATGGATATTACAAATAACAATGGCTTTTAATTTTTTAAATAATTAATACTTAAATAAAAGTTATTGTAATTTAAAATGGCAATAGCTTAACCTTTTGTAAATAACTTTTGTGAAGATTATGTTCAGTGACGAAAATCCAAGAACAGAAATGAAATATTAACATCTTTTTGTGACATTTGTAATAAAGCTTGAAACATTGAGAGAAAATATTTGAACCAGTTGTTGTTGAATGGTTGCACAGATTGATACTGTGGTGGCGCTGAGTGATGCTGTGGCGTTCAGTGATGCTGTGGTAGCGCATAGTGATGCTGTGGTGCCCCTGAGTGATGCTGTGGTGGTGCGATAGATAGATAGAGGGAGGACGATAGATAGATAGATAGCGTGAGGGCGATAGATAGATAGCGTGAGGGCGATAGATAGATAGCGTGAGGGCGATAGAAAGATAGATAACGTGAGGGCGATAGATAGATAGCGTGAGGGCGATAGATAGATAGCGTGAGGGCAATAGATAGCTTAAGGGTGATAGCTAGATAGCGTGAGGGCGATAGCTAGATAGCGTGAGGGCGATAGAAAGATAGATAGCGTGAGGGCGATAGATAGATAGCGTGAGGGCGATAGCTAGATAGTGTGAGGGCAATAGATAGCTTGAGGGCGATAGATAGATAGCGTGAGGGCGATAGATAGATAGCGTGAGGACGATAGATAGATAGCGTGAGGGCGATAGATAGCGTGAGGGCGATAGATAGCGTGAGGGCGATAGATAGATAGCGTGAGGGCGATAGATAGATAGCGTGAGGACGATAGATAGATAGCGTGAGGGCGATAGATAGATAGCGTGAGGGCGATAGATAGATAGCGTGAGGGTGATAGATAGCGTGAGGGCGGGCGATAGATAGAGTGAGGGCGATAGATAGCGTGAGGGCGATAGATAGATAGCGTGAGGGCGATAGATAGATAGCGTGAGAGCGATAGATAGATAGCGTGAGGGCGATAGATAGATAGCATGAGGGCAATAGATAGATAGCATGAGGGCGGGCGATAGAGTGAGGGCGATAGATAGATAGCGTGAGGGCGATAGATAGAGTGAGGGCGGGCGATAGATAGAGTGAGGGCAATAGATAGCGTGAGGGCGATAGATAGATAGCGTGAGGGCGATAGATAGATAGCGGGAGAGCGATAGATAGATAGCATGAGGGCGATAGATAGATAGCATGAGGGCGGGCGATAGATTGAGGGTGATAGATAGATAGCGTGAGGGCGATAGATAGAGTGAGGGCGATAGATAGATAGCGTGAGGGCGATAGATAGATAGCGTGAGGGCGATAGATAGATAGCGTGAGGGCGGGCGATAGATAGATAGAGTGAGGGCGATAGATAGCATGAGGGCGATAGATAGCGTGAGGGCGGGCGATAGAGTGAGGGCGATAGATATATAGCGTGAGGGCGATAGATAGATAGAGTGAGGGAGATATATAGATAGCGTGAGGGCGATAGATAGATAGCGTGAGGGCGATAGATAGAAGCGTGAGGGCGGGCGATAGATAGATAGATAGAGTGAGGGCGATAGATAGATAGCGTGAGGGCGATAGATAGATAGCGGGAGAGCGATAGATAGATAGCATGAGGGCGATAGATAGATAGCATGAGGGCGGGCGATAGATTGAGGGTGATAGATAGATAGCGTGAGGGCGATAGATAGAGTGAGGGCGATAGATAGATAGCGTGAGGGCGATAGATAGATAGCGTGAGGGCGATAGATAGATAGCGTGAGGGCGGGCGATAGATAGATAGAGTGAGGGCGATAGATAGCATGAGGGCGATAGATAGATAGCGTGAGGGCGGGCGATAGAGTGAGGGCGATAGATATATAGCGTGAGGGCGATAGATAGATAGAGTGAGGGAGATATATAGATAGCGTGAGGGCGATAGATAGATAGCGTGAGGGCGATAGATAGAAGCGTGAGGGCGGGCGATAGATAGATAGATAGAGTGAGGGCGATAGATAGATAGCGTGAGGGCGATAGATAGAGAGCGTGAGGGCGATAGATAGATAGCGTGAGGGCGATAGATAGATAGCGTGAGGGCGATAGATAGCGTGAGGGCGATAGTTAGATAGCGTGAGGGCGATAGATAGATAGTGTGAGGGCGATAGATAGATAGCGTGAGGGCGATAGATAGATAGCGTGAGGGCGATAGATAGATAGCGTGAGGGCGATAGATAGATAGCGTGAGGGCGATAGATAGATAGCGTGAGGGCAATAGATAGAGTGAGGGCAATAGATAGAGTGAGGGCGATAGATAGAGTGAGGGTGATAGATAGAGTGAGGGCGATAGATAGAGTGCATGAGGGCGATAGAGTGCATGAGGGCGATAGAGTGCGTGAGGGCGATAGAGTGCGTGAGGGCGATAGAGTGCGTGAGGGCAATAGAGTGCGTGAGGGCGATAGAGTGCGTGAGGGCGATAGAGTGCGTGAGGGCGATAGAGTGCGTGAGGGCGATAGAGTGCGTGAGGGCGATAGAGTGCGTGAGGGCGATAGAGTGCGTGAGGGCGATAGATAGAGTGCGTGAGGGCGATAGATAGAGTGCGTGAGGGCGATAGATAGAGTGCGTGAGGGTGATAGAGTGCGTGAGGGCGATAGATAGAGTGCGTGAGGGCGATAGATAGAGTGCGTGAGGGTGATAGATAGAGTGCGTGAGGGCGATAGATAGCGTGAGGGCGATAGATAGATAGCGTGAGGGCGATAGATAGATAGCGTGAGGGCAATAGATAGATAGCGTGAGGGCGATAGATAGATAGCGTGAGGGCGATAGATAGATAGCGTGAGGGCGATAGATAGATAGCGTGAGGGCGATAGATAGATAGAGTGAGGGCGATAGATAGAGTGAGGGCAATAGATAGAGTGAGGACAATAGATAGAGTGAGGGCGATAGATAGAGTGCATGAGGGCGATAGAGTGCATGAGGGCGATAGAGTGCGTGAGGGCGATAGAGTGCGTGAGGGCGATAGAGTGCGTGAGGGCGATAGAGTGCGTGAGGGCGATAGATAGAGTGCGTGAGGGCGATAGATAGAGTGCGTGAGGGCGATAGATAGAGTGCGTGAGGGTGATAGAGTGCGTGAGGGCGATAGATAGAGTGCGTGAGGGCGATAGATAGAGTGCGTGAGGGTGATAGATAGAGTGCGTGAGGGCGATAGATAGCGTGAGGGCGATAGATAGATAGCGTGAGGGCGATAGATAGATAGCGTGAGGGCAATAGATAGATAGCGTGAGGGCGATAGATAGATAGCGTGAGGGCGATAGATAGATAGCGTGAGGGCGATAGATAGATAGCGTGAGGGCGATAGATAGATAGAGTGAGGGCGATAGATAGAGTGAGGGCAATAGATAGAGTGAGGACAATAGATAGAGTGAGGGCGATAGATAGAGTGCATGAGGGCGATAGAGTGCATGAGGGCGATTGAGTGCGTGAGGGCGATAGAGTGCGTGAGGGCGATAGAGTGCGTGAGGGCGATAGAGTGCGTGAGGGCAATAGAGTGCGTGAGGGCGATAGAGTGCGTGAGGGCGATAGAGTGCGTGAGGGCGATAGAGTGCGTGAGGGCGATAGAGTGCGTGAGGGCGATAGATAGAGTGCGTGAGGGCGATAGATAGAGTGCGTGAGGGCGATAGATAGAGTGCGTGAGGGTGATAGAGTGCGTGAGGGCGATAGATAGAGTGCGTGAGGGCGATAGATAGAGTGCGTGAGGGTGATAGATAGAGTGCGTGAGGGCGATAGATAGCGTGAGGGCGATAGATAGATAGCGTGAGGGCGATAGATAGATAGCGTGAGGGCAATAGATAGATAGCGTGAGGGCGATAGATAGATAGCGTGAGGGCGATAGATAGATAGCGTGAGGGCGATAGATAGATAGCGTGAGGGCGATAGATAGATAGAGTGAGGGCGATAGATAGAGTGAGGGCAATAGATAGAGTGAGGACAATAGATAGAGTGAGGGCGATAGATAGAGTGCATGAGGGCGATAGAGTGCATGAGGGCGATAGAGTGCATGAGGGCGATTGAGTGCGTGAGGGCGATAGAGTGCGTGAGGGCGATAGAGTGCGTGAGGGCGATAGAGTGCGTGAGGGCAATAGAGTGCGTGAGGGCGATAGAGTGCGTGAGGGCGATAGAGTGCGTGAGGGCGATAGAGTGCGTGAGGGCGATAGAGTGCGTGAGGGCGATAGAGTGCGTGAGGGCGATAGATAGAGTGCGTGAGGGCGATAGATAGAGTGCGTGAGGGTGATAGAGTGCGTGAGGGCGATAGATAGAGTGCGTGAGGGCGATAGATAGAGTGCGTGAGGGTGATAGATAGAGTGCGTGAGGGCGATAGATAGCGTGAGGGCGATAGATAGATAGCGTGAGGGCGATAGATAGATAGCGTGAGGGCAATAGATAGATAGCGTGAGGGCGATAGATAGATAGCGTGAGGGCGATAGATAGATAGCGTGAGGGCGATAGATAGATAGCGTGAGGGCGATAGATAGATAGAGTGAGGGCGATAGATAGAGTGAGGGCAATAGATAGAGTGAGGACAATAGATAGAGTGAGGGCGATAGATAGAGTGCATGAGGGCGATAGAGTGCATGAGGGTGATAGAGTGCGTGAGGGCGATAGAGTACATGAGGGCGATAGAGTGCGTGAGGGCGATAGAGTGCGTGAGGGCGATAGAGTGCGTGAGGGCGATAGAGTGCGTGAGGGCGATAGATAGAGTGCGTGAGGGCGATAGATAGAGTGCGTGAGGGCGATAGATAGAGTGCGTGAGGGCGATAGAGAGATAGCGTGAGGGCGATAGAGAGATAGCGTGAGGGCGATAGATAGATAGATAGCGTGAGGGCGATAGATAGATAGCATGAGGGCGATAGATAGATAGCGTGAGGGCGATAGATAGATAGCGTGGGGGCGATAGATAGATAGCGTGAGGGCGATAGATAGAGTGAGGGCGATAGAGTGAGGGCAATAGATAGAGTTAGGGCGATAGTTAGAGTGAGGGTGATAGATAGAGTGAGGGCGATAGATAGAGTGAGGGCGATAGATAGAGTGAGGGCGATAGATAGATAGAGTGAGGGCGATAGTTAGATAGATAGAGTGAGGGCGATAGATAGATAGCCTGAGGGCGATAGATAGATAGCGTGAGGGCGATAAATAGATAGCGTGAGGGCGATAGATAGATAGCGTGAGGGCAATAGATAGATAGCGTGAGGGCGATAGATAGCGTGAGGGCGATAGATAGATACCGTGAGGGCGATAGATAGAGTGAGGGCGATAGATAGAGTGAGGGCGATAGAGTGAGGGCAATAGATAGAGTTAGGGCGATAGTTAGAGTGAGGGTGATAGATAGAGTGAGGGCGATAGATAGAGTGAGGGCGATAGATAGAGTGAGGGCGATAGATAGATAGAGTGAGGGCGATAGATAGATAGAGTGAGGGCGATAGTTAGATAGAGTGAGGGCGATAGATAGATGTGTGTGGTTGTGTGTGTGGTAGTGTGTGTGTGTGGTTGTGTGTGTGGTTGGGTGTGGTTGTGTGTGTGGTTGTGTGTGTGGTTGTGTGTGGTTGTGTGTGTGGTTGTATGTGTGGCTGTGGGTGTGGTTGTGTGTGTGTGTATGTGTGGTTGTGTGTGTGTATGTGTGATTCTGTGTTTGGTTGTGTGTGTGTGGTTTTGTGTGTGGTTGTGTGTGTGTGTGTGTGTGGTTGGGTGTGGTTGTGTGTGTGGTTGGGTGTATGTGTGGCTGTGTGTGTGGTTGGGTGTGGTTGTGTGTTGCGAGTGTGGGGTGATGTGTGGGGTGATGTGTGGGGTGATGTGTGTTTGTGTGTGGGGTGATGTTTGTGTGGGGTGATGTTTGTGTGGGGTTGTGTTTGTGTGTGGGGTTGTGTGTGTGGTTGTGTGTGTGTGGTTGTGTGTGTGTGTGGTTGTGTGTGTGTGGTTGTGTCTGTGTGGTTGTATGTGTGTCTGTGCGTGGTTGTATGTATGTGTGTGTGCGGTTACAGAAGGATGTATGTGGAAGAGAGCAGCAGATCAGCACAGCAGAAGAGAACAGGGAGTTAAAGAAGGAGGCGGGTGGAAGAGAGCAGCAGATCAGCACAGGAGAAGAGAACAGGAAGTTAGAGAAGGAGGCGGTGGAAGGGAACAGCAGATGAGCACGGGAGAAGTGAAGAGGGAGTTGGAGAAAGGGCGGGGTGGAAGAGAGCAGCAGATCAGCACAGGAGAAGAGAACAGGGAGTTAGAGAAGGAGGCGGTGGAAGGGAACAGCAGATCAGCAAGGGAGAAGAGAACAGGGAGTTGGAGAAAGGGATGGGTGAAAGAGAGCAGCAGATCAGCACAGGAGAAGAGAACAGGGAGTTAGAGAAGGAGGCGGTGGAAGGGGACAGCAGATCAGCACGGGAGAAGAGAACAGGGAGTTGGAGAAAGGGCGGGTGGAAGAGAGCAGCAGATCAGCATGGGAGAACAGAACAAAGAGTTAAAGAAGGAGGCGGTGGAAGAGAGCAGCAGATCAGCACAGGAGAAGAGAAGAGAAAAGGGAGTTAAAGAAGGTGGTGGGGTGGAAGAGAGCAGCAGATCAGCACGTGAGAAAAGAACATGGAGTTAAAGAAGGAGGCGGGTGGAAGAGAGCAGCAGATCAGCACGGGAGAAAAGAACATGGAGTTAAAGAAGGAGGCGGGGTGGAAGAGAGCAGCAGATCAACACAGGAGAAGAGAACAGGGAGTTAGAGAAAGAGGCGGGTGGAAGAGAACAGCAGATTAGGACAGGAGAAGAGAACAGGGAGTTAAAGAAGGAGGTGGGGTGGAAGAGAGCAGCAGATCAGCACAGGAGAAGAGAATAGGGAGTTAAAGAAGGAAGTGGGGTGGAACAGAAAAGCAGATCAGCACAGGAGGAGAGAACAGGGAGTTAAAGAAGGAGGTGGGTGGAAGAGAACAGCAGATCAGCACAGGAGAAGAGAAGAGAACAGGGAGCTAGAGAGGGAGGCGGTGGAAGAGAGCAGCAGATCAGTACAGCAAAAGAGAACAGGGAGTTAAAGAAGGAGGTGGGTGGAAGAGAGCAGCAGATCAGCACAGGAGAAGAGAACAGGGAGTTTAAGAAGGAGGCGGGGTGAAAGAGAGCAGCAGATCAGCACAGGAGAAGAGGACAGGGAGTTAAAGAAGGAGGTGGGGTGGAAGAGAGCAGCAGATCAGCACAGTAAAAGAGAACAGGTAGTTAAAGAAGAAAGTGGAGTGGACGAGAGCAGCAGATCAGTACAGGAAAAGAGAAGAGAACAGGGAGTTAGAGAAGGAGGCACGGTGGAAGAGAGCAGCAGATCAGCACGAGAGAAGAGAAGAGAACAGGGAGTTAGAGAAGGAGGTGGGTGGAAGAGAGGAACAGATCAGCACAGCAGAAGAGAACAGGGAGTTAAAGAAGGAGGTGGGGTGGAAGAGAGCAGCAGATCAGCACATGAGAAGAGAATAGAACAGGGAGTTAGATAAGCAGGTGAGGTGGAAGAGAGCAGCAGATCTGCAGAAGTTAACAGGGAGTTAAAGATGGCAGTGGGGTTGAAGAGAGCAGCAGAACAGCACAGGAGAAGAGAAAAGGGAGGTAGAGAAGGAGGCGGGTTGAAGAGAGCAGTAGATCAGCTGTGGAGAAGAGAAGTGAACAGGGAGTTAGAGAAGGAGGTGGGTGGAAGAGAGCAGCATAACAGCACAGCAGAAGAGAACATGGAGTTAAAGAAAGAGGCGGGTGGAAGAGAGCAGCAAATCAGCACACGAGAAGAGAACAGGTAGTTAGAGAAAGAGGCGAGTGGAAGATAACAGCAGATTAGCGCAGGAGAAGAAAACAGGGAGTTAAAGAAGGAGGCTGGTTGTAAGAGAGCAGCAGATCAGCACAGGAGAATAGAACAGGGAGTTAGAGAAGGAGGCAGGGTGGAAGAGAGCAGCATATCAGCACAGGTGAAGAGAACATGGATATAAAGAAGGAGGTGGGGTGGAAGAGAGCAGAAGTTCAGCCCAGGAGAAGATAACAAGGAGTTAAAGAAGGAGGCGGGTGGAAGAGAACAGCAGTTCAGCACAGGAGAAGATAACAGGGAGTTTAAGAAGGAGGCGGGTGAAAGAGAGCAGCAGATCAGCACAGGAGAAGAGAACAGGGAGTTAAAGAAGGAGGCGGGGTGGAAGAGAGCAGCAGATCAGCACAGTAAAAGAGAACAGGTAGTTAAAGAAGGAGGTGGGGTGGATGAGAGCAGCAGATCAGCACAGGAGAAGAGAACAGGGAGTTAGAGAAGGAGGTGGGTGGAAGAGAGGGAGGGCGATAGATAGAGGGAGGGAGGGCGATAGATAGAGGGAGGGAGGGGGATAGCTAGATAGGAGGGCTATCGATATAGAGGGAGGGCGATAGATAGATAGAGTGAGGGCGATAGAGTGAGTGAGGGTGGTAGAGTGAGTAAGGGCAGTAGAGTGAGTAAGGGCGGTAGAGTGAGTAAGGGCGGTAGAGTGAGTGAGGGGGGTAGAGTGAGTGAGGGCGGTAGAGTGAGTGAGGGCAGTAGAGTGAGGGTGGTAGAGTGGTAGAGTGAGGGCAGTAGAGTGAGGGCAGTAGAGTGGTGAGGGTGTGTGAGAGGGTGAGGGTGTGTGTGAGAGTGAGGGTGTGTGGGGGTGTGAGTGAGAGTGTGTAAGGGTGAGGGGGTGTGAGTGGGTGAGGGTGAGGGGGTGTGAGTGGGTGAGAGTGAGGGGGTGTGAGGGAGAGGGCGGGTGAGAGGGTGGGATGGTGTGTGAGGGTGAGAGGGTGTTTGAGGGTGAGAGGGTGTGTGAGGGTGAGTGGGTGTGTGAGGGTGAGTGAGAGGGTGGGTGATGGGTGTGAGGGTGACGGGTTGTGAGGGTGAGGGTGAGGGGGTGTGAGGGTGAGAGTGTGGGTGAGGGTGGATGAGAGGGTGTGTGAGGGTGAGAGGGTGTGTGAGGGTGAGTGAGAGGGTGTGTGAGGGTGTGTGAGAGGGTGAGGGTGTGTGAGGGTGAGGGTGTGTGAGGGTGATGGTGTGTGAGAGTGAGGGTGTGCGAGGGTGGGTGAGAGGGTGGGTGAGGGTGTGTGTGAGGGTGAGGGGGTGTGAGGGTGAGGGGGTGTGAGGGAGGGTGAGGGGATGTGAGGGTGAGGGGGTGTGACGGTGAGGGTGAGGGGGTGTGAGGGTGAGAGGGTGTGAGGGTGAGGATGAGGGGGTGTGAGGGTGAGGGGTTGAGGGGGTGTGAGGGTGAGGGGTTGAGGGGGTGTGAGGGTGAGGGGGTCTGAGGGTGAGGATGAGGGGGTGTGAGGGTGAAGGGGTGTGAGAGTGGGGGTGTGAGGGTGAGAGGGGGTGAGAGGGTGTGTGAGGGTGTGTGAGTGTGAGTGAGGGTGAGTGAGGGTGAGGGTGTGTGAGGGTGAGGATGAGGGGGGTGAGGGAGGGTGAGGGGATGTGAGGGTGAGGGAGTGTGAGGGTGAGGGTGTGTGAGGGTGAGGGGGTGTGAGGGTGAGGGGATGTGAGGGTGAGGGGGTGTGAGGGTGAGGGGGCATGAGGGTGTGTGGGGTGTGAGTGAGGGTGAGAGGGTTGTGAGGGGGTGGGTGGGGGTGACTGAGGGTGTGAGGGTTAGAGGGTGTGAGGGTGTGTGAGGGTGAGGGTGTGTGGGGCTGTGAGGGGGTGTGGGGCTGTGAGGGTGAGAAGGTTGTGAGGGTGAGAGGGTGGTGAGGGAGGTGAGGGTGTGAGTGTGTGTGAGGGTGAGGGGGTGTGAGGGTGAGGGGTGTGTGAGGGTGAGGGTGAGAGGGTGTGTGAGGTTGAGGGGGTGTGAGGGTGAGGGGAAGGGGAGGGGATGGGAGGGTGAGGGTGTGTGAGGGTGAGATGGTGTGTGAGGGTGAGATGGTGTGTGAGGGTGAAAGGGTGTGTGAGGCTGAGGGGATGTGAGGGGGTGAGAGGGTGTGTGAGGGTGAAGGCAGCTCTGGCATTGGAAAGAAAAATGCCTCCACAGAGCACTTGGCATCATATGAACTCTCTTTTTCTTTCCAGCCCTTGTCCCTTTGATAGACAGCGACTGCAATAAAAAAACAAAATTAAAAAAAGCACAATTTTGTGAATATGAATTGAGGGACTTAAGTCTTCTGCCCTTTATAGGCTTCTATCTTTGCATTCACAGGCATTCGGCAGGATTCGCAAAGCACACTTCTGCCTCTTTAATATGAATATTGAATCCTACTGAATGCCATTTTGTGCTGTGAGCATTTTTTACATGTACCTCTGCACACAAATAATTTACAGATGCTGCACAAAAATTGCACCTGTAGCACGACCTGAGATTTGAACATGAGGCCATGAATGAAGGCCACTGAACAGAAAGAGAGTGTAAGGAGGGAGAGTCACTGAGTGTGAAATACAAGGATAACGAGACCGAAGAAGGCAAGAGAGACTAGGATTGTGATACGTTATGAGAGCAAGGGTGAGAGAGAGAAAGAAACTAGTGAGATTGCAGGACGAGAGGAACGTTCAGAATGTGAGATGCATGAAGAAAGAGAGACAGAGACAAGGAGAGGAAGGCTGTGGAGAAACTCAATGCGAGATACAATGAATGAGAGACTGTTAAATTTAGTGCAAGAGACAGTGAATGTGAGATACATGACGAGAGAGTTAGAGGAGGAAGATGAGAGATACATGGCACGCGAGGAAGCCTTGCCACCAATTAGCCTGCGGCTCAGATCACAGTAGACCACGTAACCTGCCTGCCACGATGAAGCCAATCACAGCCAAGGAAAAATCAGTCCAACTTACTCACCAATTCAATCTGGGTGACTCGTCTAGATGCCTGAGGCAAGTGGGTGGGTGTAGAGAAGGGCATCACCTGCCTGCGCCGATTTGGGCCTGGTAACTTTCTAATGAGATATGGGCTAGAACCACCATGTCTCACACCACAAAACTCACAGCATTACAGCTCCTCTTGTTATCACATCTATGCATACTTTCCATGTACCCATGCACCATCTTGAACATCTCAACAAACAAAGGTTGCAAGCCTGCATGACAACCAAGTATGCATAATGCACATAATTGTACGAGCATCCCATTCCTCACCTCGTAAAGCAAAAGAATTTAAAAGTGCTTTTTGTTGATTCATGCTCATGCGAAAGCAATGTATGCAATGGAGGTAAGTGCTTGCATCAAGAGAAATAGTTTTGATGCCATAGTGCTTGAAAAACCTCGTCAGGGAGACCGCATCAAGCACACCGACTTTCTGAAACAAGCCCTCGGCATTGCTGTGGCGTGGGAGGGAGGGGCGGGGGAGCGTTAGCCTTTGAAGTCGGAAGCGTCCAAAACAGCGCTATGGGGGGGACAGATTGCAGTAAGCATGGAGAGACGAGGAGCAAATAAGAGCGATTGGCTGGCGATTGTGTTGGTTTTATTTAGTGCTTTATACTGCACTCTGCTGTTGTGTGTTAGCCTGGGCTAAACATTGTTGGTTTCTGGTTTTTCTAGGGCCTCGCCAGTGCTAGGTCACCTAGAAATATTTCAGATAGCAAGTTGACTTTTTTCTATGTGTTCTTGAGAAATGGCAACGTACTACATGTTTTGATGACAGATGAAGGGAGGCCATTATATTTATACCCTTAATGCCACAAGCTAATAAAATCTTCCTGAGTTCTGTTAGAAAGGATAAGTCTCCTGTAAATACCTATGGCTGCAGCAAAGATCGAGACTGCTTGTCAATCCCCAAGAGTGCACATTACCCTGGGAGCAACAGACCAAATGATGGGAGCAACCGACCAAATGATGCTAGCAGCACGCTCAATGAACAGACAAGTTAGCAAACATCCAAATGCGGGAATTTACCGACAAAAACACAATTGTGCATCCACAAGCTCGTTTTTATGTTTAAAGCATTTTATTAGAAAGGTACAGTTCACATAGAATGCAGATTACATACATGCACTGGGTACTGCAAGAGGCAGCTCAAGACCAGAAATGCTAATGTCCCAGCCCCAGGGCTGTGTCAATGTCCTGCTCTCCGCACAAAGGCATATACAAGAAAAGATAAAAAAAAAAGGGGAAGAGAAAAACAAGAAAAAAGCGTCGCCCTATGGGCCTGTACCTCTATGAACAGAACAACATGCCCCAATAAACATTCCCCTCCCCTCCCTCCCCGCCCAGTGCTGTGTAGCATGAAAGCAATCAATCATCCTTCGTCTCACCCACCCCGCACATATCCGTGAGTCCCTGGAGGCCTCCACCCAAAGGAAACCATGCCTCACAAAGGGGGTGTAAGCCGCAATAACCTGAGGTATCTCGGGCATGTGATTTCGGTGAATTCTGAAGCCAGTAATGAATGAAAGGGTTGCCACAGTTCCTCAAAACCAGTCACGTCTCCTGCCAGCGTGAGAGACATTTTTTCCATTCCCAGAACATGCCACAACCTGTGCAGCCAGCCCGTGCGAGAGGGAGTGGTGGTCGTGCGCCAGTGAATCAGAATGTTTTGTACCGCCGAGCCCAGCATAACGGCTATCTGCCTCCCCCTCTTAGATTTTAGCGGGTACATTAAGTCGTTTGGTAGACCCAGTAGGGTATACGCTGGGAAACGGGCCAGTTCGATCTCGAAGCTTTTATCAACTTCGTCTATCACCATCGACCAGTAGGCTTGTAGTGCTGGGCAGTCCCAGAGGATGTGTGTCAGTGTGCCCACCTGCCCGCACTCCCGCCAGCATTTATCGCTAAGAAGCCTGTTCATTTCGTGTAGTCTTTCTGGGGTGTGATACCAGTAGGTGGATATCTTCGTGAAGGTTTCTGTGAGGCCTACATGGTAGGCCGAGTGACGTGCCCTGTATGAAATACGTTCCCATTCTTTAAGACTAAGCGTTCTCCCCAGTTCTCTATTCCATCGCTCTCTGCCGGGAATATAGAAGTGTGAAGACGGGAGCTGAAGCAATTTGTATAGGTCAGTGATAAGTTTAGAGTCTGAGGTGCGGGTGATTAGCCATCGCTCATATGGGAGGAGCCTCCTGTCTGCAGAGTCCCTCACACTCGGCTGCAAGGCCCAGTGTCGGACCTGCCAGTATCTCATGCGGTCAGATTCGGTTAACTGATAAGTATCTTTAAGGCTGTGAAAGGGAATAATTCCATCCGTCGCGTACATATGGACGAGTGCCCTACAGCCCTTATCTCTCCAATGTGAAAAGGCCCCGTGTTCCATCCCCGGTGTAAAGTCGGGATTGTCTACAATAGGTGTGAGAGGTGAGGGGAACGTGGTGAGGTCAAACGTGCGATTCGTGGCGTCCCATACTTGCATCGGGACCCGCGTTACGTAAGAAGCATAGAGGTTCGGGGGGCGGTGTGGGCGGCGGAGGAAGGGTATTTCCTGCAAGGGGCGTCCGGCCACTGCCTGATCCTGGAAGAGCCAGTGTTTATCGGACTCCCACCTGCTCCATTCCACCAGGTATCTTAACTGGGCCGCCTGGAAATATTTGCGGAGGTCGGGGACTCCCAGTCCTCCAGATTCCGGTGTCAACGTCGTGAGAGTGCGGCGCATTCGGGGTTTACGGCCCTGCCACACAAATCGGGACACGTCAGTTTGCATTTGTGGAATCCAGCCCTTAGGTGGTTGCAAGGGCAGTGCCCGGAACAGATACAGAATTTGGGGCAAGACCGTCATTTTGATCGCTGCCACTCTACCCAGCCAGGAAAGCGTGCCTTTGTTCCATCGTCTTAATTCATCTCTCACCTTTCTGCCAACCGCCTCATAATTAAGGGAGACCATGGCCTGCAACGTGGGAGCTAACGTAATCCCTAGATATTGCACCTGATCTTTCGACCACCGCAGTGGGAAGAGCCTTTGTAGGTCGTTCCTCGTGGACAGAGTCAAGGAGATGTCTAGAGCTGTGGATTTCTCCACATTCATCCGAAAGCCTGCTACCTTCTCAAAAGCTTGGAGCTCCGCCATACAGGCGGGTAGGGCCTGCCTCGGGTTTTCCAACGCGAAGATAACGTCGTCTGCGTAAAGGCTGATTTCATGGGTGAAACCCCCCATTCGTACTCCGGTAACGGCCACGTTTTGCCGCACTCGGTGGGCAAAGGGCTCCATGTAGAGCGCGAAGAGGAGGGGGGAGAGGGGACAACCCTGTCTCGTGCCGCGTTCGATGTCAAACCGCCGTGAGCCGCAACCATTCACGCGGACTGCGGCCGAGGGGTATTTGTAGCAATTAAAGACCATGGTTCGGAACTTTTCCCCCATCCCCAGCTTCGCCATGACCCGTTCGAGGTAAGGCCAGTGCACCCGGTCGAATGCCTTTTCCGCATCGACTGAGAGGAGCATTCGCTCCCCTGGGATACGGGAGGCTTTTTCCAAGACGTGAACTATACGTTTAGTGTTGTCCACCGTCTGCCGTCCAGGTACGAAACCGGCTTGATCCGGTTCAATGAGGCCAGGGAGGTGCTGCGCCAACCTCGCCGCTAGAATTCCAGTATAGAGTTTCAGGTCTAAATTTAGCAAGGAGATTGGCCTATACGAGCCGCACTGCTTCCTGTCCTTCCCTGGCTTGGGAATGACAGACACTGTCGCCCGTAGCAGATCCGGAGAGATAGTGCCAGGGTCAGAGAAGGAGTTAAATAGTGTGGTCAAGATAGGGCTTAACGTCCCGCAGAACGTCCTATAAAAGAGGGCTGTATAGCCATCCGGGCCAGGGGCTTTCCCTAATTTGAGTCTAGAAATCGCCGTAATCACCTCCTCGATCGTAATCTCTCTCTCCAGATAGGCTGCCTGCTCTTGGGTCAGTGACGGGAGGGCCACCGAATCTAGGTACTCCTCCGCGTCCTCCATATTGGTGTCGTCCGCTCTGTACAGATCAGCATAGAAGCGGCGAAAGGTCTCGGCAATTTCGGCGTCACCCGTGACCCCCTGACCTGCAAATCCCGTCAGTTCCTTCACCTGGCGACTCTGATGGGCCACTCTCAGCTTGGTTGCCAGCAGGCGGCCACACCGGTCCCCCCCAGTATAGTATGCGTGTTTGAGGCGCAATGCTGCATATTCCGCCCTATCAAGGTCCAATGAGGACAGGAGTTTCCTCGCAGCTTTCAGCTGTTTCCAGACCCTCGGAGCCCCAGTGCGGCGGTGTACGGTCTCCAATTCCCTGACTTTCCGGGTAAGTTCGTCCCGTTTCCGTTTCCTCTCACGGTTATCCGCCGCCGAGATCACAATAAATTCTCCCCGCAGCACCGCCTTGAGAGCCCCCCACTGAGTCGACATGGAAGTATCAGCGTTGGAGTTATGCAGCTGATAGTCCTTGATCGAATCATTAATGCTCTGCACCACTTCCTTCCTGTGCAGGAGGGTGTCCCGAAGCCTCCAAACCCCCCTCCGGGCTGAGCTCGGCTGGAGTTGTAGGGTCCCCGAGACCGGTGCATGATCCGACAGAGATAAAACACCCATTTCCGAGGCCGTGGCAAGGCTACGAACAGGGCCAGAGACCAGTAGATAATCAAGTCTGGCATAAGTTTTATGTGCATGCGAATAGTAGGAGAAATCTATGTCAGTAGGGTGAAGTTCGCGCCAGAGATCGTGCAGATCGGATTCAACTAACTGAGCCTTGATCGCCTGCGAGAGTTCCCCAGCCTGCGGAGATCGCTGCGCCGATCTATCTTTCGCTGAGTCAAAGACCAAATTAATGTCCCCCCCTAGCATGATGTGCGTGTCCGGTGAAGCCGTAACCTCCTCTAGAGCCCCGCGTAGAAATCTATCTTGCTGTTCATTCGGGGCGTAAACGGTGCCGACAGTGAACGTGAGAGTACCCACTTTAAGTCTGTAGGCAAGAAGTCTACCTTTTTGTTCGACCAATTTGTGCAACACCTCACCTGTAAACGATTTGGATAGGAGGATAGCCACCCCTGCAGTTTTAGTGGTATTAGAGGAAAAGAACTGTGTAGGGAAATGATGGGACCTCATTCTGTGGCAATCAGCAGTTAACAAGTGGGTCTCTTGGAGCAGACATATGTCCGCCCGAGAGTTTTCTAATAAGGATAGGATGGCTCTCCTTTTCGTAGGGTTGTTTAACCCCTTAACATTCAGGGTCAGTATCTTCAATTCTGCCATGGATGGATCGGACTGTTCAGCCTGTGTGCGCTAACCAGAGTGTGTGAGAACAGGACGACTGCCAGGCAAATACGAGCGCCTGCGCTAGCATTCTCAAATACGGTAGAAGCACTGGGCCAGGTAACTTCCAACTCTCCCCCCCCAACAACCCCCATCCCCAACTCTGAACAAACCCCCCTTCCCCCATCACTCAAAACCCACCACAACGCCTCCCAACCCTCGGTCATCGCCCTCAGCATCAACCCCCGGGTCATGCTTCCCCCCACACCCGCGTATCCAAAACTTTTGAAATAGTCCCGGACAAGCCCAAGCGGACCAGTCCGTGGAATGTTACCTTAATGGACGTCCAGCCACACGTGGTCACACCTTCACCCCCCCCCCCATCGAGCACCCAAGCCCGCCATGGAAATATTGCTACTGTGAGTTCCCCCCGGAGCATAGTCAAGCGGTCAGTGCCACCTCCTCCGGACCCTCAAACACCGTAGATGCAGTCCGGACGGCGGCTTCTTGTTCCGCCCTAATCGTTGGAGACCCTGGTCTCCGCGCCGTGTCCACCGTCCTCCTCCTCCTGCTCGCAGCGCGATGCCAGCCGTCGTCGGTTGTGCGCCTCCGTCTAGGCGTATGGGCGTCCTCCTCCTCTGCGGTGATGCTCAGGATTTCGCAGGCGTCCTGGAGATTCCGGACATGGTGCGTCTCTCCCTGCCACTTGAAGATAATACGAAAGGGGTGCCCCCACGAGTAGGGCGTCTCATGCTGTCTGAGGAAGTCTGTCACAATCTTGAACGACTTGCGCCTCTGAAGCGTGATCGTAGACAGGTCTTGGTATAAGGCCACGGGGTGATCCCGGAAAGTGAGAGAACGCACCTTGCGGGCCCCCGCCATGATTTTTTCTTTCAGTGGGAAGTCCGGGAGGAACGCCAGGATGTCCGGAGGGGGACCATTAGATCTTCTAGTGGGACCTACCCTGTGCGCTCTGTCGATTCTAATGGGGAAGTCGTCCCCTTCCCCCAGGACCATGCGGAAGAGTTCTTGCAGGTACTGAACAATGTCCGGGTTCTCTTCCGAGGATGGCACACCCCGGACCCTAATGTTATTCCTTCGTGACCTGTTTTCTAAGTCCTCGTTGTGTAATTGGAGGTCCAGGTGTTGTTCTCGAAGGGTCAGAACTTCCTGCTGGAGAAGGGTGATCTCTTCAGCTTGCCTGTGCGCAGAGGTCTCCACAGTGTCCACTCTCTCTCCTAGGCCCTCCACCTCCCTGCGGACCTCACGCACCTCCCCCGCAACTTCCCGTTTGAGGGTTTGGAAGTCCTCCCTCAGCGTGCCAAAGAGAGATTCCAAAAAGGATCTGGTTACCGGGGGTTCCGCTGCTGCGCCAGATTGTGAGCCTCCTGCAGCTCCAGGCGAAGAAGAGGCTCTGTCCCCCTTGGCCTGCTGTCTGTTAAGCATCTCCGGGAGCGTGCGGTCGGTGCGATCGTTGCGTTTCCCTCCCCTTTGGCCCGCCATAGTCCAGGTCTCCCCACCAGTCTGTTTCTTCCTGTACGTGGAAACCGGGCCTCAAGGAACCCGTACCCAGCGCAGGGCGGATGAGAAGTCGCCACCGTCCAGAGGAGCCCCACTGGTCCGAGTCAGAAGGCCCCCTTCAGCCAGAGGGGGGGGGTTTTGCCGTTGATGCCCCCACGGAGAGCCTGCCGCCGCTTCTCTGGCTCGGGTGAGACCGTTGTGACCTCCGTCGCGATGTCCAGCTGATGCCGTGGGCACCGGGCGCCCGGTCAGATCCCCCCTCCGGCCAAACCAGGCGTCCGCGCGGCTCACGGCCCCCCTGGGGGAGTCCCACCTCAACCAGCGCGTCTCAGGGGGTGCAGTTGGAGCATTCAGGGCTGCACGGGCGCTCCGTTGCGTGCATGAAGTGGTGCCAAGGCAGCAGGGGTGCCACCCCACTGGTGGGTCACTGTGTTTTGCCGGCGGTAGGCCGCTTCAGTTAGGGGATCACTCAGTCAGGCGCCATGGTAGGACCTCCACGTGGCCCCGCCGGGCCGCCGCTCTGGCGTTCGCGTCGCTCTACTCTTTATCCAGCCAATAGGTCGGTGTGCTGCGGGCCCCGGGGCCCAGCCGGCGAGTCTATCGCTCCAGGCGCCCCACGCGGCCCACAGCCCTTCCAGGCAGCTCCACCGTCCACAGCGTTCTTTAGGATACGCACTCCTGGTACCACGGGCCACGCGGGTACCACAGCCCGTGCGCAGAGCGCCTCCGGCGGTCCTGGGGTGCCCCTCGCCCGGGGGTGATAGTGTTCCTGCAGTAGCAGTTCGTGTCCACCAGGGGGCCGCGCTACCAAGCGCTGTGAGTCGTCTCCCTCGCCGCCCGGGTAGGCCTCTGAGCCGGGCGCTCGCGTAGGTCCCTCCCCGTCCAGCCTGCACCTCGGACGTGGAGACCGTCCGGATCCCGCCGGTGAAGCGTCAGCCCCAGATGCAGCGCTTACCGCACAGATGGTGGCGTCCTCCGGGTAGCTGGGGTAATCCGCCTTGGACAGCGGGCCCTCCGTACAGTTTGTGGACCTCCAGCCGGTCCGAGCGGGGGACCCACCACTCAATCTGCCGCCATCTTGGCTTGTCGGAAGGCAGGGACTCGCTCCAGGCACCTCACCGCTCCAGTGCGCTGCGCATAGCCGCGCCGCCCGCCGGGGTCAGAGAGCTCCACCTACAGCGGCGGCGTGTCCACACCGTGCCTTCCAGCCTCCCGGCGACTCGCTGTCTTGTCTGGGCCGGGGCACTGCTTCCGCCGTGGGTTGCGCCGGCTCCAAGCACGGCACCGGGATCTCGGCGAATTCGGCACGCAGTCGCGCGCTGAAAGCGACTGTCAGGCCGTCGCTAGCTCCTTGATCCGCGGAGCCGGTCTGCGTGGCTCCGGGGGGAAAATGCAGGTACATTCAGGGCTCGGGGCTTCCGATGGGGTCGGGAGCTCTAGCAGACACGTCCTGCTACCCCGCCATCTTGGCCACGCCCCCCCACAAGCTCGTTTTTAACAGATTTGTAGCCTAGACTCTATGAACTAAGAACAAAGGCTAATGCAATTAACACGGAGAGACAGGGAGCAAATGGGAGCGAGGCATTGCGCAGAGGGGGGCGGGGGAAAGCATTCCTATGAAGTGTGAAGCTCTCGGCATTGCTGTGGCGGGTCCGATGCGATGAGGCAGGCGGCTCGGGGAGCAAATGGCAGCAAGCTCGTGCACGGGCGCACATGCACTTGGCGTAATCCACCTGGTTTAGCTTTCGAGTTTCACCTCTATATGTCTCGACATCTGCAATGCCAGAGGCATTGGCAGAGGTCGAGACCTAAAAAGGCAGCAACGAGAAAAAAATAGGAAGCACTGAATATAAACCGAGTCGGAGTGGTGCGCAAATGTCAATTTTAGGTACTTCACATAGCGTTTACTAATAGTTTTTGGTATGTTTCTAGGCACATGGGAATTGAAGGTCAGTGAGAATTTAGTACTTTTCCAGGATCACACAATGATGCTGGGCCTAGTACACCAGGTCTTTGGAATCCTGAACCAGGAGTTCGAACACATAAGCGTGTCTCGCAGTACTATAGCGGCCACTATGCAACCCACCTGGGAAAGACACCCCAACAATCAAAGCTAAACTTTGTTATGAGGATAACATATGTAAACTGTGCGATTTCAGAAGAAAATGTTCTATAAAGATATAAACGTGCATTTTCCGAATATCAGAAAATCTAACTCTGCGCAGGTTTTGGAACAATTAGGTTGTCAAACACAAAGTCGCGGGGGAGGGAGGATATTTGAAGGAGCGCAGCGTTGCATACATCAAACACTCTGAACCCTTCCAAAGCATGAGGAATTCATTAGAAAGGGTTTGCCCTATTCAAGTAAAATAATCCGTGCGTACACTTCTAAGTCTTTGTGACGCACACTTTGGAATACTTGATGTGATTACTGTCAGTGTGGAACTGAGGAAAATTGAATTTTGCCTTATCATGTGTGCCTACGTGTTCCCCATCCTATGTTATATGTGCATGATTAATATGCATATGTTCCCTTTATGATCTAATAATGACGCACTTATAGTTGTGTCCAACGTTTAGTATGCCAGTTATCCAGTCCCCGTGAAAGCAACGTGAATTAGGCTTCTAGGCCTATGTTGACACCCTTTTACATTGTGCACGTTAATTCATCGAATTGTCCCCGTTTCTAGGCCTCATGAGGGCCCGGACACCAGAATCAAGCTCCAGTCTCCTGAACCACTCCGAGGAGCGATGCAGCCCCTCCCGCATCCCTGACCCTTCACTTACTTCCTGCCGCGCAGCGCGGTGCCCGGCCTGGCTCTGCCTGCCTGCCAAAATTATGTTATGCCCACAGTTATCAGTTCAGCTCTCCGTCTTCACATTCCTAAGCGAACGAACCGCGTAAACATCTTCAGCTATAGTCTAGTCTTTCTGTCTCCATGCAAGTGAATTACTGTATTAATATCCATAGAAGACTCATGGTACACGCAATACATGAAGAATATATGCATGCCCCAGCCTTAGTGTCAAGTAGCCTTTGCTCTGATGACTTTTAGATTCAATCAACATGTACTCCAAACACAAGATACCAGATATGCTATAGGTACATGTCGTCCTGACATCCCAGACTTTAGTCTCCTCTTCTAGTGCAGAAGTCAGAGCCCCCAGCTCTCCCTAGTTACACGTCATGGTCCGTTTGCGCGCACCACTAGGTTAAAGGTTCCAGCTGCCCAGGTAGCCTCCTCCATGTATCCACCCATTTATGACACTTCTGTGACGTTCTCATCACATGTCTTCGTGCACGCCCTGTGCACCCCTTCTTTTCACGCCCATATGTTCTTATCTTTCGTTTGTCACTTGTTCCGCAATTGTAATGTTTTACTATATATACCATGTACTGTTAATGAGACGTTGCAGCTGCCATTCCATGCCATTCTATTTCAGGCTGTTCCGATCCTGTCCCTTCCCTTGTGCCTGATTAAAGCCTGTTCAACTCAGATACCCCGGATCCTGCCTCTTATTTATTGAGCTATCTGTTTTATTTAATGCATAGAAAAATAGTACAGGTAATTATTTATTTATTTACCACATAATGGCGCCCGAACAGGGACGAGCCCTTTCCCCACGCGCCGGAGATGTAACGCAGGCCCCCTGACCCTTCTACAGCCGTGACGGAACTCTACCGTGCACGTGCAGATATTTCTGCTTCAAGTCTCCCTCAGGCCCACGGAGGAGACGGAGACTGCGGTCCGGCATCCAGACGAGGCGGTGAGGAATGCGGTTCGTCCCGACCAGAGCCCAAGCCGAGAGAGCAAGGTCCGAGGTATTTGGAGGCCCACCTGTAACCGAAGCCCGAAGCTCGAAGCGCATGCGTAGCAGTAACCAGATGTCGTAGCAGTCCAGTCCAGTCCGAGGCTTTCAGTTTCTGCTTCCCGGTGAGTACCGTTGCGGGGGAAGTATCTAGACAGGTTCATTAGTTTGTCCCTGGTCCGATGGGTTTGGGTACACAGATCCAGTCCGACGTGTCCATCTAGGTGGATACGGTATGACGTGTCTCTTTATGAGACCGGTATGTTCTGTACTGTTTTAGCAGTGCATCTAGTTTCTGTACTGTTTCTAGCAGTGCATCCAGTATTTCTATTAAGTCTGTTCTCGAGAAATTCAAGTATTATGTTTTCAGTGTATCAGGTAGTATTCTGTTCGAACTGTTATTCATGTATTTTTATGTCATGGTATGAGTGATTTGTTTGCCATTTCATTACTGTGGTTATCGTGTATTGTGTTTAAGTTCAAGTACAAGTTCAAGATGCCGCTGTTTTCTAAGTTACGTCAGATAAAGACTAGAAAAGGGTTACTCGAAGAATCAGTTCCCGTCCCTCCTAGGGATAGTCCTGGACACTTTATGTATCACAAGCATGGCTTAGATGCCATATTATATCTATACTTATGGGTGGATTATACAAAGAATCTAGAAGAGAAATATAGATGGCCTGTATCAGGTACATGGGATGCCGAGTGCATCATGCGAGTAGAAGAAGTGTTATGGAAAAAGAAAGCCAGACAATCCCAGAAAGATGCCATAGAATTATGGCGTAAAGAATCTCATAAAAGATCTGAAAAAGAATTCAGAAAAGCAGAATTAAGTAGGGAATCCTCAGAAAAAGCCCAAGAAAGGGAACTTCTAGAAGAAGGTGAACGAGTTAGAGCAGAACAGTCAGATAGACAGAGAAATGCCCTTATTAAAGGTATGTATCCTCTTCTTGCCGAGGGCTTGCCGAAGGCAACCCCGGAAGCATCCTGTAATTTACCGCCACCCTTGGTCCCGACTAAGCTACGTCATAAACCGACTGCAGCTGAAATTTTTCTGTCGTCCTATTTGGACGATACAGTCCCAGAATATGCAAATCCTATTCCGCCTGCTCAACCTCAGCACCCTGTTAATAATGTAATTCCTGTTCCTCCAGTCACTGGTCCCGGGAACCCTGTCCATGTGCCAGTACCCCCGGACCAGTCCACACCACGTGTTTTGCCAGTCACTTTACCAGCACATTCAGTATTAACTGACGATTCTAGTTCAGGAGGAGCGGGGGGAGGTGCTCCTACCACCCCGCCTCAAGTAAAACGACTGACGCTGAGAGACGCAGCGTTACAGCGCACGCCAAAAGTGACTACATACGCAGACCTCAAGCGACACCTTACTGACTGCATATATGATTCAGTTCCAGGCGAAGATCACATGATAATATATTCCATACGTTTACGACGAGTTGCCAACTATTTGGCCACCTTGCCCGACATGAAGGAACATCTAGACAGAATATATCGTTTTATCCGTACAGGGGAGAATTCAGAAAGTATTCACGAAGCTATGGCACATAGAAAAGTCGAGAATCAAAGTATGATTTTACAGTTCTTGATTAACTGTTTAATAAGAGAACAAGATCAACCTGATAAAGACAAAGACGAGATGAAAGTCTTGACAAGGTGGAGTGATAATATATCCGAGGGAAAACACAAGTCACAGAATAGTATAGAAAGTATGTACAGGAAAATTCGTAAAGAAATTCTAAGTATACACGAGAAGGAGAAAGCAATAAGAGCAACCGAGAAAGAGAATGACTCTTCAAGTGAAGAGGTAGACAGCGAGAATCCCAGCAGAATAGCGTATGTAGGTAAAGCGAGACTTTCCGACAGACATTCACGCCTAGATTACAAGAAAGTTTTTCCTCCGCCCGTACTTGAACAGTGTTCTCTGGAGCAAGTATTCCAGGCTACAGATAAAATTCTGAAACTACGAATAGGTTATAGTGAGCTTAGTACCATGCATGAACAAGAACTAGCCCGATCAGCAGTCCGATGGACTAGTGATTCTACCACGTTTTCAGATGAAATAGTGGCCCAACTGTTTCTGAAGCTGCCCCCAGCCGAGCAGCGTCTGGTGGGTATGTATATGATCCAGCACCTCATCACACTGTATGAGGATCAGCATTCTGATCCAGGTCCCTTGTATGATGTTCTGAACGAGTTACTCCTAAACAGATGGAAAGGTCTAGGTACCGATTTAATTAGTGTCGTTTTAGAACAACGCCATAAATACAGAACGTTCCTGAATCCGCATTTTGTTCCTGTTCCACCCCCAGTAAGAAAATCATTCTACATAGACAGACAGAATCCGTTGCGAGAAGTACACCCAGTTAAGGGAGCGGGGGGTGACCTCAAACGAGTATTTGTTTACACCCCTATCACGAAAATAGAACTCTTAGAAATGAAAAAGTTAATACCCTGTCACGATAAAGATCCAGCAGGGTTCCACCGTGAATTAAAAGACATGCTCCGTATGGGAGAATACACGTATCCTGATATTATTAAAATGTTAAAGGTCCTGTTGCCTGCGGGCATATATGAAAAACTCAAAGAAAAAGAATGGGAGGTGGGAGAGAAAAAGATAGATTGGACCGCATTAGAGACTGAGGATAACACACGAGTTCCAGGTACCGGTCTTGGGGAAAAAGCTAAAGCATTGCCCGAATTATTAATACAAGTCTTGCCAAGATTACTAGCCACGAAAAAGGAAGACTGGGATGCTATCTCAGCCTGTAAACAGAAACAAGATGAAGACACTAGTGATTTTTATTCTAGATTTGAGAAATGTTTCATTATTAATAGTGGTCTGAAAACAAGTAGTGAATCGTATCCACATCTTTTTGTTACCAAATTAGTTGAGAATTCTTTACCACAAGTTAAAAATCGAGTACTGAAAGTCGAGAGTACTTGGCAAGCTAATACTCCGTCCCAGATGCTCCAGATGCTCCAGTACCACCAGAACCGAATCAGGGAAGAGCAAGAACACGAAAGGAGACGTATGAAAGACACGAAAATGAAAGTACTAGTTGCACAGTCTGTTCCACAAGACAGTCAGAAGAGGGGTACGAATCAAACCAGTCATCCTGCAGCTCCCGTTAAAGGGACATGCAATTACTGTAAACAGCCAGGTCATTATATAAACGAATGTACAGTTCTGAAACATAACATAGCTACTGGTAAGACGAAAGAGAGACCACGTCCTCCTAGACAAGAACATGTTCCGCAGAACACGCAAGCACCGCAGAACGCACAACAGACAGTTACAGTACCGCAGCCTATAGCTGCCACACAACACGTTACACAACAGATGTACCAGTATGCACAGTCAGATTATCCAGAATATCAGCAGTATTCATGAAACAGCCTAGAGAGGGAGGTTGGCTTGCCTCTCATCGAGATTCCTGTAGATCAAGAGGGTCCCTATGTGCACAGTCAAGTATTAGGGAAAGACAGAAAGTTTCTGATTGATACAGGGGCAAGTAGGACTACCATCAGTCATGACGAGGTTCCAGGGGCTCCACTCTCAGGCTCAAGAAATGTTTCCCTTGGATTTTCAGGAAAGCCTATTGTTAATGAAATATCGAAACCAGTTTCCCTAGAAGTTGGTCCATTGTCCCGAACTACAGACTTGTTACTTACGAAATCATGTCCTGAAAACGTACTCGGTATTAAGACATTGAAAGAATTAGGAGCAATCATTTGTTGCTCCCCAGAAGGAGTGAGATTGTTTTTACGTGATTTCAAAGGTCATTATGTATTACGTGATTTTGATCCAAGATTATTGAATGTACCTCAGCATTTATGGGCGCAAGGTCCAACTGATGTAGGTTGTATGCACATTACACCCTATCGTGTCACTCTGAAACAAGGTGTTGTATTACCACGAATCCGACAGTACAAATTGCCACCCGAGGCTGTAGCAGCCTTATCCAAAATTATTGACGAGCTCATTGCTCAAGGAGTAGTTGTAGAAACTGACTCCAATATATGTAATTCTCCTATCATTCCGATTCTTAAACGTACTGATCTCAATGCACCTCCAGTTTATCGATTAGTGATTGATCTCCGAGAACTTAATAAATGTATCATACCCCAGTACCCAGTGGTTCCAGATATCTCTTCCCTATTGACAGCCATTGATTCCGAAGCTACGTTCTTTACTGTTATTGATCTCAAGAACGCATTCTTTAGTGTCCCCATTCATCCAGACAGCCAGTTCCTTTTCGGATTCTGTTTAAATGGAAGAAGCTATAAATTCACACGAGCTCCTCAAGGTTTCACAGAAAGTCCTAGTATTTACAGTCAAGCACTTAAGAGACAACTAGACAATATTCACATGCCAACTGACACTGCCCTGATCCAGTATGTCGATGATCTATTGATCACAGCCCGTTCTGAACGTGACTGCGAACGTGCGTCACTGACAGTCTTGTATTTCCTGGCCGAGATGGGGCACAAGGTGTCCCCTTCGAAACTGCAATTTTGTGTCCAGCAAGTGGTGTACCTTGGACACTTACTGTCCAAGAGGGGTAGGCAGTTGACACCAGACCGTATCCAGTTAATAGCACATCTTCCACAGCCCAAGACACAGAAGGAGGTACGAGCTTTTATCGGCCTCACTTCTTACTGCAGACAATGGATTCCTCAGTACGCATATCTAGCCAAGCCACTGATACAGTTAACGACACAGGAGGCAGCCACATTGACTGTCCTCCCTTGGACCCAAGAACATACACTTGTTTTCAATGAGTTAAAGAAAGCTTTATGCCAAGCACCTGTTCTAGCAACACCGAACTACAGTAAGCCTTTTACACTTTTTGTCACTGAACGTGATGGTACTGCATTATCTGTTCTCACACAAGATCAAGTAGGACAATACAAGCCCTGTGCTTATTTTTCTAGCACATTAGACCCGGTGGCCCAGGCTTTGCCTGCGTGCCTCAAGTCAGTTGCAGCCACAGCTCTAGCTATCAGACAAAGTGATTCCATAGTGTTAGGACACTCCCTGACAGTACAAGTTCCACACTCCGTGGAAGTTCTTTTAAACCGAACACAGACTCAGCACTTGACAATTGCACGTTTAACAGGATATGAACTGACACGGTTTCAGCCACACATAGAAATCAGACGCTGCAACATTTTAAATCCTGCTACACTGTTACCCTCAGTTACTTCAAACCCTGCCACACATGATTGTGTGGAAGTTATTAACATTATGACAAAGCCAAGACAAGACTTGACAGACATTGCATTACCTGATCCCGACCTGACACTCTATGTGGATGGTTCATGTATGAGAACAAGTACAGGAGAACTAGTAGCCGCGTATGCAGTGACTACTGAAACCGAAGTTATAGAAACACATCGTATTGACACCCTGTCTGCTCAAGCAGCAGAGCTCGTCGCTCTGACCCAAGCCTGCATACGAGCCAAGAACCTGAAAGTAAACATATATACAGATTCACGTTATGCATTCGGAGTCGTACACGACTTTGGAGTACTCTGGCAAGAGAGAGGTTTCATGACTTCTCATGGAACCAAGATTCAGCATGGCCCCCTCATTCAAGCTCTGTTAGATGCAATACATTTACCGACAGCTATCGCTATCATGAAGTGCAAGGCACATACGAAAGTCACTGACATCATTTCCCAGGGTAACGACCTGGCAGATCGAACAGCCAAGCTTACAGCTCAGACTCCAGACATTCCAGTTAACACAACACAGACAGACGTTCCAGTTCAGACTACTTGTATGACAGTTAAGGACCCTACACAAGACGTACTAGATATACAGTCACATGCTACCCCCGACGAAATCAAGAAATGGTCTGAACAAGGAGGGGTCCAGACAGATCAGGGATGGTTGACGAAGGGAAAAGCCACATGGTTTCTCCCCGACTCTATGGTTCAAGTCATTATTAACACCGCTCATGGTCCAGCACATTTAGGAGAAAAAGCCATGTTAGACAGTACTCAGAACCTCTGGTTTAACAAACATTTACGAGCAGCAGCCAAGCAGAAAGTACGTACCTGCATGATCTGTTGTCAGTTCAATCCAGGTAAAGGTGTCCCGGTGGAACAAGGTGGATTCCATCCTCCTGACCACCCTTTTGAAGTCCTCCAGATGGATTATATCCAGATGGATCGATGTCGAGGTTTCAAGTATGTCCTCGTAGTTGTATGCGCTTTGTCCAGATGGACAGAAGCATATCCAGTTCCAGATTACACTGCCGCGACCACTGCCAGGCAGTTGGTTCGTGAGTTTTTCCCCCGCTATGGATTACCGAGGGTCGTATATTCAGACAACGGCCAGCCATTCTCATCCGAACTCATGAAACAAGTATCCCTTCTGTTAGGGTACCAGTGGAAGTTCCACTGTGTACGACATCCCGAAGCAGCAGGTCTCGTCGAGAGACATAATCAGACTTTAAAAATCCACATTGCCAAAGTTTGCGCAGAGAAAGGCGTAGATTGGATGGTAGCACTGCCAGTCGCCCTTTTTTACATGAGAATGGTCGCTCACTCCCGTTCAGGTCTGTCCCCTTTTGAGGTAGTTTTCGGTCGTCCCCCAAACATGTGGGGTACACCTAGGCCACGTAAAATAACTGATGTTGACAGTAATATGCTGACAGATTACCTGGCTTCCTTGATGTCTGCACTACTCTCTTGTCGTTCACAGGTCGCTGCTGCCTTTCCAGACAACACTCAAGTGAAACCGCACGAGGTCATACCAGGCGACCTCGTCCTGATTAGAAATTTTGATCGTTCAAGTCCGCTGGAGCCCCGCTGGAGAGAACCAAAACTTGTCCGGATGACCACAAAGACCGCCGTCAAGATTGAAGGAAGAAAAGGGTGGCTACATTCCAGTCACGTGAAACGATTTCATGGACTCCGTCCAAAGACTTTTTTCAAAGACTGCCCCGTTCTCAAGGACTGCCCAGATACGGACTCTAAGCTTCCCCTGTTAGAGAAAACTCCACAGCAGGAGTATAAAGAAAAATTAAGGTCTAGTAAGTCAACCAGTTTAATTGTCTAAGTCCCTCTCGGGTGAAGCGGTTAGACAGGTTCCTGACATGTATGAGATAGACCCACATAGTGAGAGAGTTAGTCGAAACTCTAAGAAAATACGTTATCACAAAGCTCTCCGAAGCCGATGCATTGTTACTCTTTTAATTTTATTATTTCTGAGTTTTATGATTACAGGCACAAGTTATGTTTTATATGTATATTTTCCTCCTACTGTTTCACATGTACATTTTTCCTCTAATGTTACAGTAGAGCACACTTTTAGTGAACTGCCTCCTCACGAGTTATCCTATCGTCTCGCCATGCGCAATAATACTTTTATCCGAATGTTGCACTATTCACACCAGACCAGCAATGCCACAAATTGTTGGGTGTGTGGTCGACTCCCCCCTTTCCAGACACCGAAGGGAGTTCTGCCACTTTTTCCCTATCCTTTTTCACACAATGGTTCGTGTGGAGCATGGTCTACGTTAACATCATCCTCAAACGATATGTCCCTTCTGAATAGAACATGTTTCCCAGACAAGGAAGGTCTTTCCCATAGAACAGGGTTAGATCTAGAAAATGAAGTATATGATCTAGGTAATTATTCCTCGAATTTCATGGTTTTGAATGTTCAGTCCGAGACTACTCCAGATTTGCCTGCTATTACAGTTTTACCAGTGAAAGGTGAATTATGTGTCCGAAAGAATGGTTCAGTACATCTAGGACACAGTGATTGTACTACTGTGGTCGAGTATAGTGACAGTGGGAAATCTACTTTCAAAGCCTCACGTCATTCTTATTTTGTGTGTGGTCAGACCGCATATGTACGTCTGCCCCTCGATTGGGATGGAACATGTTACATTGCCTTCCTACTGCCACCAGTTTTTCTAGCCCCATCCGATTATCACAGAAACACACATCTAGTACACGTTAGACATAGAAGGGAGATTGAGTCCCCAATTGTCGATCAGACTGAAACGGCTTTAGAACAGTATACAGACTTCAATAAAGGTTTCTTTTTCTTCATAGGTCCTGTTCAGAATAGTAAGTTAATACGTAGGTTAACTAGAACCCTTGAAGCAGTAGTGAATGAGACTACTTCTGCTCTAGGTAACTTAACCGAAGAACAATCTGCTATGAGATTTGTCGTGCTTCAAAATCGTCTCGTCCTTGACGTCATACTGGCCGATAGGGGCGGAGCTTGTAGAGTCATCGGATCTAGTTGCTGCATTTTCATTCCTAATAACGCACCGTCTGTTTATTCAGCTATAACCAGACTTCATAAAATAGCCCATCAGTTGCACCAGAATCCAGGCACCTGGACATGGTCCGGTTGGCTCTGGAGTATAATATCTGCCTGGGGATGGAAAGTATTGTCATTCCTGGGTATAGCAGTAATGATCATATTCAGTTGCTGTCTCTGTTTACAATGTGGCCGTGCGATTTGCGGCTTGTGCGCTACATCCTGCATTCCAAGTCCAAAGTCCCGTTCCAAGAAGATTCGAGACGAGCAAATGATGCTATATGAAATGATAGATGGTATCATGAATATTGATGTTTCCTGATGGAAACGTAGGGCACAAGGAGGGAATGAGGAAAATTGAATTTTGCCTTATCATGTGTGCCTACGTGTTCCCCATCCTATGTTATATGTGCATGATTAATATGCATATGTTCCCTTTATGATCTAATAATGACGCACTTATAGTTGTGTCCAACGTTTAGTATGCCAGTTATCCAGTCCCCGTGAAAGCAACGTGAATTAGGCTTCTAGGCCTATGTTGACACCCTTTTACATTGTGCACGTTAATTCATCGAATCGTCCCCGTTTCTAGGCCTCATGAGGGCCCGGACACCAGAATCAAGCTCCAGTCTCCTGAACCACTCCGAGGAGCGATGCAGCCCCTCCCGCATCCCTGACCCTTCACTTACTTCCTGCTGCGCAGCGCGGTGCCCGGCCTGGCACTGCCTGCCAAAATTATGTTATGCCCACAGTTATCAGTTCAGCTCTCCGTCTTCACATTCCTAAGCGAACGAACCGCGTAAACATCTTCAGCTATAGTCTAGTCTTTCTGTCTCCATGCAAGTGAATTACTGTATTAATATCCATAGAAGACTCATGGTACACGCAATACATGAAGAATATATGCATGCCCCAGCCTTAGTGTCAAGTAGCCTTTGCTCTGATGACTTTTAGATTCAATCAACATGTACTCCAAACACAAGATACCAGATATGCTATAGGTACATGTCGTCCTGACATCCCAGACTTTAGTCTCCTCTTCTAGTGCAGAAGTCAGAGCCCCCAGCTCTCCCTAGTTACACGTCATGGTCCGTTTGCGCGCACCACTAGGTTAAAGGTTCCAGCTGCCCAGGTAGCCTCCTCCATGTATCCACCCATTTATGACACTTCTGTGACATTCTCATCACATGTCTTCGTGCACGCCCTGTGTACGCCTTCTTTTCATGCCCATATGTTCTTATCTTTCGTTTGTCACTTGTTCCGCCTACTGTATGCAATGCAATTGTAATGTTTTACTATATATACCATGTACTGTTAATGAGACGTTGCAGCTGCCATTCCATGCCATTCTATTTCAGGCTGGTCCGATCCTGTCCCTTCCCTTGTGCCTGATTAAAGCCTGTTCAACTCAGATACCCAGGATCCTGCCTCTTATTTATTGAGCTATCTGTTTTATTTAATGCATAGAAAAATAGTACCGGTAATTATTTATTTATTTACCACAGAACCCTACGCAGAACCAGACAGTAAACTTACAGTAGTCTTACCTTCATCTAAGACGTTACACCAACGCGCCCGAACCGACTCCACCCTGCTCCTGGCCGAAGAGAGTAGAGACTGTAGGTCAGGGAGCGCGTGCGGCGGGCGTGCTGCGTCACTGCTGAGTGGGGGCTGGCCAAAATGATGTCCAGGTCCGTCATTGGGAGCGCTACCAGATTGACGGCCCTGGGATCTACATAATTAAACGCCTGCCGCCCGCGCACGGCACCACCACTAAGTTAGGCGTGTGCACTGTTACGGTGCACTAGTTCCACTAGTCCCACTAACTTGCAGCGCTTTCCGGATTTCATGTCGGGCAGGGCGCACTGATCTGCGGTCTACTCTGCGGGGCCTGCAGCGGGGCCCCTGAGCAGCTGCCCATACCGCCCATGCCGAGGACCGGCCCTGGGACTGCCGCCGGCGAAGAAGGTAGAGCAAGATATCGAGGCAGGAGAGAAAGATGTGGGTCATTCCATGCACAGACGGCGGCGGGTAAGGGGGGGGCGGTGTGTGTATGTGTGTCTGCGTGTGTGCGTGGGGGGCGACGTGTGTGTATATGTGTGTGTGTATGTGTGTGCGCCTCTTTGCGCGTCTGTCTTTGTGTGTGTGTGTGCCTTCGGCTGGCCTGCGTAGGCGCGTGCACAGACCCTGAGCGGCTCATGCACCGGTCTGTCTCCCTTGAGAGGCATTTCGGTGACAATAGGTCTCAAGAGCGAGACCTAATAAAGGGCCGCTGCGTGATGACGTATTTGACGAAACGCGTACACATACGAACACGTAGCTCAGAACACACCAATCAATAGATCTTGGTTACCGTAACCATGGAGAAGTCTCGAGAGTGGCAGTTAGATGCTCGAGCAGAAGAAGGAGCGCGATGCAAAGAAGGTAAAGTGCAACTCCTTTTAAAAAAAATAAAAATAAGGCATCAAAGTCACTGATAAAGCATCTTAGTCTCTCGTAAGGTACTAGAAAGGCACTTACAGTTTGATTTATTAACAGAGCGTCAATTCGCAGTCTAACTTATTAACAGCAACGCCAATTTTCGGAATCGTCGAGCATAACCTCTGTACTCCCCAAAAAAATAGACAAATTCACCGTTTACTCACTAAGCATTCGTGATATTAATTACTCACAGCAACGTCAATTTCAGAATCGTCGAGTGGATCCTTGGTACTTCCGACAATAATTAGACGTATGCACTGTAATCCAGAATTCACAAGAGTATTTCTTCTGAATGAGGCAGCTTGCGTAGGTTTCTCTTCTCTCCGAATCCGTCGCCAGTGTAATAAAGGATTCTTGAACAATAAGATTAACTTTCCTTTATTTTAATCGGAGAGCAGATACAGCATGCATCCGGCTTCCAGCATAAGTTGTAACTGTCTACATACAAAAGAATATGTTCTTTTCGTGACCTAATTAACATTCTAGCAATTACATACATAAACTCCACTAATACCTCACGAAGAATATCACAGACTAGAAACTCAAAGAATGTAAATACAACACAGAGGTATAAACCATAGAGCAAATATATTACAGAGTGGCCTCCTTGTAACAACCATAGGGTTTATAAATACGTGAAATATATTTACAACAACCTGTATAAGGACATTTGTTGATGTAATTCCCTCTTCTATTCAAAGAAGCTGTCTGTATTTATTTATTTCTACTCCATAAAAAAAATTAAAGTGGGAAAAATACCTACTGTAGGTGATTTTCCAAATGTTTATGCCGGTTGGTGCATTACATAACACTTAACCCGGAAAAAACAGACAGGTGACAATGCCAGGTGACACCCCTACCTACACCTACCTACAGAAGATTGTAATAGATAGGCATTCACGTGTATATTTTTGTGAATAGGCCCTACATACTATCGTATGCATAGTTATCTCATATAAATCTTGAGTGACTGACTCCTCCATGCTCCTACAGATTCCTCGTCACTCCTTTCAAGTGTTTGCCGCTGGGGCTCAGACAGAGGTTCCCTGCGAGGACACCTGTGGAAGATTCTCAAGTTCCGTTCCCATGCAGAACGACCATCTGTATTCCGTGGTCTAGGCGGTTATTTTCTTTGATACGTTTCTAAGGTGACCACCCCTCCGCTCCTATGGGAAAGAGCGGCGGTAAAATCACGACAAGCACGTTATTTTTAGTGACAGTACGACTCTGGCTGGCCCAGCTCCAGAATAACGGTTTTGCTAGGCTGGGGAAGGTGGGGTTGGGCAGCACCTGGCAACAGCCAGCAGCATCCGCTGCCTGCGCGCCCGCTTGCGCCAAACGCAGTGTGACCCGCCACTGAAGCGCTGGCGGCTGCAGAGGCGGGTGAACGCCTGGCCCAGGCTGACAGAAGATGGCGGACACGAGCACAATCCTGAAGGGGCTGCGGGAGCAGATGGGTAAGAGCCTCATTGAGTGCGCACAGTCCCGCTGAAACGGGTGCTTGTACGTGGCTGGCCGGGCGAGGTTTTACAGACTTTCTCATTAGCCCATCTGACCGATCGCGGGGCTGGGATCCGGGTTCTCGTCATGCTAGCTCATGGCTCGGGGTTTCCGCTCTTATATAGGTCATGCGGCGACAGTCTGCCTATTAATCCCTGAATAGCAGAAGACCTCTACGACCATCCCTCGGCCCTCCTTAAAATCACGCCGGTGCTGGGCGGAGAGAGGCTGACAGTGGGAAGTTGCAGCGTGACTGAGCTTGTAGCCCTCCCCGCCGGAGCTGCGCCGGAGCTGCTCGGCTCCAACTGTTGCGTCCTACCAGAACTGCCTGTCCCCTTATATCCCTGGTTTGGACTGCAGGATACAGTGGAAGGACGACAAGAAGGGGCACTTAAAAGCTACACTGCTGTCTGTGTGTGTGCGTGCGGGGTGGCGACGTGTGTGCGTCTGTTTGCGCGTCTTTCTCTGTGTGTGTGTGCGTGCCTTCGGCCGGCCTGCATAGGCGTGTGCACAGACCCTGAGCAGCTCGTGCACAGACCCTGAGCAGCTCGTGCACCAATCTGTCTCCCTTGACAGGCATCTTGGTGACAATAGGTCGAGAGAGCTCGACCTAAAAAACGAACACACTGGTTCAAGAATTATCTTTTTTATATTACGACCGACGCCAGACACTGCGCCCCAGGAAACCAAGGCAAAACGAAGAAAATACAACAACTACAGGAGGCGACAGAGGAGAAAAGCAAACAGAAGCAAGAACAAGAACAATGAAATCAAGAGGGGGACGATGGAAGAACAAATGAGCAATACCACCATTGATGAAATCAACAAAACCATGTTAGATCTGGCTAATGTCAACTTAAATATTGAAGAAAAACGTATTTTGAGCCTGGGGCTATCTTTTTGTCCAAAACCCGATTTTAATTACACAAATACTAGATTAGACATTTACAGGGCTGTGAGAAAATTGAAATGACAAAAATTCCATAAATTATCAAGGATGACTAAGGAGCAGAGATTGCTACAACAACAGAGGCGATTGGAGTTTTGACACAAACAGATCAGCCACTGATAGATACATCACAAGAACTATGGATGCAGCCACAAAATACAACAGAAACTGAGGATCAGACAGAGGACAACGTAGTGGGTACAGTGATTTCCCAAAACAGCAACGGCAAATATAAAACCAATTTTATACCCAAGTCCAAATTCAATCCAGTGACCTTAAGAAATTCAATCAATATTTTCCATGAAGGGGTGACGGAGCTAATTAAAATATATAACTTTGCAATACAAGGAAAAAATCATAAATATCGATGGCAGGATCGCAAATATCACGAACTTATCAGCAAACTGAAAAATAACAAGGCCATAATCTTAAGAAATTCGGACAAAGGTGGCAATATTGGGATCTGGAGTAAGACTGATTACAACAAGGAGGCATACACACAACTCAATGATAGGGCCTGCTACGTGAGAATGAGCAGTACCAATCATAAAACTGTCTACACACGATATTACCATATGTTACACGTTTGGCAGAGAAATGATTTGATTACCACGAAGGAATTGAAATTTATGAAAAATTAACATCAGATTACCCCAACTATGTATTTTATTCCTAAAACCCATAAAGACATACATAAACCCCCAGGCCGACCAATCATTTCGGCCCGTAAAAGCTTACTTGAACACACCTAGCAATATGCAGACCATTTTTTGCAGCCACACATCCAATCTTTGACGTGATATGTGCGAGAAGAAATTTCCTGAACAAACTGGCTAATAATGAATGGAAGAATACATACTTGATGATGGCCTTAGACGTAACATCGCTAAGCATAAGTATTCGACACAGACGCCAGTATTCGACGTCAAATCTATTGCACACTATCTTAACAAAGACCCCGAACACTGTGAAAATCACAGATGATTATTGAAATGGTTATGTTTTGCCTTGAAAACAATGTGTTTATGTTTAACGACATACTGTATTAGCAGATTAGGGGAGTTGCTATGGGGGCCAGCTTCTCCCCAAGTTACGCCTGCCTCCATATAGTGTGCTGGGAGGAGCTGGTCCTCACCACAACAGCGAAGGATGATAACAGAATTGTATCGTGGCTATGGTACATTGATGACCTTTTCGTTATATGGGATGGGAATAAGGAAACAGCTTTACAGTTTGTAGCAGACATCAACAACAATGAGATCAATTTACAATTTACTGTTATGCTCAGTGATATTTCTGTATCTATCCTTGACATTGAGGTATATATTGTTGATAGCAGGATAGAAAATATTCAGGAAACCAACGGCAGGGAATTCTACTCTGCATGCGCACATCCGCGGCACCTCGTCAATAGTATCCCTTATGGCGAGATGCTGCGGATGAGGCGTCTCCATAGTAATCATGAGGATCATATAAAGGCACAGAGAGATTGCAAGACAAGATTCAGGGCAAGAGGGTACTCGGATAAGATCATTGAGTCCGCCATGGGCAAATCCATGATTAAATCTAGAGAAGAGTTACTTCAGAATACAGACACAGTCAACCTGATACAGATCAATGTCCTACAAACAAAGCTGCCAGTGACAAGAATTTCAGGCTTATACTACAGTACAGCAACCAACATAACCAGCTACCGGCAATTATACAGAAGAACTGGTCACTAGTGCTCAGTGACCCAATAATTGGACCAGATTTGCCACAGAGAGTATCATTGACCTATAGTCGAGGTCCCTGTATGAGGGATCAGCTCATATCTACCAGCCCTTTAACCATGAATATAACTAATTGGCTTCAGAATCGGAAAGGATTCTTCCGCTGTAAACATGTAAGGCATGTCAGCATGGAGTCAATAAGACTGAATATAGAACTCCATTCAGTAACAAGATACACACAATTAGTAAACTACTTACATGCAAGACTGACCATGCGGTTTATGTCCTTTCCTGTCCATGTAGACTCCTTTATGTTGGTAGCACCAAACTGGCAGCACACAAGCGCATACTCCAACATCTCAGGGCCATTAGCAACCAGGACAATACGTACCCAGTAGCTCGTCACTTTAGGGAAAGTCATCTCTCTAACAACAAAGATTTGAAATATTATGTGATTGATGCAGTTCCACCTAGCAGGCGAGGGGGAAACAGGGAAAGTGCATTGAGATTGTTGGAGACACGGTATATAATAACGCTCGATACTAAACATCCTAATTGCCTCAATATATCAGAAGATCTATACACATGACTTTGCTATAGGACGAAGAGCTAATGAGACACTGATGCTAGTCTGTTAGGGGATTTTGGGTACTATGGTGAGTTTTTGGCACACCCTAATTCACTGAGGTCCTGAGTCTCTGTGCACAGTTCTGTGTCTGAGCAGAATCCCTGCAACATGGCGCCCTAACAGTGGTGGTCTTATTTCATGACGCTTGAGTAGTGCTTATATCAGTCCTTAACACCTTCACTATTGTTTCCGGTTAACAGTGGTGACGGATAAACCTACCTATAGTTACATAGGTCTTTTCAAGCATGAATCTTTCAAAAAGGTTTCCTTTTTAATTACTACCCAGTTGTGCTACATTGTTTTGCATTGTACCTATCCTGTCTGTGACGTTATGGGTGACGTTGATATAACGCAGCATAGTCGCATTGCGGTCCGTAATCATTTACAGGCTTATAACGTCACCTTGGAGGGCATGGCGGTTATTTTGGTGGTGAGTGCTGAGATAGCTTACCCGTTTGAGATTTTCTACTCATGGGTGACATTTCCTGCTGTGGATGCGGCTACTCAGGTGTTTCACACTTATACTCACACAGCCGTGCCCGTGGAATATGTTCCTTATAGGACACAGGAAATTCCAATTTCTGCATGGCAGCACCATGTTTGGTTTAATGGCGCCCTTCCCCACAGTTTAACGGCGATTAGATTAGGTCCTTTGTCCATTCCAGGCGCTTCCTGGCTTGTTTTGGCTGGATTTACCCCGAATCCTCGTGCGGGGGCAGTCCCCGTTGCTGAATTAAGGCCCCTATATACCTCTGCAATTGGGGTTATCAGGGCCTTAGTTCAATATATTACCCGCAATTTCCAGGGCAGGGCCCCTGGTGTTGCGGCGCTTCCAGCTGGACCAAGCGGAATGAAGCTTAGTCCCGTCATGGTTAATGCGGTTATGGGCAAGCGTCCCCAGGATAAGGATGATATGCCTTTCTGGCTTGCTGAGAAATTTGACCAGCTGGAAGCAGTTTTTCCTATTTCGAGTCCTGTAGAAAAACACAGGATTCTTACAATTAGTTTGCCCAAGGACTTGGTACCGGAAGAAGGGGACTGCGAATCGTGGGGTAAGATCTTTGCGGCAGTGTACACGAGGTGCTGCGGCACTCCGTCAATGGCTGTCCTTCCGACGGTCATTAAGCTTGTTCAGGATGAACACGGACCTGAGGCTGCGGTTGAATTGGGAATGAGACTCTTTGTCTCATTTGACGTAGTTTCCGATCTCGTCCTTTCTAATATAAAGGGAGATGCGGTAAACCAAGTTTTTAATGCTTTGCGCGAAGTCCCCGATGCCGACAAACCCCGACAGTTGCCGAGAATTATTACGGCGGCTTATAAGACCATAGGCCGTAATAGTTTAGGTGTCAAGCCATTTTCTGCTAAAGATAAAAAACAAACTCAGGGGTCGAAGTCTGAGAAAGACGATCAACCCAAAGCAAAATTGGAACAAAAACAAAAAACAGGGGAAACAACAGCAGAAACAGGAGTCACGTCCCGCGTCTCCAGTGCCCGCGTCTACTGAGCGCTCTTATGATTTGCGTGACCACGCTACGATTAAGTCACCTGATCGTTTTCAGGTTCCTGATCAACGTTCTCCTCGTTCTTTACAGGACACATCGGCCTCATCGTCCAGTGGTGGAAGCAGCGGCAGAGGACGGGGTGGCCAGCAGAGTCACGACCAACTTTGCCCAAAAGACGGCAAAGGCAAGCAGGACGATTCTTCGCAGAAAAGACCCCAGTTTCAGAAAAAGAAAGTTGCCGCTTTAACAGGGAGATATGCCACAGATAGTGAGAACACAACTTCGGAATCAGACGTGGGCGCTGACGCTGATGGCTGATGGACAGCGTGGCGGAGATTACCATTGTTCGAGAGCCCCTGCGTCCACTACTGAAGCTTCCGTTTTGGCCACTATAGGAGTGGCAGGGTATGCTCAGACATGAGTCCCTTGCTCACTGCACCATCAGGATTCAAGCAAGCCGGGCCGAAGACAGCTGCAATGCCAGAAACCGGTCCCCGGAAGCTTGTTTCCTTTCCAGTAAAGAATTGGCTTGGTAGTTTGGTCTGCCCTGTTCCCATGATGCACTGGGCCAGGGACAGACTAATTTGCATATAGCCAGGTTCTGAGCTGGGATGGTGCAGTGAGCTAAAAAACGGTGATGGATCAAGCCCTGATCTTTTGACTGGGTATGAGTGTTCTGTTTAATTCAGATGCTCTGTCCATCACCACCCCCTTTTCTGAATCCTTGGTGTAATAAGGCAGCTTAAACACTCTTTTATAGGCTTTTAGTTGTAGTTTTTCCATGGTTTTTATAAGTTGTCCCGGAAAGGACTCGCTACCGTAGGTGATTGCAGATGGTAGTATGGCCCTGCGCACTTTTCGAATTGGGGCTCAGCTAGGGCTTTCAAGGGCTGTATGCAGTTGGCAAAGTCTGGTGGTAATTAATCCAGCCTTATCCTTTAAGTGGCACAGATGTGTGTTGGCTGGGCAATTTGCCGAAAACCATGTGCCCAGGTAGGTATAGGATTCTGTCCCGGCGATTTTTAAAGGGCCCAGAGACCAAGTGCAAATTGTTTACTTTCGCGTCCTTCCGAATATTATCACCTTTGTTTTGGAGGCATTTACTATCATTTTATTTGCCATATTGTATATGTGTAGAGCGTTTAGTGCTCTCTGGATTCCTATTTTTGAATTGTCAAGTAGAACAATGTCGTCGGCATACTGCAATGTAGTTATCTTAGTTTTGCCTATTTTTGGCGGAACAAGGTTAGCGTTAATGAGTGCCCGGCACATGTCTGCTGTGTATAGATTCAACAACATTGGGGCAAGCATGCACCCTTGCTTTAGTCCTTGGTTAGTATTATTCTTCCCGGTTAGCGCAGTGTCCGAGAGCTTAACCCGCACCCAGGTTGATGAGTATAATGATATAATGGCATTAAGCAGGTTGCTTGGTATGCCCCATGCCCGAAGTTTCGAATGCTGATGCTGTAGTGTAGTTCCTATTTTCCCAATAGACTCTGCGCATTGGAATAATATCTTCAATAGTATAGACGTAGGACTGTGGTTAACTAGGTCTTCTACTGACGATATTAGACTTAAAGTTATGTGTGCCAGCTAGCTCAGAGTTCACTAGAAACTTTCTCGAATAGGCAAGGAGGAGTTTAACCTCCCTGGATAGACAAGAAGGGATTTACAGCCTGATTCATGAAGCTAAATAGCGGCCGCAATGGCTGCGAAAATGCAATTGCGGGTGCAAAACACGGAATCGGCATTCAAGTACGAAATAGCGAATTCGCAAACACAGAATAGCGATTTAAATAGCGATTACGCTATAATAGTCGCAGACTCCGGGTACTCGAGCATTAGCGATACGGAAATAGCGACCAACCACGGAATCTGCGAAATGAATAGCGAAACGCAATATTGTCTCAATCGGCATTCATTAAAAAAATACAATAGCGAAAAAGCGCTAATTCGCACGTTTGCGTGGCGCAATTTAAGGACAACTCAAAGCAGGTGGTAACCATAAAAGCCATGATTAAGTAAAATTTGAAAAACTGTTGGCCAATCACCAACAGGTCCAGGCCTGACCAATCACACATAAGGACATTCAGCAGCAGCATTAGGCGTTCCACAATGCCTGGGATGTACATGGTGGTGAGGCGGCGAAGGCTACAGCGAGCAGCACGGAGGAGACGCATGAGGCAGGAAAGGATTTACTGGCAGCGGGTCACCTTGCTGGGCCAAACCAGAGAACAGATCTATGCTAAATACAGGCTGAATGGGGAAATGATCACCTGGCTGATACAAGAACTCGACCCCATCATGCAGCACCCAACAAGGCGAAACAATTCGGTGCCTACACATGTGCAGGTATTGTGCAGCCTGCACCTCCTGGCCTCCGGCAGTTTCCAGGGCATAGTAGCCGCTGCTGGGGGGATATCCCAGCCCACCATGTCACGCTGCCTCCACACTTTTGTTGACGCCATGCTCAGCCAGCTCCACCGGCACATCACATTTCCCACGAGCCAACAGGAATTGGACCTGACAAAACTACAATTTTATAATGTCGCCCATTTTCCCCATGTCCTCGGCTGCATAGACTGTACCCACGTCGCCATCTGGACCACCAGCTGCCACGGAGTATATGTACCGCAACAGGAAGTCCTACCACTCCCTCAACATACAGATGGTCTGCAATGCCAAGACCATCATCACTGACATTGTGGCCCAGTACCCAGGGAGTACCCATGACTCCTTTATCTTCAGGCACAGCGGACTCCACACACGACTGATCAGGGGAGAGTTTGGGGAAGGACACCTACTTGGTAAGTACACTTTGTCGACAATGTCACATTGCTATGAAGTAACTGCGCTGCACAGGCAATCAACATCTGCTCCTCTCATTCAGGTGACAGTGGCTACGCCCTACGGGAATACCTCCTGACCCCTTACCTCAACCCTGCCACACCTCAGCAACGGCGCTACAATGTTGCGCACATCCGGACAAGGAACTGTATAGAAAGGACATTTGGCCTGCTCAAGAGCAGGTTCCGTATACTGCACAAGACAGGTGGGGCCATGTATTACAGTCCTGCAGCGTGCTGCCGCATTGTGGCTGTCTGTGCAATGCTTCATAACATTGCAACCAAGCGCCGGATACCTGTTGACATCTCAGGCAGTGAATCTGAGGGGGACGACCGGCCACCAGCACATGCGCACCATGCACGCGGGGAGAACCCAGCTGAAGGCCACAGACGTCGCAACCACATCACAGCTAACAATTTCTAGCCCACCCCCTTCCCCCACCCCACATTTCACAATTGCATGCAAAATGTAATGATTACACAAGGCTAATGTGTGCAGCAAAATAAATGTATTTGTTTCATTCACAAAAAAAAGGTTATGTTTCAACTATTTACAAATTACAGTATTCCTGCATACTGCATGTGAAGGTTCATGGCAGGCTTAGCGTCAGCCTGCGCCAGTGTCCCTCACACAGTGTCATTGGCGCCTCCGGCGCGTAATGCCCAGGCGCCGTTGAGGCTCATCCTCATCCTGGGCACCTGTACCAGGCGTAGCCCTGGTGCTGCGCCTAGGTGGCGGGACCTGCGTGGCAGAGTGGCTGCTCACGCTGGAGGCACCCTCACTGGCATCGTCTCCCCCTACAATGGCCGGTAGCACAGGTGTATGAAGTGCCGTCACGGCGGTGGTCAGGTGCTCCAGCACCCTAGTGATGTCCTCGCAGCACTGGACCAGTTGGTGCTGCTGGGTGAGAGAGCGCCGCGACAGCTGGGTGGTGGCATTTGCTGCCACATAATTTGACCTACTATAGGCCGACAGCCGGCTCATCAGCTGGTGGTGGCGCCTGCTTGCAACACTGCGGTGCTTGAAGAGCGCAGCAGTGTTCTCCTCCATGGCCGCCGTCATGCGGTCCATGGCCGCCGTCATGCGGTCCATCCGCTCTCCAACTCCCGCCACATTGCGGCCAATTTTATGCAGCTGGAGCTGGATGGCTCCTTGCTGCTGCGACTGGCGCTGGTGGATTCGGAGCATGCGCCGCTCAACGCTCATGCAGGCATGGAGATGCCCATTGCCCCTCCTGCTGTTCGGCCGCTGTGTTGCGGCTGTGGCAGGCCCAGATCTGGTTGCACGAGCTGCAGGTGGTGTAGCAGCTGGTGTTGCTGGTGCGGCAGGAACTGGAGGCACATTGGTGGGGTGCCTGGCTCTGGCAGCCGGTTGGCCGGCAGATGTAGGAGCACGTACGGTGGGGGGCCTGGCCTTGGCAGCCGGTGGGCCGGCAGATGTAGGAGCACGTACGGTGGGGGGCCTGGCTGCTGGTGTTGGTGCAGCGGCAGATGCAGGAGCAGGTACGGTGGGGGGCCTGGCTGCTGGTGTTGGTGCAGCGGCAGATGCAGGAGCAGGTACGGTGGGGGGCCTGGCTGCTGGTGTTGGTGCAGCGGCAGATGCAGGAGCAGGTACGGTGGGGGGCCTGGCTGCTGGTGTTGGTGCAGCGGCAGGGGCTGGTGCCTGGGTTTCGGGTAGTGATTCCTCCTCCTGGGCCTCCTCATCAATCTGCAGCCTCTCGCTGTCACTGCTATCATCGCCACCTGTGAGGGTAAGTGGATACTCATTAGTTGCATGTGACTGTCAGACGTGCAGATGTTACATGCATGCTGGGTGTCATTCCCTGGATGGCTGTGGATTAGCGTACTTTGGAACCTTTCTGGCCGCATTGTGGTACTACTACATTGTGGACATACTACATCTCCCACAATGCTTCAGGGCATTTCCTGATGCACAACATAGGCATGACTAAGGGCCAATGAGTGAGCCTATTTGGTCAGGGACGGTCATAGGGGACAGGGTCGCAGTCGCATGCCACTTACCTTGGGTGTCTTGGGTGGGGCGGGAGGAGTCCAGAGGGGTCACGCCAACACACGCCTCCCTCTCCAAGGTGTTCTCAACCTGGTCCTCCAGGGGTGTGTTGGGTGGGACAGTCGGTCCGCCACCTCCAGTGCCCGATGCCTCACCAAGGCGCTCCGCCACCCTCTCCTTGGCACGACCTCGGAGGTCGTACCAGCGCTTCTTCAGCTCCTCCAACGACCTGTCCGCCACGCCCACCGAGTTTACGCTGGAGGCTATCCCCAGCCAGATCCTCCGCTTGTCCTGCTCTGGGACCTTCCTGGAGTTGGGGCCAAACAGCCTGTCATGGTTGGCCACCACCCCTTCAATCAGGTTCTCGAGCTCCTGCTCGGAGAACTTTAGCTTACGCTTTCGTCCGGCGCTGTTGCTGGGGCCAGGGACAGGTTCCTCAGACATGGCGGTCGCTATTTCTGGCGTTTCTGGAGTCGCTAACGGTGGTTTGGAGTCTGCTTTCCGACGTGCACACTCGAAGGATGGCGTCACTGTGGTGTTTGGGGGTGGGAACTGGCTGCTTCCTGGTTGTGATGTCATCACGGTGCTCGGAATGCGTCTTCCCGTTTTCCCGATCGCGCGAGAATGCGACTCGCATTCCCGATCGCACGGGATTGCGAGTCGCAATCCCGTGCGATCGGGATTGCGAGTCGCAATCCCGATCGCTGGTAGCCGGGAATAGCGATTTTTCTGCGTTTTTTGTAGGTCGCTAACGGCTTTAGCGCCCGCGTGCGAGTCGCTATTTTTTCATCGAAAAGTACATGAATGCCGTTTTGCGTTTCCTCAATAGCGAGTCGCTATGAATCGCTATTAGGGACACGCAAAACGGCATGTACATAAATCAGGCTGTTAGTTTCTGACAACCATAGAACATGACAACTTTGCTCCCCCCTAATCAAGAGTATATCTCTAGAGTTGTGTGAAAACAAAAGACAACTATTTTACTCAGTCAGTACGTGCATACTTAGTTTCACCAGATTGTAGAGAAAAGGAAGAGACGGGCGTTTTCAATAAAAAGGTGTTATTTATTGATCAGTCTCTTTTCTCATACAAGAGAAATGAATCGCTATTATTGTAATACTTATAGTTAAGTAAAGTGCATACAGTAAAAACAGGATTATAAAATAATACTGTAAAAGCATTTATATGGTTTCTTAGCCATATGATACTTAAAATGGATAAAAGATATACATACATATATACATTGATTAATCGTTCTCAACTGGTGCTTCTAATTACGCCTACCCCGGTGTACCTGACCTAAGCCTAATACGTGGGCGGGAGTAAATAAGTAGCAGTTTAAGTTAAGTTTGTTTTGCCAAGGATCTGACTCAAGAATTCTCTGTAAGGGGTTAGTCAGTTCAATACCTGGGATTTAGAAGGCTGGAGGGTTGGTATCTCTGTCTCAGGACTCGATATCCCAGTTACCCGCGAGGGCGGCTGGAAACGCCGGAGGCTGGATTTCTCGGCAGGAGAAAAGGCAGCGTCTCTCTCAGCGCGTCAAAAGGGAGGGGCAGCGTCCGTGGGCTTTTCTGCATCAGCTGGGCTCTCCGGCAAGTAGCGCTGCTCCAAGCTCGTCACCACCGTGTGTCTGCTTAGGGCAGCGTCGGTATATTTATACCTGAAAGGTGCCGAGTTTGACGTAAGGATGGACATAAGACGTCAGTAAGAATGTCATAAGGACTGGACGTTCTTACATTCTTTTCAGGAGTTCTCGAGCGAAATCAAAACAATAGCTGCGGGGGATTTCCCAGGTCTGCTGGAGGTTTGATTTGTTTTGAGAACTCGGTGTGCTTTCTAGGGGGCTGGAGGGATAGTGCTTGCTTAATGTGACAGCATGCGCTATGACCTAATCTGAAAACGGGTTTCTGTGCCGTTGTATGGACATTAGTGAATTAATAACCGGACAAGGGTCAGAAATAGGAGTATCAATATAGGTACCTAGATAAACACACTACACCCACTCCACGATTTTATGTACATATTTACTAAACTAAGCAATATTAAACATAACTAACAGTGCATGTGTATACCGAACCACCCCCACATTTTTTTTTTTTGTATTTGAAAAATGGCGTATGCAAAATGCACGAAATGAGTATAGGTACTGTATGCATTCAAGCAGTATAATCATTCAAAAAGGAGATGCATATTTTATATCAGCATGAATGATTTGCGAAATTACACATGAAATGGCTCTTGATACAGAAAAAATTGCGAGACCATCTCATCACATATAAACAAAATTAATTGCATATAAGCTAGAGGTTGAGGTAATGTAATGTCTCTGGAATTCCTAAGAATAGAAGCTCTGTTCTCTAAGAATAGTTTTACTTTAAGCAGAAGATAAGTGCCAAAAAGGTAAATATTTTGGAATTTGGGAAAAGGTTCTCGCTTTTCAGGGGAGAAGAGAAAAAATAGTTCACAGTCACTTTGTTTTCAAAAGACTGAAGGCCAAATTCAGAGTTCAGGGAACGCCGTGTGCAAGTTTGTTTAAAATCATTCTCTATGTTCCGGTGAAAACATCATTTCAGACAGACTCTCGAAAAAACAGTCTACAGCTTCTGGTGAAAGTTTGACCAGGTTGGAAAATGTCGCTACCATGCAGTCATGCACATGATTGCTTTCAATGATGGTTCGATCAGAACTGCTTACAGAAGGTCGTACCTGGTTGATGCTGCTCTCATCCTGTACTTCACTACCCTTCAATCGTAGTGGTGAAGTCTCCACGAATGCCGTCATCAGGATAGGTAGCCGCTGGGGACAGCACAATGCATGAGCCTTTACTGGACCCAACAAAGTATCTGCATCCAATAGTACGTCTGATTGTAGTGTAAGACAGGTGTCCAACACGCATTCTTCGCCGCATAGCATGCACCTTAATACAGGCATAACACAATTCTGCCAGATGGGTCTGAATGAAAGAAACCAGGTCATATTTAGATCTCGTAGCCGGGCTAAGCCAAGGACTTTAGTTATGCGGTCCCGGTAGCGGATAGCTAGGATCGTTTCTTCCATTGTTGCTGGAGTCTTGCCTGTGACATGGCTTGCCATAACGAAGCAAAAGTAGCTAGAATAAAATGCCTGCTACGAGTCCCAACAGGAGTTGAAGTCCGCCAAAGATGGAATGGACGAAATTTGGAAAAATACCCAGGATCGCTTTGAATGGTGTTAAAGCTCCTGAAAAAACTGTCTTAAATATACTTGCGATGCCACTTGTATCAGAAATATTTAAGATTTCGTTTAGCATTTCTGCGAAGTGTAGGGGGCAATTTGTTGATAACAGTGAATGAATCTCTGCCGTTGTCCTTGCAACTTGGAGATCATACGTTTCTTTTGATGAAGTCAACTGGGTTGGCGTCTGTAGGAGCACAGTCTTCATTCTGCTTAAAGTATCAATTCGAATAGAAGAGATTTTTAAACTGGGCCATAACCTTCCCTCCCTGTCTGGAGCATCATTCGGGAACAATACTCTTTCACAGCACATGACCCTGGAAGTCACGCTTACAAGATAAGGTTTTCCTGGCAGCAAGCCACAACATCTGTGATCTACAATTAGAATGTAACTCCTGTTCGAAAGTCTTCTAAAGAATGGTTCTATTTGTGTTGCAGGTGTGCCTAACTGGTGACATGAAAGGTTATTTGAAGTCCCTTCACAGGCCCCATGTAAACTTATACCCTGACACATAAGTATACCACTTAGTGATTTTTCACAATTGTTACCACTAAGAAATACACTCTGTCCTGTATTACTATAACATGTGTGTGTATAAGGCAAGTTCCATGTGGACTTAACGTATCCTTTACCCAACCTTTCATACTGGCGTGCCTGTATATATTTTTGGCAGTATTGAAACTGGAAAGTTGTTATCGGAATATTTATTATCCCATGTATTATCCATTCAATGACAGGTCGTTCTGACATTGTCAATGGTAATCTCTCAAGTTTTTCAATGCTCAGAATTGTATAGTCAGCACCCGTTTGTGCCAAACTGATTTGTTTATCAGTGAGGTTAAAGATATAAAATAGTGACATTGTGTTGATTAAACGCCAAGGCACATAGCCTGAACGCAGATTTTGTAACGTCCAGCCAAGCTGTACAATAGAACGTAATTGAGACTGACCGTGTTGCAACATCAGTAAGTCTTGTTCCATTATATCGATTGCAGAAGATACAATACTGTCCAGTGAATATATTCTGGAAGACAGAGTCATTAACCCATTGTCCACAACAGAAAGTGATTTTTCCAAATTAACACGGTCAATTTCCCGTATTTTCTCTGCTGTCTCAATTTGAGTCACTTTCCAAGCTTCGTTGTAAGCTGCATATATAGAGGCCGCTATGAAACGTTTTTGACGCTGTTTGTGTTGTCCCATGATGAAATCACGCAAGTCAGCACCTTCTTTAAGTAAAGTTAAGTGTTGCTTAATTTCTGACAGCGTGGATGTATGTAGCCATTGAAGGCAGAGTTTCCCCACACTGTAAGTAGTTACAATCCCTGGATGTTGTCTTTGGGAGTATCTTGGGTCTGGCCTGGTCAATGTGAACCCCTGTATCTTGTTCAGGAATCTGTCTTGACAGTTATTTGTGTCTGTGGGCCAGATCAACCATTGTTTCCAAACAGGATGTGTTCTGTTTTGGTTTAAAATATGGGATATGTCTATCTCAACATCCGTAGTGCTATTACTGTTAGGTGTTGGTTTTGGAATAGATGGTTTATTTAAGTCTTTGATTTTCGCTAGGCCAAGACAGGTAGTCTGTTGAATTGTGTCATTCAAAAATATAATTTGTTCTGGGATCATGCAGGCTCTAAATAATGATTCTATACCTTGCACTTGCCAATCTTTTGTGCCCCAGATCGTTTTCGTTTCAATGTTATTGTTCCAGAAATCAAAACCGAATGTATTCATTTTTTCAAAAAACGAGTCCGAATATACCAATTTTGTGTTTGTAAGCATGGTTTTCACTCCTGTCTTATTTAACAATTTGAAATAAAATGTTTCTGCATTACTTGTGTTGAACCCTGAAAAGTATGAATATTTATCAAAAAATGTCTGAACTGCCTTTTGGTGGAGTTGCACAATGTTCCCATTGGTTTAAATTTAAAACATTTCTAGGTTGAGTAGATTTATGCAGATAATGGTTACCATAATGGTTGTAACAAAACATTTGATCGTAATTACATGAACCTTGCAAATAATCATGTTCTGTAAATTTAGCTGACATTACTAGATCAGACATCATATCATTAATACTTTAAAAGTCCCAATAATCAGCGAATGTGCTTGGTTTTACAAAGTCACTCAATGAAACCTTGAATTGATGAGGATACTTCAGGAGCTCGACCGGACCATAGATTTCGTAATCAGTTTTGTCCCATGCTACCCCACCGGGTATAGGATTGGCTGTGAAGTTTACTGAAGAAAGTTCTCTTTTCTCGATGTGTGAAGACTTGTGTGGTTTCAGGACCAAGTTGATATTCTGACTTGCTGTGTCCATTGTAGCATATTTTCCCTCAATGAAATGTCCCAAGCATAGTATCATGATGAGCCAAAGTATGAGGACAAATACACCTAGTGACACCCAAATTTCAATCCATGGAGAAATCAGATAGGTTTCTTTTAGTTGATGAAAGAGTTCCTTTGCCTTGTCTTTAAAAGTTATTGTTGTCGGCTGTTCCTCAGGTTCACTCAGATCTTCAGAAAAATCATCGAAGTTGATGAAGTAGCCGGATGCTGTTCTGTCAATTGTTTCAATTGCTTCTGGATTCCTTTTTGCTTTAGGTATTTGCTTTGTTTCATTAGCATAGTCTGTTGTTACATCACTGTAGAATGGAGTTTCTTGATGTAAAGCTTTGATTTGGGTTTCAAGAGGTTTAAGTTCCATCGCTTTGTTGCATAGTCCTTGTTGAATCACTGTAGGTTTATCAGGTGTGATTAGTCTTTCAGTTTGAACCTCTGTGTTTGTAGCAAACTTTGGTGTTCTACTACTTCTTGGGAGTCCACTTGGCCTACTACTTGTTATCGGCCACATGATTGTGGTTTAACCAGGTCGATGGATACAACTCGGTTCTCCTTTTTACCAGCAAGGGGCGGTAGTACTACTGATCTTGTCCCGTTGACAGACAAGACAGGAACTGCTTTTCTGTAAGAAGGCCCAAATTCCTTCTTCACCGCGATTTTCTCTCTGACCAGATCCCCGATTTTTGGAATCCAGACAGGCCTTGCTGGCACAGGTGGTTTCTCTTCAGTGGTTATTGGCTGCTGTTTCAATTTTATGTTGCTCATGTCTTTTCTTGTTTCGTTTAAGTCCTGTAAAATAGCCAAACGATCTTTGATATCAAAGCATTTTTCTTTAACCACTGAAGTTTTGACTATCGAGGTCCTGGATTAACATTCTAGTCCCAAACAATAGTTCGTACGGACTGAGACCTCTCAGAGAACTTCTTGGCAGATTATTAAGACTACGTTGGACACTTATTAAATGTTTGACCCACCCAGCTCCCGAACCTAATACCTTTGCCGTTATAGATTGCTCTGTGCCTTGGTTTTTTCTTTACACCATCCCATTTCCCTCAGGAAGGAAGTGATAAGAGTCCCGCAATGCAATGCCAATGCTGGCCATGCACCCCCCATAAGCTTGAGAGCTAAAAGTAGGGAAATGGTCAGAATGTAGCATGCCCCATGCGTATATGCCATTATAGACTCGCAAATCTTTTTATAACAGTTCAGACGTCAGCCTAGAGCTGGGGTCTACATTTTAAGTGAAAATAGTCTCTACATGTTAATATGACGCATTATTTATACTGGGTATTTTATGTCGATAGCCTAATCCTTATTGGGTGACACGCCATGGCAGTACACCGTCTCGGTCACCACTGCGATCTCTGTTGCAGTTTGGACAGTTGCTTGCGAATAGGTGATGTTCCAGGCTCATTCCTGGCCACCAGTATGTTGATTGCCATGTAGTGTAGTTCTTCTAGAGAATCTTTAAGTGTAAGGTGTCTAAGTCCCTCACCCATATTAACAAGACTCTCCTGTTCATGTTTGGAATCACTCTATCCCCCACTCCAGGGATTCGAGCAAAAGGAACGGAGTTTGCATCGATTATGTATGTATAACTGAGTGGATTAATGATGGGTAGCGCTGAGCAGTCGCCTTTTGATGACGTTTTTACCGCCAGCATTGTTTCCCCGTCAATGTATTTTACTGAACGCTTTTTTGTAGCTACGGAAGCCGATTTAGTTGTTTCCGCTGTGGCTGTCTCAGCCAATGAATTCCCTGCAACGTGAACGCCATCACGCTGATGACTCAGTGAGTGTATCACGTGAGTCTTTGGTAGTTCTTTCTTTAAAAGAACTATTTGTTCCCAAAGCGATTTTTGCTTTATTGTTGCACCTGTGTCATCTTTGTAACCGTTATGAATCCATTTCTGTAAATCGTTATTGTATGATTTGACGCAGTAATACGAATCGTACACTATTAGTGTCGGGAATTCGCGATCAGCATTATCTAGTGCCATTTTTAACGCTATCATTTCAGTTTGTTGTTCTGAATTATTTTCCACTGAATGTGTTTTTGAAAACAGAGGTCTCAATTTACCTCCGCGCCACACGTCTTTTGTAATCTCGCATGTGGCGTTATAAGCTTGCTCTCCCCAAACTGAGGGCTGAGCATGTCCGTCTGTATATATTACACAGGCGTACTGTCGTATGGGCAGAATGTTGCTAGGCAGAGGATATTCTCTTTCATATTCTAGATTTTTTAATTTTGTCATTTCTGGATCAAAATAGTATTTCACTCTGTCTGTAGCAAGAGAATCTTCCCATTGAATCCATTTTGGATTTAGTGCCATTGTAGGTCAATTACATGGGCTTGTTAATGCCTCAAAGGCTGATTCTGCTGTTCTGACTGTAATCCGTCTGCCGTCAGCTTGGTATCTTTCTCTTGCTACAGCTGTTTGAACCGCATGAACAATGTTTTCCTTAATGCTGAATGTTTTTTCAGCTTCTGTGTACAAGTGTGATTTGTAAGCTATTGGTACCGTTTCTCCCTCATTAGAGGTTAGGTATGTGAATCCGCATCTTCCTGGGATGACTCGAATCACAAGGTTGCGTGTGTTATCGCGTGTTTGCAGTTTTGTTTTAACTAACATGTCTGTTTATAAAGATCTCAAAATTTCTGTGTGTTTTTGAGTCCAATTGATTCTTTTAAAATCTGGTTTTATTAGATCATAGAGAGGTTTAACCCTCTCTGCGTAGTTTATAATGTAAGTTCTTCCGAAATTCAGGAAATCTAGAATTGCTTGTAAGTTTTTCAGTGTTCTAGGTGCTTGGATTACAGCACATTTCTCTAGGAAATTGTCAGCCAGGCTTTTGCCATCACTTGATAATTCATATCCTAAAAAGAGGACAGTTAGATGGGCAATTCTTGACTTTTTGAAGTTGAATTTGTAACCCTCTGCTGCGAACCCAAGTATTATGGTGTACACTCTTTTCAAGTGAGTATCCAAGTCATTATCTGTTAGATAGATGTCATCGACATAAGATAATGCCTCGTCATCATATATTTGTAGTAACTCTGTTACTCTCGCTGAGAATAATCCTGGGCTGTTCTTGAACCCTTGGGGCAAACAACAGAAATTTTTCTGCGAGCCATTTATTGAGAAAGCGGTCAAATATCTGCTTTCTGGTGCTATATTTTGACAAAAGAATCCATTAGAGATGTCTAATGTTGTTTTGTATTTTTTGCGCACTATGCTATTCATTAGTGCGGCATTGTGTGAGTTTTGTACTGCAAACGTTTTGCAGCATGAGTTAAGGTGTCTGTAGTCCAAAACTAGACGATATGAATCATCTGGTTTGGAGACAGGAAACAAAGGATTGTTCATTTGTGAGGTGCATGTTTCAATCACCCCCTGGTATTCAAGTTGATCTAAGATCTCCCTGACCTGTTTTTTAGCTTCTTGCTTAATTGGGTACTGCCTCTGTGCAGTCGGTTGAGATTTTAACTGGATTTTGTGAGGAGAGTCCTCATCCCATCCCACATGATTTTTATATAGTGCAGGAGCTTGGGCTACTGCCCACTTTCTTGCAAGTGTATATTTTTTATGAATTGGAATATGATTTGAGAAGGCAGGCATAATCATTTCTTCGCCATGAGGGCACTCCCTGACAAACTCTGGTGGCCAGTCTTTTTCTGCTAGAAGGATGTCATAGCCCTTGGAGAGATTATCCCAAAATAGACCCCTTATTTTCCTAGTCTTATCTCCCTCTATACGTAAGGTTATTTCATATATTTTATGAGGTTTGCTAACTCTGGTATCTGCAGTTTCCACCTGAATGTACTCATTCGTGTCCACTGTCTCCAGATGATTCATCAGGATCTTGCGAGCTATGCTCACTTCTGCTGCGCTGTCTAGCATTGTCTGAGCCCACTCTCCGTTTTTCAGCTGAGTCCTCAGGATCCTCGGCATGTTTGATTATTTTAATGCTGGCTACCTTCTTCTTTGGAAATTGTAACTTTTTACTTTGATGAGCAGGTTCTTTGTCTTTGGACTTGACGTGCTCTTCCCTGTGTTCTGACCGTCCTCTTCTTTCCCATTTCTGCGAGGAAGTCTGAAAAGATCGAGAGGGACGAGTATCAATATCTTGATATCTATCAGGTTTCTTCAAATTATCCCTATTTCTAAGGTTGTATTTTTTCTCAGAGGGCTCCCTCTGGGGAGACTTGTGTCCTTGGTCCGGAGATCTTTCTCTCCGCCGAGGAGACTTTCCTCTGGACTGGAATCTTTTTTCTTTGGGAGTGGATTGTTTATTTCCATCCCAGCTCTTTTTTGAAGTGTTTAGATTATTTTTAATAAAAACCTTTTCCGGATTTTCTATTAGTTGGGGTTTCACTGGTTTCCCACCCAAACTATCTCTCCCTAGTTCTTCATAGGATTTTTCTATGATTCTGGCAAGTTCAAATGGTTGGTCTGCTAGATCTGTTTCCTTCAATCTTTGGCGGATTGCCACATTTGCTGCTTCCACCTTTATGTTTGTTAGTAATATTGCAGAGACCTGCTTAAAGTCTTTCAGTAATTTCATACCCAGAGTTAAAGCAGGTTCTGGACCGTATTCATTTTGAATCTGTTTTAGCACCTCTGGTATTACCGACATTGACGGAACACCATGTGTTTTTGTGTAAATGGAAGCAAAGACTGTACCCCAAGTGTCACAGTCCTCCACATGTGGTGCGATCCCCATTGGGAGACAGATAGTCAGAATTCTGTGTTTCTCAACAGGGGTGGTATCTGGAAATACCGCCTCTATTTGAGTGATTTTCTGTGCTAACCAGAATGGAATTTGTTCCCTTTTAATGGGTACTTTACCTAGACAGGACTGTATGTTCTGTGGTGTGATTTTATTTGTGTTCCCCTGATGAGGGGTCAGCTGTGGAATTTTAATAGTTGGTTGGACTGTTGAAGTCCGCATTACATATTGGACTATTTGTCTGTGTATTTGAATCAGTTGTTTTAACTGTGCTAAAAGTTCTGGTTTCGACATTTTTTCAATGTCTGGGTGTGGTGTGTAACCGGCTAGAACCGGCCACGTTGCTCCTGGTCTACCTAGTGGACCGAGCCTGGTGATGTGATCATTATGTTTTAGGGCGCCTTTAAATCAGAGCAGGTGCTCTTGGTATTTGAGTGGTATTTCCACCTCCTCGAAAGGGGTGTACTCATCCGGAGGTTCCTCTATCTTGTAATAGTGGAACTCCTTTGTTACAGCGTTTGCTGCTGGAAAATTTATCCATGAATAGAATACCTCTGTCTGCCGATATTCGTGTGCCTCAATTACGAATATGACTGTACCACCTCTTGGTGTTAGTCCATTTTCTATAAGTTTTAAAGTTATAGTTTTTCTTATGCTGACCGGGATGAGTATTGCATCCGGGTCTTGCTCTAGGAGACTTCTGTCATCCGCTAGGAGTTGAGCTGCTATTCTAGCTGTCTCCTTTTCTTCTTCAGTTTCTGACATTTTACTGTCAAGAAGGGTTTTTGTTGCAGATCAGGTTTCCACGGAAACAAAGATTAGATGCACAATATTTTGGAACACTGTATCCTTCAACGTTGAATAAACCAAAAAACCATACATAGGAGTCTCCTCCTACTAAGTTTGGCGGATTTAACCTTTCACCCACTCCAGACGTCTTTGGAGTTTTATGGGAAAAAAGGGGTTCTGTGTGAAAAAGCACGACTGAGTTACTCTAATGTCTTGCGTTAGATTTATCGCCTATCCAAACCGTTGGGCGCAATGTAGTGTAGTTCCTATTCTCCCAATAGGCTCTGCGCATTGGAATAATATCTTCAATAGTATAGACGTAGGACTGTGGTTAACTAGGTCTTCTACTGACGATATTAGACTTAAAGTTATGTGTGCCAGCTAGCTCAGAGTTCACTAGAAACTTTCTCGAATAGGCAAGGAGGAGTTTAACCTCCCTGGATAGACAAGAAGGGATTTAGTTTCTGACAACCATAGAACATGACAACTTTGCTCCCCCCTAATCAAGAGTATATCTCTAGAGTCGTGTGAAAACAAAAGACAACTATTTTACTCAGTCAGTACGTGCATACTTAGTTTCACCAGATTGTAGAGAAAAGGAAGAGACGGTTTTTTCAATAAAAAGGTGTTATTTATTGATCAGTCTCTTTTCTCATACAAGAGAAATGAATCGCTATTATTGTAATACTTATAGTTAAGTAAAGTGCATACAGTAAAAACAGGATTATAAAATAATACTGTAAAAGCATTTATATGGTTTCTTAGCCATATGATACTTAAAATGGACAAAAGATATACATACATATATACATTGATTAATCGTTCTCAACTGGTGCCTCTAATTACGCCTACCCCGGTGTACCTGACCTAAGCCTAATACGTGGGCGGGAGTAAATAAGTAGCAGTTTAAGTTAAGTTTGTTTTGCCAAGGATCTGACTCAAGAATTCTCTGTAAGGGGTTAGTCAGTTCAATACCTGGGATTTAGAAGGCTGGAGGGTTGGTATCTCTGTCTCTGGACCCGATATCCCAGTTACCCGCGAGGGCGGGTGGAAACGCCGGAGGCTGGATTTCTCTGCAGGAGAAAAGGCAGCGTCTCTCTCAGCGCGTCAAAAGGGAGGGGCAGCGTCCGTGGGCTTTTCTGCATCAGCTGGGCTCTCCGGCAAGTAGCGCTGCTCCAAGCTCGTCACCACCGTGTGTCTGCTTAGGGCAGCGTCGGTATATTTATACCTGAAAGGTGCCGAGTTTGACGTAAGGATGGACATAAGACGTCAGTAAGAATGTCATAAGGACTGGTCGTTCTTACATTCTTTTCAGGAGTTCTCGAGTGAAATCAAAACAATAGCTGCGGGGGATTTCCCAGGTCTGCTGGAGGTTTGATTTGTTTTGAGAACTCGGTGTGCTTTCTAGGGGGATGGAGGGATAGTGCTTGCTTAATGTGACAGCATGCGCTATGACCTAATCTGAAAACGGGTTTCTGTGCCGTTGTATGGACATTAGTGAATTAATAACCGGACAAGGGTCAGAAATAGGAGTATCAATATAGGTACCTAGATAAACACACTACTATGCATTGTACACAAAGCCTGCGAAGAGGGCTAAAGATTTTTGGGTTTTCGTCTCGTGGATAAGGTAAGATAGAGTGATATATATTATTCAGTGTGGAAGAGTTAGATCTAAAGCATGTTTGGCAGAATGGAATTATTGCGTTTCTTGTTGCCGAAGTCTCAAGGTCATTCAAAATTGTAGAGGCGACTACTAAACAATATGCCAGACCCCACAACGACACTTCAAGAGAAATGGTCGACAGACATCGGGGCTATGGATGAGATAGAATGGCAGATGGCACTCGCCTCACCTAAAGAGGTGGGAATATCAGCCAAGCTCCGACTGGTACAATTTAAAATTTTGCATAGAGCTTACCTCACAAGACCCACACTCCACAGAATAGGTAGGGCGGACCATCCTTATTGCCTGCGGGGCTGTGGACAGGAAGGGAATTTTTTTCACACACTTTGGGACTGCCCACAACTGGCGGAATATTGGCGCAGGGTCCTACGCACAATGTCTCAAACGCTAGGTGTCTCCCTGCTGCCTGAACCGCGAAGGTGCCTCCTCAACATCTGGGCTCCAAATGACCTGTCTCGCTATGGACAGACCTGGGTGACACTGGGCCTCATGGTGGCGAAAAGAAATGTGGCTCAAAAGTGGGGGGCGGTGAAGCCTCTACCTTGACAGCCTGGTGCAGAGACATGGATGCGACCATGATTACTGAAAGGGCAGTATATAAAAACAGGAAATGCCCTCGCAAATGGACAGGCATATGGTCCGATTGGAACACATACAGGGGGGATATCTGTGACCCGGTTTCCGAATCGGACAATGATAGCTCGGATAGTGACTCGGAAGGGGACTGAAGGCTCGGGGGGGAGGGGCGGGTATGTACTGTTCATGTGGTTTAGAGTAACAGGAGTTCAGAAACGAAAGGTTTTACCATACAAATACTGTTGGACGATTGCAGCCTTGAAATTCCTCCATGCCAAATGTCTGTATGTACTGTGTAATGAAACTAATAAAAATGGTTTAAAAAAAAAAATTGTAGAGGCGTAGATCTTAGCCTCTATGTCCAGTAAGGCAATCATGCGATAGTAGTAGGATTCTGTCTGTCGCCCTTTTTAAAGATTGGGAGCAATATTGATTCTCTGTAGCTATCAGGCACCTGATGGGACTTAAAACAAGTAGTAAACAGTGAAGAAAATATTGCAGACCATAGTACTGGATCTTCTTTAAACAGTTGGGCTGGAAGTCCATTTGGGCCAGGTGCTCCTGAGGCTCGTATTCTGCGTATCAATTTTTTAATGTAATTGGTCATATACTTGGGGTCACAGCTGTTTGAATCTAAGGTTTTGCACGAGAAGGCTCCCAGTTGTGCAACTTCAAATAGCTTTTTTACATGGGAGGTCCACATATCTTCATTGATGGTGTTACTCCTTGTAGCATCCTTGCATGTTCTGTTTTTATTATACCTCCACAAGTCAGCCTGGTTATGCTTGCTCATAATCGAGTAAACATATTGCCAATCCTTATCTCTTTGCTGGTTTTTGTCCTGCCATAACAATTGCTTGTGTTGTTTTCTTGCGCCTTGAAGTTCCAGTTGCAATACGGCTTTCTCTTGTTGGTTCTGAGTTTTCTTGAATGCCTTCATCAGCTTGTGGATAAGCCATGAGCTGGTCATTATAGATTGTTTTTTGTTAAGGGATTTTAGCTGAAGTCGCCCGCGACCTGGGCGAGAATCAAATCATTTGTGGATGCCCCTGATCATGGGTGCACAGTGTGTTAATAAGTAATCACCACTTTGGGCCTGTAGAGACTGTCTGATAGTATCTTTCCAAGGTGTTAATTTCTAGAGGTTGGCTGGGCCCCATTTTATTCTTTGGACTAGATGTACTGTTTCTTTGTTATTGGAAATATCCATATGTGACCTTCGAGAGTGAATAGGCAAAGGTTAAAAATTGTGCGGAGGGGAAGACATAGTCGATAGTGCTTATCCCCTGAAAGTTTTTAGAGGCTGTGTTAACGGCTCAAGGTTTTGACCTTTTGTCTGTATAGACCGGAGTCCATGTTTACTTAAAATTTTATTTAATTGGCTGCTTGAAGGCTTTAGGGGTAAACTGTCTGTCAGAAGAACCTAGATATCGCAGGTTGAAATCACCACAAATTATTATTTCATGGTTTACATGGTCGCAAAGATGTGATCCAGATTGTCACTCAGCTGGCTTAGTCTTATAGCCCGTGCTGAGCCAAAGCTATTGAACTAGACATTAATCAGGAGGATCTTAGTTCAGGGGGCAGGTGTCTTCAAAATCTCCAGTATAAGCGCTTGAAGCATCTCATCTTGGGTCGAAATTGGAGGTATTGTTAATTTCATATTCAAATTGAGATTAATTGACAAGCCTCGCGATGGCCTCCCAAAAATGTTTTTCTTCTTTGCTACTTGATGGATCTCTTGAAAGCCAGCAATTGTTGTTGGGGTTAATGACCATGTTTCTTGTAGACAATGGACGTCGGATGCCATTAGTAGTGATTTTGCCATATCTAAGCTTAATAGTCTTGAAAGCCCAGCTACGTTCCATGACAGAAGAGTTAAGAATTGTTGAGATTTTTCTGGACACTTCTCACGGCTAGGAATAAGCTGTTGTTTCTCTGGATTGGGTGTGTGGCACTCAATTCCAGGTCGGTTGATGTTCGTGTTCTCCCCCAATCTGTCCTAGTGCGATTTTCCTAGTGGGGCCTCTTGCTGATGAATGGGTGCAAGCAATATGTATGTTCCTCTGACAGTGGATGGCAGGAAGAGTGCCCAGTCCCCCTTAGTATACTATATGGGTGGGCTCTTGGGTTTGAGAGATTGAATAGCTTTTTTAGTGGCGCTGGATATTTGGGTAGATAGATTTTAGTGATTCCTATGCCCCAATCTTCTAGGGTAAGCTTGCAGTTTAATTTGGCTTCTTCCAGTATGTGGGTTTTTAATGTTAAAACTGTAGCTTCCCTCTCGTTACTGCAACCAGGGTGGATTTGAATTCTACACTCAAGATATTCCTCAGACTGTATTTTGGGCTTGATGGGGATGGCCTGGAACAACCTTAATAAGTTGGAACGATTCAGGACATTATAATTACCATTAAAGGGATATTATGGGATGAGGCCAGCTTGGTCAGATGCTCCTTGCCTGGGCGTTTTTTTATTTTACCTTCATTTTAGGTGTAAACTGGGGGGAGATACTCGTTGATAGTCAGTCTAATCCTTTCGAGACCAATTGATATTCTCTGTGGATCAACACTTTCTTTTGCTAATGAAGTTACTTCGTGTGGAACTAGTGCCGTCACCCGACCCAATCGTTGCTGCGCCCTATGTGTTTGGGTAATGGAAACTGATGATTGAGGTGGAGGGCTTTGATCAGTACTGGATCTTAAGTTTTGCCTGGATGGAGAGAAGGCTAATGTCACACTTCCGTGAGATGGTGGTGCTGTTGATTGTCCTGAGTCAAGGTCTTTTGTTGTAGATCCTCTGTTTCTGGACACGTTTTCCTTCTGCTCTTGCATGATTGGTGGTTGCGCCCCTGTGAATGTGTTCCTGGCATAATGGGTTGTATTACTAGGGTTTGCCCCACAATAGATTCTATATCTGATTTAGGCGGTGTGGGTAGTAGAGTAGATGGTAAAGCCAGGGTTGCATGAAGAGGAAGAGCAGACAATTGAGTGGCTTTTGCTATGTTCTTCATTTTTTCATTGCATTTAAAATAGTGGATATACACTGGTTGAGTTGTTAACTAATTTATCTTGTTTGGGTGGTAGCTGATTTGTGAGACGTTCTTTCTCTGCTTTGCTTCTGGCTTTCTTTAGTTGTTTTTTTGCTCTTTTTGATAATGCAATGGACCAATGTTTTTCTTCTGGTGTTGTTTTACCATTGAAATTACCAAGTGGAATCTTAACCTTTGCTTCTGAAGCCAGCTCCTGCATTGTAGGGGATAACGAGGCTCCCTGGTTATGATTTGCTTCTAGGGTATGCAGAGGAGGTTTTGTGTAAGCTTTCTTTGGAAACATCATGCTAATTGTGTGATTTCCTGTGAAGTTTCCTTATCAGTTGCTTCCAGTGTCTCTGCTTAGTTTGACCAGATTCTGTATCTGTTGGTTTTTGGTCTGCCTGCTTTTTAGGGCCAATTTTATGTCCATTATCATTAAGTTTATATATATATATATATATATATATATATATATATATACACACAATTCATACGTGGGAAATAGAAAAGATACCTGGCGCTGATTCTCAGTTCCACGTTTCCCTCATACGGGATTTGTTGTATTGATTCATGAGCTGAGAAAAACACATATCAAGATTGACATATCCCTATACAGTCTTTTATTAATCTTATCTTCATACACTTGAAAAAGTTCTTTCTTCAATTGCTGAAACATTTGTATTCATACTTCAAAATACTTGATCAGGGTTCATCATAACATATTCAAACACAACCAGCCAACACGTGTTTTGCGAAAAAAGGTTTAGCTTCTTTGGGCTGTTAATTGGAGAAGATATATAACATTTAGTCTCCTGGTCACAAAATCACATAATAGTTGATTACAGTTTTTAGTTGTTCCTTTAAAAACAAAAGTAGAGAATAAAATCTCCATTGCATGTCTAAGCCACATACAGCAGTACAATACAAAAATACAATAAGAGATACAAAATACAAACAAATGTATACCGACATAGTAGTTTAGAAAAATTATAATATGGTTTAAATTCTTAGGTCAAAATTCATGATGAACGAGAAATGACAAAGAAAAATTAATCTTTTCAATACTCACTAGATTCATCTATAAAAGAAACCATTGAACAACATGTTATAAGATTGGTTTTCATCTCATACTTTAATAGATGTTTTACTAAGAATTTTACTAGCATACCTGTTAGCAAAATAGTCTTTAAACATATGGGTCTCATCCTATGTTATATGCTGACCTCAGGTAATAATGTATTTCTTAGATCTAACAGGTGTTTTAAAGTTTGCAGCTTCCATAACATATACGCTAATCATAAATAAATAGATTCCTGTGTCTTAATTCAATGTAATCTTGTGCTTTAAATTTTCTGTTTTCAATTTCCACTTTTGTTTCATTTGCTGTACTCTTCCTGGTTTGTACACTAACTGGGTCTGATGGCTTAGTGGAATAATGCGTCATGGTCACAGGTTCGAAATTCTGGCGGGTCCACTCAACCATTCACCCTTCTGAGATTGATAAAATGAGTACCATTGAGTTGGTTAACAATAAACATGTGGTCAGCATATAGTGCTTTATGCGCTGTACCACTAGGCCCAACATATCCAAGTATATCTGAGCATTTGCCAGTCAGTCTACAGCCTCCAAATCAGCTTTGCTCCCGATGCATGGGAGTTCCCTTGCCCCAACTACCTTTAATTCCCTGTTCTTCCAAGAAAGCCGGACTCCGGCTTTTTTTTCCCAGCAACCAGCCTCAGAATTATTTTCCCATGGTCCAATGAGGCTCACAGTGGTCATTTTCCACCCTTCGAAGCAAGTGATAGAATGAATGAGATGGCCCATGGTTTAGGAGGTGGACAGCTGTAATGCGCTACCAGGCAACGCCAACTTAAGTGCTTTCTGCAGAGTAGTATGACGGCAATGAGGCAGATTATTGGAGTTCCATAGGGATCTGCCTACTATTACATTATATTAATTGGAATCTGGAGTGCCATTTGTCTAGTAGCTACATACTGGATATTTATGCAGTTTCCTCAATGCACTACAGTAGAGGCCTAAACACGTATTTGTATTCGGAAATGTGCGCATGTTAGATGTAAACAGCACCAAGCCAGTGTACTTTTTGTGATGCTTTTCTCCAATTAAAAAATGTGTGAATCACTTTATGGTATGCTCTGTATCATAGTTCTAAAACTTAAACCGGTCACAAACTAATTCCTGATTTTTATATCTAGCAGGCTTCATTCAATGTTCTATTTTTCGCTTGTGGTTGTTCAGTTTCTGTTAGAAAAGATGGAGAATTTCAGAGTTTGGACTTTCAAGGTGAAGTTCTTTGTATATGGCTAGTTGAAAATATAGATGGAACTGGTTGGTCAATCACCTTCGAGAGAGATTTCAAAACTATGGTTATTTTACAATCATCTGGTAAGCAAAATAAGTAAAAACCTTTATATTGGGATTATTAATGGAATGTGGCAATCAGGGAAGCGCTGAATTTAAGAGGGTATTACGTGAACTTCAAGAGGGAGAGATTGCAGAGAAAAGATGCAAGTAAAAAAAGAAAGTCAAGCAAAGTGGGCAGGATAATATAAGAGTTGTTAGCCAAGCTGCTGCCGAAAGGACAGCTTTCCAGCCTGGTGAGGCGAATCCACAGATTAAGGTGCAGAAACTTGAAAACTTGGCCTTTTTAACAGGGATGGCTGGTGTCCTTCATCTGAAATCTACAAGTAAATATGAAGTGAAAATGAAACGATCTTAGAGTCCCCTCTTAAATTCAAGGACAAAAACATGCCTTCCCTTCACCACCTCACCAGTTAATACCCAAAAAACGATTTCCTAAACAAGGGCTGGCTATTTCGAGCAATGGAGTAACACCTTTCAACCCTGCATACGAGATCACAAAATTATGGTACACCTGGCACCAAATGTTTTGACACCACAAGGTTTTTTGGTTCACAGCTTGCAGTCACACAGCCTGGCCTACAGTGAATTTCCATCTGCAGCAACAGTCACAGATGTGGATGTAAACCGTACACCTTGCCATGATGACACATTTTCAGGCAACAAAAACGGTGTCTATGATGTAATCAGAGCTAAATGAGTGCTGCCATTATACACAATTGCATATTGGTAAGCCTGCATGCCAGCCTTTTTTTTCCTTGGTGACCATATTGTGAATTTTACAGCCAAAACCTCCTTTTAATAAATACATAACTTCTGTCTGTTATCACTGCAAACATCCTCGATCCTTATTAAAACATAGAATTAATATGGTGTATTAATTTCTTCAACAATAAGGCATATACACATACCTTTAAAAACGTGAATAAACAAATGGAAAAGTGTTTGAACTGTACAGTATAAATGATGGCCTAATGGTTGCTTTTTTTTTCTTTCTTTTTTTTTTTTATCCTCATTCGCCTCTCCTCACCCCCTTTCTGTCGCAGTTCCGCCCTAGGGTAAATTATCTCATATGGTAGAAATTGTGCTGTTAGGAGGCAGTGCGCCACCTTCACCGTTCTTCCTTGAAGCATGTTTCCGCCGAGATTTTGGAGAGGCTTAATCATAGGACTTACTTGCACCTTTACCGTAGCCCCCCTTCCCATCACCCATAACATTGTAATAACGGGTTTGGAAAACATGGCGGCCAGCTAGGGGCGGGTTTGGAAAACATGGCGGCCAGCTAGGAAGTCGGTCGCGAGTGCCTGTGAGGGAGGTGGGGCGTTTAGATGTGGTTTGACCTGCTACACAGCGGTGCTAAGCTGCGATAAGATCGCGGAAAAGATTCTTACCTGAACGCGGTGCATGGCGGCGCGAGACGCAGGGCACACACTTGGACAGAGGGAGGTGGAGGAGGAGCCTCCTGTGGAGCCGCCAGAGGAGCTTTCGGCAGGAGGTGAACGCTGGATTAGAGCGGCTGCCGAGCTAGGGAGAGGCAGGCGAGCAGCAGCCAGGATTCAGTATAGTGCAGGAGGGGCAATTGGAAGAGGAGCCGGGAGCACGAAGGAAGAAAAGAGGACGAGGGAAGGGGAAGTTCAAACGCAACAATCACAATTAGTCCCTAAAGTATGTGCTTCAGTGGTGGGTTTGGAGAAAAAAAGCGGGGGGGGGCAAGGAGGGGGGAGCACGAACAAAAACCTGCCGAAATATTACAAGTGAGAAGAAAAAAGGCTCAGTTCAATCTAAGAGGGAGGAAAACAAGGAGGCTACAGGGTATGCTTTGAGAAGCACAGGAAGGGCTGCAGGGGAGGAAAAATTGGTTAACTGATAAAAAGGCAGCAGAGAGAATTTAGGATCAAATTTAAGGAATATTATTAAAAAGCATACTAGACAAAGCAACAAGGCAGGAATACTAGGTAAAAAATTAGCGATAAACCCCTCTTTGAATGCGTATTTTAAACCACTGCCCAAGACCCTAATACTCTCGAAGGGTTCTATCCCAGACAGCGCTATATTAAAAAAAATTGAGAATTTGAAGCAAGAACTGACAAGTGGGGAAGCACCAGAGGCTGGAAGTGGTTTCAAGACGGCTGGGTTAGAGAGCAGCTTGATAGAGTGGGCAGATCATTTAAGTCCTAATAGATACCAGGTGCTAGAGATGGAGGAAGACAACCAAGATGTAGTAAGTGTGGAGCTGGGGGAAGGACAGAGAGTTAGCAATGAACTTACAAGTTTAGGAGAAGGAGATTCCCCTTTGTCAGGGCCATCATGTGGCAGAGAGGTATTAGGAGAGGTATTAGGGGGGTGATGGAGGAGGCGGCGAGAGTTTATCGGGGGCTGAGAATTTGGACAGCACGGTTATTGCCCTTTTAAAGAAGCTTGATCTAGATGTACATAAAGGTTTTGAGGAGTCAAAGGCTAATCAGGAGGGGATCAGGGAGGCATGTGGATTGTTGGATGCTAAGTTTGATGAGGTGAACATGCGCACGGAAGCACTTGAGCTAGAGATTAAGGAGATTAGAGGCAAGGTAGAGGAAAACAGTAAAGAACTGAAAGAGGTTAGATTTAGGGAGAGGGCGCATGAGGATCGGTTGGAAAGACTAGAAAACATGCAACGGAGAAACAATTTAAAAATTTTGAAACTGCCAGAGGGGAAAGAAGGAGATATTATAAAAGGTTATATTGTCCATTTATTAAAAACAGAATTAAAGTTAGAGGAAACTGAGGAGGAGATCTCTCTGGACATTCAGAGGATACATCGTGACCCCTTCAGACTGAATCCAAATCGTTCAAAACCTAGAAGGATTTTGATCAACTTCTTAACATATAGCCTAAAGGAAAAGGTTCTGGATGCTGCTACGAAGAAGGGAGTGTTGATGGTGGATGGTGTTAGAGTGGAGGTAAGGTCAGATCTTTCGGTGGTAACGGCAAATAGGCAGTGGGAGTTAGGCAAAAGGATGGAGCCGTTAAGGAGTCTGGGAGCTACTGTGCAACTGAAATTTCCGGCTTTTTTAAAAGTCATGTGGAAGAACAAAATGCACACTTTCAGGTTTCTTGAAGATGTGGATGGTTTTTTGGAACAATGTCAGAGTGGAAGTGTGTAAAAGGTAAAAGGGAAAAAATGTTGAGGAGTCGGTTTATAGCACTAGCCAGGTAGAGGTTTATTGTAGATAGTAAGGTTAAGTGTTGAGGAGAAATGCTACCACCACCCACAACGGGCACTCAAAGGGCCTTGGTAGGGCCTAAGGAAGCTGGTTGGGTTTTCCAGGGAGGGGGGAGGGGGGGGAGAAGGGAAGGGAGGTGGGGGGGAGAAGGGAAGGGAGGTAGGGAAGGCAGGGGGAGATGGGGGGCCCCCCAGGGGGAAAAAATCTAATAATGTTCTCATGAGCTATTTTCTCACCAGGGTGTTTAAGAGGTTTGAGTGGGCTTGGGATGAAGGGGGGTAGTGCAGCAGAGTTGACTTTGACGTCATGGAATGTGAACGGTCTACGAGTGAAGCCTAGGAGGGATATGATTATGAAATATCTGAGAGATCTCCCAGTACACATTATGATTTTACAGGAGACTCATTTAACAGGGGAAGAGAGTAAGAAATGTATTGGATCACAGCGCTGGCTGAAGGATGTTTTTTACACACCACAAGTGGCGGTAACTAAAGGTATTGCAGTGTTGGTTAGGCAAGGGGTAGACTGTATCATCGAGGGCGAGGTGGTGGATGCTAAGGGCAGATGGCTGATTGTAAACCTTAAAATTAGCGGTCTCATTTACAATATCATAGGTTATTATGGTCCAAACCAGGATGATGTTGGGCCTCTGGATGAATTAGCTAAGGAGATGCTGGGCCTCTCAGGTAATATTATCCTTGCTGGTGACTTTAACATGGTGTTGGATAACAAGTTAGATAGATCATCCAATAATAGGGCGCAGGTAAACAGTAAAATGTCAAATAGAGTAAAGGGATTTATAGACCAGATTGGATTATGCGATGTTTGGAGACAGAGGTCGGGTCAAGCATTAGGTTATACTTATTATAATAAAAAATACCGTCATAGATCACGGATTGATTACATCTTAATAGATTTGAGACTGATGGATAGAGTGAAACAGACTTTACATGTTGGGGTGCATTTATCAGATCACTCAGCAGTTACCTTGGAGGTAAGGATAGGGGCCTGCGATTTGGGTTCAGTCTGGAGGTTGGACCGTACAGTGTTGTATGACTGCGAGGCGATGGAGAGTCTAAGGCAGGAAGTGGATGGATTTGTAGAACAAAATGTGGGGTCAGCAAAAATCGATATTGTCTGGGAGACATGCAAAGCTTTTCTTCGAGGGAGGTTGGGAGCTCTGGGTGCAAGCAAAAGAAGAGCGTACTATAACAGAGTAGAGTTTTTGAAAAAGGAAATCCGTCAAAAGGAGGCAGAGATAGTGAAAACAGGGAGTAGTGAGGTTCAGGAAAAGATCGTTCAAGACTTGGATTAACTGAAAGGTGAAATGGTTACGGTGGTTACTAATAGGGTTAAGGAAAAATTTGAGGCCAGCCAACTGGCGCATTTTAAAAATGGTGAAGGTACAAGTTAACTATTAGCATGGAAAGCAAGGAGAGACCGGATTTGAAGCATGATCAAAGAAGTGAAAGATGGCGAGCCAGGGCGATTTGTTACTGATACGAAAGATATTGCTGATGCCTTTCACAGGTATTTTGAAGAGGTGTACAGGGAGGATCTTTATCCAGATAAACAGGAAGTAGATAAGTGGGTGAAGGTTCTGAATCCACTGACAGAAGAGTTTCAGGAAATATTAAACCAGGAGATAATGCAGGGAGAAGTTGAGAAGGCCATCAAGCAGGTTAAGAAAAGGAAGGCACCTGGCCGGACGGGCTCCCTGTTGAGGTATATAAGGTCTTGGCTGGGAGCGTGGCACCTTTATTAACGAAAGTTTTTAATGATGTCTTTTTGGGGAATGCGGCCCTTCCTGCATCGTGGAATGAGGCAAATATTATAGTTATTCCCAAACCTGGGAAATCACCGAAATATATGGACTCGTATAGGCCGATTTCGCTTTTAAATTGCGATTATAAGCTTTTTGCAAAGATCATGGCGGATAGGCTGGGCAGAGTCGTCCCCCCCATCTTATACACGAAGATCAGAAGGGGTTCATTAAAGGCAGGTATTTAAAAGAGTTAACTTTTTCCCTTATATGCAGTATAGATGTGGCTGTCACACACAATCTCCCCTTGGCGATAGTTGCTTTGGACGCCGCCAAGGTGTTTGATCGTGTCAATTGGGTGTATTTGAAGGCCCTAATAACACATTTACAGATGGGGGCAAATTTTGGCACGGTCTTGGCACGGCTGTATCAGTCACCTACCTCGAGGGTATTAGTAAACGGGACACTAACTTCACCAATAAAAGTAATGAGGGGTACAAGGCAGGGATGTCCCTTATCTCCTCTCCTGTTCAATATTTATACAGAACCGTTAGCTTGTAGAATTAGAGAGGCAGATTTAATTCCCCCTTTTGAGTTTCAGGGATGGGCCAGAAAGATCGGGCTATACGCAGATGACATAGTTATTTTAACCCCTAAACTCCATCAATCGTTGGGCTGCATAGACACCATAACGAAGAAATTCGGGGAGGAGTCTGGATATCGTATAAATGCTGACAAAACCGAGATCATGTCTTGGAATTTAAAAAACGAATGACATAGCTTCCAAAACAGAGATAAGATACTTAGGGGTGCGAATAACACAAGATATAAAGGAACTCACCAAAGTTAACTTTGCTAAAGTCAGGAAGGAAATCTCTTTGGCTATGAGAGGTTGGGTACACCTGCCGCTAACAATATATGGTCGAGTCAATTTGGTGAAGATGATGGTTCTACCCAAGATAACTTTTCTATTTGATTTCCTGCCTCTTTTGTTCGAGAAGGAGGGGCTCATAAATTTGCAAAGCGAGATTGGGTAATTTATCTGGGCATCTAAGGGATCGCGCCTATCTTGGAAAAAGATTAGGAGAAAACTTTTGAAAGGTGGTCTGGCAGCTCCAGACCTCCAGATTTATTCTTGGGCTTTTTTGTTGAAGAAATGCAGAATGCTTCTGGGCACTCCAGGGAGTTCAGTCATTGGAAAATTACTGTCAGCACTGCTTAGAACGGAGAAGATCAAGCAGAATGGATTTATGAACAAATTTGCGGACCCAAAATACTTAAAAAAAATAAGATTAAAGGTGCTGAAAGATTTAGCGATGGTTTGGTATAGAATCAGGAGGGCAACAAAAACACCATATTTTAGCGCAATGGCACCGATTTGCGATACACCAGGAGCTCCGAGCTGGTCCGAGGACGCATTGGCAAGGTCACTAAAATTGGAGGGACCCCAGAGATGGGGGGATTTGTTCATAGAAGGCAGGTTAGCACCGTGGAGATATTGTGAACAAAAGTGGGGACACAACTTTTCTAAGTTTAAATATCTCCAGATACAAAGTTGGGCCGCCGGGAAAGAAAACTTAATTGGGCAATATAATGTGTTTGAAGAGAAGCTGGCTTTGGAGACCCTGATTAAAAAAGAAGTGGCGATGTGGTACTGGTCAATAGTGGAAATGGAGGACGGACCTTTTACATTGCCGGAGACCCTGTGGGGAGAGTGTTTGCCGAGGACTGCTACAGAGGACCAATGGCAAGTAACTATGTTGATTCTTTACAAGGTGGTAAAACCGGCGACTTTAAGGAGAAACCACTTGTTCACTCTCCACAGGGCTTATTGGTCTCCCAAAAAACTGGCGAAATTCAAAGCTGGCGGAATAGTGAGGTGTTCCAAATGCAGTAGCCCGAATGAAGACGACCTGCACATGTTTGTCACATGCCCGGCGATAAAGGATTTCTGGGCTGCAGTGAGTAAATGCTTGTCAACCGCACCGGGCCAACATTTTGAGGTAAGCCCCGAACTTGTTATGACGGGAAAAACTGATCTACAAGGTAAGGGCTTGGATGACAAAGCAAAACTGGTGTTTTATGCTATATTGGTGGCCCGGAGGGAAATTTGCAGGATGTGGGTATCTGCAGACCCTCTGTCAGACTTGAAATGGTTAAGAGCCATGAGAGCTATAGCAAAGCTAGATATGGCTGGTCGGCACAAGAAGAGATACAGATTTTGGACTCCGTTCTTACTAATGGTTGCTTTTTTGTGTTTTTTCCCCCTCAAGCCAATAAAGAATCCTTTAATTTGATAACTGAAGAAAGAACATCATTTCACACTGGGGTAATGTTTTATTAGTTTTTTACAGTGCATAGGAAATTGCATTTCCAGTTGTATAGCCTAATTATGATTTGCTTCTTCTCTAAGGAAAGGGTATGTAACTCATTGTCCATTATTAACAAAATGAAAGTTATTCTGTTGGCCCTAACTCCTGTCTGAATGAGTAACGTGTACGGTTACAAGCAGAAGTGAAACCAAACACATTAAAAGGTATGTGATTGATATTCTACCTAACCATGTAAACTGCAACAAATTCCCATTAACAATCCTTTTTTCCACCCAAACACATGCATCGCCAAAAAGTTTGCTTGTGTTATGTGTATATTTTATTTATTATCTGCTGCCTTTAACAACTCTATTTATTTCGTTATAGCACAGTTGCAAGGCACTTGCAAGAGTGAGTTGGCTATACAGCATTTGCAAGCTGCGCTGTCTGCTTTGACAAGCTCAAGGAACTTAACATATACAGCAGCTTGTTTTCTTTCCCACTTTTTTGCATACTTTTTGTGTTGTAATTTGTAAACCTTCATGCACAATTAAAGTTTATATAGGACAACCCTTGTAGATTTCCTGCATGAGGAGACTTCCAATTCTTTCTGCATGCAATGTGTTTTTAAATATGTCTGCTTTATATTTATGGAGCTAACCCAGCAAATCTTAGATTGTTAGCAATGTACAGATGCCAAAGTCACATCCAAAAACCACCTCTTCTAATATATATTTGTTTAGTATATAACTTAACATGATGGCAAATTATTAATAGTTGGGTTATTTTGCAGGCTGATATGCAGCAGTTGGTGAGGGATTCAAATGATCCTTCACGGTTCAGAAATCTTCTAGTGCCAAAGAGAGAATTTCACAAATTCTTGGAAGAAGCCAAGACAGCTCGGGACAGTACAGTTTTTCTTCTGAATGCGGTCAGCGAAATATTTTTTTCACCAAAAAAACTTGCATCTGCAAAAGGTATGACGAAGGTTTGTGCTGGAACAGCTGTTCTTGATGAGAAGGTTGATACATTATTTTGCAAGATATTAAGAATGTTCAAATTAGCATTGTCAACCTAGGATTATGAAAAAACATTAATATAGATAGTGTTAAAATGTGTTTGAATATGTGGTGTGTATCATATTATTCTACAAGAACTCCGTTACTCTTAACTATAACAGCTGTCTGCAAAAGAACAGTGGGGGGAGGGGAGGGAGTGTAATTTATTACGTTTGTGCTGAGTTTGCGCTATAAATGCCATGCAAATCTGGTGCAAACACTTGAGTTGAGATTTAATTTCGAAATCTGTAGGTCCAGGTGGGGGACTACTAGCAGTTGGTTATAAACTCCTATTTGGATTTTCTGGTCAGTTTGGTAGTTTCTTAGACTGTTTTCCAACTATGAATATTGCAAGTAGAGGTCAGGCTCAACATGGCTGCCTCCACGGTGGTATTGTAAATGAAATCTCGTATTACTATCTGTTTGCACAGGAAGCGTGACAGCATCTGGTAAACATGACTAGGGCAGAAATGTTTGTTTCAGTGCCACTACATCAGTACAATCTTTCTTTTAAGTACCTCGAATTTCAAAAAGGTGAAAGAGGCAGAGAAGATAGCCTGTTACTTGGGGCTGGAATGATCATTTGTGCTTTGGTGCAGTTGCATTAGGGACCAGGAGTTACATGTGGTAGTGTTTTGTGTTACATTTTTGTCAGTTAGTTGCATTTGCTCTTTCACAATTCTAACATTTAGTGCAGATTTCTGAGCTACAGAAAAGTACCCCTGCTCCTAGCCATGCTCACTCCTGCTGCCGCCAAGTCTTGTATGAAGTTTTGGAGGGGGCCCAACTTCAAAACATTTTACATCAGGGGGCTCATTGCACAAAAGTTAAGACCTTTGTTGTAGATGGACCTCTTCTGCCCTCTTCCTGAAACTCCAACAGATTTTCTGAATCCACAACTTGCTGCTCCACTCTGAAGTTCATAAAAGAAAATATTTCTTCTTCAACTTCTGCCCACTTCTTCATCAATGCCTTGCCATCACCTGTGCGTCTTTGACTGCGTGCCCTAATGGTATACTTATGAACCCTTGTAACCATAACCACATCTCATCGGGCACACTATATGAAATAATGGAATTGGAACCTTTTAAAGGCAGCCCAGTCCTATTAAAAACCTAAAATAGTGGTGGTAACATGATACTGACGTATGTTAAAATAAACAAATTCCAGAGTTTATGACGTTTGTGTGCAGGGCCAATGGCTAGTGATCACTGGCCAACAGAATTATGAGAAGGAAGCTGGCTATAAGGTTTTGCAATGCTAAAAGAGGACTAAAGAAAACTCTGAATCAAGAAACAAACAATGCTTTTGCTGGTTTTCTTTAAGCTGTTTTGTTCTTTTTATAGTATTCTGGTGTTTTTTTTCCCTCTTGTACAGTGTCCTGGACTTTCTCTTTGTTCTCTTGTTCGGTATCCTGGCCCCTATGGGACCAAATGTGTGCTTTAGATCAATAAAATCACATGTTGACACACCCCTTTTGATCCTTTTCCTTTAACTACTGTTTTGTTGAGTTTTTTGCCACTATACAACAGCTTCAGATAATGCTCTGTACCTCAATGTAAGGCAAATCCCAGAGAATCTGGAGTATGGAAGTAGTGGCACAAGTTGTTAAGCTTATCTGAATACAAAGTATAACATTGTTGCAGACCACTACTTTTCTATGTAGGTGTTTGTGGTATTTATACAGCACAAACCTAGCCAAAAAGAAGGTTTTCACATTTATTTTATACAGGTGCCCATCTCTCACGGTAGAGTTCAAAAAGTAATCTTTAAAAAAAGCAGGAGAATATTGATCCAATTATTAGGACCAGATTATTAGGACCAGATTTATGGACGTTTTGTGTTTGGTTAGCTTAAGTTTTATAATGTAGACCGGACGCAAAATCAGTTTCAGGATTAACAAACCAAAGCAAGTTGTTATTTGGTAACACTCAATGGGAAAGGTTTTGAAGTTTGTCTAGGCATAGTATTTTTTGTACTAGAAGGGGACCCTTATAGTACAAAGCTAAGCTAGACTCTCACAGACACCTTTGAATTATAGTACAAATGTGTGTGCATGGCGCTCGGCTGCCTAATGGTGCCATGGTGAAAGGGAGAGGGGTGGATATGGCACTTTCCTGCTCTCTCCCTGTTACACAACACAACAAATCCCTATTCCTAAACTACTAATGGCACCCTGCAAGGGAATACTGGCAGTCGGCTAATGTGCATTCTAAATTATTCATTAAATCATCTGGAATTAATCTGCACTTGATCTGCAGTTGGCATACAATCATCCAAGAGTATTTCACAATCATCTTAAAGTCTCTTGGGAGCAGGTCTGGGCTTAGTTCGCGGAGTTTTGCTAGGCGGAATTCCGCGAAGTTACAAAAAAACCTGCAAAGTTTCGCGAGTGGCGGAGTGCAGTGCGAACTGCAGTTTGTGCTGGCATTTCTGGCGCTTGGGCGGAAATTCTACCGAGCAGTAGCTCGTGAATTTACCATTCTCGATCGCGAACTTACCGTTCGCAATCGCGAGCGGGGAAAAAACTCTGCTGCACATCGTGAAGTGGAGTTTTCCGCATTACGCGAGCTCCGTGGAGTGTGGAGTGCAGAAAACTCTGTAAACTCCACAAACAGCGAGAAGTTCACACCCAGGCCTATTTGGGCGTCTTTGTTTATTAATCCACACTCATTCTGTAGTTGTCCTAAAAGAATCCTGAGTAATCCGTGCTCATTTTTGTGTTGTCATTAAATCATCCTAGTCAGAGGATCATTACAGAGTAATCAACTTTCATCCTGAAGCTGTAATAGGAACATCCAAGAATAATCTAGTCATCCTGAAATTGTTGTAGAATCATTTTAGAGTAATCCACAGTCATCCTTAAATTGTCTAAAGCCCATCCTGGAGTAAGTCTCACTCATCGTGAAGTTGTCAATTAGTATTCCTTAAGTTGTAAGAGGTCTTCACTCCCTGCCTGTGGAAGTCATCAGAACACCATCCTAGAGTAGTTTTTGTGATGACTCTAAAGCCATCTCATTTAAATATTTCGCACTATAAGCATATTTCAGGATGGTTTGGTATGAATTAATCAGATAATTACAGGAATAGCTCAGCTGAAGTCGTCAGGTGACTTCAGAATGACTCCAGGATGATCTTCTTTTTTGATCAGTGAAGAAGTCTGAAAGGAGATTTGTGGAGTGGAGAGAGCAAAAAGGTGTTTGATTCGAAGAAGGTCAGAAGGAATATGAGCATGAGTGACTGTGGAGGAAGATGGGAAAGTACTGAAAGAGTAAGGATGTGGATAGAAAAGGAATGAGAAGGGATGAGAGGAGAAAGAGGAAACTCTCTTTGGTAGATCTGAAGGAGGAATAAGTACGTCAATGGCTACGAGGAGCTGGAAAGGGGGAGAAGAGCACGAGAATGGTGGCTGTTTTTCTACTGAGGGAGTCCTCTTTCTATTTTTATCACTTACGGCACCATGGCAACTATTCATAAATGCTTTGAATATGGCGTGTAAATAGAACAACGAAAACACGCTGCGAGCTTGCCGCCTGACAGGATAAACTATATCTCTACTTAAGGTAAAATATTTTTTTAATACGATTGGATACTAAGTATGGGAGTACGTGACTTATCATATTGATCTATGAGACATGGGGACTCTTACATTATGGACAGGTTCTGAACTCATCAACAGATTTTTGAGCTTGATACATCCATCCTATTTTGGATGGATACATGATTAACATTTCCTATAACTGTCATCTCTAGTGGGCACAGAGGGAGATGAGATGTGATATGGTTTTACAACTTTTTGGAATTGTAATAGCAATGCATTGAGTTTATTGGATGTGTTAATCTATTACATTGTAAGAATGAAACCACTGTTACCTAATGGACACGTATAAAGCATGAAGATGTCCTGGTTATAAACATATATTACGATATAAGCCAATCAGGTATTAATAAGCTGAATGTAATGAAAAATTTTCCTGGGCTATTCTGTGATAATTATTTCAGGTGTGACAACATATGATTCATTTATTCTATATGTAAAACGATTGAATTATCAAGAAGCAATGTTTTTTGTACTCATGCTTCAGAGGGTTGTTGTGTATGCATAATAATGGCTGATAAAATGTGTTTATTGAAACTTTAGGTATTGAAATGCCACTAAGTCTAGGGATACATGTGTGATATGATGAACATCATGTGTGACCAGAATGATAGACTAGTTATTACAAGCAATGATTGCTTTAAAAAGATATATATATATATATATACATATATATCCTCGCTCCAACTCCCTTTCTTTTCGTAAAGAGATAAAGCACTCGCGGGGAGAGTTTTCAGACGTTGTTTATTCGTCACAGCAAGTAGACAAACGCGTTTTCCTTCTTCAGTGTCTACCATCGACACTGTTGGCAGCCATTTAAAGCATGTGACATCACATTTATTAAACATAGACATGAGACTTCCTAGGAACAGTGACTTTCGGCCATCTTTGAGTGGTTAAATACTCATATACATTTCATTTCCGATTCTCATTGATTTGCTTGTATGGCATAAATATTGCTATTGCTCGAGTTATTCCGCATAAGATTTCACATTTTTCAAACCATCTAGAAAATTATTTCTGATCCACGGCATAATAACGCAATATGCTCGAGGCTGTCCCGCAAGTTGAGATGAGTATGGGCAATGCCGTTAAAAAAAGTCGAGACAACCTCTAATGTAGGAATTGTATGCCTAGAATAGTAAGCATCAGAATTAATTTTCTAGATGGTTTGAAAAAATGTTTCAAGAATATTTTAATGAATGCTTAGAAATGTTAAATCTTATGCCGAACAACTTGAGCAATCGAAATATTTATGCGATACAAGCAAATCAATGAGAATCGAAAATGAAATGTATATGAGTATTTAACCACTCAAAGATGGCCGAAGGTCACTGTACCTAGGAAGTCTCTTGTCTATGTTTAATAAATGTGATGTCACATACTTTAAATGGCTGCCAACAGTTTTTAATGGTAGGCACTGAAGAAGGAAAACCGAAACGAGTTTGTCTACTTGCTGTGACGAATAAACAACGTCTGAAAACTCTCCCAGCGAGTGCTTTATCTCTTTACGAAAAGAAAGGGAGTTAGAGCGAGGATATTTTGTGGCGCACCGCCACGCACAGCACCCATCCATGAGTGACCCGATTTCCGTGCAATTGGAGCGAATATATATATATATATATATATATATATATATATATATATATACACATACATATATATATATATATATATTTTTTTTTAACACACACGGTCCACACTCCAAGGTCCGTTACACAATTAAGGGCACTCACAGCAATTTCTCCGTCGTTTTTAAACTGCCATAGTTTATTATTTCTGGCGCTGCACAATCGTATCAACAAACGCGTTTCGGCGTTCCCGCCTTCGACACTGACGAAGGCGGGAACGCCGAAACGCGTTTGTTGATATGATTGAAAAACGGAATTACATCAAGCTTGACAAAATGGTAGGGACTCGTACGCAGTACGGCCTTTTGTTTAAATGGTGTAAATCCCTCCAGTAGTTGTTGAGAAAATTGAATTTGAAAACATTTATATATCTATATAAGCTTACTGTAAGCTTACTGTACTCTGTACCTTCCCGAGTACGAGCTGCATTCTGATTGGCTGCCAATGTCTGTCAACACTCCAAAACAGAAATTGTTGGCAGCCATCTTGTACCTCGGTAGACTGAGGCACAGGAAAGCAGAAAAACAAACGTGTAGAACTCAAAAAGGGGGCAGGGTAGAAACACCCTGACCCCCCCTCGGCCTTTTTTTAAAAATCGCAGGGTACGCGTGAGATCTGATTGGCTGTCAGCACTTCATCCAAGAAGTGTTGGCAGCTATCTTGGGACCAATATACATGATAGCACTTCATTAAAAAGCATTGTAGTTAATAGTTACATTATAAATCATTTGTTGATGGTACCATACTCATTTTAGGAATTGTGGTGTGTTCTAAGGTGATTTTACCATGTGAAAAAGCCTTCTGCTGGGATATCATGAATCATGTTTGAAAGAAAACTATTATCTCATGCTTTTCCCACAGTGGTTTGGAAGGGGATCTATAAGCTAAACTGAAAGCATATTTTCTGTAAATTCACATTATCTTTCTCAGTCATGTGAGAATGAAGTCTGACATTCTCAGTAAAACATGTACATCCAACAAGGACAGAGACTGTCAGTTGATTCCTTTGTGTTCTACTGCAGCCTCCTAGAGTGTTCTAAAGAACAACTTGAGCGCTAACAGTCCTACCTATTACAAAGGTATGGCACACCTGAAGCGATCTTGATTGGAATAAAGTGGTAACTCTTAAAACATTTAATTTAAAAAGGAACACAATGAGGGGGTATATTTTGCCATAGAAAGTATGATTAGTGCTGCAGAAAGAAAAATTAGGGCACATTTTGAGTGACTTCTCAAATCCTCTTCTATTTCATTAAAAAATTCTGACATGCAGTCTCCCAAGATGGCCACCAGAGACAAAAGAGCCCAAACATAGCCCAAATATCACCCAGATGTAGCCCAATTATAGCCCAATGACAGAATGTCCCAGAGTGTTCTAAAGAACAACTAGAGCGCTAACAGTCTTACTTATGACAAAAGTATGGCACAACAGAGCCATCTTGATTGGAATGAAGTGGTAACTCTTAAAACATTTATTTTAAAAACGAACAAAATGAGGGGGTTCATTTTGCCATAGAAAGTATGATTAGTGCTTCAGAAAGAAAAATTAGGGCACATTTTGAGTGACTTCTCAAATCCTCAACTATTTCATTAAAAGAATTCTGACATGCAGACTGAAACATGCACTTTGAATACCAGCAGCAGACTTCCCTGGTGAGCAGTAGCTTTACTACAGTGAGCTAATGAGCAACTAGAGTGCTAACATTCAGAATTTATGGCAAATGTGTGACACATCTGAATGCCTTCTTGATGGAACCAAAGTAAACAAGCATTGAAAATGCAATAGATCTCGCCCTCGTTTAAGTTAAAGCCATTCTGTTTGTAATGAGGTGGCTTTTTAGCTTTGCTTTTATTAGTGTTTTTAAAACTTTCATGTAAATAACATGCATATGTATGCATATATGTATATGTGTGCATGCATTTATATTTATATAGATGTTTATATATGTATGTATATATCAGACCCCCCAGGATATAGCGGCATGGATTAGCAAATTTAGCGGCACAAAAATGGAAATTTAGCGGCAATTTTGCGGCATTTTATTTGGCCATTTTTCCTACAACAAAGGGCTCAATAGCGTGGAGAGTGAGTAGCTGTCAAGCAGGGCATAGATCCGAGATTAGCAGAATTCTAAAAGGGTAAATAATGATAAGCCCTTAACAGTACAGTTAACATTATCCTTAATTGGTTTAAGCGATGTACTTTAATTGCATTTTGCTTTTAGCTGTTATTTATTGGTATGCATCTATTGTAAAATTCTACTCAATACTTAGCTAATTGTTTACTGCATGCGTGTTTATATAGTGCGAGCCTTGCTATAACGCAACAGAGGTACACATTAGAAAGTGTGTATACTTTAAGGCAGCATCAGAACAATAAGCGGTTCTGACCACCCCGTTTTGTAGAATTTTCTCCTGTACCGCATCAAACCCATTGTCATAGTTCATTACTTTATTCTGAATAACTTTTTTGTTTTACCTACACCATATGGCATTCAGCATTATTTATGTCTGCACCGATTTTTTCAGTCTCAAACATAAACTCATTTTCTTGGATTTTTCTCATACGAATGTGTGCGTCCCTACTCACCTTTATTAATAAAAAAAGAGTTAATTAAAATACCTAAAATGCCACGATTGGATACAGTATTTTGTTCTAAGTGTCTCAGAGGTGGAGCCATCCATTACTACCGACTGTGGTTTCATCCAACTACTTCTCTTTTAAGCCATTTTAGCAAGTAGCCTTCTTTAAGCAGCCCTTTGAAGTGTGATAATAGTTCATTTTACATGTCTGACTCCGAAGAAAGAGGATAAAGTCGCTCAGTGCTGGCTACATGCCTTCCTGTGACCTTTGACCCGGAGAACGTTTAAGGAGCAGAGGCCTGTAGATTTAAAGATGTTCCTTGACCTTTTAAAATGCAACTTTATATTTTCACATGTTGTCATTGAAATGTATCAAAGGGTGTTTTCATTAAGATTTGAAGGTTCCAGAGTTGTCACATGCCTACAGGTCTTGAAAATAACTGCTGAAATGATGTTTTCGCTGAGATCCATGTGTTTTAAGCTCCAGTTCCGTTTCCCTCTTTTCAGAGTCGGGGAAGATAAGACTCCAATAGAGTTGTGGCTTACATCGGCTGTCGTGATCGCCCGTGGTTAATTATTCCAGCCCTAGGCAGAGGGGTCAAAGAAAGGGAGAAAAACAAAGCCTCATTTACAAGTGAAAGGTCTTTTAAAGACCTGTTAAGTTCTCGGGTGCGGCTGGCAGCTAAAAACCTGACTGTCTGTGTGTCCCCGGGAAGCTGCTGACACACACGAGTGGGGAGGGGCGCACAGCCAATAAAAGGCATTGTTTGTTTTGCTGTCTCCCGGTAGAGACACGTTTTTGTAAATATCGCGGCCAATATGGTTATTATCGCGGCCATCGCTGTAGTCTGCCGATTTCGCGATTTTTTCGTGAATCGCGATAAACTGGGGGGTCTGATATATATATATATACACATACATATATATAAATGCATATGCATATATATATGTGTGCGTGTAGAGAGAGGTAGAGAGGTAGAGGTGTAGAGGTAGAGGTAGAGACTAGTAGAGAGAGAAGTAGAGAGAGGTAGAGAGGTAGAGAGTAGAGAGTGAGTAATAGAAAGTAGAGAGTGAGTAGTAGAGAGTAGCAGAGAGTGAGTAGTAGAGTGAGTAGCAGAGTGAGTAGTAGAGAGTAGTAGAGAGTAGGTAGTAGAGTGAGTAGTAGAGAGCAGTAGAGAGTGAGTAGTAAAGAGTGAGTAGTAGAGAGTAGTAGAGTGAGTAGTAGAGAGTAGTAGAGAGTGAGTAGCAGAGAGAGAATAGTAGAGAGTGAGTAGTAGAGTGAGTAGTAGAGAGAGAGTAGTAGAGAGTGAGTAGTAGAGAGTAGTAAAGAGTGAGTAGTAGAGTGAGTAGTAGAGAGTGAGTAGTAGAGAGTAGTACTAAAGAGAGTAGTAGAGAGTAGTACTAAAGAGAGTAGTAGAGAGTGAGTAGTAGAGACTAGTAGAGAGTGAGTAGAAGAGAGTAGAAGAGAGTGAGTAGTAAAGAGTGAGTAGTAGAGAGAGTAGTAGAGAGTGAGTAGTAGAGTGAGTAGTAGAGAGTAGAGAGTAGTAGAGAGATAGTAGTAGAGAGTAGTAGATAGTGAGTAGTAGGGAGTGAGTAGTAGAAAGAGAGTAGTAGAGAATGGGTAGTAGAGAGTGAGTATTAGAGAGTAGTGGAGTAGTAGAGAGTAAGTAGTAGAGAGTAGTGGACTATATTCCAAAGTTTGGCACAGCACCACTTGCACAATAAGTCCAATCAAATCATATCACTTAGAGTCCTTATTGAAGCGCTGAATTTTGGTGTATATTCAAATGCTTTTATTTTTCTTAAGTTTATGTACCACAGCCAGCTGACGCGTTTCGTTCTGTACAACAGAACTTCTTCAGGGCATTCTTATTTCCTTCAAGTTATGTCGGTATCCTGTTGTCATATAACTAGATATTTCTTCCAAATGTTAGACGAGACGTAAGTACATTCTTTTTCAAAGTGACTAGGTGTCACTTTTACCCACACAATTTGGGCAGACTTGAGTAATTTATAGCATCCTCAAAGTCAGTCTTTCATAAATTCCAAAGTATAGGACATGATAATCCAAATCCAAATGTTTCTCAAGAAAAGTCATTTTCAATCGTTCGGAATATCGCGTTTGGGCAGATATGACCGAGGGACCCCCAGTATGCAAGGGGAATTAGTCCCCCCTCTGCAAATGTGCCAGTGGGCTGCGTTGCAGAGAGGTGTAAAAAGGGGCATAGCCTCATTACACTTCTGTGCAATGCAGCCCCCTGGCGCATACTGGAGGTTCCAGGTGGGCTAGTTGGCCCCCAGGGACCCCCAGTATGCAAGGGGAATTAGTTCCCCCTCTTCAAATATGCACGGGGGCTGCGTTGCAGAGAGGTGTAAAAAAGGGTGTGGCCTCATTACACCTCTCTGCAATGCAGCCCCCTAGCGCATACTGGAGGCTCCTGGTGGGCTAGTTGGCCCAGGGACCCACAGTATGCAAGGGGAATTAGTTCCCCCTCTGCAAACGCGCCAGGGGGCTGCGTTGCAGAGAGGTGTAACAAGGGGCATAGCCTCTATACACCTCTGCAATGCAGCCCCCTGGCGCATACTGCAGTTTCAAGGTGGGCTAGTTGGCCCCCAGGGACCCCCAGTATGCAAGGGGAATTAGTTCCCCCTCTGCAAACACGCCCGGGGGCTGCGTTGCAGAGAGGTGTAAAAAGGGGCGTGGCTTCATTACACCTCTCTGCAATGCAGTCCCCTGGCGCATACTGGAGATTCCTGGTGGGCTTTCAGGTCTTATATAGTTAGGAATTCGCATTTAAAAAACCTTGCAAATTCACTGAAAAACCCATAGGTTTCATGCCTTATATAGTTAGGAATTAGCATTTAAAAAACCTTTGAAATTCACTGAAAAAACCATAGGTTTCAGGCCTTATATAGTTAGGAATTAGCATTTAAAAAACCTTTAAAATTTACTCAAAAAACTATAAGTTTTAGGGGTGTTATAGTTAGCTGGACATTTCACTCATACAAAACCATTGAAATTGCTCCTATATAGTTAGTTGTACTAACTATATTTCGCGCACCCGCAATCCACTGCTGATGATGTCACATATTACATCATTAATGACATGGTCAGTGACATCACTGATGACATCTCAAATGACATCACTGATGACATCATCCACGTGACAATCACATACACCTTTTCATACACTAGTAAAATCTTTCATCACTCTTTGTAAAATACAGAGTATCATATTTGAATCCATTGTTACAGCAATACAAGTATCTAAAAACCCACTCAGTGATTCATAGATGTATACACACATCTAATCACTTACCTGTAGATTCACTCATACATGCTGTCAATGAACAATAGAACACTATCAAAAATACTTATACACCTAAATCGATATTACACACCAGCACACATCCTATTCACATATGAAGTCATCCTACTCACTTATGCAAACAATGGATCATACTTACATATTTACTTAGCTACACACTTATACAAACACAACTTCATCTATTCATTTAGATAGTAAGTCATACTTAGTGAATTATAAAATCATTATTACAAGTATAAAGTTATCCATACAGTCACTCACACAATCATTGAGTCTTATGTATACTTATTTATATACAACAACTGACACATACACTGCCTTTTATTTTTCATGTTTGTTGGACATGTACCATTGAGAAATATATTTGCTCATCACCACACCCATAAAGATATTCACTCACCCAAACAACTGTTAGAACATGTAGTTTTAACTTCATATATCTAGTGAATCAACTATTCACACATCTTTGGGCAGTCACACACCCCACACCGAACCACACACACATTCACTCTCCCATACAAATACTCAGTTAACTAATCAAGTAACTAATATAGACTTTCACATAGCTAGTAACCAACTGGAGAACCAGTTTACACAACAACTGACAAAGTGATACAGATATTCAAACAGTTTAGTCACTATCCACTATATTTAGTGAGACACTATAAATTTCATTACAAGACCGGAGGCTACATTATGCATTATCCTTTAATAGCAACTCACACAGCCGCACTACATCATAAAGGATAACGTTCTAAAGTTAACAACAAAGGATGTAACCAGGAGATGATCTGCCTCTTTTAAAAGCGGCTCGCCAGCAGATAAGTCACTACTTTCCTTCTCTCTAATAACATCACATTTTGCTCTATTTTTTATGATAATATCTCGTGTTTTGAGGCTAATTTATGCTTGTTTCTCTCATCTGATGCTATTCTCATGCTTTGTTGCTGATACGATATCAATATGTCGTTTCTGAATTAGTCTATCTCTGTTGTGCCCTGTTCTTCCCTTCCAGGGTCTTGTTCTGCTATCCCCGGGGTGGCGCTAGTCCCCACTCCCCCCCCCCCCCCCCCCATGGACTTCCAATTTTTGGTTGTCCTTCGTTTCCATTAAGGTTCCCTCCGCCTGCGTGATTCCGCAGCGATCCCCTCACGGCCCGTCACTCGCCGCCCTGTACCGTCACTGCCTTTGGCGATCCTCCTTCGCCTCAGCCCTTCGGTTTCTCGACGATTTCCTCACCCTTTTGCTTTTCGGGGAAGAAGCCGCTTGGAGGAAGGCACCTTAGCAACGCCCGCGTTGCGTGCCTCTCCTCCCAAGCGACTTTCCTTTCCCCGGCGGCTGAGCTCGAGCGCTCCTCGGCAATTTTGCCAGTTGCTCTGCACCAGCCGCCGGAGGAACTTTCTGTTAGTCGCGCTTCGCCCCCTATCAACCAAAACGACGCCTTGGCACATATTACTCTTAAAAAAACGAATAGATTCCTAATAGAGTTAGAATAGTACCCTAGGTTCCACTACCTACCCAAAAAAAAAAAAAAACGGGAGTGGTTTCAAAACCCTTAATCACAAAATATAAATAATAATATTTTTATAATCAGATATTTTTTTTTTTTAATTCATAATAATAATTAAGTACAAAAAAAAAAAAAGGAGGAGATACAGAAAAAGAGGAGAAGCTTATTACTTACCTGCTAGTATCCCCTTCTGCCCTTTTCTACACCATGTCTGACATGGATTCTGATGACGCCACTGCTAGTTCACCGGCCCTCTTGGACGACTGTCTCAAAAAATTCCTTCAACAGGAAATTAAGTCATGTATGATATCCTCTCTCAAAGAAGTCATGCTCTCCAAAAGACCGTGTGATCCCCAGGATCCTCCCCTACACGGTAAGAGACCCAAAAAGACCAAACATTGCGAAAGCACTGCAGGCCCTAGCGCCTTTCACGGTACAGGAGGTCCTAGCACCTCGCTTTGGATGGGTGGCCACCGCGCCCCACTTGAACCTGATGTCTCTCGGGACACTACCTTGATCGGTGCCCATGGCGGCACAAATGTGTACGGTGTCCCTCGCGACACACTTTGGGATAGTGCTAACGAAAAAAGGAAGAATGTTGGTCTTGACTCCTCCTCATCCTCCTTTGATGATAATGCCTCAAAAGACCTTTCAGACGAATTCGTCTTTGACCTGGATGAGGTCCACCATGATTTTAACTCGCAACCTGACCTGGAACCCTCCTCAAAAAATATTATTCTAAATCCTGTTGGAGAGGAGATGTTCTCTCCCCTGAACATCTCTCACCCCAACAGTTCAAAATGGTTCCCGCAGGATTATGTTTCTAAATTTGTTACTCGTTGGTTGAGAAACCTTTTAGACAGAAACACCAGGAATACTATGAGATCTGAATCCCCCAGACCTACCATCAATGAGAGGGTCTGTCAAACCCCCAACCTGGATCCTAGTCTTATCAAATTCTTATTTAAACTAGGGCGAGACCCCAGAAAAGGTTTGGAGAGAGCCCTTATAGGCTGCCAAGACCGCCTCTTGGACGTCTTGGGACCCCTTGTTAGGATCCTTGATATGGCCGAACAATCCCATCTCTCCTCCACACCCTTGAATATTGATCTCGTCCGAGGATGGAGCCAAAGGGCCATCGTTCTCCTTGGCAACGCTAATTCGAGCTTAAATATTGAACGGAGGAGATCCATTTTAAACAAGATCGACCCTAAATTAGGTGATATGGCGGAGAAAGAACCCTCCCAGAACCCCAAGGGCCTTCTCTTTGGAGAGGACATAATCAAAGAAATTGGCAAATACGTTTCCACCTTTACTGCCCTTGATAGAGCCCAAAATAACCTGAGACGGGTATTCAACAACAACCTTTTTGGCCAGGCCGGTAGAAGGGGTCGCTCTTCCGGCCGAGGCAACCAACGACCCTATTCATCCTTCAGAGGAACAGCAAGGGGCTTCTACCCCCCGAGACAACCCTTCTTTCCCCAGAGAGGAAGAGGTCCGAGAAACCGTGGTTCAAGAGGTCGAGGTACTCCCAACACCTCCAACTCTACAAGTAAGTACTACTCCTCCTTCTTCTTTCCCTCCCATAGTGGGGGGCAGATTAAAACAGTTCTATCATGTTTGGGACTCAATTACCCAAGACCCATGGGTTCTGGAAACCGTCTTGGGCTTCAGGATAGATTTCTTTCAGATTCCCTTCCAATCACATTTACCCAGACACTTTGCCCTTCCGGAAGATCAACAAATGATCGTGGAGGAAGAAATCATCTCCATGCTCAAAAAAGACGCAATTGTGGAAGTCCCTTGGTCCGATGCAAGGTTCATAAGCACACTATTTCTTGTTCAGAAAAAGGACAAGGGTTGGAGACCCGTTATAAACCTCAGAGAAGTCAACAAATTCCTAGTTTATCGTCACTTCAAAATGGAGGGTATCCACCTCCTGAGGGATCTCCTTCTCGAAGGAGACTGGCTGGTCAAATTAGACCTGAAAGACGCCTACTTCACCATCCCTATGTACAAGGATCATCAACCTTTCCTTCAATTTGCTTGGAAAGAACGTCTTTACCAGTTCCAAGCTCTTCCCTTCGGCCTCTCTTCTGCCCCTTGGTGTTTTACCAAGATCATGAAGTGTGTCGTTACAATCCTAAGAGAGAGGGGTATCCGCCTCATCATTTACCTGGACGATATTCTTATCATGTCCCAATCCCACTCAGACCTCCTAAGAGATCTAGAAACTTCCATGAACTTAATAGAGAGTCTGGGATTCATCATCAACAGAGAGAAATCCATTCTCTCTCCCTGCAAAATTATAGAGTTCCTCAGTTTCACCCTAGACACCCTGAAATGCCTTCTCCTTCTCCCTGCCAAGAAGATTGCCAAGATACGGAAGGAGATCAGATCCGTGTTGAAACAAGACTCCTTAACTCTCCGCGAACTAGCCAGACTTCTTGGGCTCCTTTCTTCTTCCATCCAGGCTATTTTTCCTGGTCCCCTGAACTACCGCGCGCTTCAGAGAATAAATAGGAAAGCCCTCAATTCGGGTCTGTGGTATGGGGACCTTGTATCTCTAGACCCAGATGCCAGGGCAGAGCTCTTTTGGTGGCTGGAGAACTTATACGCCTGGAACGGCAAAGCTATCTTCGGCTCATCCCCGGATTTTGTCCTAGAATCAGATGCCAGCCTTCATGGCTGGGGTGCTCGCTTGGGAGACCAGAACACCGGCGGGGTTTGGACCCTGTCGGAATCCTCTCAACACATACATTTTCTGGAATTGACGGCCGGTCTATACGCCCTTATGAGCTTCAAACATTCCATCCAAGGGAGATCCGTTGTTCTGAAAATGGACAACATTTCCGCCGTGGCCTATATCAATCGCCTTGGTGGGACAAGGTCCACAGATCTCTCCGACCTTGCCAGGAAACTTTGGATGTTCTGTATGGAACACAAGATTTCCCTCAGGGCGGAGTACCTTCCCGGGAAATCGAATATTTCTGCAGACTGGAATTCGAGATTCCTCATAGACTTCTCGGACTGGAAACTCGATGTGAGCGTATTCAATTCCCTCTTCCACTTTTGGGGTCCCATGGACGTGGACTTATTTGCCAGCAGGCTTACCTTCCAACTTCCCAACTATTTCAGTTGGATGCCGGACCCGGGCGCTCTTGCCGTGAACGCGTTTCTCCAACCTTGGTCCGACTTCCTGGGTTATGCCTTCCCTCCTTTCGCCATGATTCAGAGGGTTCTTCAGAAGGTCAGATTGGAACAATGCCTTCTGATCCTAATAACTCCCTTTTGGCCGTCCCAGGCATGGTTCCCGACAGCCCTGGAACTAGCGTGCGACATTCCCTTTCTGATCCCAGCCTCCCCAGGTCTGGTCTCAAACGCAGACGGCGAAGATCATCACCTTATTCTCGAGGGGAATTTGAACCTTCTTGCCTGGAAGGTGTCAGGCAATCTAACGAGCTGTCTGGACTTTCGTCAACAGCTCTCTCTCTCCTCGGAGAATCCTGGGCCCCTGGAACACACCTTAGATACAACAACATTTGGAAGAAATGGTTTCATTGGTGCCTGGAAAGGAGTTTGGATCCCGTGGAGACTCCTGTCGTGAATATCGTAAATTTCCTGGTCGAACAATTCGACAGAGGCCTCTCCTATCGCTCTATTAATTGCTTCAGATCCACAATTTCTGCCGGTCATTCTCCTATCAACGGTAAGTCGGTAGGTAAAAATCCTATTATTTGCAGGGTCCTCAAGAGTATAAGACTAAGAAGACCCCCTAGACCGAAATACCAGACCCTTTGGGACGTCAAGTCTATTTTAGACCTCTTTTGCTCTTGGCCTGATAATTCTTCCCTTAATAGAAAGTTCCTCTCCTTTAAGCTAGCCACGCTCTTATGTTTAATCTCTTGTAGGAGAGTATCCGACATCAGAAGTTTAGACATCTCAAATAGATGTTATGATATGTTTGGGGTCAAGTTTGAATTGCTAAGAAGAACTAAAACCATGTCAGATTTTATATTTTATCCTCGTTTTGATAGTTTTCCTAAACTGTGTGTGGTTGCTTGTATGAAAGAATACGACGCTAGGATGTCTCTCCTACGTCCTCATGATGCAAATCAACTTTTAGTTTCTTTTGTGAAACCTTTCAAACCTGTTTCTTCCACCTCCATTGCTAGATGGGTTAAATCTACCATGAAACTCGCTGGTATACACCTCTCCAAGTTCCAAGCACATTCTATCAGAGGAGCTATGGCCAGTAAGTCCTTTTGGTCAGGTGGTAAGTTGGATGATATCCTGAGAGCTGCTGACTGGTCAAATGCCAATACCTTTGCTCGTCATTACTGCAAGCCTAGCGAGCATATGTCTGAAGTGGTCCTTCGGGGCTACGAACATGCATAATGTAGCCTCCGGTCTTGTAATGAAATTGCGATTCTCCTATTAACATGACCAGAGAATCTGGATTTCATTAAAGACTCGGAGGCTGACATTATCCCTCCCTCCTCCCTTTTACAACCTTTGGGATGTCCTTTATGATCTTATTACATCTTTGTTATATTGTTCGTGATCTTATTGATTGCTGCAATTGTTCTTTATCTATTATTATGCCTATGTGACAAGATAGCTCTTAGGCTCTTGGTTCTTATTCATCTCTTTTTTTCAGGCAATTCCGTTTGACCGGCTGACCCTGGACATGCTGAAATTTCTTCCATGATGTTCTTCAAGTTTCCTGTTCTCTCAACCTATGAAGTTCGCTCCTTTCCCGGATCTCTCTGTTTTTGAAGTTCTTCCTGCTGCGATTCTTTTAAAAGAGGCAGATCATCTCCTGGTTACATCCTTTGTTGTTAACTCTAGAACGTTATCCTTTATGATGTAGTGCGGCTGTGTGAGTTGCTATTAAAGGATAATGCATAATGTCAGCCTCCGAGTCTTTAATGAAATCCCGATTCTCTGGTCATGTTAATAGGAGAATCGCAATTGGTCAAGTAAACAGTCAATTACACTGCTACTAAATCCTCCATCCAAATATTTATTTTTATATATCCACTCATTCTTCAATTAAAATTGCTATATATATAATGCATATTTAAATAACGAAGCAAACCACATTCACTGGATGATGTCATCAGTGATGTCATTTAAGATGTCATCAGTGATGTCACTGACCATGTCATGAATGATGTAATATGTGACCTCATCAGCAGTGGATTGCCGGTGCGCGAAATATAGTTAGTACAACTAACTATATAGGAGCAATTTCAATGGTTTTGTATGAGTGAAATGTCCAGCTAACTATAACACCCCTAAAACTTATAGTTTTTTGAGTGAATTTTAAAGGTTTTTTAAATGCTAATTCCTAACTATATAAGGCCTGAAACCTATGGTTTTTTCAGTGAATTTCAAAGGTTTTTTAAATGCTAATTCCTAACTATATAAGGCCTGAAACCTATGGTTTTTTCAGTGGATATATATATATATATATATATATATATATATATATATATATATATATATATATATATGGAATATTTGGCAAGAACCTGTTTGGGTTATGGTATCCTGTGTTTCTGACCTCGTCCTAATATTAGATTGCAATTGATGGCTATCTGACTGTGGTATGAATAGTGAGTTACACCATTTGCATGTTCAGCAATTCACAAAGAAATGATAGTTTATTGTATGGACTGATGTATAGAAAACCTGCAGTGCTCAATGAAGTTGTGTTCCCTCTACCAGCATCATGGCTGGCAACAGAAAGTGTTGATTTAATTTGTATATATATTGTTTCTAATTTGTAGAAATATACGAAGTTCTTGCTTATGTATATCCCTGAAGCCCTGAAGACATCTTGAGTGGATGAAACACTTTGGCTATTATCAAATTTTAATGTTATAAGAAGATTGAGAAAATAAAGCATGGATTATGACATGCATTTTGGTCTATTTCTTAAATTCTTCAAATAAGGATGAATGGTGGACATTGCTTAATGTTACGAGAATATGGATGTACTCCGACTACTGCTACATATATTGAGACTGATTGAGTACTTTGAGTGTTGAGTAATATTTCATTTGATCCTAGAGTCCTGCTAGGGTGTATATTGTGGCTGATCTCTCTTATTGGTGCACCTTTCGCATTCTTTTGTGATTACTTGTTTTGTTATGACAAAAGGGAATAGTGATAGGTGCAGCTTTCTTGTGTTGCCACAGCCACTGATTTACAATGATTTGCTTATTGGTTGTAAGATGATCAGCAGAATAATGACTTAGAGATGGATGTGGGGTGAGGAAGGGATTGGTAATGAAGGGCAAGGGCATGTTGTACTTTCTTTTAGAAATTCGGGGACTGTTTGGAGGATGGTGATAGACACAAGGCAAATAGTGATTGCATAAACAATTTCCAAGTTCCATAACTATTGTTTTCCAAACTATCCCCCTCCCCCGAATGGCCAACACAGCTTAGTTCAGAAACAGACCAGCAGAAAGAGGCACAGAAAAAGAGGACAGATGGAAACAATGAAAACAGCTGGGAAGAAAGACTAAGGGAAAGCGACAAAGACTTCTGACAAACTTATACAATCATAAAAAAGCTACCCAAGGAGAGAGAAAGAGAATCACATTAGTGCTTCAAAGTAAATACAATGTTAAATTAGTGTTTTACTGCAACTGAACTTCAAGTGCTGTCTCTCAGTGTCTTCTGGTGTTATTTTGGTTAGTTATCTCTGCTTACCTGAAGATATGTTTTTGTTTTTTTGTATAGCTTTTTAGGCCATTATACGATTGTCTCAAAGCCCAGCGACTCCGAAAGAAAACATGAGCAAGGAGAGAGGGAAAAGGGACAAAAGGCATAGAGATGAGGAAGGAGCCTAGAAATTGGTATATCTCTGGAAAGCCTGCAGTGCTTTATAAGTAAGGAAAAACAATGGGTCGCATGAAAGATGAGGAGATGGAAGGTTGTTGTGGTGTCAGTAAGAAGAATCAGATGGTGACAGAGCTTTGTAAATCGTGCAATACTATTAAATATACACTAAGGTGGGCCAGAGAGTGTCCCATTGAGGCAGGAAACTGCCCAGCTGCTCCTCAGTATATAAAGACGGGCTTCTCATAAGCCTCCTCTTAATAGCAACCTTTTACTGTGCGCCCACCACTGGAAGTGTTGAAGGAAGACTTCAACCATTAAAGTAAAAGATTTTAGGTCTTCTATAGTTGTTTAAGTGGTGCAAGGGAGAGGGTCAGGTTAGCAGGAGGGGTAGTGCAAATTGCTCTTGTTTATCCAAAACCTCATTCTCAATGTAGCCCACATCATTGATGTAAGAAGCCAGACTACCACTGCTTTTACAAGTACATTATGTTTCTACTGAGCATGACACCAAGAAGTTATATCTCATAATCCCTTTGCTCCCACTCAAGGATTCCAATTAAATAATGACTTCTAAAACATTATGTAAAAAACTGACAGACTTAAGTCAAAGTATTAATTCTCCATGAACTGGTGCAAAATGTTCTCAGAAAGTATTGCCATTCAATTTTCTCATGTTATTAATGCTCATGTATGTGATGCACATGTATGTGTTGGTTCTGTGCTTTTATGGACTATGCATGACTAACATACACACATACCAAACTTGACGTGATCTCACACACTTGTATTCACAAATGAGCAACAGAGGGAAAAGAAGACCTGGTCGCCCTCCACTCATCAAACATCAACACAACCAAACCAGGTTTCTAAGGCGCTTTTTATTTCATCAACGTGTGTGAATTACTGCCATTTGCTAAGTTATGCTACTCTATTTTATATATATTCTTATAGTAGTCACACTACGTGTAGTCGCCTTACTCTTTTTATATAAAAAAAACTATTTTTACAGAAGACAGTCCTCCAATAACAGGAATTCTTCAAACTAGCCTGATGTAAACCCCGCAATCACAAACTGTGAAAAATAATACAAAAATTGTGAAAAAGACAAAATGCTTATCTTAATTCCGGCACTCAAGTACGCCTGGGGTTTTGGCCATACATAGTCACTGAGCACTATCCACCTGTGTGCCTTCTTAGTAAGAATTGCTTTATCGTCTAAAACTGATAGCATAGATGTTGTTTTTCTCACTGTCAGGGATTGTAATCTCAATATGCTCTTCCAGATGGATGAACTCAAGCTGGACAGCCTAAAGCAAATAAGGCTAGCAAACAGAAAGCAAGCACCTGTGAGAGGATGTGGTCTGGCGACTAGATTGCTGACTTTCGAGCTGGAAAACCAAAGTTCGAGCCTCAGGGTCGGGTCCACATCCTGTGATTCTGGACAAATAATTTAATCTCCCCTACCTACCCCAAAAAATTATAATAATAAAAAAATGAATGTGTGTCCTTGTGTAACGTAACCAGTGCTCATGTAAAGCGCTCCAATACCTTGGGTCGAGTTTGCGCTATTTAAATCTGCAACAAAAAAAACACAATCCTAAAAGCCAATGGTCGGCACGGGAAGCTTTCTGAATGCCCACAAGAAAATGGTTAGCAAGACAACAGCTGTCAGCAGACATGCCAACCCTCCCGGTTCAGGCGGGAGACTACCGATTTCAAGCCTAGTCTCCTGCTTCCCGATTCCTGCAAGCAAAACCCCAGTTCCTCGGAGGTTTCAGCTGACAGGACTTGGTATTGTGTAACGTGCTAATTGTTCCAGCGATAGTCAGAGTGGCGATGCAGGGGCTCTAAAAGTGGTGAAAAACAAACCAATCAATCAATCAATCAATCAATCACAGACATTTATAGAGCGCGCTACTTACCCGGAGGGTCTCAAGGCGCTTGGGGGGGGGGGGGGGTGTGCTGCTACTGCTCGAAAAGCCAGGTCTTGAGCTTCTTCCTGAAGGAGAGGTGGTCTTGGGTCATGCGCAGGTCGGGAGGTAGGAGAAGGACCTTCCTCCTGTTGTCGTTCTTCGGATGCGGGGGCGGCGGCGAGGGCGTGACTGGATGATCGGAGGTGGCGTTTGGGAGCGTAGAAGTTGATGCGGTTGTTGAGGTAGCTCGGGCCTTGATCGTGTAGGGCTTTGTGTGCGTGGGTGAGGAGACGGAAGGTGATTCTCTTGTTGACGGGGAGCCAATGCAGGTCTTTCAGGTGTCCGGAGATGTGACTGTGTCGTGGGATGTCGAGGATGAGTCTGGCTGAGGCGTTCTGCGGTGGTTCCGGCGTAGAGGGCGTTGCCGTAGTCCAGTCGGCTGGTGACGAGGGCCTGGGTGACCGTCTTCCTGGTCTCGGTGGGGATCCACCGGAAGATCTTCCGTAGCATGCGCAGGATGTTGAAGCATGACGAGGAGACGGCGTTGACTTGTCTGGTCATGGTGAGGGAGGAGTCCAAGATGAATCCCAGGTAGCGTGCGTGGTCTGTCGGTTTGGGTGCGGTGCCCAGGGCGGGGGGCCACCAGGAGTCGTCCCAGGCGGAGGGTGAGGAACCCAGGATGAGGACTTCCGTCTTGTCTGAGTTCAGTTTCAGGCGGCTAGTCGTCATCCACTCGGCTACGTCTTTCATCCCTTCGTGAAGGTTGGCTCTGGCGGCGGCGGGGTCGTTGGTCAGGGAGAGGATCAGCTGGGTGTCGTCAGCGTAGGAGATGATGTTGAGGTTGTGTTGGCGTGCGATGGCCGCGAGGGGGCTCATGTAGACGTTGAAGAGGGTGGGGCTCAGCGAGGATCCTTGAGGGACGCCGCAGATGACTTCGGTGGCCTCTGACTTGTACGGTGGTAGGCGGACTCTCTGTGTTCTTCCGTCGAGGAAGGAGATGATCCATTCCAGAGCCTTCTCCTGGATTCCGACGTTGCTGAGGCGCTGCACTAGGGTGCGGTGGCAGACAGTGTCGAATGCAGCGGAGAGGTCTAGGAGGATGAGGGCCGCTGTTTCTCCGTTGTCCATCAGGGCTCGGATGTCATCGGTGGCAGCGATGAGGGCGGTCTCGGTGCTGTGGTTGGCTCGGAAGCCAGACTGTGAGGGGTCGAGGGATCCATTCGTCTCGAAGGCGGCCAGCTGTTTGTTGACGGTCTTCTCGATGACTTTGGCTGGGAACGGGAGGAGCGAGATGGGGCGGTAATTCTTGAGTTCGGTGGGGTCCGCTGTAGGTTTCTTTAGCAGGGCGCTGAGTTCGGCGTGCTTCCAGCTCTCTGGGAAGGTGGCGGTGTCAAAGGAGGTGTTGATGATGTCCCGCAGGTGGGGTGCGATGACAGCGTCGGCCTTGTTGAAGACGTGGTGAGGGCAGGGGTCGGTTGGAGATCCGGAGTGGATGGAGTTCATCATGCGGATGGTGTCTTCGGTGCTGATCGGAGTCCAGGCGCGGATGGTGGTGGTGGGCGGTGGTTCGGTCGTGGCGTGCGTCGGTAGATCGCCGAAGCTGTTGTGAATGTCCGCGATCTTGTTGTGGAAGTAGGAGGCGAGGGAGTTGCAGAGGTCTTGCGAAGGGGTGATGTCGTTGTTTCCGGCGTTGGGGTTGGAGAGCTCTTTCACGATGTTGAAGAGTTCCTTGCAGTTGTGTGCGTTGTTGTCCAGCCGGTCCTTGAAGGCAGTTTTCTTGGTGCCGCGGATCAGTTGGTGGTGTTTCCGGGTGGCAAGCTTGAGGGTGGTCATGTTGTCCGGTGTTGGTTCCCTTCTCCAGGCTTTCTCGAGGGCTCGGCAATTCTTCTTGGAACTCTTGAGTTCGTCGGTGAACCATGGGGCCTTCTTGTTGCTGGGTCTGCTGGGCGGGGTCCTCAGTGGGGCGAGTTCGTCCGCGCAGCTGCTGATCCACTTCGTGAGGTTGTCGGCGGCCTGGCTGGGGTTCGCTGAGCTGGCGGGAGGGTGCTGGCTTAGGGAGGCGGCGAGCTGGTCGGCTGTGATCTTGTTCCAGCTTCTTCGAGCAACCTGTTGCTGGTGGTGGTGGATCGTCGTTTTTCTGAAGGTGAAGTGGACGCAGCTGTGGTCCGTCCAGTGGAGTCCCGTGGCGTGGCTGAAGGCGATGTCTTTGCTGGATGAGAAGACGGCGTCAAGTGTGTGTCCGGCGAGGTGGGTGGGGGTGGACACCAGCTGCTTGAGTCCGAGGTTGTCGAGGTTGTCGAGCAGGGTGATGGTGTTGCGGTCGTTGTTGTTCTCCGGGTGGAAGTTGAGGTCCCCCAGGAGGATGTAGTCAGCGGAGAGGAGGGCGTGTGGGCTGATGAAGTCGGCGATGTCCTCGCTGAATTGTGTGCGTGGTCCCGGGGGTCGGTAGATCAGGGTGCCTCTGAGGGTGGTGTTCGGGTCGGTGTGGATCTGGAAGTGCAGGTGTTCGGCGGTTGTCAGGGTGTCGTCGGTGTTGGTCGTGATGTGGATGGTGTCCCTGTGGATGATGGCGATGCCTCCTCCCGTCTGTTTGACGCGGTCTCTGCGGGTGATCTTGTATCCCTCTGGGATGGCGATGTCGGGTGCTGAGGAGTCGTTCATCCAGGTTTCCGTGAGGAAGGCAACGTCAGGAGCTGTGGTGTCGAGGAGGTTCCAGAGTTCGATGGCGTGTCTGTGGACGGAGCGGGTGTTGAGCAGGATGCACTTGAGGTGGTTGCTGCTGGTGCTCGGCTTGGCGGGTGCTGGTGCGAGGCAGGTCCGGATGCAGGTGAACTTGCAGGCGTGGCAGCTGAAGGGTCCGTGGGTGTGCTTCGGAGTGGCTTGGTAGCATCCAGGGATCCCGCCGGTGTTGAGTGCGATGAGTTCGGTAGCGTTGTAGGACAGTCGGGTCGTCTTCCGTCGGTGGGGGCCAGGGGTCCTGGCGCTGGGCGCGGTCCGGTCGCGGACGGGCGCAGACGGGCTTACCTTTGGCGTGCCTTCGGCGCGCCCGCTGCGCGTGACCGCTGCGGGTGACCGCTGCGCGTTCGCACGGTCGCCATATATGGCGAAGTGCGAGGGAGGGCGGAGCAGCTGGGAGGCGGGAGCGGGGAGGGTACAGAAAGAAAAAGGGGGCGTGGTTAGCGGCGGTGGCGGGAAGCGGGGAGCGGGTAGGGAGGAGACCGGGGGGGAGCGAGAAACAGGCGACAAAAACAATTATACAAATTCACAAAGCAATACAAATGAGCAAAATAGCTCTACAAGCAGAGGGGGACACAGCAAAAGAACGGCTGCAGGTCAGGCGAGCACAGCGCTACACCGTGGGAGACCCCGCCGCTCGGTGGCAGGGCGCGTGGTCACACGGCGGCAGCCGGGGCAGCGAGGCAGGCAGGCGGGAAGCACACGCAGCAGCTGGTGGCCGTGCGGCGCGGGGGGTGTCCTAAAGTAGGACACACTCACCTGCGTCGCACGGTCGCCATATATGGCCAAGTGCGAGGGAGGGCGGAGCAGCTGGGAGGCGGGAGTGGGGAGGGTACAGAAAGAAAAAGGGGGCGTGGTTAGCGGCGGGAAGCGGGTGGGGAGGAGACCGGGGGGGAGCGAGAAACAGGCGACAAAAACAATTATACAAATTCACAAAGCAATACAAATGAGCAAAATAGCTCTACAAGCAGAGGGGGACACAGCAAAAGAACGGCTGCAGGTCAGGCGAGCACAGCGCTACGCCGTGGGAGACCCCGCCGCTCGGTGGCAGGGGGCGTGGTCACACGGCGGCGGCCGGGGCAGCGAGGCAGGCAGGCGGGAAGCACACGCAGCAGCTGGTGGCTGTGCGGCGCGGGGGTGTCCTAAACAAAGCCTCCTTAGCAAGTAAATGGTCTTTTAAAGACCTGTGAAGTACTTGGTGCGGCTGTGTGTGTGCCCGAGAAGCTGTTTCAGCTCAGGCTGCCACACAGGGAGGGGGGGGGGGCTGTATGCACTGGCAGCAACTTGCCAGGCCAGTGCACAACACTTGCATCACCCTCTCTGTGCCTGTCATTGCGCTCCATGCTAAAAGGTCTTCAACAAGAACGGTCGCTCCCCCCTCCTCCTCTCCTCCGGTACAGTGCTTATTGCGATTGTGTGCCACATTACTGCTTAGCATCTATCTGTATTTGTGTAGCGCTTCGAAGCGCTTGCCAATGCTGAGCATTACATTGTATTTTTGTTGACGTTCTTTGTGTGAGTTAATCTGCCTGCCTGCCGCCTAGCGCTTCTCGACTGCTGCCTTTAGAATCCTTGTAACGTAGCGCTTTATTGGCAATATAGCCCCTCGCAGCATTTGTTTGTTGTTGCCAGTGCCATTTTGTTTAGCTTCTTGTTGGCCCGTCCCAGACCCTCCCTCCACCTCGCTCCCGCCTCCCAGCTGCCCCTCCCACGCCCCGCCCCCTCCACTATCCATTTATGACAGATGACCCAACGCGCAGCGTCCACGCGCTACGGCCGCGCCGAAGGTGTGCCAAAGGTAAGCCCGTCTACGCCCGTCCACGCCTGGACCGCGCCCAGCGCCAGACCCCCTGGTCCCGGCTACACCCATCCCTCCCGCATAACGTACGACGCCTCCACCCTCTTATCACTTAACCCTGGCCGACTCCATAACTGCGCCCAAGCAGCACCAGGACACACCCATGGACCCTTCAGTTGCCACTCCTGCAAATTCACCTGCATCAAGACCCACACCAAACCTACCAACACCAAACAGAGATCCAACACCAACCACCTTAAATGCATCCTTCTCAACACCCGCTCGATTCACAAACACGCCATCGACCTTTGGAATCTACTCGACACCATTTCACCGGACATCGCCTTCCTAACAGAAACCTGGATGAATGCCTCTTCAGCTCCAGACATCACCATAGCCATCCCGGACGGCTACAAGATCATCCGTAAGGACCGCCCCATCCAAACAGGTGGAGGCATCGCCATCGTCCACAAGAACACCATCCGCGTCTCAACCAGCTCAGACGTCAACCTCGCAATCGCCGAACACCTTCACTTCCAGATCCACACCGACCCCAAGACCACACTCAGAGGCACCCTCCTCTACAGGCCACCAGGACCCCGTACAAAATTCAGCGAAGACATCACTGACTTCATCACCCCACACGCCCTCCCCTCGGAAGAATACATTCTACTGGGAGACCTCAATTTCCATCTGGCAAAGAGCAACGACAGTAACACTACCACCCTTCTGGACAATCTCGCCAATCTCGGACTCAAACAACTTGTTAACACCCCCACACACTATGCAGGACACACACTCGACCCTATCTTCACTTCCAGCAAGCATATCTCCTTCACTCACACCACACCTCTCCACTGGACGGACCACAGTTGCATCCACTTCATTTACAATAAGACCTCAATCCACAACCACCCTCAACCAACTCTGCGAAGAAATTGGAACAAAATCACCATCGACCAGATCTCCACATCGCTTCTTCAAAAAAACCCTGCATATTCAACGAACCCTAACCAAGCCGCCATCAACCTCACACAATGGTTAACCCAAACCGCCGACAAACTAGCACCCTTGAAAAAACATCAAATCAAGCAAGGAAGCAAGAACGCACCCTGGTTCAACGATGACCTTAAGAAATCCAAGAAGCTCTGTCGTTCCCTTGAGAAAACTTTGAAAACAGACCCAAACACTATCACCCAAGCCGCCCTCAAAAACGCCACCCGCAAACACCACCAACTGATCCGGACAGCCAAGAAATCAGTACTCAAAGACCGACTAGACAACAACGCCCACAACAGCAAAGAACTCTTCAACATCATCAAAGAATTCACCAACCCCACCGCCAGCTCCAACGACATCACCCCCTCTCAAGTCCTCTGCGACTCCCTCGCCTCATTCTTCCATGACAAAATCGCCGACATTCATAACAGCTTTGACAACCAACCCATAAACCAGTCCACCCCACTCACCTCCGAACCTGTACCTCCTCCGAATAACCTTTCCGAATGGAACCCAATCACCACAGAAGACACCATTCGCCTGATGAACTCCATCCACTCAGGATCCCCTACAGACCCATGCCCCCATCACATCTTCAACAAAGCAGACTCCATTATCGCACCCCATCTCCGAGATGTCATCAACTGCTCCCTTAACTCCGCCACATTCCCAGAAAGCTGGAAACACGCCGAACTCAGCGCCCTTCTGAAGAAACCCACAGCCGACCCCACCGAACTCAAAAACTACCACCCCATCTCGCTTCTCCCATTCCCTGCCAAAGTCATTGAGAAAGCCATCAACAATCAGCTCGCCGCCTTCCTCGAAACCAACAAATCACTCGATTCCTCACAGTCTGGCTTCCGAGCGAAACACAGCACCGAAACCGCCCTCATCGCAGCAACAGACGACATTCGAACACTACTGGACAACGGAGATACAGTCGCCCTCATCCTCCTTGACCTCTCCGCAGCCTTCGACACAGTCTGCCATAGCACCCTGATACAACGCCTCAGCAACATCGGAATACAAGGAAAAGCATTGGACTGGATCATTTCGTTCCTCGCTGGAAGAACTCAGAGAGTCCGCCTCCCCCCTTTTAAGTCAGAGGCCACCGAAGTCATCTGCGGCGTCCCGCAAGGATCATCACTCAGCCCCACCCTCTTCAACGTTTACATGAGTCCCCTCGCATCCATCGCACGTCAACACAACCTCAACATCATCTCCTACGCTGACCACTCACCAAAGACCCAACCACCGCCAAAACCAACCTTCATGAAGGGATGAAAGAAGTAGCCGAGTGGATGAAGCACAGCCGTCTGAAACTGAACTCGGACAAAACGGAAGTCCTCATCTTAGGTTCATCCCCTTCCGCCTGGGACGACTCTTGGTGGCCAACGGCCCTTGGAAATGCTCCTATACCGACGGACCACGCACGGAACCTGGGCATCATCCTGGACTCCTCACTCTCGATGACCAGACAAGTCAACGCCGTCTCATCTTCATGCTTCAACATCCTAGGCATGCTCAAAAAAACATTTCGCTGGATCCCCACCGAAACAAGAAAAACGGTCACCCACGCACTGGTTACAAGCCGTCTGGACTACAGAAACACCCTTTACGCCGGCTCCACCGCAAAACTGCAGAAAAAACTCCAACGCATCCAAAATGCTTCAGCCAGACTCATACTAGACATCCCCGCACAGACCACATTTCCGCTCACCTGAAAGACCTTCACTGGCTCCCCGTCAACAAGAGAATAACGTTCCGTCTCCTCACCCACGCACACAAAGCCCTTTACGAACTTGGACCGGATTGTCTCAACACGCGCCTTTCCTTTTACACCCCCACCCGCCAGCTGCGTTCGTCCAACCAAGCCCTCGCCGTTGTTCCGCGCATCCAGAAAGCCACCATGGGGGGAAGATCCTTCTCCTACTTAGCGGCCAAAACCTGGAATTCCCTTCCCATTCACCTCCGCCTTACTCAAAACCACCTAGCCTTCAGAAAACAACTTAAAACCTGGATTTTCGATAAGTAAACCCCCCCCCCCCTTCCTCAAGCGCCTTGAGACCCGATGGGTATGTAGTGCGCTATATAAATTTTGACTTGACTTGACTTGAAAGGTAAGAAAAAAAGTGCATTTGCGTTTCAAATGTCCGATCCTGCAGCAGCACACTTCCAAAGCCCATAAATGACAGTAACCCGATTCAAGGCGCCATTCTCCCGATTATTATTTTTTTTTAATCTCCCACTTTGCTCGTCTGAAATGTTGGCATGTTTGGCTGTCAGGTAGGCTTCGACCCCAAAGATTATGCCCACTCACTCGTGCGTACGGTGAAGGAATATTACAGCCTCAGTAGTTCCACTTCGTTAAGTTGTCCTGGAGTTTCCTTTTAGAGCCTTCGTTTCATAGTACTGAGTCCATACATCCTTTCAACATTACATGCCGTCAATAAGCGCTAGTAAACGCCATTTTGGGCAGAAGAATGACTTCCCACAATGGGCATCTCTAACATAAAGTTCGCACTCTAGTGTTTTTGCGTCTCACCAACGGCAGACGTTGGGCTACACCTTCAACGTGACGTTACGACGTAGCGTTTCTGCCAGTGACGTCACACGTACGCCGTTGGACGGACGTCGAAGCGCGAGGAGCGGTGGGGACCTGGCTAGGCATCGCGCTGGTAACAGCTGAATCTCGGTCGTCGGTAGACAGACGACCGTCACCGGAGCGTGTGTGGGAACCGGTGGGGACCGGCTGAGCTTGCTGTCACCCTGGATCGTCGCGCAATGCCTCGCGTCTACATTGGACGCCTCAGCTACCAGGCCCGAGAGCGCGATGTCGAGCGCTTCTTTAAAGGTTATGGCAAGATTGTGGAGGTGGATCTGAAAAACGGGTGAGTATGCAAGTGAGGAGCAGGAGGCTTATTGGAGTACTACTGCGCCATCGGTGTCCCCGCACTGGTCGGGTGGATTGGGCCTGGCGGATGGCGCATGCGTTTGTAGACCGCGGGATAATGGTGCACATGCGCAATGGTCTGTGGCATTTACGCGAGGCGCGGCCTGGTGTGCGCATGCTTCACCAGTTCTCACCGGCGGAGATAGCACCCTCTTTATGGCTCTTAGTCAGCATATGCAACGCTTTTTTGAAGTTTCTGCGCCGCACCTTAAGTGCCTGCTGTATCTGCTCATTTCCGACTGTGCGCATGCTTAGTCTAGTACGCACCTGCGCCACCCTTGCATAAAAAACGCCCGTTAGTAGATCCCTGTACGCACTGTCTTTTCGGTGATTTTTGCGTGTCCTCGTTATTATTGCGCACTGTTCGATTGCTTCCATCCGTCCCTGCGGTCCCAAAGCGATGCAGAGCCACATCTGCATTCCCATAGCAACTGTTTAGTGTTTGAAACCGCTCACTACTACCGTTCCACGTGTCTCGAAGTCCGTTATATATATTTTGCTTCAGGTTGCGCACGTCTGTATTTGGCGCTTCCAAGCCCCTATTATGTGAGGTGCATGTTTGTTCTTTTAATTCAGATGCTCGTATACGCCTCCTTCCAGTTAAACAAGGTGAAGAGTAGAGAAAGTACATATTTGTCCGCAATAATGTGAGTGTGTGGCGTAAAGGTCAGAGCTGCCGACTCTAACTGAGCACCACGTTTGATTCTCGACCTCGGCTCAGCATTTTGTGGGTCTGGGCAAATCGGTCTTGTGCTTTAAAAAAATTAATGTCTTTTTTTCGTAACGTGACTGGTACCCGAGTAAAGCCCTCCAATACCTTGGGTCGAGTTCGAATAGCTTTCGCACATTTTAATTGTGGAGTGTGTTTATTGTGAATGTAATAACGTATAGTCAGTTTTAAGGGGGATATTTGTGTGTTAAGAGTATTTGACTATCATAGGGACTGCGACGAATTCCCTGTGGCTGACATTTTTTTCTCCTAATATGGCTTATTGCTCGTGTGAAACTGATGTAAAGACATGGCTGGTAATGACTGATTGTGGCGCTCTTTCAAATCTGGTTTAGGGTTTCTCCACTCGCCGATTTTGCACCTGAATAATAGTTAATCTGTATTGTGTGCATACATACGGGCAGTGCACCCGGAGCGTAAACTGATCCAAAAACCTTCAGAATCCATACTTTCAAATCTGTGTTGACTGACCGTGTATTTTTTTTTTTACCGTTCCCCTATGTTTTTATTGTATGGATTTTTTATGTGAACACATTTATTAACGTATGGTCAGCATTGCGTTTTTTTTGTTTTTGCAATTTTTATGAAGCGCGAACTCTACCCATAGGTATTGGAGCGATTTAAATTAGAATCATTTGCATTACACAAGAAAACTCTTTGCCGAGGGTCATTAATGCGGATGTTGTGGGGGAAGTTTCACGCCCTTGCCACATGGTAGTCATGTCGAACTTGACAGGCCAATAGTTAGCCTAATTGAGTAGTTTCTGCTTTACATTTCGTAATTAAATTACAATTGTCTTAGCATAAACGAAGGAAGACCTGAATCCGTTGGCTTTATTAAAAAAAATCCCATTAAGCTTAAACCGCTCTACTGACTGCCGAAAAGAGGATTGGAAATTTAGAGGGCCGTGCAATTTCGCTATATCTGCCCTTGCTGGTGTTTCCAGTCCTTTCACTGGACAGTAGACTAGAAACTTGCCACGTGTGGCTTGACAGTTCCTGATAATTGATGACCATTCCAAATTGACAACAGTCACGTCCTCCACACTGTTTTATTTACTTTAGCAGAATCATAATCTTGAGAGGGGAGGGAGACGTAGATTTTTCCTCTGTCCTTTGAGATATATATATATAAGTTATTCTGCCTCTAGCTAGGCTTGCTAAATTACGAAAGCACACAGTGAAAATATCTTCGCTTCCGTTTGATGGCCTGTGCTTGAAATATTAGTGCTGAAGTCATTGTTTTAATTAAGCTTTCCACAGCAGTGTCAGTCTGACTACCACTACTAGCGACATTGTGCACATGCTTTTTTATGGGCTATTGCTTCATGCTACGAAGAAATACTGTTGGAAATAAACTATTTGTCGACTAGTGCATAACAGTGAAACCACCTGTAGCACAATACAGAACTTGACATATCGAATAGCCCTCTAATCCAGAGGGCACACGTTACCCAGTTGTCAGTTGTAGTGACCAGGCCATTTTACATACTCTAATCTAAGTACATATTGCCAGTAATTTTCTCCCCTAAACAGTGTGTGGTACCAGAACAGACACATTTGGTGCCTTACTTTTTAAAGATTAAAAAAAAAAACACATTTTTTTTTAAAGAGGACGGAAAACTACTCTGTTTCAAGATTATAGTTTACACCTCTGCAATATCCAAAGATACTTGAGTAGCCGCCTCACTCACTTATGACCTGCTTCAACATTGGCGCCTTGCCTATAAACTCATGACTCAATGAAAAATTGTCTAGCAGACGCGACAAAGAATTTTCAATTCTATTAAGGACACGGAGGCGAGGATTATGCTTCTCTTTACTTTACTGACATAAACAGCAGCCAATAAAAACTTTAAACTGGCATGACCCCGGAAGGACAACCCCCTCCAACAGTCTGCACCAATCAGTATCAAGTCTCTTGTATAAGTGTCCATGCACATAATACGACCTCCTCTTTCTTTGCGAATACATCATCCGTCCAACGTGACCGGAGGCCAACATGGCAACCATCGCATCCAACGTCGAGGAAGTCCTCTTCTGCAGAACTGCAAACAATCCAGATCATAGGCAGGACAACTCAAGTCTGCTTCTGTTGATCACCTGAAACAAGAATATATGTCGTAATGGCCATTCCTCAAACTGGAAATACAAGCAAGCCATCATAAACATTCGGGTGGGTACAGTACATCATATAAACATTCAATAATGCATGACATCACAAGTCTGCAAGCCCGGGTGGGATAATCCTCGCCTCCGTGTCCTTAATAGAATTGAAAATTCTTTGTCGCGTCTGCTAGACAATTTTTCATTCTATGTCAGTCCACGGAGGCTCAGATTATGCTAGTTTAAAGTTTCTCCACCACCACAGAGGCTACATCCACAATAGGCTTATGATAAAATGTCTTGAATGTGGATTCAGAAGACCAATCTGCCGCAGTCATAATATCCTGAAGCCGAGAACCAGCTCCAAATGACTTAGATGCCATAGCACCCCTCACAGAATGAGCCCCAAATTTAGAGGTATCAATACCGGCAAGGTCCAACAACCAGGTAACCCACGTGGCCAGAGTCGCACAGGCGACTGGGCGGAAAGGCTTCTGCAAGGAAATTAACAATTGACCAAAACCAGTCCTAAACTCTCTAGTACAATCCTCATACACCTTCAGACATTGAACAACACACAATTTACTGTGATGAGGAAAAGCAGGATAAGCAATACATTTTGTATGTGTCTTAGTACGTTTAGAAATCGTAAAAGAAACTCCCGAGGGAGTGAATACTCTACCTGCCAAATCCAAGGCGCGAATATCCGATACTCGCCTGCACGAGATCAAACAGAGCAAAAGCGTAAGCTTCGCCGAGAGCTGCTTGCGAGACAGCCCCTCATTAGCCGGCCAGGTTGTCAAAAAACGAAGGACCACAGACACGTCCCAAAGTTCAGTGTATCGTGGCTGAGGAGGATTCACCAGGCGAATCCCCCTAACTACTTTACAAACCAGGGGATGCTCCCCCACCGGCTTGCCCCCAACATGCGGATGTCCCGCCGAAATAGCCGACCTGAAATTATTCACCGATCTGTAAGCCATTCCTGACCGCGCCAATTCAGAGAGAAAGTTCACTATCACAGTGATATCGGATCCCATTGGATCACCCTGTCGTGCAGCACACCAACCGACCCACCGTCTCCAAGCTGACTCATACCGCTTGTGAGTGGAAGGTGCCCATGCTTGAGATAAGAAAAAGAGAGCGTCTTGCGAAACTCCCGGCATTTGCCAACGGCGCCGGAAAGTCTCCATGCCATAAGAGACAACTGCTCCTGAAGTACCAGCGGATGGTAAAGACCCACCGGGTCCGTCAGAAGATCCGGGAACGATGAGATCCGCACCGGCGGTGCACAGGCGAGACTCATCGCTTCTGGGAACCATGCTTGCCCCCTCCAGCACGGGGAGATCAATATCATCTCCGCCTTCTGCCTCCGAACCTGAGCCAGAACCCTCGGGATCATAATAAATGGAGGAAACGCATATAGAATGCCCGTCGTCCATGACTGAAGAAAGGCGTCCGAGCTGATCGCCAACGGATCCGGCCGCCAACTGTAAAACTGGGGCACTTGCCTGTTGAGCCGCGAGGCAAACAGATCCACCACACACGGACCCCATTTGTGATCCAGCGCTCTGAAGATCCGGGGGTGCAACCTCCAATCGCTGGCATCTCTCAAGTATCGAGAGTTCCAATCCGCCGTCACATTGGCGGATCCCGGTATATACTCCGCTGTCACCGAAATTTGATGGGCCAGGCAATAATGCCAAAAGTCCTTGGCTATCTCCGCAAGGAGACGCGACCTGGTGCCTCCCAGGCGATTTATGTAGCGTACCGCGGACACATTGTCCATGCGGAGGAGAATACAACACGAAACTCCCTGAGGGGACAGAGTGCGGATCGCAAAAGAACCCGCCAGGAGTTCCAGACAGTTGATGTGGAGACTCAACTCCTCGCGGGACCACCGGCCCCCGGTCTCCACCGAGCCGCAACGGGCTCCCCAGCCCCACCGGCTGGCATCCGACTCTATCACCACTTCCGGGGTGGCCGCGAAAATGGCTCTGCCGTTCCACGCATCCATATGCTCCAACCACCAGTTTATCTCCGTACGTGCTTCCGCAGAAAGAGAAATCTGTTGGGCATAGGTCAGGCCCTTGCGCAAATGCAAGGCCTTCAAACGCTGCAGGGCCCTGTAATGCAAAGGACCCGGAAAGATCGCTTGGATCGAAGAAGCCAGAAGCCCTACCAGGCGTGCCAACGTCCTCAAGGAGATTGTCGGAGAGGCAAGCGCTCTCCTCAACTCCTTCCTCACCGCCACCCTCTTCTTGAGGGGCAATAGTAATTGAGCTTTCACCGAGTCCACCTGGAAACCCAGGAACTCCATCACCTGAGAAGGCTGCAAGATCGACTTCTGTATGTTCAGGAGAAAACCCAAGTCCTGAAGGAGGTGGATCGTCCACGACAGATGGAGCGACACCACCTCCGGTGACTGACCTAAGATCAAGATGTCGTCGAGGTAAATAATGAGGCGAACACCCCGTTCCCTCAACCTCTGCACGATGGGTTTCATCAGCTTGGTGAAACACCATGGGGCGGACGACAGTCCAAAGGGCATGGCGGAAAATTCGAACCACCGATCGCGCCATTGAAACTGCAGGAACCGCCTGTGTGGAGGGTAGATGGCCACCGCTAAATAGGCGTCCTTTAAATCCAGACGCACCATCCAATCCTGCTCCAATAGTATATCTCTCAGGAGGTGTATCCCCTCCATTTTGAAGTGTCGATAAACGACCCAGCCATTGAACTCCTTGAGATTCAACACCAGCCGATACCCTTGGTCCTTCTTCGGGACCACAAAGACGGTGCTGACGAAGCCTAGTTCGTGTGGGGAGGATTCCACAATCGCCCCCTTCTGGATCAAGGAGCATATCTCTGCGTCGATGAAACTCTGCTCTGTTTGGGAAAAACACAGTGGACCTGGTCTCCGCCGCTGCATCGGGGAGGCATAAAATTCTATGTGGAAACCCTGTACCGTTTGCAACACCCAAGGGTCGTTTGTGAGCTGGCGCCACCTGTGGAGAAAAAGTGACAGTCTGCCCCCCACCATATGTTCTGATGGGCATAGAAGTCGTACCTGAATAGGAGTAGTCTCCTGAGTTCGCCTGTTGTCCACGATAATTTCCTCTGTGCCCCTTGCCACGACCTCCTCTATCACGGGAGGGGTAGAAGTTGGGGCGTCGATTACCTCTGCCTCTCTGCTCTGCTCCACGTGAGGTCTGTGCATAACCTCGGCCGGACCCTCGACCTCTTGGGCGTCCGGCCCTTTCAAAAACACCACCATGGAGAACCCTCTTGATGTTGGATTGGGCCTTGTCCAATGCGGAGAAGGTGGCAACATATTTGCCCATCTCCCTTACAAATTTGTCTCCGAATAGCATACCATTAGCTAGGACACCAGGTTCGGAAGGGGCCATCTCCGCCAGCTGGGAGTCAAGTCTCATAAGAAAAGAGCGCCTCCGCTCTGTAGACACGGCCACATTCGCATTACCTAAAAAGCACATGGCACGCTGTGCCCATTCCAGAACCTCCGACACATCCAGCGGCACATTCCTATCTTTGGCTATCACTGCCGCGTCCAGAATCTTCGTTAGGGGACCGGTGACATCCAACATTTTGTCTTGGACACCTCTCCATGCTCTATCCAGCCCCTTCTTTGGATCCTTCGCAAACTTGCGCATAAACGCCGCCATTGTGGGATCTAAATCCGGTGTGTCAGCCACCTTCCCTGTCAAGGATGGCCTGGGGCATTCGGAACGCAACGTGGCCCTCACTCCATTATCGAAACCCTGACGCAGGTTGTTGCTCACATATTGTGCCACCTCAGGGCACGGTATCCACTCAGTGGACCGAGGATGCACAATATTGTTTGGGTTAAAAAGAAGATTCCTGGGTACCTGACCATCGTCCGTCTTTTGGGTGTGCTTCACCTTTCTAGATCTCTTTCTGGGGGCCACTGATTCCACCTCCGAATCGGAGGAATCCGGCGGAGTCGGGGAAGAATCCCCAGACGTGTCATTCGCCATGGAGCCATGGTCTTTCAGGACATTCCTGGCCATTCGGGCCAATACCTGGGCCGAGGACTGAGAAGAGGTACCGCCCTTCCCGGCAGATTTGAACTTTCTCTTTCCGTAATTTTTAAGGGGTTTAGCAAAAGGCTTAAGAGCCTGGACTAGTGCAGTCTTCACTGACCCTTGGACGTGGGAATCCAGGGCCTCTACCAAATTTTCCTCCAAATGCTCTTCTTGTGGCTCATAGTCTACATACTCATCATATTCAGCCCACTGGTTATCCTCCTCGGCGTAGTACGCCATAGCACTGAAGCAGGGAGGTGTGGAGGAACTTCAAGGGGGGGAGTAGCCCAGGGGTGCCTCCAACACACACACAACACTGGCAACTAGAAACACTACAGGCAATGAGGCTAAAAATCAGGTGGAAGGAGACCCCTGAAAACACACTAAAAGCTCCCCTAGAGCAGAGCTCTAATACGGATACGCTCCGTTTAGCGTTCTGATGAGGCCAGGACTTGTGCAGTCTACAAACGCGCGCTGCGTGAGGAGCCGGTAATGCGAGGAAAACGAAAGCCGGCTCCTCGCGCATGCGCGTTGCGTGTGGGGCCGGGCTCGACTGCCTCCTGAGCGCGAGCGTCTCGCGTCTGCCTCCTCCTGCTCCACCGCCCCCTACCGAGCGCACAGCATGCCTCGGTTCGCGCGCGGAAGCCCGAGAAACACACGCACGGGCAGAAACAATGAAACGGGCCAAGAAAATAAGGCACAATCACAAAATTTACCATCAAATCACGAGCGAAGACCCGCTCCGTATCACCACATCACAGGCGCGCGCGCGCGCCATCAACAATCACCGCCCCAACACACATTACCCCCAAGATTAAAGAAGTAATATAGAAGGGCACTTAACTCGCTGCTGCAGCAGCAAAGAAAGAGGAGGTCGTATTATGTGCATGGACACTTATACAAGAGACTTGATACTGATTGGTGCAGACTGTTGGAGGGGGTTGTCCTTCCGGGGTCATGCCAGTTTAAAGTTTTTATTGGCTGCTGTTTATGTCAGTAAAGTAAAGAGAAGCATAATCTGAGCCTCCGTGGACTGACATAGAATGGTATTACATGCCCCAGCGTCTCCATACGATGTTTCATACATACTCTCCTTTGTGTTGGGAGGTGCCGGTCTGCATCGAGGGATTTTATTTATATTTGGTGGGCATGCCCGTCGTTGACCCTATTCTGGAAAGAGGTCCATGGCCACATCAAGGGGGTATTGGGGTTTCCTTTGCCCGAAGCCACGAGCACAATCCTACTAGGTATCAAACCTGCTAGCCTGAAGGCGCTCACCCGGAGCGATTGGATTCTGGCCCTCCAAATGCTAGGAGCGGCCAAGCATCTTATAGCCCTGTACTGGGGAAAAAAACGAAGTCCCTCCAATCGCAGCCTGGTTTGTGCGTTTACGGCATGTCGTCATGATGGAGCTCTTCACAGTGTGGCTGCTAGCACGCAATACACGTTTTAAGGCTGTTTGGCAACCTCTAGTTAAATATCTCTGTGCTGTTGGACTTGCGCGCCACGTGCCTACCAAGCTCAGAACGCTGCACCTCTTTGAAGATGCTATTGTTCCACCCGATCCGGGTAGATTGCTTCCGTAGTTGCCCTTGTGCATCGAGACCCCGTTGCCATGTGTGCCGGTCCGGGCCGTCTGCCCCCTGCGCACACTGCACTTACCCTTGCTGTGTTGTCCTCCCCCTTCTACTTCCTTCCTTTCTTTTCATCTTCTCTCTTTTTTTCCCCTCTCTCCGCTACTCTTTGGGTTCTTGGGCCTTGTTCGGCTGGCTGTTTGGGCCGGTTGCCTGTATGTTATGGAGGTAGACCTCAGGGGTCTTGCCTTCTCACAGGATCAGATGGCATTACACTATGCACCATGAGACGCGGCCGGCCCCTCAGGGGTTGTAGGCGAAACGCTGTGTACAATCTTGCTTTCTGCGTAGATTCCTAACAACGTCAATGAAATGCCCAGTTACGCGGCCGGCCCTGTATAGGGTTGTAGGCTTATCGCTGTGTATCAAATAGACCTGTGTTATGTGTTTTTGTCTGAAAAATAAAACACATCTGAAACAACATTGGCACCTATCCAAACCCTGGTACTACCAGGGCAGTCTCAACCATAGGCGGAATGGGAGTTCTTAAAGTCAAAACTGGACAAGCAGGGATCCAGAAAAGGATTCGTTAAAATGCCTCACGGTATACATAAAGACTTTTCTTTGTTTTGAGGGTACCTGGGGCATAGATAAAATCATATGGTTATGGGGTTCTATTGAATATATTTATTCAATTGTACCCACTGTGCCATCATGTTTCTGGCCCACTCCAAGAGCCCGATTGGGTCTGGGGCCTTCAGGCTCTATTTTGCGGTATCCCTGCTCTACAATGCATGCACACTCGTGAGGCCTAAAGCTCTCACCTGTCTTGGTCTTCTTACTCTGAGCTGTTTCTCTCTGGTCCTTGCACTCACACTTGTGTCAAACACTTGACACCGAGGGATTACACTTGTTTCCTCGCAGACCGCTGCTGTGTTGTGGTGGTTTGATCAACAAGGAAGGGTGCAGTGCTCATCAGCTGTAACTCTTAACTTAGTCTTATTAACCTTCTGAACCATTCAGCCTCTGAAATACACATTCTTTGTCTGCTGGAAAGCACTTTTAGCTCCCTGTATGTGAAATTCTTTTACCAAAAATTGGGGGCTTGCAGCCCGCTAATTGCTTGCCGTTGACTTTCACTCAGTTGCTTGCTTCTTATTGTACATCTTAAATACAGTAAAGCTATTGAAATGTTGGACTTTCCCGCTTGACTTGTACAATACTTTGAGCTTCTTCATTTTGGCTAGCAGCCTGTGTGTGATGGCACATTGTTAAACGGTGTGATCATGTATTTCTAATATAGTATGTGACCAGCGTGTTCAAATTTGCAATATTGGTTAAATAAAGCATGTATATGAGGTGCTAGCATTCCTTTGAATGATTAATAATATTTGTGGTTTCCAGGTATTGGAAGGTATTCAGTTTTAAGATTGTTGCTGAATACCTTTTTGACTTATGACAGTATATTGTAACGATTTTAAGTAATTGAACAATAAAGCTTAATACTACATTATCTTCACTCCCTTTTGAGCTGTTGTCAGGGGTAGGAACCAACACGAAATTTAGTTGCAATACAATGTCTTTTGAGAGTGCGCCCATTTGATTTTGTTTCGTAAACCTTAACTCACTATAACCCAATTAATAATATTTTTTTGCGTAGCAATTAACTACGTACCTGGTTTTTATCTCCATTAAGCTATGGCTTTGTAGAGTTTGATGATCTACGTGACGCAGACGATGCAGTCTACGAACTCAATGGTAAAGACCTGTGTGGTGAGCGCGTCATCGTGGAACATGCTCGAGGTCCGCGCCGGGACGGCAGCTATGCCTCTGACCGCAGTAAGTATATTAACATTTCTTTATTTGTGTTGTGTAAATATATATTTTTTAAAAGCGGGTTCAGGCTGCTTCGTTTGCGGTTCAGCGAAAACTTGTTTAGGAGTAGAGGGCCTGGCTCTGCTTGTTCATTACGTGAAATGCAATATGATAGGAAAGGCGCGGTCTTTAACCTTATAAATTCAAGAGACACTATCTTGCCATAGTCTTGCTTCCATGGGCTGCAATCATGTCTGGGATATTCAAATAGCTTGCACACATTTTATTTGTGGAGTTGGTGTTTATTGTGAATGACGTGCATTTAATAAACCACCCTCGCTGATTAAAAAAAAAAACCAGATGTTTGTAATTTCTATTTCATCAAAGGGAGCAAGACTATTTCAAGATGGCCATTGATTTAATCTGCCCTGTCTGTGCCCTGCCCTTCAGATTGTTTTTCACAATGCGCTTAAAACTACCTTGCTTTTTGTATCAGTCTGGACATCACACTGAAGGGTATGCAGTAGTTTGCCGAACACTGCTTGGGTTAGGAAAGAATTTAGCTGTTTTTTAATTTGGAGATTAATATATATATTTTTTTGCTGACTCAAATCCCGCCTCTGGTAACCAGACTTTGAAAAGGGATGAACTTTATGTTCTTGTGAGTTGACGCTTGGATAACACTTTGGGTCAGATGCGGTTGACTATCATATTTCGGTGCTTCTCACCTAACATCCATCTTTGACACCGTTTCTCTCGTCTCTAAATTGAGAGCCTTGTCCCAACTTGTTTTGTTAACGCATTCACGCCACGCTTCTCAGGGAACATTTCTTAGATAAACATTACCCCATCACTTCTAACCATTTGAAAGGACATTATTCAGCTCTCCCACGCAGTAGCGCGCCAATACTTATCATTTGTGTGTGACTTTTGCAGCTTTAATCTGAAAGCTCTCCTTTAGCATGCACCTTGATTTGGTTTTCCTTTTTGCTAGTATCACATTGATGCTTACATTATTTCAGATAAGGCCAATACTCTTGATAGTATTATCTGGTCTACCCAAGGTCGGATAAGTTAGAGATGAAAATCAATTCCAGGTCATTAGACATACTTAATTCTGAGTGTGCTGGGACGTGCATATGTATTACAACCATCACTTCTAGAAGAGAATTTCGGATCCTTGAATCTGTTCTATTGTAGTGTTATTTCTTGGGAGGCTATTGTCATTCTTCATTGTTGGTGTTTAGAATCCAGTCTGGTTATTCTGTCTTCGACCGATATGAATTCTGACTTTATCGCCTTCATTTTTTGGTCATTATTTTGTTCTTTTCCTGGATGTATTGTCAACTTTTCTTTTCTGTGGTTGGGTTTCAGATTTGTTCTGTGATGCTACATGGCAACGGTATACATCATTCCTACTGTACTCCTTTTTCCTTTTTTCCATCAAATTAGTGGTTTCTTGGTACTTGTTGGAGTGTCAGTTTGTCACAATTAAAGGCCAGATGCCCAAAGTTTGCTACTTATTTGATTAAACTAGTTTTAAAGTAGCAGTCCCTAGGTCACTTTGGAATTAAACTTTATAAAAGAAAATCACTCCTTAAGTAAGTTGCGAACATTGCCCTACTGATCCCTCATCAGTAAATCTTCGGAGAATGTATCCAAATGGAGTATATTGTCCATGTGATCGCATAAAAAAAAGTTGTACTTGTCCAGGTTTACTGCAGTTTTGCCACTACCAGACAAATGCTAGCGTGGATTACCGTCTCCCAAGCATATGTGATGCTTCTTGTAAGCAATTACATATTACCTGTATTTAGAAGTTCAAGTAATGCAAGCAGCGGTCACTACCTTTACTCCTAATACATTTGCATTGACCTGTTCAATCGCAAGAGGCAATTTTGAACCTGCACTATTAAGCGTTATGGATAGCATCAAAATTTGAAAGACAAACAAAGGGATATTTTGATTTTATTTTAATTAAATACATTTTTTTTAATTCAAGCGATACGTCTGTTCACAGAGCATTGCATTGATTTAGTTGTCTTTTAAGTAAATGCTAATTGAAGTATATACATTTAACTTTACTTTTGAAAAATAAACTGCTAACGTATTTGAATGGTTTTGTTTTACTGTGATATTTACTGTAGACTTAACAAAGTCCTCAATGTTTTAATTGAAAGAGATCTTAGAGGCTAAGATGACTGACTGCCCGTGCCATATGCTGACCTTGGGGGTACCTTTCCATGCGTGTGGTGTGGCGTGGCTCTTTGACCAATGCGGCCCTTGGCTGACCCAAAAAGAGGAAGCCATGTGACGATCGCTACCTTTGCCCATTAGACCAGGGTGGTGAGGATCCCAAGGGTTAGAGACAGACGAAATTAAAGTGAAATGTTTTTCATGCCAGATATTCTCAAAACCACTAATTACAGTAAGTAATAATTAGTCATTGGCTTAGTGGTTTGGATACTTAAATGTTAAATATTGTTTACATTTTTAATATTTCTCTGCATGTTAAATTAATCGTACATTACTTTTGTTAGTTTGCTGTGTAAACATAAGCTTTTTTTCATGTGCATTACTGTACTACACAAATGAGAAACATAACAGTTGAGCCAATTGGCTTGATGGCCGTGGATATCACTGCCATGGCAAACAGTTAGTATCCTATACCCTGGGGTTTGGATGGCTGCGGAGGCATCTTCCACACCAACTGTGGTAAGGACCTGACCATGCTACTGCATGAGCATTTCCCACCGTTGCATGTTGAGCACAGAAGTGTCTACCTCTTGAAGGAGGGGCAGACTCCAGTGGTCACTGGTGGAGAACTTGCTGCAGATTACGCCAAGCGGGTGGGAAAAAGCAATTATCTGATTCCAGGCCGTACATAACGGCCCCCCAAGCCTCCGGACTACCTCTGTTTTTCCCCACAGACCGCTCTCCTGTCTCGCCGGGTTCCCCACCACGTCGCGGGTCAGGACGTGGCCTTTCAAGCTCAGACGGTAAGATGTCCGGTTTAAAAAATGGGCACTTGTTATGGCACTGGGTTTTTTACCCTCTTATAGTGGGTGTTGGTGAAAGCATCACTGGGGGGAGAAGGTGGGAGGTGAAAAAAATTGGAGGATGCTGGAAAGAACTAATTATGGGAAAGATCGTTTCTTTTCAGAGTCTAGATAAGACCCTATACTCTCCCTTCTGTGAACTATATGCTATTTTAATTGTATTTTTTAATATACTTATTAAGGTTATCGAAGAAGTGGTCGAGATAAATATGGACCGCCTACCCGTACGGAGTACAGACTGATTGTGGAAAATCTGTCTAGCCGATGCAGTTGGCAAGATCTGAAGGTTTGTAACTTTTGAGATATAGCGCAGTATTTAAAGTGCAGCTGTTTTAAGCTGCTCTTTTCCTATTCTGCTTCTGGCTGTATTTTGCGTGGGTGGTATTTTAAGGTTACTGGTTACCTCCCCTATGTTAAGTAAATGTCCAACATTACTTTTGATTCCAACAATGCGTTACCACTCCACAGAATATATATTGAATGACCGTTGGAACTTACTGTAGCATTGCTGCCTACGTGGGAAATGAGTAGAGGACTAATATAGTTTCTGTGGGTTTTAAAGTAGAAAATACTTTTAAGGTACATACAGCAGTGAGTCTCAAGTGTAGTTGTGGTGAAATGGCGTGAATCTGCATATCTTGCCTCATGTACTCCTTTGTTCTACATCCAAGGGTCAAGCAGTTCAAACCTGGCGTCTGTACTGTGGGTATACGCTATAACGTGGACTTGGGCTATTGTCTTTCATAATTGACTAAGACCAGAGTTCTCCAAAGTCTGCCCATGGAGGCCAGATCCTGGCCAGATTTTTAGCATATCCCCATTTAGATAAATGTAGTTATCTCAAAAATTCTGGCAGGAATCCGGCCCTCGAAGACCAACTTTGGAGAACACTGTCTAAGACTCCATGCTTTCTTGATAAACTTTTTTTCCCCTTCATACCGGGCTTGCTCCTTGGAAAATCTTGCAATTATTGATATAGTATTTAACTTGGTATGACCAGACTAACTGGGTATGTGTCCATTGTCCTTTATATGTCGGACAATATTTTGTCCAAGCATTTGAAATGTGTGATGTTGCAGATGTAGTGGTCCAAGTTTTGCTAATTTTGACTGTATTGAGTACAAGAACTTGGAAACTACATACTTTGATTCCTTCTAACCTTGTAGATAAGAATTAAAAGGGTTGAACATCTGAAATTTTATCTGATTTGGTACATGCAGTTTGTGAGTTATGGGGTATATATAGAGAAAGAGGGGAAATGGTTTATTTTTTTATCCAATTAAATACCACAACCTTTTTTTTTTTACTCTCCTCTTTAAATTGTATTGCATTTTTATTCAAGCTGAGCGTGGTCTCTCCTGAGTTTGTTTTTAGAAGTCCTGAGATGCAGTCACATGCAGGCAAACTCGTAGCCTGCACACTCTTCTATCTCACTTAAAGATCCAAATAAAGTGCGCAGGTGGCCCCATTTGTTGAGCAGTGTGTTTATTGTACCAGCAGAGCAGTTGGTTTTGAATTGAGACCACCTGGTTGGAGACTTTTTGCTGCACCATTTCTTAGTGAATAAAGAGAGGATAGTTTAATCTCTGAAAATAAACAAATAAAATACCAAAGTAGAATATGCATCTGCTGGAAAAAGCTGACGCATTGATATTTCCCTTTCCCTCTGTCTGATTGGGACTGCTGATCACTGCTTTAAGTTTTGACTTTACGAGCATTTACCGCCTGGAAGTGTTTGTTTTATAGACTTCTGCTCAATGCATATTAATCTTGAATTTGCATTTTGTATGTCTTTTTTTACGGCTACGGAATATAGCAACTTTTAACATATATTTTGCACATGTTGATTTTTTTTTTTCTTTGTAGGATTATATGCGCCAGGCTGGTGAAGTGACCTACGCAGATGCGCACAAATCTAAAAAGAACGAGGGTGTGATAGAATTCAAATCTTACTCTGATATGAGGCGTGCATTGGATAAGCTTGATGGTACTGAAGTGAATGGTCGAAAGATCCGATTGGTGGAAGATAAAAGCCGCTCTAGGCGCCGTCGCTCCTATTCTAGAAGCCGCAGCCGTTCCAGGTAAATCATTGCACACCAGTGTTGTGGCTCCTTATAATTCTTCTATGGCACGCTTCCTTAATCTCTTGCAATGATTGGCACTATTAGGAGTTAACCCCTTGTCAAGACTCTAGCATGAAGCCAAAATGAGCTCTGTAGTATTTAGAAGGCTGCAGAATAAAAAGGTAGATGGAGTTCATAAAATTGCCAAGCATGCTCAGTTCACTGAATGAAGCCTTGTGAAGACCTCCAGCTACCCTTTTCATCCCCTCTGAGTTTTTGTGAATCAGCAAGGATTCTGATCTCATTTAGTGTCAACTTCAAATTTCTTGCTCGTTGACTGCTAAGCCCTTTGCACTACTGGGTGACTGTTACTTTGTGTACCCTTGTGATCTACTTGGGAGTATAAAGAAAGAGTACACTTTTTCTTAATAAGCACTGCTTAATTATCATCACAGAGCTCTGTGCATGTGAGTTTGTCTAGATGCCCATGATCCGACTAAAGGATTGCATGGACGCTGCTTGCACAGAATGAATATGCATTGATGTATGCAGTTGGGGTGTCTGTTTATAGGTACCAATTTCGGTGGTGCGCTGGACTCCCGAATACCCATGTTAGTAGTAGAAAGTTAAATCCGTACAACATTTCAGGACTTGGAATTGCGTTGTTGTCTTAGCCAATGACTCCTAAGATCTTCATACAGATTACATTTTCATCTGGACAGGTATTAGCACTGCTGCGCACGCGCTGCTGCTGGCGCTTCTGGTTTTAAATTGCCCCGATTTTGTATCTAATTTTGACTGTTTATTTACTCACTTTTCCCCTGCTTTTAGCGGGACTTGGCTGGGATTCGCCCCCCTCCCTCTTACCGCATTTAAAAGGTAGCTTCACCGCCGTTTGGCGGGTCCGGGCCCCGAGGGTGGTCATCTGTGGGCGCCATCTTACCTTGGGCTCAGTTTTCCAGCTACGGGCGCCATTTTGGAGCGTCCTCGCGCTGGGATTGGTTGGCCTATTTAAGGCGGATCTACCCTTCAGGCAGCCTTGACGGGTATTGGCACTGCTGCGCACGCGCTGCTGCTGGCGCTTCTGGTTTTAAATTGCCCCGATTTTGTATCTAATTTTGACTGTTTATTTACTCACTTTTCCCCTGCTTTTAGCGGGACTTGGCTGGGATTCGCCCCCCTCCCTCTTACCGCATTTAAAAGGTAGCCTCACCGCCGTTTGGCGGGTCCGGGCCCCGAGGGTGGTCATCTGTGGGCGCCATCTTGCCTTGGGCTCAGTTTTCTAGCTAAGGGCGCCATTTTGGAGCGTCATCGCGCTGGGATTGGTTGGCCTATTTAAAGCTTTCCTCTCCCGCGCAGGTGGGACGCCCTCGCTTAGCCGGAGTCGTGCCAGAGTCCTGCCCGTCTGCGCCCGTCCGCGACGAGGAAGCGCGAGACGTGGCAGGGCTCGACTTTTTCTTCTTTGTCACTTCCATCTGACACGCCTCATCAATGCCTATTTACTCCCGGGCAGATTTGATATCCATTGGGAACAAAGTTAGGGTCTGCTCATGTCATCCTGTGGACCCCTTGTCCGGCCCATATGACTGCGCATGTAAGGGTTGGTCGCTAGAAAGCCCGACTATGATCCGCTCTCTGGAAGGCGTCAACCAGATCAAATGCAACATCAATACAGAACAGGGCCTCCGGATCTGGAGTTTAAATGTGAGGTCACTGGGCAAACATCACCAGTTGATATATGACCTCATTGAAAGAGATGATCCAGACCTTTTTTTACTCACCGAAACCTGGCTTCAGGATTCGGATGCCGCTATTCTGAATCTTGCTTTCCCTCCTAACTACGATTTTTACGCTAAATCGGACTACCAGAGGAGGTGGCATTGCCATGGCAGTTAAATCTTGCTTTCCTGCTGAATGGACAGCTCTCGGGCTGCCCGCATGTGAAAGTGCCCTTTTTAAGGTTGCTTTCAGTCATCATTTTACGTTCAGCGGTATGCTCATTTATCGCCCACCTGGCAATGATTCAGCCTTCAAGTCCGCTCTTGCCGATATGGTAAGCTCCTTGGTGCTTGATTATGCGAATTTTAATATCATGGGTGACCTCAACATCCATTTTGATAACAGGTCATCCACAGCCGTTAACACCTTGCTCGCGGACCTTGAAGCTCTTCAACTGGTTCAGCTTGTTACTCTTCCCACCCACATTGGAGGCCATATTCTTGATCCCTTTTTTCCCACTCTTGTGAGGGTAAAGGTGTCCGACCCGATGTTGATGGGTTGGACGGATCACCTGCTGGTGGAAGCCTTTTGTCCTATTCACGATAAACCATTTAATCCTGTGGATAGGCTGACTTTGAAAAGGCACTGGCACAAGCTCAAACTTGAAGAGTTCTACAGGTTGCTGGAGCAGAAACCCCTGAGCGCTTTTTTGAATGTGGATCATGGGTACCAGCTGTTCTGCACGTGGATTTCAGATGCTCTTGACTCTCTTATACCCTTGCGCTGGTCGAAAGGTTACTCGAAGGCACCCAGCCCGTGGTATAATGAGTCCCTTGCCGAGCTCAAAAAAACTTGCCGGAAAGCGGAGAGGGATTGGAGAAGATCTTATGATCCTCCCCTGAAAACCCTGTACTTTGCCAAACTTAAGTTCTATCATAGGGCAATTTGCAGAACACGTGCCGCATTTTATGCTCGGGAATTCCTAGCCAGCACCAATCCATCTAAACTAATATTTAAGATATTGAAAGACCTTATGAATAAAAGAGCTACCTCGGCAGAGATCTGCACAGACTCCCATTGTGAGAATCTGGCAACTTTCTTTTTGGAGAAAGTACAGAAAATTTACAGAGGTTTTGATCTGTGTCGGCCGGATCCAGAGTTAGTTAACCCTAATTTTTTGGGGTATGAGACTTTGACTTTCTTACCTGACTTATCCACTAAGGCTTTTGATAAACTTAGCCTCAGCGTTAAATCAGGCTCTCCTCTGGACCCGCTGAAGCCAGCTCTTATTAGTACTCTTTCTCCGCTGTGTCGAGTTCCCATTCTAAATCTAATCAACATGTCGTTGTCAACTGGAACGATCCCCGCTTTATGGAAGCAGGCGGTAGTGACCCCTATTTTAAACAAGCATTTACAATGCAACGGTTTCGCCTTTGGAAAAGTTAGAGCTATTAGCAATGTAAAAGACAATGCCATTTATTTATCTGTTTTCAAAACCAACAGATAAATACAAATTTTGTCATTTACAATGCCAATAGCTCAAACTTTTCCAAAGGCGAAACCTTTGCATTGTAAATGCTTGTTATGTGAGGTTCCTCCTCGCCAATGCCCCACCCTCCGACGGCAGAAGCTAACTCAGGATTCCCTCATTAATCTACAGCGCCCAGCAATAAGTTTCGTTTCTCCGCTGCGCACCGTCTGTTTCGTTTCACTTGGTCCGGTGAAGCCTCGTCTTACTTCTGTTCTGTTCCTCTTGGAGCTTCACCTATGAGGCCAGCAGGAGCCAGGCTAGTGCTAGAGGCAAGATTTGGAAACCAGGGGTAGCAGCTGCTAGGCCCAGCGACCCCTCAAGGACATAGATGAGTGGTGTTGTATTATGGGTCCTATTTAGGTTTGCTTTAGTTAGCTCTAGGCTATATTATAAAAGAGTGCATGTTTATTTTTCTGTGAACATGCTGTGCACCTTCATGTTTTATTTTGCTTTCAGAAAAATAAAGCTGCATTTTAAATTCAGCTGCAAACCATGGGCTTATGTAATAATGTTTCACTAGCATCCCTGGGTCTGGATGTTCTGATCTTGCAACATTGCGCAGCGACTCTGCTGAGCCTCCTTTAACAGTCAATGTTATATTAGTTCAAAAGCAGTTCATTGTTTCTCCTGGGTTTTTGCATTGATAAAATGTACAATTTCTTTTGTGCAACACATTATGGGCACTGTTAGTCAATGAAAATAATGTACAAGGTGGATTAAAAAAAAAACAGTAGCAGATTAGTTCACATTTTACTGCTGCTTTTATGAAACGCGGTGCTATGAAAATTTCGTGTTCTCTTTTTGTAGAACAATTTGAAAAATATATGCTTTTGTGGAAGAGGCAGATTTTTGTCACTATCCTAAAGTAATAAGTTGATAATTAGACCCTCAAGTTGCAAAATCTTACTTAGTGAGGCAGGGGTTAACTGTGATCTGGCGCTGCAGCTCAGAATGTTGGTTTGGTGAGTATTTTAAAGGGTGCTATGTCTTGTGAGGTGAGTTGATAGTTTTTGAGGTGTGTGTAGCACCTATCTTAAGACACGGTGTTTGTGTGTTTTACTGCGATCCCTTTACATTCAACTCCATAAGAAGTGAATTCCTTCCCCACATTACATCGTATTCTACAAAATAGTTAAAAACTGGATTGAGATGTGCCAGTCTGATCATTGACATGGACCTATTTCCCATAATTATGATGCAATCTTGGTTCTGGTTCCCGTTCCAACCTGTTATAGAGTTACTTATTCTGAAAATTCTTCTCTTTCCTTCTTCAATGAAAACGCACCCGCACTCACCGACTGTCTTCTGGCGGGGCTCTCCTCCTCACACGGGAGCCTTGCTCCCTGCAGCACTCCTCCGGCGGTCGCTTTGGGGCCACGGGCGGGGTTCCTCTCCTCCTGGGCTCTTCTCCTAGATGCAGCAGGGCTCCCTCGCATCACGGGAGCCCTGCAAACCGGCCGCCATGCTTCTTCTTTCTTCCCCCCGGGCTGCGGGGGCGGGCACTTCCGGCCGGCCGCGCTGGGATTGGCCGGCCGGCCAACCACTTCCGGGTCGCTGCGGGCAGCGCAGCGGCCCTTCTCCTTAGGTAGGCAGGCGGGGGCTGATTTTTACGGGCAAATGCCGGGTGGGCACCGGCTCTAGATAACAATCAATCGGGAGTGGACACGGACGGCGGGAGGGGGCGGGAGTGGACACAGGGGGCGGGAGAGGACACGGACGGCGGGAGGGGGCGGGAGCGGACACGGACGGCGGGAAACGTGCACAGGACAGCGAGAAACGTGCACAGGACAGCGAGGGGGGGGGCGGAAATGGACATCGCATCAGTGAAAGGGGAGGGAACGGGGAAAAAACGTAACTCCGCCCTGGGAAAAAATCTCGGGAACGCCCCCGAATCTGGTCCGGCCTTGACGGACAGATCTCTGTTCCAATGGCTAGCCTCCATTTATGGAGCTAGCCAATGGGACAGGGGGGCGTATTCCATTCTCCTTACTGGAAATCAAGAGATTTCTCTGGAGGCGGAGCTAAGAGCTCCGCCCTCCAGCGAAACCTAAAAAGGCAAATTCCGACCCACTTTTGCCAGAAAATTATCGCCCTATATCTTTATTGCCTTGGATGGCTAAAGTTACCGAAGCCCATGTTAACTCGATCTTGTCAGAACATCTGGCTCGTAATCAGATACTGGACCCCAGCCAGAATGGCTTCCGGCCAGGACACAGTACCGAGGCTGCTTTGCTTTACATCATCGAGCATCTACGCCTGGTGCTTGACTCCGGACGTACGGCAGCGCTCCTGCTATTAGATCTGAGCGCTGCCTTCGATACTGTGTCCCACCAGATACTGATTCAATGCTTAGAGGAAGCTGGAGTAGCAGGTACTGCCCTCCAGTGGTTTCGATCCTTTCTCTCGGAGCGAACCTTTAAAGTGGCAATACCACCTTGCCAATCCACCACCTATCCCTTGGACCTGGGGTCCCACAGGGATCCTCGTTGAGCCCCACCTTGTTCAACCTCTATGTGAAACCGCTAGCTGCAGTCGTCAAACAGTGGGGTCTGACGATGACCTCATATGCGGACGATACGCAGCTGGCGGTGACACTTAGTGGAGACCCTGAAGTGGAGGCCCCCAGATTCCGAGCGGGTCTTGTGGCTGTAGCGAGTTGGCTTCGTACCAATTGCCTTCAGTTGAACGCCACCAAAACTGAGGTGTTGGTCTTGGGGAAACATGTTGAGCTATGGGGAAACCAGTGGTGGCCTCCAGAGCAATTATGAAACTCTCTTCGCCGCCGGCACTTGCCAATCTGCTCATTCCCTACATCCCTCCGAGATCACTAAGATCAGAGGCTCTTCACCTAGCAGTCTGCCCCCGTTTTAAACTTAGCAGAATGGGTGGCCGCTTGTACCGGGTGCTTGCTGCAGGACTGTGGAACTCGCTCCCGGTACTCATTCGAGCTCTGAATGATTTATTCACCTTCAGGCGGGCCATTAAAACTTTCCTGTTTCTTGCTTCCAAGTAGCTGCCTCTTGTTTTGTCTTTCCCTTTGTGTGATGTTATAGTACCTGTCTAGAGCGCCAGGACGCCCCTTGGCTGGGGCATCTGTGCGCTATAAAAATATAAATAACATAACATCTGCATATCTTTTTAGAGGCCGGAGGTCACCCTGGATGCAGGATCTCGTTTTTCTTGTTTGAACTATAAACCATTGTTCTAGATGTTTTGCTTGGCTCTGAATGTTCAATTAGGACACACAAACACATTATAGCCTGTTGAAATGATTTTGAGCTAGAATGTAAAATCTGGATTATCACCTTCCCTTTTTGGAATCTCTTGTGGCCAGAAGCATTCTCGAAGATGCACAAATGCTATAGAAAGTCTGTAATATATGGTGACCTGACTCCAGCTTCTCAAACGGGTTTCGTAAGGACTTTAAAACCAGCCCTTCCATGACCCCCACACCACATTAAAGGTCTTGGTATTTGCAACAACCACCATAACACAATTGAGGGAGTAGAAAATTTAGGGGCATGACCTTATGGTAGTGGTATGCCTATCTGTCGGACCTATTCTGTGGCACACTTCAAGGGAAGTCGTTGTGTAGTTGTAGCACACCTGTTTTGGGGGGAGGGGGGGGTGCTAAACAACCCAGTGCACGTGTACAGGATATTGGGTACACGTTGCTGACTTTAGAATGAAGGAAAGGCTTTAATGGTCATAAAAAAGAGCCCTCTGACTACTTCAAGATTTGCTGGCAGCAAATCTACAGTGCAGGAGAGATGCCCACAGGATGCCACCCAATTTACAACAAAGATTTGGGACAGGTGGCAACAACTGTTTGAACTGCAATTTCATTGTAAGGGAAAGAGGTTGTGATCACCAACATGTAAGACAGCAGTCTTTCTTACAGCTCATTCAGGGTTTCACCCTCTTGGACGAAACACTTTTTTAGCTGGGGAAGTTAATAGTTTGTTCCATGGGATTGCATGCGACTGGCAATGGGGATGACAAGCTTTGGTAACTTGCCATATATGGGACTGACTTGGCCATGGGGGTTGTTGCACAGCACAAGAACGTTTGCCATGCTGAACCTGTGTCTTATTTGCTTTACTCAGTAGTGATGGTGGGATGTTCTAGACCTTAAAGGGTGCCATAGGGGTCCTATCTAAAGTTATGTAAGGGCCCTCTTTGGCTATGGTGGTGTGATATTACTGTGTATGAGGGGTGTGTATTGAGAAACCACAGATCATTTTGTAGAAAGTATATGGTGTAGTGCTCCCATTTAAACTTCGTCACTTCATGCATATTGCATACGTTTTCCTAATAAGGGTCCAAGACGGAGGGGGTGGGCGGCTATGTTATGCAAGCTTGTCACAGGGGCAAACTGCGTCTGGCTAACCAGGGATCCTGGAAGGAAATTCCCACCTCATCCTCCCTTATTGATTAACCCCCAAACATGACACAAACTTTCAAGTGAACAGCGAGATACTTGGTAGCCTCCAGTGTAGGAAACGTTGCGTTGAAGACATTTAGTGGTCATACACCCTGAAGACTGTGACTGCATCTATCTATCTTTGACTGCTTCGGTGGGGTGCATGCAGAAGTTATGAATAGACATCTTTAGAAACCCTTTCTGTAGGGTGGAAATGGCAAATAGTAGAGGATAATTGTAGAGCATCTTGGTACTTCACCAGCCATTAATTGGAACACTTGAAGAGCGTAGGTAGGTGAAGGACGATCTTGGCAGAAGTTGCATGGGAGATAGATGCCTTAGTAGCCAACACCTCTGTACAGTAAAGCAAGCAGCACACACAATGCGGATGGACGGAGACACCACAAGGCTGCTTGATGCCGAAACAGCATTCGGGTGTGCTTTGGGATTTGGATATTGTATTCCTCTCCTTCAAATTTATCAATTTGCCAATTGTTTAGGTCTCGCCTGTCAATGCGCATGCGCATTGAGCGTAGCGAGACTATAGGGGCTTAAACGGAGTTTAACTAGACTGGCGATTTGGTGCAGTGCATGTGCGCTTTTAGCTCCATGCGCAAGCGCAATGAGTTAAAATGCGCGTGCACAGCATCAAATCGCCAGTCTTCGCCATCTGTTCCCCAGCTTGGTGCCACCAGCACCTCCCCTCTCTCTCCCCCTCCCCAGCCGCCAGCACCTCCCCTCTCTCTCCCTGCAGTTTCACGGCCACCAGGCTCACATTTCTCCTCCCCCCTCCCCAGCCGCCAGCACCTCCCCTCTCTCCCTGCAGTTTCACAGACTTTCACGGCCGCAGGTTGTCTCGTTTTTTGTGTGTTTTTTTTACTTTAAACACAACCCCGGGCTTGTTGTTGTTTTACCTCTGTGACCTGCTCCTAAATGGACAGTGCACGTTATGTATTTATTTAAACAACGCCTTCTGGTGGCATAGTTCACAACCTCGAGTAGACTGCACTGAGTGCAGTGAAGTGCACTGAAGGGTCGTGGACCGTGAACAAGCTGTTGTGCCATCCGGCGCTTCCCATGAGTGCGTCACGTGACCGTTGACGGGCAGCTTTCCTTTTAGATTGGCTTACTTTCTAGGATTAGACACCAGCAACTACATATGCTTATAGCAGTGGTTTGATTTTCTTCCCATTTAGGTCATATGTTTCTTCTTTCTTAGAAGTTTATACTGTCCTAAGACCTGGGAGGAGCTCGCATCCTTAACAGTCCTGGTTTAGCTTCGGACTCTATTTGCGAGGTTAAAGCACGGAATCGAAGCGTACATTTTGGTTTAGCGAGGGATTGTATTCCTTCAGTCTCCTTACACTGCCACAGATGATTCACATGAGAATTGACCTGTCTGTAAGAGGACACTTCTGAACACCTGTGTATATCTCTCTGCCCTGTCTCTCTCTCCCCTTATGACCTCCATGCTTGTTCCCCTCTCACTCACTATCTCGCTCCACTGCCCTGTGTCTCTCTCTGCCCTTGTTTCCCCCTTCCCTGTCTCTCTCTCCCCTTCTGACCTCCATGAGTTTCTCTCTCTGCCCTAGTTTCCTTCTCTCTCTCGCTCGCTCCCCTTCTAATCCTTGTGTGTGTGTCGCTCTGCCCTGGTATCCATTTCCCCCTCTCTCTCGACCCCCTTCTGACTTCCAGCGGTGTCTCTTTCCCTCTACCCTGGTTTCCTTCTCCCCTTCTCTATCTCGTTCCACTTCTGACCCCTTGTGTATATCTCCCTCCGCTGCCCTGGTTTCCATCTCACCCTCTATTCCACTCCACTTCTATGTGTGTGTACCTCGCTCTCCTCTAGGTTCCGTCTCCCCTCCCTCAATGCCTCACCCCTGTGTGTCACTCTCTTCCTTGTTTCCGTCTCCCCTCGCTCGGCCTTGACGACTGACACCCCGTGTGTCACTCTCCCCCTCTGCCTGGTTTCCGTCTCCCCCACCCCGATCTCTTCCTACACTTCTTCACTTTGCTTGAGAAACATACAACCTTTTTATCCTTTTAGGCTGTTGTTTGCATTTGCTTAAAACAAAGCATTCTCTGTGGAACTTTTGCTTGTGTTATACTGATTTTAACGTTATTGTATATTTTTATTTTCACTGTTGCATACGCTTTTTTTTTTTAACTAATGAAACCAAGACCTTTCGCGTCAGTTGTTCACTTATTTGCATCTCATTGATGCTGGGAACGAAGAGATTAGTACCGCAGGCAGCAGCAGTGCAAGCTTTTATTTTAAAAAAATTAAGCCATTTGTATTTGTTATATGAATACATCTAAGTCACGTACATACAAAACATGGTGCATTACAAATGCTATAGGTGTCACATTTGAAAAAGTTAAAAGTATTGGCATTGTAAATGACACAGCTATTTTTCTATTTTCAAGACCAACACAAAGTCATTTACAAAAACCAATAGCTCCAACTTTTCTAATGCGAGACCTATTGCATTTCCAATGCTTGTTTTTTTACTTGTCTGGAATGAAGGTGTCTACACCTGCGACACACTGGGTGCTAGCTATTTAAAGGGTCTCTAGTTCTAAAGTAGTTGAACATACATTACAAATTCTGGATCTATCTCCGTTGGATAACCAAACTATGAAAAACATGCATTTGTGTGATCTGGAGGGCTAGTATACAGCAAACTTGCAGGCAGCTAGAGAGACAGTAAATAGGTGGTTATTAATGGACCAAGATGATGGGTAGAACCCGGGCTTGTTGGAGAAGAAACCAAGTCCACGGATAGCTTACCTAATGTTGTCTTTGAGGAGGCTTTTGGACAACAAGAACAAAATAACAAGTAGAGGTAACTTTCTTATCCCTTCACCAGAAACCCCAATTCACTATTACAACTGCACTTCTCACTGGCATTTATAGGTGGTTCCATGGAGAGGTTAAAGCTGTAAGACATGTTTGATTTCTTGCTCCAGCATCACCTGCACTTCTCACTGACATTTATAGGTGGTTCCTTTTGAGAGGTTAAAGCTGTAAGACATGTTTGATTTCTTGCTCCAACATCATATAAAATGTTTCAAAAAAGGAAACCTTGATTTGCGGGCGGAAATAGGATAGGTGGTTTTATTCGCAACTTTGCTACCACAGCCTACTCACTTCCAAGGTGACAGCTGCAAAACTGGAGACTCCCTTTAAAAAATATGGGGCATAGAAGGGACACAGAGTATGATTTGGGATATACGCTATTCTTATACTCCCTTCACTTGTGTGTCAGGACAGGTAGGTAGAAGCCTTGAATCGATGCATTGCAGAGGCGCAATGGTCTTTCTTTGGCCTGATGTGCTGAAAGTGGTTAGAAGTATTTCTTATAGAGAATCTGCCTCTAAGATTATGCCCCAGTGCTGCATGACACCAACAATAAGATAGATATTCTCATGATTGGTTGGGTGACTTAATTAATATTTTCTGGGAAAGTGCGATCTGCGGCCGTCTAGTAGTCAAGGGTTGATGGGGTTCGCTATCCCAGGTGATCCATGCCAATCTAGAAACATCCTTAGTTGGGCAGAAGAAATAGCAGAACGGTTTTACAAACTCTGGTGCTTATGAAATGGATGCATTACCTGCACACGGAAGAGAAAATAATGAGAACTCGTTTGCACTTAGAATATGAGTTCTTACTATACTAGACTGAATGCCTTCGTTTTTACCTTTAAAGCGTTGGCCTGCAGGAGACCTATCTTTTGCGCTTATAGGGAATTACTCTTCACGTATAATGTTTGTACTGCAAAAATAGATACTTTGCTAAAATGTGCTTTGCAGTTGTGCGCATATCAAATATTCTGACCATAATTGTAGGCTTTTACAAAAGTTAATGAAGATACTCTGCAATCCAATAACCTGCCCACTGTATACATTTTATTTTACTCTTTTTAAGATCTCGTTCTCGAAACCGATATTCTCGCAGAAGTCGCAGTGGAAGCAGCAGAAGCAGTCGTTCCAAGAGTCGCTCGGGCTCCAGGTACACATATACCGGAGGGGTGGTAGAATTTAGGAAATTAAAAATGTATGTGGGGGCACTGGGAATGCTTTTATTAGGAATGTCAACCAGTGTACCAATTGGCAAGTCTTTACAGCATGGAATTTAATGCACATTTTATTCCAGTCTTTGACACACATTTCCAGATTCAAATTAAGGTTAATTCCTTATTTCTATCGTGTCTGTTTATTGCTGTAGTGTGGACTAAACCTGCTTTGAAAGTTGCAACACGCTTGGGGAGAGTTGGCTACTCTTTGCTGCCGGCATTGTTGGTGAATTTAAAGGGTATAAATCTAAATGCGTAATTTACTTGAAGTATTTGTTTTCCTGAGGCAGCAATTTATTCATTCCAATAATCATTTGCTTATTTTGGTGCTCTGAAGAAAAACGGTTTCATCCTAACATTTGTGGATATTTTCCCTTTTTGGTTCATTGAGTAGGGCACCCATCATATGGAAGAGTCCCAAAAGACAGTTAAGCCTGTGAGCTTTAATTGTAGAAGAAGTCTCATCTATGGATGTTTGTTGCAAGTACTACATTATGATTCCACTTCTGCCAGGGGTTCTAATTTACTCGTTTTCTTAGCAACAGTTTAAAAACTGGCAAAGCCAACCACTTTGGTTTTTAAAAATCAAAAGGAATCCCCAGATGTGTTGAGGCATGTTATTGGGGAAGCGGCAATTAATATTTAAAAATACCTTTTTAAATATTTTAGGAGCGCCTCGTTTCCATGGCGCTGCTTATTTTTAACTTGAACAGGGACCTTCTAGTTGGGCTCAGATTACACTTGTACAAAACAGTAGAAATTCAGCAGTTCTAGTTACCTGAGCTAACTAGAACTTGGAGTTAGTTTCTTCTGGTCAGGCCTGCAGTCGTCTTTAGGCTTCTCTGCTGGGATTCTTCTTAGGTTGTCGCAGATCTAGTTTTCAGGTCTGGGGGAGCCACCCAAATACTAAATTTAGAGGTGTTTCAGGGGAGTAGCAAGTAGGGCCAATGGGGACCATACCTGGTGGAAACTACACCCTCCTGTGGGAGGGGGCATAGACCTAGCCCTGATTGAAGGGGTCCCCACCATCTTCAATATGGCTGGAACTGAAAGATGTGCTTAACCTCGCCTCCCCCCCCACCTTGGGGGTAGAGGTGGGTACACTTCCTATTCTTCATGGTTTTCCCAAAGTGAGGGTGTAAACCTGGGGGAGATGCCATCTGCTAGCAGCAGAGGTTGGGGGGCGCATTACAAAGGTGGAAGGCCTTTGAAGCGCCCTCTTTGAGGGGAGGTGTGACACCTGCCCAGGATGTGCATAGTTTGTGGTCCCAGAGAGCAGTCTCTCCTGCCCAGGGGTCCAGAAACATGCCTACCTGTCTGGGTGCCTAAAGCCAGTCAGTGACCACACCGGGGTTAGTAGGTGCCCTCCGAGTACGTTGTTTAGTATATCGCACACTGGCATCAGTGGTTATTTATTACAAGGAGGAGTTTGGTACCAAACACTCATGGTTTCAGTGGCAGTCATGGTGCTGAGGAACTTGAATTGTCAAGTCACCAGCCCATGTACTCTCTCATTTCCCTGACCCTTCACAATATTAAGGAATAGGTCCTAATACTAGAGGCATATCTGCTCACGCAGATATATCCACACCTGTGACATAGTGCAGCCTGCCTTAGAGCTGGTAAGCCATGCTAGTGGGGTGACTTGGACAATGTTAGTTGGCATGGCAGCAGTGTGCCATGTTGACTTTGTTGTTTTGTCTACACCAGGCCATGTACGTGGCAGTCTGCATGGCCTAGATGAGGGGTACCTAGGGGACCATCTTCAGTACGAATGGCCTAGGTGCCCGTGTACCTTTTTTACTAGGGACTGAAGGGCCAATTGTGGATCCATTTTAGGGTAAGAACACTGGTACTGGGAAACTGGGATGAGGGGGTATCTGCAACAAAACCTCAGTTTCTGATAATCGGTGAGTGGTTGTATGGGTCTGTGACTGAACGCGAGTGTCTTGAGTGGGTCTGGAAGTCGGTGACAGTCTGAGAGGGTTTGCGACTGCCTCCCAGACACTCCTAGACCCCCTCAGACACACATGCACTAACTCAGACTACGAGTACGTGTGAGTGGGTGTCTTAAGTATCTGTGGGTGTTTCAGTAGCTGTATGAGTGACTGGGCCACAACGGGACAGCACCTGCCCCTTAATCCAACAAGAGTCCATAGTTTCCCAGAAAATATAAATGGGGATACTTTCTAAATAGAGTACTTCTGGTTAATTTGTAACTGCTACCTCGTTGGGTAAGTGTCCAGCACCATTTTAATTGGAGGGGGGGGGGGGGGGAGTGGATGCAGCCATTATCTGTCTCGTTTACTGTTAATTAGAATTCCAAGATCACATACCACAGAAAAGATTTTAATTGCACTGCTGTTAAAAGTGAATTTGGAATTAATGTAAAAAAATGAATAGTCCACACATTCTCATGAGTCCTATTGTTTTTCCATATTAGATCCAGATCACGTTCCAGGAGCAAGAGCCGCAGTCTCAGCAAAAAGAAGACTCCCAGCAAAGAGAGGACTCCCAGCAAAGAGAAAAGCAAAAGCAGAAGTGCTGAGCGTATACGAAGTAGTAGCATAGAGGAGAAAGAACCAGAGAAAGAAAAGGTTGATGATAATGTGGATGAAGAAGCTGCTGAGGCAAATGATGACAGTGTGGCAGCTGAGAACCGGAGCCGCAGTCAAGATAAAAGCAAAACTACTAGCAAGGATAGGCGGAACCGTAAGAGCAGAAGCAATGATAAACGAAAAGAAGGCAGCAAGAAGAGGAGTAGAAGCCGTAGCAGGGACAGGAGGAAAGGAAGAAAGCGGGGCAGAGAGGATCGGGATAGTAGGAGCCGCAGCAGGGGTGAAAGAAGCAAAAGGCGAAGTAAACGGGATGGCAAATCAAGCAGAAAGAAGGAAGGCAAGAAATCCAGATCCCAATCTCAAGAGCCTTTAGTGCCGGAGTCTGACAAAGAGGCAAAAAGTGATGGTGAAGATATGGAAACAGGCCGCACCTCAAGGTCCAGGTCCCGCTCTGCCCCCAAGTTGACAGCCAAAGCAAACTCAGCGTCTCGCTCCAGATCACGGTCTAAATCTAAGTCTGTTACAAACCTGAAACCTGCACCCTCTCGTTCGCGGTCTCGATCCAAACCCAAGTCTGACCATAAGAAAAAATCAGCCTCTCGTTCACGGTCTCGATCCAAACCCAGGTCTGAGCATAGGAACAAATCAGCCTCTCGTTCTAGGTCTCGGTCGAAGCAAAGATCTGATCGGAAGATGAAATCGCGTTCCCGGTCCAGATCCAAGCAAAGATCTGCACGGAAGGCGAAATCCCGTTCCAGATCTATATCCAAATCTAAATCCAAGCGGAAAGCGAAATCTACCTCTCGCTCTAGGTCTCGCTCCAAGTCTAGATCTAAGCGCAAGGCAAAATCGCGTTCTGGTTCTCGGTCCAAATCAAGATCGAAACGCAAGGTAAAATCTGTGTCTCGTTCCAGATCCCGGTCAAAATCTAGATCCAAACGAAAGGCAAAATCCACCTCGCGCTCCAGGTCCCGATCCAAATCTAGAACTGCCCATAAAGTTAAGTCCACCTCCCGTTCCAAGGCTTCCCGATCTAGATCCCGATCCAAGCCTAGATCTGACCGTAAAGTTAAATCCACATCTCGTTCCAAGGTATCCCGATCCAGGTCTCTATCCAAACCTAGATCTGACCTTCAAGTGGAGTCCACCACACGTTCCAAGACTTCCCGCTCCAGATCCCGATCAAAAGCTAGATCTGACCGTAAAGGAAAGTCCACCTCACGCTCTCGGTCCTCACGTTCCAGGTCCAAGCCTAGATCTGAACAAAAAGTGAAATCCACTTCTCGTTCCAGGTCTAGATCGAAACCTAGGTCTGATAGTAAAGTAAACTCCACCTCTAGATCCAGGTCACGATCAAATCCAAGATCTGACCGTAAAGTGAGATCCAGCTCCCGTTCTAGGTCCCGCTCCATTTCCAGATCTGAACACCTGGCTAAATCTATTTCTCGCTCTAGGTCACGATCCAATCCAAGGTCCGATCACGATAAGCATGGTTCCTCGCGTTCACGCTCACGATCTAATCCTAGATCTGACCCTGGCATACACCGAGACTCACGATCTAGGTCTAGGTCCCATCCTAGGTCAGATGTAGCTGACAGATCAGATTTGCGTTCCCGATCCAAGTCACCAGAAAGATCTCTGTCTAAATCTCGTTCCCGTTCCCCCTCACCAATGCAATCCTGAACCTGCTTCAGCCTCACTTTGGAACTCTATCAAAGTTATGATTCTTTTATTATTTTTTTGTACATGTTTGTTAGTCGTAGCAAAAGTGATTGAAGTAAACAAAATACATTTGATGCTGTACATTTTTAAATGCCTGGTTGCGTGTCTAATTGTTTAATATGTGCTGGGCTTCATGAGTTTGGAATGAGTACTTCTAGATACGTAATGGTAAATTCACTTTCTTCGCTTACTCTCTTAAACACTCTGTTTCAGTGTATGCTGTCTAGTGGGAGTTTGCTAGTCTAGAGTCTTACATTTCAAGCATTTTGTTTGGGTTTTTTATTTCCTCACTCACTTTTGAACTTGCAAAGTTGTGAGAAGGTGATCATAAGACTCTTGACCTGCAGCGATCCATAGAAAAATACATACTAGATTTTCACACCTTAGTATTGTGACAATATTCCTGTTTTATATTGGCTCCTTTAACCATTGTTTTTTTTTTATTCTTCCTTTGCCACCTCTTCCATCTTGGAAAGTACAGTGATCCTGTTTCCATAAAATTTGAATAAAGACTATTTTTGCTTGACAACATTTAATTGTAGTCCTAGGCTTGCTATACGTTCAGATGTGTGACTTCATTTTTATATCCTCAGACCAGTTGTTGCCCTTCAATACCCGTTTTCCCTTTCTGACCCACAACCCGTTTGCGCTAATTGTGGGAGGTAGAGAATTGAAGTATCAATGCATCATTGCACAATATCTAAATTACATGTAAATATGGAGTTAAAGGGATTTGGGCTCATGAATACTTTTGGTAAAAGGCAAATTTCAGACAGGGCTAGTTTAGTTCACCTATTTAATGTGGTTGGGGCACTGCTAATTTATGTTGGTTGTGGTTTATAGGACTTTGACACTTGACGGGCGCCTGCCTTTGTAGGACCTACAAGCCATAGTAAGTTTTCATGCAAGTGCATCCTAAAAGCCATGCAGCAAAATGTGTTGACTTGCACCTGATAATAGTGTGGTGTGTGTGATACCCAGGCCAGTTTCCAGGGCCCGATTGAACTGGTCCAGGTGGTGCAGCAGGAGCTTCCACTCATTGGTTGTGAAGCTATAGAACACCAAAGTGCCTCAGAATGTTTACTCTCCAGATGGATGTTCTGTGCCCATTCAGAGAAGTTTGTAAGATGTGTTTTTGTCCTCGTATAGCCTGATTATTAATGAAGCCTCTGAGCTTCCTCCTCATTTATATGAATAAGGAGCCAACCCTGGGTAGAGAACGCAGAGGAACCGTGTCCGGACAGAGTTTGAGGGAAGAAAAACATGATTGCCTTGTCAGTTCCCCTCAGGCTTCAATCATCGGACAGTAGTGTTGGTAAAGTTAACCTGTGCCGGTTCGGTATTAACTCCTAACCACCTCTTCAGAGGGGACTATAGCTTGTCTCTTATTTGCTGCATTACGGCTCTTCTCTAGTTCATAGACCTAGAGAACGGATTTGAGCCGTTCTGCTTTGGATGGGCGGGTCGGGAGAACCCAGTATTTACAAATCGGCGTCCTACCCAGTAATATAAAAAAAGAACAGTAACTTATTGTCCAAATTCAGTTCAATTCCCGTCGCAGGATAAGTCCAAACATAAGCTTCGGGCTTACCTCTAGTGGCATGTGCAACAATTCTGATACAAATGTACAAACGTCTGTCCAGTAGCGGAGAATGGAAGGGCAGCTGAGAAACATGTGCAGGTCATCGGCCTCACTGAGTCCACAATTCTTGCAATAGGCTCCCATCGACCCCTTCAATTTCTATTGTTTCTTTTGGGGTCCAGTAGGCTCTAAAGAGACAAAACAAGTGATTTAGTCTAAGATAAGCTGACTTGATCACCTTTATATACTGTTAGAAAAAATACGTGCCATAAGTGTGCAACATTCGCCCACTCGGTTACTTTACCCCAGAGACTTGTTGGTACGTTGTCACCTTCATCTTGGGTGTCCATGATCATTTTGTACTAAGTGGCAACTACCTTCTGTTGGTGGCTCGTGATTAGATATTCTTCCTTGGATCCTCCTGAGCTTCCTTTGAAGATTCGGCCCAGCTCTGTATGTGCATGAACTGGAACCTGGACACTGAGAATTCTGTCAACTGTTGGAATTGAGTCCACAAACACAGCTGTCCTTCTTGGATCATCTGACCCCGTTCCATAATTCGACATTTCTAAGATTCTATGACCAGCTATCCTTCGGGAACTCTGGTGACCCTGAGGAATCCCATAGTGGGGCATATTTGCTTTAATTTTGGAGCTATGTTGCTTGTCCAATAGGTGCCCATAATTGAGCCGCGGCCTACGACATCTTCAGACCGACTTTCTTAAACTTCTGGTGACTAAATTTGTTCATGAAGCCATGCTGGCCTGTTCTCAACTCATCAAGCAGGGCCTCCCATAACTTTGTACTTCCCCCAACTTTGTCTGATTAAAGAAATCTAACCTTTTTTAACTGAAAAACCCAGGCAAATAGTTGAAAATCTGGGAAAGCGATGCCTCCTTTGTCAAAAAAAAATTCAGAGATTGAAAGTTTAGTTTGCTGTGTAGCTATTTGAACCATAAAGTCTGAACATGTAACAGAATCATCAAAAAGAAAAGCTAATTTGGGAAGTATCGACATTTTAACCAAATTGGCTCTCCCGAAGGTTGTTGATAGAAGATGAGACCATCTGGTTAACAGCCTATTAGTTTCAACCATAGCTTTCTCAAAGTTGGATTCCACCAGGTTATCTAATAAGTGGCTTACTTTTAGTCCTAAATATTTTATTTCTTGTATCGTGTAGTTCTCTATGGCATTCGAAACCATTACTTCTGTCTTACTCTGATTTGCCTCAGCCTGCAACCATCCTAAATTCTGTTAACTGTTCACAGGTCGCTACTGCTGGCTTCCGGTTTAGTGTGTAAACCATAATGTCGTCTACTTAAAGGGATTGTTTTTTCCACCAAGCACCACACACAAGGAATAATCTGTTGCTCCGTTCTAATTTTCTCAGCAAATGGCTCAATATATAAATTGAACAGTGTAGAAAGGGGACAACCGTGTCTTGTGCCCCTGGTAATCTTACAACTGGAAGTCAGGTTACCGTTCACCGAAATGCTTGCGGCAGGGGTCTAATATAATTACAATGCCAATAGCTCAAACTTTTCAAAAGGCGAAACCATTGCATTGTAAATGCTTGTTTACAAATCTCCACACATTCGGACCTAGATAGATGGGACTCCTGGAGAATAATCATTTGAGTGGGGACATCCCTCAAGTATTGAAATAATTCCCCTCTCCTTCTTCCCACTCTCAGTCCGTTAATATGCGTGGACAGAATTTGTATGTTATGACTAGGCATGCAGATTTTTTTTGGGGGGGGGCAGACTCTGAGATACCTACATTTCCAGGCAATGCGAATTTTTTAATATAAAACTCATACCCTCCCCTTTTCTGGCTCTCCTGGCCGCTTGGGCCCGTCGCGGCAGAGGGGAGTGAACCCCTTATAGAGAAGAGAGGAAAAAAATTCGAGAGCGGAAAAGGGCGAAAGAAACAATGGTGGGGGGGAGGGGGTCAACAGCACCCAACCCTCCTGTAGCGTCCGCTTTGACTTGTCTTTATACACTAGGGGAAGACCTGCTATTGAATGAAAAGTATTAAAATTATGATCCTTATTACTTCAGTGTTTCCAGCAGGGAATATGCCTCGTCGTGATCCGCTAGATTATACATTTTGTTTCCTATCACTCAAAGCATAGCTGGAAACGTTAGCTGGGCAGTTCACCTAACTTCCTGAACTTGTCCACTCTTCCCTAGTTCCCATTGTCTGGTTAGGGTTGCTTGCAACACATCTGGTCTAATGTTGAAGGAGAATCCATCTCCAGACAGCGGCCCGGCCTTTAACGCAGTGTTCAACCGTTTGTCTTGAATATGTTAGGAAGTTAGCTATAACTCTTCGCTGTTTGGATTCGCTGTGTCTTTCCTAGAAAGGGTCCAGTTTATCTTGGCTTTCTTTGAGCTAGTGTTTCAGGCTTAGTTCTTTCCTGTCTCGGGCGGTCTCTTCCTGCAGATCTGATACTGATGTTTCCAAAGCTTGTGTTCTTTGAGAGATAAAGGTTCAAGCTTTTCTGCCAACCCTTCACAGACCCCTTTGATTTCCTTTTGGTTGACTTGGAAAATTACAAACCCATTTTTCACTTCCTCTGCAAGTGATTTCATTATGTGCTCTAATGGACTTATTAGTGGGTTTGTTTTCCACTGGTGGTGTGGGGGCCATTGAATGGTCTCTCCCTCCTGTCACTGTCGTGGCCTTTTTCACCCCCCCCCCCTCCCCATTAAGGCATATGAGTCTTCTTCACTTGGGCCTTCTAGAGCTAGACATTGATATCTGTTAGGGGTCACAAGAATCTGACGCACCCTTGATACTTCCACACCAGCTTTCTCCAACACTTGTTCAGGGGGCATCTTGTCAGTCCTAACACCTTGATCCATGGATGAGGTTTCCCTGGTGGAAGTCAGTGTTTAGAGGTTTTAAAGGGAGGGGGGGAGGGGGTCCCTCCCACACTCAGAGTTCCTTCGGGAATCGCCTCCTGTAACTTGAAATATGACCTCAAGGATGGACTGATTCTTAGATTCTTTAGCTTTTGATAATGGGCATTCCTGAGTTTGACCTTTGTAGAGGGGGGCTTTGGGGAGGGACTGTGCCTCTGCTCTTAAAATACCATCCCCTTCACCCTGTGATGACACTATGGGAGTACAATTAGCCTCGGGCCCTTTTAATTTTTGCCTTTACCCAGGCTACATCTGGCTCTTTCTAGCCGAATGCCCTGCCTGTGATAAAGTTACCCCAAAGGTTTCCACGCTTCTTAGCAAATACTATTAGGCTTATTAGCCTTTTGATTTTTTTCCCTTTCATTAGCCAGAAAGAGTTTTCATTCCTACCTGAGATTCCTTCTGGAGAGGTGATGTGCAGGCCCAGCTGCTCGCCCGCCCTCCTCTGCGAACTCTTTTGTGCTACAGGCCCCTCCTCTCCGGTCCTGTCCTGGCATGTCCCTTGAGGTCTTGTCCTCCCAACAGTGGCAAGGGCTTAACTCTGCACTCGAGCTGCTTCCTGCAATACTCTGGGTGACTCCCCAAGCCTTCACCATTCTGTTTGCTGCTCTTTCCCAAAACAAGCAGTCCTCTTCAACACTCCGCTGTAGGAAGGCTCCCATTAACTCTGGTGCTCTGCCCACCCCTAACAATGCCAAGGCGCTTCGCCGACATGGCTAATCTCTCCGATAAGGGCCATTGATTCACTTGATGTTTTTGTTGCATAGTTTTTTAGGGCTTGTGGCGTTAGCGTTAACCGCGGTCTCGCCAGAGACCCTTTTGTCAGCGACGCAGCTTTCCAGGAGACAGTACCTGGCGGCGCGCATCTACTCTGGCAGAAGGCGATTTGAGCGTGCCACACGCACGAGAACGCGCTCGCTGTGGCCAGCTCCTGTCTCCTGGAAAGCTGTAACACACAGCCACACCTCCCCCTGCTTACGCATGCGCACAGTCACACACACGAGCGCACCTACACGCACACATACATACAGAGACCCCTGCCCCCCACACATACACACATGCGCACCCCCTCCAACTAAGCCCCAATTACCGCCACTCCGGACTTCTGCATCCTCCGCGGGGCTCTCCCTCGGGCATGGGAGCCCCGCGTCACCAGCACTGCTTTTCTGCCCTGACACTCCGTGTGCGCGGGCTTCCAAAGACGGAAGTCCCGCCCCACGGCAGGTTTCGTTTTTGCTTACATCTTGTTAATGGACTTTGACCGCTGCTGAGGAAACAGACATTTTGGTGTGCAGCACATCAACCTGGCCCGGTCTGGGACCGCCGTACCCATTTTACAACACACAGATCGGAGCTCCAAGCACGAAGTGTATAAAGGCCCGAGGCGACTGCCCTGTCACTGCCAAAGCAGAGCGCGGCCGTTTCCGGCAGAGGAGGCCATCCTTCATGCTGTACCCAAAGGCAGGAGTAAGGCCGCACTGTCAGTGAGTACCACTCAATCTGTGATAATCAACTTCGGTTATTTGCATTGCTAAGAAACAGCAGAAGTGTGGTATGAGGCGCTATATAAACACAACACTAATATTGATAAGTGAATCTGCCGAATGTGAGATTAGCTAGTTAATGTGTCTCTATTTCTAAGGACAGCGCATGGTGTCAGTAGTGTGCCCATGTATTAATCTGAGCACCTCAGGTTTCACCATATATATCTGGAGGCTCTTGTGTAGCTTTCAAAAAGCTCCTGTCCGAGTCCCAGCAATCCTCTGGGAACTAGAGTACGCTTTTCCAGTGACCAGCACTGCTTTTAGTATTTATATATTTGTGTTTTATTTCCATCACACTAAACATAGCTCACGGGGGCACTTCGCAGCGCTAGGGAGCAACCGACTGGCTCCGTAGTCAATCCGTGTAATAGATACAATATTAGCAGCATCATTTCTGTGTTTACAGCCATAAACTCAGTAAAAGATGCGTGCACTGTTGCCTCGTTGCAAGAGGTGCTCGCAGCGGCTTCTTCCAAAGCAGGAAGGACTGCACTGCCACTGACGTGATACCTGAACATTAAACTTGCCTCCTTTTTGGGACATCATCGTTCTTCGTCCTGGGGTTGACTAGGGAAGAAGCGAATTAGAATGTCAGCCAACCCCTAGTGAAGTCCTGTGACCGCATGGTCCTTGCAAGCACCGGGGAACTGGGCAGGCGCTGCGTCGCCAGAACACCTGAGTAGCCTGAACATTTTATTAAAGGGGAGGAGATGTGTGCGGTGTATCAACTGTGCTGATGTGAAATCTTGTCTCGGTGCTCTAATCCCAGCGCGAAAAAATGTGCCTGGGTAAATGTTTGTAGTTTAAGCACCCCCTCACCCTCACACCCCCTCGCCCTCACCCCCCCACTCACCCTCACCAGCATAACAAAACATAGCATAACAAAACATAGCACAGCATAATAAAAAAGCACAGGATAGCAAAATATAGCATAGCATTATTATTCCCAACTCTCCTTATTATTGAACAACATCTGACAGTTTGCAAATAATCTTTATACACCAATTCAGAGTTTTCGGAAACATTTATGCAACGCATTGTCATACACAATGCCAATAACTAAATTTTTAATGCTGCGAGCCCTATTGCATTGTAAATGCTTGTTTTAAAACAGTTGGTTGCATGTCAGAAGCGCTGCGTAGAACAATTTGCTGCCACTCACTCATCGTGCCACCTCCTGGCTCACGCCGACAGATGCACGGGCAGCTGCTAGCTGTCTGACATGTTCTCCTGCATTATCCCGATGATTCTGACCCGTTGGTAAGATGTGTTCTCTGAACACATTATAGACCTGGCTAAAGAGCCATCACAGTTAAATGTGTCTATAGATGGATTCAAGATGACCATCAGCATCAACCTGTAACCTGAGATCAGCCTTATTTCACATACCTTATAATTTAGCATTTAATACTTCCAATTAGGTCAGGGACATGAAGTCTTCAGACATAGTAGTCCGGGAAAGTCAGTAAAATGCCAATCTAAATTGGGTGCTTAACTTGCTGTACATGTATTTTTATTCAGTGGAGAACTACACAGCTGCAATTGTTAACCATGTTTTTTTGAGTACTTGGTAGTACTTTTTTTTGCAGTGTGAATCTTCTGGGTCTATATGTGCATTATTCTGTCATCTAGTGGTTTGGAATATGAAAATATATATCTATATTTTTTATATTCCAAATGAACATAATGAATCCTTTTCAATGGCAAACAGCACTTTGAAAATACAATGGACGACACAGCTCACATTATCAGTTTTTTTTGTTGCTGCAAATTCCATAGGGGCTTTGCGGTTTAGGGGTCACAAGAGGAGAGGAGCTGCCCACATAAGGCAAAGAGGACGCTTCCACTTCACAGCAGCCTCTCCAACAAGCAAGCCAACTACAGGGAACAGCACAGCAGTGGTAATACCAGGGACCAGAGAGGCAGTCTTGTGCGGGTGTACAGGAGGCCGGGTACAACCATCCAGAGGCACGAGTCCTGCAAACAAGTGACACCCGCCCCCATACAGAGGCACAGCCACAACATCAATTGGGGGGGAGAATTGGGATCATTATCCAGGAGTAGATAGGTCATGTCTAACCAATGGATTCTCGCAATCATCCAACATGGATATTGTACAGAACTACTAAGACAACATCCACTCCCAAAGATGGGGACCATAGGAAAGAAAATGGAAAAGTCATACCCATGACAGGAGTTGAGTTGTTGATGAAAGGGGCAATAGAAAGCATGCAACATCTTGCTTCAAAAGTTGGGCGTCACCAACAACAACCCCCACCCCCCCAGCGTAAATACATTCTTGTGACGTCTTTATGAAGTCACTCAATTACTAGAGGCAGACTACATTGTGCAAGTAAGGCCTTTTAGGTCTATTGTTGCATAGTTATAAACTGCAGAAAGAAGTTTCTATGCTTTGTAGTAGACAGAACACTACCAAATCGGAGTACTACCATTTAGAATACATTCTTCACCCAGGGTGTTCTCAAAATACTTAGCTGTTGTATCGGCACACTAGAAGAAAGGGAATACATGTGTACCCTTACATAGGTGACTGGCTGGTAAAAGGTGTCCCAGTAGCATCAAAATGGTGATAAAAACACTCCACAGACTAGGTTTCTAAATAAACACACATCTCACCTACACCAGAGAAGGAGATAATCTTCCTTGGAACAAGAATCAATACAGTGGTAGCCAAGTATGCCCCTGTTCGAAAAGTCCAAGTGATGACACTGCAATGTCAAGTGTTAAGCTGTGATATTGAGAACAGTGAGGAAGATGCTAGGCATTATGACTTCCTGCATTCTAATAATTCGATATGCATGGCTGTACATTAGATCAATCCAGGAATGGATTCAGAGCCAATGGTCCCAAGCAACAGGGAGTTGGGTAGATCTAGTGGTTACATGGAAAGTGCAAGAGGCAATGGCCTGGTGGTGCATCACAGTTGGTGGAACTTTTTTTTTACTTTCACCTTTGACCGAAATAGTCACTGGGAAGCACACAAGTGACTAGAAGCCAGAGGGTCTGCAAACCAGAGGAAGTGCGAACACATAAATACACTTGAACTAGCCGCACTAAGTCATGGGTCAACCCTTTTAAACAATAGTGATTCAAGTGGACAATTCAATGTGTGAATCTTCTATAAATTCAATATTCATGCTATGTATAGTTCCTTCAAACTTTACTGATTTAAATACAGTTTTTACATTGTCATTCCCAATGCATTTAGGACAACATATCCACCTTGGAAATATTTATATAACTTCTAGAAAGTTTAACAAAAATGTTAACGTTGAAGGACACAAAACCGATGACCAAAAAACTTCATCTGGTTAAAGAAGGATTGAATCCCTCCATGCATTAACAAGTACAATGATAGTTATAGGCCACAGAAAGTTAAAAATTAGAGAAGTCTCTTTAAGCATGAGTAAGGGAGTAATGTAACAATTGAGCTACTTTCTCCTCCATCTTGTGAGTTGCAGCCTACCTGTGCCCAGATTGCAGCGAGCAGAGTCCAGGAAGTGGTAAGTAGGCAGACTAGTGCTATCTCTTTCCTAAAAAAAAATTCAATGATTTTCCCTACCTGTGAGTGCATCATCTTATTTTTTTCTTTTAAAATGTCTTTGCCTGTTGTTGTTACAGTTTAAAATTGTAGTTTTAACCTGCCACTGATTGCATAATTTATCCCATGTTTTTGTGTTTAAACTTGTGGTTTTTCCTGCCCGTGAGTGCTTCCATTTAACCTGTTGAATTGTGGCATTTGCAGTCCAAACTCTGTAGTTTTTCCCCTCTCCTTCTCTGTGTCTATCCGTTTTTCCCTCCAAATGTCTAATTTACTCTGTGCTAAGACCTGTATGTTAAGCAGTGCATCCCCCCCCCCTGCAACCATTTTGTGTTAAGTCAGTGAAACCAGCCCCCTCCCTTTCCCCCTGAGACAGCACTAGAGGGGAGTAAAGTTTTATACAATAGTGTTGTTAGAGGACAAGTTTGTTAGGGCCTTACCTACAGAAGTCCAAAGTGTGGTTTGAGCCTGTCTGTCTCCTAGCAGATTTCTGAATAGAGGAGCAGCTTCCAACTCCCTGGCCAGCAAATCTTGTCTGAGGTAGCTGGGACCTTATATAGTCCGATATTGTTTGGTACATGTGTACACTGATTTGTAGTTGTATCTGATGCTTCTGTTGGGTTAGGTTTACTGTCCTCATTGGTTGGGGATTTGAGGGTTCTGATTGGTTTCTGGGTCTGTGATTCAATCAATGTAGGGTTAGGACTAGGATTTCTATTGGAAGTAGGGACTAGGGCTTCCTGTGTTATTGGTGTGTGTGGGACTAGAGATACGCCTTTAATTGGAAGTAGCGATTAGGGCTACTGGTGTTATTGGTTGCTAGACTATGTGTGGGACTAAGAGTAGGGTTAGGCTTTCTATTGTAGGTAGGGACTAGGGCTTCCTGTGCCATTGGTTGCTTGGACTAGGGTTGGTGTCTACTGGTACGGCAAGTGCCTCTATCGGACGTAGAGATCAGGGTTTTTTAAACTGATTGGGTGCTTGGACTAGGGCTAAGATTGGATGTGGTCTCCTATTGGTTCTAGATTTTAGGGCTAGTGTTGTGATTGGTTAGTGGTGGGGCAAGGGTTCCCCATTAGATGAAGGGGTCACCTGACTACCAGGGCTATAAAAGGCCAAGGCTTAGGGAGTCTCAGCCCGGGTGTTGAGGCTAAGGCTGGAGAGGACAAGGGTGAGTGCCTGTTTGAGCCTGTTCAGGACCTGGGCCAGAAATGCCGCCCATTTTCCCTTTCATTAATCCCATCCTATGTATGTGTCCCTCTGTATATAAGCATTTATTTCACTATAGATGTGTACCTATCATGTGTATTGCTTTGTCTAAACATGTAGAATAATTGTGTTATAAAAACAAAACAAAAAAATTCATCTTTGGTCTACATGTACTTGCTTCCATTGTGCATCTATGTACCTCCATGTACTTGGATCTGTGTGTCTGTTACTTTTCTCCTGAAAAAGCATATCCAATGAACTACCCTATTTCTCGTCCGCTACCTCTATCAATATCTTTAATCTGCATATACTTACCTAATTTATGCATCTATATACTTTCAATGCACTTATGGATCTGTATATTTATCACTTTCTTCTAATTTGGCATTTCCAATGCACTACCCTATTTTGCAGCCTATACTTTTCTCAATATATCTTCTAGCCCAACTTGCCGATTCATCTCAAACTTCTTTCTACTACTCTTTCAAATGCATTACCATATCTCTCACCCTATACATCTATCATTACATCCTCTACCCCCACTCTCTTATTAATCCCAAACGCCATACCACTTCTATTTTCCTCAAAATATCCATTTCTTGACTCCTTCTCTACCCCTCCTTGCATCATCTGACACTTCTTTTACTATACTGATCTCCCAAAACAAACCTTTCTAACCTCTTCCCTCTGACACTTCCCCTCCAAAAAAAACCTTTTTACTCCTCCAAAAATCTCCTCCCACTGCTATGACCTAAAAAAAGAAATCCTTCACTCTTCTATCCCTCCGCTATCCTTTTCTATCAAAATAAGACTGACATGATCACTGCTCTAATTTCATATTCCACTATATTAATTCACCACTAATCCTTATGGGATTCTAGAGTAAAGTGCTACTCGCCAACAAAGCGTTTAAACACCTCATCAGGGTTACAAGCGCTATATTATTAATGGAAACCTTTCTCCCTTTTTCACCCCTCCCCAACCCAAATAACTGACTAACATATCCACCACTCAAGTTACCTCTTATTTCACTATACTAATTTTCAACACTAATCCTTTATGGGATCCGGAGTAGCCTGCTACTTGCCAGAAAAGTGCTTCAACGCCCCATCAGGGGTAGTAACAGGCGCTATATGAATGCAAACATTTCTTTCCCTTCTATCCCTCCGCTATCCTTCTCGCTCCAAATAACTGAATAAAACCACCGCTCAAGTTACTTTCGTATTTCACCATACTAATTCACCACTAATCCTTTATGGGTTTCCGGACTAGAGTGCTACTCGCCAAAAAAGCGCTTCACCACATCCGGGGTAAGAAGCGCTATATAAATAAAAAACTTTTGTTCGAGGCATGCGGGCTGCTGAATTCATATCTGTGCATAGATCGCCGCCTAGTGTTGGGTCCGGATGATTGCACGTTGTTGTCCTGGAAGAGTCTTCGAAGTATCACAAGATAGGTGGCTCTTCCCCTGGACTACAGTGCGCATGAGCATCCTCTCCATCCTCAGATAGTTTTATTCCGCCATTGGGTGCGGATGTATCTTCCTTTACTCAAAGTTCGGAATCTAAACTACACTTTCTAGCGGCCAAAAGGCCTCCGCGATCGTCAGTGTTGTCTCGAATCGGTGCCGACAGCTTCTTTACAAACTTTAACCAACTTGGAACGTCGAATCGGCCCGCGGGCCTTCTCGGTGCCACGCGCCCAGTCGTCGATGGAACGGAGCCCATTCAAGAGATGCCCTCTATGTAACTCCAAGTACCCACATATCGATAAACACCCTGTATGTAACAAGTGTTTATCTCCTGAACATGATGAGTCCGACTGCCTAGCCTGTGCCCAGTTCCGTTCAAAAAAGACACTTCACTCGACGGGCCGCTAGACTAACCATGCACAGACAAGCGCCAGAGCCAGAAAATATCTTCGGCGATGAAGACGATATTGTCGAGGCAGAAGAATACGAAGAACAGTCGGATCAAGAATCTGAGCATGACTCCGACTACTACATCGACGAGGAAGAAGACATTGTCGAGGTAGGGGACGACTAACAAGGGATTTGAGCCGTAGGGGACGACTCCAGTGACGAAATGGGCCCAACCGTAACTACGCCGCCCTTAACGTTCACCTCCACAGTTTCACAGGCTCATGTCGAGGCATCGCCACAAGGCCTTAGCCAAGATCTCCAAAGACATTCTATAGCCACGCAATACAGCCCGGCTAAGAATATTACTACAGAGCCATCGGATCAACAAGCTCTGAGATTGGTGACATCGAAACCAAAAGTAGTGGAACACAAAACTAAACCGAAACTCATTGACTACACGGTCTTCGGACGACACTACGTCGATCCATCGGAGTCGAGGCTGAAGAAGCTCGTCGACAACACAGTCTTCGGGCCAAACTATATCGAACCTTCGGCATCGAACACAAGGGTCGTAGAACCGAAAACAAGCGCCCCGGAATCTACTCCAAAACAAAGAGGCGTTGAACCGAAAACATCGGCACCGATGGCCGAAATAACAAAAAAGGGACTCGTTCCAAAGAAGTTTGTTGAACACAAAGAAAGAGGCGACAAATCGATTGCTATGCAAAAGAAAACCATCGAGCCAAAAAATATCGAACCGAAAAAGGGAGTCGTACCTACATCAAAGGGCGTCCATTCAAAATCATCGGTTCCAAAATCAACACAAGTACACAAGGCCGTAATCGAACTGAAAAAGACTGTCAAAGGCCTCGGCTCCGAAGAAGCAGGCACCACCGAAACAGACTAGTACCACAAAAGACCATCGGACCGATTAAGTTTGTCCTCCCACCTTCCTCAAAGACAAAGGCGGTCGATCCCAAAAGCGGCGTCGAACCAAAACAACGACATTGGCAAAACCACACAAATCTGCTGAACAGGAGGTCTTACATCCAGACCCTGAATCAGTTGAACAATCAAAACTCTATATTGATCATAACTCTGGCAAACTCACTCTCTACAAGAGGAAAATCAGACCAGAAACTGGGAAGGAGACCTTCACTATACCACTTAAAAAGAAAAGGGACTGTTCTACATCACCTATTCTTTTTGAGCCTATTCAGCCAGAAAGGCCACATACATATTCTTATACACCCACACACTCAGATGAAGAGGTGGATGAGGAATATGATCAGGAATACGGCTACCCAGTAGACGCTGACCAAGACAGTCGCACACAACCATGGGCTGACCCACTACAACCTGGTGACTCACAACCCATTCCTGATACACCTGCATACCCTGCTAGGCCATCTCCTACAGAGGACACAGCTGCTTTTAATTCATTAATAGAAAGAGCAGCAAGTCATCACAATGTGGACATGCATGCAGACCCTGTGGAGGAGGATTTCCCGTTCGACACTTTTGCCACATCAGAAAGAACAGTTAAAACACTGCCTATGTTAAAGGGGGTGCTTAAACATGCAGGAGACATCTTTAAAGACACCACTAGGGCAAGGGTTATTAACCCAAGAATTGAGAGGAAATACAGGCCAGCGCCACTAGACCCTACATATATTAAGGGACAACTGCCTTTGGATTCTTTAGTGGTAGCTAATGCGCGTAAACGTGCAAACTCTCAAACAACTGGGGAAGCTTCGCCTCCCGACAAAGAATCAAAAATCTTTGAGGCATCAGGGAAAAGGGTAGCCGCACAGGCGGCTAACATATGGAGAATATCTAACGTGCAAGCCCTGTTGGCTAGGTATGACAGGGCACACTATGATACCCTAGAAACACTTTTACAGCATTTACCGGATGCTTGCAAAGAACAGGCTGAATAATTAGTACAAGAGGGAAAACTTATCACTAACGCCTCAATTAAATGTGCCTTAGATGTAGCAGACACAGCTGCCAGGTCTATTAACACTAGTGTTATGATCAGGAGACATGTGTGGCTACGCATTTCTGGTTTCAAAAACGAGGTACAAACCACTTTGTTAAACCAGCCAGTTAATCCTGACTACTTATTTGGTCGAGGTGTAGATACAATACTGGACAAAATGAAAAAGGACACTGACAGCTAAATCGATGGGAGCCCTACAGTCACAACAACATAGAGGCTCCTTTCGTCGCTCAAACTACAGAGGTGCTGCAAGAGGCAACTCATCACAGCAGACTACAAACTATAAAGGGAACACACAAACCACCTATAATAAAAACAATAGAGGTGGATACCGCGGCAATAACAACAAAGGCAGAGGACGAGGGAACAACACCACCAGATCCTCTGCCAATACAAAACAGTGACTCTTTAGCGCTACCCCCAGACCATATAACACCAGTTGCGGGACGATTACAACATTTCCTACCAGTCTGGCAAAACATCACTACAGACAAGTGGGTAAGGCAAATTATCCGAGATGGCTATTGCCTTGAGCTAACCTCCACACCACCCAACTTTCCTCCAAAACACCGTCCTATTTCCGTGGAACACCTCAACTTATTGCAGCAAGAAGTTATCAGCATGCTACAAAAAGGGGCCATCGAGCTAGTACCATTAGAACATCAAGGTACAGGGGTATATTCACTATACTGCCTCATCCCCAAAAAGGACGAGTCTCTCAGACCAATATTGGACCTCAGGCCCCTAAATCATTACATCTTATCTGAGCATTTTCATATGCTCACTCTACAACAAGTGTTACCTGTTGCAGCAAGGAGACTTCCTCGCAACATTGGACCTCAAAGATGCATATTTCCATATCCCAATACATCCTGCTCACAGGAAGTATCTCAGGTTTACGCTACTAAATCAACATTACCAATTCAAAGTAGTTCCATTTGGTGTAACAGCTCCGAGAGTGTTCACAAAATGCCTAGCAACAGTGGCTGCACATTTGAGAAGACAACATATTCACGTCTATCCCAAACTGGACGACTGGCTCATACAAGCAAAGTCAGCCCAGCAGTGTGCCAGCCACATGTCAAAAACGATTCACCTACTGCACAGCCTGGGGTTCACGTTGAACTACCAAAAATCTCACCTTCAGCCATCCCATGTACAGCAGTACCTGGGAGCAACAATAGATACTCTGTCAGCAAAAGCATACCCAAACGCTGCAAGAATAAACAGTATGCAGCTACTAATCCAAAAGTTCAAGCCCCAACACTCGCTCTCTGCCCGAGTGTTTATGCAACTCATAGGCAGGATGGCCTCGTGCCTCTTCATAGTCCCTCACGCCAGACTACACATGCGTCTGCTACAAGAGTGCTTAGCACAGCAGTGGAACCAGGCTCAAGGACAATTGAAAGACCTAGTGTTGGTGACCAGTCGTGCATACAACTCTCTGCATTGGTGGAATCCACAAAACCTTTGCAAGGGCCGACTGTTCCAGGAGCCTGTACCACAGATAGTGTTGACAACGGACTCATCTCTCATAGGATGGGGAGCCCACGTCCTTCATTACACAGTGCAGGGCCTATGGACAACACAACAAAAGAAAATGCACATCAACTTGCTGGAAATGATGGCAATTTTTCAGGCAATAAAAGCGTTCAAAGTACATTTATGCAACAAAGCTGTGTTAATCCGCACGGACAACATGACAGCAATGTACTACATACAAAAACAGGGAGGAACACACTCTCCACAGCTATCACATCTGGCACAAAGCATGTAGAAGTGGGCCATACAAAGAAACATTTTTCTCATGGCAGAACACCTGCAAAGACAACCAAGTAGCGGATCTGCTCAGCAGACGCAGCCAACAGCTGCACGAGTGGGAGATTCATCCCACCGTGCTCCAACCATACTTCTAACAATGGGGACAACCAGAGATAGACCTGTTCGCCACAAAGGAAAACGCAAAATGCCAGTACTTTGCCGCCAGGTTTCCGCAGTCGCAGTGCAATGCGATATGGATGAACTGGTCAGGCAGATTTGCGTACGCTTCTCCCCCAGCACCGTTAATACCGCTAGTGGCACGCAAACTACGCCAGCATTCACGGACACTAATCCTGGTTGCTCCAACATGGGCCAGGCAACCATGGTACACAACGTTCCTAGAACTTTCTGTGGTGCCTCATCAAAAACTGCGGCTAACGCCCACTCTATTCACTCAGAGCCATGGCGACATACAGCACCCAGATCCGCAACAACTGAACCTTGCAATCTGGCTCCTGAAGTCTTAGAGTTTGGGTACCTAAACTTACCTCCTGACTGCATGAACATCATCAAGGAGGCAAGAAAACCTACAACCAGAGCTTGTTACGCAGCAAAGTGGAAGCGTTTTGTCATTTACTGCAATAACAATTACATAAACCCACTAGATGCTTCCACGCAAAATATAATTTGCTATCTTTTGCACCTACATCGTTGCAATCTAGCTATTCATCTATAAGAATACACTTAGCTGCCATTGCAGCTTATCTTCAGAACAGACAGCATCTTTCGCTGTTCAGAGTACCTGCAATTAAGGCATTCATGGAGGGACTCAAAAGAATAATCCCCCCCAAAACACCCACCTTCACCTGTCTGGAACCTTAACATCGTCTTAACCAGACTAATGGGACCACCATTGCATTCATGCGACTTACAATTTTTAACATGGAAGGTGGCATTTCTAGTGGCAATTACTTCACTTGGAAGAGTTAGTGAGCTACAAGCCCTAACTATTCAAGAGCCATTCATCCAGCCGACACTCACCTCCTCCCTCACACGTAGAGGAGCGAAGTACTACTGCTGATGCCTGACTCTAAGATGGTGAACTGCACATCAGAAGCCCTCACTGCCAGACAGGTAAAACAATTGATTACCAGTGAATAACTGGGGCCAACGTGCAAGCAAATAACCCCCCAGACTTGCCCATGTGACTAAGGATGTGAAAGAGAAAGCGGTCAACAGCCCAGACATAGGTTTGCGTTCTGCGCCATAAGTGCCTAGTCTGCTCCAGTGAACTATCGGATGTTAACCCCATTTGAACGCTACGGCCAGAATACAAATATGATCGTCAGTGTACAACGATGCCGATCTTAAGGTTATTGGGCGAATCGTAGTTACACACCCATGTATTATTCCTACGCTATCTGCCTACAAGCGGGTCAACCAGCACTACTACATTGTCTCCTGGGTGTGAATCAAATCACTGCAGCTTGCCCGTGGTAAATCGCTCAGAAACATAAGAGTTACCAGGAACACAGACCTCTCAAGCGCAAGACTGGGAGTAGCGTATCATCAACCTCCATATCCGCTACCACAGCCAGCCGCTTCGCAGCTCAGTACCTTCCTACCTTTACAGTGATCCAATCCGACAATGGCGGACAGAGAATCCAATCATAACAAAAAGGTTCATCCAGAGTCTTCCATCTCAGACACGCCTATTAAGAACTGGGGAGACGTGGCTGGTACTCTACATGATTCTAAAAAAGCTGGCAGACGTCCACGACCTAGCAAAGTCCACGAAATGTAACACCGATTCTATGCAGCTCGAATTTACTGCGATCAGGGCTGACATGAACACTTTGAATCTCCGCCTCGATGAAGCAGAACAAAGAATTAGTGACACCGAAGACAGATCCACAACCAGCGCTAAAATAATACAGCGTCTCCAGACAACCACAAGCGACCTCGGACGCCAAGCTACGGAGTTGGAGGATCTGAATAGGAGAGGCAACGTGCGCATCTTCGGGGTCCCTGAGAACTCCGTAAAAGATGCTGAATCGTGTGTATCATTCCTGGAAGCGTGGATTCCATCTGTTACGGGGATAAAGTTCCAGCATGGGCTAGAGCTGGATAGGGCCCATAGAGTGCCAACCTTTGCACAACGCACGTCGAGAGGCCCCCGTCCTCATATGTAAACCACTCGGGTACCAGCACGCGGAAGCTATCCTACAGTACGCCAGAAAAAACCAACACATCGTCTGGGAAGGTAACTGCATTATATTAACCCAAGATTACTCCAGAGAAACGGAATTGCGGAAAGGCTTCCTGTCACTTCGTGAGAATCTACGGGCGAGAGACATCCAGTTTTCCTTTGCAGGCCCAGCAAAATTCAGGATCACAGACCATGGTCGGACACATTTCTTCTCCAACCCACACGACTTGACATGTTACCTAAATGGCTCGCCACAACAAGAAATGGACCTATCTGGAGGCCCTTCTTATAAAAGAAAACCGGAACCCCAAGACAAAGGTAGCCTGGATTGACTATGGCTTTATTTCCCTTCAAGGCCCTGACAGGTCGACCATTCCTCCAATTGGTTTCACCATTTCAGGTTGTCACAACTGTAAGACCGGTGGTGCTTACCCATCAGCGCTGCCAGAATGTCTACGATCACGTCCTCCATGTCTGGTCTGCCAAGTTACGTCCTGCATAGGGTGATGTTGTTGTCCTCCTACTGCTTTTATACCTGGTAGCCGTTTTACCAGTTTTAGCCGTTTTACCAGTGTCATCAGTATGTCATCAGTTAAAGCCAATCACCGTCTTACCGCCTCACCTGGTTACATTGGACTAAGTCCAGAAGGGATGCAACGTTAAGGGCTAAGAACTCTCTCGGAGTAGCCGACTCTTTGGTGTAACCATAAGTGCCTGTACACATTCTGTAGTTAAGTAAGGGGACGCCAGAACGTAGCTATACGCTGTCCTATCATCCCTAATCAATAACTCACAGGTGGGGTTCCTAAGACACCGACTATCAAATGACAATACCAGACTCCTATGCCATGTACTGGAGAGATCGAAAATCTCAAATGCCCCAGCGGTAGCAATCACCCTTGATGCAGAAAAGGCATTTGATACAGTGTCGTGGCCCATTCTGCGCCCATGCATGTATTTAACCTGGTTGACGCATTTATAGACATGGTTATGGCTCTTTATGCCTGCCCTTCGGCTAGGATTGCCATTAATAGTTCGCTCTCAGAGCCTTTCCAACTGGAACAAGGGACCCGACAAGGTTGCCCATTATCTCCCGCTCTTTTCCTGCTGGCTTAAGAACCACTCCTTCGCGACATACAACAAAATAACAACATTAGTGGAATTGCCTTTGGAGATAGGACCGTAAAACTCGCAGCTTATGCGGACGACATATTGATAGTCACTGAACGACCAGAGACCTCTATACTCTATAGAATCCTACTCCAATCACTCGGGGTACAAGCTGAACCGAGATAAATCGGAAGTGAAACCCCTCAACATTTCCACTTACAAAGAAACTTTAGGCACATCAGGATTAGTCTGGCAAAACAAATACATCAAGTACTTAGGAATAGAGTTTGGCGGCTCCATCATCGAGACCCTACAGCACAATGAGACCCTGACTCTCGAAAAAATTAAATATCTAGAAGGCTAGTCACCCCGCTTCATCACTTGGTGGGGCAGACTTAAGACGATCAAGATGATGATTACTCCGCTAGTAAATTACCATGCTCCCCTTGTTGCTGTCCCAGGAGTTCCACAATAAATTAGACAAGACTTAATAATATCATCTGGAAAGGAAAAAAGGCATGTATTAGTCTTCAGAAACTAAGACTAGATAAATCCATAGGTGGAGTCAATCTCCCCGACTTTAAAAGATATCAAATAGCCTTCGCTAAACAGGGCTCCTATTGGCTGTCCCCCCCCCCCCTCCCCTCCCCCCCCCACCACCCCTGTGAACTACTCACCGGTGTGGTTAGATATTGAAAAAGCTCTCCTGGAAGGAATCCATCCCATATCGATCCTCTCAATGAAGGTGCATCAAATCCCCTGCTCGAAACCCATATTTCTTAACACCAAGCTAGCCTTACTCAAAGTAGACAAATTGCTAGATGCGACAATAAGAAAATCTAGATGGAAATCGATCTGGAGAAACCCTATGATCACATATAAAGATAAACCATTATTTAACCTATCCTGGATTAAAAAGGGAATCCTTTTACCCCACCAACTCTGACAGCGGGTACCCTTTGTCCTTAGCAGAAATCCAGTCAAAATTCGGGATCAATGATTCTGATTTTTACTATTTCCTAAATATAAAACCAGCCATTACAAAAGCAGGTTTAGCTCCCTCTCTCCCGGCCCTCCCCTCATTTCTCGCCACATTAAACAGACTAGGACACCAGGTCTCAAGGTTATATAAAGTGCTGAGTCCACAGTCCTCCAGGTTGACTGACTAATCTACGCAGTTTTGGTAATCTCTCGCATCATTCACCATCTCTGAACCGGAGTAGTCCTTAACGTGGAGATCCTGCATGATCCATAAAATAAGCCCTACGTTATCACAAACCAAGTTCTGGCTCATGCACAGAGTCTACTGGACGCCTGCTCGACTGTATGCCCACAAACTCTGCCCTGGTGCATTTTGCTGGAATTGCAAGCGGGCGGAAGGGGATCTGGACCATCTCATCCTCCAGTGCGACTGCGTCTCAGCATATTGGGACAGGGTATTTGATTTTATCCATAAAGTATTCACTATAACACCTACTAAGGAACTTCCCTATCTTGTTATTGGCTTTACTAAGGAATCCCAAATTCCTGAATTGGACAGAGCCCTTCTAGATCTTCTCAATTGGAAAGACACCAAAAAGGCAAGCTATGCATGCTGGTTAAACTGGGTGATTAACCTCCGAGGGGCAGACAACATTACTCTCCAAAACACTCCATGGCGAACCTCGCAAAGAAAATTGTGGAACTTCTTAGATATTTACTTCGAAACTCATAAACCTCCGTGAACTCACCAACTCTTTGAATCTCAACTGCTCCCGGGGCCCCGGTATACCACATAGAACAAGTATTCCATGGTCTGAAGTGCTCAGGTCAGTTCCGAGTTGCCACAACGTGGTGCACCACCCACCTTCTCGTCTCTACTCTAGACTTTTCTTTCCCTTTTCTGCTTTCTCTCTTCTTCCTACCTTTACCTATCCTCTCTTCCTCTCCTCTTTTTCTCTATCCCCTTAGAAATATAGCTCAATGAGATGTATCCTGATGATATAATACGTGCTTTTATAAGCGCATACATTGATACTATGTTCACAGCATCTCTGATCTGTTATACTGAAATTTCCAATAAAAAAACTTTTGAAATGGAGAATTTGCAGACAAAAAAAGACTGCGTTACACACTAAAAAGGATAGGTTACGTGCTGGACTAGCATACCGCTTTATCATTTAGAAATAAAAAACAAATTGTTAAGCTTCAACCTTCCTGGTGACAATGTTGATTTTCTTTTTTTTTTTTAGTTTGTGAATTAACATTTTTACCAAGTTTCTCAGGTGGGGGTTCCTGGCTTCTTTAGTGGTTCACTGGGGGTAAATAGAAATAAAGAGGTTAAGAACTGCTGATCTAGAGAAGGCTATCACCACTGCCACATACATCAACCATAGGCTAGCATACAAACTGGGTTTGCAGGGTCACCTTGCATACATGATTCCAGGCTGTGAACCTGCACTTGGTCTGAAATATGCAGCTGATTCATATTAATGTATGCCCCCACCCCCAAACATGTCACCCATGTTCTTCTGAAATAATGAACAAATCAACAATTATGAATGATAATAGCTCACCAACGTTCTGTATGCAATTATTGCAGCACCCAACACCTTTGGGTAAACCTGCCTTTGCTGTAGCTAAGAGGGTTTGTTGGGTATTGTATTTCAGAACTGGAGGCATGGGTGATGCATTTCTTCACTTTGTTACTCTCCAGGTGTTACCTGGCTCATTTACCCAACAAGAACAAAGTACATCTTCCAAAACCAATGGTAAAACATTAACAATAAAGTAACAACACAGTCTACTAATCATGCGCTTAGGTCCACTGTAAACTCCTCTGCAGACTCTTAGTCATTTTTTTCTGCTCAACTTAGAAGTTGAGTATATGTCATTGTTCTTTAATTTCCATAGTGATGTTAAGTAATATTTTGGACTAGAATGCAGAGCATTTTGTGCTAGTGTGGTAGACTTCCCTGGCACTAAAGCCCAATCTGGAGTCTGTGTGGGGATACTGCACTACCCAGCCAGAAATAAGGTGGCACTGCATGGGGTTAGTGGTCAGTCTTCCGCAAGGGTGGACACCCTCTGGATCTTGAGCAGAGTTCTCTATCTCAATATGAGGCGTTGGAAATACTCCTCTTGATGCCTGCCCAACGTTAATTATAAGTCTGTTTTTACCACACAGACATTCCCTACAGTAATAGATTTTGTTCTGCAGTATTTTGCATTACTTTTGTTTTCCCCACTGTTATCTGTATCTTTGGCACCCTCAAAATTCCAACAATCAGGATCAGGATGGAAGGGGACGCATACGGATCAGAATTTAACAGAGTAGATTGGAATTGCCTTTGACAGCACAGTTGAGGCTTCAAGACTAACCAATGACTAATCTTCTTTGAGGGAACGATGATGATCGTACTCCCATCTGATAGACTTCTAGCTGCAGATTCCTTACCTGTGAATTTCCCTTGTGTCAGACTGGATCCAGAAATATTTGCCCGAGCAATGCCCCTTGTATGTCCCGTCTGGTGGCTCAATTTGGCTCAGCCTGCGTTGGTTATGACGTCACTGCCAACTATATAGACACACAGATTTCAGTTCTTTTCTTTCAGCACGAGTTTTTTTAAATAAATATTTCTTTTTATTAACTCAAGGCATCCAAAAGAGAAGACACAATACAGATGAATCACATCATAATTTACAGTACAGTTGACAAAATGTGGAGGAGAGTCGAACCAAAAATCACATTATAAAGGATATCACGGGGATGGGGGAACAATAAATACAGAATTTCGAGGTGGTTTACAAATTTCGCCTCTATATTGATTCCAAATTAAAGCCCACTTCCGAGGACGTCCTCGCAACATTCACAGTTTTTTCTCGAAACATACTCCAATCCAAATCTTTCTTTCAGTTATCGAGAGTAGGAGTGATCTCAGCACCCCATTGTTAGGCAATATTCCTTTTAACAATAATATAACGAGGTGTGGTCCACCGTGTCTGCGCATTGTTCAGATCCGTAGGTTCCCAAACATTAAGAAGGCACCTTTGCGTCTCCGGCAAAAGTGGGACTCCAGGGACCTCCTGAATAACATTATGAATCCTACCCCAGTACTCAGTCATGTAGCGACACTCCCAGAAAATATGCATGAAAGTACCCACCAGTCCACATCTCCGTCTACATAACCCTTCCTCCGACAACCTCCTCTGTATAAGGCGAGGACCAGTAACATAAACCCTGTGCAATATTTTTAATTGTACCAGTCTCAACCTCGCAGGAATTGCTACCACTTTGGGGGAGGACACAGCGGATTGCCAATCTTCATCATCCAGTTCTAAACCTGTCCACTTTACCCTCAGATCCGCCAGTAAGTCCGCCCTATTATTGATAAGTTTCTTATAGATCAGGGAGATCGTTTTATCAGGAAGGTGACCATCCAAAATCCTATCCTCGAGGCAAGGCCTCTGGTAATTCCACCCCCATAGGCAGAGCAGCTGTTAAAGAATGTCTGCCCTGTAAATAGCTGAAGTGCACCGAAACAGAAAGCTGGTACTCTCATTTCTTCAAACAATTTCACTCGCCCCTTGCTCCACATGTCCTTAACAGTTGAAATCCCTATCAGCTCCCACTTATCAAATCCCTTAGTATTCCACAGTTTGCCTAATCTCTCTGAGGCAAAGAGTGGGGTAACCTGCGTTAATTTATTTTTCCACCCCAAAGAACTCGTGGTATCATGCCAGATTTTTACCACATGCTTCGTGGGTCCCGTGAGACCAAGTTTCACCGGGTTAGAATACAGTGCTCTGTTGTAGCTGCCACCTGGCAAAAGCCATTTATCCATGGCATATCCGGGATCCTCCACTGGCCCATAAGTCCCATGATTGATAGCAGCCAGCTGGTATGCCCAGTAATAGCACTTGATGTCCGGGAGGGCGATATCACCATCATACCATGGGATCGTCAACTTGACCAGAGCAATGCGGGGCCTCCCCTCCCACAACAGACTTCGTTGAAGTCCCTCTACCTCGCGGAAGTAACTCGCAGGCACTGCATCTAAAGTATTCTGAAGGGCATAAAGGAAGCGCGGAAGGGACATCATCTTAAAAAGGGCTGCCCGTCCCAACAAAGAAATCGGAAGCTGTCGCAAATGCGCAGAGTCACTTCTAAGCCGCTCCAGTGGGGCAAGTAGATTTTTGACATATCTAGCTGTCGCATCCAACGAAACAAAAATACCTAGATATTTAAACCCATCCTTGGCAACCTGGATATGACAATTTCTCGGAGGGACCGGGGCCTCTCCACTAAGGACATACAGCACAGATTTACCCCAGTTAATGGAAAGTCCAGAATTTTTACCAAAAGAAGTTAACACATCGCATACCACCATGAGGGATTTCCGGGGAGAAGTCAAATAAAGCAGAATATCGTCTGCATATAAAGAAATCCGATCCTCCCACTCCGGGGACCAACGTATTGCACAGATTGATGGCTCCCAACGGATCCATGCCGCCAGGGGCTCCAGGGCTAACGAGAAAAGGAGAGGCGAGAGAGGGCAGCCCTGTCTCGTGCCTCGTTTGAAAAGAAAGGGTGCAGAGACTCGTCCATTAACTACTCCCTGGGCAAGCGGCTCAATGTACAATAGCTGTATCCAGCCATTAAATGTCAGGGCCAAATCCAAATTTAACCAGGACCGCCCACAAATAAGACCATTCCACCGTGTCAAAAGCCATGGTTGCATCAAGGGAAGCGACCACCGCTGATTCCCTGTGCTCTGGCTATCACTCCATGCAACCTCCTTAAATTCAGGGCAGTATTTCTATGAGGTATAAATCCTGATTGGTCCGGGTGGATCAATCCGCTAATCACTTTTACCAATCTGTTTGAAAGGGTCTTAGCCAATATTTTTGGCTCCGCATTCAGTAAAGAAATAGGCCTGTACGAGGTACATTTTTCCCTGGGCTTACCGTCTTTATGAATCACTACCACCAATGCCACTCTCTTTTCCCTAGGCAGGATCCCCTTTTCCCGGGCCTCAACAAACATACCCTTTAAATAATGAGCTAATTTATCCGGTTTCATTTTGTGCAGTTCAATTGGAAATCCATTAGGGCCTAACGCCTTGCCTGAGTTTAATGAGCGAATAGCCAGGGCTATTTCATCAGCTGTTAGAGGGCTATCCATAATATCAAAATCTTCCTTACTCAAACAAGGGAGCCGTATATCACGAAGTAATAAATGGGAATCCTTCGGTCGATCCGAGACTGAAGCATAAACCCTATGAAAATATTTCGCAAAACAGTCTACTATATTCTGGGGGTCTGTGACTACCTCCCCTTCATCTGTAACTAGTTCCGGGACGACACGCTCAGCTCTTTCCTTCTTATCCAGCCATGCTATTAGCTTCCCTGCCTTATCCCAATATCATATAATCTCCCCTTCTGTTCCCTGTCGAAAGCTCTAGCCCTATCTGTAACCAGCGAGTTATAACCATGCTGTTTAAGACTTAAAACATGTAGTTTGTCCCGTGTCACCCCCTGCTCCAAATCCTCCTCTAATCTGCCAATTTCAGTTTCCACCTCAACAATTTCTTTATTCTTTTCTTTTTTGGTTCCAGCTATTAAGCCCAAAGCTTGACCCCTGATAACTGTTTTGAATGCCTCCCAAAGTGACACCTTAGATAACACTGACCCTTCATTTTCAGTAAAATAATTGTTTAACGCCATTATGAGTTTCCCGCGAACCTTAGGGTTTCTAATGTACCACGGGTTGATGGGAGCAATTCTACCTGCAGCGTGTGATCCGATACAGAATCGAATCCACAATGGGGAGTGATCAGATCTGCCTCTCGCAAGATGCATCACCTCTGTAATACAGGATGCCTGATCCGCTAGGACCAAACAATAGTCTAGCCGGGAGAGGCTATTATGCGTTCCTGAGTGGAAGGTATACTGCTTTTCAGGTCTCGCGACCTATCGATGCGCGCATGCGCATCGAGCGGAGCGAGAATTCAAGTAGCGAAAACATCATGAAACCACCAGCTTTTTGCTGGCGTTTTCATGCAGTTCATGTGAACCATGTGTTCAAACATGAACGCGCATCAGCCTCCCTCCATTTGCCGCACAGCACATCAAAGGGCTTCGCCCAGCGTGCGCTCTGCGGCTTCTTGGCTTCTCCTCCCCTAATTAGTCATTTTCGCCGCTCCCCTGCCCGCCGTGTCGCATTTCTCCTCCCCCCTCCCCTTCTCTGCCTTCTGCCTTCCTTTCCCGGCGCACGCATTTTTTTTTTTTTTTACAAGCATTTCTCCTCCCCCCTCTACAAGATATGCACGTCACAGAGAAACACGTGCATGCACAAGAGCACACTTTTAGCTCATTGGCAACATTTCCGAAGCATTTTAGTAAGTAAAATTCAAGAACCCCATATGTGGAATATGTCAGTCTTGTAATCCAATTATTCCTGACATTTCGTTTTGTTATTGGTGACGCATTAAAAAAACACGCAGAACCGGCTGCTTGTTGACAGAGTACAGGACATGTTCGCCTGAGGAGCGCGGTCAGGGTCCCCTCCAAGAGCACGCGTTTTTTTATTTTACAAGCATTTCTCCTCCCCCCTCCCCCTCTACAAGACATGCACGTCACAGAGAAACACGTGCATGCACAAGAGCACACTTTTAGCTCATTGGCAACATTTCCGAAGCATTTTAGTAAGTAAAATTCAAGAACCCCATATGTGGAATATGTCAGTCTTGTAATCCAATTATTCCTGACATTTCGTTTTGTTATTGGTGACGCATTAAAAAAACACGCAGAACCGGCTGCTTGTTGACAGAGTACAGGACATGTTCGCCTGAGGAGCGCGGTCAGGGTCCCCTCCAAGAGCTTTTCTCATAAAAAAAGTGCCAGCAGATTGTGCTCTTACAGCAAAAGATGAAACAGGCAGGGGGAAAAAAATGAGAACGCGAAGGCTGAGTGCAGTGTAGTATACATCAAAGAAGCTTAATTCTACGGTGACTGCTCTTGTACCAGTGGCAAAGTATTCTCAGCAGAACCATTGCAAATTGTCGGGATTGTACTCTCCCGTTGCCAAATATGCTGTAATGGCTCAGGCTCCTCAGGCGAGGCGTCACCAGACAGGCTTTGACAACAAGGTAGACCAGAGCGCGGGGGAGCTTAGCCTGTAAGGGTATGAATGCCATGTTCCCTGTAATTAAGAAGCAGCCTATTCAACACTTAAGACCGTAATGTCATCCCATCTGCCAAGGCCTGCGCTGGCTGGCAGCGCGCCCCTGCGCCTGCTGCTGCTTCTGTTACCCACCTGATCCTCGGAGACCCGCTTTGATGGAGCGTTTATGCCAAGCTTTTCCAGTGGGTAGACAATCTGTTGTCGCGGCCGCACGGGACCTTATAAGTATTTCGTTTTGCAGCACAATATCCTTGTTGCATAATCGGATATTGTGCTGCAAAACTAAATACTTATAAGGTCCCCAAGCGAGACCTATTGGCAATGCCAATGCTTGTTATCCAGATGAAACCATCTCCAACTGTCTACCAAGCCCATTGCCTCTATAAAGTCAGGCAACCATCTCTGAGCACGTCCCGTATCTCGAGGGGGGCACCTGTCCACTATTCCAGAAACTACCAAATTAAAATCACCACCTATAAAGCAATAGACCCACAGGGAGTTCAAGCAGTAGCCTCCCAAGATCAAAAAAGGTTGTAGACTGCAGACCCGGTGGGACATAGACCCACAAGAGGGTTAGGACACGCCCCTCCCATCTACCCGTAATCCCCACATACTGCCCTCTATCGTCTATCCACGTGGAATCCAGCACCAAGGGGAGAGCTTTTCGGATTAGGATGCCCACCCCCCTAGAACCAGACGTGAACCCAGCATGAGCAACCAATCTATACCCCATCCTATGCATAGCCATGCATGTATTCCCAATCAAATGCGTTTCCTGGAGTAAGACCACATCTGGCGCACGACTTTTTAAATATTGAAGAATCACACTACCCTTGATTTTGTCCCCCAATCCATTAACATTCCATTTTATAATCTTAAGTTCACTACCCCCCATTATCATAAAAAAAAGGGAAAGATAATCATCTGATGTCTGTTGAACATTAGTCCAAACCAATACAGTGATGCAAACTATAACACAAAACATAAAGCAAAATAAACATAGTAATACAAAAATCTCTTCAACTCTTCTCCCCCCTCCCCGCACTCCTGCCTGTCGCTTACGCGCATCCCCAACTCGCAGTGTGCCTGTCGCCCCTCAATCTAATCTACAACTACCAAGAGGCAGAAACTAGAGGGAGGGCCTACACTCACCCGCCATCTCACCCCGCTCCCGCATTTCGTCGCTGCCACCCCATGTCTGGTCCATACATTGCATCACCTATGCAGCCATAACAAAATTAGAAAGCACTTTACACACCCACTCAACCCCCCGACCACACCATAGGAAAATATAAACCCAGTATCCCTGTTGCACATTATTCTTGTTCCTCCACCTCATCCCGGCCCAGGCCCTTCATTTCCGTAGCTACCACACTATCCAACCAATCCGCCGCCACCTCAGGATTGTCAAAGGACCAAGCTCTCCCATTAAGTTCCACTCTGAGTCGGGCCGGGAACATCATAGCATATTTAAGTCCTTTATCTCTCTTTTTTTTTTTTTTTTTAACTACGAGGAAGTTCTGACGCTGTTTCTGTACCATCTGAGTAAAGTCAGGGAAAAAGGAGAGGGTCGCGTTTTCATACTTCAAGGGGGTCCATTTCGTGCAGTTAGTAGAATCACATCCCTGTCCCGAAAATGTAGGACCCTTGCTATCATTGGACGAGGGGGCGCTCTCGGTCTACCCCCTGGAACTCTGTGCCCGCTACACTGTGAACAGGTTACTGAGGCCCTCTGGTTTGAGATGGTCAAGGATCAGAGATTCGACAAACAAATCCGGCGTTTGGCCTTCTGTTTTTTCGGGTATTCCAAGAATGCGGACGTTATTGCGCCTGACCCTTCCCTCGTACTCGTCCAGTTTGCGTTCAGTGAGAGCTCTTAAGGTCCTGCACCTCTTGCTGCAACTGACTCACATCGTCAATTAGACTATTAGATTGAAGTTCAAGGGATTTGACCTTTTCATTGGTCTTTGCGATGTCCGCTCGGATCAGCCCCACCTCGATCGTGACAGTGTCAAGTTTGGCATCAAGGGCTTCCATCTTCTGGCCCAGTGATGCCTGTACCCCATTAATAGCTGCCATTAGATCTGTTAGTGTTGGGTCAACCGGGTCAGCAAGTGCCCCCTCTCCCGCCAATGGCGTCTTCTTCACTTCCCCCGGGGATCCCTTGGAAACGGTATACCGATCCAGCCTATTTGATTGGACAGGCCTGGAACCCCTGGAGGAGCGCGGTAGGGACTTGTCCGACTCTGGTCTTGCCGACATGTCGCCGCAACTTACCACTAGCACCTATTGGAGTGAGCAACTTCACCAAAGGGCCTGGGAATATATTCCAGGGTTCAGGGGCCAACGATTCACAGCACACCGATCAGCAGCCTCCACTCATCCCGGGCCGAGCCAGCGGCCACCGGGCCACCGAAGCGCCGCCCACCCGGCCACCGAAGCACTGCCCACCCTCCACCGGTCTCCAGTTTCATGCCCAAATTACCAGTCCTCAATACCCAATAGAACAGGTGTCCGGGTGATCAGCAGTGGGAGCAGGCGTGGCAATGGCTCTCAGAAAGTTCCACATTCAAGCCCAAAAGCACCAAACCCCCAAGGGCCATGTACACAGTATGCCGATCTGCGTCCGGGGGGGGGGGGGAGCAGTACCAACCATATCGCTCCCTGCATGTATGTCTCAAAGCAGGTATATTGCCCCGCTGAGCAATTCGGGCAATAGGCAGCCATCCCCCACGCTCCTCCGCCTACCTCGGCACTGTTCCGGCGGTGGGGCCAGAAGGCAGATCATCAAAGCCCTGAGTTTACCTCACGGAGCCGGGCAAAAGGAATACCCCCACTCGCGCTCCTCGCAACTTACCGCGAGCACCCTCGCAGAGGTGACCGGCCGCAGCTCATCACCATCCCGCAGCAAGCAATCGGGGCCAGGCAGATGATTCCCGCCGCTCGCGATCCTCCCCACACACCTCGATCCACAGGCGGGGGCCACGGGACACTTCAAAGGCTCCGGGGAATCGATATATATTTCTCCGGTCGGGGCGACTCAATATACGGCCCTGTTGTTTCGCACTGGAGGTTGGCCACTTCAGACACGCAGATCCTGGGCTCCTTGGACCAGGCCCCAGACTTCGGGACGTCGCCACTCCTGCCCTGAGCCACGGAGACGAGTCGGGGGAAAAGGTAGGCGCCCCGCTTGCACTCCCAAAGCAGGGGGTGATCACAGCCTACAGGATATCGGCCAGGATATTACATATGGGAGCGGTGGTCAACGGAGCTGGGTCTCTACACGACCATCATGGTCGTTGGCTTGGCTCCTCCCCCCAGCACGAGTTTAAAAAAAAATTGGGTTTGACACATTTTTTCATCTTTATGCATATACACATACTACTCTGTCTCTTTTTGACAGACCTTTTTTATTTTTTGTTGGCTCCAAAAAAATGTTCTAACCTCGTGCGCGAGGATGTCTTTGAGGAAGAAAGGCTTTAAACCACGCGGTGCCTGTCACCGCATGATGGTTACTGACCCCCTACCGCGCGACCAAGATTAGAAGTCGTGCTTAGACTGTTGGGCTTTGTCCCACTCGAGGTCCTCTGGACCCTGGGAAGAGGCACAAAAAGAAGTCCAAGCTGACTTCTTCGTCTCTACTGTTGTCTGTTGACAAACGAGGTAACTAGCACCGATGCTCTAGGCATGATTATGCGGAGCCATAGCCATTGTTGACTTTGTACCTCCCTCCCCTTCCAGGAGCTTCAATGTTAAGAATTTACGAGGCTGCGCTTTTGAGCGGGCAGGTGCCTCTGGTGAGCCCTCAGCCCCGTGTGGTCAGAAGAGCCCCCATTGGATTCAACAGTCTGCTCCGGCCATGACACCGGTGGGGCCTCAGGGATCCAGGATGACTCTGGTTGTGCCATCACGACCTTCCCCCAAAGTCTGTGCTGCGGGTGCCAGCCCCATCCATATCCTTGATGACTGCGTCACTGTGCAGATTCAGACGCTGATTGAACCCAGTGGTTCTATGTTGATGCCTGGACACTTTGAAGATGTTTTAGGCTCAGGAGAGGAATGGAAGTGGCTTTGGACCCTTAGAAACACCACGATGACTGCAGAGCAGATGGACTGGTATGGGAAACTTGGGGAAGCCAGTGGTCTGGGTACTTCCCCAGATACTGGCATGCTCTCGCTGACACCTGTGGCTACGGAGGAGGTGGCATCTTATGCTATGGTGGTTAGGAGGGTGGCAGAGGTCCTCCGACTAAAGCTGGCCCCGTGCAGGTCTGGATTAATCTGGCTGGAGTGCTTCAGCCTGGGTGCTAATTGATGTCCTTCGAGGCATGTGGTCTAAGCCTAGCACAGAACTCCTGTGAACCGGACAATTGCACAGTGCCATTTCCCAGCTCCGGTGTCCCAAAGTTCCTCCGGCAACACCCCTTCCCCGAAAGCTTGGTTGTGCAGGGTTTTACGTCCCAGGGCACGTTCCCTTCTCCTCCGTATAGGGACTCCAAGAGGCTGGATTCACTTGTTAAGATGTTTTCTTCCATCAGCTTGGCATTGCAGTAGGTCAATACTGCATGCTTATTGAGACGTTTCTCCCACTTCCTCAGGGAGACTGCTGCCACAAGTCCCGGAGTAGGCCAGGGCTGTGCTCTCTCAGGCAGTTAAGGACAGGAGAGATGTAGCAAAATTTGCCATAGGGGTGTGGTCTTGACATAACTGATTAGATTTGCAGATCAATTTCCACAACAGTGGCCATGAGGCCTGGTTTAGGACAACTGGCTTCTTGAGCAAGGTCCAGGCAAATTTGATGGAACCTGTCTTTTGGGGGACAAGGCAGAGACTGCCCTAGTGAGGTTCAAGGACTCTTGAGCTACCGTGGGCCTCTCTTCTACACCTCGTGGGAAGTCTATCTTTCGTGGCAATGAAAGGGGTTTCCAGCTGCGTCAGCCCTATACCAGCCACCATCCTATGCAGACTTCCCAAGTCGTGTGGGGGCGTGGATGTGTTTAATTCAGACCAAGGAATGGAAGCCAGAAGCTGTCGGCCACCCTGCTCTCTGCAGCCTCCAAACACTCCTAGTCTGACTGCAAGACCACACCGCTCCTGTTGGTGGAAGAATGAATATATATATATATATATATATATATATATATATACACACACACACACATATACATATACCCCCCAGAGGTCTTTAATGCTGATCGAGTGTGACACCCACCTGGAGGTCTTTAATGCTGATCAAGTGTGTCTTGCACATTATTCAGAAGGGCCATTCTCTGCCTTTCCTTTCTTCCAAATCAAGAGGGTCCCAGATTCAGACGCAAGTTGTGGCTGTTATTCCTACTACTTTCTGATTATGAATTAGAACGAAGGGTTGTGACCCATTTCAGATCTTCGGACCATCAATCTTCCTCAAGAAGAAGTTGAAGATGCTCCCTCTAGCTTAGGCCGTTTATGCCCTAGACCAAGAAGACTGGATGGTAGCTTTGGACCCTCAGGATGCGTATTTTCACATCCCCATCCTGCAGGGCCACAGGCGTTACCTTCGGTCCAAGGTAGGCTGCGAGCACTTTCATTTTTCTATGCTCTGCTTCGGCCTTACCCTTGATGAACCCTCAGGGGTTCACCAAGGGGATGGCAATGGTTGCAGCTCATCTGCGCATGGTAGAGGTGTCAGTCTTCCCCTACCTGGCTGTTGAAGGCGTCCTCGCCCAAGGCTGTTGTCTCTCACCTTCAGAGTACGGCGGACCTCCTGCATTCGCTGGGGTTCTCTATAAACGTGTTGAAGTAACCCCTGACTTCTTAGACACTCCCTTTCATTTTGGGCTGTTCTGGACACATTGCAGTTTTCAGCCTGTCCTCCTGAGCAGCGAGTCCAGGATATTCAGGTTATGATTCCGATGTTCTCAGCCTCTGTACTGTGTTTCTGTGAGACTGTTGAGCCTCATGTTGTTAACGCATGTCTGGTGGTGTAAGTGGTCTGTGCCTTGTGACCTGAAGATCCAGTGGGCACAGCATCTGGGAAATCTCACTGTCATGGACCAGATCTCAGAAGAAACTACAAGAGACCTGCAGGGGTGGTTGAGTGTTTTACCTTGACCGCACTAAAGAGTTCCGGGTGGACAATCAACTCTTTGTGGGGTACGGGGAAGCTAAGGGGTGGGCAGTGCAAAAAAGGACCATCTCTTGTGGGAGCGTTCTCTGAATTAAGATCTGCTATGGTCAGTTACTTCGTGGCCTGTGCTTCTGGTGAGGAAAAAACAAAAAAGTACTGACGTCTGCATACCTGGGTGGTGCCTTTTGTGGGTGATCTTGATGTCATAACTGATGCTACCTACGATGTCAAATGGAGCCACCCGATGGTGCAAAAGTTTCCGGATCCAGCTTGATGCCTGGGAAATCCAACCGTGAGCAATCTGCAGCTAGATAGTCTCCACCAGTACCGAAGGTAAGTAACTTGTTCTTCAGTTCCGAAAATTTGTGCCACTTGCTATTGAGTGGACTCCTGCATCCAAAGTAGCAGATTATGTGATAAAGAAAATTATACCAACCTCTGGAGAAAGATGTTAGGATTAGATTGAAATTGAGTGCATTGTACTACTCTAGAGGACTGGGATACCTTGCCGCAAGCTTCATATATATGTTTGGGGGCATGTGTGGCTGTATGTACACATGCTCAACGTAAGTCTGCCAGCTACTGTTGGGCTCAGAAGTGTGCATGTTTTTTTTTTTCTTTGAAGACGTCTTACTAGTCACTAGTTATAGTGACTTCTTGCTTGCTGTACGGATTGGTGTCAGTACAACGCGTTGTATTACAACGCATTCCGTTACAACGCAGATTTTACAACGCGGGATCCATTACAACGGATGTCATTACAATGCATGGCATTACATCGCAGATGCTATTACAACGCATGGCATTACATCGTAAGTATAGGTAAGTTGACTTTTTTTAAAAAATGTTATTTAGTTTATTGTAATTAAATTTTTTTAAATAATTTAATTAAAAGACATTTAAAAATTGTCATTAATTTAATTTAATAAAATAATATCTATTTAATAAATGTAAATATAATAAAAATTGTAATTAATTTAATTTAATTAAAAAAAGTAATTAGTTTAATGTACATATTTTTTATAATGAAATTAAATTAAATTAATAATATTAATTTATTTAATTTAATTAATTTAATTAAAAAATGTAATTAATGTAAAATAATTAATTTAATTTATTAAATATATTTCAATTAATTTTAAAATGGTAAATATAATTTAATTATCCCTAAAGCCAAACCCTGCCCTAAAACCTAAAAACACCCCTGCACCCCAAAACCCAAACCCTGCCCTAAAACCTAAAAACACCCCTGTACCCCAAAACCCAAACCCTACCCTAAAACCTAAAAACACCCCTGTACCCCAAAACCCAAACCCTGCCCTAAAACCTAAAAACACCCCTGTACCCCAAAACCCAAACCCTACCCTAAAACCTAAAAACACCCCTGTACCCCAAAACCCAAACCCTGCCCTAAAACCTAAAAACACCCCTGTACCCCAAAACCCAAACCCTGCCCTAAAACCTAAAAACACCCCTGTACCCCAAAACCCAAACCCTACCCTAAAACCTAAAAACACCCCTGTACCCCAAAACCCAAACCCTACCCTAAAACCTAAAAACACCCCTGTACCCCAAAACCCAAACCCTGCCCTAAAACCTAAAAACACCCCTGTGCCCTAAAACCTAAAAACACCCCTGTACCCCAAAACCCAAACCCTACCCTAAAACCTAAAAACACCCCTGTACCCCAAAACCCAAACCCTGCCCTAAAACCTAAAAGCACCCCTGTACCCCAAAACCCAAACCCTGCCCTAAAACCTAAAAACACCCCTGTACCCCAAAACCCAAACCCTGCCCTAAAACCTAAAAGCACCCCTGTACCCCAAAACATATACTCCTATACTCATACTTATTTAAAAAATCACTATATTTAATTTATAATATTTAAAAACTAAAATAAATATATTTTTTTATAATTAATAATAATTAAATCAATTAAATAGTATTAAATGAAATAAAAAAAAATTAAATACTTACCAATACTTACGATGTAATAGTATGCGTTGTAATAGCATCTGCGATGTAATGCCATGCATTGTAATGACATCCGATGTAATGGATCCCGCGTTGTAAAATCTGCGTTGTAACGGAATGCTACGTAAAAGTTGCGTTGTAGGTGTAACATACCTGCTGTACACATGGTCATCGACTACATTGTTAATTTGTATTTTTTCTGCTATCTGGTTCGGTTTTGTGCTCCTCTGCTCCGGCTGACACTGTCATTAGGATCCTTTTCTAATAACATCAATATTGTATTTGATTGAGATTCAACCCATATTTATGCAATTACTTTTTTAACACTTGCTTAGGGGGGTACTCGATTCCATCAGGGCCGTCGCTCCTCGTAGGGAAATTCTCATATACAGGTTTTTATATTGAAAAGACAAAAAGTTGATGGAATGGACACCTTTTAAAATTTGTCCTTCCTGCCATTCTACTCATGCTGGCCTCTTGAGCATTAAGAACAAATCTGTGAAACCTGTAAATCATTCAGGTTGAAGAAAACTCTACAAGATTAGAAAGCCAGAAGACTGCAATTGTATGGACGAGACAATTGACATTTTCGGTTCAGAGGAGCTGGAAAGAGAAATGTAGGCACGTTCGTCAGCTGCAGATGACGGTAGTTCCTTTCCAGAGCCAGGCTCTGAAGAATAACAAGCTACTCTCACATCAGGGCAACAAAACCGTAAGTAAATTGCCCCATAAAAAACCACAGACCGTGCACAAGTCTGCTGTTGGCCGTCCACTGCTTTCGGGCCATAGTCTGCACCGACCAGATGATTCTGGAAAGTCTGGCCTTGGCACGGCTCCTAAAAAATATCCTGAGGTCCTTGGTCTGAAACGCTTCCATTTTGGCCCTGATACATTCAAAAGTAGACGCTTCCAAATCTGTGTTCCACAGTTAAAGCCAAGGCTTCTGAACCGAAACAATCTGCTCACAAACCTTCAGGAGGAAAAACATTTTTGGCGTTTAAAAAGCGATCGTTTGTGCGTTCCAGTACTCGGAAATTAATCCAGCAACTAGATCCTTGAAAAAAACACTTAGTAATCCATCCTGATAAAGGAAGAATACTCCACAGGACCCCTCAAGAGCATGCACCTAAAAAAGCAAGGAAAAAAACAGGACAAAGGAACTAGTCCACTTCACTTTCGTTTTCTTCCACTACACCACGAACACGCTCCATCACTACAACACTCTCCAGTTCATAAGGAAGTGCATTCTTTTAGAGGGGATGGAAATGGAAGAGATGATGACTAATAGTACCACAGGAGGACTGGAATACATTTGGTACAGATCCACCAGACAATAGAGATCCTGATCTTAATCCATCTAAACCCTCTGCACTAGATGATACCGCTACATATGACCTCATCAGTAGCGTAGCAAATTTTCATAAGGTGCCATTACATACTGAGGAAATGGAGGATGATTATTTTCTTTTGTTTGAGATTTTCTTCAACACAAAAATCTACACACTAGCTCCCCATGTTAAAAGTAATGATCAGGCATACTGCCTATTTTATTCAATAACACTATCACATCTAGAATTATCATTTCTAGAGTTGATAAAGCCTTCTCCAGCAGACCCTATTTACTTTCGGAGTTAACTTACACTAGACTGGTGTAGCTATTGCTTTCGAAAGAGCAAACTCTCAGGCAACTGGTGACGCTCCACCACCAGACAAAAAGCAAACGTAGACGTGGCAGCTCAATCATATAGTTATTAGAGGATTCCTAATGTAATAGGCCTATTATCAAGATATGATAGGGCACATTGGGACAAAATGGAAGAAATTTTACATCTACCAGAAGAATATAATAATTAGTGTATTCGAGGGTAAGCCCATTTCTAATACAAATATAAGATGTGCCCTTGATGCTGCTAATACAGCAGCTAGAGGAATAAACACGAGCCTTATATTACGAGGACATGCCAGGTTAAGAGTATCTGATTTTAAACCAGTAGCACAACAAAAATTACTAGGCCTTCCCTTTGAGAGCATCTTTTTGGTTCCCAGATAAAATTCTCTTTTAGAAAAGATTTTTTTTAAAGAGACAATGAGAAAGTTAAGTCAATGGGACCCTACAAACACAGTCTCATAAGTTCAATTTTTTACGCTCATATCGCGGAGGATCAAAAACAACCTCCACTGACACATCCACCTCCTTATAATAAAGCATAACTGAGGATATTATTTGGGGGGGGGGGGGGTACTACAGGGGAAACCATAATGGAAGCAGAGGGCTTGCACTCGCAGATTATCAACCGACTTTCAATGGGTACTCATAGAGGAAATTTAAGCTTTATTAAGCAAAGTAGCAATGGAAATAGTGCCACTCCCAACAACAAGGTACATGAGTCTATTCACTTTACTTTATAATACCCAAAAAGGGTGGAGCTCTAAGATCCATTATAGATCTCAGACCGCTAAACAAATACATTCTTTCGGAACATTTTCATATTGTCACTCTTCAAGATGTCATACCACTTCGTGACCTCCACTGACTCCCCTTCAAAAAAAGAATAACCTTCTAACTGCTCACACGGACCCCAATACCAAGCGACCTCTCTGCTCTGATGACGTCGCTCTAGCCACGGTCCTCCGCATCCACAGGGCCAGAGCAGGTGGCAGATCCTTTTCCCACCTGGCTGCAAAGACCTGGAACAAACTCCCTCTCCACATCTGACGAAGTCCAACACTGCACCGATTCAGAAAAGACCTCAAGACCTGACTCTTCAAATGCCCTGTGGAGCTGCTCGCACCCCCACGCTTTGAGAGCCTCAAGGATAAGTAGTGTGCTTCAAAACATCTGATTGATTGACTCCTCCAACAGGGAGACTTTATGACTGCATTTGATCTAAAGGATGTATATTTTCACATTCCAGTTTTCCCAGCACACAGGCATTACCTCACGTTTGCCTTCAGCGGACAACACTTTCAACTCAAAGTGCTTCCTTTCGGGGTCACCACAGCACCCATAGTGTTTACCAAATGTCTCGCAGTCCACTTGCGAAGGCAAAACGTACACGTCTTTCCATATCTAGGTAACTGGCTAATCAAAAGCAACACATCACAAAGTTTGCAACAAACAACAATATACTTAATACATCAACAAGGTTTTACAATAAATGCAGTAAAGTACACATGTATCCTCTTCAAATTCAGCCTTACTTGCGAGCTATACTGAATTGTCAAATGGGAGTAGCCTACCCAAATGCAGTGAGGGTACAAGCATTCAACAACCGGGTACCACAGTTTCAACCTCAATATCAGTTATCAGTCAGACCAGTTATGCGCCTCCTAGGAACAATGGCCTCATGTATAGCCATAGTGCCTCACGCCAGACTGTGCGCCCTCTACAACAATGAATGCAACTGCTCTCAAGTGTAGGGTCAATTCGACAATCTAGTGTTGATCAGCCATCAAGTTTGCCAATCTCTACAATGGTGGAACACCGAAAATCTATTATCGAAATGGATGTTTATACAACCAGTTTCAGTAATAACCATAACGGATGCATCAATGGCGGGATGGGGAGCTCACTTAAATGACTGTACATGGGCATTGGACAGTCAATCTTCATTACATATCAATCACCTAGAGCTGCTAGCTGTTCATCTAGCAATAAAAGCATTCCTTCCTCGCCTAATAGGCAAAGTAGTCATAATCAAAACAGACAACATGACTAAACCTGTATTATCTGCAAAAACAGGGGGAACCAGATCTCTACAGTTGTCTCCTAGCACATCAAATCTGGAAATGTGTTCTACAACACAACATTCATTTGTGTGCACAATACCTTCCAGGAGTAGACTGCAATTTGGCGGATCTCCTCATCAGGACACGCCAACAAGTACTTGAATGGGAACTCGACATACAGGTCCTACACCCATTCTTCCAACAATAGGGACAACCAGACACAGACCTATTTGCAACACCAGAGATTGCGAAATGCTAAAACTTTGGGCCCGATTCACAGAACTAACTTAAGACAAAATCCTAAACTTACTACCATTTTCGTATTCACAGAAGGCACTTACTCATTTTGGTAATCACAAAAGACACTTACTCATTTTGGTATTCACAGAAGTTAGGACTCCTAACTTTAGGACTCCTAAAAGCCTTCTGTGAATACCGAAAGTCTTAAAATTAGGATTTTTCTCAGTTTAGGAGTCCTAAAGTTAGGAGTCCTAACTTTACTACTACTAAATTGAGAAAAATCCTAATTTCAAGACTTTCGGTATTCACAGAAGGCATTTAGGAGTCTTAAAGTTAGGAGTCCTAACTTTACTACTACTAAATTGAGAAAAATCCGAATTTTAAGACTTCCGGTATTCATAGAAGGCATTTAGGAGTCCTAAAGTTAGGAGTCCTAACTTTACTAATACTAAATTGTGAAAAATCCTAATTTTAAGACTTCCGGTATTCACAGAAGGCATTTAGGAGTCCTAAAGTTAGGAGTCCTAACTTTACTACTACTAAATTGAGAAACATCCTAATTTTAAGACTTCCGGTATTCACAGAAGGCATTTAGGAGTCCTAAAGTTAGGAATCCTAACTTTACTATTTCTAAACTGAGAAAAATCCTAATTTTAAGATTTTCGGTATTCACAGAAGGCACTTACTCATTTCGGTATTCACAGAAGTTAGGAGTCCTAAATTTAGGACTCCTAACTTCTGTGAATACCGAAATGAGTAAGTGCCTTCTGTGAATACCAAAATGAGTAAGTGCCTTCTGTGAATATCAAAATGTTAGTAAGTTTAGGATTTTGTCTTAAGTTAGTTCTGTGAATCGGGCCCTACGTCTCCATATTCCAGCAGCCCCAATCCAAATGCAATCTCCCATGGATCAATTGGTCTGGGCTGTTTGCCTATGCTTTTCCACACCTCTCTCTGCTTCCGTTTGTAATTCGCAAATCACGACAGACGTCTCTGATGCTCATCCTAGTTGCTCCCACATGGGCCAGGCAACCTTGGTACACAACATTATCATTTGTCCCACATCAACTACTACCCAACAGACAAGACGCACTCCCTCAGAACCAGGGAGCAGTAAGACATCCAAATCCCTGATCACTTAATCTTGCAGTTTGGCTTGTGAAATCTTTGAATATGGATATCTAAATTCCACAAGAATGTATGGAGATTTTAAAAGAAGCAAGACGGCCACTACACGGGCATGCTATGTGGAAATGATGTCTTCCTTACTGTCACCCTAAATCTATTAATCCACTAAATGTATCACCTCAAAACATTTTATGTGCTTTATTTACAAAATACAGGCTTAGCTTTGAGTTTTATGAAAAAACATCTTGCAGCTTTAGCTGTATACCTTCAAAATAGAGAACAAACCTCTATATTCAGAATTCCTGTAGTTTAAGCTTTTTTATGAGGCCATAAAATAGATTTTGCATTAAGTTTTCCACCTACCCTAGTATGTAACCTTAACACTGTGCTAACAGGTTAATGGGCTCACCATCATGTAAACTTGCTTTTTTTCATTGCAATTACGTCACTCAGAAGAGTAGGAGAAATTCAAGCACTGAGTTTAGAGGACTCTTTCTTCAAAATACATAAAGACAAAGTAGTTCTAAGAACTAATCCTACATTTCTACCTAAAGTAGTATCACAATTTAATGAGTCAATCCATTGAATTGCCTGTATTTTTTCCTCAACCGGACTTAGTGGCCGAAAAAGTGTTACACACATTAGACCTTAAAAGAGCACTAATGTACTTTATAGATAGAACACAATTATTTAGGAAGACAACAACTATTTGTGGCGTTCTCTAAACCACATAAAGGTAAAGTAGTTTTCAAATCCAGTTTTGCATGCTTGTTAGTGAAATGTATCCAAACCTGCTATGCTAAAGCTAAAAGACCTCTTCCTATCCCACTCTACATGTGAAAAGGGGGCTTCTATAACATTTCTAAGGAATATTCCAATAGCTAACATATGTAAAGCAGCTACATCAACTACAGCATATACATTTACAAAACATTATTTTGTAGATGTTATGGTACGACAATAAGCTAATGTTGGTCAAGCAGTACTTTGTACATTATTTCAAACAAATGCATCTCGCACAAGTTAGCCACTGCTTACAAGAGGAACTGCTTTGTATTCTATGCTAAGTATGTGTATCTACAGCCACACATTCCTCTGAAAGGTGAATGTTACTTGCCATTTAAGCATCTGTTTATGGCATGTAGTGCTGTAGATTTACATGCGTCCACCCTCCTGCCCGGTGACTTGTCTTTTGCATTTGCATACATTATTCATTACACAGTGATTTATATGGGATACACTATTCTTTAACTCCACCCTCACCTGCCAAACTGAAAACAATCTAACAATGGAGTCGATGACCATGCACACTGCAAGCAAGATGAGGGAGTCACAATAACTTCAGACTCGAAAGACATCTTCGAAGAACAACTTGCACACTTCCGAGCCCAACACTAGATGGCAGACTTATGCTAAGCTTGTGAATCTACAGCACGACATGCCAAAAACAGATGCTTATAAGGGGAGTAACATTCACCATACACACATATAATTATATATAATAGAGCTTAAATCACTGCACAGGTTTATTGATCTTTGGACTGAAACCAACAATTTCCATGACATCACCAGCTCAAAAAGCAATTAATTTTCAACTACTTGTCCATTATCCAGAAGAGGGAGTTTCATGGATCGGGAATTGAGACTTTTGGTGTATTGTTATCTTTCTAACATCGAGACCCAAATCTTTCAAACACAGGGGGCAAACTCGGATAGTGGTTCGAGGACCACCAGAAACAAATGCTGAACCAGCCTCGACATTGCATGCCATACTACATATTATGAGACTGTGTCGATAAGAGTCACATTGGACAATAGCTAGCGGCCTACTCTGGCAGTCAAGTAAAATGGGACTACAGACAGATCTGATCCAATCATTGGCAACTCATCCTGCAGAAATTGGTTCTGAGCTCATCTCCTGGAAACCGAGGTAAAGCAACCTGCGAAAGATAATCCTGCCCCATAATTATCAATAAGTTGAGCACCTTGCCAGAGTTAATAAGGAATTTGGTTGGTACAATCAAGACAAATAAAGCATCACAGGACAAGCCATTAAATGCAACTTAGGTGGAGGATATCTATCAAACTAAACACAGTGCAATCAAAATAGCCATTCCCCTGAAGTTGATCAAACTCCTGAAATACAGGAATAAGTATTCGGTTCTTCAGCTATTAAGACAACTGACCGATACAGGAAGCATAAGGAAAGAACCACTCCGATGAGCAATGTGGCGGATACTGCGAGAGGGCTACAAGAGTTATCCGAAAACAGAACAGCCCCTGAACCACCTCTAACTTCCTGTTAGACAAAAAGAACTCAAGGTTTTAAAAAAAACTGCTCAAAAAAGATCCACACCGCCTCTTAAGACATCTAGAAACAATAAAGTACAAGCAGCTGTGAATTCTGGCAATCTCTTCACAATCGTTGCTCCTTTGACATAAAATCTCATCCCCTGCTCTCCACCCATACGTCCCCCACAGTTCCTCCAGCAGCACCAGTATTGCTTGAAATAGAAGAAACCATAGTAGAAACAAATCAGTGGGGCCTTGAAGATCATGGCCAGGCGGTGCAAAAGACAATACAAAACACGCGACCGTTTGAGTGTGTAGAGTCAGGGCAAGGAGCTCCCACCCATGACAGGGGAGGTGATCTCTCATAGGAGCAGATGGGACACTAGGCACGCAAAAAGAAAGGTCGACAGGCACCCAATCTGAATGGGAGACCGTGGAATTCTCAGGGTTTAACTCCTGCAGTCCTCAAAGGAGGCCACTAGCCTACAGAACCACAATCCAACATCGGAAGGGAGAGACCACTGACATGTTGGAGCATACCTACACACCCAACTCTTCGAAGAGAGAGTATTGGAAAAAACAGAGCCCCAAATTGGATTCAATCTATCGGGAAGCCTTATTTAGTCTGTATCAGAAAGGCGAGCCCAAACGTTCTACAGGCAGCAACCCCCCTGCCCAGCTCAGGGCTCCCAGTATAGACGTTCCCACACCTCAATTGAATGAGCACCATGACCCTAACCAGCATAAGTGCAAGGAGAAGAAGGGGCGTGGCCAAGATGGCGTCGATATCGGACATGTAATCTGGAGCTACATAGTGGGACCAACACTTATCCGGTATTTATCCTCTCCATCCTGCCAAATATCTGTAGGAGGACTGCCCGAGTGCCTCCTGCGGCCCCGGCTTGATACCCGTAACCCCATTGGTGATAGAAAACAACGAACTGGCACGGGCCTGTTGCGAGCCATGGCTCGGCTGGGCCTACGAGCTGGCTGTCTGCTGGTGATTTGCTGCAGGCATTGGAGTGAGTTGTTACTGGCCACCAGAGGGAGGCTGTGAGAGCGCAGGGCCCATGATCGCTGTCCCTACTTGGTGTCAAGCCCCAAGAACTGCGTGGCATCCTGCCCCGATTGGCACCTTAGCATGGCCTGCTTGCAGGCCGCGAGCGCCACGGCTACTGGCGACACACGCCGCAGGGCTTGGAGGTCCATGGAGCAACCGGTGCCTGAGAGCGGCGGGGCCTGTTGACAGAGAGAGACCTCTGTGACCGCTGCCAACACTTGGCATGGGCCCCTGGGAACCCTCCCCACGCTGAACACCACTCTGTGGCAGCTGAAACATCCAGTTCCAGAAACCGGTACCCAAAAAATGTTGGAAGTCTTTAATTTCCCTGAGATTTCCAACAGGAGGCAAACTCCACTACAAACGCTTGCAGATACTTAGGATGCAGAAAGCACAGTCCAGTCCTTTCCCTGCTCAAGACAGAAGCAGCAACCACAGGCCAACCCAGCAAAGCACACAGCAAAGTGGTAGTGTCTCCTCGCAGCTCTTCTTTCTAGCAGGTTCCTTTGTTCAGCAATAATCTAAAGTTCTGAGGCAAGGGTCCCAATATTTATACCACATTCTCATTTGAAGTTGGTACAAACAAAGCTCCTCCGGCACACATAAACCAGTTCAGCCTCGCTCAGGCCAGGTTCACCACAGAAGGGGGAGACAGCTTTGTGAGAGGCAGCCACAATTCATTCAGGTGCAAGCAGCAACTACTCTAATTGCAGCCAGATCTATCCAGCTTGGCTGAGGCACCAAGGAAGGGAAGGGCACACCTCAACTGGCCGCCTCCTCCTTTGTGTCTGTCTACTGTGAATGCAGAACCCCTGCTCCTGTCACTCTAATCTCAGAAAGGGAGTACACAAAAGGGAGAGACACAGGATGGTTAAGCAAGAAAATGCCCACTTTCTAAAAGTACATATGAGCCCACGGAAAACCCTGGACTACTAGAGGCACAGCAAATGGGCCATAGGCCTTTTGAAAAGTAAGCAAAAAGTAATCCTATAAATTTACAATGTAAACAGATAACATTTATTTTCAATATTCTGTATGCTCATAAAAAAACACGAGTTCATCTCCATATTTCGTGTAACATTCATACAAGGGTTTCTGCACTCAATCTGAGAATGTTCAATAACCACATAATCACTTTGCATGTTATAACCACTTGCATTGTACACCTGAAAAAAATATAATAATAATAATATCCTTAAACAATTAAAGTTGATGTCCAAAGTCCCAATGCATTTCGGGTTCAAACTGAACCCTTCATCAGGGGATATGTGAATTGAAGATAGAAAAAGAGCAATCTTGAAGTAACAGCATCCTGTAGTGAAGTCTCTACGGGATCTACAAAACAGCAACATAGATATCTGTATCTAACTCTTGCATAAATTACATGATACACAAAAGATAGAAAACTGGCTAGGGAGCGCCACTTGAGAAGAACCTTCACATGTGGGGAAATTTTAACATCGTGCTGAACATGCCCATAGGTGTGTCAAGAAAACGTGCAACTCCATGCTCTATGCAAGTGTGATACTACTATGAAAAGATAACGTGCATACCGTGCAGTCAAAAAGTAAATGGAAAAAGAATTCCAATCCGGTGTGCTAGACAACCAACACACTAACTTACAAAGTTGCATCATACTATTGCAAACTGCTTACTGGAAAAGTGACACGCTTGAAGCGCAGGTTACTATAATTCTTCTAACACTGTAAGAAACAATAACAGTGTATGCCCAAAGTTCCTGTAAAATAAGGCACAGGGGATGTATAGAAAGCCAAAGGGCAAAAACAGCGTAAAAAGTGCTTCCGTGCAAGCTACACCCTCTATATTGATTATCACTTTCTAAAAGTGACATTTTCAAACATATAACATAAAAAATCTTCACTAAAAGGTGTCTTAGTTAAGGAAGCCTAAACTCTATTTCTCTATCTTGTACCAGTAGAACGTTATGTTTGTAAGATGTTGCTCCCATGGTAGCCTATGGGACAGATAGCCTTGCAATAGTGAAAAACGAAATGCATGATATTTCACTATCAAGACCTGTATTACACACCAGTACATGTCCTACTTCTAACATACTGCACCCTACCCATAGGGGTATCTTGGGCTTACCTTAGTAGGTTTGTTGGTACCTTGTGCCTTACATGTAAGAAAAGGGAAGGTTAGGGTCTGGCAAGTGAGTGCACTTGACAGGTTGACATGGCACTAAAACATATGTGCAGACACTGCAGGGGCAGGTCAGAGAACCCATTGAAAGGCTACTTGTGTGGGTGGTACAATCCGTGCTACAAGCCCACCAGTAGCAGTTGATTTACGGGCCCTGGGCACACAGTGCACAGTACTAGGGACTTGCTAGTAAATCAAATATCCCAATCATGGGAAACCAATCCAAAAACACAATTTACATGGAGAGCATGTGCAATTTAGCACTGAATAGCAGCGGTAAGTTGCCCAAGCCCTAAAACCAACATAAACAAGGTCAACAACAGTAGGTCAAAAAGTCTGGAGGTGAACCCACTGAGGGCAGGTCCATGCACAACATTTGCCTGATGGGCTTTCCCAGATGCTCTGAGGGTCCCAGTGTGGAGCTGTTTTTAGAGGGATGGCTAGTGTAGAATGTCCTTGGAGGCAAGGCACTGAAGTTCTCGGTTGAAAGGGCGTACTGCACCCGGGCCATCATTGTGCATCTCCTGAACTACTTGGACCGTGACCTGCTTCTGCAGTGCTTCCACACCAAAGGCCCATGGTTTTATGAGAACGTTCAGATATCAGAATACCTCTATTTCACCATGGTTGGGCAGTGTGGCCATGGGTCATTCTCCTGTGTCAAACAGCACCTCTGGGAACTGAACTTCAAATATGCGCTCTTTATTCCTTGCCGAACTACGTGTCGTTGATGGGGACAGGACCCATATCTTCCAATCTCCAGAGGACACCTGGACGTAGCTACATGCAAAGGATCTGTTGCTATCGACACCCCCCGGAATGAACTGAGGATGACTGGTTAGTTCCCAAACTGCAACACCGCTGACGTTGTCCTCCTGGACTATGACCCATCAAGCAACGGAGGAGCAGGCCTGTGCAGTGGTGAAGGCCTTTATAGTGTGAACTCCTTTGCCCCTCTTCAGGTCAGGCACCATTCGGAGTCTGGATCGGACATGGGTGACTCCTCATCAGGCAGAGCTCACCATGACCTAAAAGTCACTCCAAGGTCGGCAGATAACTTGTGTACTGGGGCAAGGCAGTGGCTGCAGTCTAGCGTTGGATGGTCCCCGCTACTATCATGTAGATAAGGCACCATGGGCCTATTTTAACCTCGAACTCCATTTGGGACTTACCGTTGCTACGGTGGACGCCAAGACGTATTGACTGTCCCGTGGAAAGATGTTGCAATCACACAGGCGGGTGATCTCTACAATGAGGGCACATTTATGCCATTCCAAGAAATGGTTGAGACGTATGGATTGAACGCTGGTCATTTCAACATATTGCACGGTACAACGGGTGGTCCACGAGACATGGATTACCTGGGAGGCCAAACCACCAAAGTCACAGGCCTTAAATAGACTGTTGAAGGCTAACAGCACACAACATGCCATTACATTCTTGTACTCTCACCTCAACGCCACCCTACCAGATAATGCAACAAAGCATGTGCTAAGTGGGACGCAGTGTTACAACAGCCACTTTCTGAAGCAGTTTGGGCTCACGCCCTACAGATGGCTAAGAATATCTCCCGCAACCCCAGGTCCTGCTTCACTCAGTTTAATTACATTCACCACACTTATCTTTTCCCTGGCAGTATTCAGCGCATGTTCCCGAAGCACTCCCCAGAATGACCATGGTGTAAATTGCAGAATGCAGATTTCATACGCATGGTATGGGCATACACATCTTTATCACGGACTTGGAAAGAAGTCACCTCAACACCACACACCCTCTCTCCCCCACTCTTAAATCCTGCCTATTGGGATTATGACCCCAGGCGAAGGGAGACAAACACTTGCACCGTTTCATCGACCTGACTTTTCATGCTGCTGACATGGGTCAGAGTTGAAAAACTGAAAGGGTCTTGACTCAAAAAACTCAGCAAGGCTGAGCCGAACTAAACTAAAGAAACAAAACAATTGCCAGTGCTGAGAACCTTATTTACAATTTCTTAATCTGCAAAAATGGTTGTCATGAATGTAACATGGAAACCTGCTTTATAAATTGCAACATATAATTTTATTGCTTCAAATTCAAAGATTATTCAATTTTTTACCACAAATTTGTTTTGTGCATGGAAATACAAACAAACTATATACATTTATGTACAACAGTGAAATATTAATATACACAATAAATTCAACACGCTCTCAATTTCAAACACTCTTGGCCATACATTCATCCCACAACTCAAACACACACATACTAGTCCCGGTGTCAACAGTACTATACAAAAAGCAAAAAATGACCCTTGTTTTTTTTGAACAACTTATAATTCTTTGTAAAGTTCAAGAGAAAGAAAACAATCCTCGTACTATTTACAAAAAAAAAAAAAAATTGTGGATCAAGTGTTTTTTATATATGTGACCCGGGACCGGGTCGACGCGTTTCAAACCCCGTCAATACCAGGGTTCTCCTCAGGACCAATATTAACTAAAAAGAAAGAAAACATCACTTTAGAATTCAGTTCTGACCTAAGAGACTTATGCCACCCTTATCAGACACCCTAGTCCCCTCAGCCTACCTCAATTCTTGGGTCAAGGCTCCAAACCGAGAGTGCAAAAAACGGGTTGTGTTCCAATACACAGAAAGGGGAGCTGAAAGAAGACACATATAAACACCATTTGTAACCTCAGAACGCATCAACTGTTCAATTTACAGGCACTCACTACTACCGCTGCCGGTAAACTTACCCGTTTGGTGTGCGGGTTCTTGTTCCATTAATCCATTGTCCTTCTAACTAGCGCACCGCTGTCTTAGAGCTGGGTCAAACGTCTGTTGGTTGTGCCGCTGCTGCAAAAAACCATCACAGCGCGTATAAGCACTCGCTCCTCTACCCCTCGTTTGGGCTACGTGGGTTAGGCTGGACTATTCCCTTCTCTTCCTACCGCTGTTTGTTGCAATAGAACTCCTCACAATGGACTTGCTTCGGCTCCTTCAGTCGCTTCGAGTGTTCTGGTGAGATGCGGGATTACTTCCTGTAGGCGCGGTCAAACCCGCTTGGATTCTGGGATTTGTAGTCTCATGTTTGCAGTCAGTGCAGTGCAATGGTTGATGATGCCCTATTTTGTGTAAACGAGTGCCGGATGATTATATGTTTGGTTTGTATATTTCAGAAATCTCATTTAACCCCTTGATGGCTGTGTTAAATTTCATTATTAACAACACCTCTCGCTGACTCAGACGTGCATCTAGATCCCCTCCTCGTGGATCCCTCTCAATTTTGGATAGTACTGTCCATTTAAAATTGGTTTTTTCATGATTTTTGCCCACCCAATGGTTCACTAGCGGGGCATTTTCTACTCCTCTGCGAATCCTTGACTTGTGCTGCGTTATTCGTTGTCTAACTTCCTGCGTTGTTTTCCCTATGTATAACATAGGGCAGGGGCAGACAATAGCATACACCACATTCTTTGTCTTACAGTTGGTGAAGGTTTCGCGTTTCCAGTTGATATTTTCAAAAGATAAGACTGAGTTTTCAATCGTGTCATCGCAACATGTGCAAGTGCCACATTTATGGTGTCCTGTTGTCGGAGGGAATCCAAATAAGCTCCTCAATGTGGGGGCTTTTTCGATTGGGAGGGCTGCTCTCACAATGTGGTTTGCTACACTTTTCTCCTTTTTGTACGCGAATAAGGGGGGTGCTGCAAAGTCCTCGTGTAAATCTTTGAGCAAGTGCCAGTTAGATGTAATTAGTTTTCGATGTGGGTTTGCCGCTGGGCAAAACGTTGAAACACATACCAATCTTTTTAGGTCAGTTTTGGCTTTCCTCTCCAACAGTTTCATGGGGCGTCCACCAGGCTCTTTTGATAGAGTTTTTTAGCAGTTTTTTGGGGTATCCTCTCTGAAGAAGACGATCTTTAAGTTGGCTCGCATGTTCAAAATAATCCTCTTTTTTTGAGCAATTCCTACGAATTCTTAGAAATTGCCCAAATGGTAGATTCTGTCTCATACTCCGCGGATGATTACTTGAGAAATGTAAGGCTTTATTTCAGTCCGTTGTTTTGCGAAATAAGGTGGTGCATAGGCCTCCTTCATGTGGCTCAACTTTGACATCCAAAAATGTGATGGATTCATTGGATGCCGTACAACTGAATTTGATATAATTTGTTCGTGAATTCAACCAACCCACAAAATTGTCAAGTTCTTCTCGTCCTCCAGTCCAAATCAGGAACACATCATCTATATATTGCATATAGTTTGAAATGCAATCAATATAGGGATTGTCCTTGTACAAGAATTTTTCTTCATATAATCCCATATAGTTTATTCTGGAATTGGCAACATTTGCTTTACGAAAAAACTTTTTTTCCTTCGACTCTGAATTTTTTTATCAGACTAAGGGAGTAGCGATGGGATGTCCATTTGCCCCTGAACTAGCCGTCATGTTCATGGGATTATATGAAGAAAAATTCTTGTACAAGGACAATCCCTATATTGATTGCATTTCAAACTATATGCGATATATAGATGATGTGTTCCTGATTTGGACTGGAGGACGAGAAGAACTTGACAATGTTGTGGGTTGGTTGAATTCACGAACAAATGATATCAAATTCAGTTGTACGGCATCCAATGAATCCATCACATTTTTGGATGTCAAAGTTGAGCCACATGAAGGAGGCCTATGCACCACCTTATTTCGCAAAACAACGGACCAAAATAAAGCCTTACATTTCTCAAGTAATCATCCGCGGAGTATGAGACAGAATCTACCATTTGGGCAATTTCTAAGAATTCATAGGAATTGCTAAAAAAAAAAGAGGATTATTTTGAACATGCGAGCCAACTTAAAGATCGTCTTCTTCAGAGAGGATACCCCAAAAAACTGCTAAAAAAACTCTATCAAAAGAGCCTGGTGGATGCCCCATGAAACTCTGTTGGAGAGGAAAGCGAAAACTGACCTAAAAAGATTGGTATGTGTTTCAACGTTTTGCCCAGCGGCAAACCAACATCGAAAACTAATTACATCTAACTGGCACTTGCTCAAAGATTTACACGAGGACTTTGCAGCACCCCCCTTATTCGCGTACAAAAAGGAGAAAAGTGTAGCAAACCACATTGTGAGAGCAGCCCTCCCAATCGAAAAAGCCCCCACATTGAGAAGCTTATTTGGATTCCCTCCGACAACAGGACACCATAAATGTGGCACTTGCACATGTTGCGATGACACGATTGAAAACTCAGTCTTTTCTTTTGAAAATATCAACTGGAAACACGAAACCTTCACCAACTGTAAGACAAAGAATGTGGTGTATGCTATTGTCTGCCCCTGCCCTATGTTATACATAGGGAAAACAACGCAGGAAGTTAGACAACGAATGACGCAGCACAAGTCAAGGATTCGCAGAGGAGTAGAAAATGCCCCGCTAGTGAACCATTGGGTGGGCAAAAATCATGAAAAAACAAATTTTAAATGGACAGTACTATCCAAAATTGAGAGGGATCCACGAGGAGGGGATCTAGATGCACGTCTGAGTCAGCGAGAGGCGTTGTTAATAATGAAATTTAACACGGCCGTCAAGGGGTTAAATGAGATTTCTGAAATATACAAACCAAACATATAATCATATAACTCGTTTACACAAAATAGGGCATCATCAACCATTGCACTGCACTGACTGCAAACATGAGACTACAAATCCCAGAATCCAAGCGGGTTTGACCGCGCCTACAGGAAGTAATCCCGCATCTCACCAGAACACTCGAAGCGACTGAAGGAGCCGAAGCGAGTCCACTGTGAGGAGTTCTATTGCAACAAACAGCGGTAGGAAGAGAAGGGAATAGTCCAGCCTAACCCACGTAGCCCCATCGAGGGGTAGAGGAGCGAGTGCTTATACGCGCTGTGATTGTTTTTTGCAGCAGCGGCACAACCAACAGACGTTTGACCCAGCTCTAAGACAGCGGTGCGCTAGTTAGAAGGACAATGGATTAATGGAACAAGAACCCGCACACCAAACAGGTAAGTTTACCGGCAGCGGTAGTAGTGAGTGCCTGTAAATTGAACAGTTGATGCGTTCTGAGGTTACAAATGGTGTTTATATGTGTCTTCTTTCAGCTCCCCTTCCTGTGTATTGGAACACAACCCGTTTTTTGCACTCTCGGTTTGGAGCCTTGACCCAAGAATTGAGGTAGGCTGAGGGGACTAAGGTGTCTGATAGGGGTGGCATAAGTCTCTTAGGTCAGAACTGAATTCTAAAGTGATGTTTTCTTTCTTTTTAGTTAATATTGGTCCTGAGGAGAACCCTGGTATTGACGGGGTTTGAAACGCGTCGACCCGGTCCCGGGTCACATATATAAAAAACACTTGATCCACAATGTTTTGTTTTTTTTGTAAATAGTACGAGGATTGTTTTCTTTCTCTTGAACTTTACAAAGAATTATAAGTTGTTCAAAAAAAACAAGGGTCATTTTTTGCTTTTTGTATAGTACTGTTGACACCGGGACTAGTATGTGTGTGTTTGAGTTGTGGGATGAATGTATGGCCAAGAGTGTTTGAAATTGAGAGCGTGTTGAATTTATTGTGTATATTAATATTTCACTGTTGTACATAAATGTATATAGTTTGTTTGTATTTCCATGCACAAAACAAATTTGTGGTAAAAAATTGAATAATCTTTGAATTTGAAGCAATAAAATTATATGTTGCAATCTATAAAGCAGGTTTCCATGTTACATTCATGACAACCATTTTTGCAGATTAAGAAATTGTAAATAAGGTTCTCAGCACTGGCAATTGTTTGGTTTCTTTAGATGGGTCAGAGTTGAGGCAAGCACTCTTACACTACTATGAGGGGCGAAGGATGGGCGACATATTTGATTGCAGTTGAAGTCAAAACCGATGAATGACCACCTTGAACATACAGCGCAGCCATACACTCACCCATTGTCCACCAATAGGCAACACTATCTTGGTGGTGCGAGGCTCCATAACCCTCGCACCACTCTCACTCATCCCCTGTAACAGCCCCCCCCTTAGCGCGACCGCCCGACCATGAAATTCTTCCCCAGCGTCCCAGTCACCCCTTCATTCCCTTCCCTGTGGCACGATCGGTGACTACCGAACCCGTATATTTGACATTTCCACATAGTGGCACACATTCTTTTTTTTAAAAAATTTTTTAATATATTTTTATTATTATAACACAAGAGTAAAAATATACATATCGGGCATCGTTTGATGGAACACATCATAATACTGAACAGGTGGATCAATTGAGAGAATACACAACAGTTATAGGCATCTGAGAGACATCACTTACAGGTTAGAGCCGAGGCAAAGCAATACGGTACAGATAGCCTTGAGCAAACGTCATCGGTTCCCGCCCATCCAGCATACAGAATATGAAATTCGAACTCTCGACACCCGGCTATGAGGAATAAAAGATCAGGAGAATATGCCACATCTCTTGTGAAGAAGGGAAAAGGGAAACAGAAAGGTCATAGAACAAAATAAAGGAAAGAAAAAAAACTCAACCTGCACCCCTGCGGATGGCTACGACCTAACCCCACTAGCAGCGTGCCTGTCGCCCACTAAACTAACCCCAAGGAAGGGAAAAGATGGAGGAGGAGAGATCGTAAAGAGCAAATACACCCCCGGTCTCCCATACCCCCCGCCAGAAGCAATCACCCCGAAATATAGTCAAACCCACATATAGAAAATTTACAAACCAATCGGGGAAGCGTAACAAAGCACCACCCAACTCCCGTCACGTTTTAGGTACGATCCCGGCATTGAGTCAAGCTGTTTTATCGAACCCAAGCCCGCAAGTTCAACCCTGGCCAGTACGAAATGTCATGAAAGTCTTTTCCACTCGAACCACCATCTCAATTGAAAAGGCAAGGCGATCGTTAAAGTTCAGGTCAGTGTTGCAGGATCGGCAGACGGAAAAAGGTTCACGATGTCCACTGAACAAGCGAAGGAAAGTGTCCAGAAATGTCGAGTCTTTCCAACAGTCACTGAGGAACTTGTAACAGCACAGAAGACTGTCCATATCTGTATGAGGCGGCAACAGGATCAAGCAGGGAACGCTAGCGATAATCACGCACTCGCTGGCTGTGAATTGGGGGTCAACAAAGCACAATAAATCTGGGTTAAGCCCGGGGACCTCAATCTCGGATGTACGCTGCACCGCTGGCACCACCGATAGATGAGAACTTAACGGAGAGTCATTGACCGGTCCCAGGATACCGTCCACATGCACGATCAGTGTCTGGAACACAGCGGTGAACTGTGAATGGAGCGCCTCAATGGCGGCCATGACGGCTGGCAGCGATGGCGTACCTTCAGGTCGCCCCATCTCCTCTCACGAAGAGACAGAGCTCGATGCGCACCCCGGATGCCGGCTTCTCCGGGGCGACAGATCACGCAAATCCGGCGATCACAATTACAGCCAATATTTGCTCCAAGATCGCTGCCCTTATTCAGGCCCAACTCGACCACTTGACTTACTCTGTCCACTGGTCATCCACACGATCCACAGCTCACCCGATCTCAGGCACCCTGATGTGATGTCCGATTACACTGGGGGTGCCTGGTGTCACTCCCACTGCGCCCGAGGCACCCCTACAATCATCAGCCTTGTATTTATGGACTCTTCCGCATGGGGGGTGCCCTCCAGGGGTTCCCTCGCAATCGGGTACAGCGCACCGCAACTCTGCCGTGCCAACGGGATTTCCAACCTTAAGGAGCCCACTCGTATGTGACGGCTTGTCTGTGCCGCTCCTGGCCTCTGGGAATCTCCCTGGGGTAACACGCCAGCCTCCCCTTCGCCAGAGAGCTCTCCTCACACCAGGGTGAATGACCCAGAACACTTTCAATCCTCAACCATGCATCGCATCACCAATGTCAAGCCTTACTGCTTTTGGGGATGTATACCCTGCGTCCTCCCAGCCGATTCTGACTCATCGGTGCTCAGTCCCCTCAGGAGCCACTCCGCTGCCTTTTGCGTTTTATTTCAGGGCCGGGGCCATTTCCCTCCGGCCTTGCTATCTCACCAGTGCCATCCGGCGCCCCAAGTCACTTGGCGGTCGTTTTCCCACCGATCAGGACGGGCCGGGTCTTCTGCGTCTCCCAGCCCGCTGTTGACGAACTGCAGGGCGGATCGCGGACTACGCAAGGCCCCGGTCTAAACGCCGGACCGGGCCTCAGAATGGCAGGCGACGCTGCTCTGCCACCGAGCCTCGGAGGAAGCTCGTTTTTACGGAGACGGGTTCCGCTTCCCTTCACAAACACGGGGTAGGACAGGGGAACAGGATCAATGCCAGGATGTTGCGGTGGGAGAGAGAGACCGGCGGAGCCGACCCCCTAAGCGGCCATCTCGGTAGCTAGCTTGGCTCCTCCTCGGCAGCTCTGTGGCACACGTTCTTGATGGCATGAGGTACCTTTCACTGCCTTAAATGTGAAGTAGTGTGAGCGTACTCTGCATTTCATAATCTGTATCTCAAGGACCTTGGAGGTCTCAAAATGTTGAATTTTTGTTCTCCTTTTCTTCTTTTCTTCCCCCATCTCTTCATACAGCAGAAAGTAACACAGTACATCCTGTGTTCCTTATTATGAACCGTACAATGCTACATATGTACCTTGATTCTTTAATGTACTTGTATGTCTTATGCTGGAGCTCCACTGACATTTGTTGCAATCTGCAATTTGTTTTGTTAATAAAAACAAAATTGCACAGAGAAGGAGTCTACTCATTTAGATCTGCTCTTTATTCCTCAATATCCCCAGAGAGCTCTATGGACACCCTCAATAGAGGGAACCTGTTGCAGTTGTTTGCTCACATCCCCGTACTTGAGAACATAACTTGAGCAGTCCTGGATTTGTCTAATTTGGATCGCCTCCTGTTAAACTCAATTGGGGACGTCACGTGACCAAGACAATTTGGAAAAAAATGGATCAACGGAATGCCATATGGGCCGAAAGGGCTGATTTTGAAGAATGGGGCATCGACCTTCATATTCCATCCTGAGTGAAATACTCATATGTTCTCCTAAAACCACATTCAGACAAAACATCAGCTTGTGTGTTGAAGGGTGCAATCGGGGGAACTCCTAGCTGGGTCTTGACTTCGGTGGGCCCGAGGGCCATTACTATTCATCGAAGGCTTGAGCAGCGTGGACTTTCACTCTAGCTTATCAAGGAAAGAAAGGGGAGGTAGCTGTTGGCCAAGCCCAACAGACAGTTCTCCCTCACAAACGCTCGCTGTATACATGAATAATCAGCCAAGGATTTCTTTAAATATTGTGGGGCTGGGCAACAAGCTTGCTCAAGTAGACTAGGGGGAATTTATAGAAACAACTGACATAATTATGCTTCAAGTAACTTGGGAGATCTCTCCTTCATATAGGCAGAGCTTTAGAACCTTCCATGTCCCAGCATGCAAGTCCAAACCAGGTAACACTCTGAGGAGCTACTAGTCTGGACGAAGATTTCATTGGGTTACCCAGTTAGACAAGTTTCCATTAACTGTCCAGATTTGCTTGACATCGAAATCTCTTTCGCTGATAAAACTAAAGTTCTTTTAAATATATATAGTATGAGTGTCTCCAAATCAACTGACTACCCCATCCTCCATTTTTTGAATGAGTATATTTCCACCTTCGCACTGGAAGAAGCACATGTGATTTTGGCTGGGGATTTCAGTGTATGTTTTGAACCATGTGCCCTCCACAATGAAGTAGCATTAGAGGAAGATCAATGCTGGGGGATTCCCCAAATTACAAGACTGTTCTAAACCTTATTCCCAGGGGTTGCCCTGCAAATGCTGGATCTCTGTATGAGGGAATCAAATTGTTGAAATATGTCATTCTCCATGGAGACATGATGGTCAAGTTAAACCTGAAAGGTGCCTTCCTGGTGGTCCTCCTTTTCCTCCTTACAGGAGGTTTTCTTCAATTGTGTTGGGGAAGACAAGTGTTCAGGTTTGTAGATCTGCCATTCCTAGTATCATCAACCCCATGGTGTTTCACCAAGCTTCTGCACCCTGTGATGAAACACCTAAGAGTTAGGGAGTGAATATTTATGTAGTATATGTTCTACAGATGGATCAGTTCTCTCTGCAACTGCAATGCAATTTGAACATATATATATTATGTTGGTGTTGAATCTGAGGTTTGTGATCTATCAGGACAAGTTGAAACTAATCCAGACTCAACCAGTGATCTTTTGTGTTAAGTGATAAACTGTGTGAAGATCAATATGAGCCCTTCCTGCTAAGAAAACACCTTGGATAAAAAAACAGAGTTGATGAAGGCATTCTGTGGGAAAACGTTCCCTCAGGCAGTTGGTCAGAAATGTGGGACTTTGGTCGTCATCCATTCAGGCTATTTGTTCTGGTCCTCTTACAGGGCTTCCCAGGCTTTGAAAGCCTCTCACCTCAGAAGAGAAGTGACATAGAGTTGGCGACTCTGGAACAGGAAACCAGGACCAGTGGTGATTGGATCACCTTGAGGCCTAGAATGGCAAGGTGATAGTTGGATACACCCCATCTGTGGTGAAAAAGTCAGACACCAGTCACTGCGGAGCCAGATGTGGGGATAGTTACATGGGAACAAGATTAGCTGGATCTCAGTTGTGCTAGTGCGTTTGTCACTCACTGACAAGGAACAGAGTATCTTGCTGGACCCTTCTGAAGATGGGCAATGCAGTCAAGTACATCAACCGGCTGGGGTTGCGGGGGCACTCTTACCAAGAAACTAGCGGAAATAGCGAAAGACTTCTGCCATTTTTCTGTGGAGCATGGAATCTCAATGACACAGAGTGTCTTCCGGCTCAACAGATCTTGGTGAAGTGGAACTCCAGGTTCGTTCAAGATGCGAGAGACGAAATGCTGGATCGCAGTATCTTTACGCCACTGATGTAGAGAAGGGTTACAAGTGAGACGGATCTTTTTGTGCCTAAGTTTAACAACCAGTTGCTGAAGCATTTAAGCTGAAGAACAGAATGAGGCGCAAGAGCAGTGGCTGCCTTTCTGTAGACTTGGGCAGCAACTGCAGTTTCTTTACTGGGGAGCGGGGCGTCACCCCTGTTTGTTTGCCATATCAATTGTTCAGTTAATACTTTTGATTCCTTTATTTTTTTTCTGCTGCAGTGTGCAACATGACCCTGGCAAAGAAAAAGTTACATGAGAGGGGGAGGAGGGGATCCTCTGCTTCGTGCCTGCTCGATGATTGGCAGGTGCAGGGCCTCCTCGAGGTGGTGTTGGACGGGTGCCTTCCTCTGACCAGCCCGACATAAGCACGTCAACCCTCGCCAAGCTCGGCAGTGTAGGAGCCAAAGAGATTGTTGCCACAGCCCCCAATGCTCCTAATGAGCTTTGGCAGCCTCTGACCCAGCCAATCATCGTGCTGCTGGAGTCACGGGGTGGGACGCGTTCGGGGTGAGTGTGTTAAGCTTTTATTTTAGTTAAATTAGCCTATTATGAGTATTAAAGCTAGGGCGTTTAGAGTTGTGGTGCTTTTTCTTGCTACTATATTCTTGTGCGATATTCTGCGACACGCCAGATAAGTGGGTGTTATTAAAAGCAAATTCCACTAAATAAAAAAACTATTATTTATTCATAGAAATCCGCTTTTAATAACACCCATTTAGATGGCGCTTCAAAGAAACAGAAATTTGCACAATAGCTGATCACTTGTGTGAACATGCCAAACAGAAGTTTCCCTTTCACACAGACGCTGCATTAGTTTTTTTATGCCACAACATAAAATCAATGCAGCTCTGTGTAAAAGTAAAATAATTGTGTATGTCGACTTCTGTTCCTTAACTGATCACAGTGGTCGTCTATTTCTCTTACGCAGCACGCGCTGCCATAGTCAAAAGTAGTTCTGATTGGACTAGGACATCTGATCCTACCCTTTGTCCCAGGTCGGACTCTGGCAATGGCCTTATAATGTGAAAGAAATTTCGGATCTTGGGAACTCAATTTCACTGCACATTATCATCTTCCAACTGACCTATTTGTTTACTGACAGTTTATAGGAAAACCTTACATTACACAATAAAATTTGCAATTAATGACTGTGTTTGAACCTTCGTCGTGTGTTATTCAAAAAGATAAGCACGGCCAGAAAGGTGTTTTACTGTTGTGCTTTGTTTTTTTTCCTCACTGAATTAAACTATGTTATTTATTACAGCTTGACACTTCTAGGCAGCATCTACCTCTTTTGAGAGCCCCAGTGAAAGCAATCTTTCTCAGACCCCCGCTGCTTTTGAAGGGGACATATACACGATGAAGCTCCCAGTGCGGCTCATAGAAGACAGCTGTTCATTGGTAGGCACGGCTGATGTTTCCTGATCTGGCCGCACAGTTCCCACAGTTCATTCATGATTTATGTATGTGTTAATTGGGCTGAACAAACCATGACAATCATGCTCTCCTTATAGAACACTCATTGCCACTTTACTCTCCCAGCTCATAAATGCAGCACAGTTATGGAGCGCCCCAGATGCCTATGGTGAATGACTGTTTTGCCTCTAAACTGCAGCAGCAGAGAAAGATGCATGCAGAGTGCCAATGTGTTGATAAAAGTCACATAAACATTCAATAAATATAGATAGGGGATGGTAGCAAACTGCCTCACCTTCCATCGCAGTTGCCCCTTAGCATAATGGCAAATGCAGTTCACAGCAAATGCTTACTTGAATGTTAACTGTATTACAGAGCAATGGTCACTTATCCCCGTTACAATTGTGATTTTGTACAACTGTGTGTGAAAGAGATACACAGTTGACAAAATATTGAGAAGGCCAAAGTACATAAAAATACAGTGGTTATAGGTGAGTGGGTGCATTGTGTGTTTGAGGATTGTGAAGTGAAGGAGATGCGAGAAAATGCATTCAGGAGTCAGTGAAAGGAGGCTGCTGAAGATGACAAGATATGCAGATGGACGAGATGTGGAGAGAAAAAGGTGCACATGTGTAACATAAAATGAGCATAATGGACATGATTGAGACACTGAAGACCACTACCCCTTCCAAAGACCTCAGTAATGTTAAATTGTACTACTACTACAATGACAGAATTTAAACATTTTATTTATTTAATCAACCTTCTTGCTTTCTCAAATTTGCTTACAAATGTGCCATTTTCCCACTCTTTTTTCAAAATGTCTCTGAGGGGGAGAAGCCCCCCAAACCTCCCCTTTGAGCAGATCTGATTCTGGTGATTCTGATCTGGAGGTCACCGGCGTGGTGCTTAGCGATACTAAAACTATAGTGGGATTTTCAAGTAGGTATACTTTACTTTCGTCTATCCTGATTGTCAAGGGAACCACATTCATTTGATAGAGGTTTCTACCTGCAGATTCCTTACCATAGAATATTCCCCAGGCGTCAGACTGGATCCAGAAACTTTTGAGTAATCCCCATGTGTGCCGCCAAGTGGCATTGTTTGGCTTCGAGTGGCGTCATTGGCGTTGTCTCCTCTTTAAGAGTTGTGCATGGTGGCTATATAGATGCCACCCCAGCAGGCTGACCATAGTTCTTTCTTTTCTGTGACATCAGCACAGATCTGATTTGAGCTCGCCACAGTCACTTTTTGACTGACTTCTTACAATGTTTTGTGGTTGACTAATGTGTCTTTTTCCTATTTTTTCAGAAATGTCTCCTAAGTAACCCACCAGGTTCAAGCCTTGTGGAACATGTCATCGACAAATGTTGGTGACAGATCCCGACTTGGTGTGTCTGTGGTGCCTTGACAGGGACCACAACTCTGCGTTATGTGTGGAGTGCAATACCATAACCCCCAAGGCCATCCGCGAGCAGACCATGATGCTTTTGGCCGCTCATCATGCGACTCCGTGCTGCTCAAGGTACCATCCACATGGGAGGCCTCAAGTTTAATACTCTCAAAACTTTGTTGACATAGGGAAGATCAGTTAAAAGTTGAGTTCTTTTTAGCAGAAACCTAAAACGTTCAGTCATTCCTGCAAAATCCTTAATGATTCTTTTAGTAAAATTCACAGAGACCTAAGAAAGATCTTAATTGCTCTCTAACTTTAGAGTGAGGAGCTCTCATTATTCCCTCAATAATGCTTAGTTTGGGTTTTACACCTTCAGATGTTAACATGTGACTTACATACCTAATTTCATTCACTCCACAAATGCATTTATCATTACACAGTTACACCATTATGTTCCAAGATTATTTTTTTTTAAACTTTATTATTCAGCAAAGATTAGCAACATAGTTCCCCCCAAAATTGGCATCGGTAAAACGAAAACACATGCATACATAGTTCATTGCCCCAATACGGCCCCAGCAGGTGCAGATATCATAGCAAATATAAGAGTCAAATCTTCGGGATGCAAAGTAAATCATAAAACTGACAGTATGGAACATTGTGCGTGGTCAGGAGGGCATTACCCCGATATCATTCCTCCCTCCCCGCCCCCAGCATCCTCACCCTCACACCCCGACTCCCCAGGGGAGAACAATTCAGCACTAGTTGCATCCGAATTGCTGCAGACTGACCCCACAGCGCACATCATACGCCAGGCAAGCAAGTCCTCCTGCAGCCGCTCATCTCTGCGTGTACGCTGCATGTGTGTCTCCTCTGCCAATGTCCATTCCCCAACATCCCGAAGCCATAGTGACATAGCAGTGGCCCTCTGTCCCATCCAAGTGATAGCCACTCGTCGCCTTGCCAACACCAAGAGTAGCTGCAACATTTTGTATGATAAGTTTCTCTTTTTGGGTTTGGGGACCAGGGCCAGTAAGCAATGAAGCGGGGTCAGGGCAATATGAAGGCTCGTGACCTTTCGGATGTGGTCCACCACCGCCTTCCAGAAGTCCCTGACCAGCGGGCACTCCCAGGCCAGATGGAGAAATCCGGCTCTAACCGTACCGCATCTAGGACAGGCATCCGTTTTCTCTGCGGCGATGCGGTGTAAGGCAACTGGAGTCATGTAAGTGCGGTGCATAAAATTAAAATGAATCAGTTTGAATCGCGCATTACACAACACTTTCCGGGTAAGGGTCCCTATTCGTTTACGTTGTCCCGGGTCTAGGGCGACCCCCATATCCGCCTCCCATGCCACCCAAGACGGGGATATCGGCGGGGCCGAGTCACACCTCATAGCCGTATATAACAGTGTAATCAGTCGTCGCCCCCTGCCACAAGACCGAAGGATATTCAGAGTGTGGGACACCTGGGGCGCCTCTGGATACTGTGGCTAGGTCTCCCTCGCCATGTCCTGAAGCCCTCTATAATGAAGATACTGTCCCCCAGTGAGCCCAAAGGCCTCCATAGTCCTCTCCAGGGTCACGAAAGTGTCGTCCGGGTATAGGTCCGCCAGAGTCTCACAACCGCCCTCACGCCATTCCCGGAACGACATGTATTCCTCCATCAACGTCGCCGGCGCCAAAATCCACACCGGTAGCTCCCTATGAAAGGGGGCCCGCCTCAACACCTTCTCCACAAGTCGCTGCCAGATTCCCGCAGTGTGTCGAACTACATATGGCAGGGATTCGTCCGCTCCCCTGCCCTGCATCAGAGCCACCTGGAGCGTCCTCTCATCCGCCCTGCCCGCTAGGAGTCGCATCTCCCAGTTATCTGTGCCCGCGAACCACCGTGTGGCTGGTAGAAGTTGGGCCGCATAATAATATAAATCAAACCTCGGGGCCTCCAGACCCCCTCTTCCCAGCGTCGGACCACTGTGTGTAGTGCAACCCTGCTGCGCCTGCCCGCCCAGAGCAAGGAGGTGAGCAGCGTATTAAGCTTGCTAAATATACGAGGGGGCGCGGGCACAGGGTATTCTGTAGAATGTATAACACTCTCGGCAACATTACCATTTTTGAAACGGCTAGTCTTTCCATTAGGGAGAGTGGGAGCGTATTCCATAAGGACACGGACTGCTGCATGGAACTAAGCACTCGTTCGGCGTTACGGGCCAGCAGCTGCTCATCGGACGCTGCCACTTGGATTCCCAGGTATCGGAAGGCCTCCAGTTCCCACCTCGGCCCCAGATGCGGGAAACCCACTCTGGGGTCCTCGCCACAGCCCGCCAGGGGAAAGATCAAGGACTTCCCAGGATTAAGGCGCAGCCCAGAAGCTGCGCCAAAACGATCCAAGTGCTGCAGCAGGAGCGGCAGTGATTCCCGGAGGGAGGTCAGGTAGAACAACGCGTCATCGGCGTACAGGGAGATCAAGTGCACAGTATCCCCCACTTGTATCCCCCATGGGACCATCTGTGTTCGGAGTGACCCCGCCAGGGGCTCAATCGCCAGAGCGAATAGGAGCGGCGACAGGGGACACCCCTGATGGGTGCCCCTGCCCAATTGCCACTCTTCCGATTGAGCCGCCCGAGTCTGACCCTGGCCTTAGTTGCGCTGTAGAGCATCAGAATCCAGGTGCAGAAGAGGGGCCCCACCCCAGCCACCTGAAGCACCTCCAAGAGGTAACCCCAGCTGACAGTGTTGAAAGCTTTAGCCAGGTCTATCGACACCAGGACCTGGGGATCCTCCCTATCACGCACCTCGTGGAGGACATGGTTTAGGCGTCGAAGGTTCATAGCGGTGTTGCAGCCAGGGATGAACCCACATTGGTCTTGATGGACTAAGTGTGCCATATGCGGTGCCAGCCGGGTGGCTAAGATCCTAGTAAGGATTTTCACATCAGTGTTGATTAGGGTGATAGGTCAGTATGCCGCGGGATCACAGCTATCCCCTCCCGGTTTCAGAAGCATGCAAACCTCCCCCTGGTGCATGGTGGGCGGGAGTGTGCCCCGTTCCAGCGCCTCATGGTAAATCTGTAGGAGAAGGGGGGCAAGAGTATCCGCAAACGCCTGATAAAATTCCGGTGGAAAACCGTCTCCACCTGGAGCATTGGCCATTGGCAGGGCGGCCAGTGCTACCCTGACCTCCTGAAGCGACAGGACGGCGTCCAATTCCTCCGCATCCTCCCTTGAGAGGGTCTGGAGGGTCAGCCCCCAAAGGTATGGCTGATAGGATGCTTCCGTCACCAAGGGGTCCGCTGTATACACTGCCTGCAGGTGAGTGCGGAGAACCGCGAGGAGGTCCGACTCTGAGTGCACCATGTCCCCAGCGGGGTTTTTCAATGCCACTATCCGTGCTGGGGCGGACTCCCTCCGAAGAATCCAGGCCAGCAGGCGGCCTGACTTGTCTCCTTCCCGGTGAAGATGCTGGCGATATTGGCCGAGGGTAAACTTATCCAGCCGGGTAAGGATATCATGAACGCCCTCACGGGCCATCCGCTCCGATTCCAGGTCCGACCCATCTGGTTCCGACAGGGATTGGCAGTGGTGGAGGCGATCCTCAGCGCACCCCAGATCTCGGAGCAGCTGTCTCCGGACCCCATAAGTCAGGCCAATACACGCGCCCCGTACAACCGCCTTGAGAGCGTCCCATTTAGTCGCATAAGGTAAGTCGCTGCCTCCCCAGTTTAAGTCCAAGTATTTCTGTAGGGCCGGCTCCACATGTTCCCTACCCACCTGATCCTGCAGGAGGTCCCCCGGCATCCTCCAAGTCGGCGGGCGGGAGGACTGGTCCACCCACTGTGCTACGCACGTCACGGGCGAATGATCCGACAAAAACCGAGCCGGATGGGTGACCGATAAAACAAGGGATGCGTCAAGATTAGCAGCAAGGACTCTATCGAGCCTACTATGTGTGTTGTGTGTCGGAGTGTAAAAAGTGTATAATTTCAGCCCCGGGTTACCGAGGCGCCACACATCAACAGCACCCAGGTTATCCATCACCTCCCGGAGACCTGCCGTCATCCGCGGTTTTGTGCCAGCACGGGGAGGGTGCTTGTCCAGCAGCGGATCCATCACACAATTAGTCACCAAACCAGAGGAGGGGGGCGTCTAAATCTGAAACAATAAGCTCCTGGAGATTGGAGAAGAAGCTTGGGTCATCCACATTGGATGCATAGGAATTTAGCAACAGGAAATCCCTCCCATCCAACTTCACCCTCAGAAGTAAATACCTGCCCTCAATATCCGCCTTAGCAAACTGAACCGCAAGGGGAACCCCGGGTGCCACCCAGATCAGGACCCCCTAGCATAGGTGGAGAAGGAGGAATGAAACATCTGACCCCTCCACTTCTTCGACAGCTTAAGAGCTCCCTCATTTAGATGAGTTTCCTGCAAACATGCTACAGAAACTCCATGGCGCCGGAGAAAGGACAGTACCCTGTGTCTCTTAGTGCCGGTGCCCAGCCCACGCACGTTCCAAGTTAAAAATTTGTATCCCATAAGCACAGGCCTCGCCCATCCGGGCAGCCAAATCTAGCATCTGTAAGCAGCCTCCCAGGGGCTCGAACAACAGTACACTCGATGCCAAAAACAGTTTCTTCCCACAACTCCCTCCAGTCTCCCAACCCCCCCAACCACTCAAACTCTGAACAAATCCCCCTTCTCCCCCACCCACGAGCAGGATGACAGCAACAACAAAACATGCTACCCCGCCCTCCCTCTGCCAGTGCCAGGACGTACACAGCCACCCCATTCACCCCACACCACTCACACACTTCACAACAAACAACCCCCCCCCTCCAAGCCCCCACTGAACCCAGCAAAGGCTAGTTGTACTCTCCCCGGTGCGAAACAGTGCAATTCGGGCCCCGTTCCAACACACAGCTCCCCCGCCCCGACCCCCAACACATCCCTCATATGGCAAAAGTAACGAAGGTACTCTGAGCCATATAGTCACGAAGCATCAAGCGCTGCCGACAGCAGTTATCAATCAGAAAAGCAAACCAGGTACGGGCCGGTAGGCCCAACATACAGCACGGCCAGGATGTATATCACCTCAGGATGAATCCGGTACTTCCAGCGACTTGGTCCCCCCAGTTTCCGGGATCCCAGGAGCAGAGAAGAGCGTGTCCTGCAAAGTGTCGGGGACCAGGACCTCCTCAGGCCCAGTCAGGCTTGGAGCCCCCAACTCCGACTCATCCGGCAAAGGACCCAGGAGCATAACACCGTCTTCGCCCACCGTAATCCTACCCACTCGGCTATTCTCGATGGTGAGATCCGCCGTCTCCCTCGCCGCCCGTAGAATACAATTGCGATATTTATAGTTTAGGATTTTGGCGATCCAGGCTCGTGGGGGCTCACCGGGGCGCGGCGGCGGAACCAGAGCACGATGTGCTCGCTCGATGACAAAAACATCCGAGAGGCCCTCCAGGCACAGCGATGTTCGAATCCAGGTCTCCAAAAAGCGTTCAGCGTTCCCCGCCTCCAGCCGTTCCGGCACCCCAAGGACCCTTATGTTGCTTCGTTGGGCCCTTCCCTCCGCATCCTCAGCCCTCCGCTCCAAGGCCTGCGTCGCGGCCGTGAGGTGCATGACTGTCTTTTTGAGAGTGGCCACCTCACCCTGCAGCTCTGCAATATTTCCCTCGGCATCAGTGACTTTGTCCGCAACTTTTCGAAGGTCAGTTCGCAGCAAGCTGACGTCTATGGAGACCGTCACGATCTGCCGCTCTAGTGCCGTATGCAAGCCCTGTATGGCTTTCAACAACTCTGCTCGAGAGGGCTCTCCGGGTTCGCCCGCTCCCTCGTCTTGGCCCGATTGGCGCGTAATCCGCTGGGAGGGCAGCCGCTGTGTAGTGTATTGGGTGATGGTGTTTGACTGCGTGGTACGTGACATTCTGTCTTTACGCATGGCCACGGTCAAAATCGCTCCGGGTGCCCCCTCAGGTGTAGGAGCACTAGACCCCCTCAGACCGCAAGTCCCAAGTGCCTCTCAGCCAATGAGTTCAAGCAGGCAGCAAAGCGGCGACACCGCGTGTAGTGGGTTAATAACAAGGCCTCTGCAACCGCAGGTCGGCTGAACGGACTCACGCCAGACACCGATCCCCTTCCGTGAGTGTCCCCCAGGATCAAGTGATTCAGCGTGGGGGGCCAGGATAGGCAACACCACTCACCGCAGCGTCCTCCGGGCCCTCAATCCGCTTCCAGCGGGGCCTTCAAGGTCACGGGGCTGCTCCTCTCTCAGGGGCCGGATCGGTAAGAAAAAATCCGGGCCGCTCAATGGCCGCCCACCGCCACAGGAGGCACGTCGCCACAGCAGGACAGGCCAGCAGACCACGGGTCAGGTCACCTCCGTCGAGCAGAGCTCCGGGCCGTCCGCCGGGCGTCAGAAGATCAGGATCGCTAGGGCCGAGCGGGTCTCACCCAAGCCACTGCAGGTCACCTCCCCAGGCGCCGGCCGATACAGCCTTGCCGCGGCAGCAACCAGCAGTCTCCAGGCTCCGCCACACTAGCCGCAGACGGCAGCAGGCTCCGGTGCGGATATGGAAGCACCGAGCCCCCCGGGAGCGCAGGTCCGCCACGCCATTGTCACCGTTGCCTAGGTCTCACTCCCCGACCTCGCGTAGCCAGAGGTCCGGGGCACACCCACATCGGCTTCCAGCACGGCTCTCCGTCCAGGGACTCACCGCCGCCACTCACAAGGGGGGTCACTAGTGGGAGGGGGTCCTCCGACCACCGCCGCAACCGGTTTTAGCTCCAACAGGATAAATATGCAGGATTTACGGGTTCTCAGGCCGGGAGCTTGCGGAGCTCACGTCCTGTCGGCCATACTGCTTGGCCACGCCCCCCATTATGTTCCAAGATTGATAATGCTTTCTCCACACACTCATTGTGCTTTTCTTTGGACTCTGCAAGCATTTAAATGTCATCCTGAAAAATAGCAACATTTGACACATTTTCAAACATTTTAGTCATTACCTTCTGAAAAACAGAAGCAGGTGAGTACAGTCCAAATAGCATGCACCAGAACTGGAAAGTACGATCAGGTGTAATGAATGCCATACGTGGCACGAAGATCCAACTTCGAAAACCATGTGGACTGACCCACAGTATTGTTTAGATCATCAATACATGGTAAAGGGAAATTATCTACACAGATTGTAGTATTAGCTGATCTTAAACCAATACACAACCTCAGCTCTCCTGATTTGTTTTTCACTAGTACAATTGTAGAAAGCCACAGAGTGGCATCAACAGGTTCAATTATACCATTGTTTTACAACATTTTTTTTAACAATGGTAGATGGTTCACCTCTCAGACTGCAGTACATTTAGTAGTTTGTGTCTTACCAGAACTACACCTTCTTTAGCCTTGATAGTATGTACAAAATCCTTGATTTTTTTCCACTTTATCCTGAAACACCTTTTTAAACCTGTCTTTTCAAATCTACATCCAATACAGAATTGACTAAAGTTACTGGATGTTTATGACCAGGTCTAATTATTAGTCCAAAATCTTCCTGATGCCACGAACATAACACAATAGTTCCTTTGTGGACTACATACACTTTACCCTCTGTGGTGTTTGTTTCAAAAGAAATAGCTGCCTAAAAATATCCAACTAAGTTGATTCTACTACCTTCAAATGATGTAGTTATAGCTTCAGGAGGAGCAGACCCTTGTCTGCCCAGCATTCTCTATATTTATCAATAGAGATGATTGTAATTCTTCCTTTAGAATCCAGGAATATCATCAATCCTTATCGGACTATATGGACCACTGTACTTTTTACGTTTCCAATATCAATACAGTCATTCAAAAGAACTAACCCATCCACTTTGGTACCCATTTTATCCTCATCATCTACAGCTACACTTCTTATACCTACACATTTCCTCCCACCTTTACATACATTCTCAAAATGCTGAATTTTCATACATTTCCAGCATTGTTGGGTTGTGGCAGGACAGTTCCTAATATTCAACAAATGTGTTAATGAACGAAAACAATAGCAAACAGGTTTAGTTATGCCACAAACATAACCTTTGACGTAATACTAGGTTGCTGAGATGGCATTTACTTATTATTACAGGTATGTTCATAGCGAAGATTAAGCTGAGCGACTTTAGCCACACAACTTGCAACATTATTGTGCTCTGTTTAGAGTCTTCCAGGGAAGATTCAATGTTTTTAGCAGTGATAATTGCTTCATCAAGAGTAGGATTCTTACAAGCTAACATTTGGACACAAATTAATCTCTAATGAGGTGTGAGGAAAAACCTTCAAATTCACAATATACCGCGAGTACTTTTAAAGCTGTAATATATGAGTCAATAGGTTTATTTGAGAACAGTACACGTGTAAAATGCATGACTATGTACCACCAAATCAATCTTTCCCTCAAAATGAAGTTTCAATTGTTTGACAGCAACCTTAAACTCATCATGCTTTACATCATCATTACTTACATACTCGGGTAGATAAATACATTTTGACCTTCCACACCTAAATAATAATACAGTAAATTGCGTTTCGTTTAAGGTTTAAACTTCAATTCATCTATCATTTTAAAGGAGGATCACAAGCTCCTGGAAAAATGGAAGTGGGAGTGTAAAAGCTTGCACATGTTAAGTATTTGCAAAAAGAAAAATGTGACACACTGTTGTGAAAACCTGTACAAAGAAGATTATAATCACCAATAACAAATATATTACTGAGAAGTATAAGCACCAAATAGTGTGCTGTAAATCGATCAGTATCAATTCAAATGTGTGCTGAACACTGAATAATTTGTGACTAATTAGCACCAAATTGTGTGCTAATCACTGTGAAGAAACCATAGTTAATACAAAAGTGTGCTCATCACTGAGGTATTCCATTAGATGGCCATGCAGTGTTACAAGAATTAAAGACAGTAGATGGATCTGTTTGCAAACTTTCGCCACCAGTAGAAACTGTTCAGTGGGACTGTTGTTTGAATAATGACACAACATTGAATTCCTGGAGGAGGAGCTTCGCGCGCAACCAAGATGGCCGCGTGAGCACAGGGCTCCCAAGACCCTCGCAACCTCCCGCATCTATCCTGACAATTATCCTGATTACATTGACGGGTTATTGAAGATGAGCCATAGCTGAGGCGATAACCGTTGTCCAAATTTGAATCGGACCTCCGGGACTGGAATAACAACGATTTGAATATTGCGGCCTGCCCCTCGGAGTTGCCCGGAGCTCGAGTTGGCATGGTGCCCGGGCAGAAGTTGAATAACAGCGGCCTCAGGGGATACGGACTGTCGTACTGAGTTGGACTTTCACTTTCGCTTTTGAGGCGTCAGTCTGATCCTGTCTGAGAGCGTGCCTATGCGAGCCGAAAGCTATTGGACTGCACGGCATTCATTGGTGCTGTCCTGAGTGTGTACACTGGGCCTGGACGGGCTGTGCCCTCTGGTTGCTGCAGATAGTTTGGTTGTGGTTCCCGGTGCGGCTATCTTCTCTCGTTGCCCACTGCTTCTGGGGGTCTCCTAATCCATGATGGCGGCCAGACTTGATGGAGACAAGCAAAAGTCCAAGGTCACTCGGCGAGGTGGATATACCCAAGCAAACAACATGGACCGGTATGCCCAATCTAAAGGATCCCCCAGTGGACCGAGTAGATCACTTGAAAGTACTGGAGAGGACCCGGCTTCATCGGCGGAATTGACTTTGCAAGACGTCATGGGCGCCCTTGACGGGATGAAGGCCTCCATCGGCAAACAATTTGAGACTCTTTCCCACAAGCTGGACACTGTTTCGATCGATGTCAATTTGATCTGCACGGATTTATCAAAAACTAATGAAGGTCAAATCTTTAGATCTGAAGACCTCCAGCCTGACGGGCGATGTGTCCGACTTGCAGACGGAAGCCCGCAACCTGCGAACCTCCAATGATCTTTTTGCCCGCCGGTTGGAGGACTTTGAAAGTAGGGCCCGGCATAACAATGTACGCATTATTGGTGTCCTGGAGAAGTCGGAGGATCCGGCGGCCGATCTCTTTGTTGAGGATCTTATAATTAAGCACCTTGCACCTAAAGGACTGAGCAAGTTCTTTGCTGTTGAATGCGCCCACAGAGTACCAGGTGGTAAACCGAAGTTGGGTGCCCCGCCGCGGCCGATCATCGCCAGAATCTTTAACTTTAGAGATAGAGACGCTATTCTGCAGGTTTCGTGGGTGGGTGGACCCATGAAATACGAAAACACCACTGTAAGTTTCTACCCGGACTTTACACAGACAGTCCTAAAGCAAAGACTAGGATTTCTGGGTGTTAAACGACGACTGAGGGAGATGGGACTGAAATACGCAATACTTTTTCCAGCCAAGTTACGCATTGAATTTGAGGAACGGACATATTTCTTTGATCGTCCAGAGGTGGTGGGAGACTGGCTCGACACTTTGCCTCACCAACGTGGCCGGGAGGAACATTCTGGAGGAGCGGAGGGCGGACTGACGGAGCAGGAATAGGAGCATTGTTTCCGGTCTCTGAACTTTGCTGATAACCCAGACTGTGGTTCGATGACTTTTTATTGTGTTCATTGATGTGTCATACCCGGGGTGGCGGGGCGATTGATGGGACTCTTTCCTCCTCTGGGGTTCTTTTTGTAGATTAGTTTGATGTCAGGGCGACAGGCACACTGCAAGTTGGGGTGGCTATTTAGTCTTACGCAGGGGTGCAGGGTGGGGGGGTTTGTAACGGGTTTTTGGTTCGGGGGTGGGGTGGTGTTCATATGGGTGTGTTTTGTTTCCGTACAAGGCAACGTATTGTTCTATCATTTGATTTGGATGCTGAGCTGTGAGGGGGGTTGGATCTACTTTCACTTTTGGGATAGGGGTAGGGGAATGAGACTAATGAGTTGGAATGTGAATGGGTTGGGGGACAGGATAAAACGAGGGGTTGTGTTACAGCTATTGAAACGGCTTTCCCCTTACGTGGTATTATTGCAGGAAACACATTTGATCGGTAACACCTGTCATGCCATGAACCGTAGAGGGTATCGTCTGGTTGCCCATGCGGGGTTCTCCTCTGGATCCAGAGGGGTGGGTATCCTAGTCAGGAGTTCTCTCCCCTTGGAAATAGATGCAACAGTCCTAGATGTTAGGGGGCGCTACGTAGCTCTCACTGGACGATGGGAGGGTAGAATTGTATCCTTTCTCTCTGTTTACGTCCCCCCGGGTTTACAATTGACAACTTTTGCGGACTTGGGGCGAGTAGTATTTGGACTTCCTGAGCGGGACTCTGGTCATGTGCGGAGATTTTAACTCTGTTGTCTCTGGTAGGGAGGATCGACACCCGCCCAGGGACCTCACAGGATCACAGAATTGGCTTAGCGGTTTTATAGATACACTGGGGTTGGTGGACTGTTGGAGATTGCTCCATCCTGCCCAGAACCAATACACTTTCCACTCGGGTGCACACGGTAGCCTTTCCAGGATTGATTACATCTTGATGCCAGCTGCGCAGGCCCCCTCAGTTACTGAGGTTCGACATCTGGCTCGGGGAATATCCGATCACTCTCCGCTGTGGCTTCGGATGGAGTCGAGTGTAGGTGCAGAGGGACGAGTAGCCCCGATTAATCCATGGTATTTCCGTAACCCTAAGACCCGCGCTGCGTTGGTCAAATCCCTTGACCAGTATTTTGTTGAGAATGAGGGATCAGTGTCTTCGGCAGTGTCGCTCTGGGAAGCTTTTAAGACTGTCATCCGAGGTCAGGCGTTGTCATTGATTGCTGGCGCTAAAAAGAGTAAAAATGAGGAAGTGGTTGGCCTAGAGGCAGAGATTGTTAAACTGGAGCGTGAACTGGAACTGGGTGTCACCCGTGGGATGATGCATGTTTTGCGTCTTAAACAACTTGAATACAAGGCTTTGGTGACGGATGCTGCGAAAGTCATGAGCAGGGAGCAGCAGGGCCGATTGTATAATGTCGGGGATAAAGCGGGTAAACTGACAGCTTGGTTAGATAAGAACGAGAGGGCGAGTCGTGTGGTTACTGTGATTGAGAGAGTGAATGGTATGCCTGTGACTGAACCCGAGGAGATAGTACAGAGTTTTGCGGAGCATTTCCAGGAAGTGTACTCCCCCGTATCTGTAAGGCCGGAGGAAGATTCACATTTATTATTGCGTGACATCGCATTGCCGAGTTTGTCTGATTCCGATAGAGTTGATGGATGCAGTAATAACAGCTGATGAGGTGGCTCTTGCTATCGTTTTTTTTCATTCGGGGAAGGCGATGGGTCCTAATAGTCTCCCCATTGAACTTTATAAATTGCGCCCCGACAAAATGGCGCCGTATCTTCGTGACATGTTCCTAGAATCGCGAGATAGGGGCTCCCTTCCTTGTGATCAGCGTCTTGCGACCATTGTGGTGATTCATAAGGAAGGGAAGCCAAGAGACCGCTGTGCCTCTTATAGGCCGATATCACTCCTTAACGCAGAACCCAAGATTCTTGCTAAATTATTGGCCAACCGTGTAATAAAGGTGATTAGTGACTTGATTAATCCGGATCAATCCGGTTTCATTCCGCTTCGGAATACAGCCCTGAATCTGCGACGTTTGCATGGTGTCCTCGCGAAGACTGCGTCATTGCGTGAGCCGGCCATCTTGGCTTCCTTGGATGCCACAATGGCTTTTGATACTGTGGAGTGGCCATATTTGTGGGCCGTACTTGCTAAGTTTGGTTTCGATTCTGGCTTTATTAGATGGGTGAGACTCCTCTGAGGACCCGTTGGCGCAGATTGTAGTGAACGGTCGGGTCTCTGAGCCTTTCGTTCTCAGGAGAGGCACGCGACAGGGTTGTCCATTGTCGCCGCTCCTGTTTGCCCTCACTCTTGAGCCCCTTGCTGCCTGGATTAGATGGGAACCGTCGATGAGGGGTATTCAGTGGGCCCCAGACTTTGAAGATCGTATCTCGCTCTTCGCAGATAAAATACTGCTGTACCTAACGTCGCCCCGGAAATCGTTAATTGTTTTGCTTGATGTCCTCACCTCATTTGGTAGGAATTCTGGCCTAGTTATCAACTGGACTAAATCTTACTTGTACGTCCTCTCGGGAGATGTCCCCCTTTTGCCGCGCGGTTGTCCCATCCAGGTTGCACAGACGGGTTTTAAGTATCTTGGGGTTTATGTATCGTTGAACCCGGTTGTCCGATATGAACGGAATTTGCTCCCACCGCTAAATCGGTTAAAACTAGACGTGGTGGGCTGGCGCAAGCTGCCGCTTTCGCCGCTCGGCTGTGCGGCGCTTTTTAAGATGATGTCATTGCCACGTTTTCTGTATGCTCTTCAGAACACCTTTGATGTAATTCCTGCGAGCTATTTTCCGGCGGTTGAGGGTCTCCAGAGGAAGTTGATCTGGGATGGGCGATCGCGTATCGCCCTCGCTAAGCTGACGCTTCCATGGTATGATGGTGGTATCGCTCTCCCTGACATCTAACGATATTACTGGGCGTCTCAATTGGGGGCCATTAATCATGGTATGTATGATCCCGAATTGAACCCCGCGTTTGCAATGGACAGGTGGTTGTTGCCGGGGCCGATTACTATAGAGTGCTCTATTCGAGATTGGCCGGAGGGAAGCTCTCGGGGCCTACAAAGATTGCGGTACGGGTATGGAACTGTGCAAATAGTGCAATGGGTTGGAAGGATCGACTGACCCGAGCGACCCCGCTTTTTGCTTCCGAGAAGCTGGGTAACTTGAGGAAAACAAAAGGATTTGAGAAATGGGATATGATTGGTGTTAGTAAGGTGAGTGACCTCTGGGTTAAGGGCAAGATTAAAACCTTTGAAGAATTGAAGGCTGAGTTCCAACTGAGTGAAAGGGAATATTTTCGGTATGCTCAGGTCCGCCATGCCTTGCAGTCGGTTTTTCCTGAGGGTGTGGAGATTCCAGAGTCCTCTCCGCTAGAGGATAGAATACTGGACGGTCATGTACCAAATAGTACTATCTCCTTGATCTACAAAAAACTGATTAACGATAGGACTGATCTGTTGGTGCAGCTCCGGGACGTGTGGACCAGAGATGGCCTTGAATTGGATGATGAGGATTGGCAGTCTGCAGTCTCTTCTCCTAAGGAGGTTGCGATTTCGGCCCGTCTTCGGTTGGTGCAGGTTAAAATCCTACACAGAATTTATGTGACTGGCCCCGTTTGGTTAGAATGGGTTATTCAGAGGATGGATTGTGCAAGCGTGGTTCTGGGCTGTTTGGGACGTTTCTGCATATAAGTTGGGAGTGTCCTGAAGTAGCTGCTTTTTGGACTGGGATACACAATAAGATGAAGGAAGCTACCGGCGTTGCCCTGCAGCCCGAGGCCAGACGTTGTCTCCTGAATGTTTGGGAACCAACTGACTATGATGTAACGCAGATGCAGTGGGCGACCCTGGGATATATGGTAGCTGAGAGAGACATAGTGCAGTTATGGGGTTCCCAAAGGCCGCCCACGGTTGAGGCACGGATGGAAAACATGGATTGGTGCATGTTTAGGGAGAAGACGGTCTATGTGGCACGAGGGCGACCCAGGAAATGGGGTAAGGTCTGGGGTCATTGGAACATTTACCGTGGAGACATTTGCACTCCTCCTCTTGTGGATATTCCTGAAGTTCCACTTTCCCCCTGACCTGCCATTCCTTGTATTATATCATGCATATTTTGTTTGACCTCGTCTCTCCCCTGCTTCCCCTCCCCTAATATTGTTTGTATACCTTACTGTATTGCTTTTTCCCCTCCTCATTTGGACAGATATCCTACTGTATCGTGTTTATTGCCTTGTTTGTTTATTTAATTTTCAATAAAAAGAATTTAAAAAACTAAAACAAAAAAAAACCATTGAATTCCTACGGGCGTGTAACTGATAAAATTGGAGACTGACAAAAGCTGTATAAAAAAAAAGCATTAGGTTTTGCCTATGTGATTAAAAAGATGTTTATTTTAAAGTTTTAAATTGGTAGGCAGCTGTGCAATGTAATTTAAAGGAACTCCATAAAAGTGTTATGACTTGTTTATTGAGAAAGGCAATATACAGTGCAGTAACTGGTGGTAATATAAAGCGCTCCTGTACCTTCGGTGATGTTGGTGCTATATAAACTGACACTAAAATAAAATTGTGGGAAACAGGTTTAGATGCTGAGGCGATTAGTTACCTGTATGCTTGTATGAAATAACTGGTGGTAATATAAAGTGCTCCTGTATCTTCAGGTAATGGTGCTATATAAAAGTGCCCTAAAATTAATTAAATAAAAAACATGTTACATAGCAGCACTGTAATATTTTTTTAATTAAATTCATTTCAGTTCCCCAGTGAAATACAGCGTCCTTAAGTGGCCTGGCGTGGTATGGAGAAAAACGAAGCCACTCACTCCGGTGTCTAGGGCATCTTTAGTGTGCAGGCAAACTCTCAACAGAAGTGGTGTTCATGGCTAGCATGAGGGAAGACACAGGAAGTAGGAGCTTTTCTTCATGTGCCTCTTACATTTCAGGGAGGGCAGGAGGTGCTTTGCGGCATTGGGTGACTGAGCAGTGGAAGGCAGTATTACCTTGCCTTTTCTTGTGATGGAGCTGATCACTGGCAGAATAGAACGTCTGTTGTATTCACCGTCTGGATGAGGGGTTAAGGTATCAACCCCTTCAGTTTGTTGTACAAATTTAATCATCCTTAAATATATGGGCGATTGTCAGTGCAGGCACAAAAGCGAAGTTGAAGCCTACTTTTGCTAAGCGACTGGGGAGGGGGTGACTAGAAGCTTTTTCTTTGTTGAATACATGAATATCTCAAAATTGAAAAGTGGATATTTGAGACAGAAATGTGTGTATTTCCAGAGTCATAAGCTTAGCTGATGTTTGTTGAAAAATGCCTGGATTTTCCAAAAATATTTAAAGCTGATATTTGAGTGATAAAACATCAGGGTTGAGGAGATATATCAGTGAAATTATTACCTTGGTACAAGGCAGTGCAACTATGGCTGTCAAGTATTAACTCTGTAGCTGCTTTCCAATTTGATAAAGCTATGTTCACAGTACTCCAGGCAATCTTGCCTGATGCACTGAGGTAATCACTGCTGGTAATCTTACATGGGTTAGCAAATAATGTAATCTTGTCTGGCATGGCAACCATGACCACACTAATAATAGTAGCTAAATAGGGTTTTCATTGAACACAAATAACTCTTTTAACAGAAAAGGTTGGAGACCTCTGCTGTAGATACTCCCACAGCGCCGGACTGGGATGAGGAAAGTAGAAGATAAAACTTTAACCCATGTGATCGTCCACTGAAGTCATTTCTCAACTTCTCATCCCCGAAGCACAGGTGAGCACTGCTGAGGGTGTGCCGAGCTTCAATTAGGTTACTCCAAGCGTGGCTTGGTCAGAGATGGCAATTCCTGGTATAGGATGAACAGAGTCAGAGAGGGCATATGGTAGGCAGAGGTTGGTGTAGGGTGTACAGGAAATTGTAGAGGCTTGTCGGAGCAAAGCTACAGATTGATAGAGAATGACAAACTTCACTATTATGGACTCCACTCGATGTTCAATTAAGCTGTTAACAAAGGACCAATAAGTATTGTGGATGAAAAGCATAAAGTTTCTATATTATAACACTGCAAATTCCAATGTAAACAAGCATTAGAAATGCAATCGGGCTCGGATTTATTTGAGTTTGAGCTAATGGCATTGTAAATGCCAATGTATTGTTGCTATGTGTTATGGAGTGTGTTCATGTGGTGTGTACTGCCAGTGATCTCCTTGTGAGTGTGAGAATATTGCACCGTTACTGCCTGTGATGTCCTTCTTGTGAGTGTGAGAAGCTTGCACCTCTGCTGCCTGTGGTCTCCTTGTGAGTGTAAGAAGCTTGCACTGCTGCTGCCTGTGATGTCGTTCTTGTGAGTGTGAGAAGCTTGCACCGCTACTGTTTGTGATGTCCTTCTTGTGAGTGGGAGAAGCTTGCACCTCAGCTGCCTGTGGTCTCCTTGTGAGTGTAAGAAGCTTGCACAGCTGCTGCCTGTGATGTCCTTCGTGTGAGTGTGAGAAGCTTGCACCGCTGCTGCCTGTGAGTATGAGAAGATTGCATTGTGCATCTCTGTGCTGTGCCTGTTCTTTGTAAGGGACTCTTGCTCTGTTGCTGCTGCTGCCTTGGCACAGTACCTGCTGTGAGTGTATAAGGGAAGCTTGCACCACTGCTGCTTGTGATGTCCTTCTTGCGAGTGTGAGAAGCTTGCACCTATGCTGCCTGTGGTCTCCTTGTGAGTGTAAGAAGCTTGCACTGCTGCTGCCTGTGATGTCGTTCTTGTGAGTGTGAGAAGCTTGCACCGCTGCTGCTTGTGATGTCCTTCTTGTGAGTGGGAGAAGCTTGCACCTCAGCTGCCTGTGGTCTCCTTGTGAGTGTAAGAAGCTTGCACAGCTGCTGCCTGTGATGTCCTTCGTGTGAGTGTGAGAAGCTTGCACCGCTGCTGCCTGTGAGTATGAGAAGATTGCATTGTGCATCTCTGTGCTGTGCCTGTTCTTTGTAAGGGACTCTTGCTCTGTTGCTGCTGCTGCCTTGGCACAGTACCTGCTGTGAGTGTATAACGGAAGCTTGCACCACTGCTGCTTGTGATGTCCTTCTTGCGAGTGTGAGAAGCTTGCACCTCTGCTGCCTATGGTCTCCTTGTGAGTGTAAGAAGCTTGCACTGCTGCTGCCTGTGATGTCGTTCTTGTGAGTGTGAGAAGCTTGCACCGCTGCTGCTTGTGATGTCCTTCTTGTGAGTGGGAGAAGCTTGCACCTCAGCTGCCTGTGGTCTCCTTGTGAGTGTAAGAAGCTTGCACAGCTGCTGCCTGTGATGTCCTTCTTGTGAGCGTGAGAAGCTTGCACCGCTGCTGCCTGTGAGTATGAGAAGATTGCATTGTGCATCTCTGTGCTGTTCCTGTTCTTTGTAAGGGACTCTTGCTCTGTTGCTGCTGCTGCCTTGGCACAGTACCTGCTGTGAGTGTGTAAGGGAAGCTTGCACCACTGCTGCTTGTGATGTCCTTCTTGCGAGTGTGAGAAGCTTGCACCTCTGCTGCCTGTGGTCTCCTTGTGAGTGTGAGAAGCTTGCACCGCTGCTGCTTGTGATGTCCTTCTTGTGAGTGGGAGAAGCTTGCACCTCAGCTGCCTGTGGTCTCCTTGTGAGTGTAAGAAGCTTGCACAGCTGCTGCCTGTGATGTCCTACTCACTACTCTACTCACTACTCTACTCACTACTCACTTCACTACTCTACTCACTACTCTACTCACTACTCTACTCACTACTCTACTCACTACTCACTACTCTACTCACTACTCTACTCACTACTCTACTGACTATACTCACTACTCTACTCACTACTCTGCACTCACTACTCACTACTCTGCTCACTACTCACTACTCTACTCACTACTCCCTACTCTCCACTCACTACTCTACTCACTACTCACTACTCTACTCACTACTTTCTACTCACTACTCTACTCACTACTCACTACTCTCTACTCACTACTCTGCACTCACTACTTTACTCACTACTCTACTCTACTCACCTCACTACTCTACTCACTACTCTACTCACTACTTACTACTCTGCACTCACTACTCACTACTCACCTCACTACTCTACTCACTACTCATTACTCTACTCACTACTCACTACTTTGCACTCACTACTCTACTCACTACTCACTACTTTACTCACTACTCACTACTCTACTCATTACTCTGCACTCACTACTCTGCACTCACAACTCACTACTCTACTCACTACTCACGACTCTGCACTCACTACTCTACTCACTACTCTACTCACTACTCTACTCACTACTCACTACTCTACTCACTACTCTACTCACTACTCACTACTTTACTCACTACTCACTATTCTGCACTCACTACTAACTACTCTACTCACTACTCTGCACTCACTACTCACTACTCTGCACTCACTACTCACTACTCTACTCACTACTCTACTCTCTACTCACTACTCTACTCACTACTCTACTCACTACTCTACTCACTACTCTACTCACTACTCACTACTCTACTCTCTACTCACTACTCTACTCACTACTCTACTCACTACTCTACTCACTACTCTACTCACTACTCTACTCACTACTCTACTCACTACTCTGCACTCACATCTCTGCACTCACTACTCACTACTCTACTCACTACTCTACTCACTACTCTACTCACTACTCTACTCACTACTCTACTCACTACTCTACTCACTACTCTGCACTCACATCTCTGCACTCACTAATTTGCACTCACTACTCTGCACTCACTACTCACTACTCTGCACTCACTACGCTACTCACTACGCTACTCACTACTCTACTCACTACTCTACTCACTACTCACTACTCTGCACTCACATCTCTGCACTCACTAATTTGCACTCACTACTCACTACTCTGCACTCACTACTCACTAGTCTGCACTCACTACTAACTACTCTACTCACTACTCACTACTCTGCACTCTCTACTCACTACTCTACTCACTACTCTACTCACTACTCTACTCACTACTCACTACTCTGCACTCACTACTCTGCACTCACTACTAACTACTCTGCACTCACTACTCTGCACTCACTACTCTGCACTCACTACTAACTACTCTGCACTCACTACTCAGTACTCTGCACTCACTACTCTGCACTCACTACTCAGTACTCTGCACACTCACTCTGCACTCACTACTCACTACTCTGCACACTCACTCTGCACTCACTACTCTACTCACTACTCTGCACTCACTACTCACTACACTACTCACTACACTACTCTACTCACTACTCACTATTCACTACTCACTACTCTACTCACTACTCACTACTCTGCACTCACATCTCTGCACTCACTAATTTGCACTCACTACTCTGCACTCACTACTCACTACTCTGCACTCACTACTCTGCACTCACTACTCTGCACTCACTACTCACTACTCTGCACTCACTACTCACTAGTCACTACTCTGCACTCACTACTCTACTCACAACTCTACTCACTACTCACTACTCTGCACTCACTACTCTACTCACTACTCTACTCACTACTCACTACTCTACTCACTACTAACTACTCTACTCACTACTCTACTCACTACTCTGCACTCACTACTCTGCACTCACTACTCACCTCACTACTCTACTCACTACTCTACTCACTACTCTACTCACTACTCTACTCACTACTCTACTCACTACTCTACTCACTACTCAACTCACTACTCACTACTCTACTCACTACTCACTACTCTGCACTCACTACTCTACTCACTACTCACTACTCTACTCACTACTCTACTCACTACTCTACTCTCTACTCACTACTCTACTCACTGCTCTGCACTCACTACTCTACTCACTACTCTACTCACTACTCACTACTCTGCACTCACTACTCTATTCACTACTCTGCACTCATTACTCTACTCACTACTCTACTCACTACTCTACTCACTACTCTACTCACTACTTACTACTCTACTCACTACTCTGCACTCACTACTCTACTCACTACTCACTACTCTACTCACTACTCTACTCACTACTCACTACTCTACTCTCTACTCTACTCTCTACTCACTACTCTACTCACTACTCTACTCACTACTCTACTCACTACTCACTACACTACTCACTACTCTGCACTCACTACTCACTACTCTACACTCACTACTCACTCCACTACTCACTACTCACTACTCTGCACTCACTACTCAACTCACTACTCTGCACTCACTACTCACTACTCTACTCACTACTCTACTCACTACTCTACTCACTACTCTCCTCACTACTCTACTCACTACTCTGCAATCACTACTCTACTCACTACTCTGCACTCACTACACTACTCATTACTCACTACTCTGCACTCACTACTCAACTCACTACTCACTACTCTACTCACTACTCTACTCACTACTCTATCACTACTCTACACTCACTACTCTACTCACTACTGTACTCACTACTCTACTCACTACTCTACTCACTACTCTACTCACTACTCTACTCACTACTCTACTCACTACTCTACTCACTACTCTACTCTCTACTCTACTCTCTACTCACTACTCTGCACTCACTACTCTACTCACTACTCTACTCACTACTCTACTCACTACTCTGCACTCACTACTCTACTCACTACTCTACTCACTACTCTACTCACTACTCTACTCACTACTCACTACACTACTCACTACTCTGCACTCACTACTCACTACTCTGCACTCACTACTCACTACTCTGCACTCACTACTCAACTCACTACTCACTACTCTGCACTCACTACTCAACTCACTACTCTACTCACTACTCACTACTCTACTCACTACTCTACTCACTACTCTACTCACTACTCTACTCACTACTCTACTCACTACTCTACTCACTACTCTGCACTCACTACTCTGCACTCACTACTCACTACTCTGCACTCACTACGCTACTCACTACTCTACTCACTACTCTACTCACTACTCTACTCACTACTCTGCACTCACATCTCTGCACTCACTAATTTGCACTCACTACTCACTACTCTGCACTCACTACTCACTAGTCTGCACTCACTACTAACTACTCTACTCACTACTCACTACTCTGCACTCTCTACTCACTACTCTACTCACTACTCTACTCACTACTCTACTCACTACTCACTACTCTGCACTCACTACTCTGCACTCACTACTCTGCACTCACTACTAACTACTCTGCACTCACTACTCTGCACTCACTACTCTGCACTCACTACTAACTACTCTGCACTCACTACTCAGTACTCTGCACTCACTACTCACTACTCTGCACACTCACTCTGCACTCACTACTCACTACTCTGCACACTCACTCTGCACTCACTACTCTACTCACTACTCTACTCACTACTCTGCACTCACTACTCACTACTCTACTCACTACACTACTCTACTCACTACTCACTATTCACTACTCACTACTCTACTCACTACTCACTACTCTGCACTCACATCTCTGCACTCACTAATTTGCACTCACTACTCTGCACTCACTACTCACTACTCTGCACTCACTACTCTGCACTCACTACTCTGCACTCACTACTCTGCACTCACTACTCACTACTCTGCACTCACTACTCACTAGTCACTACTCTGCACTCACTACTCTACTCACAACTCTACTCACTACTCACTACTCTGCACTCACTACTCACTACTCTACTCACTACTCACTACTCTACTCACTACTAACTACTCTACTCACTACTCTACTCACTACTCACTACTCTGCACTCACTACTCACTACTCACCTCACTACTCTACTCACTACTCTACTCACTACTCAACTCACTACTCACTACTCTACTCACTACTCACTACTCTGCACTCACTACTCTACTCACTACTCACTACTCTACTCACTACTCTACTCACTACTCTACTCTCTACTCACTACTCTACTCACTGCTCTGCACTCACTACTCTACTCACTACTCACTACTCTGCACTCACTACTCTACTCACTACTCTGCACTCATTACTCACTACTCTACTCACTACTCTACTCACTACTCTACTCACTACTCACTACTCTACTCACTACTCTGCACTCACTACTCTACTCACTACTCACTACTCTACTCACTACTCTACTCACTACTCTACTCTCTACTCACTACTCTACTCACTACTCTACTCACTACTCACTACTCTACTCTCTACTCTACTCTCTACTCACTACTCTACTCACTACTCTACTCACTACTCACTACACTACTCACTACTCTGCACTCACTACTCACTACTCTACTCACTACTCACTACTCTGCACTCACTACTCTACTCACTACTCTGCACTCATTACTCTACTCACTACTCTACTCACTACTCTACTCACTACTCACTACTCTACTCACTACTCTGCACTCACTACTCTACTCACTACTCACTACTCTACTCACTACTCTACTCACTACTCTACTCTCTACTCACTACTCTACTCACTACTCACTACTCTACTCTCTACTCTACTCTCTACTCACTACTCTACTCACTACTCTACTCACTACTCACTACACTACTCACTACTCTGCACTCACTACTCACTACTCTACACTCACTACTCACTCCTCTACTCACTACTCACTACTCTGCACTCACTACTCAACTCACTACTCTGCACTCACTACTCACTACTCTACTCACTACTCTACTCACTACTCTACTCACTACTCTCCTCACTACTCTACTCACTACTCTGCACTCACTACTCTACTCACTACTCTACTCACTACTCTACTCACTACTCTACTCACTACTCTACTCACTACTCACTACACTACTCACTACTCTGCACTCACTACTCACTACTCTACACTCACTACTCACTCCTCTACTCACTACTCACTACTCTGCACTCACTACTCAACTCACTACTCTGCACTCACTACTCACTACTCTACTCACTACTCTACTCACTACTCTACTCACTACTCTCCTCACTACTCTACTCACTACTCTGCACTCACTACTCACTACTCTGCACTCACTACACTACTCATTACTCACTACTCTGCACTCACTACTCAACTCACTACTCACTACTCTGCACTCACTACTCACTACTCTACTCACTACTCTACTCACTACTCTATCACTACTCTACACTCACTACTCTACTCACTACTCACTACTCTACTCACTACTGTACTCACTACTCTACTCACTACTCTACTCACTACTCTACTCACTACTCTACTCACTACTCTACTCTCTACTCTACTCTCTACTCACTACTCTGCACTCACTACTCTACTCACTACTCTACTCACTACTCTACTCACTACTCTACTCACTACTCTGCACTCACTACTCTACTCACTACTCTACTCACTACTCTACTCACTACTCTACTCACTACTCACTACACTACTCACTACTCTGCACTCACTACTCACTACTCTGCACTCACTACTCACTACTCTGCACTCACTACTCAACTCACTACTCACTACTCTGCACTCACTACTCAACTCACTACTCTACTCACTACTCTACTCACTACTCTACTCACTACTCTGCACTCACTACTCACTACTCTACTCACTACTCTACTCACTACTCTACTCACTACTCTACTCACTACTCACTACACTACTCACTACTCTGCACTCACTACTCACTACTCTGCACTCACTACTCACTACTCTGCACTCACTACTCAACTCACTACTCACTACTCTGCACTCACTACACTACTCACTACTCTGCACTCACTACTCAACTCACTACTCACTACTCTGCACTCACTACTCACTACTCTACTCACTACTCTACTCACTACTCTATCACTACTCTACACTCACTACTCTACTCACTACTCACTACTCTGCACTCACTACTCTACTCACTACTCTACTCACTACTCTACTCACTACTCTACTCACTACTCTACTCACTACTCTACTCACTACTCTACTCACTACTCACTACTCTGCACTCACTACTCTACTCACTACTCTGCACTCACTACTCTACTCACTACTCTACTCACTACTCTACTCACTACTCTACTCACTACTCTACTCACTACTCACTACACTACTCACTACACTACTCACTACTCTGCACTCACTACTCACTACTCTGCACTCACTACTCACTACTCTGCACTCACTACTCAACTCACTACTCACTACTCTGCACTCACTACTCTACTCACTACTCTGCACTCACTACTCTACTCACTACTCTACTCACTACTCTACTCACTACTCTGCACTCACTACTCTACTCACTACTCTACTCACTACTCACTACTCTACTCACTACTCTGCACCTACTACTCTACTCACTACTCACTACTCTACTCACTACTCTACTCTCTACTCACTACTCTACTCACTACTCACTACTCTGCACTCACTACTCTACTCACTACTCTACTCACTACTCTACTCACTACTCTACTCACTACTCACTACTCTGCACTCACTACTCTACTCACTACTCTGCACTCACTACTCTACTCACTACTCTACTCACTACTCACTACTCTGCACTCACTACTCTACTCACTACTCTGCACTCACTACTCACTACTCTACTCACTACTCTACTCAGTACTCTGCACTCACTACTCTGCACTCACTACTCTGCACTCTGCACTCACTACTCTACACATTACTCACTACTCTGCACTCACTATTCTACTCACTACTCTACTCACTACTCACTACTCTGCACTCACTACTCTGCACTCTGCACTCACTACTCTGCACTCACTACTCTGCACTCACTACTCACTACTCTGCACTCACTACTCTACTCACTACTCTACTCACTACTCACTACTCTGCACTCACTACTCTACTCACTACTCTGCACTCACTACTCACTACTCTACTCACTACTCTACTCACTACTCTGCACTTACTACTCTGCACTCACTCCTCTGCACTCACTACTCTGCACTCACTACTCTGCACTCTGCACTCACTACTCTGCACTCACTACTCTGCACTCACTACTCTGCACTCTGCACTCACTACTCTGCACTCACTACTCTGCACTCACTACTCTGCACTCACTACTCTGCACTCACTACTCACTACTCTGCACTCACTACTCACTACTCTGCACTCAATACTCTACTCACTACTCTGCACTCACTACTCACTACTCTGCACTCACTACTCACTACTCTGCACTCACTACTCAACTCACTACTCACTACTCTGCACTCACTACACTACTCACTACTCTGCACTCACTACTCAACTCACTACTCACTACTCTGCACTCACTACTCACTACTCTACTCACTACTCTACTCACTACTCTATCACTACTCTACACTCACTACTCTACTCACTACTCACTACTCTACTCACTACTGTACTCACTACTCTACTCACTACTCTACTCACTACTCTACTCACTACTCTACTCACTACTCACTACTCTGCACTCACTACTCTACTCACTACTCTACTCACTACTCTGCACTCACTACTCTACTCACTACTCTACTCACTACTCTACTCACTACTCACTACACTACTCACTACACTACTCACTACTCTGCACTCACTACTCACTACTCTGCACTCACTACTCACTACTCTGCACTCACTACTCAACTCACTACTCACTACTCTGCACTCACTACTCAACTCACTACTCTACTCACTACTCAACTCACTACTCTACTCACTACTCTACTCACTACTCTACTCACTACTCTACTCACTACTCTACTCACTACTCTACTCACTACTCACTACTCTACTCACTACTCTGCACTCACTACTCTACTCACTACTCTGCACTCACTACTCTACTCACTACTCTACTCACTACTCACTACTCACTACTCTACTCATTACTCTGCACCTACTACTCTACTCACTACTCTACTCACTACTCTACTCTCTACTCACTACTCTACTCACTACTCACTACTCTGCACTCACTACTCACTACTCTACTCACTACTCTACTCACTACTCTACTCACTACTTTACTCACTACTCACTACTCTGCACTCACTACTCTACTCACTACTCTGCACTCACTACTCTACTCACTACTCTACTCACTACTCACTACTCTGCACTCACTACTCTACTCACTACTCTGCACTCACTACTCACTACTCTACTCACTACTCTGCACTCACTACTCTGCACTCACTACTCTGCACTCTGCACTCACTACTCTACTCATTACTCACTACTCTGCACTCACTATTCTACTCACTACTCTACTCACTACTCACTACTCTGCACTCACTACTCTGCACTCTGCACTCACTACTCTGCACTCACTACTCTGCACTCACTACTCTGCACTCACTACTCACTACTCTGCACTCACTACTCTACTCACTACTCTACTCACTACTCACTACTCTGCACTCACTACTCACTACTCTACTCACTACTCTACTCACTACTCTACTCACTACTCTGCACTTACTCCTCTGCACTCACTCCTCTGCACTCACTACTCTGCACTCACTACTCTGCACTCTGCACTCACTACTCTGCACTCACTACTCTGCACTCACTACTCTGCACTCTGCACTCACTACTCTGCACTCACTACTCTGCACTCACTACTCTGCACTCGCTACTCTGCACTCACTACTCTGCACTCGCTACTCACTACTCTGCACTCACTACTCACTACTCTGCACTCAATACTCTACTCACTACTCTACTCACTACTCTGCACTCACTACTCTACTCACTACTCTGCACTCACTACTCACTACTCTACTCACTACTCTACTCACTACTCTACTCACTACTCTACTCACTACTCTGCACTCACTACTCTGCACTCACTACTCTGCACTCACTACTCTGCACTCTGCACTCACTACTCTGCACTCACTACTCTGCACTCACTACTCTGCACTCACTACTCTGCACTCACTACTCTACACTCACTACTCTACACTCTGCACTCACTACTCTGCACTCACTACTCTACACTCACTACTCTACACTCTGCACTCACTACTCTACACTCTGCACTCTGCACTCACTACTCTACACTCTGCACTCACTACTCTGGACTCACTACTCTGCACTCACTACTCTGCACTCACTCACTACTCTACTCACTACTCTGCACTCACTACACTACTCACTACACTACTCACTACTCTGCACTCACATCTCTGCACTCACTAATTTGCACTCACTACTCTGCACTCACTACTCCACTCACTACTCACTACTCTGCACTCACTACTCACTACTCTACTCACTACTCTACTCACTACTCTATCACTACTCTACACTCACTACTCTACACTCACTACTCTACTCACTACTCACTACTCTACTCACTACTGTACTCACTACTCTACTCACTACTCTACTCACTACTCTACTCACTACTCTACTCACTACTCTACTCACTACTTTACTCTCTACTCTACTCTCTACTCACTACTCTGCACTCACTACTCTACTCACTACTCTACTCACTACTCTACTCACTACTCTGCACTCACTACTCTACTCACTACTCTACTCACTACTCTACTCACTACTCTACTCACTACTCACTACTCACTACACTACTCACTACTCTGCACTCACTACTCACTACTCTGCACTCACTACTCACTACTCTGCACTCACTACTCAACTCACTACTCACTACTCTGCACTCACTACTCAACTCACTACTCTACTCACTACTCACTACTCTACTCACTGCTCTGCACTCACTACTCTACTCACTACTCTACTCACTACTCACTACTCTGCACTCACTACTCTACTCACTACTCTGCACTCATTACTCTACTCACTACTCTACTCACTACTCTACTCACTACTCACTACTCTACTCACTACTCTGCACTCACTACTCACTACTCTACTCACTACTCTACTCACTACTCTACTCACTACTCTACTCACTACTCTACTCACTACTCTACTCTCTACTCACTACTCTACTCACTACTCTACTCACTACTCACTACTCTACTCTCTACTCTACTCTCTACTCACTACTCTACTCACTACACTACTCACTACACTACTCACTACTCTGCACTCACTACTCACTACTCTACACTCACTACTCACTCCTCTACTCACTACTCACTACTCTGCACTCACTACTCAACTCACTACTCTGCACTCACTACTCACTACTCTACTCACTACTCTACTCACTACTCTACTCACTACTCTCCTCACTACTCTACTCACTACTCTGCAATCACTACTCTACTTACTACTCTGCACTCACTACACTACTCATTACTCACTACTCTGCACTCACTACTCAACTCACTACTCACTACTCTGCACTCACTACTCACTACTCTACTCACTACTCTACTCACTACTCTATCACTACTCTACACTCACTACTCTACTCACTACTCACTACTCTACTAACTACTGTACTCACTACTGTACTCACTACTCTACTCACTACTCTACTCACTACTCTACTCACTACTCTACTCTCTACTCTACTCTCTACTCACTACTCTGCACTCACTACTCTACTCACTACTCTACTCACTACTCTACTCACTACTCTGCACTCACTACTCTACTCACTACTCTACTCACTACTCTACTCACTACTCTACTCACTACTCACTACACTACTCACTACTCTGCACTCACTACTCACTACTCTGCACTCACTACTCACTACTCTGCACTCACTACTCAACTCACTACTCACTACTCTGCACTCACTACTCTACTCACTACTCTACTCACTACTCTACTCACTACTCTACTCACTACTCTGCACTCACTACTCACTACTCTACTCACTACTCTACTCACTACTCACTACACTACTTACTCACTACTCACTACACTACTCACTACTCTGCACTCACTACTCACTACTCTGCACTCACTACTCACTACTCTGCACTCACTACTCAACTCACTACTCACTACTCTGCACTCACTACTCACTACTCTACTCACTACTCTACTCACTACTCTATCACTACTCTACACTCACTACTCTACTCACTACTCACTACTCTGCACTCACTACTGTACTCACTACTCTACTCACTACTCTACTCACTACTCTACTCACTACTCTACTCACTACTCACTACTCTGCACTCACTACTCTACTCACTACTCTGCACTCACTACTCTACTCACTACTCTACTCACTACTCTACTCACTACTCTACTCACTACACTACTCACTACAGTACTCACTACTCTGCACTCACTACTCACTACTCTGCACTCACTACTCACTACTCTGCACTCACTACTCACTACTCTGCACTCACTACTCAACTCACTACTCACTACTCTGCACTCACTACTAGACTCACTACTCTACTCACTACTCAACTCACTACTCTACTCACTACTCTACTCACTACTCTACTCACTACTCTACTCACTACTCTGCACTCACTACTCTACTCACTACTCTGCACTCACTACTCTGCACTCACTACTCTACTCACTACTCTACTCACTACTCACTACTCTACTCACTACTCTGCACCTACTACTCTACTCACTACTCACTACTCTACTCACTACTCTACTCTCTACTCACTACTCTACTCACTACTCACTACTCTGCACTCACTACTCACTACTCTACTCACTACTCTACTCACTACTCTACTCACTACTCTACTCACTACTCACTACTCTGCACTCACTACTCTACTCACTACTCTGCACTCACTACTCTACTCACTACTCTACTCACTACTCTGCACTCACTACTCTACTCACTACTCTGCACTCACTACTCACTACTCTACTCACTACTCTACTCACTACTCTGCACTCACTACTCTGCACTCTGCACTCACTACTCTACTCATTACTCACTATTCTACTCACTACTCTACTCACTACTCACTACACTGCACTCACTACTCTGCACTCTGCACTCACTACTCTGCACTCACTACTCTGCACTCACTACTCACTACTCTGCACTCACTACTCTACTCACTACTCTACTCACTACTCACTACTCTGCACTCACTACTCTACTCACTACTCTGCACTCACTACTCACTACTCTACTCACTACTCTACTCACTACTCTGCACTTACTACTCTGCACTCACTCCTCTGCACTCACTACTCTGCACTCACTACTCTGCACTCACTACTCTGCACTCACTACTCTGCACTCACTACTCTGCACTCACTACTCTGCACTCACTACTCTGCACTCTGCACTCACTACTCTGCACTCACTACTCTGCACTCACTACTCTGCACTCGCTACTCTGCACTCACTACTCACTACTCTGCACTCACTACTCACTACTCTGCACTCAATACTCTACTCACTACTCTGCACTCACTACTCACTACTCTGCACTCACTACTCACTACTATGCACTCACTACTCAACTCACTACTCACTACTCTGCACTCACTACACTACTCACTACTCTGCACTCACTACTCAACTCACTACTCTGCACTCATTACTCTACTCACTACTCTACTCACTACTCTACTCACTACTCACTACTCTACTCACTACTCTGCACTCACTACTCTACTCACTACTCACTACTCTACTCACTACTCTACTCACTACTCTACTCTCTACTCACTACTCTACTCACTACTCACTACTCTACTCACTACTCTACTCACTACTCTACTCTCTACTCACTACTCTACTCACTACTCTACTCACTACTCACTACACTACTCACTACTCTGCACTCACTACTCACTACTCTACACTCACTACTCACTCCTCTACTCACTACTCACTACTCTGCACTCACTACTCAACTCACTACTCTGCACTCACTACTCACTACTCTACTCACTACTCTACTCACTACTCTACTCACTACTCTACTCACTACTCTCCTCACTACTCTACTCACTACTCTGCACTCACTACTCACTACTCTGCACTCACTACACTACTCATTACTCACTACTCTGCACTCACTACTCAACTCACTACTCACTACTCTGCACTCACTACTCACTACTCTACTCACTACTCTACTCACTACTCTATCACTACTCTACACTCACTACTCTACTCACTACTCACTACTCTACTCACTACTCTACTCACTACTCTACTCACTACTCTACTCACTACTCTACTCACTACTCTACTCTCTACTCTACTCTCTACTCACTACTCTGCACTCACTACTCTACTCACTACTCTACTCACTACTCTACTCACTACTCTACTCACTACTCTGCACTCACTACTCTACTCACTACTCTACTCACTACTCTACTCACTACTCTACTCACTACTCTACTCACTACTCTACTCACTACTCACTACACTACTCACTACTCTGCACTCACTACTCACTACTCTGCACTCACTACTCACTACTCTGCACTCACTACTCAACTCACTACTCACTACTCTGCACTCACTACTCAACTCACTACTCTACTCACTACTCTACTCACTACTCTACTCACTACTCTGCACTCACTACTCACTACTCTACTCACTACTCTACTCACTACTCTACTCACTACTCACTACACTACTCACTACTCTGCACTCACTACTCACTACTCTGCACTCACTACTCACTACTCTGCACTCACTACTCAACTCACTACTCACTACTCTGCACTCACTACACTACTCACTACTCTGCACTCACTACTCAACTCACTACTCACTACTCTGCACTCACTACTCACTACTCTACTCACTACTCTACTCACTACTCTATCACTACTCTACACTCACTACTCTACTCACTACTCACTACTCTGCACTCACTACTCTACTCACTACTCTACTCACTACTCTACTCACTACTCTACTCACTACTCTACTCACTACTCACTACTCTGCACTCACTACTCTACTCACTACTCTGCACTCACTACTCTACTCACTACTCTACTCACTACTCTACTCACTACTCTACTCACTACTCTACTCACTACTCACTACACTACTCACTACACTACTCACTACTCTGCACTCACTACTCACTACTCTGCACTCACTACTCTGCACTCACTACTCACTACTCTGCACTCACTACTCACTACACTACTCACTACACTACTCACTACTCTGCACTCACTACTCACTACTCTGCACTCACTACTCTGCACTCACTACTCACTACTCTGCACTCACTACTCAACTCACTACTCACTACTCTGCACTCACTACTCTGCACTCACTACTCTACTCACTACTCTACTCACTACTCACTACTCTACTCACTACTCTACTCACTACTCACTACTCTACTCACTACTCTGCACCTACTACTCTACTCACTACTCACTACTCTACTCACTACTCTACTCTCTACTCACTACTCTACTCACTACTCACTACTCTGCACTCACTACTCACTACTCTACTCACTACTCTACTCACTACTCTACTCACTACTGTACTCACTACTCACTACTCTGCACTCACTACTCTACTCACTACTCTGCACTCACTACTCTACTCACTACTCACTACTCTGCACTCACTACTCTACTCACTACTCTGCACTCACTACTCACTACTCTACTCACTACTCCACTCACTACTCTGCACTCACTACTCTGCACTCACTACTCTGCACTCTGCACTCACTACTCTACTCATTACTCACTACTCTGCACTCACTATTCTACTCACTACTCTACTCACTACTCACTACTCTGCACTCACTACTCTGCACTCTGCACTCACTACTCTGCACTCACTACTCTGCACTCACTACTCACTACTCTGCACTCACTACTCTACTCACTACTCTACTCACTACTCACTACTCTGCACTCACTACTCTACTCACTACTCTGCACTCACTACTCACTACTCTGCACTTACTACTCTGCACTTACTACTCTGCACTCACTCCTCTGCACTCACTACTCTGCACTCACTACTCTGCACTCTGCACTCACTACTCTGCACTCACTACTCTGCACTCACTACTCTGCACTCTGCACTCACTACTCTGCACTCACTACTCTGCACTCACTACTCTGTACTCACTACTCACTACTCTGCACTCACTACTCACTACTCTGCACTCAATACTCTACTCACTACTCTGCACTCACTACTCACTACTCTGCACTCACTACTCACTACTCTGCACTCACTACTCAACTCACTACTCACTACTCTGCACTCACTACACTACTCACTACTCTGCACTCACTACTCAACTCACTACTCACTACTCTGCACTCACTACTCACTACTCTACTCACTACTCTACTCACTACTCTATCACTACTCTACACTCACTACTCTACTCACTACTCACTACTCTACTCACTACTGTACTCACTACTCTACTCACTACTCTACTCACTACTCTACTCACTACTCTACTCACTACTCTACTCTGCACTCACTACTCTGCACTCACTACTCTACTCACTACTCTACTCACTACTCTGCACTCACTACTCTACTCACTACTCTACTCACTACTCTACTCACTACACTACTCACTACACTACTCACTACTCTGCACTCACTACTCACTACTCTGCACTCACTACTCACTACTCTGCACTCACTACTCAACTCACTACTCACTACTCTGCACTCACTACTCTACTCACTACTCTACTCACTACTCTACTCACTACTCTACTCACTACTCTACTCACTACTCTACTCACTACTCTACTCACTACTCACTACTCTACTCACTACTCTGCACTCACTACTCTACTCACTACTCTGCACTCACTACTCTACTCACTACTCTACTCACTACTCACTACTCACTACTCTACTCACTACTCTGCACCTACTACTCTACTCACTACTCTACTCACTACTCTACTCTCTACTCACTACTCTACTCACTACTCACTACTCTGCACTCACTACTCACTACTCTACTCACTACTCTACTCACTACTCTACTCACTACTTTACTCACTACTCACTACTCTGCACTCACTACTCTACTCACTACTCTGCACTCACTACTCTACTCACTACTCTACTCACTACTCACTACTCTGCACTCACTACTCTACTCACTACTCTGCACTCACTACTCACTACTCTACTCACTACTCTACTCACTACTCTGCACTCACTACTCTGCACTCACTACTCTGCACTCTGCACTCACTACTCTACTCATTACTCACTACTCTGCACTCACTATTCTACTCACTACTCTACTCACTACTCACTACTCTGCACTCACTACTCTGCACTCTGCACTCACTACTCTGCACTCACTACTCTGCACTCACTACTCACTACTCTGCACTCACTACTCTACTCACTACTCTACTCACTACTCACTACTCTGCACTCACTACTCTACTCACTACTCTGCACTCACTACTCACTACTCTACTCACTACTCTACTCACTACTCTACTCACTACTCTACTCACTACTCTGCACTCACTCCTCTGCACTCACTACTCTGCACTCACTACTCTGCACTCTGCACTCACTACTCTGCACTCACTACTCTGCACTCACTACTCTGCACTCTGCACTCACTACTCTGCACTCACTACTCTGCACTCACTACTCTGCACTCGCTACTCTGCACTCACTACTCACTACTCTGCACTCACTACTCACTACTCTGCACTCAATACTCTACTCACTACTCTACTCACTACTCTGCACTCACTACTCTACTCACTACTCTGCACTCACTACTCACTACTCTACTCACTACTCTACTCTACTCACTACTCTACTCACTACTCTGCACTCACTACTCTGCACTCACTACTCTGCACTCACTACTCTGCACTCTGCACTCACTACTCTGCACTCACTACTCTGCACTCACTACTCTGCACTCACTACTCTGCACTCACTACTCTGCACTCTGCACTCACTACTCTGCACTCACTACTCTACTCACTACTCACTACACTACTTACTCACTACTCACTACACTACTCACTACTCTGCACTCACTACTCTGCACTCACTACTCACTACTCTGCACTCACTACTCAACTCACTACTCACTACTCTGCACTCACTACACTACTCACTACTCTGCACTCACTACTCAACTCACTACTCACTACTCTGCACTCACTACTCACTACTCTACTCACTACTCTACTCACTACTCTATCACTACTCTACACTCACTACTCTACTCACTACTCACTACTCTTCACTCACTACTGTACTCACTACTCTACTCACTACTCTACTCACTACTCTACTCACTACTCACTACTCTGCACTCACTACTCTACTCACTACTCTACTCACTACTCTGCACTCACTACTCTACTCACTACTCTACTCACTACTCTACTCACTACTCTACTCACTACTCACTACACTACTCACTACACTACTCACTACTCTGCACTCACTACTCACTACTCTGCACTCACTACTCACTACTCTGCACTCACTACTCAACTCACTACTCACTACTCTGCACTCACTACTAGACTCACTACTCTACTCACTACTCAACTCACTACTCTACTAACTACTCTACTCACTACTCTACTCACTACTCTGCACTCACTACTCTACTCACTACTCTGCACTCACTACTCTACTCACTACTCTACTCACTACTCACTACTCTACTCACTACTCTGCACCTACTACTCTACTCACTACTCACTACTCTACTCACTACTCTACTCTCTACTCACTACTCTACTCACTACTCACTACTCTGCACTCACTACTCACTACTCTACTCACTACTCTACTCACTACTCTACTCACTACTCTACTCACTACTTTACTCACTACTCACTACTCTGCACTCACTACTCTACTCACTACTCTGCACTCACTACTCTACTCACTACTCTACTCACTACTCTGCACTCACTACTCTACTCACTACTCTGCACTCACTACTCACTACTCTACTCACTACTCTACTCACTACTCTGCACTCACTACTCTGCACTCTGCACTCACTACTCTACTCATTACTCACTATTCTACTCACTACTCTACTCACTACTCACTACACTGCACTCACTACTCTGCACTCTGCACTCACTACTCTGCACTCACTACTCTGCACTCACTACTCACTACTCTGCACTCACTACTCTACTCACTACTCTACTCACTACTACTCTGCACTCACTACTCACTACTCTACTCACTACTCTACTCACTACTCTGCACTTACTAATCTGCACTCACTCCTCTGCACTCACTACTCTGCACTCACTACTCTGCACTCACTACTCTGCACTCACTACTCTGCACTCACTACTCTGCACTCACTACTCTGCACTCTGCACTCACTACTCTGCACTCACTACTCTGCACTCACTACTCTGCACTCGCTACTCTGCACTCACTACTCACTACTCTGCACTCACTACTCACTACTCTGCACTCAATACTCTACTCACTACTCTGCACTCACTACTCACTACTCTGCACTCACTACTCACTACTATGCACTCACTACTCAACTCACTACTCACTACTCTGCACTCACTACACTACTCACTACTCTGCACTCACTACTCAACTCACTACTCTGCACTCATTACTCTACTCACTACTCTACTCACTACTCTACTCACTACTCACTACTCTACTCACTACTCTGCACTCACTACTCTACTCACTACTCACTACTCTACTCACTACTCTACTCACTACTCTACTCTCTACTCACTACTCTACTCACTACTCACTACTCTACTCACTACTCTACTCACTACTCTACTCTCTACTCACTACTCTACTCACTACTCTACTCACTACTCACTACACTACTCACTACTCTGCACTCACTACTCACTACTCTACACTCACTACTCACTCCTCTACTCACTACTCACTACTCTGCACTCACTACTCAACTCACTACTCTGCACTCACTACTCACTACTCTACTCACTACTCTACTCACTACTCTACTCACTACTCTACTCACTACTCTCCTCACTACTCTACTCACTACTCTGCACTCACTACTCACTACTCTGCACTCACTACACTACTCATTACTCACTACTCTGCACTCACTACTCAACTCACTACTCACTACTCTGCACTCACTACTCACTACTCTACTCACTACTCTACTCACTACTCTATCACTACTCTACACTCACTACTCTACTCACTACTCACTACTCTACTCACTACTCTACTCACTACTCTACTCACTACTCTACTCACTACTCTACTCACTACTCTACTCTCTACTCTACTCTCTACTCACTACTCTGCACTCACTACTCTACTCACTACTCTACTCACTACTCTACTCACTACTCTACTCACTACTCTGCACTCACTACTCTACTCACTACTCTACTCACTACTCTACTCACTACTCACTACACTACTCACTACTCTGCACTCACTACTCTGCACTCACTACTCTGCACTCACTACTCTGCACTCACTACTCAACTCACTACTCACTACTCTGCACTCACTACTCAACTCACTACTCTACTCACTACTCTACTCACTACTCTACTCACTACTCTGCACTCACTACTCACTACTCTACTCACTACTCTACTCACTACTCTACTCACTACACTACTCACTACTCTGCACTCACTACTCACTACTCTGCACTCACTACTCACTACTCTGCACTCACTACTCAACTCACTACTCACTACTCTGCACTCACTACACTACTCACTACTCTGCACTCACTACTCAACTCACTACTCACTACTCTGCACTCACTACTCACTACTCTACTCACTACTCTACTCACTACTCTACTCACTACTCTATCACTACTCTACACTCACTACTCTACTCACTACTCACTACTCTGCACTCACTACTCTACTCACTACTCTACTCACTACTCTACTCACTACTCTACTCACTACTCTACTCACTACTCTACTCACTACTCACTACTCTGCACTCACTACTCTACTCACTACTCTGCACTCACTACTCTACTCACTACTCTACTCACTACTCTACTCACTACTCTACTCACTACTCTACTCACTACTCACTACACTACTCACTACACTACTCACTACTCTGCACTCACTACTCACTACTCTGCACTCACTACTCACTACTCTGCACTCACTACTCAACTCACTACTCACTACTCTGCACTCACTACTCTGCACTCACTACTCACTACTCTGCACTCACTACTCTGCACTCACTACTCTACTCACTACTCACTACTCTGCACTCACTACTCTGCACTCACTACTCTACTCACTACTCTGCACTCACTACTCTACTCACTACTCACTACTCTACTCACTACTCTGCACCTACTACTCTACTCACTACTCACTACTCTACTCACTACTCTACTCTCTACTCACTACTCTACTCACTACTCACTACTCTGCACTCACTACTCACTACTCTACTCACTACTCTACTCACTACTCTACTCACTACTGTACTCACTACTCACTACTCTGCACTCACTACTCTACTCACTACTCTGCACTCACTACTCTACTCACTACTCTACTCACTACTCACTACTCTGCACTCACTACTCTACTCACTACTCTGCACTCACTACTCACTACTCTACTCACTACTCTACTCACTACTCTGCACTCACTACTCTGCACTCACTACTCTGCACTCACTACTCTACTCATTACTCACTACTCTGCACTCACTATTCTACTCACTACTCTACTCACTACTCACTACTCTGCACTCACTACTCTGCACTCTGCACTCACTACTCTGCACTCACTACTCTGCACTCACTACTCACTACTCTGCACTCACTACTCTACTCACTACTCTACTCACTACTCACTACTCTGCACTCACTACTCTACTCACTACTCTGCACTCACTACTCACTACTCTACTCCCTACTCTACTCACTACTCTGCACTTACTACTCTGCACTCACTCCTCTGCACTCACTACTCTGCACTCACTACTCTGCACTCTGCACTCACTACTCTGCACTCACTACTCTGCACTCACTACTCTGCACTCACTACTCACTACTCTGCACTCACTACTCACTACTCTGCACTCAATACTCTACTCACTACTCTGCACTCACTACTCACTACTCTGCACTCACTACTCACTACTCTGCACTCACTACTCAACTCACTACTCACTACTCTGCACTCACTACACTACTCACTACTCTGCACTCACTACTCAACTCACTACTCACTACTCTGCACTCACTACTCACTACTCTACTCACTACTCTACTCACTACTCTATCACTACTCTACACTCACTACTCTACTCACTACTCACTACTCTACTCACTACTGTACTCACTACTCTACTCACTACTCTACTCACTACTCTACTCACTACTCTACTCACTACTCTACTCACTACTCTACTCACTACTCACTACTCTGCACTCACTACTCTACTCACTACTCTACTCACTACTCTGCACTCACTACTCTACTCACTACTCTACTCACTACACTACTCACTACACTACTCACTACACTACTCACTACTCTGCACTCACTACTCACTACTCTGCACTCACTACTCACTACTCTGCACTCACTACTCAACTCACTACTCACTACTCTGCACTCACTACTCTACTCACTACTCTACTCACTACTCTACTCACTACTCTACTCACTACTCTACTCACTACTCTACTCACTACTCTACTCACTACTCACTACTCTACTCACTACTCTGCACTCACTACTCTACTCACTACTCTGCACTCACTACTCTACTCACTACTCTACTCACTACTCACTACTCACTACTCTACTCACTACTCTGCACCTACTACTCTACTCACTACTCTACTCACTACTCTACTCTCTACTCACTACTCTACTCACTACTCACTACTCTGCACTCACTACTCACTACTCTACTCACTACTCTACTCACTACTTTACTCACTACTCACTACTCTGCACTCACTACTCTACTCACTACTCTGCACTCACTACTCTACTCACTACTCTACTCACTACTCACTACTCTGCACTCACTACTCTACTCACTACTCTGCACTCACTACTCACTACTCTACTCACTACTCTACTCACTACTCTGCACTCACTACTCTGCACTCACTACTCTGCACTCTGCACTCACTACTCTACTCATTACTCACTACTCTGCACTCACTATTCTACTCACTACTCTACTCACTACTCACTACTCTGCACTCACTACTCTGCACTCTGCACTCACTACTCTGCACTCACTACTCTGCACTCACTACTCACTACTCTGCACTCACTACTCTACTCACTACTCTACTCACTACTCACTACTCTGCACTCACTACTCTACTCACTACTCTGCACTCACTACTCACTACTCTACTCACTACTCTACTCACTACTCTACTCACTACTCTGCACTTACTCCTCTGCACTCACTCCTCTGCACTCACTACTCTGCACTCACTACTCTGCACTCTGCACTCACTACTCTGCACTCACTACTCTGCACTCACTACTCTGCACTCTGCACTCACTACTCTGCACTCACTACTCTGCACTCACTACTCTGCACTCGCTACTCTGCACTCACTACTCACTACTCTGCACTCACTACTCACTACTCTGCACTCAATACTCTACTCACTACTCTACTCACTACTCTGCACTCACTACTCTACTCACTACTCTGCACTCACTACTCACTACTCTACTCACTACTCTACTCTACTCACTACTCTACTCACTACTCTGCACTCACTACTCTGCACTCACTACTCTGCACTCACTACTCTGCACTCTGCACTCACTACTCTGCACTCACTACTCTGCACTCACTACTCTGCACTCACTACTCTGCACTCACTACTCTGCACTCTGCACTCACTACTCTGCACTCACTACTCTACACTCTGCACTCTGCACTCACTACTCTGCACTCACTACTCTGCACTCACTACTCTGCACTCACTACTCTGCACTCACTACTCTGCACTCACTACTCTGCACTCACTACTCTGCACTCACTACTTTGCACTCACTACTCTGCACTCACTACTCTACACTCACTACTCTACACTCTGCACTCACTACTCTGCACTCACTACTCTACACTCACTACTCTACACTCTGCACTCACTACTCTACACTCTGCACTCACTACTCTACACTCTGCACTCACTACTCTGGACTCACTACTCTGCACTCACTACTCTGCACTCACTACTCTACTCACTACTCTGCACTCACTACACTACTCACTACACTACTCACTACTCTGCACTCACATCTCTGCACTCACTAATTTGCACTCACTACTCTGCACTCACTACTCCACTCACTACTCACTACTCTGCACTCACTACTCACTACTCTACTCACTACTCTACTCACTACTCTATCACTACTCTACACTCACTACTCTACACTCACTACTCTACTCACTACTCACTACTCTACTCACTACTCTACTCACTACTCTACTCACTACTCTACTCACTACTTTACTCTCTACTCTACTCTCTACTCACTACTCTGCACTCACTACTCTACTCACTACTCTACTCACTACTCTACTCACTACTCTGCACTCACTACTCTACTCACTACTCTACTCACTACTCTACTCACTACTCTACTCACTACTCACTACACTACTCACTACACTACTCACTACTCTGCACTCACTACTCACTACTCTGCACTCACTACTCACTACTCTGCACTCACTACTCAACTCACTACTCACTACTCTGCACTCACTACTCAACTCACTACTCTACTCACTACTCACTACTCTACTCACTGCTCTGCACTCACTACTCTACTCACTACTCTACTCACTACTCACTACTCTGCACTCACTACTCTACTCACTACTCTGCACTCATTACTCTACTCACTACTCTACTCACTACTCTACTCACTACTCACTACTCTACTCACTACTCTGCACTCACTACTCTACTCACTACTCTACTCACTACTCTACTCACTACTCTACTCACTACTCTACTCACTACTCTACTCTCTACTCACTACTCTACTCACTACTCTACTCACTACTCACTACTCTACTCTCTACTCTACTCTCTACTCACTACTCTACTCACTACACTACTCACTACACTACTCACTACTCTGCACTCACTACTCTACTCACTACTCTGCACTCACTACTCACTACTCTACTCACTACTCTGCACTCACTACTCTGCACTCACTACTCTGCACTCTGCACTCACTACTCTACTCATTACTCACTACTCTGCACTCACTATTCTACTCACTACTCTACTCACTACTCACTACTCTGCACTCACTACTCTGCACTCTGCACTCACTACTCTGCACTCACTACTCTGCACTCACTACTCACTACTCTGCACTCACTACTCTACTCACTACTCTACTCACTACTCACTACTCTGCACTCACTACTCTACTCACTACTCTGCACTCACTACTCACTACTCTACTCACTACTCTACTCACTACTCTGCACTTACTCCTCTGCACTCACTCCTCTGCACTCACTACTCTGCACTCACTACTCTGCACTCTGCACTCACTACTCTGCACTCACTACTCTGCACTCACTACTCTGCACTCTGCACTCACTACTCTGCACTCACTACTCTGCACTCACTACTCTGCACTCGCTACTCTGCACTCACTACTCTGCACTCGCTACTCACTACTCTGCACTCACTACTCACTACTCTGCACTCAATACTCTACTCACTACTCTACTCACTACTCTGCACTCACTACTCTACTCACTACTCTGCACTCACTACTCACTACTCTACTCACTACTCTACTCACTACTCTACTCACTACTCTACTCACTACTCTGCACTCACTACTCTGCACTCACTACTCTGCACTCACTACTCTGCACTCTGCACTCACTACTCTGCACTCACTACTCTGCACTCACTACTCTGCACTCACTACTCTGCACTCACTACTCTACACTCACTACTCTACACTCTGCACTCACTACTCTGCACTCACTACTCTACACTCACTACTCTACACTCTGCACTCACTACTCTACACTCTGCACTCTGCACTCACTACTCTACACTCTGCACTCACTACTCTGGACTCACTACTCTGCACTCACTACTCTGCACTCACTCACTACTCTACTCACTACTCTGCACTCACTACACTACTCACTACACTACTCACTACTCTGCACTCACATCTCTGCACTCACTAATTTGCACTCACTACTCTGCACTCACTACTCCACTCACTACTCACTACTCTGCACTCACTACTCACTACTCTACTCACTACTCTATCACTACTCTACACTCACTACTCTACACTCACTACTCTACTCACTACTCACTACTCTACTCACTACTGTACTCACTACTCTACTCACTACTCTACTCACTACTCTACTCACTACTCTACTCACTACTCTACTCACTACTCTACTCACTACTCTACTCACTACTTTACTCTCTACTCTACTCTCTACTCACTACTCTGCACTCACTACTCTACTCACTACTCTACTCACTACTCTACTCACTACTCTGCACTCACTACTCTACTCACTACTCTACTCACTACTCTACTCACTACTCTACTCACTACTCACTACACTACTCACTACTCTGCACTCACTACTCACTACTCTGCACTCACTACTCACTACTCTGCACTCACTACTCAACTCACTACTCACTACTCTGCACTCACTACTCAACTCACTACTCTACTCACTACTCACTACTCTACTCACTGCTCTGCACTCACTACTCTACTCACTACTCTACTCACTACTCACTACTCACTACTCTGCACTCACTACTCTACTCACTACTCTGCACTCATTACTCTACTCACTACTCTACTCACTACTCTACTCACTACTCACTACTCTACTCACTACTCTGCACTCACTACTCTACTCACTACTCACTACTCTACTCACTACTCTACTCACTACTCTACTCACTACTCTACTCACTACTCTACTCTCTACTCACTACTCTACTCACTACTCTACTCACTACTCTACTCTCTACTCTACTCTCTACTCACTACTCTACTCACTACACTACTCACTACACTACTCACTACTCTGCACTCACTACTCACTACTCTACACTCACTACTCACTACTCTGGACTCACTACTCTACTCACTACTCTACTCACTACTCTGCACTCACTACTCTACTCACTACTCTGCACTCACTACTCACTACTCTACTCACTACTCTACTCACTACTCTACTCACTACTCTGCACTTACTACTCTGCACTCACTCCTCTGCACTCACTCCTCTGCACTCACTACTCTGCACTCTGCACTCACTACTCTGCACTCACTACTCTGCACTCACTACTCTGCACTCACTACTCTGCACTCTGCACTCACTACTCTGCACTCACTACTCTGCACTCACTACTCTGCACTCACTACTCACTACTCTGCACTCACTACTCTGCACTCAATACTCTACTCACTACTCTGCACTCACTACTCACTACTCAACTCACTACTCACTACTCTGCACTCACTACTCAACTCACTACTCACTACTCTGCACTCACTACTCAACTCACTACTCACTACTCTGCACTCACTACTCACTACTCTACTCACTACTCTACTCACTACTCTATCACTACTCTACACTCACTACTCTACTCACTACTCACTACTCTGCACTCACTACTCTACTCACTACTGTACTCACTACTCTACTCACTACTCTACTCACTACTCTACTCACTACTCTACTCACTACTCTACTCACTACTCTACTCACTACTCTACTCACTACTCTACTCACTACTCTACTCACTACTCTACTCACTACTCTACTCTCTACTCACTACTCTGCACTCACTACTCTACTCACTACTCTACTCACTACTCTACTCACTACTCTACTCACTACTCTACTCACTACTCTACTCACTACTCTACTCACTACTCACTACACTATTCACTACTCTGCACTCACTACTCACTACTCTGCACTCACTACTCACTACTCTGCACTCACTACTCAACTCACTACTCACTACTCTGCACTCACTACTCAACTCACTACTCTACTCACTACTCAACTCACTACTCTACTCACTACTCTACTCACTACTCTACTCACTACTCTACTCACTACTCTACTCACTACTCTGCACTCACTACTCTACTCACTACTCTGCACTCACTACTCTACTCACTACCCTACTCACTACTCACTACTCACTACTCTACTCACTACTCTGCACCTACTACTCTACTCACTACTCTACTCACTACTCTACTCTCTACTCACTACTCTACTCACTACTCACTACTCTGCACTCACTACTCACTACTCTACTCACTACTCTACTCACTACTCTACTCACTACTTTACTCACTACTCACTACTCTGCACTCACTACTCTACTCACTACTCTGCACTCACTACTCTACTCACTACTCTACTCACTACTCACTACTCTGCACTCACTACTCTACTCACTACTCTGCACTCACTACTCACTACTCACTACTCTACTCACTACTCTGCACTCACTACTCTGCACTCACTACTCTGCACTCTGCACTCACTACTCTACTCATTACTCACTACTCTGCACTCACTATTCTACTCACTACTCACTACTCTACTCACTACTCACTACTCTGCACTCACTACTCTACTCACTACTCTGCACTCACTACTCACTACTCTACTCACTACTCTACTCACTACTCTGCACTTACTACTCTGCACTCACTCATCTGCACTCACTACTCTGCACTCACTACTCTGCACTCTGCACTCACTACTCTGCACTCACTACTCTGCACTCACTACTCTGCACTCTGCACTCACTACTCTGCACTCACTACTCTGCACTCACTACTCTGCACTCGCTACTCTGCACTCACTACTCACTACTCTGCACTCACTACTCACTACTCTGCACTCAATACTCTACTCACTACTCTGCACTCACTACTCACTACTCTGCACTCACTACTCACTACTCTGCACTCACTACTCAACTCACTACTCACTACTCTGCACTCACTACACTACTCACTACTCTGCACTCACTACTCAACTCACTACTCACTACTCTGCACTCACTACTCTACTCACTACTCTACTCACTACTCTACTCACTACTCTATCACTACTCTACACTCACTACTCTACTCACTACTCACTACTCTGCACTCACTACTGTACTCACTACTGTACTCACTACTGTACTCACTACTCTACTCACTACTCTACTCACTACTCTACTCACTACTCTACTCTCTACTCACTACTCTGCACTCACTACTCTACTCACTACTCTACTCACTACTCTACACTCACTACTCTACTCACTACTCTACTCACTACTCACTACACTACTCACTACACTACTCACTACTCTGCACTCACTACTCACTACTCTGCACTCACTACTCACTACTCTGCACTCACTACTCAACTCACTACTCACTACTCTGCACTCACTACTCAACTCACTACTCTACTCACTACTACTACTCTACTCACTATTCTGCACTCACTACTCTACTCACTACTCTGCACTCACTACTCTACTCACTACTCTACTCACTACTCACTACTCACTACTCTACTCACTACTCTGCACCTACTACTCTACTCACTACTCTACTCACTACTCTACTCACTACTCTACTCTCTACTCACTACTCTACTCACTACTCACTACTCTGCACTCACTACTCACTACTCTACTCACTACTCTACTCACTACTCTACTCACTACTTTACTCACTACTCACTACTCTGCACTCACTACTCTACTCACTACTCTGCACTCACTACTCTACTCACTACTCACTACTCTGCACTCACTACTCTGCACTCACTACTCTACTCACTACTCTGCACTCACTACTCACTACTCTACTCACTACTCACTACTCTACTCACTACTCTGCACTCACTACTCTGCACTCACTACTCTGCACTCTGCACTCACTACTCTACTCATTACTCACTACTCTGCACTCACTATTCTACTCACTACTCTACTCACTACTCACTACTCTGCACTCACTACTCTGCACTCTGCACTCACTACTCTGCACTCACTACTCTGCACTCACTACTCTGCACTCACTACTCTACTCACTACTCTACTCACTACTCACTACTCTGCACTCACTACTCTACTCACTACTCTGCACTCACTACTCACTACTCTACTCACTACTCTACTCACTACTCTGCACTTACTACTCTGCACTCACTCCTCTGCACTCACTACTCTGCACTCACTACTCTGCACTCTGCACTCACTACTCTGCACTCACTACTCTGCACTCACTACTCTGCACTCACTACTCTGCACTCTGCACTCACTACTCTGCACTCACTACTTTGCACTCACTACTCTGCACTCGCTACTCTGCACTCACTACTCACTACTCTGCACTCACTACTTACTACTCTGCACTCAATACTCTACTCACTACTCTGCACTCACTACTCTGCACTCACTACTCTGCACTCACTACTCTACTCACTACTCTACTCACTACTCTGCACTCACTACTCACTACTCTACTCTACTCACTACTCTACTCACTACTCTGCACTCACTACTCTGCACTCACTACTCTGCACTCACTACTCTGCACTCTGCACTCACTACTCTGCACTCACTACTCTGCACTCACTACTCTGCACTCTGCACTCACTACTCTGCACTCACTACTCTACACTCTGCACTCTGCACTCACTACTCTGCACTCACTACTCTGCACTCACTACTCTGCACTCACTACTCTGCACTCACTACGCTGCACTCACTACTCTGCACTCACTACTCTACACTCACTACTCTACACTCTGCACTCACTACTCTGCACTCACTACTCTGCACTCACTACTCTGCACTCACTACTCTACACTCACTACTCTACACTCTGCACTCACTACTCTACACTCTGCACTCTGCACTCACTACTCTACACTCTGCACTCACTACTCTGGACTCACTACTCTGCACTCACTACTCTGCACTCACTCACTACTCTACTCACTACTCTGCACTCACTACACTACTCACTACACTACTCACTACTCTGCACTCACATCTCTGCACTCACTAATTTGCACTCACTACTCTGCACTCACTACTCCACTCACTACTCACTACTCTGCACTCACTACTCACTACTCTACTCACTACTCTACTCACTACTCACTACTCTGCACTCACTACTCTACTCACTACTCTGCACTCACTACTCACTACTCTACTCACTACTCTACTCACTACTCTGCACTCACTACTCTGCACTCACTACTCTGCACTCTGCACTCACTACTCTACTCATTACTCACTACTCTGCACTCACTATTCTACTCACTACTCTACTCACTACTCACTACTCTGCACTCACTACTCTGCACTCTGCACTCACTACTCTGCACTCACTACTCACTACTCTGCACTCACTACTCACTACTCTGCACTCACTACTCTACTCACTACTCTACTCACTACTCACTACTCTGCACTCACTACTCTACTCACTACTCTGCACTCACTACTCACTACTCTACTCACTACTCTACTCACTACTCTGCACTTACTACTCTGCACTTACTACTCTGCACTTACTACTCTGCACTTACTACTCTGCACTTACTACTCTGCACTCACTCCTCTGCACTCACTACTCTGCACTCACTACTCTGCACTCTGCACTCACTACTCTGCACTCACTACTCTGCACTCACTACTCTGCACTCACTACTCTGCACTCACTACTCTGCACTCGCTACTCTGCACTCACTACTCACTACTCTGCACTCACTACTCACTACTCTGCACTCTACTCACTACTCTACTCACTACTCACTACTCTGCACTCACTACTCTACTCACTACTCTGTACTCACTACTCACTACTCTACTCACTACTCTACTCACTACTCTACTCACTACTCTGCACTCACTACTCTGCACTCACTACTCTGCACTCTGCACTCACTACTCTGCACTCTGCACTCACTACTCTGCACTCACTACTCACTACTCTGCACTCACTACTCACTACTCTGCACTCACTACTCAACTCACTACTCACTACTCTGCACTCACTACACTACTCACTACTCTGCACTCACTACTCAACTCACTACTCACTACTCTGCACTCACTACTCACTACTCTACTCACTACTCTACTCACTACTCTATCACTACTCTACACTCACTACTCTACTCACTACTCACTACTCTGCACTCACTACTGTACTCACTACTGTACTCACTACTCTACTCACTACTCTACTCACTACTCTACTCACTACTCACTACTCTGCACTCACTACTCTACTCACTACTCTACTCACTACTCTGCACTCACTACTCTACTCACTACTCTACTCACTACTCTATTCACTACTCTACTCACTACTCACTACACTACTCACTACACTACTCACTACTCTGCACTCACTACTCACTACTCTGCACTCACTACTCACTACTCTGCACTCACTACTCAACTCACTACTCACTACTCTGCACTCACTACTCAACTCACTACTCTGCACTCACTACTCTACACTCACTACTCTACACTCTGCACTCACTACTCTACACTCTGCACTCTGCACTCACTACTCTACACTCTGCACTCACTACTCTGGACTCACTACTCTGCACTCACTACTCTGCACTCACTCACTACTCTACTCACTACTCTGCACTCACTACACTACTCACTACACTACTCACTACTCTGCACTCACATCTCTGCACTCACTAATTTGCACTCACTACTCTGCACTCACTACTCCACTCACTACTCACTACTCTGCACTCACTACTCACTACTCTACTCACTACTCTACTCACTACTCACTACTCTGCACTCACTACTCTACTCACTACTCTGCACTCACTACTCACTACTCTACTCACTACTCTACTCACTACTCTGCACTCACTACTCTGCACTCACTACTCTGCACTCTGCACTCACTACTCTACTCATTACTCACTACTCTGCACTCACTATTCTACTCACTACTCTACTCACTACTCACTACTCTGCACTCACTACTCTGCACTCACTACTCACTACTCTGCACTCACTACTCACTACTCTGCACTCACTACTCACTACTCTGCACTCACTACTCTACTCACTACTCTACTCACTACTCACTACTCTGCACTCACTACTCTACTCACTACTCTGCACTCACTACTCACTACTCTACTCACTACTCTACTCACTACTCTGCACTTACTACTCTGCACTTACTACTCTGCACTTACTACTCTGCACTTACTACTCTGCACTTACTACTCTGCACTCACTCCTCTGCACTCACTACTCTGCACTCACTACTCTGCACTCACTACTCTGCACTCTGCACTCACTACTCTGCACTCACTACTCTGCACTCACTACTCTGCACTCACTACTCTGCACTCACTACTCTGCACTCACTACTCTGCACTCGCTACTCTGCACTCACTACTCACTACTCTGCACTCACTACTCACTACTCTGCACTCTACTCACTACTCACTACTCTGCACTCACTACTCTACACTCACTACTCACTACTCTACTCACTACTCTGCACTCACTACTCACTACTCTACTCACTACTCTACTCACTACTCTACTCACTACTCTACTCACTACTCTGCACTCACTACTCTGCACGCACTACTCTGCACTCTGCACTCACTACTCTGCACTCTGCACTCACTACTCTGCACTCACTACTCTGCACTCTGCACTCACTACTCTGCACTCACTACTCTGCACTCACTACTCTGCACTCACTACGCTGCACTCACTACTCTGCACTCACTACTCTGCACTCACTACTCTACACTCACTACTCTACACTCTGCACTCACTACTCTGCACTCACTACTCTACACTCACTACTCTACACTCTGCACTCACTACTCTACACTCTGCACTCTGCACTCACTACTCTACACTCTGCACTCACTACTCTGGACTCACTACTCTGCACTCACTACTCTGCACTCACTCACTACTCTACTCACTACTCTGCACTCACTACACTACTCACTACTCTACTCACTACTCTGCACTCACATCTCTGCACTCACTAATTTGCACTCACTACTCTGCACTCACTACTCCACTCACTACTCACTACTCTGCACTCACTACTCACTACTCTACTCACTACTCTACTCACTACTCACTACTCTGCACTCACTACTCACTACTCTTCTCACTACTCTACTCACTACTCACTACTCTGCACTCACTACTCACTTCTCTACTCACTACTCTACTCACTACTAACTGCTCTACTCACTACTCTACTCACTACTCACTACTCTGCACTCACTACTCACCTCAGTACTCTACTCCCTACTCTACTCACTACTCTACTCACTACTCTACTCACTACTCACTACTCTGCACTCACTACTCTACTCACTACTCTACTCACTACTCACTACTCTACTCACTACTCTACTCACTACTCACTACTCTACTCACTACTCTACTCACTACTCACTACTCTACTCACTACTCACTACTCTACTCTCTACTCTACTCACTACTCTGCACTCACATCTCTGCACTCACTACTCTACTCACTACTCTACTCACTACTCTGCACTCACTACTCACTACTCTACTCACTACTCACTACACTACTCACTACTCTGCACTCAATACTCACTACTCTGCACTCACTACTCTGCACTCACTACTCAACTCACTACTCACTACTCTGCACTCACTATTCACTACTCACTACTCTACTCACTACTCTACTCACTACTCTACTCACTACTCTACTCACTACTCACTACTCTACTCACTACTCTACTCACTACTCACTACTCTACTCACTACTCTACTCACTACTCTACTCACTACACTACTCACTACTCTACTCACTACTCTGCACTCACTACTCTACTCACTACTCACTACTCTGCACTCACTACTCAACTCACTACTCACTACTCTGCACTCACTACTCACTACTCACTACTCTACTCACTACTCTGCACTCACTACTCACTACTCACTACTCACTACTCTACTCACTAATCAACTCACTACTCTACTCACTACTCACTACTCTGCACTCACTACTCACTACTCTACTCACTACTCTGCACTCACTACTCTACTCACTACTCACTACTCTACTCACTACTCTCTACTCACTACTCTCTACTCACTACTCTACTCACTACTCTACTCACTACTCTACTCACTACTCTACTCACTACTCTACTCACTACTCTACTCACTACTCAACTCACTACTCACTACACTACTCACTACTCTGCACTCACTACTCACTACTCTACACTCACTACTCACTCCTCTACTCACTACTCACTACTCAACTCACTACTCTACTCACTACTCTACTCACTACTCTACTCACTACTCACTACTCTACTCACTACTCTACTCACTACTCTGCAATCACGACTCTACTCACTACTCTGCACTCACTACACTACTCACTACTCTGCACTCACTACTCAACTCACTACTCACTACTCTGCACTCACTACTCACTACTCTACTCACTACTCTACTCACTACTCTATCACTACTCTGCACTCACTACTCTACTCACTACTCACTACTCTGCACTCACTACTCTACTCACTACTCTACTCACTACTCTACTCACTACTCTACTCACTACTCTACTCACTACTCTACTCTCTACTCACTACTCTAATCACTACTCACTACTCTGCACTCACTACTCTACTCACTACTCTACTCACTACTCTGCACTCACTACTCACTACTCTACTCACTACTCTACTCACTACTCTACTCACTACTCACTACACTACTCACTACTCTGCACTCACTACTCTGCACTCACTACTCACTACTCTACACTCACTACTCAACTCACCACTCACTACTCTGCACTCACTACTCAACTCACTACTCAACTCACTACTCTACTCACTACTCTACTCACTACTCTACTCACTACTCACTACTCTACTCACTACTCTGCACTCACTACTCACTACTCTGCACTCACTACTCTACTCACTACTCTACTCACTACTCTACTCACTACTCTGCACTCACTACTCTACTCACTACTCTACTCACTACTCACTACTCTACTCTCTACTCACTACTCTACTCACTACTCTACTCACTACTCACTACTCTGCACTCACTACTCACTACTCTACTCACTACTCTACTCACTACTCTACTCACTACTTTACTCACTACTCACTACTCTGCACTCACTACTCTACTCACTACTCTACTCACTACTCTGCACTCACTACTCTACTCACTACTCTGCACTCACTACTCTACTCACTACTCACTACTCTACTCACTACTCTGCACTCACTACTCACTACTCTACTCACTACTCTACTCACTACTCTATCACTACTCTACACTCACTACTCTACTCACTACTCACTACTCTACTAACTACTGTACTCACTACTGTACTCACTACTCTACTCACTACTCTACTCACTACTCTACTCACTACTCTACTCTCTACTCTACTCTCTACTCACTACTCTGCACTCACTACTCTACTCACTACTCTACTCACTACTCTACTCACTACTCTGCACTCACTACTCTACTCACTACTCTACTCACTACTCTACTCACTACTCTACTCACTACTCACTACACTACTCACTACTCTGCACTCACTACTCACTACTCTGCACTCACTACTCACTACTCTGCACTCACTACTCAACTCACTACTCACTACTCTGCACTCACTACTCTACTCACTACTCTACTCACTACTCTACTCACTACTCTGCACTCACTACTCACTACTCTACTCACTACTCTACTCACTACTCACTACACTACTTACTCACTACTCACTACACTACTCACTACTCTGCACTCACTACTCACTACTCTGCACTCACTACTCACTACTCTGCACTCACTACTCAACTCACTACTCACTACTCTGCACTCACTACACTACTCACTACTCTGCACTCACTACTCAACTCACTACTCACTACTCTGCACTCACTACTCACTACTCTACTCACTACTCTACTCACTACTCTATCACTACTCTACACTCACTACTCTACTCACTACTCACTACTCTGCACTCACTACTGTACTCACTACTCTACTCACTACTCTACTCACTACTCTACTCACTACTCACTACTCTGCACTCACTACTCTACTCATTACTCTACTCACTACTCTGCACTCACTACTCTACTCACTACTCTACTCACTACTCTACTCACTACTCTACTCACTACTCACTACACTACTCACTACAGTACTCACTACTCTGCACTCACTACTCACTACTCTGCACTCACTACTCACTACTCTGCACTCACTACTCAACTCACTACTCACTACTCTGCACTCACTACTAGACTCACTACTCTACTCACTACTCAACTCACTACTCTACTAACTACTCTACTCACTACTCTACTCACTACTCTACTCACTACTCTACTCACTACTCTGCACTCACTACTCTACTCACTACTCTGCACTCACTACTCTACTCACTACTCTACTCACTACTCACTACTCTACTCACTACTCTGCACCTACTACTCTACTCACTACTCACTACTCTACTCACTACTCTACTCTCTACTCACTACTCTACTCACTACTCACTACTCTGCACTCACTACTCACTACTCTACTCACTACTCTACTCACTACTCTACTCACTACTCTACTCACTACTTTACTCACTACTCACTACTCTGCACTCACTACTCTACTCACTACTCTGCACTCACTACTCTACTCACTACTCTACTCACTACTCTGCACTCACTACTCTACTCACTACTCTGCACTCACTACTCACTACTCTACTCACTACTCTACTCACTACTCTGCACTCACTACTCTGCACTCTGCACTCACTACTCTACTCATTACTCACTATTCTACTCACTACTCTACTCACTACTCACTACACTGCACTCACTACTCTGCACTCTGCACTCACTACTCTGCACTCACTACTCTGCACTCACTACTCACTACTCTGCACTCACTACTCTACTCACTACTCTACTCACTACTCACTACTCTGCACTCACTACTCTACTCACTACTCTGCACTCACTACTCACTACTCTACTCACTACTCTACTCACTACTCTGCACTTACTACTCTGCACTCACTCCTCTGCACTCACTACTCTGCACTCACTACTCTGCACTCACTACTCTGCACTCACTACTCTGCACTCACTACTCTGCACTCACTACTCTGCACTCTGCACTCACTACTCTGCACTCACTACTCTGCACTCACTACTCACTACTCTGCACTCACTACTCACTACTCTGCACTCAATACTCTACTCACTACTCTGCACTCACTACTCACTACTCTGCACTCACTACTCACTACTATGCACTCACTACTCAACTCACTACTCACTACTCTGCACTCACTACACTACTCACTACTCTGCACTCACTACTCAACTCACTACTCTGCACTCATTACTCTACTCACTACTCTACTCACTACTCTACTCACTACTCACTACTCTACTCACTACTCTGCACTCACTACTCTACTCACTACTCACTACTCTACTCACTACTCTACTCACTACTCTACTCTCACTACTCTACTCTCTACTCACTACTCTACTCACTACTCACTACTCTACTCACTACTCTACTCACTACTCTACTCTCTACTCACTACTCTACTCACTACTCTACTCACTACTCACTACACTACTCACTACTCTGCACTCACTACTCACTACTCTACACTCACTACTCACTCCTCTACTCACTACTCACTACTCTGCACTCACTACTCAACTCACTACTCTGCACTCACTACTCACTACTCTACTCACTACTCTACTCACTACTCTACTCACTACTCTACTCACTACTCTCCTCACTACTCTACTCACTACTCTGCACTCACTACTCACTACTCTGCACTCACTACACTACTCATTACTCACTACTCTGCACTCACTACTCAACTCACTACTCACTACTCTGCACTCACTACTCACTACTCTACTCACTACTCTACTCACTACTCTATCACTACTCTACACTCACTACTCTACTCACTACTCACTACTCTACTCACTACTCTACTCACTACTCTACTCACTACTCTACTCACTACTCTACTCACTACTCTACTCTCTACTCTACTCTCTACTCACTACTCTGCACTCACTACTCTACTCACTACTCTGCACTCACTACTCTACTCACTACTCTACTCACTACTCTGCACTCACTACTCTACTCACTACTCTACTCACTACTCTACTCACTACTCTACTCACTACTCACTACACTACTCACTACTCTGCACTCACTACTCACTACTCTGCACTCACTACTCACTACTCTGCACTCACTACTCAACTCACTACTCACTACTCTGCACTCACTACTCAACTCACTACTCTACTCACTACTCTACTCACTACTCTACTCACTACTCTGCACTCACTACTCACTACTCTACTCACTACTCTACTCACTACTCTACTCACTACTCACTACACTACTCACTACTCTGCACTCACTACTCACTACTCTGCACTCACTACTCACTACTCTGCACTCACTACTCAACTCACTACTCACTACTCTGCACTCACTACACTACTCACTACTCTGCACTCACTACTCAACTCACTACTCACTACTCTGCACTCACTACTCACTACTCTACTCACTACTCTACTCACTACTCTATCACTACTCTACACTCACTACTCTACTCACTACTCACTACTCTGCACTCACTACTCTACTCACTACTCTACTCACTACTCTACTCACTACTCTACTCACTACTCTACTCACTACTCACTACTCTGCACTCACTACTCTACTCACTACTCTGCACTCACTACTCTACTCACTACTCTACTCACTACTCTACTCACTACTCTACTCACTACTCTACTCACTACTCTACTCACTACTCACTACACTACTCACTACACTACTCACTACTCTGCACTCACTACTCACTACTCTGCACTCACTACTCACTACTCTGCACTCACTACTCAACTCACTACTCACTACTCTGCACTCACTACTCTGCACTCACTACTCTACTCACTACTCTACTCACTACTCACTACTCTACTCACTACTCTGCACTCACTACTCTACTCACTACTCTACTCACTACTCACTACTCTACTCACTACTCTGCACCTACTACTCTACTCACTACTCTACTCACTACTCTACTCTCTACTCACTACTCTACTCACTACTCACTACTCTGCACTCACTACTCACTACTCTACTCACTACTCTACTCACTACTCTACTCACTACTGTACTCACTACTCACTACTCTGCACTCACTACTCTACTCACTACTCTGCACTCACTACTCTACTCACTACTCTACTCACTACTCACTACTCTGCACTCACTACTCTACTCACTACTCTGCACTCACTACTCACTACTCTACTCACTACTCCACTCACTACTCTGCACTCACTACTCTGCACTCACTACTCTGCACTCTGCACTCACTACTCTACTCATTACTCACTACTCTGCACTCACTATTCTACTCACTACTCTACTCACTACTCACTACTCTGCACTCACTACTCTGCACTCTGCACTCACTACTCTGCACTCACTACTCTGCACTCACTACTCACTACTCTGCACTCACTACTCTACTCACTACTCTACTCACTACTCACTACTCTGCACTCACTACTCTACTCACTACTCTGCACTCACTACTCACTACTCTACTCACTACTCTGCACTTACTACTCTGCACTCACTCCTCTGCACTCACTACTCTGCACTCACTACTCTGCACTCTGCACTCACTACTCTGCACTCACTACTCTGCACTCACTACTCTGCACTCTGCACTCACTACTCTGCACTCACTACTCTGCACTCACTACTCTGTACTCACTACTCACTACTCTGCACTCACTACTCACTACTCTGCACTCAATACTCTACTCACTACTCTGCACTCACTACTCACTACTCTGCACTCACTACTCACTACTCTGCACTCACTACTCAACTCACTACTCACTACTCTGCACTCACTACACTACTCACTACTCTGCACTCACTACTCAACTCACTACTCACTACTCTGCACTCACTACTCACTACTCTACTCACTACTCTACTCACTACTCTATCACTACTCTACACTCACTACTCTACTCACTACTCACTACTCTACTCACTACTGTACTCACTACTCTACTCACTACTCTACTCACTACTCTACTCACTACTCTACTCACTACTCTACTCTGCACTCACTACTCTGCACTCACTACTCTACTCACTACTCTACTCACTACTCTGCACTCACTACTCTACTCACTACTCTACTCACTACTCTACTCACTACACTACTCACTACACTACTCACTACTCTGCACTCACTACTCACTACTCTGCACTCACTACTCACTACTCTGCACTCACTACTCAACTCACTACTCACTACTCTGCACTCACTACTCTACTCACTACTCTACTCACTACTCTACTCACTACTCTACTCACTACTCTACTCACTACTCTACTCACTACTCACTACTCTACTCACTACTCTGCACTCACTACTCTACTCACTACTCTGCACTCACTACTCTACTCACTACTCTACTCACTACTCACTACTCACTACTCTACTCACTACTCTGCACCTACTACTCTACTCACTACTCTACTCACTACTCTACTCTCTACTCACTACTCTACTCACTACTCACTACTCTGCACTCACTACTCACTACTCTACTCACTACTCTACTCACTACTCTACTCACTACTCTACTCACTACTCTACTCACTACTCACTACTCTGCACTCACTACTCTACTCACTACTCTGCACTCACTACTCACTACTCTACTCACTACTCTACTCACTACTCTGCACTCACTACTCTGCACTCACTACTCTGCACTCTGCACTCACTACTCTACTCATTACTCACTACTCTGCACTCACTATTCTACTCACTACTCTACTCACTACTCACTACTCTGCACTCACTACTCTGCACTCTGCACTCACTACTCTGCACTCACTACTCACTACTCTGCACTCACTACTCACTACTCTGCACTCACTACTCTACTCACTACTCTACTCACTACTCACTACTCTGCACTCACTACTCTACTCACTACTCTGCACTCACTACTCACTACTCTACTCACTACTCTACTCACTACTCTGCACTTACTACTCTGCACTTACTACTCTGCACTTACTACTCTGCACTTACTACTCTGCACTTACTACTCTGCACTCACTCCTCTGCACTCACTACTCTGCACTCACTACTCTGCACTCTGCACTCACTACTCTGCACTCACTACTCTGCACTCACTACTCTGCACTCACTACTCTGCACTCACTACTCTGCACTCGCTACTCTGCACTCACTACTCACTACTCTGCACTCACTACTCACTACTCTGCACTCTACTCACTACTCTACTCACTACTCACTACTCTGCACTCACTACTCTACTCACTACTCTGTACTCACTACTCACTACTCTACTCACTACTCTACTCACTACTCTACTCACTACTCTGCACTCACTACTCTGCACTCACTACTCTGCACTCTGCACTCACTACTCTGCACTCTGCACTCACTACTCTGCACTCACTACTCTGCACTCACTACTCACTACTCTGCACTCACTACTCACTACTCTGCACTCACTACTCAACTCACTACTCACTACTCTGCACTCACTACACTACTCACTACTCTGCACTCACTACTCAACTCACTACTCACTACTCTGCACTCACTACTCACTACTCTACTCACTACTCTACTCACTACTCTATCACTACTCTACACTCACTACTCTACTCACTACTCACTACTCTGCACTCACTACTGTACTCACTACTCTACTCACTACTCTACTCACTACTCTACTCACTACTCTACTCACTACTCACTACTCTGCACTCACTACTCTACTCACTACTCTACTCACTACTCTGCACTCACTACTCTACTCACTACTCTACTCACTACTCTATTCACTACTCTACTCACTACTCACTACACTACTCACTACACTACTCACTACTCTGCACTCACTACTCACTACTCTGCACTCACTACTCACTACTCTGCACTCACTACTCAACTCACTACTCACTACTCTGCACTCACTACTCAACTCACTACTCTGCACTCACTACTCTACACTCACTACTCTACACTCTGCACTCACTACTCTACACTCTGCACTCTGCACTCACTACTCTACACTCTGCACTCACTACTCTGGACTCACTACTCTGCACTCACTACTCTGCACTCACTCACTACTCTACTCACTACTCTGCACTCACTACACTACTCACTACACTACTCACTACTCTGCACTCACATCTCTGCACTCACTAATTTGCACTCACTACTCTGCACTCACTACTCCACTCACTACTCACTACTCTGCACTCACTACTCACTACTCTACTCACTACTCTACTCACTACTCACTACTCTGCACTCACTACTCTACTCACTACTCTGCACTCACTACTCACTACTCTACTCACTACTCTACTCACTACTCTGCACTCACTACTCTGCACTCACTACTCTGCACTCTGCACTCACTACTCTACTCATTACTCACTACTCTGCACTCACTATTCTACTCACTACTCTACTCACTACTCACTACTCTGCACTCACTACTCTGCACTCTGCACTCACTACTCTGCACTCACTACTCACTACTCTGCACTCACTACTCACTACTCTGCACTCACTACTCTACTCACTACTCTACTCACTACTCACTACTCTGCACTCACTACTCTACTCACTACTCTGCACTCACTACTCACTACTCTACTCACTACTCTACTCACTACTCTGCACTTACTACTCTGCACTTACTACTCTGCACTTACTACTCTGCACTTACTACTCTGCACTTACTACTCTGCACTCACTCCTCTGCACTCACTACTCTGCACTCACTACTCTGCACTCACTACTCTGCACTCTGCACTCACTACTCTGCACTCACTACTCTGCACTCACTACTCTGCACTCACTACTCTGCACTCACTACTCTGCACTCACTACTCTGCACTCGCTACTCTGCACTCACTACTCACTACTCTGCACTCACTACTCACTACTCTGCACTCTACTCACTACTCACTACTCTGCACTCACTACTCTACACTCACTACTCACTACTCTACTCACTACTCTGCACTCACTACTCACTACTCTACTCACTACTCTACTCACTACTCTACTCACTACTCTACTCACTACTCTGCACTCACTACTCTGCACGCACTACTCTGCACTCTGCACTCACTACTCTGCACTCTGCACTCACTACTCTGCACTCACTACTCTGCACTCTGCACTCACTACTCTGCACTCACTACTCTGCACTCACTACTCTGCACTCACTACGCTGCACTCACTACTCTGCACTCACTACTCTGCACTCACTACTCTACACTCACTACTCTACACTCTGCACTCACTACTCTGCACTCACTACTCTACACTCACTACTCTACACTCTGCACTCACTACTCTACACTCTGCACTCTGCACTCACTACTCTACACTCTGCACTCACTACTCTGGACTCACTACTCTGCACTCACTACTCTGCACTCACTCACTACTCTACTCACTACTCTGCACTCACTACACTACTCACTACTCTACTCACTACTCTGCACTCACATCTCTGCACTCACTAATTTGCACTCACTACTCTGCACTCACTACTCCACTCACTACTCACTACTCTGCACTCACTACTCACTACTCTACTCACTACTCTACTCACTACTCACTACTCTGCACTCACTACTCACTACTCTTCTCACTACTCTACTCACTACTCACTACTCTGCACTCACTACTCACTTCTCTACTCACTACTCTACTCACTACTAACTGCTCTACTCACTACTCTACTCACTACTCACTACTCTGCACTCACTACTCACCTCAGTACTCTACTCCCTACTCTACTCACTACTCTACTCACTACTCTACTCACTACTCACTACTCTGCACTCACTACTCTACTCACTACTCTACTCACTACTCACTACTCTACTCACTACTCTACTCACTACTCACTACTCTACTCACTACTCTACTCACTACTCACTACTCTACTCACTACTCTACTCTCTACTCTACTCACTACTCTGCACTCACATCTCTGCACTCACTACTCTACTCACTACTCTACTCACTACTCTGCACTCACTACTCACTACTCTACTCACTACTCACTACACTACTCACTACTCTGCACTCAATACTCACTACTCTGCACTCACTACTCTGCACTCACTACTCAACTCACTACTCACTACTCTGCACTCACTACTCACTACTCTACTCACTACTCTACTCACTACTCTACTCACTACTCTACTCACTACTCACTACTCTACTCACTACTCTACTCACTACTCACTACTCTACTCACTACTCTACTCACTACTCTACTCACTACACTACTCACTACTCTACTCACTACTCTGCACTCACTACTCTACTCACTACTCACTACTCTGCACTCACTACTCAACTCACTACTCACTACTCTGCACTCACTACTCACTACTCACTACTCTACTCACTACTCTGCACTCACTACTCACTACTCACTACTCACTACTCTACTCACTAATCAACTCACTACTCTACTCACTACTCACTACTCTGCACTCACTACTCACTACTCTACTCACTACTCTGCACTCACTACTCTACTCACTACTCACTACTCTACTCACTACTCTCTACTCACTACTCTCTACTCACTACTCTACTCACTACTCTACTCACTACTCTACTCACTACTCTACTCACTACTCTACTCACTACTCTACTCACTACTCAACTCACTACTCACTACACTACTCACTACTCTGCACTCACTACTCACTACTCTACACTCACTACTCACTCCTCTACTCACTACTCACTACTCAACTCACTACTCTACTCACTACTCTACTCACTACTCTACTCACTACTCACTACTCTACTCACTACTCTACTCACTACTCTGCAATCACGACTCTACTCACTACTCTGCACTCACTACACTACTCACTACTCTGCACTCACTACTCAACTCACTACTCACTACTCTGCACTCACTACTCACTACTCTACTCACTACTCTACTCACTACTCTATCACTACTCTGCACTCACTACTCTACTCACTACTCACTACTCTGCACTCACTACTCTACTCACTACTCTACTCACTACTCTACTCACTACTCTACTCACTACTCTACTCACTACTCTACTCTCTACTCACTACTCTAATCACTACTCACTACTCTGCACTCACTACTCTACTCACTACTCTACTCACTACTCTGCACTCACTACTCACTACTCTACTCACTACTCTACTCACTACTCTACTCACTACTCACTACACTACTCACTACTCTGCACTCACTACTCTGCACTCACTACTCACTACTCTACACTCACTACTCAACTCACCACTCACTACTCTGCACTCACTACTCAACTCACTACTCAACTCACTACTCTACTCACTACTCTACTCACTACTCTACTCACTACTCACTACTCTACTCACTACTCTGCACTCACTACTCACTACTCTGCACTCACTACTCTACTCACTACTCTACTCACTACTCTACTCACTACTCTGCACTCACTACTCTACTCACTACTCTACTCACTACTCACTACTCTACTCTCTACTCACTACTCTACTCACTACTCTACTCACTACTCACTACTCTGCACTCACTACTCTACTCACTACTCTACTCACTACTCTACTCACTACTCTACTCACTACTTTACTCACTACTCACTACTCTGCACTCACTACTCTACTCACTACTCTACTCACTACTCTGCACTCACTACTCTACTCACTACTCTGCACTCACTACTCTACTCACTACTCACTACTCTACTCACTACTCTGCACTCACTACTCACTACTCTACTCACTACTCTACTCACTACTCTATCACTACTCTACACTCACTACTCTACTCACTACTCACTACTCTACTAACTACTGTACTCACTACTGTACTCACTACTCTACTCACTACTCTACTCACTACTCTACTCACTACTCTACTCTCTACTCTACTCTCTACTCACTACTCTGCACTCACTACTCTACTCACTACTCTACTCACTACTCTACTCACTACTCTGCACTCACTACTCTACTCACTACTCTACTCACTACTCTACTCACTACTCTACTCACTACTCACTACACTACTCACTACTCTGCACTCACTACTCACTACTCTGCACTCACTACTCACTACTCTGCACTCACTACTCAACTCACTACTCACTACTCTGCACTCACTACTCTACTCACTACTCTACTCACTACTCTACTCACTACTCTGCACTCACTACTCACTACTCTACTCACTACTCTACTCACTACTCACTACACTACTTACTCACTACTCACTACACTACTCACTACTCTGCACTCACTACTCACTACTCTGCACTCACTACTCACTACTCTGCACTCACTACTCAACTCACTACTCACTACTCTGCACTCACTACACTACTCACTACTCTGCACTCACTACTCAACTCACTACTCACTACTCTGCACTCACTACTCACTACTCTACTCACTACTCTACTCACTACTCTATCACTACTCTACACTCACTACTCTACTCACTACTCACTACTCTGCACTCACTACTGTACTCACTACTCTACTCACTACTCTACTCACTACTCTACTCACTACTCACTACTCTGCACTCACTACTCTACTCATTACTCTACTCACTACTCTGCACTCACTACTCTACTCACTACTCTACTCACTACTCTACTTACTACTCTACTCACTACACTACTCACTACAGTACTCACTACTCTGCACTCACTACTCACTACTCTGCACTCACTACTCACTACTCTGCACTCACTACTCAACTCACTACTCACTACTCTGCACTCACTACTAGACTCACTACTCTACTCACTACTCAACTCACTACTCTACTAACTACTCTACTCACTACTCTACTCACTACTCTACTCACTACTCTACTCACTACTCTGCACTCACTACTCTACTCACTACTCTGCACTCACTACTCTACTCACTACTCTACTCACTACTCACTACTCTACTCACTACTCTGCACCTACTACTCTACTCACTACTCACTACTCTACTCACTACTCTACTCTCTACTCACTACTCTACTCACTACTCACTACTCTGCACTCACTACTCACTACTCTACTCACTACTCTACTCACTACTCTACTCACTACTCTACTCACTACTTTACTCACTACTCACTACTCTGCACTCACTACTCTACTCACTACTCTGCACTCACTACTCTACTCACTACTCTACTCACTACTCTGCACTCACTACTCTACTCACTACTCTGCACTCACTACTCACTACTCTACTCACTACTCTACTCACTACTCTGCACTCACTACTCTGCACTCTGCACTCACTACTCTACTCATTACTCACTATTCTACTCACTACTCTACTCACTACTCACTACACTGCACTCACTACTCTGCACTCTGCACTCACTACTCTGCACTCACTACTCTGCACTCACTACTCACTACTCTGCACTCACTACTCTACTCACTACTCTACTCACTACTCACTACTCTGCACTCACTACTCTACTCACTACTCTGCACTCACTACTCACTACTCTACTCACTACTCTACTCACTACTCTGCACTTACTACTCTGCACTCACTCCTCTGCACTCACTACTCTGCACTCACTACTCTGCACTCACTACTCTGCACTCACTACTCTGCACTCACTACTCTGCACTCACTACTCTGCACTCTGCACTCACTACTCTGCACTCACTACTCTGCACTCACTACTCACTACTCTGCACTCACTACTCACTACTCTGCACTCAATACTCTACTCACTACTCTGCACTCACTACTCACTACTCTGCACTCACTACTCACTACTATGCACTCACTACTCAACTCACTACTCACTACTCTGCACTCACTACACTACTCACTACTCTGCACTCACTACTCAACTCACTACTCTGCACTCATTACTCTACTCACTACTCTACTCACTACTCTACTCACTACTCACTACTCTACTCACTACTCTGCACTCACTACTCTACTCACTACTCACTACTCTACTCACTACTCTACTCACTACTCTACTCTCTACTCACTACTCTACTCACTACTCACTACTCTACTCACTACTCTACTCACTACTCTACTCTCTACTCACTACTCTACTCACTACTCTACTCACTACTCACTACACTACTCACTACTCTGCACTCACTACTCACTACTCTACACTCACTACTCACTCCTCTACTCACTACTCACTACTCTGCACTCACTACTCAACTCACTACTCTGCACTCACTACTCACTACTCTACTCACTACTCTACTCACTACTCTACTCACTACTCTACTCACTACTCTCCTCACTACTCTACTCACTACTCTGCACTCACTACTCACTACTCTGCACTCACTACACTACTCATTACTCACTACTCTGCACTCACTACTCAACTCACTACTCACTACTCTGCACTCACTACTCACTACTCTACTCACTACTCTACTCACTACTCTATCACTACTCTACACTCACTACTCTACTCACTACTCACTACTCTACTCACTACTCTACTCACTACTCTACTCACTACTCTACTCACTACTCTACTCACTACTCTACTCTCTACTCTACTCTCTACTCACTACTCTGCACTCACTACTCTACTCACTACTCTGCACTCACTACTCTACTCACTACTCTACTCACTACTCTGCACTCACTACTCTACTCACTACTCTACTCACTACTCTACTCACTACTCTACTCACTACTCACTACACTACTCACTACTCTGCACTCACTACTCACTACTCTGCACTCACTACTCACTACTCTGCACTCACTACTCAACTCACTACTCACTACTCTGCACTCACTACTCAACTCACTACTCTACTCACTACTCTACTCACTACTCTACTCACTACTCTGCACTCACTACTCACTACTCTACTCACTACTCTACTCACTACTCTACTCACTACTCACTACACTACTCACTACTCTGCACTCACTACTCACTACTCTGCACTCACTACTCACTACTCTGCACTCACTACTCAACTCACTACTCACTACTCTGCACTCACTACACTACTCACTACTCTGCACTCACTACTCAACTCACTACTCACTACTCTGCACTCACTACTCACTACTCTACTCACTACTCTACTCACTACTCTATCACTACTCTACACTCACTACTCTACTCACTACTCACTACTCTGCACTCACTACTCTACTCACTACTCTACTCACTACTCTACTCACTACTCTACTCACTACTCTACTCACTACTCACTACTCTGCACTCACTACTCTACTCACTACTCTGCACTCACTACTCTACTCACTACTCTACTCACTACTCTACTCACTACTCTACTCACTACTCTACTCACTACTCTACTCACTACTCACTACACTACTCACTACACTACTCACTACTCTGCACTCACTACTCACTACTCTGCACTCACTACTCACTACTCTGCACTCACTACTCAACTCACTACTCACTACTCTGCACTCACTACTCTGCACTCACTACTCTACTCACTACTCTACTCACTACTCACTACTCTACTCACTACTCTGCACTCACTACTCTACTCACTACTCTACTCACTACTCACTACTCTACTCACTACTCTGCACCTACTACTCTACTCACTACTCTACTCACTACTCTACTCTCTACTCACTACTCTACTCACTACTCACTACTCTGCACTCACTACTCACTACTCTACTCACTACTCTACTCACTACTCTACTCACTACTCTACTCACTACTCACTACTCTGCACTCACTACTCTACTCACTACTCTGCACTCACTACTCTACTCACTACTCTACTCACTACTCACTACTCTGCACTCACTACTCTACTCACTACTCTGCACTCACTACTCACTACTCTACTCACTACTCCACTCACTACTCTGCACTCACTACTCTGCACTCACTACTCTGCACTCTGCACTCACTACTCTACTCATTACTCACTACTCTGCACTCACTATTCTACTCACTACAACGGAGAAACAGCGGCCCTCATCCTCCTGGACCTCTCCGCGGCTTTCGACACTGTCTGCCACCGCACCCTAGTACAGCGCCTCAGCAACGTCGGAATCCAGGAGAAGGCACTGGAATGGATCACCTCCTTCCTCGACGGAAGAACACAAAGAGTCCGCCTACCACCGTACAAGTCAGAGGCCACCAAAGTCATCTGCGGCGTACCCCAAGGATCCTCGCTGAGCCCAACCCTCTTCAACGTCTACATGAGCCCCCTCGCGGCCATCGCACGCCAACACAACCTGAACATCATCTCCTACGCCGACGACACCCAGCTGATCCTCTCCCTGACCAACGACCCCGCCACCGCCAGAGCCAACCTGCACGAAGGGATGAGAGACGTAGCCGAATGGATGACGACCAGCCGCCTGAAACTGAACTCAGACAAGACGGAGGTCCTCATCCTGGGCTCCACGCCCTCCGCCTGGGACGACTCCTGGTGGCCCCCCGCCCTGGGCACCGCACCCAAACCGACGGACCACGCACGCAACCTGGGCTTCATCCTGGACTCCTCCCTCTCCATGTCCAGACAAGTCAACGCCGTCTCCTCGTCATGCTTCAACATCCTGCGCATGCTACGTAAGATCTTCCGGTGGATCCCCACCGAGACGAGGAAGACGGTCACCCAAGCCCTCGTCACCAGCCGACTGGACTACGGCAACGCCCTCTACGCCGGAACCACTGCCAAACTCCAGAAGAGACTCCAGCGAATCCAGAACGCCTCGGCGAGACTCATCCTCGACATCCCCCGACGCAGCCACATCTCCGGACACCTGAGAGATCTGCACTGGCTCCCGGTCAACAAGAGAATCACCTTCCGGCTCCTCACCCACGCGCACAAAGCCCTACACGACCAAGGCCCGAGCTACCTCAACAACCGGATCAACTTCTACACTCCCAAGCGCCTCCTCAGATCAACCAACCACGCCCTCGCCGCCGTCCCCCGCATCCGAAGAGCGACAACAGGAGGAAGATCCTTCTCCTACCTGGCCGCCAAGACCTGGAACTCACTTCCGACCAATCTGCGCCTGACCCAAGACCACCTCTCCTTCAGGAAGAAGCTCAAGACCTGGCTGTTCGAGCAGTAGCGGCACCCCCCCCCCCAGCGCCTTGAGACCCTACGGGTGAGTAGTGCGCTATACAAATGACCTGATTGATTGACTGATTGATTGATTGACTCTACTCACTACTCACTACTCTGCACTCACTACTCTGCACTCTGCACTCACTACTCTGCACTCACTACTCTGCACTCACTACTCACTACTCTGCACTCACTACTCTACTCACTACTCTACTCACTACTCACTACTCTGCACTCACTACTCTACTCACTACTCTGCACTCACTACTCACTACTCTACTCACTACTCTGCACTTACTACTCTGCACTCACTCCTCTGCACTCACTACTCTGCACTCACTACTCTGCACTCTGCACTCACTACTCTGCACTCACTACTCTGCACTCACTACTCTGCACTCTGCACTCACTACTCTGCACTCACTACTCTGCACTCACTACTCTGTACTCACTACTCACTACTCTGCACTCACTACTCACTACTCTGCACTCAATACTCTACTCACTACTCTGCACTCACTACTCACTACTCTGCACTCACTACTCACTACTCTGCACTCACTACTCAACTCACTACTCACTACTCTGCACTCACTACACTACTCACTACTCTGCACTCACTACTCAACTCACTACTCACTACTCTGCACTCACTACTCACTACTCTACTCACTACTCTACTCACTACTCTATCACTACTCTACACTCACTACTCTACTCACTACTCACTACTCTACTCACTACTGTACTCACTACTCTACTCACTACTCTACTCACTACTCTACTCACTACTCTACTCACTACTCTACTCTGCACTCACTACTCTGCACTCACTACTCTACTCACTACTCTACTCACTACTCTGCACTCACTACTCTACTCACTACTCTACTCACTACTCTACTCACTACACTACTCACTACACTACTCACTACTCTGCACTCACTACTCACTACTCTGCACTCACTACTCACTACTCTGCACTCACTACTCAACTCACTACTCACTACTCTGCACTCACTACTCTACTCACTACTCTACTCACTACTCTACTCACTACTCTACTCACTACTCTACTCACTACTCTACTCACTACTCACTACTCTACTCACTACTCTGCACTCACTACTCTACTCACTACTCTGCACTCACTACTCTACTCACTACTCTACTCACTACTCACTACTCACTACTCTACTCACTACTCTGCACCTACTACTCTACTCACTACTCTACTCACTACTCTACTCTCTACTCACTACTCTACTCACTACTCACTACTCTGCACTCACTACTCACTACTCTACTCACTACTCTACTCACTACTCTACTCACTACTTTACTCACTACTCACTACTCTGCACTCACTACTCTACTCACTACTCTGCACTCACTACTCTACTCACTACTCTACTCACTACTCACTACTCTGCACTCACTACTCTACTCACTACTCTGCACTCACTACTCACTACTCTACTCACTACTCTACTCACTACTCTGCACTCACTACTCTGCACTCACTACTCTGCACTCTGCACTCACTACTCTACTCATTACTCACTACTCTGCACTCACTATTCTACTCACTACTCTACTCACTACTCACTACTCTGCACTCACTACTCTGCACTCTGCACTCACTACTCTGCACTCACTACTTACTCACTACTCTGCACTCACTACTCTACTCACTACTCTACTCACTACTCACTACTCTGCACTCACTACTCTACTCACTACTCTGCACTCACTACTCACTACTCTACTCACTACTCTACTCACTACTCTACTCACTACTCTGCACTTACTCCTCTGCACTCACTCCTCTGCACTCACTACTCTGCACTCACTACTCTGCACTCTGCACTCACTACTCTGCACTCACTACTCTGCACTCACTACTCTGCACTCTGCACTCACTACTCTGCACTCACTACTCTGCACTCACTACTCTGCACTCGCTACTCTGCACTCACTACTCACTACTCTGCACTCACTACTCACTACTCTGCACTCAATACTCTACTCACTACTCTACTCACTACTCTGCACTCACTACTCTACTCACTACTCTGCACTCACTACTCACTACTCTACTCACTACTCTACTCTACTCACTACTCTACTCACTACTCTGCACTCACTACTCTGCACTCACTACTCTGCACTCACTACTCTGCACTCTGCACTCACTACTCTGCACTCACTACTCTGCACTCACTACTCTGCACTCACTACTCTGCACTCACTACTCTGCACTCTGCACTCACTACTCTGCACTCACTACTCTACTCACTACTCACTACACTACTTACTCACTACTCACTACACTACTCACTACTCTGCACTCACTACTCACTACTCTGCACTCACTACTCACTACTCTGCACTCACTACTCAACTCACTACTCACTACTCTGCACTCACTACACTACTCACTACTCTGCACTCACTACTCAACTCACTACTCACTACTCTGCACTCACTACTCACTACTCTACTCACTACTCTATCACTACTCTACACTCACTACTCTATTCACTACTCACTACTCTGCACTCACTACTGTACTCACTACTCTACTCACTACTCTACTCACTACTCTACTCACTACTCACTACTCTGCACTCACTACTCTACTCACTACTCTACTCACTACTCTGCACTCACTACTCTACTCACTACTCTACTCACTACTCTACTCACTACTCACTACACTACTCACTACACTACTCACTACACTACTCACTACTCTGCACTCACTACTCACTACTCTGCACTCACTACTCACTACTCTGCACTCACTACTCAACTCACTACTCACTACTCTGCACTCACTACTAGACTCACTACTCTACTCACTACTCAACTCACTACTCTACTAACTACTCTACTCACTACTCTACTCACTACTCTACTCACTACTCTACTCACTACTCTGCACTCACTACTCTACTCACTACTCTGCACTCACTACTCTACTCACTACTCTACTCACTACTCACTACTCTACTCACTACTCTGCACCTACTACTCTACTCACTACTCACTACTCTACTCACTACTCTACTCTCTACTCACTACTCTACTCACTACTCACTACTCTGCACTCACTACTCACTACTCTACTCACTACTCTACTCACTACTCTACTCACTACTCTACTCACTACTCACTACTCTGCACTCACTACTCTACTCACTACTCTGCACTCACTACTCTACTCACTACTCTACTCACTACTCTGCACTCACTACTCTACTCACTACTCTGCACTCACTACTCACTACTCTACTCACTACTCTACTCACTACTCTGCACTCACTACTCTGCACTCTGCACTCACTACTCTACTCATTACTCACTATTCTACTCACTACTCTACTCACTACTCACTACACTGCACTCACTACTCTGCACTCTGCACTCACTACTCTGCACTCACTACTCTGCACTCACTACTCACTACTCTGCACTCACTACTCTACTCACTACTCTACTCACTACTCACTACTCTGCACTCACTACTCTACTCACTACTCTGCACTCACTACTCACTACTCTACTCACTACTCTACTCACTACTCTGCACTTACTACTCTGCACTCACTCCTCTGCACTCACTACTCTGCACTCACTACTCTGCACTCACTACTCTGCACTCACTACTCTGCACTCACTACTCTGCACTCACTACTCTGCACTCTGCACTCACTACTCTGCACTCACTACTCTGCACTCACTACTCTGCACTCGCTACTCTGCACTCACTACTCACTACTCTGCACTCACTACTCACTACTCTGCACTCAATACTCTACTCACTACTCTGCACTCACTACTCACTACTATGCACTCACTACTCAACTCACTACTCACTACTCTGCACTCACTACACTACTCACTACTCTGCACTCACTACTCAACTCACTACTCTGCACTCATTACTCTACTCACTACTCTACTCACTACTCACTACTCTACTCACTACTCTGCACTCACTACTCTACTCACTACTCACTACTCTACTCACTACTCTACTCACTACTCTACTCTCTACTCACTACTCTACTCACTACTCACTACTCTACTCACTACTCTACTCACTACTCTACTCTCTACTCACTACTCTACTCACTACTCTACTCACTACTCACTACACTACTCACTACTCTGCACTCACTACTCACTACTCTACACTCACTACTCACTCCTCTACTCACTACTCACTACTCTGCACTCACTACTCAACTCACTACTCTGCACTCACTACTCACTACTCTACTCACTACTCTACTCACTACTCTACTCACTACTCTACTCACTACTCTCCTCACTACTCTACTCACTACTCTGCACTCACTACTCACTACTCTGCACTCACTACACTACTCATTACTCACTACTCTGCACTCACTACTCAACTCACTACTCACTACTCTGCACTCACTACTCACTACTCTACTCACTACTCTATCACTACTCTACACTCACTACTCTACTCACTACTCACTACTCTACTCACTACTCTACTCACTACTCTACTCACTACTCTACTCACTACTCTACTCACTACTCTACTCTCTACTCTACTCTCTACTCACTACTCTGCACTCACTACTCTACTCACTACTCTACTCACTACTCTACTCACTACTCTACTCACTACTCTACTCACTACTCTGCACTCACTACTCTACTCACTACTCTACTCACTACTCTACTCACTACTCTACTCACTACTCACTACACTACTCACTACTCTGCACTCACTACTCACTACTCTGCACTCACTACTCTGCACTCACTACTCAACTCACTACTCACTACTCTGCACTCACTACTCAACTCACTACTCTACTCACTACTCTACTCACTACTCTACTCACTACTCTGCACTCACTACTCTACTCACTACTCTACTCACTACTCTACTCACTACTCTACTCACTACTCACTACACTACTCACTACACTACTCACTACTCTGCACTCACTACTCACTACTCTGCACTCACTACTCACTACTCTGCACTCACTACTCAACTCACTACTCACTACTCTGCACTCACTACACTACTCACTACTCTGCACTCACTACTCAACTCACTACTCACTACTCTGCACTCACTACTCACTACTCTACTCACTACTCTACTCACTACTCTATCACTACTCTACACTCACTACTCTACTCACTACTCACTACTCTGCACTCACTACTCTACTCACTACTCTACTCACTACTCTACTCACTACTCTACTCACTACTCTACTCACTACTCTACTCACTACTCACTACTCTGCACTCACTACTCTACTCACTACTCTGCACTCACTACTCTACTCACTACTCTACTCACTACTCTACTCACTACTCTACTCACTACTCTACTCACTACTCACTACACTACTCACTACACTACTCACTACTCTGCACTCACTACTCACTACTCTGCACTCACTACTCACTACTCTGCACTCACTACTCAACTCACTACTCACTACTCTGCACTCACTACTCTGCACTCACTACTCTACTCACTACTCTACTCACTACTCACTACTCTACTCACTACTCTGCACTCACTACTCTACTCACTACTCACTACTCTACTCACTACTCTGCACCTACTACTCTACTCACTACTCACTACTCTACTCACTACTCTACTCTCTACTCACTACTCTACTCACTACTCACTACTCTGCACTCACTACTCACTACTCTACTCACTACTCTACTCACTACTCTACTCACTACTGTACTCACTACTCACTACTCTGCACTCACTACTCTACTCACTACTCTGCACTCACTACTCTACTCACTACTCTACTCACTACTCACTACTCTGCACTCACTACTCTACTCACTACTCTGCACTCACTACTCACTACTCTACTCACTACTCTACTCACTACTCTGCACTCACTACTCTGCACTCACTACTCTGCACTCTGCACTCACTACTCTACTCATTACTCACTACTCTGCACTCACTATTCTACTCACTACTCTACTCACTACTCACTACTCTGCACTCACTACTCTGCACTCTGCACTCACTACTCTGCACTCACTACTCTGCACTCACTACTCACTACTCTGCACTCACTACTCTACTCACTACTCTACTCACTACTCACTACTCTGCACTCACTACTCTACTCACTACTCTGCACTCACTACTCACTACTCTACTCCCTACTCTACTCACTACTCTGCACTTACTACTCTGCACTCACTCCTCTGCACTCACTACTCTGCACTCACTACTCTGCACTCTGCACTCACTACTCTGCACTCACTACTCTGCTCTCACTACTCTGCACTCTGCACTCACTACTCTGCACTCACTACTCTGCACTCACTACTCTGCACTCACTACTCACTACTCTGCACTCACTACTCACTACTCTGCACTCAATACTCTACTCACTACTCTGCACTCACTACTCACTACTCTGCACTCACTACTCACTACTCTGCACTCACTACTCAACTCACTACTCACTACTCTGCACTCACTACACTACTCACTACTCTGCACTCACTACTCAACTCACTACTCACTACTCTGCACTCACTACTCACTACTCTACTCACTACTCTACTCACTACTCTATCACTACTCTACACTCACTACTCTACTCACTACTCACTACTCTACTCACTACTGTACTCACTACTCTACTCACTACTCTACTCACTACTCTACTCACTACTCTACTCACTACTCTACTCACTACTCACTACTCTGCACTCACTACTCTACTCACTACTCTACTCACTACTCTGCACTCACTACTCTACTCACTACTCTACTCACTACTCTACTCACTACACTACTCACTACACTACTCACTACTCTGCACTCACTACTCACTACTCTGCACTCACTACTCACTACTCTGCACTCACTACTCAACTCACTACTCACTACTCTGCACTCACTACTCTACTCACTACTCTACTCACTACTCTACTCACTACTCTACTCACTACTCTACTCACTACTCTACTCACTACTCTACTCACTACTCTACTCACTACTCTACTCACTACTCTACTCACTACTCACTACTCTACTCACTACTCTGCACTCACTACTCTACTCACTACTCTGCACTCACTACTCTACTCACTACTCTACTCACTACTCACTACTCACTACTCTACTCACTACTCTGCACCTACTACTCTACTCACTACTCTACTCACTACTCTACTCTCTACTCACTACTCTACTCACTACTCACTACTCTGCACTCACTACTCACTACTCTACTCACTACTCTACTCACTACTCTACTCACTACTTTACTCACTACTCACTACTCTGCACTCACTACTCTACTCACTACTCTGCACTCACTACTCTACTCACTACTCACTACTCTGCACTCACTATTCTACTCACTACAACGGAGAAACAGCGGCCCTCATCCTCCTGGACCTCTCCGCGGCTTTCGACACTGTCTGCCACCGCACCCTAGTACAGCGCCTCAGCAACGTCGGAATCCAGGAGAAGGCACTGGAATGGATCACCTCCTTCCTCGACGGAAGAACACAAAGAGTCCGCCTACCACCGTACAAGTCAGAGGCCACCAAAGTCATCTGCGGCGTACCCCAAGGATCCTCGCTGAGCCCAACCCTCTTCAACGTCTACATGAGCCCCCTCGCGGCCATCGCACGCCAACACAACCTGAACATCATCTCCTACGCCGACGACACCCAGCTGATCCTCTCCCTGACCAACGACCCCGCCACCGCCAGAGCCAACCTGCACGAAGGGATGAGAGACGTAGCCGAATGGATGACGACCAGCCGCCTGAAACTGAACTCAGACAAGACGGAGGTCCTCATCCTGGGCTCCACGCCCTCCGCCTGGGACGACTCCTGGTGGCCCCCCGCCCTGGGCACCGCACCCAAACCGACGGACCACGCACGCAACCTGGGCTTCATCCTGGACTCCTCCCTCTCCATGTCCAGACAAGTCAACGCCGTCTCCTCGTCATGCTTCAACATCCTGCGCATGCTACGTAAGATCTTCCGGTGGATCCCCACCGAGACGAGGAAGACGGTCACCCAAGCCCTCGTCACCAGCCGACTGGACTACGGCAACGCCCTCTACGCCGGAACCACTGCCAAACTCCAGAAGAGACTCCAGCGAATCCAGAACGCCTCGGCGAGACTCATCCTCGACATCCCCCGACGCAGCCACATCTCCGGACACCTGAGAGATCTGCACTGGCTCCCGGTCAACAAGAGAATCACCTTCCGGCTCCTCACCCACGCGCACAAAGCCCTACACGACCAAGGCCCGAGCTACCTCAACAACCGGATCAACTTCTACACTCCCAAGCGCCTCCTCAGATCAACCAACCACGCCCTCGCCGCCGTCCCCCGCATCCGAAGAGCGACAACAGGAGGAAGATCCTTCTCCTACCTGGCCGCCAAGACCTGGAACTCACTTCCGACCAATCTGCGCCTGACCCAAGACCACCTCTCCTTCAGGAAGAAGCTCAAGACCTGGCTGTTCGAGCAGTAGCGGCACCCCCCCCCCCAGCGCCTTGAGACCCTACGGGTGAGTAGTGCGCTATACAAATGACCTGATTGATTGACTGATTGATTGATTGACTCTACTCACTACTCACTACTCTGCACTCACTACTCTGCACTCTGCACTCACTACTCTGCACTCACTACTCTGCACTCACTACTCACTACTCTGCACTCACTACTCTACTCACTACTCTACTCACTACTCACTACTCTGCACTCACTACTCTACTCACTACTCTGCACTCACTACTCACTACTCTACTCACTACTCTGCACTTACTACTCTGCACTCACTCCTCTGCACTCACTACTCTGCACTCACTACTCTGCACTCTGCACTCACTACTCTGCACTCACTACTCTGCACTCACTACTCTGCACTCTGCACTCACTACTCTGCACTCACTACTCTGCACTCACTACTCTGTACTCACTACTCACTACTCTGCACTCACTACTCACTACTCTGCACTCAATACTCTACTCACTACTCTGCACTCACTACTCACTACTCTGCACTCACTACTCACTACTCTGCACTCACTACTCAACTCACTACTCACTACTCTGCACTCACTACACTACTCACTACTCTGCACTCACTACTCAACTCACTACTCACTACTCTGCACTCACTACTCACTACTCTACTCACTACTCTACTCACTACTCTATCACTACTCTACACTCACTACTCTACTCACTACTCACTACTCTACTCACTACTGTACTCACTACTCTACTCACTACTCTACTCACTACTCTACTCACTACTCTACTCACTACTCTACTCTGCACTCACTACTCTGCACTCACTACTCTACTCACTACTCTACTCACTACTCTGCACTCACTACTCTACTCACTACTCTACTCACTACTCTACTCACTACACTACTCACTACACTACTCACTACTCTGCACTCACTACTCACTACTCTGCACTCACTACTCACTACTCTGCACTCACTACTCAACTCACTACTCACTACTCTGCACTCACTACTCTACTCACTACTCTACTCACTACTCTACTCACTACTCTACTCACTACTCTACTCACTACTCTACTCACTACTCACTACTCTACTCACTACTCTGCACTCACTACTCTACTCACTACTCTGCACTCACTACTCTACTCACTACTCTACTCACTACTCACTACTCACTACTCTACTCACTACTCTGCACCTACTACTCTACTCACTACTCTACTCACTACTCTACTCTCTACTCACTACTCTACTCACTACTCACTACTCTGCACTCACTACTCACTACTCTACTCACTACTCTACTCACTACTCTACTCACTACTTTACTCACTACTCACTACTCTGCACTCACTACTCTACTCACTACTCTGCACTCACTACTCTACTCACTACTCTACTCACTACTCACTACTCTGCACTCACTACTCTACTCACTACTCTGCACTCACTACTCACTACTCTACTCACTACTCTACTCACTACTCTGCACTCACTACTCTGCACTCACTACTCTGCACTCTGCACTCACTACTCTACTCATTACTCACTACTCTGCACTCACTATTCTACTCACTACTCTACTCACTACTCACTACTCTGCACTCACTACTCTGCACTCTGCACTCACTACTCTGCACTCACTACTTACTCACTACTCTGCACTCACTACTCTACTCACTACTCTACTCACTACTCACTACTCTGCACTCACTACTCTACTCACTACTCTGCACTCACTACTCACTACTCTACTCACTACTCTACTCACTACTCTACTCACTACTCTGCACTTACTCCTCTGCACTCACTCCTCTGCACTCACTACTCTGCACTCACTACTCTGCACTCTGCACTCACTACTCTGCACTCACTACTCTGCACTCACTACTCTGCACTCTGCACTCACTACTCTGCACTCACTACTCTGCACTCACTACTCTGCACTCGCTACTCTGCACTCACTACTCACTACTCTGCACTCACTACTCTGCACTCAATACTCTACTCACTACTCTACTCACTACTCTGCACTCACTACTCTACTCACTACTCTGCACTCACTACTCACTACTCTACTCACTACTCTACTCTACTCACTACTCTACTCACTACTCTGCACTCACTACTCTGCACTCACTACTCTGCACTCACTACTCTGCACTCTGCACTCACTACTCTGCACTCACTACTCTGCACTCACTACTCTGCACTCACTACTCTGCACTCACTACTCTGCACTCTGCACTCACTACTCTGCACTCACTACTCTACTCACTACTCACTACACTACTTACTCACTACTCACTACACTACTCACTACTCTGCACTCACTACTCACTACTCTGCACTCACTACTCACTACTCTGCACTCACTACTCAACTCACTACTCACTACTCTGCACTCACTACACTACTCACTACTCTGCACTCACTACTCAACTCACTACTCACTACTCTGCACTCACTACTCACTACTCTACTCACTACTCTATCACTACTCTACACTCACTACTCTATTCACTACTCACTACTCTGCACTCACTACTGTACTCACTACTCTACTCACTACTCTACTCACTACTCTACTCACTACTCACTACTCTGCACTCACTACTCTACTCACTACTCTACTCACTACTCTGCACTCACTACTCTACTCACTACTCTACTCACTACTCTACTCACTACTCACTACACTACTCACTACACTACTCACTACACTACTCACTACTCTGCACTCACTACTCACTACTCTGCACTCACTACTCACTACTCTGCACTCACTACTCAACTCACTACTCACTACTCTGCACTCACTACTAGACTCACTACTCTACTCACTACTCAACTCACTACTCTACTAACTACTCTACTCACTACTCTACTCACTACTCTACTCACTACTCTACTCACTACTCTGCACTCACTACTCTACTCACTACTCTGCACTCACTACTCTACTCACTACTCTACTCACTACTCACTACTCTACTCACTACTCTGCACCTACTACTCTACTCACTACTCACTACTCTACTCACTACTCTACTCTCTACTCACTACTCTACTCACTACTCACTACTCTGCACTCACTACTCACTACTCTACTCACTACTCTACTCACTACTCTACTCACTACTCTACTCACTACTCACTACTCTGCACTCACTACTCTACTCACTACTCTGCACTCACTACTCTACTCACTACTCTACTCACTACTCTGCACTCACTACTCTACTCACTACTCTGCACTCACTACTCACTACTCTACTCACTACTCTACTCACTACTCTGCACTCACTACTCTGCACTCTGCACTCACTACTCTACTCATTACTCACTATTCTACTCACTACTCTACTCACTACTCACTACACTGCACTCACTACTCTGCACTCTGCACTCACTACTCTGCACTCACTACTCTGCACTCACTACTCACTACTCTGCACTCACTACTCTACTCACTACTCTACTCACTACTCACTACTCTGCACTCACTACTCTACTCACTACTCTGCACTCACTACTCACTACTCTACTCACTACTCTACTCACTACTCTGCACTTACTACTCTGCACTCACTCCTCTGCACTCACTACTCTGCACTCACTACTCTGCACTCACTACTCTGCACTCACTACTCTGCACTCACTACTCTGCACTCACTACTCTGCACTCTGCACTCACTACTCTGCACTCACTACTCTGCACTCACTACTCTGCACTCGCTACTCTGCACTCACTACTCACTACTCTGCACTCACTACTCACTACTCTGCACTCAATACTCTACTCACTACTCTGCACTCACTACTCACTACTATGCACTCACTACTCAACTCACTACTCACTACTCTGCACTCACTACACTACTCACTACTCTGCACTCACTACTCAACTCACTACTCTGCACTCATTACTCTACTCACTACTCTACTCACTACTCACTACTCTACTCACTACTCTGCACTCACTACTCTACTCACTACTCACTACTCTACTCACTACTCTACTCACTACTCTACTCTCTACTCACTACTCTACTCACTACTCACTACTCTACTCACTACTCTACTCACTACTCTACTCTCTACTCACTACTCTACTCACTACTCTACTCACTACTCACTACACTACTCACTACTCTGCACTCACTACTCACTACTCTACACTCACTACTCACTCCTCTACTCACTACTCACTACTCTGCACTCACTACTCAACTCACTACTCTGCACTCACTACTCACTACTCTACTCACTACTCTACTCACTACTCTACTCACTACTCTACTCACTACTCTCCTCACTACTCTACTCACTACTCTGCACTCACTACTCACTACTCTGCACTCACTACACTACTCATTACTCACTACTCTGCACTCACTACTCAACTCACTACTCACTACTCTGCACTCACTACTCACTACTCTACTCACTACTCTATCACTACTCTACACTCACTACTCTACTCACTACTCACTACTCTACTCACTACTCTACTCACTACTCTACTCACTACTCTACTCACTACTCTACTCACTACTCTACTCTCTACTCTACTCTCTACTCACTACTCTGCACTCACTACTCTACTCACTACTCTACTCACTACTCTACTCACTACTCTACTCACTACTCTACTCACTACTCTGCACTCACTACTCTACTCACTACTCTACTCACTACTCTACTCACTACTCTACTCACTACTCACTACACTACTCACTACTCTGCACTCACTACTCACTACTCTGCACTCACTACTCTGCACTCACTACTCAACTCACTACTCACTACTCTGCACTCACTACTCAACTCACTACTCTACTCACTACTCTACTCACTACTCTACTCACTACTCTGCACTCACTACTCTACTCACTACTCTACTCACTACTCTACTCACTACTCTACTCACTACTCACTACACTACTCACTACACTACTCACTACTCTGCACTCACTACTCACTACTCTGCACTCACTACTCACTACTCTGCACTCACTACTCAACTCACTACTCACTACTCTGCACTCACTACACTACTCACTACTCTGCACTCACTACTCAACTCACTACTCACTACTCTGCACTCACTACTCACTACTCTACTCACTACTCTACTCACTACTCTATCACTACTCTACACTCACTACTCTACTCACTACTCACTACTCTGCACTCACTACTCTACTCACTACTCTACTCACTACTCTACTCACTACTCTACTCACTACTCTACTCACTACTCTACTCACTACTCACTACTCTGCACTCACTACTCTACTCACTACTCTGCACTCACTACTCTACTCACTACTCTACTCACTACTCTACTCACTACTCTACTCACTACTCTACTCACTACTCTACTCACTACTCACTACACTACTCACTACACTACTCACTACTCTGCACTCACTACTCACTACTCTGCACTCACTACTCACTACTCTGCACTCACTACTCAACTCACTACTCACTACTCTGCACTCACTACTCTGCACTCACTACTCTACTCACTACTCTACTCACTACTCACTACTCTACTCACTACTCTGCACTCACTACTCTACTCACTACTCACTACTCTACTCACTACTCTGCACCTACTACTCTACTCACTACTCACTACTCTACTCACTACTCTACTCTCTACTCACTACTCTACTCACTACTCACTACTCTGCACTCACTACTCACTACTCTACTCACTACTCTACTCACTACTCTACTCACTACTGTACTCACTACTCACTACTCTGCACTCACTACTCTACTCACTACTCTGCACTCACTACTCTACTCACTACTCTACTCACTACTCACTACTCTGCACTCACTACTCTACTCACTACTCTGCACTCACTACTCACTACTCTACTCACTACTCTACTCACTACTCTGCACTCACTACTCTGCACTCACTACTCTGCACTCTGCACTCACTACTCTACTCATTACTCACTACTCTGCACTCACTATTCTACTCACTACTCTACTCACTACTCACTACTCTGCACTCACTACTCTGCACTCTGCACTCACTACTCTGCACTCACTACTCTGCACTCACTACTCACTACTCTGCACTCACTACTCTACTCACTACTCTACTCACTACTCACTACTCTGCACTCACTACTCTACTCACTACTCTGCACTCACTACTCACTACTCTACTCCCTACTCTACTCACTACTCTGCACTTACTACTCTGCACTCACTCCTCTGCACTCACTACTCTGCACTCACTACTCTGCACTCTGCACTCACTACTCTGCACTCACTACTCTGCTCTCACTACTCTGCACTCTGCACTCACTACTCTGCACTCACTACTCTGCACTCACTACTCTGCACTCACTACTCACTACTCTGCACTCACTACTCACTACTCTGCACTCAATACTCTACTCACTACTCTGCACTCACTACTCACTACTCTGCACTCACTACTCACTACTCTGCACTCACTACTCAACTCACTACTCACTACTCTGCACTCACTACACTACTCACTACTCTGCACTCACTACTCAACTCACTACTCACTACTCTGCACTCACTACTCACTACTCTACTCACTACTCTACTCACTACTCTATCACTACTCTACACTCACTACTCTACTCACTACTCACTACTCTACTCACTACTGTACTCACTACTCTACTCACTACTCTACTCACTACTCTACTCACTACTCTACTCACTACTCTACTCACTACTCACTACTCTGCACTCACTACTCTACTCACTACTCTACTCACTACTCTGCACTCACTACTCTACTCACTACTCTACTCACTACACTACTCACTACACTACTCACTACTCTGCACTCACTACTCACTACTCTGCACTCACTACTCACTACTCTGCACTCACTACTCAACTCACTACTCACTACTCTGCACTCACTACTCTACTCACTACTCTACTCACTACTCTACTCACTACTCTACTCACTACTCTACTCACTACTCTACTCACTACTCTACTCACTACTCTACTCACTACTCTACTCACTACTCTACTCACTACTCACTACTCTACTCACTACTCTGCACTCACTACTCTACTCACTACTCTGCACTCACTACTCTACTCACTACTCTACTCACTACTCACTACTCACTACTCTACTCACTACTCTGCACCTACTACTCTACTCACTACTCTACTCACTACTCTACTCTCTACTCACTACTCTACTCACTACTCACTACTCTGCACTCACTACTCACTACTCTACTCACTACTCTACTCACTACTCTACTCACTACTTTACTCACTACTCACTACTCTGCACTCACTACTCTACTCACTACTCTGCACTCACTACTCTACTCACTACTCTACTCACTACTCACTACTCTGCACTCACTACTCTACTCACTACTCTGCACTCACTACTCACTACTCTACTCACTACTCTACTCACTACTCTGCACTCACTACTCTGCACTCACTACTCTGCACTCTGCACTCACTACTCTACTCATTACTCACTACTCTGCACTCACTATTCTACTCACTACTCTACTCACTACTCACTACTCTGCACTCACTACTCTGCACTCACTACTCACTACTCTGCACTCACTACTCTACTCACTACTCTACTCACTACTCACTACTCTGCACTCACTACTCTACTCACTACTCTGCACTCACTACTCACTACTCTACTCACTACTCTACTCACTACTCTACTCACTACTCTGCACTTACTCCTCTGCACTCACTCCTCTGCACTCACTACTCTGCACTCACTACTCTGCACTCACTACTCTGCACTCACTACTCTGCACTCTGCACTCACTACTCTGCACTCACTACTCTGCACTCACTACTCTGCACTCGCTACTCTGCACTCACTACTCACTACTCTGCACTCACTACTCACTACTCTGCACTCAATACTCTACTCACTACTCTACTCACTACTCTGCACTCACTACTCTACTCACTACTCTGCACTCACTACTCACTACTCTACTCACTACTCTACTCTACTCACTACTCTACTCACTACTCTGCACTCACTACTCTGCACTCACTACTCTGCACTCACTACTCTGCACTCTGCACTCACTACTCTGCACTCACTACTCTGCACTCACTACTCTGCACTCACTACTCTGCACTCACTACTCTGCACTCTGCACTCACTACTCTGCACTCACTACTCTACACTCTGCACTCTGCACTCACTACTCTGCACTCACTACTCTGCACTCACTACTCTGCACTCACTACTCTGCACTCACTACTCTGCACTCACTACTCTGCACTCACTACTTTGCACTCACTACTCTGCACTCACTACTCTACACTCACTACTCTACACTCTGCACTCACTACTCTGCACTCACTACTCTACACTCACTACTCTACACTCTGCACTCACTACTCTACACTCTGCACTCACTACTCTACACTCTGCACTCACTACTCTGGACTCACTACTCTGCACTCACTACTCTGCACTCACTACTCTACTCACTACTCTGCACTCACTACACTACTCACTACACTACTCACTACTCTGCACTCACATCTCTGCACTCACTAATTTGCACTCACTAATCTGCACTCACTACTCCACTCACTACTCACTACTCTGCACTCCCTACTCACTACTCTACTCACTACTCTACTCACTACTCTATCACTACTCTACACTCACTACTCTACACTCACTACTCTACTCACTACTCACTACTCTACTCACTACTCTACTCACTACTCTACTCACTACTCTACTCACTACTTTACTCTCTACTCTACTCTCTACTCACTACTCTGCACTCACTACTCTACTCACTACTCTACTCACTACTCTACTCACTACTCTGCACTCACTCCTCTACTCACTACTCTACTCACTACTCTACTCACTACTCTACTCACTACTCACTACACTACTCACTACACTACTCACTACTCTGCACTCACTACTCACTACTCTGCACTCACTACTCACTACTCTGCACTCACTACTCAACTCACTACTCACTACTCTGCACTCACTACTCAACTCACTACTCTACTCACTACTCACTACTCTACTCACTGCTCTGCACTCACTACTCTACTCACTACTCTACTCACTACTCTGCACTCACTACTCTACTCACTACTCTGCACTCATTACTCTACTCACTACTCTACTCACTACTCTACTCACTACTCACTACTCTACTCACTACTCTGCACTCACTACTCTACTCACTACTCACTACTCTACTCACTACTCTACTCACTACTCTACTCACTACTCTACTCACTACTCTACTCTCTACTCACTACTCTACTCACTACTCTACTCACTACTCACTACTCTACTCTCTACTCTACTCTCTACTCACTACTCTACTCACTACACTACTCACTACACTACTCACTACTCTGCACTCACTACTCACTACTCTACACTCACTACTCACTCCTCTACTCACTACTCACTACTCTGCACTCACTACTCAACTCACTACTCTGCACTCACTACTCACTACTCTACTCACTACTCTACTCACTACTCTACTCACTACTCTACTCACTACTCTCCTCACTACTCTACTCACTACTCTGCAATCACTACTCTACTTACTACTCACTACTCTGCACTCACTACACTACTCATTACTCACTACTCTGCACTCACTACTCAACTCACTACTCACTACTCTGCACTCACTACTCACTACTCTACTCACTACTCTACTCACTACTCTATCACTACTCTACACTCACTACTCTACTCACTACTCACTACTCTACTAACTACTGTACTCACTACTGTACTCACTACTCTACTCACTACTCTACTCACTACTCTACTCACTACTCTACTCACTACTCTACTCTCTACTCTACTCTCTACTCACTACTCTGCACTCACTACTCTACTCACTACTCTACTCACTACTCTACTCACTACTCTACTCACTACTCTACTCACTACTCTACTCACTACTCTACTCACTACTCTACTCACTACTCACTACACTACTCACTACTCTGCACTCACTACTCTGCACTCACTACTCACTACTCTGCACTCACTACTAAACTCACTACTCACTACTCTGCACTCACTACTCTACTCACTACTCTACTCACTACTCTACTCACTACTCTGCACTCACTACTCACTACTCTACTCACTACTCTACTCACTACTCTACTCACTACTCACTACACTACTTACTCACTACTCACTACACTACTCACTACTCTGCACTCACTACTCACTACTCTGCACTCACTACTCACTACTCTGCACTCACTACTCAACTCACTACTCACTACTCTGCACTCACTACACTACTCACTACTCTGCACTCACTACTCAACTCACTACTCACTACTCTGCACTCACTACTCCCTACTCTACTCACTACTCTACTCACTACTCTATCACTACTCTACACTCACTACTCTACTCACTACTCACTACTCTGCACTCACTACTGTACTCACTACTCTACTCACTACTCTACTCACTACTCTACTCACTACTCTACTCACTACTCACTACTCTGCACTCACTACTCTACTCACTACTCTACTCACTACTCTGCACTCACTACTCTACTCACTACTCTACTCACTACTCTACTCACTACTCTACTCACTACTCACTACACTACTCACTACACTACTCACTACTCTGCACTCACTACTCACTACTCTGCACTCACTACTCACTACTCTGCACTCACTACTCAACTCACTACTCACTACTCTGCACTCACTACTCAACTCACTACTCTACTCACTACTCAACTCACTACTCAACTCACTACTCTACTCACTACTCAACTCACTACTCTACTAACTACTCTACTCACTACTCTACTCACTACTCTACTCACTACTCACTACTCTACTCACTACTCTGCACTCACTACTCTACTCACTACTCTGCACTCACTACTCTACTCACTACTCTACTCACTACTCACTACTCTACTCACTACTCTGCACCTACTACTCTACTCACTACTCTACTCACTACTCTACTCTCTACTCACTACTATACTCACTACTCACTACTCTGCACTCACTACTCACTACTCTACTCACTACTCTACTCACTACTCTACTCACTACTTTACTCACTACTCTGCACTCACTACTCTACTCACTACTCTGCACTCACTACTCTACTCACTACTCTACTCACTACTCACTACTCTGCACTCACTACTCTACTCACTACTCTGCACTCACTACTCACTACTCTACTCACTACTCTACTCACTACTCTACTCACTACTCTCCTCACTACTCTACTCACTACTCTGCAATCACTACTCTACTTACTACTCACTACTCTGCACTCACTACACTACTCATTACTCACTACTCTGCACTCACTACTCAACTCACTACTCACTACTCTGCACTCACTACTCACTACTCTACTCACTACTCTACTCACTACTCTATCACTACTCTACACTCACTACTCTACTCACTACTCACTACTCTACTAACTACTGTACTCACTACTGTACTCACTACTCTACTCACTACTCTACTCTCTACTCTACTCTCTACTCTACTCTCTACTCTACTCTCTACTCACTACTCTGCACTCACTACTCTACTCACTACTCTACTCACTACTCTACTCACTACTCTACTCACTACTCTACTCACTACTCTACTCACTACTCTACTCACTACTCACTACACTACTCACTACTCTGCACTCACTACTCTGCACTCACTACTCACTACTCTGCACTCACTACTAAACTCACTACTCACTACTCTGCACTCACTACTCTACTCACTACTCTACTCACTACTCTACTCACTACTCTACTCACTACTCTGCACTCACTACTCACTACTCTACTCACTACTCTACTCACTACTCTACTCACTACTCACTACACTACTTACTCACTACTCACTACACTACTCACTACTCTGCACTCACTACTCACTACTCTGCACTCACTACTCACTACTCTGCACTCACTACTCAACTCACTACTCACTACTCTGCACTCACTACACTACTCACTACTCTGCACTCACTACTCAACTCACTACTCACTACTCTGCACTCACTACTCACTACTCTACTCACTACTCTACTCACTACTCTATCACTACTCTACACTCACTACTCTACTCACTACTCACTACTCTGCACTCACTACTGTACTCACTACTCTACTCACTACTCTACTCACTACTCTACTCACTACTCTACTCACTACTCACTACTCTGCACTCACTACTCTACTCACTACTCTACTCACTACTCTGCACTCACTACTCTACTCACTACTCTACTCACTACTCTACTCACTACTCTACTCACTACTCACTACACTACTCACTACACTACTCACTACTCTGCACTCACTACTCTGCACTCACTACTCACTACTCTGCACTCACTACTCAACTCACTACTCACTACTCTGCACTCACTACTCAACTCACTACTCTACTCACTACTCAACTCACTACTCAACTCACTACTCTACTCACTACTCAACTCACTACTCTACTAACTACTCTACTCACTACTCTACTCACTACTCTACTCACTACTCTACTCACTACTCACTACTCTACTCACTACTCTGCACTCACTACTCTACTCACTACTCTGCACTCACTACTCTACTCACTACTCTACTCACTACTCACTACTCTACTCACTACTCTGCACCTACTACTCTACTCACTACTCTACTCTCTACTCACTACTCTACTCACTACTCACTACTCTGCACTCACTACTCACTACTCTACTCACTACTCTACTCACTACTCTACTCACTACTCTACTCACTACTTTACTCACTACTCTGCACTCACTACTCTACTCACTACTCTGCACTCACTACTCTACTCACTACTCTACTCACTACTCACTACTCTGCACTCACTACTCTACTCACTACTCTGCACTCACTACTCACTACTCTACTCACTACTCTACTCACTACTCTGCACTCACTACTCTGCACTCTGCACTCACTACTCTACTCATTACTCACTATTCTACTCACTACTCTACTCACTACTCACTACACTGCACTCACTACTCTGCACTCTGCACTCACTACTCTGCACTCACTACTCTGCACTCACTACTCACTACTCTGCACTCACTACTCTACTCACTACTCTACTCACTACTCACTACTCTGCACTCACTACTCTACTCACTACTCTGCACTCACTACTCACTACTCTACTCACTACTCTACTCACTACTCTGCACTTACTACTCTGCACTCACTCCTCTGCACTCACTCCTCTGCACTCACTACTCTGCACTCACTACTCTGCACTCTGCACTCACTACTCTGCACTCACTACTCTGCACTCACTACTCTGCACTCACTACTCTGCACTCTGCACTCACTACTCTGCACTCACTACTCTGCACTCACTACTCTGCACTCACTACTCTGCACTTGCTACTCTGCACTCACTACTCACTACTCTGCACTCACTACTCACTACTCTGCACTCAATACTCTACTCACTACTCTGCACTCACTACTCACTACTCTGCACTCACTACTCACTACTATGCACTCACTACTCAACTCACTACTCACTACTCTGCACTCACTACACTACTCACTACTCTGCACTCACTACTCAACTCACTACTCACTACTCTGCACTCACTACTCACTACTCTACTCACTACTCTACTCACTACTCTATCACTACTCTACACTCACTACTCTACTCACTACTCACTACTCTGCACTCACTACTCTACTCACTACTGTACTCACTACTCTACTCACTACTCTACTCACTACTCTACTCACTACTCTACTCACTACTCTACTCTCTACTCACTACTCTGCACTCACTACTCTACTCACTACTCTACTCACTACTCTACTCACTACTCTGCACTCACTACTCTACTCACTACTCTACTCACTACTCTACTCACTACTCACTACACTATTCACTACTCTGCACTCACTACTCACTACTCTGCACTCACTACTCACTACTCTGCACTCACTACTCAACTCACTACTCACTACTCTGCACTCACTACTCAACTCACTACTCTACTCACTACTCAACTCACTACTCTACTCACTACTCTACTCACTACTCTACTCACTACTCTACTCACTACTCACTACTCTACTCACTACTCTGCACTCACTACTCTACTCACTACTCTGCACTCACTACTCTACTCACTACCCTACTCACTACTCACTACTCACTACTCTACTCACTACTCTGCACCTACTACTCTACTCACTACTCTACTCACTACTCTACTCTCTACTCACTACTCTACTCACTACTCACTACTCTGCACTCACTACTCACTACTCTACTCACTACTCTACTCACTACTCTACTCACTACTTTACTCACTACTCACTACTCTGCACTCACTACTCTACTCACTACTCTGCACTCACTACTCTACTCACTACTCTACTCACTACTCACTACTCTGCACTCACTACTCTACTCACTACTCTGCACTCACTACTCACTACTCTACTCACTACTCACTACTCTACTCACTACTCTGCACTCACTACTCTGCACTCACTACTCTGCACTCTGCACTCACTACTCTACTCATTACTCACTACTCTGCACTCACTATTCTACTCACTACTCACTACTCTACTCACTACTCACTACTCTGCACTCACTACTCTACTCACTACTCTGCACTCACTACTCACTACTCTACTCACTACTCTACTCACTACTCTGCACTTACTACTCTGCACTCACTCATCTGCACTCACTACTCTGCACTCACTACTCTGCACTCTGCACTCACTACTCTGCACTCACTACTCTGCACTCACTACTCTGCACTCACTACTCTGCACTCACTACTCTGCACTCACTACTCTGCACTCTGCACTCACTACTCTGCACTCACTACTCTGCACTCACTACTCTGCACTCGCTACTCTGCACTCACTACTCACTACTCTGCACTCACTACTCACTACTCTGCACTCAATACTCTACTCACTACTCTGCACTCACTACTCACTACTCTGCACTCACTACTCACTACTCTGCACTCACTACTCAACTCACTACTCACTACTCTGCACTCACTACACTACTCACTACTCTGCACTCACTACTCAACTCACTACTCACTACTCTGCACTCACTACTCACTACTCTACTCACTACTCTACTCACTACTCTATCACTACTCTATCACTACTCTACACTCACTACTCTACTCACTACTCACTACTCTGCACTCACTACTGTACTCACTACTGTACTCACTACTCTACTCACTACTCTACTCACTACTCTACTCACTACTCTACTCACTACTCTACTCTCTACTCACTACTCTGCACTCACTACTCTACTCACTACTCTACTCACTACTCTACACTCACTACTCTACTCACTACTCTACTCACTACTCTACTCACTACTCACTACACTACTCACTACACTACTCACTACACTACTCACTACTCTGCACTCACTACTCACTACTCTGCACTCACTACTCACTACTCTGCACTCACTACTCAACTCACTACTCACTACTCTGCACTCACTACTCAACTCACTACTCTACTCACTACTACTACTCTACTCACTACTCTGCACTCACTACTCTACTCACTACTCTGCACTCACTACTCTACTCACTACTCTACTCACTACTCACTACTCACTACTCTACTCACTACTCTGCACCTACTACTCTACTCACTACTCTACTCACTACTCTACTCTCTACTCACTACTCTGCACTCACTACTCACTACTCTGCACTCACTACTCACTACTCTGCACTCACTACTCAACTCACTACTCACTACTCTGCACTCACTACTAGACTCACTACTCTACTCACTACTCAACTCACTACTCTACTAACTACTCTACTCACTACTCTACTCACTACTCTACTCACTACTCTACTCACTACTCTGCACTCACTACTCTACTCACTACTCTGCACTCACTACTCTACTCACTACTCTACTCACTACTCACTACTCTACTCACTACTCTGCACCTACTACTCTACTCACTACTCACTACTCTACTCACTACTCTACTCTCTACTCACTACTCTACTCACTACTCACTACTCTGCACTCACTACTCACTACTCTACTCACTACTCTACTCACTACTCTACTCACTACTCTACTCACTACTCACTACTCTGCACTCACTACTCTACTCACTACTCTGCACTCACTACTCTACTCACTACTCTACTCACTACTCTGCACTCACTACTCTACTCACTACTCTGCACTCACTACTCACTACTCTACTCACTACTCTACTCACTACTCTGCACTCACTACTCTGCACTCTGCACTCACTACTCTACTCATTACTCACTATTCTACTCACTACTCTACTCACTACTCACTACACTGCACTCACTACTCTGCACTCTGCACTCACTACTCTGCACTCACTACTCTGCACTCACTACTCACTACTCTGCACTCACTACTCTACTCACTACTCTACTCACTACTCACTACTCTGCACTCACTACTCTACTCACTACTCTGCACTCACTACTCACTACTCTACTCACTACTCTACTCACTACTCTGCACTTACTACTCTGCACTCACTCCTCTGCACTCACTACTCTGCACTCACTACTCTGCACTCACTACTCTGCACTCACTACTCTGCACTCACTACTCTGCACTCACTACTCTGCACTCTGCACTCACTACTCTGCACTCACTACTCTGCACTCACTACTCTGCACTCGCTACTCTGCACTCACTACTCACTACTCTGCACTCACTACTCACTACTCTGCACTCAATACTCTACTCACTACTCTGCACTCACTACTCACTACTATGCACTCACTACTCAACTCACTACTCACTACTCTGCACTCACTACACTACTCACTACTCTGCACTCACTACTCAACTCACTACTCTGCACTCATTACTCTACTCACTACTCTACTCACTACTCACTACTCTACTCACTACTCTGCACTCACTACTCTACTCACTACTCACTACTCTACTCACTACTCTACTCACTACTCTACTCTCTACTCACTACTCTACTCACTACTCACTACTCTACTCACTACTCTACTCACTACTCTACTCTCTACTCACTACTCTACTCACTACTCTACTCACTACTCACTACACTACTCACTACTCTGCACTCACTACTCACTACTCTACACTCACTACTCACTCCTCTACTCACTACTCACTACTCTGCACTCACTACTCAACTCACTACTCTGCACTCACTACTCACTACTCTACTCACTACTCTACTCACTACTCTACTCACTACTCTACTCACTACTCTCCTCACTACTCTACTCACTACTCTGCACTCACTACTCACTACTCTGCACTCACTACACTACTCATTACTCACTACTCTGCACTCACTACTCAACTCACTACTCACTACTCTGCACTCACTACTCACTACTCTACTCACTACTCTATCACTACTCTACACTCACTACTCTACTCACTACTCACTACTCTACTCACTACTCTACTCACTACTCTACTCACTACTCTACTCACTACTCTACTCACTACTCTACTCTCTACTCTACTCTCTACTCACTACTCTGCACTCACTACTCTACTCACTACTCTACTCACTACTCTACTCACTACTCTACTCACTACTCTACTCACTACTCTGCACTCACTACTCTACTCACTACTCTACTCACTACTCTACTCACTACTCTACTCACTACTCACTACACTACTCACTACTCTGCACTCACTACTCACTACTCTGCACTCACTACTCTGCACTCACTACTCAACTCACTACTCACTACTCTGCACTCACTACTCAACTCACTACTCTACTCACTACTCTACTCACTACTCTACTCACTACTCTGCACTCACTACTCTACTCACTACTCTACTCACTACTCTACTCACTACTCTACTCACTACTCACTACACTACTCACTACACTACTCACTACTCTGCACTCACTACTCACTACTCTGCACTCACTACTCACTACTCTGCACTCACTACTCAACTCACTACTCACTACTCTGCACTCACTACACTACTCACTACTCTGCACTCACTACTCAACTCACTACTCACTACTCTGCACTCACTACTCACTACTCTACTCACTACTCTACTCACTACTCTATCACTACTCTACACTCACTACTCTACTCACTACTCACTACTCTGCACTCACTACTCTACTCACTACTCTACTCACTACTCTACTCACTACTCTACTCACTACTCTACTCACTACTCTACTCACTACTCACTACTCTGCACTCACTACTCTACTCACTACTCTGCACTCACTACTCTACTCACTACTCTACTCACTACTCTACTCACTACTCTACTCACTACTCTACTCACTACTCTACTCACTACTCACTACACTACTCACTACACTACTCACTACTCTGCACTCACTACTCACTACTCTGCACTCACTACTCACTACTCTGCACTCACTACTCAACTCACTACTCACTACTCTGCACTCACTACTCTGCACTCACTACTCTACTCACTACTCTACTCACTACTCACTACTCTACTCACTACTCTGCACTCACTACTCTACTCACTACTCACTACTCTACTCACTACTCTGCACCTACTACTCTACTCACTACTCACTACTCTACTCACTACTCTACTCTCTACTCACTACTCTACTCACTACTCACTACTCTGCACTCACTACTCACTACTCTACTCACTACTCTACTCACTACTCTACTCACTACTGTACTCACTACTCACTACTCTGCACTCACTACTCTACTCACTACTCTGCACTCACTACTCTACTCACTACTCTACTCACTACTCACTACTCTGCACTCACTACTCTACTCACTACTCTGCACTCACTACTCACTACTCTACTCACTACTCTACTCACTACTCTGCACTCACTACTCTGCACTCACTACTCTGCACTCTGCACTCACTACTCTACTCATTACTCACTACTCTGCACTCACTATTCTACTCACTACTCTACTCACTACTCACTACTCTGCACTCACTACTCTGCACTCTGCACTCACTACTCTGCACTCACTACTCTGCACTCACTACTCACTACTCTGCACTCACTACTCTACTCACTACTCTACTCACTACTCACTACTCTGCACTCACTACTCTACTCACTACTCTGCACTCACTACTCACTACTCTACTCCCTACTCTACTCACTACTCTGCACTTACTACTCTGCACTCACTCCTCTGCACTCACTACTCTGCACTCACTACTCTGCACTCTGCACTCACTACTCTGCACTCACTACTCTGCTCTCACTACTCTGCACTCTGCACTCACTACTCTGCACTCACTACTCTGCACTCACTACTCTGCACTCACTACTCACTACTCTGCACTCACTACTCACTACTCTGCACTCAATACTCTACTCACTACTCTGCACTCACTACTCACTACTCTGCACTCACTACTCACTACTCTGCACTCACTACTCAACTCACTACTCACTACTCTGCACTCACTACACTACTCACTACTCTGCACTCACTACTCAACTCACTACTCACTACTCTGCACTCACTACTCACTACTCTACTCACTACTCTACTCACTACTCTATCACTACTCTACACTCACTACTCTACTCACTACTCACTACTCTACTCACTACTGTACTCACTACTCTACTCACTACTCTACTCACTACTCTACTCACTACTCTACTCACTACTCTACTCACTACTCACTACTCTGCACTCACTACTCTACTCACTACTCTACTCACTACTCTGCACTCACTACTCTACTCACTACTCTACTCACTACTCTACTCACTACACTACTCACTACACTACTCACTACTCTGCACTCACTACTCACTACTCTGCACTCACTACTCACTACTCTGCACTCACTACTCAACTCACTACTCACTACTCTGCACTCACTACTCTACTCACTACTCTACTCACTACTCTACTCACTACTCTACTCACTACTCTACTCACTACTCTACTCACTACTCTACTCACTACTCTACTCACTACTCTACTCACTACTCTACTCACTACTCACTACTCTACTCACTACTCTGCACTCACTACTCTACTCACTACTCTGCACTCACTACTCTACTCACTACTCTACTCACTACTCACTACTCACTACTCTACTCACTACTCTGCACCTACTACTCTACTCACTACTCTACTCACTACTCTACTCTCTACTCACTACTCTACTCACTACTCACTACTCTGCACTCACTACTCACTACTCTACTCACTACTCTACTCACTACTCTACTCACTACTTTACTCACTACTCACTACTCTGCACTCACTACTCTACTCACTACTCTGCACTCACTACTCTACTCACTACTCTACTCACTACTCACTACTCTGCACTCACTACTCTACTCACTACTCTGCACTCACTACTCACTACTCTACTCACTACTCTACTCACTACTCTGCACTCACTACTCTGCACTCACTACTCTGCACTCTGCACTCACTACTCTACTCATTACTCACTACTCTGCACTCACTATTCTACTCACTACTCTACTCACTACTCACTACTCTGCACTCACTACTCTGCACTCACTACTCACTACTCTGCACTCACTACTCTACTCACTACTCTACTCACTACTCACTACTCTGCACTCACTACTCTACTCACTACTCTGCACTCACTACTCACTACTCTACTCACTACTCTACTCACTACTCTACTCACTACTCTGCACTTACTCCTCTGCACTCACTCCTCTGCACTCACTACTCTGCACTCACTACTCTGCACTCACTACTCTGCACTCACTACTCTGCACTCTGCACTCACTACTCTGCACTCACTACTCTGCACTCACTACTCTGCACTCGCTACTCTGCACTCACTACTCACTACTCTGCACTCACTACTCACTACTCTGCACTCAATACTCTACTCACTACTCTACTCACTACTCTGCACTCACTACTCTACTCACTACTCTGCACTCACTACTCACTACTCTACTCACTACTCTACTCTACTCACTACTCTACTCACTACTCTGCACTCACTACTCTGCACTCACTACTCTGCACTCACTACTCTGCACTCTGCACTCACTACTCTGCACTCACTACTCTGCACTCACTACTCTGCACTCACTACTCTGCACTCACTACTCTGCACTCTGCACTCACTACTCTGCACTCACTACTCTACACTCTGCACTCTGCACTCACTACTCTGCACTCACTACTCTGCACTCACTACTCTGCACTCACTACTCTGCACTCACTACTCTGCACTCACTACTCTGCACTCACTACTTTGCACTCACTACTCTGCACTCACTACTCTACACTCACTACTCTACACTCTGCACTCACTACTCTGCACTCACTACTCTACACTCACTACTCTACACTCTGCACTCACTACTCTACACTCTGCACTCACTACTCTACACTCTGCACTCACTACTCTGGACTCACTACTCTGCACTCACTACTCTGCACTCACTACTCTACTCACTACTCTGCACTCACTACACTACTCACTACACTACTCACTACTCTGCACTCACATCTCTGCACTCACTAATTTGCACTCACTAATCTGCACTCACTACTCCACTCACTACTCACTACTCTGCACTCCCTACTCACTACTCTACTCACTACTCTACTCACTACTCTATCACTACTCTACACTCACTACTCTACACTCACTACTCTACTCACTACTCACTACTCTACTCACTACTCTACTCACTACTCTACTCACTACTCTACTCACTACTCTACTCACTACTTTACTCTCTACTCTACTCTCTACTCACTACTCTGCACTCACTACTCTACTCACTACTCTACTCACTACTCTACTCACTACTCTGCACTCACTACTCTACTCACTACTCTACTCACTACTCTACTCACTACTCTACTCACTACTCACTACACTACTCACTACACTACTCACTACTCTGCACTCACTACTCACTACTCTGCACTCACTACTCACTACTCTGCACTCACTACTCAACTCACTACTCACTACTCTGCACTCACTACTCAACTCACTACTCTACTCACTACTCACTACTCTACTCACTGCTCTGCACTCACTACTCTACTCACTACTCTACTCACTACTCTGCACTCACTACTCTACTCACTACTCTGCACTCATTACTCTACTCACTACTCTACTCACTACTCTACTCACTACTCACTACTCTACTCACTACTCTGCACTCACTACTCTACTCACTACTCACTACTCTACTCACTACTCTACTCACTACTCTACTCACTACTCTACTCTCTACTCACTACTCTACTCACTACTCTACTCACTACTCACTACTCTACTCTCTACTCTACTCTCTACTCACTACTCTACTCACTACACTACTCACTACACTACTCACTACTCTGCACTCACTACTCACTACTCTACACTCACTACTCACTCCTCTACTCACTACTCACTACTCTGCACTCACTACTCAACTCACTACTCTGCACTCACTACTCACTACTCTACTCACTACTCTACTCACTACTCTACTCACTACTCTACTCACTACTCTCCTCACTACTCTACTCACTACTCTGCAATCACTACTCTACTTACTACTCACTACTCTGCACTCACTACACTACTCATTACTCACTACTCTGCACTCACTACTCAACTCACTACTCACTACTCTGCACTCACTACTCACTACTCTACTCACTACTCTACTCACTACTCTATCACTACTCTACACTCACTACTCTACTCACTACTCACTACTCTACTAACTACTGTACTCACTACTGTACTCACTACTCTACTCACTACTCTACTCACTACTCTACTCACTACTCTACTCACTACTCTACTCTCTACTCTACTCTCTACTCACTACTCTGCACTCACTACTCTACTCACTACTCTACTCACTACTCTACTCACTACTCTACTCACTACTCTACTCACTACTCTACTCACTACTCTACTCACTACTCTACTCACTACTCACTACACTACTCACTACTCTGCACTCACTACTCTGCACTCACTACTCACTACTCTGCACTCACTACTAAACTCACTACTCACTACTCTGCACTCACTACTCTACTCACTACTCTACTCACTACTCTACTCACTACTCTGCACTCACTACTCACTACTCTACTCACTACTCTACTCACTACTCACTACACTACTTACTCACTACTCACTACACTACTCACTACTCTGCACTCACTACTCACTACTCTGCACTCACTACTCACTACTCTGCACTCACTACTCAACTCACTACTCACTACTCTGCACTCACTACACTACTCACTACTCTGCACTCACTACTCAACTCACTACTCACTACTCTGCACTCACTACTCACTACTCTACTCACTACTCTACTCACTACTCTATCACTACTCTACACTCACTACTCTACTCACTACTCACTACTCTGCACTCACTACTGTACTCACTACTCTACTCACTACTCTACTCACTACTCTACTCACTACTCTACTCACTACTCACTACTCTGCACTCACTACTCTACTCACTACTCTACTCACTACTCTACTCACTACTCTGCACTCACTACTCTACTCACTACTCTACTCACTACTCTACTCACTACTCTACTCACTACTCACTACACTACTCACTACACTACTCACTACTCTGCACTCACTACTCACTACTCTGCACTCACTACTCACTACTCTGCACTCACTACTCAACTCACTACTCACTACTCTGCACTCACTACTCAACTCACTACTCTACTCACTACTCAACTCACTACTCAACTCACTACTCTACTCACTACTCAACTCACTACTCTACTAACTACTCTACTCACTACTCTACTCACTACTCTACTCACTACTCACTACTCTACTCACTACTCTGCACTCACTACTCTACTCACTACTCTGCACTCACTACTCTACTCACTACTCTACTCACTACTCACTACTCTACTCACTACTCTGCACCTACTACTCTACTCACTACTCTACTCACTACTCTACTCTCTACTCACTACTATACTCACTACTCACTACTCTGCACTCACTACTCACTACTCTACTCACTACTCTACTCACTACTCTACTCACTACTTTACTCACTACTCTGCACTCACTACTCTACTCACTACTCTGCACTCACTACTCTACTCACTACTCTACTCACTACTCACTACTCTGCACTCACTACTCTACTCACTACTCTGCACTCACTACTCACTACTCTACTCACTACTCTACTCACTACTCTACTCACTACTCTCCTCACTACTCTACTCACTACTCTGCAATCACTACTCTACTTACTACTCACTACTCTGCACTCACTACACTACTCATTACTCACTACTCTGCACTCACTACTCAACTCACTACTCACTACTCTGCACTCACTACTCACTACTCTACTCACTACTCTACTCACTACTCTATCACTACTCTACACTCACTACTCTACTCACTACTCACTACTCTACTAACTACTGTACTCACTACTGTACTCACTACTCTACTCACTACTCTACTCTCTACTCTACTCTCTACTCTACTCTCTACTCTACTCTCTACTCACTACTCTGCACTCACTACTCTACTCACTACTCTACTCACTACTCTACTCACTACTCTACTCACTACTCTACTCACTACTCTACTCACTACTCTACTCACTACTCACTACACTACTCACTACTCTGCACTCACTACTCTGCACTCACTACTCACTACTCTGCACTCACTACTAAACTCACTACTCACTACTCTGCACTCACTACTCTACTCACTACTCTACTCACTACTCTACTCACTACTCTACTCACTACTCTGCACTCACTACTCACTACTCTACTCACTACTCTACTCACTACTCTACTCACTACTCACTACACTACTTACTCACTACTCACTACACTACTCACTACTCTGCACTCACTACTCACTACTCTGCACTCACTACTCACTACTCTGCACTCACTACTCAACTCACTACTCACTACTCTGCACTCACTACACTACTCACTACTCTGCACTCACTACTCAACTCACTACTCACTACTCTGCACTCACTACTCACTACTCTACTCACTACTCTACTCACTACTCTATCACTACTCTACACTCACTACTCTACTCACTACTCACTACTCTGCACTCACTACTGTACTCACTACTCTACTCACTACTCTACTCACTACTCTACTCACTACTCTACTCACTACTCACTACTCTGCACTCACTACTCTACTCACTACTCTACTCACTACTCTGCACTCACTACTCTACTCACTACTCTACTCACTACTCTACTCACTACTCTACTCACTACTCACTACACTACTCACTACACTACTCACTACTCTGCACTCACTACTCTGCACTCACTACTCACTACTCTGCACTCACTACTCAACTCACTACTCACTACTCTGCACTCACTACTCAACTCACTACTCTACTCACTACTCAACTCACTACTCAACTCACTACTCTACTCACTACTCAACTCACTACTCTACTAACTACTCTACTCACTACTCTACTCACTACTCTACTCACTACTCTACTCACTACTCACTACTCTACTCACTACTCTGCACTCACTACTCTACTCACTACTCTGCACTCACTACTCTACTCACTACTCTACTCACTACTCACTACTCTACTCACTACTCTGCACCTACTACTCTACTCACTACTCTACTCTCTACTCACTACTCTACTCACTACTCACTACTCTGCACTCACTACTCACTACTCTACTCACTACTCTACTCACTACTCTACTCACTACTCTACTCACTACTTTACTCACTACTCTGCACTCACTACTCTACTCACTACTCTGCACTCACTACTCTACTCACTACTCTACTCACTACTCACTACTCTGCACTCACTACTCTACTCACTACTCTGCACTCACTACTCACTACTCTACTCACTACTCTACTCACTACTCTGCACTCACTACTCTGCACTCTGCACTCACTACTCTACTCATTACTCACTATTCTACTCACTACTCTACTCACTACTCACTACACTGCACTCACTACTCTGCACTCTGCACTCACTACTCTGCACTCACTACTCTGCACTCACTACTCACTACTCTGCACTCACTACTCTACTCACTACTCTACTCACTACTCACTACTCTGCACTCACTACTCTACTCACTACTCTGCACTCACTACTCACTACTCTACTCACTACTCTACTCACTACTCTGCACTTACTACTCTGCACTCACTCCTCTGCACTCACTCCTCTGCACTCACTACTCTGCACTCACTACTCTGCACTCTGCACTCACTACTCTGCACTCACTACTCTGCACTCACTACTCTGCACTCACTACTCTGCACTCTGCACTCACTACTCTGCACTCACTACTCTGCACTCACTACTCTGCACTCACTACTCTGCACTTGCTACTCTGCACTCACTACTCACTACTCTGCACTCACTACTCACTACTCTGCACTCAATACTCTACTCACTACTCTGCACTCACTACTCACTACTCTGCACTCACTACTCACTACTATGCACTCACTACTCAACTCACTACTCACTACTCTGCACTCACTACACTACTCACTACTCTGCACTCACTACTCAACTCACTACTCACTACTCTGCACTCACTACTCACTACTCTACTCACTACTCTACTCACTACTCTATCACTACTCTACACTCACTACTCTACTCACTACTCACTACTCTGCACTCACTACTCTACTCACTACTGTACTCACTACTCTACTCACTACTCTACTCACTACTCTACTCACTACTCTACTCACTACTCTACTCTCTACTCACTACTCTGCACTCACTACTCTACTCACTACTCTACTCACTACTCTACTCACTACTCTGCACTCACTACTCTACTCACTACTCTACTCACTACTCTACTCACTACTCACTACACTATTCACTACTCTGCACTCACTACTCACTACTCTGCACTCACTACTCACTACTCTGCACTCACTACTCAACTCACTACTCACTACTCTGCACTCACTACTCAACTCACTACTCTACTCACTACTCAACTCACTACTCTACTCACTACTCTACTCACTACTCTACTCACTACTCTACTCACTACTCACTACTCTACTCACTACTCTGCACTCACTACTCTACTCACTACTCTGCACTCACTACTCTACTCACTACCCTACTCACTACTCACTACTCACTACTCTACTCACTACTCTGCACCTACTACTCTACTCACTACTCTACTCACTACTCTACTCTCTACTCACTACTCTACTCACTACTCACTACTCTGCACTCACTACTCACTACTCTACTCACTACTCTACTCACTACTCTACTCACTACTTTACTCACTACTCACTACTCTGCACTCACTACTCTACTCACTACTCTGCACTCACTACTCTACTCACTACTCTACTCACTACTCACTACTCTGCACTCACTACTCTACTCACTACTCTGCACTCACTACTCACTACTCTACTCACTACTCACTACTCTACTCACTACTCTGCACTCACTACTCTGCACTCACTACTCTGCACTCTGCACTCACTACTCTACTCATTACTCACTACTCTGCACTCACTATTCTACTCACTACTCACTACTCTACTCACTACTCACTACTCTGCACTCACTACTCTACTCACTACTCTGCACTCACTACTCACTACTCTACTCACTACTCTACTCACTACTCTGCACTTACTACTCTGCACTCACTCATCTGCACTCACTACTCTGCACTCACTACTCTGCACTCTGCACTCACTACTCTGCACTCACTACTCTGCACTCACTACTCTGCACTCACTACTCTGCACTCACTACTCTGCACTCACTACTCTGCACTCTGCACTCACTACTCTGCACTCACTACTGTGCACTCACTACTCTGCACTCGCTACTCTGCACTCACTACTCACTACTCTGCACTCACTACTCACTACTCTGCACTCAATACTCTACTCACTACTCTGCACTCACTACTCACTACTCTGCACTCACTACTCACTACTCTGCACTCACTACTCAACTCACTACTCACTACTCTGCACTCACTACACTACTCACTACTCTGCACTCACTACTCAACTCACTACTCACTACTCTGCACTCACTACTCACTACTCTACTCACTACTCTACTCACTACTCTATCACTACTCTATCACTACTCTACACTCACTACTCTACTCACTACTCACTACTCTGCACTCACTACTGTACTCACTACTGTACTCACTACTCTACTCACTACTCTACTCACTACTCTACTCACTACTCTACTCACTACTCTACTCTCTACTCACTACTCTGCACTCACTACTCTACTCACTACTCTACTCACTACTCTACACTCACTACTCTACTCACTACTCTACTCACTACTCTACTCACTACTCACTACACTACTCACTACACTACTCACTACACTACTCACTACTCTGCACTCACTACTCACTACTCTGCACTCACTACTCACTACTCTGCACTCACTACTCAACTCACTACTCACTACTCTGCACTCACTACTCAACTCACTACTCTACTCACTACTACTACTCTACTCACTACTCTGCACTCACTACTCTACTCACTACTCTGCACTCACTACTCTACTCACTACTCTACTCACTACTCACTACTCACTACTCTACTCACTACTCTGCACCTACTACTCTACTCACTACTCTACTCACTACTCTACTCTCTACTCACTACTCTACTCACTACTCACTACTCTGCACTCACTACTCACTACTCTACTCACTACTCTACTCACTACTCTACTCACTACTTTACTCACTACTCACTACTCTGCACTCACTACTCTACTCACTACTCTGCACTCACTACTCTACTCACTACTCACTACTCTGCACTCACTACTCTGCACTCACTACTCTACTCACTACTCTGCACTCACTACTCACTACTCTACTCACTACTCACTACTCTGCACTCACTACTCTACTCACTACTCTGCACTCACTACTCTGCACTCACTACTCTGCACTCTGCACTCACTACTCTACTCATTACTCACTACTCTGCACTCACTATTCTACTCACTACTCTACTCACTACTCACTACTCTGCACTCACTACTCTGCACTCTGCACTCACTACTCTGCACTCACTACTCTGCACTCACTACTCTGCACTCACTACTCTACTCACTACTCTACTCACTACTCACTACTCTGCACTCACTACTCTACTCACTACTCTGCACTCACTACTCACTACTCTACTCACTACTCTACTCACTACTCTGCACTTACTACTCTGCACTCACTCCTCTGCACTCACTCCTCTGCACTCACTCCTCTGCACTCACTCCTCTGCACTCACTACTCTGCACTCACTACTCTGCACTCACTACTCTGCACTCACTACTCTGCACTCACTACTCTGCACTCGCTACTCTGCACTCACTACTCACTACTCTGCACTCACTACTCACTACTCTGCACTCGCTACTCTGCACTCACTACTCACTACTCTGCACTCACTACTCACTACTCTGCACTCAATACTCTACTCACTACTCTGCACTCACTACTCTGCACTCACTACTCTGCACTCACTACTCTACTCACTACTCTGCACTCACTACTCACTACTCTACTCTACTCACTACTCTACTCACTACTCTACTCACTACTCTGCACTCACTACTCTGCACTCACTACTCTGCACTCACTACTCTGCACTCTGCACTCACTACTCTGCACTCACTACTCTGCACTCTGCACTCACTACTCTGCACTCACTACTCTACTCACTACTCACTACACTGCACTCACTACTCTGCACTCTGCACTCACTACTCTGCACTCACTACTCTGCACTCACTACTCACTACTCTGGACTCACTACTCTACTCACTACTCTACTCACTACTCTGCACTCACTACTCTACTCACTACTCTGCACTCACTACTCACTACTCTACTCACTACTCTACTCACTACTCTGCACTTACTACTCTGCACTCACTCCTCTGCACTCACTCCTCTGCACTCACTACTCTGCACTCTGCACTCACTACTCTGCACTCACTACTCTGCACTCACTACTCTGCACTCACTACTCTGCACTCTGCACTCACTACTCTGCACTCACTACTCTGCACTCACTACTCTGCACTCACTACTCACTACTCTGCACTCACTACTCAACTCACTACTCACTACTCTGCACTCACTACTCAACTCACTACTCACTACTCTGCACTCTCTACTCACTACTCTACTCACTACTCTATCACTACTCTACACTCACTACTCTACTCACTACTCACTACTCTGCACTCACTACTCTACTCACTACTGTACTCACTACTCTACTCACTACTCTACTCACTACTCTACTCACTACTCTACTCACTACTCTACTCACTACTCTACTCACTACTCTACTCACTACTCTACTCTCTACTCACTACTCTGCACTCACTACTCTACTCACTACTCTACTCACTACTCTACTCACTACTCTACTCACTACTCTACTCACTACTCTACTCACTACTCTACTCACTACTCACTACACTATTCACTACTCTGCACTCACTACTCACTACTCTGCACTCACTACTCACTACTCTGCACTCACTACTCAACTCACTACTCACTACTCTGCACTCACTACTCAACTCACTACTCTACTCACTACTCAACTCACTACTCTACTCACTACTCTACTCACTACTCTACTCACTACTCTACTCACTACTCTGCACTCACTACTCTACTCACTACTCTGCACTCACTACTCTACTCACTACCCTACTCACTACTCACTACTCACTACTCTACTCACTACTCTGCACCTACTACTCTACTCACTACTCTACTCACTACTCTACTCTCTACTCACTACTCTACTCACTACTCACTACTCTGCACTCACTACTCACTACTCTACTCACTACTCTACTCACTACTCTACTCACTACTTTACTCACTACTCACTACTCTGCACTCACTACTCTACTCACTACTCTGCACTCACTACTCTACTCACTACTCTACTCACTACTCACTACTCTGCACTCACTACTCTACTCACTACTCTGCACTCACTACTCACTACTCACTACTCTACTCACTACTCTGCACTCACTACTCTGCACTCACTACTCTGCACTCTGCACTCACTACTCTACTCATTACTCACTACTCTGCACTCACTATTCTACTCACTACTCACTACTCTACTCACTACTCACTACTCTGCACTCACTACTCTACTCACTACTCTGCACTCACTACTCACTACTCTACTCACTACTCTACTCACTACTCTGCACTTACTACTCTGCACTCACTCATCTGCACTCACTACTCTGCACTCACTACTCTGCACTCTGCACTCACTACTCTGCACTCACTACTCTGCACTCACTACTCTGCACTCTGCACTCACTACTCTGCACTCACTACTCTGCACTCACTACTCTGCACTCGCTACTCTGCACTCACTACTCACTACTCTGCACTCACTACTCACTACTCTGCACTCAATACTCTACTCACTACTCTGCACTCACTACTCACTACTCTGCACTCACTACTCACTACTCTGCACTCACTACTCAACTCACTACTCACTACTCTGCACTCACTACACTACTCACTACTCTGCACTCACTACTCAACTCACTACTCACTACTCTGCACTCACTACTCTACTCACTACTCTACTCACTACTCTACTCACTACTCTATCACTACTCTACACTCACTACTCTACTCACTACTCACTACTCTGCACTCACTACTGTACTCACTACTGTACTCACTACTGTACTCACTACTCTACTCACTACTCTACTCACTACTCTACTCACTACTCTACTCTCTACTCACTACTCTGCACTCACTACTCTACTCACTACTCTACTCACTACTCTACACTCACTACTCTACTCACTACTCACTACACTACTCACTACACTACTCACTACTCTGCACTCACTACTCACTACTCTGCACTCACTACTCACTACTCTGCACTCACTACTCAACTCACTACTCACTACTCTGCACTCACTACTCAACTCACTACTCTACTCACTACTACTACTCTACTCACTATTCTGCACTCACTACTCTACTCACTACTCTGCACTCACTACTCTACTCACTACTCTACTCACTACTCACTACTCACTACTCTACTCACTACTCTGCACCTACTACTCTACTCACTACTCTACTCACTACTCTACTCACTACTCTACTCTCTACTCACTACTCTACTCACTACTCACTACTCTGCACTCACTACTCACTACTCTACTCACTACTCTACTCACTACTCTACTCACTACTTTACTCACTACTCACTACTCTGCACTCACTACTCTACTCACTACTCTGCACTCACTACTCTACTCACTACTCACTACTCTGCACTCACTACTCTGCACTCACTACTCTACTCACTACTCTGCACTCACTACTCACTACTCTACTCACTACTCACTACTCTACTCACTACTCTGCACTCACTACTCTGCACTCACTACTCTGCACTCTGCACTCACTACTCTACTCATTACTCACTACTCTGCACTCACTATTCTACTCACTACTCTACTCACTACTCACTACTCTGCACTCACTACTCTGCACTCTGCACTCACTACTCTGCACTCACTACTCTGCACTCACTACTCTGCACTCACTACTCTACTCACTACTCTACTCACTACTCACTACTCTGCACTCACTACTCTACTCACTACTCTGCACTCACTACTCACTACTCTACTCACTACTCTACTCACTACTCTGCACTTACTACTCTGCACTCACTCCTCTGCACTCACTACTCTGCACTCACTACTCTGCACTCTACACTCACTACTCTGCACTCACTACTCTGCACTCACTACTCTGCACTCACTACTCTGCACTCTGCACTCACTACTCTGCACTCACTACTTTGCACTCACTACTCTGCACTCGCTACTCTGCACTCACTACTCACTACTCTGCACTCACTACTTACTACTCTGCACTCAATACTCTACTCACTACTCTGCACTCACTACTCTGCACTCACTACTCTGCACTCACTACTCTACTCACTACTCTACTCACTACTCTGCACTCACTACTCACTACTCTACTCTACTCACTACTCTACTCACTACTCTGCACTCACTACTCTGCACTCACTACTCTGCACTCACTACTCTGCACTCTGCACTCACTACTCTGCACTCACTACTCTGCACTCACTACTCTGCACTCTGCACTCACTACTCTGCACTCACTACTCTACACTCTGCACTCTGCACTCACTACTCTGCACTCACTACTCTGCACTCACTACTCTGCACTCACTACTCTGCACTCACTACGCTGCACTCACTACTCTGCACTCACTACTCTACACTCACTACTCTACACTCTGCACTCACTACTCTGCACTCACTACTCTGCACTCACTACTCTGCACTCACTACTCTACACTCACTACTCTACACTCTGCACTCACTACTCTACACTCTGCACTCTGCACTCACTACTCTACACTCTGCACTCACTACTCTGGACTCACTACTCTGCACTCACTACTCTGCACTCACTCACTACTCTACTCACTACTCTGCACTCACTACACTACTCACTACACTACTCACTACTCTGCACTCACATCTCTGCACTCACTAATTTGCACTCACTACTCTGCACTCACTACTCCACTCACTACTCACTACTCTGCACTCACTACTCACTACTCTACTCACTACTCTACTCACTACTCACTACTCTGCACTCACTACTCTACTCACTACTCTGCACTCACTACTCACTACTCTACTCACTACTCTACTCACTACTCTGCACTCACTACTCTGCACTCACTACTCTGCACTCTGCACTCACTACTCTACTCATTACTCACTACTCTGCACTCACTATTCTACTCACTACTCTACTCACTACTCACTACTCTGCACTCACTACTCTGCACTCTGCACTCACTACTCTGCACTCACTACTCACTACTCTGCACTCACTACTCACTACTCTGCACTCACTACTCTACTCACTACTCTACTCACTACTCTACTCACTACTCACTACTCTGCACTCACTACTCTACTCACTACTCTGCACTCACTACTCACTACTCTACTCACTACTCTACTCACTACTCTGCACTTACTACTCTGCACTTACTACTCTGCACTTACTACTCTGCACTTACTACTCTGCACTTACTACTCTGCACTCACTCCTCTGCACTCACTACTCTGCACTCACTACTCTGCACTCTGCACTCACTACTCTGCACTCACTACTCTGCACTCACTACTCTGCACTCACTACTCTGCACTCACTACTCTGCACTCGCTACTCTGCACTCACTACTCACTACTCTGCACTCACTACTCACTACTCTGCACTCTACTCACTACTCTACTCACTACTCACTACTCTGCACTCACTACTCTACTCACTACTCTGTACTCACTACTCACTACTCTACTCACTACTCTACTCACTACTCTACTCACTACTCTGCACTCACTACTCTGCACTCACTACTCTGCACTCTGCACTCACTACTCTGCACTCTGCACTCACTACTCTGCACTCACTACTCTGCACTCACTACTCACTACTCTGCACTCACTACTCACTACTCTGCACTCACTACTCAACTCACTACTCACTACTCTGCACTCACTACACTACTCACTACTCTGCACTCACTACTCAACTCACTACTCACTACTCTGCACTCACTACTCACTACTCTACTCACTACTCTACTCACTACTCTATCACTACTCTACACTCACTACTCTACTCACTACTCACTACTCTGCACTCACTACTGTACTCACTACTGTACTCACTACTCTACTCACTACTCTACTCACTACTCTACTCACTACTCACTACTCTGCACTCACTACTCTACTCACTACTCTACTCACTACTCTGCACTCACTACTCTACTCACTACTCTACTCACTACTCTACTCACTACTCTACTCACTACTCACTACACTACTCACTACACTACTCACTACTCTGCACTCACTACTCACTACTCTGCACTCACTACTCACTACTCTGCACTCACTACTCAACTCACTACTCACTACTCTGCACTCACTACTCAACTCACTACTCTGCACTCACTACTCTACACTCACTACTCTACACTCTGCACTCACTACTCTACACTCTGCACTCTGCACTCACTACTCTACACTCTGCACTCACTACTCTGGACTCACTACTCTGCACTCACTACTCTGCACTCACTCACTACTCTACTCACTACTCTGCACTCACTACACTACTCACTACACTACTCACTACTCTGCACTCACATCTCTGCAATCACTAATTTGCACTCACTACTCTGCACTCACTACTCCACTCACTACTCACTACTCTGCACTCACTACTCACTACTCTACTCACTACTCTACTCACTACTCACTACTCTGCATTCACTACTCTACTCACTACTCTGCACTCACTACTCACTACTCTACTCACTACTCTACTCACTACTCTGCACTCACTACTCTGCACTCACTACTCTGCACTCTGCACTCACTACTCTACTCATTACTCACTACTCTGCACTCACTATTCTACTCACTACTCTACTCACTACTCACTACTCTGCACTCACTACTCTGCACTCTGCACTCACTACTCTGCACTCACTACTCACTACTCTGCACTCACTACTCACTACTCTGCACTCACTACTCTACTCACTACTCTACTCACTACTCACTACTCTGCACTCACTACTCTACTCACTACTCTGCACTCACTACTCACTACTCTACTCACTACTCTACTCACTACTCTGCACTTACTACTCTGCACTTACTACTCTGCACTTACTACTCTGCACTTACTACTCTGCACTTACTACTCTGCACTCACTCCTCTGCACTCACTACTCTGCACTCACTACTCTGCACTCACTACTCTGCACTCTGCACTCACTACTCTGCACTCACTACTCTGCACTCACTACGCTGCACTCACTACTCTGCACTCACTACTCTACACTCACTACTCTACACTCTGCACTCACTACTCTGCACTCACTACTCTGCACTCACTACTCTGCACTCACTACTCTACACTCACTACTCTACACTCTGCACTCACTACTCTACACTCTGCACTCTGCACTCACTACTCTACACTCTGCACTCACTACTCTGGACTCACTACTCTGCACTCACTACTCTGCACTCACTCACTACTCTACTCACTACTCTGCACTCACTACACTACTCACTACACTACTCACTACTCTGCACTCACATCTCTGCACTCACTAATTTGCACTCACTACTCTGCACTCACTACTCCACTCACTACTCACTACTCTGCACTCACTACTCACTACTCTACTCACTACTCTACTCACTACTCACTACTCTGCACTCACTACTCTACTCACTACTCTGCACTCACTACTCACTACTCTACTCACTACTCTACTCACTACTCTGCACTCACTACTCTGCACTCACTACTCTGCACTCTGCACTCACTACTCTACTCATTACTCACTACTCTGCACTCACTATTCTACTCACTACTCTACTCACTACTCACTACTCTGCACTCACTACTCTGCACTCTGCACTCACTACTCTGCACTCACTACTCACTACTCTGCACTCACTACTCACTACTCTGCACTCACTACTCTACTCACTACTCTACTCACTACTCACTACTCTGCACTCACTACTCTACTCACTACTCTGCACTCACTACTCACTACTCTACTCACTACTCTACTCACTACTCTGCACTTACTACTCTGCACTTACTACTCTGCACTTACTACTCTGCACTTACTACTCTGCACTTACTACTCTGCACTCACTCCTCTGCACTCACTACTCTGCACTCACTACTCTGCACTCTGCACTCACTACTCTGCACTCACTACTCTGCACTCACTACTCTGCACTCACTACTCTGCACTCACTACTCTGCACTCGCTACTCTGCACTCACTACTCACTACTCTGCACTCACTACTCACTACTCTGCACTCTACTCACTACTCTACTCACTACTCACTACTCTGCACTCACTACTCTACTCACTACTCTGTACTCACTACTCACTACTCTACTCACTACTCTACTCACTACTCTACTCACTACTCTGCACTCACTACTCTGCACTCACTACTCTGCACTCTGCACTCACTACTCTGCACTCACTACTCTGCACTCACTACTCTGCACTCACTACTCACTACTCTGCACTCACTACTCACTACTCTGCACTCACTACTCAACTCACTACTCACTACTCTGCACTCACTACACTACTCACTACTCTGCACTCACTACTCAACTCACTACTCACTACTCTGCACTCACTACTCACTACTCTACTCACTACTCTACTCACTACTCTATCACTACTCTACACTCACTACTCTACTCACTACTCACTACTCTGCACTCACTACTGTACTCACTACTGTACTCACTACTCTACTCACTACTCTACTCACTACTCTACTCACTACTCACTACTCTGCACTCACTACTCTACTCACTACTCTACTCACTACTCTGCACTCACTACTCTACTCACTACTCTACTCACTACTCTATTCACTACTCTACTCACTACTCACTACACTACTCACTACACTACTCACTACTCTGCACTCACTACTCACTACTCTGCACTCACTACTCACTACTCTGCACTCACTACTCAACTCACTACTCACTACTCTGCACTCACTACTCAACTAACTACTCTGCACTCACTACTCTACACTCACTACTCTACACTCTGCACTCACTACTCTACACTCTGCACTCTGCACTCACTACTCTACACTCTGCACTCACTACTCTGGACTCACTACTCTGCACTCACTACTCTGCACTCACTCACTACTCTACTCACTACTCTGCACTCACTACACTACTCACTACACTACTCACTACTCTGCACTCACATCTCTGCAATCACTAATTTGCACTCACTACTCTGCACTCACTACTCCACTCACTACTCACTACTCTGCACTCACTACTCACTACTCTACTCACTACTCTACTCACTACTCACTACTCTGCATTCACTACTCTACTCACTACTCTGCACTCACTACTCACTACTCTACTCACTACTCTGCACTCACTACTCTGCACTCACTACTCTGCACTCTGCACTCACTACTCTACTCATTACTCACTACTCTGCACTCACTATTCTACTCACTACTCTACTCACTACTCACTACTCTGCACTCACTACTCTGCACTCTGCACTCACTACTCTGCACTCACTACTCACTACTCTGCACTCACTACTCACTACTCTGCACTCACTACTCTACTCACTACTCTACTCACTACTCACTACTCTGCACTCACTACTCTACTCACTACTCTGCACTCACTACTCACTACTCTACTCACTACTCTACTCACTACTCTGCACTTACTACTCTGCACTTACTACTCTGCACTTACTACTCTGCACTTACTACTCTGCACTTACTACTCTGCACTCACTCCTCTGCACTCACTACTCTGCACTCACTACTCTGCACTCACTACTCTGCACTCTGCACTCACTACTCTGCACTCACTACTCTGCACTCACTACTCTGCACTCACTACTCTGCACTCACTACTCTGCACTCACTACTCTGCACTCGCTACTCTGCACTCACTACTCACTACTCTGCACTCACTACTCACTACTCTGCACTCTACTCACTACTCACTACTCTGCACTCACTACTCTACACTCACTACTCACTACTCTACTCACTACTCTGCACTCACTACTCACTACTCTACTCACTACTCTACTCACTACTCTACTCACTACTCTACTCACTACTCTACTCACTACTCTGCACTCACTACTCTGCACGCACTACTCTGCACTCTGCACTCACTACTCTGCACTCTGCACTCACTACTCTGCACTCACTACTCTGCACTCTGCACTCACTACTCTGCACTCACTACTCTGCACTCACTACTCTGCACTCACTACGCTGCACTCACTACTCTGCACTCACTACTCTGCACTCACTACTCTGCACTCACTACTCTACACTCACTACTCTACACTCTGCACTCACTACTCTGCACTCACTACTCTACACTCACTACTCTACACTCTGCACTCACTACTCTACACTCTGCACTCTGCACTCACTACTCTACACTCTGCACTCACTACTCTGGACTCACTACTCTGCACTCACTACTCTGCACTCACTCACTACTCTACTCACTACTCTGCACTCACTACACTACTCACTACTCTACTCACTACTCTGCACTCACATCTCTGCACTCACTAATTTGCACTCACTACTCTGCACTCACTACTCCACTCACTACTCACTACTCTGCACTCACTACTCACTACTCTACTCACTACTCTACTCACTACTCACTACTCTGCACTCACTACTCACTACTCTTCTCACTACTCTACTCACTACTCACTACTCTGCACTCACTACTCACTTCTCTACTCACTACTCTACTCACTACTAACTGCTCTACTCACTACTCTACTCACTACTCACTACTCTGCACTCACTACTCACCTCAGTACTCTACTCCCTACTCTACTCACTACTCTACTCACTACTCTACTCACTACTCACTACTCTGCACTCACTACTCTACTCACTACTCTACTCACTACTCACTACTCTACTCACTACTCTACTCACTACTCACTACTCTACTCACTACTCTACTCACTACTCACTACTCTACTCACTACTCACTACTCTACTCTCTACTCTACTCACTACTCTGCACTCACATCTCTGCACTCACTACTCTACTCACTACTCTACTCACTACTCTGCACTCACTACTCACTACTCTACTCACTACTCACTACACTACTCACTACTCTGCACTCAATACTCACTACTCTGCACTCACTACTCTGCACTCACTACTCAACTCACTACTCACTACTCTGCACTCACTATTCACTACTCACTACTCTACTCACTACTCTACTCACTACTCTACTCACTACTCTACTCACTACTCACTACTCTACTCACTACTCTACTCACTACTCACTACTCTACTCACTACTCTACTCACTACTCTACTCACTACACTACTCACTACTCTACTCACTACTCTGCACTCACTACTCTACTCACTACTCACTACTCTGCACTCACTACTCAACTCACTACTCACTACTCTGCACTCACTACTCACTACTCACTACTCTACTCACTACTCTGCACTCACTACTCACTACTCACTACTCACTACTCTACTCACTAATCAACTCACTACTCTACTCACTACTCACTACTCTGCACTCACTACTCACTACTCTACTCACTACTCTGCACTCACTACTCTACTCACTACTCACTACTCTACTCACTACTCTCTACTCACTACTCTCTACTCACTACTCTACTCACTACTCTACTCACTACTCTACTCACTACTCTACTCACTACTCTACTCACTACTCTACTCACTACTCAACTCACTACTCACTACACTACTCACTACTCTGCACTCACTACTCACTACTCTACACTCACTACTCACTCCTCTACTCACTACTCACTACTCAACTCACTACTCTACTCACTACTCTACTCACTACTCTACTCACTACTCACTACTCTACTCACTACTCTACTCACTACTCTGCAATCACGACTCTACTCACTACTCTGCACTCACTACACTACTCACTACTCTGCACTCACTACTCAACTCACTACTCACTACTCTGCACTCACTACTCACTACTCTACTCACTACTCTACTCACTACTCTATCACTACTCTGCACTCACTACTCTACTCACTACTCACTACTCTGCACTCACTACTCTACTCACTACTCTACTCACTACTCTACTCACTACTCTACTCACTACTCTACTCACTACTCTACTCTCTACTCACTACTCTAATCACTACTCACTACTCTGCACTCACTACTCTACTCACTACTCTACTCACTACTCTGCACTCACTACTCACTACTCTACTCACTACTCTACTCACTACTCTACTCACTACTCACTACACTACTCACTACTCTGCACTCACTACTCTGCACTCACTACTCACTACTCTACACTCACTACTCAACTCACCACTCACTACTCTGCACTCACTACTCAACTCACTACTCAACTCACTACTCTACTCACTACTCTACTCACTACTCTACTCACTACTCACTACTCTACTCACTACTCTGCACTCACTACTCACTACTCTGCACTCACTACTCTACTCACTACTCTACTCACTACTCTACTCACTACTCTGCACTCACTACTCTACTCACTACTCTACTCACTACTCACTACTCTACTCTCTACTCACTACTCTACTCACTACTCTACTCACTACTCACTACTCTGCACTCACTACTCACTACTCTACTCACTACTCTACTCACTACTCTACTCACTACTTTACTCACTACTCACTACTCTGCACTCACTACTCTACTCACTACTCTACTCACTACTCTGCACTCACTACTCTACTCACTACTCTGCACTCACTACTCTACTCACTACTCACTACTCTACTCACTACTCTGCACTCACTACTCTGCACTCACTACTCTGCACTCACTACGCTGCACTCACTACTCTGCACTCACTACTCTGCACTCACTACTCTGCACTCACTACTCTGCACTCACTACTCTACACTCACTACTCTACACTCTGCACTCACTACTCTACACTCTGCACTCACTACTCTACACTCTGCACTCACTACTCTACACTCTGCACTCACTACTCTGCACTCACTCACTACTCTACTCACTACTCTGCACTCACTACACTACTCACTACTCTACTCACTGCTCACTACTCTGCACTCACATCTCTGCACTCACTAATTTGCACTCACTACTCTGCACTCACTACTCTGCACTCACTACTCACTACTCACTACTCACTACTCTACTCACTACTCACTACTCTGCACTCACTACTCACTACTCTTCTCACTACTCTACTCACTACTCACTACTCTGCACTCACTACTCACTTCTCTACTCACTACTCTACTCACTACTAACTGCTCTACTCACTACTCACTACTCTGCACTCACTACTCTACTCACTACTCTACTCTACTCACTACTCTACTCACTACTCACTACTCTGCACTCACTACTCTACTCACTACTCACTACTCTACTCACTACTCACTACTCTACTCACTACTCACTACTCTACTCACTACTCTACTCACTACTCACTACTCTACTCACTATGTGATGTATTCCTATAGGTTCTGTATCGATCCCCCTATTCCTGACCCTGTTCTGGTTAACAAGTTAACTAGCAGCCATCCCATGATGCAGAAACCGTTATCTGATGAAGCCACACTACGGCACAGGAACGTGTTATCTGATTCGGTCATAACGCTTGCCATCTAATTAGACAAGCGATACTCCTCCAGCCCCTGATAAGGCATACGGAGTTCTCAAAACAAATCAAACCTATGACAACCTGGGAAAAACCCCGCGGCCATTGTTTTGATTTCACCGAGAACTTCAGCAAAAGAATGTGCTAACGACCAGCTCGTATGACATCCTTATTGACGTATCTATGTCCATCCTTACGTCAATCTCGGCACCTTACAGGTATAAATATTACCGGTATTGCCTTAAGCAAACACACGCGGTGGTGACGAGATCGGAGCAGCCAGACTTGCCGAAGCCCAGAGCAGAGCAGACCCCGCTGGCACAGCCCCGCCTTCCTGACGCGCTGAAAACGAGACGCTGCTTTCTCCTGCCGAGAAATCCAGCTCCGGCGCTTCCGGGTAGCCCTCGCAGGCAGCCTGGAATATCGAGACCAGAGACGAGAGATACCATCCCTCATTCATCCTAGATTCCAGGTACAGAACTGAATAACCCCTCGCAGAGAATTCTTTAGTCAGTCACTTGGCAAAACAAACTTAACTTAAACTGCTACTTTCTATCCCCGCCCACGTATTAGGCTTAGGTCAGGTACACTGGGGTAGGCGTAGTTAGAAACACCAGTTGAGTACGTTTAGTCAAATGTATATGTGTATATATCTATTTTATTCATTTTAAACCTTCATATGGCTTAGAAACCATATAAATGTTTTTACAGTATTATTTTATACTTCTGCTTTTATTGTATGCACTTTACTTAACCATAAGTATTGCGATAATATCGATCCATTTCTCTTGTATGAGAAAAGAGACTGATTAATAAATACCATCTTTTATTGAACACGCCCGTCTCTTCCTTTTCTCTACAATCTGGTGAAACTAAGAATGCACGTACTGACTGAGTAAAATAAGTTGTCTTTTGTTTTCACACGACTCTAGAGATACACTCTTGATTAGGGGAGAGCAAAGTTGTCATGTTCTATGGTTGTCAGAAACTAAATCCCTTCTTGTCTATCCAGTTAGGTTTAACTCCTCCTTGCCTATTCGAGAAAGTTTCTAGTGAACTCTGAGCTAGCTGGCAAACCCAAAACTTTAAGTCTAATATCGACAATAGAAGACCTAGTTAACGTCTGGTCTAGGCCTATACTATTGAAGGTATTATTCCAATGCGCAGAGCCTATTGGGATAATAGGAACTACACTACATGGCGCCCAACTCGTTTGGATAGGCGATAAAACTAACGCAAGACATTAGAGTAACTCAGTCGTGCTTTTTCACTCAGACCCCTTTTTCCCCATAATACTCCAAAGACGTCTGGAGTGGGTGAAAGGTCATATCCGCCAGACCTCGCAGGAGGAAACTCCTATGTATGGTTCTTGGTTTAGTCAACGTTGAAGGATACACTGTTCCAAAATATTGTGCATCTAATCTTTGTTTCCATAAGAAACCTGATCTGCAAACAAACGGAATAACCTTCTCTTTGTTTCCATAAGAAACCTGATCTGCAAACAAACGGAATAACCTTCTGGACAGTACAATGTCAGACAGTAAAGGAGAAAGAGAGGCAGCTAGAATAACAGCTGAACTCGTAGCAGCTGATAATGCACTGCAAGAAGCAGACCCGGGTATAATAATCATCCTGGTCAACACAAGAAAATCTATAACTTTAAAACTTATAGAAAATGGACTGACACCTAGAGGTGGCACAGTCATATTCGTAATTGAGGCACACGAATATCGGCAAACAGAGGTATTCTATTCATGGATAAACTTTCCAGCAGCTAATGCTGTAACAAAGGTCTTCCACTATTACAAAACAGAGGAACCTCCTGAAGAGTACACTCCTTTCGAGGAGGTGGAAGTACCACTTAAATTTCAAGAGCACCTACTCTTATTTAATGGCGCCCTAAAACATAATAATCACATCACCAGGCTCGGTCCTTTAGGTAGACCAGGAGCAACGTGGCCGGTCCTAGCCGGATACACACCACATCCAGACTTCGAAAGAATGTCTGCAGTAGATCTTTTAGTACAACTAAAACAATTAATAAAAATACATAGACAATTAGTCCAATATGTAATGCGGACTTCAACAATCCAACCAGCAATTAAAATTCCACAGCTGACCCCTCATCAGGGGAATACAAATAAAATTACACCACAGAACATACAGTCCTGCCTAGGTAAAGTACCAGCTAAACGGGAACAAATACCATTCTGGTTAGCACAAAAAATCACCCAAATAGAGGCGGTGTTTCCAGACACCACCCCGTTAGAAAAACACAGGATTCTGACTATCTGTCTTCCAATGGGAATCGCACCACACGTGGAGGACTGTGACACTTGGGGTACAGTCTTTGCTTCCATTTACACAAAAACGCATGGCGTTCCATCCATCTCGGTAATACCAGATGTGCTAAAACAAATTCAAGATGAATACGGTCCAGAACCCACTTTAACTCTTGGTATGAAATTACTGAAAGACTTCAAGCAGGTCTCGGCTATACTATTAGCCAACATAAAGGGAGAAGCAGCAAACGTGGCGATCCGCCAGAGGTTAAAAGAAATAGATATAGCAGAACAACCAGCTGAAATTGCCAGAATTATAGAAAAGTCCTATGAGGAACTAGGTAGAGATAGTTTAGGTGGAATACCAGTAAAACCACAACTGATTGAAAGTCCTGAAAAAGTATTTTTTAATAATAATTTAACATCACAAAAAAGAGCTGGGATGGAAACAAACAATCCAATCCTAAAGAAAAGAAATTCCAGTCCAGAGGAAGGTCTCCTCGGCGGAGAGAAAAATCTCCGAACCAAAGACACAGGTCTCCCCAAAGTGATCCCTCTGGGAAAAGATACAACCTTAGAAATAGGGATAATATAAAGAAGCCTGATAGATATCAAGATTTTGATACACGCCCCTCTCAATCTTTTCAGACTTCCTCGCAGAAATCGGAAAGAAGAGGACGATCAGAACAAAGAGAAGAGCACGTCAAGTCCAAAGACAAGGAACCTGCTCATCTAAAAAAGAAATTACAATTTCCAAAAAAGAAGGTAGCCAGTATTAAAATAGTTAACAATGCCGAGAATACTGAGGACACAACTGAAAAACGGAGAATGGGCTCAGACAATGCTAGACAGCGCAGCAGAAGTGAGCATAGCTCGCAAAGTCCTTATGAATCATCTGGAGACAGTGGACACGAATGAATACCTTCAAGTGGAAACTGCAGACACCAGAGTTAGCAAACCTCACAAAATATATGAAATAACTTTACGTATAGAAGGGGATAAGACTAGAAAAATAAGGGGACTATTTTGGGATAATCTCTCCAAGGGCTATGACATCCTTCTAACTGAAAAAGACTGGCCACCAGAGTTTGTCAGGGACTGCCCTCATGGCGAAGAAATAATTATGCCTGCCTTCTCAAATCATATCCCAATTCATAAAAAATACACACTTGCTAGAAAGTGGGCAGTAGCTCAAGCTCCTGCTTTATATAAAAATCATGTAGGATGGGATAAGGACTCTCCTCCTCATAAAATCCAGTTAAAATCACAACCTACTGCACAAAGGCAGTACCCAATTAGAATACCAGGGGGTGATTGAAACTTGCACCTCACAAATGAACAACCCTTTGTTTCCGGTCTCCAAACCAGACAATTCATATCGTCTAGTTTTGTATTACAGACACCTTAACTCATGTTGCACAACTTTTGCAGTACAAAACTTGCATAGTGCTGCACTAATGAATAACATAGTGCGCAAAAAATACAAAACAACATTAGACATCTCTAATGGATTCTTTTGTCAAAATATAGCACCAGAGAGCAGATATTTGTCTGCGTTCTCAATAAATGGCACTCAAAAACAATTCTGTCGGTTAGCCCAGGGGTACAAGAACAGCCCAGGAGTATTCTCAGCGAGAGTAACAGAATTACTACAAACATATGATGACGAAGCATTATCTTATGTCGACGACATATACTTAACAGATGATGACTTGGATACTCACTTGAAGAGAGTGAACACCATAATACTTGGGTTCGCAGCAGAGGGTTACAAATTCAACTTTAAGAAATCTAGAATTGCCCATCTAACAGTCCTGTTCTTAGGATATGAATTATCAAGTGAAGGCAAAAGCCTGGCTGACAATTTCCTTGAGAAATGTGCCGTACTCCAAGCACCTAAAACACTAAAAAACCTACAGTCAATTCTAGGCTTCCTAAATTTCGGAAGAACATACATTGCAAAATTACGCAGAGAGGGTCAAACCCCTTTATGATCTAATAAAACCAGATTTTAAAAGAACCAATTGGACTCAGATACACACAGAAAATCTGAGATCCTTACAAACAGACATGTTAATTAAAACAAAATTAGAAACACGTGATAACACACGCAATCTTGTGATTCGAGTCATCCCGGGAAGATGCGGATTCACATACCTGACCTCTAATGAGGGAGAAAAGGTACCAATTGCATTCAAATCACACTTGTACACAGAAGCTGAAAAGAAGTTCAGTATTAAAGAAAACATTGTTCATGCAGTTCAATCCGCAATAGCTAGAGAAAAAGATATAGCTGACGGTAGACGTATCACAGTCAGAACAGCAGAATCAGCCTTTGAGGCATTAACAACACCATGTAATTTACCAACAACAGCATTGAATCCGGAATGGATACAATGGGTGAATTCAATTACAACGGACAGAGTATACTACTATTTTGATCCAGAATTAGAAGAATTAAAAAATCTAGAATATGAAACAACATTCCCTCTGCCAATCGACATTCTGCCCTTACGACAATACGCTTGTGTAATCTATACAGACGGACATGCTCAACCCTCCGTTTGGGGAGAACAAGCATACAACCCCACATGTGAGATTACAAAAGAAGTGTGGCGCGGAGGTAAACTAAGACCTCTACTAACAAAAACACACTCAGTAGAAGCTAATTCAGAACAACAGACTGAAATAATAGCATTGAAAATGGCGCTAGATAATGCAGATCGCGAATTCCCGACACATATAGTGTCCGATTCATATTACTGCGTCAAATCATATAATAACAATTTGCAGACATGGATTCAAAACGGTTACAAAGATGACACAGGTGCAACAATAAAGCAAAAACTGCTTTGGGAACAAATAGTTCTGTTACAAAAAGAACTACCAAAGACTCACGTGATACATACACTGAGTCATCAACGTGATGGCGTTCACGTTGCAGGGAATTCATTGGCTGACACAGCCACAGCGGTAGCAACTAAATCGGCTTCCGTAGCTAGAAAAAAGCGTACAATGAAATACATTGACGGTGAAACAGTGCTGGCGGTGAAAACGTCATCAAAAGGCGACTGCTCAGCGCTACCGATCAACTATCCACTAAATTATACATACATAATCGATGCAAACTCCATCCCTTTTGCTCGAATCCCTGGAGTGGGGCATAGAGTAATTCCAAACATGGACAGGAGAACGTTGTTAATAGCAGACGCACATATGGGCGAGGGTCTCAGACACCTCAAACTAAAAGATTCTCTGGAAGAATTACAATCAGTGTACTGGTGGCCAGGCATGAGCCTGCAGCATCACATTTTTGTGAAAAAATGCCCGGACTACAACAGAGATCGCAGTGGCGAAAGAAACGGTATAATACCGTGGCGTTTCACTCCAGAAAAGATCAACAGTAAAAAGCAAAGCGTCCGATTAACATATACAGGCTAGTTCCACTTATAATGTAGATCCCCAGCACTCGGCTGACGTCTGGACTGTTATACAAAGATTTGCGAGTCTAAATGGCATATACGCTAGGAACATGCTGCGTTTGACCAATGTTTTCGCTAAAGCCCTCAAGCCTGAGGGGAAACATGGCCAAATGAGCATAGCACAGCGGGATTCTTCTCACTTCCTTCCTGAGGGATACGGGATGGTGTAAAGAAAAAACCAAGGCATAAAGCTATCTATAACGGAAAGGATATTAGGTTCGGGAGCTGGGTGGGTCAAACATCTAATAAGTGTCCAACGTAGTCTAAATAACCTGCCAAGAAATTCTCTGAAGGGATTCAGTCCATACGAATTATTGTTTGGAACTAGGATGTTAGTCTTAGATCTCGACAGTCAGACTTCAGTGGTGAAGGAAAAAAGTTTGATATCAAAGATCGTTTGGCTATTTTGCAGGACTTAAACAAAACAAGAAAAGACCTGAGCAACATAAAGTTGAAACAGCAGCCAACAACCACTGAAGAACCACCACCTGTCCCAGCAAGACCAGTCTGGATTCCAAAAGTCGGGGATCTAGTCAGAGAAAAGATCGCGGTAAAGAAGGAATTTGGGCCTTCTTACAGAAAAGCAGTTCCTGTCTTGTCTATCAACGGGACAAGATCAGTTGTACTACCGCCGCTTGCTGGTAAAAAGGAGAACCGAGTTGTATCCATCGACCTGGTAAAACCACAATCATGTGGCCGATAACAAATAGTAGGCCAAGTGGACTCCCGATAAGTAGCAGAACACCAAGGTTTGCTACCAATACAGAGGTCCTAACTAAGAGGCTAATCACATTCGAAACGCCTACAGAAGAACAACAAGGACTATGCAACAATGCAATGGAACTTAAACCTCTGAAAACCCAAATAAAAACATTTAGTAGAGACACACCAACCTACAATGAAGTAACAACGACTATGCAAGAAACAGTAATCCTGAAGCAATTGGAACAATTGACAGAACTGCATCCGGCTACTTCATAAACTTCGATGATTCCTCTGAAGACTTCAGTGAATCAAAAACACAGCCATCAACAAAAACCTTTAAAGATAAAGCTAAAGAACTTTTGAAACAACTGAAAGAAACATATCTGATTTCTCCATGGATTGAATTTTGGGTGGGCTTTGGTGCATTTATCCTCATACTTTGGCTCATCATGGTACTAACTTTGGGACGCTTCATTGAGGGAAAATATGCTAAAATGGACACAGCAAGTCAGAAAATCAACTTGATCCTCAAGCCACACACATCTTCACACGTCGAGAAAAGAGAACTTTCTTCAGTCAACTTCACAGCCAATCCTATACCGGGTGGGGTAGCATGGGACAACACTGACTACGAAATTTATGGTCCGGTCGAAATCCTGAAATATCCACACCAAATTAAGATCTCATTGAGTGACTTTGTAAAACCAAGCTCATTTGCAGATGATTGGGACTTTGAAAGCATTAATAATATGATGTCTGACTTAGTGATGTCTGCTAAATTTACTAAACATGATTATTTGCAGGGTTCGACAAATTATGATAGTATGTACTGTTACAACCATTATGGTAACCATTTCCTACATAAATCTGCACAACCTAGAAATGTTTTAAATTATAATCAATGGGAACATTGTGCAACCCCTCCAAAAGGAAGCTCAAGAACCTTTTATGACAAATATTCATACTTTTCAGGTTTCAACACAAGTAATGCTGAAACATTTTATTTTAAATTGTCAAATAAGACAGGGACAAAGACCATGCTAACAAACACGAAATTGATATATTCAGACTCATTTTTTGAACAAATGAATACTTTTGGTTTCGATTATTGGGACAAAAATGTTTGAAGTAAAAAGTGTTTGGGGTACAAAAGAATGGCAAGTACAAGGTATAGAATCATTGTTTAGAGCCTGCATGATCCCAGAACAAATTATATTTTTAAATGACACTGTTCAACAAACTACCTGTCTTGGCCTAGCCAAAATCAAAGACTTAAATAAACCGTCTATTCCAAAGCCAACTATGAACAGCAATAGCTCTACAGATGAAGAGATAAACTATGTATTAAACCAAAACAGAACACATCCTGATTGGAAACAGTGGTTGATCTGGCCAATAGATACTAATAACTGTCAAGACAGATTCCTGAACAAAACACAGGGGTTCAAATTGACCAGGCCAGACCCTAGATATTCCCAAAGACAACACCCAGGGATAATAACCACCTACAGTGTGGGCAAATTTTGCCTTCAATGGCTACAAACTTCCACACTGACAGAAATTAAGCAACACCTAACTTTACTTACTGATGGTGCTGACTTGCGTGATTTCATTATGGGACCGCGCAAACAGCGTCAAAAACGTTTCATAGCAGCCTCTGTATATGCAGCTTACAACGAGGCCTGGAAGGTGACTCAAATTGAGACAGCAGAAAGTATACGGGAAATTGACCGTATTCATTTGGAAAAATCACTTTCTGTAGTGGACAATGGGTTAATGACTCTGTCCTCCAGAATTTTTTCTTTGGACAGCATTGTGTCTTCAGCAATCGACATATTATCGCAAGACTTACTGTTGTTACAACACGGTCAGTCTCAATTGCGTTCTATTGTACAGCTTGGCTGGACGTTGCAAAATCTGCGTTCAGGCTATGTGCCTTGGCGTTTAATCAACACAACGTCACTATTCAATATCTTTAACCTTACTGATAAACAAATCAGTATGGCACAGAAGGGTGCTGATTATACAATCCTGAGCATTGAGAAACTCGAGAGATTACCAGTGACAATGTCAGAACGACCTGTCCGTGAATGGATAATACATGGGATAATTAATATTCCAATATCTACCTTCAGGTTTCAATACTGCCAAAAATATATACAGGCTGGCATGTACGAAAAATTGGGAAAAGGGTACATTAAGACAACATGGAACTTGCCCTATTCACATGCATGTGTCAGTAATAAAGGACAGAAAGTGTTTCTTAGTGGCAATAATTGTGCGATGTCACTAAGCGGTACACTTCTGTGTAATAGAATTAGTTTGCATGGAGCCTGTGAAGGGAACTCAAATAACCTTTCATGTCACCAGCTAGGCGCACCTGCAACAGAGATAGAACCATTCTTTCAAAGACTCTATAATGGGAGTTACATTCTAATTGTGGATCGCAGATGTTGTAGTCTTATGCCCGGGACTCCTTATCTCGTAACTACGACTGCGAAGGTCATGTGCTGTGGACACTCATTGTTCCCCAGCTCCTTTCCAGACAGGGAGGCAAGGGCATGGCCTAACTTGAAAATTACTTCTATTCGAATAGATACTTTTAGCAGAATGAAAACAGTGCTTCTTCAGACGCCGACCAGACTCCCGTCATCAAAAGAAACGTATGATCTCCTAGTCGCAAGGACGACTGCAGAGATTCACTCATTGTTATCAACTAATTCCCCCATACATTTCGCAGAAATCCTGAATGAAATCTTAAATATTTCTGATACCAGTGGAGTCTCAAAGGTATTTAAGACAGCATTTTCGATGGCATTAACACCATTCAAAGCCATACTGGGTATATTTCCAGATTTCGTCCATTCGATTTTTGGCGGACTTCCCCTCATTTTGGGACTAATTGCAGGAATCCTATTCTTGGTCCTAATATTTCGTTATGGCAAACCGTGTCACAGACAAAACACCTGCGACGAGGGAAGAAACAATCCGAGCCATTGGATACCGGGACCGGATATCAAAAATCCTGGGACTATCCCGGCTTAGAGACCTGAACATGACTTGGTTTCTTTCATTTCGACCAATGTGGCATCGATGTGTTTTACCTGTATTAAGGTGCTTGCTATGCGGAGAAGAATGCGTGTTGGACACCTGTCTGACGCTACAATCGGATGCGCCAATGGATGCAGAAACATTGTTGAGTCCAATAACGGCTCATGCTTTGTGCTGCCCTCAACGGCTACCAATCCTGATGACGGCATTCGTGGAAACTTCACCACTACGATTAAGGGGTAGTGAAGTTCAAGATGAAAGCAGCATCGATCAGGTACGACCTTCTGTCAGCAATACTAATCAAAACGTCAATGGAGACAATCATGCGCACGAATGCATGGTTACACCTTTTTCCGAGTTAGTGGAACTCTCCCAGGAAGCTGTTGACAGCTTTTTCGAAAGTCTAAATGATATGATGTTCTCACCAGAGCAGAAATAACGACTCTTGAGCAAGCTAGCACACGGCGTTCCCTGAATTTGGCCTTCAACTAGAATAGCAAAATAACATGAACAATTTCCCCTCCAGTTCACGGACAGCGATTTTTTTCAGCAGCCCCAAAATATTTTTACGATATTTCGGGACACTTATCTTCTGCTTAAAGTAAGAACTATTCTTAGAGAACTAAAATTTCTATTTTTAGATACTTTATAGACATTAGCTGCCCGCTGGTATGTTCATAATTATTTTCTTCTGTGATGGAATGGTCTCGAACCTTTTTTCTGTATTAAGAGCCATTTCATGTGTAAATTCTCATATACCTATTAGCAATAATGTACACATATGCGTGATTACTTTAGCATTATTCTACAGCTTGAGTGCATATAATACATGTGACTGTTTTTTCCGTATATTAGAAAAATTCAAAATGCATTTGATGTATTTTGGGGTGGTAAGGTATACACAATACTCTACAGTATGTTTTACTATGCCTAGATTCGTAAACATGGCCATAGTTAGCGTGGAGTGGGTGTGATGTATTCCTATAGGTTCTGTATCGATCCCCCTATTCCTGACCCTGTTCTGGTTAACAAGTTAACTAGCAGCCATCCCATGATGCAGAAACCGTTATCTGATGAAGCCACACTACGGCACAGGAACGTGTTATCTGATTAGGTCATAACGCTTGCCATCTAATTAGACAAGCGATACTCCTCCAGCCCCTGATAAGGCATACGGAGTTCTCAAAACAAATCAAACCTATGACAACCTGGGAAAAACCCCGCGGCCATTGTTTTGATTTCACCGAGAACTTCAGCAAAAGAATGTGCTAATGACCAGCTCGTATGACATCCTTATTGACGTATCTATGTCCATCCTTACGTCAATCTCGGCACCTTACAGGTATAAATATTACCGGTATTGCCTTAAGCAAACGCACGCGGTGGTGACGAGATCGGAGCAGCCAGACTTGCCGAAGCCCAGAGCAGAGCAGACCCCGCTGGCGCAGCCCCGCCTTCCTGACGCGCTGAAAACGAGACGCTGCTTTCTCCTGCCGAGAAATCCAGCTCCGGCGCTTCCGGGTAGCCCTCGCAGGCAGCCTGGAATATCGAGACCAGAGACGAGAGATACCATCCCTCATTCATCCTAGATTCCAGGTACAGAACTGAATAACCCCTCGCAGAGAATTCTTTAGTCAGTCACTTGACAAAACAAACTTAACTTAAACTGCTACTTTCTATCCCCGCCCACGTATTAGGCTTAGGTCAGGTACACTGGGGTAGGCGTAGTTAGAAACACCAGTTGAGTACGTTTAGTCAAATGTATATGTGTATATATCTATTTTATTCATTTTAAACATTCATATGGCTTAGAAACCATATAAATGTTTTTACAGTATTATTTTATACTTCTGCTTTTATTGTATGCACTTTACTTAACAATAAGTATTGCGATAATATCGATCCATTTCTCTTGTATGAGAAAAGAGACTGATCAATAAATACCATCTTTTATTGAACACACCCGTCTCTTCCTTTTCTCTACAATCTGGTGAAACTAAGAATGCACGTACTGACTGAGTAAAATAAGTTGTCTTTTGTTTTCACACGACTCTAGAGATACACTCTTGATTAGGGGAGAGCAAAGTTGTCATGTTCTATGGTTGTCAGAAACTAAATCCCTTCTTGTCTATCCAGGGAGGTTCAACTCCTCCTTGCCTATTCGAGAAAGTTTCTAGTGAACTCTGAGCTAGCTGGCAAACCCAAAACTTTAAGTCTAATATCGACAATAGAAGACCTAGTTAACGTCTGGTCTAGGCCTATACTATTGAAGGTATTATTCCAATGCGCAGAGCCTATTGGGATAATAGGAACTACACTACAACTACTCACTACTCTACTCTCTACTCTACTCTCTACTCACTACTCTGCACTCACATCTCTGCACTCACTACTCTACTCACTACTCTACTCACTACTCTACTCACTACTCTGCACTCACTACTCACTACTCTACTCATTACTCTACTCACTACTCTACTCACTACTCACTACACTACTCACTACTCTGCACTCAATACTCACTACTCTGCACTCACTACTCACTACTCTACTCACTACTCACTACTCTGCACTCACTACTCACTACTCACTACTCTGCACTCACTATTCACTACTCACTACTCTACTCACTACTCTACTCACTACTCACTACTCTACTCTACTCACTACTCACTACTCTACTCACTACTCTACTCACTACTCACTACTCTACTCACTACTCTGCACTCACTACTCTACTCACTACTCACTACTCTGCACTCACTACTCAACTCACTACTCACTACTCTGCACTCACTACTCACTACTCACTACTCTACTCACTACTCTACTCACTACTCTGCACTCACTACTCTACTCACTACTCACTACTCTACTCACTACTCACTACTCAACTCACTACTCTACTCACTACTCACTACTCTGCACTCACTACTCTACTCACTACTCTACTCACTACTCTACTCACTACTCACTACTCTACTCACTACTCACTACTCTACTCTCTACTCACTACTCTACTCACTACTCACTACTCTACTCACTACTCTACTCACTACTCTACTCACTACTCACTACTCTACTCTCTACTCACTACTCTACTCTCTACTCACTACTCTACTCACTACTCACTGCTCTGCACTCACATCTCTGCACTCACTACTCACTACTCTACTCACTCCTCTGCACTCACTACTCTACTCACTACTCAGTAGTGTGGCTCACTGGTTAGAGGCGGCAGGCCTGAGAGCAGAAGTCAGCCCGGGACCAGGGTTCAATTCCCGACGCGGCAGGGTCGTGGACCTTGGTCAGCGGACTCGATAATTCTCGCTTCGGTGCTTACTCTAATCAGGGGTTCCACTCGGCAACTCTGGGCATTAGCTTGCCTAATCTCCACAACGGCCCCACCAATTCCGGGGATGCCTGGCTCCACCTTGGGGACTCCCAGCAAGGACCATCCCACAGGGAAAGCCAGGACGGGTTCCCCAGAGTTATACAGCGCCGGGACGCCCCGTTGCTGGGGCAGCTGTGCGCTTTACAAGTATACTACATTTACATTTACACATTTACTCACTACTCTGCACTCACTACTCTACTAACTACTCTACTCACTACTCACTACTCTGCACTCACTACTCAACTCACTACTCACTACTCTGCACTCACTACTCACTACTCACTACTCTACTCACTACTCTACTCACTACTCACTACTCTGCACTCACTACTCTACTCACTACTCTACTCACTACTCACTACTCTACTCACTACTCTACTCACTACTCTACTCACTACTCACTACTCTGCACTCACTACTCTACTCACTACTCTACTCACTACTCTGCACTCACTACTCTACTCACTACTCACTACTCTGCACTCACTACTCTACTCACTACTCTACTCACTACTCTACTCACTACTCTGCACTCACTACTCTACTCACTACTCTACTCACTACCCACTACTCTGCACTCACTACTCAACTCACTACTCACTACTTTGCACTCACTACTCACTACTCTACTCACTACTCTACTCACTACTCTACTCACTTCTCTACTCACTACTCTACTCACTACTCTACTCACTACTCTGCACTCACTACTCTGCACTCACTACTCTGCACTCTGCACTCACTACTCTACACTCTGCACTCACTACTCTGCACTCTGCACTCTGCACTCACTACTCTGCACTCACTACTCTGCACTCACTACTCTACACTCTGCACTCACTACTCTACACTCTACACTCTGCACTCACTACTCTACACTCTACACTCTGCACTCACTACTCTACACTCTGCACTCACTACTCTGCACTCACTACTCTGCACTCACTACTCTGCACTCTGCACACACTACTCTGCACTTACTACACTAGGTGGTAGTACTGGTAGTGGTAGTACTGGTGGTGGTATCCAAAGTACGTGTCGCTATTCAAGAGAAATACATATCAGACAGCGCTTCAAAGGAAATAAGCGAACACCATGTCCTTGTAATCGGGGAACACTTCCTTGCAAACACACATTTTTCAGAGCAATAATAAATCACATAAAAGTTCAATACAATAGACGTCCACGTTTCTCAGCCCCAAAAACGCTGCAGACGAACGCGCGCCCTATACATGCAATGCAGAATGGTGAGCGCGCTCCCACCATCTGGATTGCATTACAAGGGCACTCTGACAGCTCCTAATTAAGATTAATAGTCTGCCGTGCGCGTAACCGCACACAATATGCCAACATGGCCGCCTAACATTACATATGCCCTATGGCATCAAGACTACTACAAAAACAGCACCGCGACGGCCAATCACCATTCAGATAAGAAAAAAAAGCTCGCGCACTAAGGAATGTTTCTTTCCCGAGCCCTAAAGAAACTTTTTTTTTTTCTTTAACAATAGGAGCTCGGAGCTCCGCCCCACTTGGTGGTGACGTAGGCCGAGCCCTAAACATGACTAGTCCATTGTGCTGTTTTTTATCTCTAATATACTGCTGTTGTTGCAAAGACGACTTTGGGGCCTATTACGATTGCGGTTTTTCCGCATCCTCCGGGCCGGCGGAAGCCACCGCCGGCCCAGAGGATGCGGAAAAACCGCAGCGGACCCACCAAAGACCCACCGCCACATTAGGATGGCTGGTGGGTCCTGGTTTCCGTCCGCAGCTTTTCCTCCGCGGTTGGCTTACAACCGCGGCGGAAAAGCTCTAATATGGTGGCGGTGTCTCTCAAACACCGCCAGCCATATTAGGATGGGTTTAAAAAAATGCTTTTCCGCAGCGGGTTTTCCGCCGTGGAAAAGCATGTGGAACTTCACTGCGGGGGCCCGTTGCGGGCCCCCGCAGTGAAGGGGGGGTGTGGGGGGTGCACATTGGGAGTACCTATGGTACCCCCTGCATTTGTATGCAGAAATCGGCAGGCACCGCACGGTGCCTGTTGCTTTCTGCATACAAATGCAATGTATGCATTTTTACCATTGCGGCGGGTGCAGCTTGAAGCCGCACCCGCCGCAATGGTAAAAATAGAGGATGTGACCGCCAGGGTGGCGGTCACATCCTAATTGGACAGGAGGGAACTCCGCAGGCCATGCGGAGGTTCCCTCCTCCTCTATGGTCGCGGACGGACTCAAGTCCGTCCGCGATCATAATGGGCCCCTTTGTTTGTATAAAAATATTAAGTTCTTTTATTTCTGAACCAAGCCAAGCCTGGCACAGGCAAGTGAAATAAATGCTTTGCAAAATCTTATGCAGTGTTTACAATTGATTGCAGGTTCAAATGCAGTTTGATTGAAAAACAGGTAAGTAAAAATAATGAAATCGCTGTACAGATTACTTTTCAGTTACTTTTTAGATTACTTTTTAAGTTACTTTTCTACTCAGTGTGATATGCCTAAATATCACACTGGGACATTTCCTAGAGAAAAGGTGAGTAAAATCAGTTTTGCACAATTGTAGTTTTTCAGCTTTCCATACAAATCAACTCCACACTGAACATTTTTCAGAGACAAACAGTCAATGTATTCTAAGGGAGAGAAATACAATTATTGGTTACCAGGTAAGTACTCAATCTTTGGGGTTGAGTTTCTGGAGTTAGAACAAGGGTTCCCCCAAGGTCAAGGATGCACTCTCAAAGCACCCTCACTGAGGTAGATTGTTTGCATTGTTAGCATTCAGTCTATCGTTTGTTTGCTGTAACACAATTAAGGCTAACACCAGCAGAGGCTACTGACAGCTGTCAGTGCCCAGAGTCACACCTTTAGGTCTTCACTGATAGGTGAAGTGACTAACTTACAGGGTTATTTGGGTTCTGTTGGGCTTTCTGCTGTTTTAGGGTAGGGGGTCACTACACTTGGTTAAACACCATTCTTCCACCCTCTGTTCTGCCAGCGGAGGAGCCACCAACTCAGGCTGGACAGTTGCCTGACTATAATGGGGTTGGTAGTGCGTGCGCAGTAATGTGTTGTTCTTGAAATTCCTTAAGTTCTACGTGCTCCTGGGTATCACTCTCCGAGTGTGAGTGTATATTTAAGATGAATATTGTAGCATCCCCATTCACGTGGGGTATGTCCCCTGGGCACTGTGTTAGTATCTCAATGATGAGATTTACTCCAGATCAATAAAGTTTTTTCACACTTGTCTGCACTAACTGCAGGTTCAGTCCCCCCAGGTTCCTTGGATGAGGTTTGGCACTAGACCAGTACCTCTCTTTGGCTCAGACCATCCTCTGGGTGGTCATTCCTAAGGAGACATCAAGGGGGAGGTCTTTATGGATTACCACCTTTCTCCAACTAAGGGACCCAGCTATTTCTAGGGGCACTCCAGCCACAGGCCTAAAAGTGACCTCCCCTGGGATAGCCCTTCCTGTTTTTGTTTTCCCTGGGACATACTGGTGTGACAGTACCACAGTGTGACTGGCACATGTATCTCCCAGTGCAGTGACTTGGATTCCATTCACCGGTATGTGGTGGAAGTGTCTACTCCCCTCTGGAATTTCCTACTCACCTTTTGGGCCCCTCTTCCAGATGAAGGCTAGGAGGGCTTCCTCATCTGAGGTACTACCCTCCAAAGCTACACTAGCAACCTGTGGAACTATACTAGGGGCTTGATTTTTAGGACAGCTAGGGTCCTTGGTGTGGTGTCCTGCCTTTTGGCAGTTGTGACACCATACCTTGCTGGGATCCCAACTCTTACCTTGGTACCCAGTTTTAGTTTGAGAGGTGTCTTTGTGCCCTCCTGGACAGGTTTTTTGGGGGATACCCGAGACTCCTTACTTTTATATTTAAGATGCTCACTGTCTTTCCTCTGGGGAGGTTTTGTAACCCCTTTCTTTTGGTCACCTCCAGTGGACATCCTAGTCACCCTTGTCTTGACTCAATGGTTCACCTTCTTTCCCAATTCTTGGGGAGAAATTGGACCTTATTCTACCAGATACTGATGCAACTTTGTATCAATGCAATGCAATTACTTAATATGTGTTCTTTCACAAACAAATTAGAAAGGCCATCATAATCTTGCACTTTACATCCAGTCAACCAGTCACCTAGTGTTTTCATTGAGTAGTCTACAAATTCCACACAGGGCTGAATCTGAGATTTCTAAGCCCCCCTGAATCTAATTCTATACTCTTCAGTATTGAGTCCAAATCCCTCAATCAGGGTGCCCTTCATGAGTTCATAGGACTCTGCGTCTGCTCCACTAAGGGCCAGAAGTCTGTATCTGCACTTACCAGAGAACAGTTCCCAAAGGAGTGCCCCCCAGTGAGTTTTCTTCACATTTCTGGTTTCACAAGCCCTCTCAAAGGCTGTGAACCACTTGGTGATATCATCATCCTCAAATTTAGGGACAATCCCTTTGGGGATTTTAAGGTCATAAGATTGCTTTTATCTTTGTTTAGTAGATTGCTGCCACCATTGATGGGAGCTAAGCCCATCTCTGCTCTCTCTTTTTCCAGAGCCAGTAGTCTAGTCTCTAGCTCTAATCTTTTTGCTAACCTTACTAAAAAGGTTGGTCTCCTCGTTGAGGATGTCCTTAATGTCATCTGAAGCACCAGATCCACTTGTTTGGACTCTAGGTGCTGAGAGGTTTATTTTTGATTCAAGGGCACTTGGGCCCTTCTCTCCTTATGAAGTATGGGGGTTGGTAGCTATCCACATCCCCTCCCTCTACTTCTTCATCTGAGAGGTCTTCACCATTCTCAGAAGGATGGTCCTTAGCATACCGTGCCAACAGCTCCAGGAGCTTTTGTTTGGCGGAATGGGGCCCCATGATTATATTTTTAAGCTTGTATAGAGACCTTAACTCCCTAAATCCTAAGTAGAGATAAGGGTTGAGTTGAGCTCCTCAGCCTGGTTCTCTAAGCAATGGTTTTCTCCACTAACAGCTGGGTTCTCGTTAAGAGACATTCTAAAAAAAAAGACTTAACCCCTTTTACCCCTAACTAACATGAGCTTTTATTTTTCTAAAATTCTAAAGAGACTTAACCAAAGCCGTAACAAGGCTTTTAGTAATTTGGAAAAATTGGTCAATTCAAAAATCAGAATTCTAAAGACAATTTAAGAATTCTGTTGTGTCATCAGGTGGTAACCAAGTTAGTCCAACAAATGCAAAGTTGTATATCCCACCACTGCCACCAATGTAGGAAGAGGACTCTGTATATACTATACCAAAATGAGGCGTAGTGTGCCCAGAGTCCAGTGGAACCCCAACGGTAGGCAGAGGTAAAAGTAGATAGCACCTTACTCTCTATTTGTGGTAGTGTGGGCGAGCAGTAAGGCTTTATCAAAGGGTAGTGTCAAGCATTTGTTGTACGCACTCAATCAGCAAATAATGTCACACACTCAAAGACTGAAATCAGACCAATTGTTTGAATAAAAATATTGTCAAGTTATTTTATTTCTGGAACCAAGCCATGCCTGGCACAGGTAAGTGAAATAAATGCTTTTCAAAATCTTATGCAGTGTTTACAGTTGAATGCAGGATTAAATGCAGTTTGATTGAAATAAAGGTAAGTCAAAATACTAACATTACTGTAGATTACTTTTCAGTTACTTTTTAGAATACTTTTTAAGTTACTTTTTCTACTCAGGGTGATATGTCTGGATACCAAACTGGGACATTTCATAGGTAAGTAAAATCAGTTTTGCATAATTGTAGTTGTTCAGTTTTCCAACCAAAACAACTTCACAGTTGAAAAGTTTTCAGAGACAGTCAATGTATTCCTGTGGAGAGAAATTAAGTTATTGGTTACCAGGTCAGTACTCAGTCTTTGGGATTGGGTTTCTGGGGTTAGAACAAGGGTTACCCCAGGGTCAAGAATGCACTCTCAAAGCACCCTCAGCAGCACTAGGACGGCCAGGTGCAATGTTATTCAATGGGCGACAGGGGGCCTCCGGTTGGTGGCTGCTCACGAGCTGGCCACAGGGTTGTGGGAGAAAAGCTCCTGGTGTTATGCTCAGGGCAAAGGGGGATCCGAGTTAGCACACAAGATGCACCCGCAGCGGCGCAGAGGCGGCTGGGTGCAGGGTGCTGTTTTGGCATCTGGTGCCCTGATGTGTTCAATGGGGATTTTCGGTTTTAGTTTTGTGCTGAGAAGTTTGATACCAAACTTCCCAGTTTTCAGTAAAGCCATTTTGGTGCTGTGGAGTTCGTAATGACAAACTCCCAGCACCATACACTCTTAATGGCATTACTGAACTTACAATGTCTAAGAATTGGCTTAGACACTGTAGGGGTGCAGGGCTCATGCACCTGTACCCTCACCACTGGTATAGTGCACTTAGCTAGAGGGGTGGCTGATCTATGCTTGAATCATCCCCACCATCGAGTTGGAAGTCTCACCGTACAAATAAAATATACACATAACAGTATTAAAACATAGGGGGCGTGGCTTGGAGCCGCGGATGGAAGCCGCCTAGATCGCGAGCTCCGTAACTGAGCCCGTATTTATCCTGTTGCAAAGACTCCCCGGACCTCCCTGACCCACTCAGGGGATATAAGAAGGGGTTAAGACCACTCGACGCAATTTTGGCGTGGATTTATGGCTGACGGCCCGAGATTTAGAGGTTAGAAATTTGGCCGGTGCAGCCCAAAATGGCGACCGGACGGGGAAAGCGAAACCCGAGGTGGCCGGAAGCGCTCGAACACCAGCACCCGGCTGAAACAAGCAGCCGACGGCGGATTGCGGTGAAGGGTGAGCCGCAACAGGGAGGTGATGCTGCCAGAGCGGGGGGAATGCAAAGCGGACCCCCCCTGTCTCGCGGCGACCCTGAGCGGCGGCGGCAACGGGGCTGTGAGGCTCAAGACGGGAAACAGCGAGATGAGCGACACGGCAACCGAGGCTCAGTACCACATGGGAGCTGGCCTGCAAACTAAACAGCAATCGGAACGCCGAGGCGCCCTGAGCCCGTGTGCCCTCTGGACCAGGGAACATGTGAGCCTGTGAGCTTGTGAGCTGCATGGACCCGGACACCCGGCGCTCCTCTGAAGCCGCTGCGGAGTCCGGCCGGATGGGAGCCCCGGAGCTCGGATGCCAACATCGGTGAGGAGGGGAGACAAAGCTCTTGGGCGCATGCCAGCCGGCTTGTACTGACCCCGATTGGAGGCTGGAATTAAGGCTGCCCCGGTGGTGATGCAATCGAGACGGGGCTGGAGTAGAGCAGCAGGGACCAGGAGAGTCGACCATCCTGCCTGCAACCCGACCCCCGCGCCCACCAACATCCACACCCTGCAGTGCCAGACGCCCGTGGGGGCCCTTTCATCTGGGAAATTAAAATCGAGAACATAAGTACAACGGCAATAGAGCGGCGGGCGGCAGTGAAGCGTGGAGACGGAGCCGTTGGGGAACTTCTGCTGTGGTGACGACCGACAGCGCTCCGAGGCCTAACACAGGTGTGGATTGCGGGGAAGACCCAGAGCGATAAGCGGGAGGCCCACCTAGGATCTGGAGAACGTGGACGCCTCTAAGGGGGGGAAACTAACTAACGGCCACTAAACGAAGGGAGGCTTGCAATACTGAGACATTGTTCTTGAGAGGCCTGTTACATCAGAGAGCTGACGGCTCAAACCCAGAGACTGCGGACTTACTGTGAAGGCCAGCGGGCGATAATACCGTTAAGCTCTACCCCCGATGCGCAGGGCTGCATACCTAGAAGCTGACTACTGGACACTGCTATTTCCCTTTGGTGGAGATGTGCGGCGGGGTAGCTTACAGGAGCTGGCAACTCACCATCAGGCATGGAACAGCTGAGCCTAAGTGACGACCTACATCTCCCGGCCTAATTACTTGCTGCCCTGGCGACTGGAAGTGGAGAGCACCGCCGGGGAATCGGTTTGGTGGTCCAGGGTGAACCGCACAAAGGAGACACGAAGTGCATGCTGAGGGAAATTGCTGGCACTGGTACAACAACAAAGGCGAGGACTGGAGAGTCCAGAAGACACTCTCGCACAACACTGGACTGAGATCTAATAGAGGGCGAACGGCACACTGACCTGGCTGTTATAGGGAGAACGAGCGCGCCCCTTGACGCTGTGAGACCCTAGGAACCCTCTGGACTAGACGGGAGTGAGGACGACCCACCATGGGGAAACCTAAAGGCAAGAAGGAAGGCACACAACAACAATCGGACACGGAACTACCGGGACACGGCGAATATGAAGAGCAGGACCACCCATGAGACCCACACCTGCAACTACAGTTGGACAAGATCATGGCGGCGATAGTGGACACCAAGGCGACGCTACGGCAGGACATAGCGCAGGTAGCCACGGGCCTGGGCATGGGCGTCTGCAGACATTTTTCCAGGAGGGGGCAAAATGTTAACATCATCACCATCCTCCGACATGATGTGTGCCAGGTGGGGCATAAGAAACACTGGGGCACAGAACTAGGATAGACTCAATTAAATGCCAGAAATCCAGGACATGTGACCAGACCCGGACTGGCTGTTGCGGACACTGGGCAATCCCCCGGTGCGCCGCAAGGGTGGGGGCCGGTTTTGGGCCCTGGGGGCCGTTTTGTTACAGGGCCGTTTTTGCAGCTTAGCTGCAAAATCGTCCGAAAACCAGCCCGGCAAAGAGCTCGGTCGCACCTCCAGGGGGCCGGCCGAGCACTTTGCCAGGGCCGGTTTTGGTTCTCAGTCCGGCCCTGCATGTGACTGACCCTGCCACAGGCCAACAAACACCACCTGAAGGGAAAACGCTAAACTTTCTGACAAGGTGCTTTATCTCTGTCTGCTAGGTGTGCAGACTTCTGGGTCCTCGATCCAACACCATTCAAGGCTGTCTTCAGCACAATTCAATTTTTATCAGAATACTTTAAAACAGCCTAGGTGCTAGAATTCATGATAACTTTTAGCCAAAGTTAAAGCACAACGTCAAAGTTAGTAATAAGTAATGCAGCAATCACACACGCTAGTAATTTGCCAGTGGGATCTCCCTTTATTAGAATTCCCCGGGCATTGCTAAATTTTACACACATTCAATTAAAGTATACAAAAATAAAATGTATAGGTCCAAATGTTAGCTATAATTTTTAAAAGAATCTTAGAGTCCCTCTACGTGTAGTCAATGTCAAACTGACATCGTGCGCACGTTTAGGGATACAATAATGGCCAGCTCCCTTATGCAGAAGCCCGGCACCGTAAATGTGTGGCCCATGCGGTGCCCGCAGCTGCGCCATATCACAGGTCCAGGGATGCTAAATCTTACACAGTGGTCGAAGTGGGGGAAAAAAGTAGGGGAACAGTGGGTGGAGAATCAGAGGGCGGGAATAACCCAAGGATTGGATCTGTGGGTGGAGCCAGAGGTGTGGCTAGAATGCGCAGACATCCCAATTTTTAGTATTTGTTTGGTATTTCACTGCCTGGTTTAATCAACCAATGGATACACATGATTATTTAAGGTTATAATGAGTTATTGACATTAAAATATATTCACAAAGTGGGATATGCTTCTAATCACAGAATGTACCAAATACGATAAAATGTGGAAACATAAGCCATTTGTCTCCGAGCCATGGAGTTTCTGTCATCAGCACTTCACCCTTTTTCAACAACAGCAGTTCAAACATGAATGGCAAAATATCCTAGTTTGCAAATGTTTTCTCTAAAATTATGGCTCTGCCATATTTGCCTCATAATGCAAGATCTGCTGCATGATCTGACCATTTAAACTAATAAATTGTTTGTAGCTCAAACATATCAAAAGTTAATATAAAATGTGACTTGTGTTGGTGCGGAGTAGATGGCCTATTGTAAAGGTTGACTGGTCACCTTTCTCACTGCTTCGTTTGTATGTTACACTGGTACTAATAAAGCAAAATCTTTCCAGAGACTGTTAGCATGTGTACATTCGTCAAAATAATAAAATATCTGAAAATATACTGCATTACGCTGCAGAATTTTTTTAAATGCATAATTTAGTCAACACTACAGCATAATGTTGTCATCCTTTGCTGCATAATTATTTCCAGTGGCCCCACAGCAGGCAGTACATGTTAAAAGTGCTTGTGAATGAGGCAGGGAGACTGTGAAGTTTGCTAACTAAGGGGCCTATTACGATTGCGGATTTCCCGCATCCACCGGGCCGGCGGAAGCCACCGCCGGCCCGGAGGATGCGGGAAATCTGCCGGGGAGCCTTGAAAGACCCACCGCCATATTAGGATGGCTGGTGGGTCTTACTATCTGTCGGATTCCGCCCGCGGCGGAAAAGCATTAACATGGCTGGCGGTGTCTATCAGACACCGCCAGCCATATTAGGATGTCTGCGGAAAGATTCCTTTACACGGCGGCATTTCCGCCGTGTAAAGGCATACGGATTTGTGTTTGAGGGCCCGTTGCGGGCCCCCAGGGGTGAAGGGGGGGTGGGGGTGCACATGGGGGGTACCTATGGTACCCCCCTGCATTTGCCTGCACAAAGCGGCAGGCACCGCGAGGTGCCTGCCGCTTTGTGCATGCAAATGCACAACTTACTTTTTTATCATTGCGGCGGGTGCTGCTTCAAGCAGCACCCGCCGCAATGATAAAAATACAGGATGTGACCGCCAGGGTGGCGGTCACATCCTAATTTGCACGGAGGGACCGCCGCTGCCCCTGCGGACGGTCCCTCCTTCTCTATGGTGGCGGACGGACTCAGGTCCGTCCGCCATCATAATCGGCCCCTTAGTTTGGTGTGCGTGCAAATCCTGCATTGCCAATACCTGGTGAGTTGCAGCTACTGCTGCTGAAACAAGGCCAATGGAGGTACCTTTGGGTGAGGCAGATTGGCCTCAAGAGCAGCGCCAGCCATAGCACCGGGGGTGTCCTGTGCATTAATGTTTGTTAGTGCCCCCCAATGACCACCTCTGCCATGGATTCCCTCACTACCACCCTTTAACTCTGCCCCCCAAGTCTCCATAACCACTCTCTCTCAGATGCATTTAATTTGATTTACAGTGCCACTCATACCATTGTAGGGCGCCAGAGCACTTTACATCACACACATTACACAGAGACAATCAATATGTGTGTAAATCACTGTATAGAAAATGTTACATAAGCCTAAGGACTACAAGGTTTAGGAGTCACATGACAACCATACTAGTAGCCTGTATAGTTTTATAGTGATTGGTCTGGAGAAACACAATACCCGGAATTTAAAACGTAATACCATGGTTGGGGGTTCTCCTTAATAATCAGAATTGATTTCTGTCCAAGAGAACACTTTTTGGGACATTAGGATAATCAAAGACTGGGGGACGGGGGGGGCATAACGCTCTAATTTATACCTTGCAGTTTGTATGCAGCTCTTAGATGACAGTTAATAGCTCACTGTTCTAAGTTAGGATTTTAACTTATAAACTGCAAGTAACAAAAGGATCTCTCTGATAAAAGCAGTAGACCACTGACCTATTTACATTATGTGCACTTTGTGATCTCGATGGTGCATGTTCTCTGCAGCCGGTACATTAACCCTCTGAGCTACCTTTCCATGAGTCAAAACTTCCACTAGTCAAAATTCTGATCTCTCTCTAGGAAGAACATTAATCACCAGAGTCATCATGACATTTTTATTGCTGACGAAAATTGCTAGAGGCCAGGAAGGAGGTAGCAAGCGTTTTTAAAACCATAATATATTTGCAAACATGATGGTAAAACTCTGTAAAAGTGGCGCTAATGTGTTTCAGTGTGAATGAAATCAGTTTGGCCAGTTTGCTACCACTCTGTCTTACTTTATTTAGTTATTTATCTATTTTTCATATTTTAGCCTCTTATTCCCATTGCTGCACTTTGGAAATAAAATGTCAGAAAAATACGGCATTTCCAGCAAAAGCGTCTTTCTTTTTTTGGATCCATTTCACAGGGAAGCAAATAAAAGAAAGGAGAGGAAAGAGAGTGAGAACCCCGTCTTGAAGTCACGGTTTTCATGAGCGTCCGCAAGGGGGGCAAGGAGGGTCGCTCCAGGGGGGGCAAGCGCCCCTCCTTGCCCCCTGCGGACGCCCATGGGCCTGGGTCTCTTGCGAGCGGAGCATGGCAAACTTGTAGATAGAGGGGTAGCGGTGGAGGATACGCTTCAGACCATTGGACCAGTGCAGACTTCCCTCAAGGCCACTATTTCTGATGTTCTAGATCATGTTGGAGCGCTGGAGAAAAGGGCGGAGGAGGCAGAAGGGCGCAATCGCCCAAACAATATCCGTATAGTGGGTCTACCGGAAAAAACGGAGGGGAACGACATGGTGGAATATCTGGAGAACTGGCCCAAGACGGTGGTGGCACCTGAGGGCCTGTCGACCTTCTACACACTAGAGAGGGCTCACAGAGTGCCCGCTAGGCCACCCCAACAGGGGCGACCCCACGACCAGTAGTGTCGAGGCTGCTACACTATTGCGACAAAGACCTCCTGCTCCAGAGAGCGCGAATGCAAGGCCCTTACCAGGTGGGAAACAGCAAGTTAAACCTATTCCCGGATTACACATATGAAACCCAGCGGCGCCGGTCCTCCTTTTTAGCTATCAAGAGAAAACTGAGGGAAGAAGGACTCCAATATTTGCTGCTGTTTCCGGCTAGACTGCGAGTCATTGTGGATGGTTCGACGTACTTCTATGACACAACGGAAGAGGCATGTGCATGGTTGGAACTATACAGGGCAGGTAAAGATGGAACGGGGCACAATGCACGGATTCCCACGGATCTTCTACAACAAAGGAGATCAAGGAGGCTTTGACGCCATCAAAGGAGCTTAAAGAGACCGCTGTCGCAGGAAACGGAGGCGGATCGGCAAAATGCACTTGATGCGGTGATAGCGCTGTCGAGCCCACAAGGCCAACAATCTCCGGAACGAACAGACTCCGACAAAGACAAAGATGTCTCAGATGCTGAACAGTCTGAGGCTGACAGTACACATATGTCGAAGGTCACGCCAGCCACGGCAGTCGGGATGTTGGACGAAGGTTAAGGCGGCTGCGGGACTGCTTACGGTGAACCGCCCTAACCTTGCCGGACTCCTTACCGCAGGTTTGATATGAGAATGGAGAGGAGGGAGGCAACGGGAGGCAACTAAGGATACGTGGGAAATGTGTAAAACAAGCCTGGAGAGAAGGCCGGACTACAGACCTGGCACTGGCATAAACTCCTGGATGTGAACTGTCGAGAGAGTTTGGCCCTGAGCTGCTGGGGGAAAGGGGGTTGTCAGAGGGGCCTGATTATAGAGGGCTCAGTTGGACACTGAGACTTAGAGGAACGGTGGCGGCTACACGTTGGTAACCAGTCCCCCCTCATTGCCCATAAGGCATGCCCGCAGTGTCTGCTGTCGGGCCTAACAGCTGTTTGACAGATGTCATGGTTTGGATGGGAACTAGATGGGAGTTACTAAGTCCTGTTCTTGGGGGGGTGGAGGGTATGGGACTGTTGGGGGGGAGTTGGGGAGGGGCCATTGCCGACGCAGAAACAGAAGAATATTTTCGATTGCACAGGATGCTATGGGAGAATGGCTGAATCAACTAATTTGAGATGTATAACCTGGAATGTGAGGGGGCTTCACACTATGATGAGACGACATAGGGTTCATGCCTATCTAGTCCGCAGGGGAATACACATTGCACTACTACAATAAATCAAAAAATGGGGTTGCTGCACTGTTCCATGAGGAAAAGGAGGGAGGGAAATAGTTAGCTGGCGTGACCAAGAAGGGGAATTAAATGATACCCTGGGGCATCCATTATGTTGGATGTATTTGCCTCACACACCCCGAGGAGTGTCATGCTTCATCATCGGCGGTTGCTCCTCGTCGGGGAGGCGGTGCAATCCCCGACGGGCACACCTCAGAGAGGGGCTCTTTGGCGGAGATCTTTTTCCAACTGCCTTTTGGTGAAGTGGGGGTATGTGGGCAGGGTAGTGTATTCCTATGATAAGGCGGCTAAAATGTAACAAGGGGTACCGGAATGGACTTTATTCTAGGGGTCCCCTGGCTACAGTTAAAAGGTGAAGCTAGTTGCCTAGGTGTCAGCCTATTATGTTGTGTGACCCCTAGTAGAAACTAGCTGTGCATGTGGTCAACATGTTTCTCGCTAATGGTATATTAACCGCGATTCTTCAGGACCAAAGTGAAGACAACAACATGCTAGTATCATACGTGTTGTATTGTTACCTTAGTGGATCCTCCTATGCCTAGTGGTCATATATTAGAGGCCACATGAGTGTTCGGCAGGGCTGAACTGCAGAGCTAAGCCCTCGAGGTATGGCTGGAGTCTTCTGCGTCCGGGCGTTGTGACCTACCCATCCCCGCCGAGCGAGCAATCCCCGACGGGCACACCTCAGAGAGGGGCTCTTTGGCGGAGATCTTTTTCCAACTGCCTTTTGGTGAAGTGGGGGTATGTGGGCAGGGTAGTGTATTCCTATGATAAGGCGGCTAAAATGTAACAAGGGGTACCGGAATGGACTTTATTCTAGGGGTCCCCTGGCTACAGTTAAAAGGTGAAGCTAGTTGCCTAGGTGTCAGCCTATTATGTTGTGTGACCAACGAGCGAGCTCGGCGGGGATGGGTAGGTCACAATGCCCGGACGCAGAAGACTCCAGCCATACCTCGAGGGCTTAGCTCTGCAGTTCAGCCCTGCCGAACACTCATGTGGCCTCTAATATATGACCACTAGGCATAGGAGGATCCACTAAGGTAACAATACAACACGTATGATACTAGCATGTTGTTGTCTTCACTTTGGTCCTGAAGAATCGCGGTTAATATACCATTAGCGAGAAACATGTTGACCACATGCACAGCTAGTTTCTACTAGGGGTCACACAACATAATAGGCTGACACCTAGGCAACTAGCTTCACCTTTTAACTGTAGCCAGGGGACCCCTAGAATAAAGTCCATTCCGGTACCCCTTGTTACATTTTAGCCACCTTATCATAGGAATACACTACCCTGCCCACATACCCCCACTTCACCAAAAGGCAGTTGGAAAAAGATCTCCGCCAAAGAGCCCCTCTCTGAGGTGTGCCCGTCGGGGATTGCACCGCCTCCCCGACGAGGAGCAACCGCCGATGATGAAGCATGACACTCCTCGGGGTGTGTGAGGCAAATACATCCAACATAATGGATGCCCCAGGGTATCATTTAATTCCCCTTCTTGGTCACGCCAGCTAACTATTTCCCTCCCTCCTTTTCCTCATGGAACAGTGCAGCAACCCCATTTTTTGATTTGCTTCTCTAGTACTCAGTACGGACACTAAGCTGCTACTGGACCTTCCACCATCTTGAGTGGTTAATAGTGTCCTCTCGCCTCCCCCCCTTTTTGAAAACTACTACAATAAACACACTTGACAAAGGCTGAAGGGATAGCGCTGTAGCGAAGATGGAGGGGCCAAGTATACAACACCACATACTCTGCATTTGCTAGGGGGGCGCTGATTTGGATTAGAGCAGGGGTCCCTTTCCAGATGACTAAGCAAACGATCGACCCCGAGGGTAGGTATGTAGCTATTGAAGGGAAGCTAAGAGGCAGGGACATCGCCTTTTGTAGTATATACGCACCCAATGTTGATGAGTTGGGTTTTCTGGCGAGGGTGTCTGGAGCTCTGGCGCATTATCTTGCGAGTCCTCTAGTAATGGGTGGGGGGGACTTCAACTCCGTTGAGGATGTCTCCATAGACAGATCACACCCTCCACTGGCAGATTCCCCGGTACATCGCTTAACCAAAGGTAGACTAGATTGGCAGGTACGCTGGGGACTGATAGACGCCTGGCGTGCACAACACCTGGGAGACCGGGACTACTCCTATTTCTCTAGCATGCATGAATTGCACGTAAGATTAGATGCGGTGCTATGCTCCCCAACAGTAATGCCAGCTATTGTGCAAACTGAATATCTAACCAGAACGATATCAGATCACAACCCTCTGTTAGTTACCATGGACTGGATGGCTGGGATCTCGTGTGTTCTTACTTGGAAATTGCGCCCCGAAGAGCTGGATGACCCGCGTTTCCATGCCGCGCTTGAAGAGGGGATAACACAGTATTTTGCGGAGAACGCTGGTACGACTGCGACAAGGGTAACAGAATGGGATGCTTTTAAAGTGGCCATCAGGGGACTCTGCATAGGGAAACATGCGGGAATACGGAAAGTACTCCTAAGTGATCTGGACAAAGCTGAATCTAAACTACGAGAGGTAGAGATAGCGAGACCTGGCCACCCTGAACTACAGGAAGAGGTTAGTGTAGCTAGAGAAGCAGTAGCAATTGAAGTGGAACGCTTGCGCAGCTTTGACCATAAGGCATACACGATGAGAGCGCATGCGGAGGGAGACAAGGCAGGGAATTTATTGGCCTGGTTAGCCAACCCCACAAAGAGAGGTTCCCCCATTCTAACTTTGAAAATGGAGGGAGGTGACATGGCCCATACCCAAAACGAAATCTTGCAGTGTTTCAAGCGCTATTATGAGGCACTTTATAAAAGTAAACTAGAGGTCGGGGACCCTGCTATCGACATTTTCCTGGACAAATTGACTTTGCCGGGACTAGATCAAGAACAAGCGAAAGACTTGGGTAAAGACATAGAGCTCGGGGAAATTCGAGGTGCCATTAAGCGTATGGCCCATAACAAAACTCCAGGGCTAGATGGACTACCCATAGAATTCTATGGGAAATATATTGACCTGTTGGCGCCGAGGCTCCAGGAAGTCTATAAAGAGGCAAGAGAGTCAGGACAAATGCCCCAATCAATGCGGGAAGCATTGGTGATCCCACTGTTGAAACCAGGGAGGGAGAGTGAGAACACGGCCTCATATAGACCACTGTCGATGTTGACCACCGACTACAAGATACTGAGCAGCATACTGGCAGCCCGATTGTTGCAATACATGACCGCGCTAGTCCACGAAGACCAAGCTGGTTTCATACCAAAGCCGAACACGACCACGAACATCAGGAGATTGGTGCGACTACTAGACGACGATCACCCAGAGACGCAAAAGCCAATGATATTGTCAGTAGATGTCGAAAAGCTTTTGATAGCTTAGAATGGGGGTATCTATATAAAGTTTTGAGACGTTTTGGTTTAGGAGAGGGCTATCTACAATGGACAAAGGTACTGTATAAATCAGCGGTGGCCAGAGTGAGAATAGGTTCGCTGATATCATCGCAATACCCGGTGGAACTAGGGACGAGGCAGGGATGCTCACTATCCCCGTTATTGTTCGCCTTGGCAGTAGAGCCCCTCGCGGTTGAGATTCGTACAGGGAAACACTACAGAGGCCTAGGGTGCAGAGACGGGCAACAGTACATATCGCTCTATGCGGACGACCTATTACTCTTCCTTGAGGACGCTGACAGGGCACTGGCAGGGGCGGACAGCCTGCTCTCACACTTTTGGGAAATCTCGGGCTTGAGAGTAAAATGGTCCAAGACATGTCTGTTCCCAGTGAGGCAGGGGGAGGCTAGACCAAACTTAGCTCGAGCAGTGAGCTGGGAACCCACCTGCTTGAAATACCTAGGCGTACACACCTATCACACGGCGGAGGACATGCTGGAGGGGAAAGTGGGCCGCGGCGTGAGGGCGCTGAAAGGCAGCATGGCCTTCTGGGCCACACTTCCGCTATCGGTGACAGGCTGCATATCCCTCTTGAAAATAGTGGCACTCCCTCGCTTCCTATATTGTTTTAGAACTCTGCCAGTGTGGATACCTAGCTCCACTTTCAAATTACTGAAATCGCTAATAGTATCTTTCCTCTGGGGTACAGGCAAGTGCAGAATCGCACAGGCGACGCTCATACGACCAGAGGCCGAGGGAGGGCTGGCAGGCCCAGGCTTTGAGCTATACTATCTAGCAGCTCAACTGCAGATCTTCACACAAGAAATAGCACGGGAATTCAGAGGACCGGAGCACAAGAGGGGTAGGGGAACACCGCGCCACGTACTCTCATATATAGCTTTGCAGCAGAAGCTAGACCTCAGGGACCTTCTCACAGAGGAGAAAACGATCAGACTCTGCTGGAATCGCTCCCAACTCAGAGTGGGAGTGTTGCATCTGTACGCACCCAAGATACCGCTTGGGATGGTGACGGCGTTACCACACGGTGGAGATTGGTCACAATTACAGATTTGGGAGGAAGCAGGGTTACAAATGTTGGGGCTATGCTACCCTACCAAACTCTCCAGGAGAGATTTGACTTGCCAAGGGGAGGTTACTTGTTGCATGCAGCGTTAACTAGAGCGATACAGGCGCACTGGAAGGAAGGACTGATGGAACCTAAGACATCGATGGCCTGCCAGTAAACCATGATGGCGGCAGGGACCATTAAGGCGGTCATGTGCCTGTACTCTAGAATGATCAATGAAGGCCTACCGCCCCTGGATGCATTGAAAGGAAAGTGGGAAATTGATTTAGGAAAAGATATCCCTGAGACAGCCTGGACGCAGATAGTGCGACGAGCCTGGAAGAGCAAGAGTGTCACGATCTGAGTATGTGCCGCTGACTTAGTTTATGTTGTAGCTTCCTTCGCGTCAAAGCGGGACGCGAAACAACATTTGCCGACATGCTCAGGACGTCAGGGGCGTGACGCGCGTCTGCGCGCTCAAACCAGGAAATAAACTTGCATCGAGGAAGACGGACGCTTCCGATTATTCCACTGATGTTCCGGAGCTTGAGGTGAGCAGTCAGCTTCTGTGAAGTAAGTGTTGATCAGCTTTCTGAGCGCAATATAAGTACCCCGTGTTGGGTTGGGTACTTTCAACGGTCTCATCGGATAGCTCGAGGGGCGAGCTCTTTCTCGTTGTTGAACATTGCATTGTCTTACAGTCCACAGTAAGGAATCTCGAGGAGCAAGAGATTCCGCTTTTGGGTTTACAATTCAGAACTATTGAAGATTGTGAACTATTGTTATTATTTCGTTTTTTCCTATTGTATATACAAACCTTTGAACTGCCTGAAAGACGGTATTTGAGAACAAGACTTTATGCTATTGGTCTAAAGGAGTGACAACAGAGGGTTCCGCTGGTTTCAGGATAAGGTCACTCAACTACAGAAACATTGCTTATGTACAAGGAATCTGTACAGAAAAAAGGGTACCGATCTGATTAAGGCGTATTAATTAGCTCTCTCTGCCCTCATCTTCGTTTTCTCTCCACAACCTTTTTTTCTTGTTTTTGTCTCAACCTCAGAAGAGAGATTCACAGGGGATACAGGGGAACCTCGGACCTAAGATTTGTACCTGTTGATGATGGTATGATGCGAAGAACTTATTGCATCTTATTGTGTTAACATTTCAGTGTTCTCAGGTTGTTCTTTGTTTTCTTAAGGTAGGGCTGGTCTTTGGTATTTCCCTTATCTCTTCTGGTATTGAGGCCACCACCTTTTCCTCTTCCAGGTAGGAACTTAGACATACTATATGTATAGAGGTAAAGGAAGGTACTTCTGTGATATATGTACAGTCCATGGTGTGTATACTTAGTGCACTTGTATTGTTGTTACAGCTCTCCCTCCCCGCTGTCCCCTTCCTTTCCCTCCCTTGCTCGACTGCCTTGGTGATCTGTATGCTTTCAGCTAGACACCGGGGACGTCGGGAGGTGGAACCCATATATCTTCAGCACAATCCCGAAGACAGGAACGACTGAGCCTGACAGAATAATCGGCCCAAGTTATATCATCTTCTTGATTGTGCTGAGGTATAGATATGGCTTCCCTTGACGATGTTATGGCGGCCCTGGCATTGGTACAATCGGAACTCGCTGCATCTAGACAAGAAGTAGCTGATTCAAGGGCTGAAACTGCCCAATTACAGGCCAGAGTAGACGGGCTACAAGGAAACCCCTTTAGTGCTAGTGGGAATCAGGCTCCTCAAACATCTGTGGTAGTAGAAATGCCTGCCCAAATCCATTTGGCTCCCCCAGAGCGCTTCCTAGGTGACAACAAGAAGGTGCAAGTCTTCATGACTCAAGTCCTGCTGCACTTCATGTGCAAGCCCAAAATGTTTGCCACCAACCAAGCCCGGGTGGCATTCGTTATCTCCTATCTAGGGGGAGCTGCAGCACAGTGGGCAGTTCCCATAGTGAAACGGGAAGATCCGCTTTTATATGACTGGGATGAATTCCGTCGTGAGTTCGAAAAAACATTCGATAGAAGAGCAGAAACGTTTTCTGCCGACAGGGATCTTTTGCAATTGAAACAAAGCACGTCGGACTTATTGACATACCTTAATCACTACCGTCGGTTGATAGCCGAAACAGAATGGCCCGAGTCTAAACAGTCGGTGGTGTTTTATCAAGGACTCAACGATGAGCTTAAGGACGCTTTGGCCCACATCGACCCTCAGCAACGCACGTGTAAGGCGCTCATTGAGCTGACTCTTCGGCTTGACCATAGATTGAGAGACCGAAAAGGAGATCATAAATCGAAAGACCGTCCGTTACAACCTTTTGATCGCGTGAGTCAGGGTGATAAAACAAGCAAGTCTGCCGAACCCATGGAGATTGGGGCGGGGAGAGCCTCCTTGACGCTGAGTGAACGAGACCATAGAAGAAAACAGGGGTTATGCCTTTATTGCGGAAAAAAGGGCATTATCTCCGTGATTGCCCGGTGAAACCAAAGACTGGGAGATTTAGATCTGGACAATCGGTTGCTGGTACTTCGGAAACCGAGTCGGAAAACTCCAAAGCTTGAGGGTGGAAGAAGGGGAACCCTCGAGCGTGAACATCATACCTTCATTAACTCCCATTACTGCGTATGAGAAACACCATGTGTTCCTGGCCATGTCTCTGGTGATTGATACCGTGGTGAAGGACAATAAGAGCTATGGTGGATTCAGGAGCCACGGGGTGTTTTATGGATTATGATGTTGCCAGAAGGTTGGGAGCAAGTCTTGTGACTAAAGACGTGTCTGAAACGGTATATGCGGTGGACGGCCAGGAGTTGGAAGCCGGTCCCATAAAACAACATACCCTTGATTATGTACTCATGTACGATGGATACCATCAAGAAACCCTATCGTTCAACATCATCAGAGCCCCTCAATACGGGGTGATCTTGGGCCTTCCATGGCTGCAAAAGCATGAACCATCGATACACTGGACCTCCGGTACGGTGGTGTTTGATGCAGAATACTGCATCACTAGCTGTATCCTACCTCAGAACAAACCCTCCAGAGAACTTGCTTCTTTGCAACATATTGCCACAGCAGCTGAGAAGGAAGTGGTTTTACCCACTGTTTACCACAACTACATAGACGTATTCAGCGATGCGCAGGCAGAGATCCTCCCGCCTCACAGGGAATACGACTGTCGAATCGACCTTATCCCAGGTGCTGTGATTCTTAGCGGTAGAATATACGCTCTCACTCTCCCTGAAAACGAGCATCTTCGAAGTTACCTGGACAAGTATCTAGCGGCAGGATTTATTCGGCCGTCCAGATCCCCTGCCGCTTCCCCTCTCTTTTTTATCCCGAAGGCGAACGGAGAGAAGAGATGCTGCATTGATTACAGAGCGCTTAATGTCATAACAATAAGGAATCAATACCCGTTGCCATTGATCCCTGTTCTACTGGAACAAGTAAGACAGGCGAAGATATATACCAAGATTGATCTAAAGGGAGCCTACCACCTGGTTCGTATAAGACGGGGAGACGAATGGAAAATGGCTTTCAAGACGCGGTATGGGCTCTACGAATATCTTGTGATGCCCTTTGGGCTTTGTAACGCCCTCGCCGCATTTCAATTTTTTTTTAATGAGGTTTTGCGAGAACATCTTGACAGATACGTAGTTATCTACATAGACGACATTCTTATATACTCTGATTCTACAGAAGAACACGTGGAACATGTAAAAAACACCTTACAGGCTTTGCAAAACAACCAGTTATACTGTAAAATCACAAAGTGCGAATTCCATGTCACCACGGTGGAGTTCTTGGGAGTCATGCTTACACCATCCGGTCAAGTAATGGCCAACCGAAAGGTCCAAGCGGTGAAAGAATGGCCTAGGCCAGAAACAGTGAAAGACATTCAGAGCCTCCTGGGCTTCGCTAATTTTTATCGTAGGTTCATACGAGGATTCTTCGAGATGGTAACTCCATTGACCCGCCTTACCAGGAAAAAATTTCCATTTGAGTAGACTGAAGACACTCAAAAAGCATTCACCCAGCTGAAGAGCGCGTTTTCCTCGGCTCCTGTCCTCGTGCATGCCAACCCGGACTTGCCCTTTATGGTGGAGGCGGACGCATCAGAGGTCGCATTGGGAGCGGGGTTATCCCAACGAAACGAGGACACCTGACAGCTGCACCGCATAGCGTTTATGTCCAGGAAGCTCAACTCAGCGGAGATGAATTACACGATAGCGGAGAAGGAACTCTTGGCTATAAGAAACGCCTTTTTGGAATGGAGGCATTGGCTTATGGGGGCAGGTCACCAAATTACCGTCTACACCGACCACCGAAACCTGCAGTTCATGCGAGACACTCGTCATCTTACACCACGGCAATTACGCTGGATGCTGTTTTTTGAGGAATATCATTTTCTGCTGACCTACAGACCAGGGGTGAACAACAAGAAGGCGGATGCCTTAACTCGTCAGGAGAATCCGACACTGCATGCCATCACGCCGAAAAGAGCCATTATCGAACCTTCCAAGGTGGTGTGCGCAACACACACTGACGATTTCCTGACGAAAGTCAGACAAGGGACACAGACTTGTGTGTGGAGAACGTGGCTCCGACACCATAAGGATTGGAAAATGATACATGGAATTCCTATGAAAGGGTCACAGGTGTTAATCCCTACCATCGTTTTGCGTAAGATGGTGTTTTCCTGGTGCCACGACTCACCATGTGCTGGACATGTCGGATACGTCAAAACATTGGAGAAGGCGTTGCGACAATTCTGGTGGCCTTCCATACGACCGGATCTACAAAGATGGGTGAAAGAGTGTTCCAAATGTGCCCAGATGAAATCCGACAGGCAACAACCCCAAGGATTGTTGCTTCCTATGCCCACTCCTGAACTGCCTTGGGAAATATTCTCTGTTGATTTCATAGTGGGCCTACCCAAAGACCAGGGCAAAACAGCCATAGTGGTAGTAATTGATTACCTGACTAAGATGGGTCATTTTATAGCCTGTAACCAAGTTCCCACAGCAGGTCAGTTGGCACAAATACTTCTGGTGCATGTAGTCCGTTTACATGGACTCCCGAGGGTCATAGTCTCAGATAGGGGTACACAATTCACTGCTCGCTTTTGGAAGACCTGGTGTACAGCCTTACAGATATCCTCTTCTCTTTCCACTAGTTTCCACCCCCAAACCGATGGGCAAAGCCGAACGTCTTAATCAGACTCTCAAACAATTCCTACGTTGTTATGTGCAGGATAACACTGATGCCTGGGTGGATTGGTTGTGGGTGGCGGAAATAGCGCACAACAGCACGCAAAATTCATCGACACTTCACACCCCTTTCTTCAGCTCTTATGGGCATCATCCCCGGTTTAATCCGATGCTGACTCCCACTACCAATGCCAGACTGCCTGACGTCAGGGAAAGGATACTGAGGGTTCGCCGTATTCTCCTTACCACTTGTGCGAACCTTATCATAGCCAAGAGCAGGTACAAGGTCCAGGCGGATAGGAGGCGAAGGCCTGGCCCTGCATACAGTCCAGGGGACTGGGTGTGGTTGTCCACCAAGCATATACGTTTCAAGAAACATAGCGTGTTTAACCCTAGGTTTATTGGTCCGTATTGTGTCTTGAGACACATCAACCCTGTGGCGGTGAAGCTGCGCTTACCGGCGCAACTCAGGATAAATCCTGTGTTCCACGTGTCTCTCCTGAAGCCCTTGCATTGTCCAGTGTGGCGTGCCCCTTCGCCTGTGTGGGTGCAGCAGGACTATGAGTTTGAGGTTCAGAGGGTGCTTGATTCTAAGCTGGTGCGGGGTGGAGTGCAGTATCTCATTTCATGGAAGGGGTATGGCCCTGAGGAAAATTCGTGGGTTCCGGCCCGTGAGGTGCATGCTCCCCGTTTGGTGGCGCGGTTCCATCGTATGTGCCCGGGTAAGCCGGGTGCCGGTCAGCGTCCCTCGTGAAGGGGGGATGTACTGTCACAATCTGAGTATGTGCCGCTGACTTTGTTTATGTTTTAGCTTCCTTCGCGTCAAAGCGGGACGAGAAACTATATTTCCCGACATGCTCAGGACGTCAAGGGCGTGACGCGCGTCTGCGCGCTCAAACCAGGAAATAAACTTGCATCGAGGAAGACGGACGCTTCCGATTATTCCACTGATGTTCCGGAGCTTGTGGTGAGCAGTCAGCTTCTGTGAAGTAAGTGTTGATCAGCTTTCTGAGCGCAATATAAGTACCCCGTGTTGGGTTGGGTACTTTCAACGGTCTCATCGGATAGCTCAAGGGGCGAGCTCTTTCTCGTTGTTGAACATTGCATTGTCTTACAGTCCACAGTAAGGAATCTCGAGGAGCAAGAGATTCCGCTTTTGGGTTTACAATTCAGAACTATTGAAGATTGTGAACTATTGTTATTATTTCGTTTTTTCCTATTGTATATACAAACCTCTGAACTGCCTGAAAGACGGTATTTGAGAACCAGACTTTATGCTATTGGTCTAAAGGAGTGACAACAGCGGGTTCCGCTGGTTTCAGGATAAGGTCACTCAACTTCAGAAACATTGCTTATGTACAAGGATTCTGTACAGAAAAAAGGGTAAAGATCTGATTAAGGCGTATTAATTAGATCTCCCTGCCCTCATCTTCGTTTTCTCTCCACAACCTTTTTTTCTTGTTTTTGTCTCAACCTCAGAAGAGAGATTCACAGGGGATACAGGTGAACCTCGGACCTAAGACTTGTACCTGTTGATGATGGTATGATGCGAATAACTTATTGCATGTTATTGTGTTAACATTTCAGTGTTCTCAGGTTGTTCTTTGTTTTCTTACGGTAGGGCTGGTCTTTGGTATTTCCCTGATCTCTTCTGGTATTGAGGCCACCACCTTTTCCCCTTCCAGGTAGGAACTTAGACATACTATATGTATAGAGGTAAAGGAAGGTACTTCTGTGATATATGTACAGTCCATGGTGTGTATACTTAGTGCACTTGTATTGTTGTTACAGCTCTCCCTCCCCGCTGTCCCCTTCCTTTCCCTCCCTCGCTCGACGGCCTTGGTGATCTGTATGCTTTCAGCTAGACACCGTGGACGTCGGGAGGTGGAACCCATATATCTTCAGCACAATCCCGAAGACAGGAACGACTGAGCCTGACAAAGAGGAATGCAAGGTTCCAACTAGTGCACTTCTATATACTCCACAGAGCATACTTGATACCTGGGAAAATCCGAAAATATTTTATGGTAGAAGAGGCGGCATGCCCCAGATGCACGAAAACTGGGGTAGAATTGGACCACATGCTATGGTCCTGCCCAGCGATGAGACTCTATTGGAAGGAGGTGGGTGATACCCTAAATGCGATAACGGAGAGGCGACTGGAGTTTGATATGGCCATTAGTATACTACACTGGTTCCCCCACACAACGAAGAATAAGATTACGAGTAAATTTATAGATATGGAACTTATATTGGCAAAAAGAGACATTACGAAACACTGGAAGACAACAGTGAGTCCCACCAGCAAAAGATGGAAGGGTGAGTTCCTGAAGTGGGCCACCAGTGAAAGTGCGCTTGGGAAGCACTAGTACAGGCACTACGGGAATACGAGCCACATGACGATTGAGAGGGGCAGATCACTAATAGGGGGAAAGCCTCGAACCACGACAGGTACATCACATAGCTCCACACATAGCCACTCCTGGGAACGCATGTTAAAAGAGAACAGATACGGTTGCCTGCGTCGGGGGGGACGTTAGGAAGGGGGGAGGGAAGTTATAGTTTTAGCAGAAATAAGGGAAAGAGTTATGTTACAAAGGGTTCTGTCTCATCCGGTGCACCGATTGCGAAGAACTAATATATCATCATACCATGTAATATATAACTGCTGAGGGGTTTTCGATCGATTCTTTGCGGATGCGATGGCAACTATTATGTAAGGATTTATGTATGTTTTGGACAAAAAAAACAATAAACTACGTTTAAAAAAATAATAACAGTATTAAAACATAATGCAATAGGCTATAATGGACTATACAGTCACTGTAGTAGCCCATCATTTTCCTTTTGTAAAAAACAACCAAAGTTGAAACACAACCAATCAGGCTCTAGCACCCTTTTGAACACTCCACAGAGAGGCAAGTCCCTCAGATTTGAGCACAAGTGACAGTAAGCATAAAATAGCAATAAGGGAAGCCTCTCCGGGGAGGAGGGTGGGTCGCATGCGAATCTATGAAAGGTACCAATAGTGGACAACTGAAGTAACTTGTTTCCTTATCCTGTATTGGGGTATCTTTCATGGATTCATGAATCGGAATAGCTAGCAGTAAAAGCCCTTAGGTTTTTTAGCGGATGGTGGGTATCATACGAACCATATTAGATACCTCGTAAAAGATAAACATCAATATGTCCACAACATATGCAACATAATATGAGAGAAGCATTATGCATAAAGGGAAAAGGGACAGCATTAATATGTAAAAACAAATAGTTTGCATTAGCATGTAATAAAATAATCACCTCTCAACAGAGGCTTCCCTTATTGGAAAAGGTTGCGTAACACTGCTTGTCCAACAGCTGATTCAGCTTCTGTAGCCAGATCTAAGCAGTAGTGCAGTATAAATGTGTGCACATTTTTCCAAGTCGCAGCACAGCAAATTTTATACAATGGCACTCCAGCAAAAAGCTCAGCCGATGATGACATTGCTCTTGTCGAATGAGCTTTAGATTTGATAGACAGAGTATTTCCCCCTTTAGAGTAACAACATTGAATCGCTGATGCAATCCACCTTGCAATTGCTGCTTTAGTCACTGCTGCACCTGGTTTTTGCCCACCATATGACACAAACAATTGATCTGACTCTCAGATTGATTTAGTGTGTTACACAGCAGGTCAAGCGCACACAACAAATGTAATGTTCTGGGTATTCAAGGTACGATGTTCAAGGATAAGATCACAAACGGTGTTCTTTTTGTTGTGGTTTTAATGGGTATGTGAGTGGTACTCCTTTCAAAGGAGATGCCACCGAGAAAGCGAGGCAGGTTCGCTTTCTCGGTGGCATCTCCTTTGAAAGGAGTACCACTCACATACCCATTAAAACCACAACAAAAAGAACATCGTTTGTGATCTTATCCTTAAACATCGTACCTTGAATACCCAGAACATTACATTTGTTGTGTGCGCTTGACCTGCTGTGTAACGTTTATAAGGGCTAATCCATAGACCCTTTATTTTCAGAGTTTTAGGGTTTTCTCTGAACAAGCAGCACCATCCACAATCACCCTTTATTGCTATTATCTCACCACTACATATTGTGCGCCATCTAATTTCTGAAAACGAATAACCCCCCGCCGAACTACAATTGATTTAGTATGTGATAGATAGAATTTCAGATATCTCTATGTATCCAAAGTGTGAAGAGCCTTCTCAGCTGGGATAGAAGGACTGGGAATGAATGTACGTAGGATAATAGGCCCATTAAGATGGACAGATGATGGATTCTTAAGAATAAAGGTAGAATTTGTTCTAAGGAGAGTGCAGTCATTGGTAAAACGTAGATATGGCTGTTTAATAGTACATGCTTGAATTTCGCTGACTCTCCTAGTTGAAGTAAGAGCTAACAAAAGTGCGATTTTCCAGGGGAGATACTTAAGTTCATCTCTGTGAATAGGCTCAAAGGGATACTTCATGAGCTGCCCTAGAATCAGGTTAAGCCTCCATTCAGGAGGAGGAGCCCTAATGGAGGAAAAGCTTTGAAGATACCTTTCATAAATTGCTTGACCAGATGACTAGAGCAAAGAGATCTGCCACCTGAAGAACGGCTGTAGGTAGAGATGGCAACCAGATGTAACTTAACCGATGTGAACTTAAGGCTAGACTTGGCTAGTGAGAGTAGATAAGGAAGTACCTTGTCTGGAGAACACTCCAGGGGATGTAGATTATTATCAAGGCACCATGAACAAAAACGTTTCCATTTCAGAGAATAGGTCTTAATCAAAGATGGCGCTCTTGCTTTAGTATGTATCTACAGTCCTGAGGCAAATTTAACTCCTTGAATTCAGAGAACTCAGAACTCAGAAGCTAGGCATGTAGCTACAGCCGGGCTGGATGCGGATGGAGAATCTGGCCCTTGCTCAACGTCAATAGTGTTGGAGACACTGAGAGGCACTGAGAGGTGATATGGTCTGCATTCTGGGAGTAGGAGAAGCGCTGTGAACGAGTGCTGGCAAGGCCTACGCAGGACAATGAGAATCATCTGGCACAGTTCCATTTTCAACTTTCTCAGGTGTCTCTGGAGTAACAGGAAGGGAGGAAATGCATAGGCGAAGATTCCCGTCCATGTCATCATAAAAGCATTTCCCCAAGATCCATTCTCTGGTTCGCAGCTGGCATAGAATGGGCATTTCCAATTTGTCTCGGAAGCGAAAAGATCTAAGTTGGGCCTGGCCCACATCTGGAAAATGTGTTCCAGGACTGTCTGGTCTAACTCCCATTCGTGGCAAGTATTTTACGTTCTCCTCAAGGTGTCCACTAGACTGAGATAGGATGTGAGAGGGTGTTCCTCCTTGCTTGTTTAAGTAATGCATGCAAGTGGTGTTGTCCTCCTTATAAGGACCAAGGATCCTTGAAGTCTTGGAAGGATAGAAGTATGGCCCAAAGCTCCAGAAAGTTGATATGCATCTTTGTCAGCGCTTTGGACCATTTTCCACTTGATCTTGAAGTTGTGCACCCCATCCTTCGAGAGAAGCATACGTAGACGAACTCTGGTGTTGGAGGAAGGAAGGTAAGTCCGGTCGAGATATTGCTGGGGCGCTACCACCAAAGCAGAGCTGTCCACATGACCGGAGTTATCCTCACCAGGTCGCCGGTAATTTTAGAATGGTATGTTCGCGCAATTTAACTGAAACTAAAACACCCGTATCGATAATCTTTTAAGCAAATTTGCAGGATAAAAGTCAGTACCTCTTTTAAAAGTCCCATACCTGCAAGCGGCGGCCATTTATTTACAGTTTCATTTGTGGTTTTACTTTTACGAAGAGCAAGTTTGTAAAAGTCACTTGAAGCCATTGATTGTCTAGCTCTTCTTGTAAAGGTCTCATTCTGAGACGAGAGTGAGGTACCAAAAGGATTGCAGAGGACAACACCCAGAGAAGAGAATTTATCTTCCTCATAGAAGCGAACCTTCTTCCTCTTAGTTCTGTTGCTAGGGAAATCAGGTTTGATTGCTTTTCTGCGGACAAGAATGCCTTGTCCTGGATAGTGTCCAAAACTGCTCCTAGAAATTGCATCCTTTGAGAAGGATGTAGAACTTACTTTTGAGAGCTGAGGGGCAGCCCCAGGGATTGAAACATGTGAAGGCAAGTTAACGTTGCTTTTGAGGCTTGTCGAAAAGAGGGAGCCTTTAAAAGCCAGTCATCCAGGTAGGGGAATAGCTGCAGGCCTGCAGTCTGAGATGAGCTGTAACTGGCGCAAGACATTTTATAAATTCCTGGGGAGCTGACCGCAGACCAAAAGGGAGAACCCTGAATTGAAAATGGAGGAACTTTCTGTGTTTGGGATGGCTAGGGATGTGGAAATATGCATCCTGCAAATCTTGTGTCGTCATGAAGTCTGCATGACTGAGGAGCTGTAGAATCTCTTGAAGAGTAACCAGGTGGAAGGATTTTTCCTGTAGACATTTGTTTAAACTTCCTTAGATCTAGGATTGGCCTCCATTCTCCCAACTTTTTCTTGAACAGAATGAAACGGGAGTAAAAACCTCTTCCCACTTGGGAGTGGGGAGCCCTATCTATGGCTCCTTTCTGGAGCATACTCCTGGCCTCTTCCTTGAGGAGAGCCAGATGTGGTGGATGTTTCTTTGGAGGTGGGTGGGGCAGGAGGGTCTTTACAAATTCTAGGGTGTGTCTAAATTTAACTATGTCCAATACCCATTTGTCTGAAGTTAGTTTCTTACATTGGTTGAAATGTCGGGAAATATTCGGAGTCTTGGGGTTGAAGCGTAGCCAAATTGTTGCTGATGCTGGGGAGATGTCACTGTTTTCTAGCATTGTTTTCTGTCTGGAGTAAGCGGCTGCAGGGGGGCTCTGTAAGATTGTTGCTGCTGATAGCCATATATTTTCTGGTAATTTTGGGGTAGGTATTTGTGGTAACCACCACAACAGGAATAAGCTTCTCTGCCACGGGCGACTCGAAAGGGTGTTTTCCTGTACAGAGAAGTACCCAGGGCTTTGGCTGTGTCAGTTTCCTTCTTAATTTCCTGCAAGGCATCGTCAATATGTTTGCCAAACAGTGCATTGAATGGCATATCAAGAATTTTGCTCTGTACCTCAGGACGAAAGGTGCTATATTTAAGCCATCCTGTTATGTTATGTTATGTTATGTTATAAAGGAATTTATACATCACGCACTGCTACTCGAGAGTGTCCTGGCGCGTAGGAGAAAGAGTAAACATGGGAGGCAGGAGGGACTAAATGGACTGTTTAAACAGATGAGTTTTTAGCCTTTTTTTAAATGTAGACAGTTCCTCGATATGCCGGAGATCCTCAGGGAGCGCATTCCAGAGAGTGGAGGCCTTGACAGAAAAGGACATCCCCCCCAGACGAGCTCTCCGGAATCTAGGGATCACCAGCCGTCTTTGCATAGCCGAACGCAAAGGACGAGTGGGAGTGTAGAGGAAGAGCCTGGAACCAATATAGGCAGGTCCCTGACTGTGAAGTGCCTTGTGGGTCATAGTAAGTGCTTTATAATGCACTCGCTGGGCAACAGGTAACCAGTGCAGATTACTCAGCTGCTTGCGCACGCTTAGGCATCTAGGGATGTTAAATACAAGCCTAACTGCCGCATTCTGGATAACCTGTAATTTTCCCAGACGGTATCCTGGAATGCCAAGGTAGAGGGCATTGGCATAATCCAGGCGTGCCAGTATTAATGCCCTGACCACCGTCTCCCTGGCAGCACGGGGAAGCAAGGGAAAGAATATTCTCAGGGCTTTTAGTGTGCCAAAGCACACCCCTGACAGCCGCATAATTTGTTCATGGAAGCCTAAGTCGCCCCCAAACCAGATTCCCAGGTTTTTTGCAACACTGCAATCACCTGAGGGGCAGGGAAATCCAGGAGGCCAGAGAGACTCTCTAAAGGCAGGTGGAAAATGACCATAGAGGAGCACCTCAGACTTCTCCTCATTGCATTTCAGGCTGGCCTGGGCCATCCATGAAAAAACCGCTGATAGGCAGCGATGGGCCACCTCCGTTTGCAAATCGTCCCCCTTCCAGGTAAAGAGAAGCTGGGTGTCGTCAGCATAAGCCATAATTTTGGCACCCAGCCTCTCCGCGAGACCGATCGGGGGGTGAGGTAAACATTGAACAAAAGGGGGCTCAAGGTAGACCCTTGAGGAACACCTGTTGCTACCATGGTATCTGAAAAAGAGAAAGGGGGCATCCACACCTGTTGGGAGCGGTTATCCAAAAAGGATCTAACCCATTCCCAAGCCGTGCCATTAATACCGATGTCAGACAGGCGGGGGAGGAGCTGGAGGTGGGGTACCGTATTGAAGGCGGCAGAGAGGTCGAGTAAGATCAGAGCCGCCCTGCCGCCTGCATCCAGACACTCCCTAATAGCCTCCGAAATTTCCACAAGGGCAGTTTCAGTACTAAATGCTGTTCTAAATCCGGATTGAGCTGGATGTAAGGCTCCTGTGGACTCCACAAATCTTTCCAGTTGTTTAAAGGCCACTTTCTCGCACACCTTAGCCAGGTCTGGAAGGAGGGAAATGGGGAGATAATTGGAGAGAAGTCAGGGGTCAGCAGAAGGTTTCTTAAGGAGGGGGAGGAGTTTTGCATGTTTCCATTGCACAGGCACCCTACCAGATTGAAGTGAGTCATTCACCAGCTTCACAACCTCCGGAGCAACTGTCTCTGCCACCCCACTCAGGACCCTAGAATGGCAGGGGTCTGCCGGCGAGCCAGATTTTAATGATTTGAGTATGGCAAGGACATCTTTCTCCTCGGCAGTGGAAAAATGAGAGAAAAATTGGCTGGGAACAATAGGACAAAGGGCAGGCTGGATGGATAGAGGGGACTGTCCTGATGGGATAGTCCTTAGGCTGCCTTGTATCTTTTGTATCTTGGCGGTGAAAAAGTTAGATAGGTCCTCACACCTTTGAAGTGAGTTGAAAGAGGGGGGAAGTTCCGCATTAGGGGATAGAAAGCTGCGGACGATAGCAAAAATCTCCTTGCTGTTGTTGTTAGCTTTAGAAATTCTATCTGCAAAGAAGTTGCCTTTAGCTTCTTTGATAGCAACGTAGTACTCCCCCTGAGCGGCACAGAGTGCCGCCTTCGCACGAGGACAATACTCACGGCGCCAGCCCCGCTCCAGTTTTTTACATTCTATTTTCAGAGCTTTGAGGGAGTTGTTAAACCAAGGCTGAGAGGGGGAGCACCGGGGGGAGCCCTTCGTAGTGGACTGAGGAAGTGAGTTAACTGCCTGGCAGATCCAGTTAGAAAACATTTCCACTGCACCATCTAAGTCGGCAACTTTGACAGGAGATGTAAGGGCCAGAGCTCTAGCTAGAGCTGGGATGTTGATCTTCTTAGGATACTGACTGACAGCCTTACCAGGTAACAAAGTAGAACAGCCTATGTTCCAATTGAAGCAGACCAGAAAATGATCAGACCAGGTAACAGGCCTGGGAGCTAATACCCTAAGCTCAAAGTTGGAACAAATTGGATCTAATAAATGCCCACAAATATGGGTGGCCGCCGGGACCTGTTGGGTCATTTGGGTCACATTACATAGATCCAACAGGTCCCTCGACCCAGGGGCCTGCCGGTTCTCCAAATGTATGTTCAGGTCACCTAGAAGTAGAAACCTGGAGAACTGGAGAGCCCGGGAGGCAATGATCTCATCGAGGGAATTAAGAAAGGTGCCTGGTGAACCCGGCGACCGATAGACCAGTACCCCACCTAGAGTAAATTGTGGAGACAGGGGCAGTGAGAATTCTAATACCTCAGCTTCCGGGATCACCCTTGAGTATTCCTTCTTAAGCGTCCATATATCTCTGAACACTATGGCAACACCGCCCCCTCTGCCAGATTGACGGTCCACCCTCACGATTTTATACCCCCTAGGAATAGCTAGTTCCACCACTGGCGAGCAGGAGTCATTCAGCCAGATCTCGGTGACAAATAGGAGATCTAGTTGTTCGTCAACAATCAATTCGTGGACGTCAGCGGCATGTCTTACCATAGACCTTGCATTGATGAGTGCCGCTCGGATATTAGTTTTGTGGCCTGAGAGAAGGGAGGGAACAGGTTGGCTCAAGTTGAAGTGGAACTGACAGGAAGGGCAGATCCGCGTCCTATCTTTCAGGACGTCCCAGTCTCTAGAGCCACAGGAGACATTACCTAATTTAAGCAATGTATCCCGGTTATAAGAAATCCTTACTGCCGCATCCTTGACCGGGAGGGGATCAGAGATCCTGGCCCTGTGCGCTGCCGAGGCGCGGACGAGCGCAGACGGGCTTACCTTAGGCGCACCTTCGTCGCGCCCGCTGCAGTCGTCCGCTGCGCGCACGAGGACACATCGCGTTTTAATGGCGTGCACCCCCGAGCAGCTGGACCGCTAACTGCGGTCTAACCAGCCTTCAGGCTACACCCAACATGGCGCCCGCCCTCCACACAATCGGTACGAGCAGCCGTGGTGGACCGGGGCTGGGGAGGCCACACAAGAGGTAAGAGAGCACAGAATATAATGTGTTTTAAAAACGCAGTTTACATAAAGAAAATAGCAAACATTAAAAGAAAGTTCGGCGCCTGCATCTAAATCATGCAGGAGCGCCGCTTGTTATCCGTTAAAAAGAACAGTAGTAATCACTGCAGCCTCTCGCTGTCACAATGCCCCCAGTGAGGTACAGGAGCTGCCACCACCTGCTAAGCCCACAGCGAACCCTGTGAGAGCTGCCGCTTTATGGCGTGCACCCCCGAGCAGCTGGACCGCTAACTGCGGTCTAACCAGCCTTCAGGCTACACCCAAAATGGCGCCCGCCCTCCACACAATCGGCACGAGCAGCCGTGGTGGACCGGGGCTGGGGAGGCCACACAAGAGGTAAGAGAGCACAGAATATAATGTGTTTTAAAAACACAGTTTACATAAAGAAAATAGCAAACATTAAAAGAAAGTTCGGCGCCTGCATCTAAATCATGCAGGAGCACCGCTTGTCATCCGTTAAAAAGAACAGTAGTAATCACTGCAGCCTCTCGCTGTCACAATGCCCCCAGTGAGATACAGGAGCTGCCACCACCTGCTAAGCCCACAGCGAACCCTGTGAGAGCTGCCGCTCTATGGCGTGCACCCCCGAGCAGCTGGACCGCTAACTGCGGTCTAACCAGCCTTCAGGCTACACCCAAAATGGCGCCCGCCCTCCACACAATCGGCACGAGCAGCCGTGGTGGACCGGGGCTGGGGAGGCCACACAAGAGGTAAGAGAGCACAGAATATAATGTGTTTTAAAAACGCAGTTTACATAAAGAAAATAGCAAACATTAAAAGAAAGTTCGGCGCCTGCATCTAAATCATGCAGGAGTGCCGCTTGTCATCCGTTAAAAAGAACAGTAGTAATCACTGCAGCCTCTCGCTGTCACAATGCCCCCAGTGAGGTACAGGAGCTGCCACCACCTGCTAAGCCCACAGCGAACCCTGTGAGAGCTGCCGCTTTATGGCGTGCACCCCCGAGCAGTTGGACCGCTAACTGCGGTCTAACCAGCCTTCAGGCTACACCCAAAATGGCGCCCGCCCTCCACACAATCGGCACAAGCAGCCGTGGTGGACCGGGGCTGGGGAGGCCACACAAGAGGTAAGAGAGCACAGAATATAATGTGTTTTAAAAACGCAGTTTACATAAAGAAAATAGCAAACATTAAAAGAAAGTTTGGCGCCTGCATCTAAATCATGCAGGAGCGCCGCTTGTCATCCGTTAAAAAGAACAGTAGTAATCACTGCAGCCTCTCGCTGTCACAATGCCCCCAGTGAGGTACAGGAGCTGCCACCACCTGCTAAGCCCACAGCGAACCCTGTGAGAGCTGCCGCTTTATGGCGTGCACCCCTGAGCAGCTGGACCGCTAACTGCGGTCTAACCAGCCTTCAGGGTACACCCAAAATGGCGCCCGCCCTCCACACAATCGGCACGAGCAGCCGTGGTGGACCGGGGCTGGGGAGGCCACACTAGAGGTAAGAGAGCACAGAATATAATGTGTTTTAAAAACGCAGTTTACATAAAGAAAATAGCAAACATTAAAAGAAAGTTCGGCGCCTGCATCTAAATCATGCAGGAGCGCCGCTTGTCATCCGTTAAAAAGAACAGTAGTAATCACTGCAGCCTCTCGCTGTCACAATGCCCCCAGTGAGGTACAGGAGCTGCCACCACCTGCTAAGCCCATCCTGGACGGTGGAGGACTGCTGCTCCAGCCAGTTGCCGGAAACCCAGAGCGGCCAAATCTATAGAGATGTCAATTATCTCAGATGCTGCTCTCTCCCCTTCAAGGAGAATTTTCCTTGACTCCTGCTTGTCCTGAGGTACGGAGCAACATCAGACCACTTTTGGTGGTCATATTTTCCTAGAATTGCCAAAGAGGCAGTAGCACACACAGAAGCAACTGCCATGGTGGTGAATCTCTTCCTGATGTTATCCAGTTGGAAGCTGGCTTCCTTTCTCCCCCTTCTAAAAAAAGCCAACTTGGATGACACTGATCCCAAGGACTATCGCCCGAATTCTAGACTTCCGCTACCAGCTAAGATGGCGGAGAAAGCCATGAAAAATATTCTATCAGAGTACATTGAAAAGAATGATTCTTTTGATGATACTCAATTCGGGTTTTGTAAACGATTAGGCAAACTGTCCACTCGGGGGGCAGCGCTGCACTTGTGCTGCTTGACCTCTCGGTGGTATTTGACACCGTGAACCATCAGAAATGTTTGGAAGTTCTGAGGGGGATCGGTGTCATGGGGAAGGCTCTTACCCTATTTGAATCATTCCTGTCTGATAGAGAACAGTTTGTGGCTGTCTTTTTTTTAAATACTTTATTTGGTTTTAAGATAAAACCATAAATGTTACACAACTCCAATAATTTGTTTTTAAAAAGACATACATTTCATAACAATAGAGCATTAATAATCAAACCAATTAAATTAAAAAAGTATATGTACATCAGAGTCAATAATAAAAAGGTTGAAAGGGGAAGAGTCGGCAACCAGTAACCAGGCATACAACTTCATAGATGATAATTGATGGGATGCCAACTTAAATTTAGGGGTTTGTTAGTTCTCCATGCAATTTCTAGACCTCAACGAAGATTTTAGAAAACCTACTACAAATGGGATACATTCTGGTTTCAGCATTTGTAAATAAAAAAGAGCTGACTGGACCTGGGTAAAATTCAACTTTTTTAAAAGCGGTTTAAAAAAAATCTGCGGAACTTCATAAAAGTTACAAAAAACATAAAGTGCAGCAAATCCTGAGGAGACACTCCGTCGCAGCCACAGGATGCTCACACCTGGCCTCTTCAGCTCCCCTTAAGTACAGCAAGTAAAAAGTGAAAATAATCCATATGAAACCTGGTCAATAAAAATCGCTTGTGGGTTGACAAAGGCCACATAAGATATGGCTCGGTAGATGGAGTAGTTTTAAGCATCACAAATTTGCGGACGCTAGGTTTACACAGTTCTACCCCATCTCTACCAAGTTTTTTAAGAGAGATAAAAGTCTTCTTTACAAATTTCACGTCCGCTATGGTAATAAGATCAGGCTTTGAAAAAAAGGTCCGGTCGCCCCAGCTCTACAAAACAACCCTTTATATATTTTAACAATTAAATGCGAACCATGTGATCACGGCCCAAAACTCCTCTCAATATCTGGTGATTAAGAACTAGGTCTTTATTTAACCAGCAGTTGAGCCAAAACAACAACAGACGCATGGCCAAATTATCACAAATAAATGGTAACCCTGCTTCTTCATATACCACTACATTTGAGGATCCTCTAGGGACCCTAGGGAGCTGTTTTAAAAAAGTGTTCTCCGCCACCTGTAGACCATCTAATGCTGCGTAGCCCCATAATTTGCTCCTATAGCTAGCGATGGCAACATTTTTGGCCTGGTATATTTTCAACATTGCCGCAATAGGGAGTTACCCATCTTTGCAGCAAAGTTGAAGATAGCTGTGTTTGCCCTTATAACCTCCCCCTTTTTCTCTGAATAAGGGCCCCCCATGTCAGGTGATCATCTAGTAATACACCCAAGTATGAAAATGTTGTGGTCAAAGGCACTTTCTCACCACTCACTTTAAAGGGATACTGCTTCTTTGGACGCAACCCGACCTGCATAATATAAGATTTGGAATTATTTATAGCTAGGTCGCGATCGGCCATTAAGCTCTGAAAGGAGTTTAGCAGTGTCTGAAGACCCCTTGCCATCCTGGCAATGAGGACCGCATTGTCCGCATAAAGCAGGATGGGCAGTCCTCGTCGCCCCACTTGTGGGAAATCGGCCCCTGTTTCTACCAAGATCTTATTCAGGTCGTTGATATATAAATTTAATAGAAACGGGGCCAAAATACATTCCTGTTGTACTCCCCTTTCAATTTTAAAATCCCTAGAGGCCCGAAGATCCTGGGCGAATCTGATGTCAGCCTTAGTGTCCCTATGCAGATCCCCCAGAAAGTCAACAAGGGCATCCTCCACCCCCATGGCCTTCATGGACTGCCACAATTTCCCCCGATTGACACAGTCAGATGCGGAGGAAAGATCCATGAAGGCCATGTAGATCGTATCCTGGCGGGCGACCGTAGAATTCCCCAGGATCATATATAGGTTAAGGGATTGGGCTAAAGTAGAATGCCCTGGACGGAACCCATATTGTATGTCAGAAATGATCTTGTTCTCTTCCGCCCAGGAGGCTAATCTATTCAATAAAACCCCGCCCACAATCTTGACCACGGAATCAATAAGGGAGATCGGCCTATAACATGCTATTACGATCGCCCTTCTTGAAAACCGGTACAATTGTTGAGGTGCCCCAAGACTCCGAACAGCCGACCCTGGCTGCCGCATTAAGCACGGCCACCAGAACCGGAGCCCAAAAAGGTGGGTTTGATTTAAAAAGATCCAGCGAATACCATCCGGACCTGGAGCTTTATTACAGGACAGCCCTGAGATACCTTTCTCCACTTCTTTATGCACAAACTTTACACAGCTTCAGTTTGAATTCTGGTTAGGGCTTGTTGTTGAACTATATCACTCTTAAAGATAGAACTAAAATGAGACACCTATTCATCTTCTGATATGTTAGTGCCTATGTCTTCGGCCCCATCCTTCTCAAATAAAGGACGATTAATAATACCCCAAAACCTAGAGCTACTCCCTAATGTACTTGGCTCCAGTAATTCTCGCCACGTTGCTTCCTTTAATTCATCCTTACGAGTGGCCGGTGCCCGTTTATACTTGAGACGAAGGGCACGAATCCGAGATTGATCTCTCAGGGTAGATTTTAATGCTTCCTTTAAATCTCTAGCGGCTTTGGAGCATAGAGGATCAAACCATTTAGGATCACAGGGCGCTGTCCAATTAAGGGGGGCGCTTCACAATGCCCCTATCTTACAAACAATACCTTCAAAGGCCTTGAGGACACCCTCAGGAAGGGAACCAGGAGACACACAGGATGCTATTTCAAATGCAAATGACTTGTACCTTACCATAAAATAAATCCGGAGCTACCTGAGACCACTTTAGGCGGCTCATTTCATCCGTGGGTCTCAGTGTACCTGGCACTTTCACCCTGGCATGACTTGTCAGCAAACCACCTCCCAAACACACACAAATGGGATTATGAACACTGAATATACTATCCCGAATTGTAAACACCCGGAGATTGAACCGAGGCTCAGCTGAGACCAAAATATGATCTATTAAAGACCCGCCACTACGTCCTTTAAAGGACGGGACTGACTGTTTACTAAGGGGGGCAGAAAAGGACATAGATGGAATCAAGTCATATTCATTAAGCAAGTTGTTAAGTGCATCCCCTTGAGCACAATGCTCGAAATGAAATCCCCACATCCTAGCGCATCCCAGCTCTCTCATACAGGTGATTTTGGGGTCAGCACAAGGGTGAACATTAAAGTACCCCGCTACCATGAGTCTATGTGCAACAGAGCCGCAGGATTGCCTAATAAGGCAGCTCAACTGGGCAATCTTACACACCCCCTGTGCATTCACCGCATTGTAAAAATTAATGATACCCATGCTCTCTTTTCCTCGCCTTAAAACAATAACTTGAAGGTCAGTATAAGCAGAGGGGAGTTGCTGGATCCTACAATTTAAGGCCAATGCTGTAAATATGACCAAACCACCCCTGGCTCTGCCACAAACTGACAGGGAAGCAGGGACGAAAAAAGCTTTATATCCCTCCAAAAATAGGTTACAGTTCACCAGCCAAGTCTCCTGAAGGCAAATCACAGAGAATTGCCTGATAAACTGCACCCACAAGGTGTCCTGAAATTTCCCCGCCATCCATGCAATGTTCCATGCCAGGACATTGTAGGCGTCTAATTTGGTGAACGCCCCTTGTGGTACAACTGGAGACAGCCCATGCTGTTGGGGGCTGGGCAACCCAGATGGCACCGTGTTACAGGGGGCGACACTACAGGTTAGAGAACAGAGGGACTCTTGTTGATGGACTAAGTCTCCTTCGGGCTCTGAACTCTTGTGCCGTCAATCGCACTCGTCCAGCCTTGAAGGTGCAGCAAATCTATTTGATAACTGTAACTGTGGGGTAAGACAATGCCCAGCCGAAATGGGCATCCCCCCAAAGAATAAAGATGGCTACCCTATCTAGAGTGATAGGTCGTTTCTTTACATCCCAGGCATTGACTGTAATCATATGCCTAGCACCGAGTAAATGACCTGCTGGGCTATGTAACCTTTCTGCTCTTGGCAGTTGAAGAGATCAGTTTACTGGATGCCAAACATCACACTGACTTCATACGCACCTCCTGAGTCACGTGTTTCCGCTTCTCTTTCTATATATATAGTTGCACCCCTGAAATGATTGATGGAAGGTTTAATAGTTCCAGTGATTGTAAATAAAATTCTTTTGTGAAAAAACTGGGAGATTAATGAAATGGCCTTATTTTGGCAACACTATTTTAACATAATGACCGCCTTTTAGGTCAGTGTACCTTTCAATCAGGGTTTGTCTATAAATGTTGGTGGCAAAAATGTGGACGTTTGCAGTTAGATCATATTTTAACAACATACTATGCACATGATTAATAATATCTAATCATGATTTCAGACATAGATGGCGCCACACAATTTACAGGGGGGTTTGGTTGGCGGATATGGATAAATTAGTAATCGAGTTGACGGCCGCTATGTTTATTATGTTTATGGTTTGGGCAAGCGTATGATCTGCCAATCCACATAGAAAATTGCAAGACATAGAAATACATGGCGACTTACTCCGTTTAAAGATGGCGCAATATCTAACAAGTCCGGTTGTTGCGCTCTATCGCTTTTGCTCCACCACGGGAGCGGGAACTTCCAGTTTTCGAGAAAGCAGGTGCTCTTCAAAAGGCGTGCGTTCCATCGCCGCGGCGTTCCTGGGATGATTTAAGGTCCCGGTTCGACAAGTGTACGGTGAGGAGTTGGGGGCGGTTTGAAGAGCCCGTGTCGAGTGAGAGGGACAAACGACTTGCAGTTTTTGATATTGTGTTGGCCACTCGGTAAAGGGTTCAATTCGGGCCAGATACCCTATCTTGGCCACTGGATTCAAGATAGCCTGGCTGATGAGGATTATGAATCCGAAACCGGTCCCAGGATGCTTGTTTCCGGTCCAGGGAAGACATGGCTTGGCAGTTCGGGCTGGACTGTTCCCACAAGGCACAGGGTCAGACTGATTTGCATATAGCCATGTCTGAACTGGGGTGGCTGAGTGAACTAAAGAATGGTGATGGATTAAACCCAGATCAATTGACTGGGGGTGAGTGTTTGATTTGTTGAAACGCTCCGTCCATCATCCCCTTTTGTATCGCTTTGTTCGCCCTAAGTGTGGCAGGGTATGCTCAGACGTGAGTCCCCTGTTCACTTGGCCACTGGATTCAAGATAGCCTGGCTGATGAGGATTATGAATCCGAAACCGGTCCCAGGATGCTTGTTTCCGGTCCAGGGAAGACATGGCTTGGCAGTTCGGGCTGGACTGTTCCCACAAGGCACAGGGTCAGACTGATTTGCATATAGCCATGTCTGAACTGGGGTGGCTGAGTGAACTAAAGAATGGTGATGGATTAAACCCAGATCAATTGACTGGGGGTGAGTGTTTGATTTGTTGAAACGCTCCGTCCATCATCCCCTTTTGTATCGCTTTGTTCGCCCTAAGTGTGGCAGGGTATGCTCAGACGTGAGTCCCTTGTTCACTTGGCCACTGGATTCAAGATAGCCTGGCTGATGAGGATTATGAATCCGAAACCGGTCCCAGGATGCTTGTTTCCGGTCCAGGGAAGACATGGCTTGGCAGTTCGGGCTGGACTGTCCCCACAAGGCACAGGGTCAGACTGATTTGCATATAGCCATGTCTGAACTGGGGTGGCTGAGTGAACTAAAGAATGGTGATGGATTAAACCCAGATCAATTGACTGGGGGTGAGTGTTTGATTTGTTGAAACGCTCCGTCCATCATCCCTTTTTGTATCGCCCAGATACCCTATCCCCCATGAGTTTGTGCATAATGACGTGTGACGTTACACAATCACGGACCTCAGGTTTATCATTTGGGTGGAACCGAGGCACAGTAAGCATGGGGTCGCCATCTGAGGGACATGTATATATATGCAGTGACTGTGTATGTGTGAGTAAGTGAGGGTTGTTTTTAACATCACTGGATAAAGCTGTTGTTTGTTAGCTCATTCAATCAACATAAACATGTGACTGATCAAGGTTTGATTATTTGCAGATTGATACAACAATCTACATTAGGGCTGAGATTCCCCCTGCCAGCTGGTATGAGAGGACGTGGCTGGTTGAGGGTAATGGTGCATTTTCTACCACTTGAAAAGATATGATGAATGCGAGGAGTAAGTCTCTGGGAGTGTTTTTAATTGGGGCTTTGTTTCTCAACTCGACAGTTTCCAAAATAAAGATGTCCAACACTGGTGCGGTGACCGATTGGTGAACCCTGATGAATCTGCCATAAAATACACAAGGTAGTGAAACATGTCGGTTACAGGTAGTGGTATGCGACAGTAAGCTACCAGCCTTTTTACTTCACCAGCACACACCAGATTTAGTAATAAAGGTGTACAATTGGTGTGGCTGTTGATTTTAATCACTTTGTTTGTCACATCAAGGAGTTATTACTTCTTGTTTAGCACCTATCTCTTTGCACTATTTGTTTTTGGACATTATTTTCTTTTTGAAAAGGAATGGCAACCGATGATGAGAAAGGGGCATAAAATTGGTAACATCTGCCAAGTTCCCCGAGGGTTGTTCACCCGTGAGGTGCCTTCCTTTTCACCACACATTTTTTGTTTTGTTTGTTTATCATTTAAGTGTGGGTGGATGTACTGTCTCAGTGGGCAGACATCATTGGTTGTGTCGAGTTGAACTCTGCCCGCAATCTCCCACTTGCAGTTCACAAACAGAGTTTTGATGTGGATGGTCAGGCATTAGAGAAAATACACCTCACCACAAATATAGAGGGGGTGATGTTGGACTTAAACAGTAATTTTTTCCAACCAAGTAGATTCTCATGCCTAGTAGATGAACACTAACCAGTGTCCAGGGCACAGGGATTTTTTGTATTGAATTCAGTTGAGTGGAGGGCTATCCCATTGGTACCCGTATTCCCTCTTGGCTCCTTTTTGTATTATACACCTATTTTCCACCAATGGACTATTGCCTAGTAATGCCTGCTACTTAAGGGGTTCAATAACACTAAACTATAACCTGGTTTTCGCTGCCCTAATATTGCTCCCGCCTTAATGTGCCGTCCCCAATATCTGTTTTGTATAGATAGCAATACAATGCAATCCACAGTTTCTTTTGTCCCACGGGTCCAGTTTGCAGTACAGCGTTTACCAAGTACCAACAAAGTCATAAAGGAGGCCAGTTAGTGGTAAATGATATTACAATGTGACTTGGGAATTATCATCTGGCGTGCATCTTACCCGCTTGTATTTTGATGTTGTAATTGCAACAACCAAGTGGGTGGCCCTGCCCTGCCTCTTCCGGCTACTGACGGCCACGGACTGCGGGAGTCTTGGCCCCCTTTTCAGTGCCTCCTTGTGCTCTGCAGTGCTGTGCGCGGCCTGCGCACCACTAGGCACACTGGGAGATGTAGTTTCCCTTTTGGTAGTAATAGCAGGTGGCAGCAAACAGTGTCGGCAACCGGGCATCTCCCGTGGCCCCAGCAGCATCAACCAGCAGCAGGTAGGAAGTACAGGCTGTCACTGGGTATCAGCAAACAGTGGCAGCTACCGGGCATCTCCCGTGGTCCCAGCAGCGTCAACCAGCAGCAGGTAGGAAATACGGGCTTTAGATAACTTTAGGTTACCAAATTTTAAACTACCATGTGGGGTGTCGCAGGGATCATCCCTGAGCCCCACTCTTTTTAATGTTTATGTTGCACCATTGGCGAAACTGATTAGATCCTTGAGGTTCTCTGCTGTCTCCTATGTGGATGATACGCAGATTATCGTCTCAGTGTCAGGATCCCCTACTGACACTGTGAAACGGTTCCACTCCTGCCTCTGTCTGGTGGGGGAATGGATGGCCTCCCAATTGCTTATAATTGAACTCCAGTAAGACGGAGGTTTTACTTTTTGGGGCTCACACTAACTTTTGGTACCCAGATCTCTGGCCCCTCGAATTGGAACCACTACCTACACCAGTGACCAAGGTTAAGAATCTGGGAGTTATTTTTTACTCTAAACTTTCATTTGAACACCATGTCAATCAGGTTACCTCCCTCTCTTTTTATACTTTGAAAATCCTTCAAAAAATTCTTCCACTCATCCCAGCAGAGCTTTGTAAGCTAGTGGTCTCAACACTTGTCCTCTTGAGAGCCGATTATTGCAATGGGCTCTTTATTAACCTTCATAAGAAGTCCCTAGCTAAACTGCAGGTTGTTCAGAATGCTGCAGCCAGGCTCCTGCTGAATATCCCAAGATATAAATCAGTCTATATGGCACTGAAGGATAGACGTATAGAGTTCAAGGCTCTATGTATTGTATTTAAGACCACTCAGGATATAGGACCAGGATTTTTAAAACGGAATCTGCTACTCACTCGCCAGCACAAAACCTTCGTTCATCCACCTCTAACAACCTTGTTGTTCCCAGGGTGAAAAAATGCTCCTGGAGAGGGAGAAGTTTTTTGTTGAGTGCTACTAGGTTGTGGACCTCTCTCCCAACAAATCTGAAACATGAGAAAAATCTGTTAGCTTTCCGGAAGGCGCTAAAGACCTGGCTGTTTAGTCGTTAAGGTCTTAGTCGGATTTCAGCTTCAATGAGTAAGCGCCTTGACACCCTCGGGGGATTGTTTCACGCTCTATAAATTGCCGTTTCATTTCATTTCATTATGCAGAGCAGGTAAAGGGGAGGGTTGTCTGTGAACGGAACCTGCTGCAGATGGAAAAAAAGTATGGTAGTCCTGCAGCATAGCTGTCAAGTTCTGCACTAATGCCACGGGCATTTGAACCATAGGCTCCTGACGAGGTAACACAACTTGAGGCCTTTGCACAGTTTGATAATGTTCATAATATTCCTCCTCATCATCCTCCTCCTGGTATTTCATATGAAGTTGAGAGGGACTGCGTGCAGGACTGAACAGCCCATCATCCTCAGGTTCCTCACAAAAATGGCTAGGAGGTGAGGGAGATATGTAAGAAGTGTACTGGTAAAAGCTTCTCGTCGATGGAAACATGGACAAGATAATATAGGTGTTACTTGCAAGGAAGTAGGTCTTCTCCGTATAAGCGTCGACAAGATGACCATAGATGGTGACACAGAAATAGCTGACGCTGACATGACTGTCATCAGCGTTCGTTGTCGTCGAGGCCGTCGACAGTAGAACCATCATCGACGGTGATGTCGTCGTCAAAGCAGTGGTCATCGTCGATGGTGGAGGCGTTGACAAGGGAGGGACCGTCGACGCCGATGGTGTCATAGACGGGAGAGACATCAATGGGGGAGAAACTGTCATCGTCGGTGGTACCGTTGACGGTGCCGTTATCTCCGGCGAGGTGATTTTCATCTAAAAAGATCCAGCTTTCACCAATGGTTCAGTGATGGAGAAATGTCGACGAAGTCTGAGGCGGTTTCGTCGTCGACAGTGTCTTTTTCGATGAGGAGTATGATCTGACAGACTTAGACTGAGTCTTAGGCTTTTTGAAGGCAGTTTTCTGTGTCATTTTCATTATTTCACAAGATTTCTCCTCAGAAGAGAATGTCAGCTTCCCTTTTTTAGAGGCAGAGTGCATAGTCTCATGATGGGACTTTTTGATGTCTTACCTGATGTCTTACCAAGTCTCTCAGGGGATTCTTCAGATCTATTCCTCTTCTTAGTCAGTTGGACTGACGCCTGAGAACTGCCACTGCCTTCATCTTCACATTGGATCTTGATTTTAGCTTCTCCAACCAAATCAGTGATCTGCCTTCTCTGTCCTTTAAGGTTTGAGAAGAAAAGGTTCTACAAATTCTACAGTCCTTGACCTTATGAGCAGGGTAAAGGCAATAAATACACTCTGTGTGGGGATCTTTAAAATGTAGCCTCTATTTACCACAGAAGCCACAAGGAAAAAATAAATCTTTTTTAGAAGTATCAGACATTCTGTACTCACTAAATCCAGTAAATGTTGAAAAAATGGAGCAGAGACTCCCTGTCACATGACGTGCAGTAGAACATCTGAGGGACTTGCCTCTCTGGAGGGTTCTAAAGGGTGCTAGAGCCTGATTGGTTGTGTTTCAACTTTGGTTCTTTTTTACAAAAGGACAAGGATGGGCTACTGCAGTGACTGTACAGTCCATTATAGTCTATTGTATTAGATTTTTTTACCGTTATGTATATATTTTATTTGTACAGTAAGACTCCCACCTCAATGGTGGGGATGATTCAAGCATGTGAATCTATGAAAGATACCCTAATACTGGATAACTATATTTATTCAAAAATAGCCTTAAAATCTTTCAAAGTCAACAGTTCTGTTTGTAAATTCTTTTCTCCTACGGTCCCTTGATAACCGATGTCTGTCAAGCTTGTAGGTTCTCTTCAGAAGACTGTAGGTATTTCCTGAATCTCTGTTTAACTTGCTGGTTTCGCTGTAGAGTCTCAATGAGTAAACCAGAGACACTAATCTCTAAAAAGGGAAGAGATTTCCCTGGTGTGTACACCGCTTCCCAATAGGTGGAGCTCAAAACACTGAACTAGCGTTCAAAAGCCTCCCAACACTGGGCAGGCGAGATACTGGAAACGCAAAAAAAAAATCTTGCCTTCCTACACTGGGCAGGCATGATACAAAACACTGAAAATATATCTTCTGAGCGGGCCCTAAGAAACGCTGTTCTTCCTCAAAGTTTTCAGTTGAAGTGCGAGGCTTCAAAAGCCTTGCCCACAGTTGTAACACTAATTAAGGGTAAAAAGGAACAACTAGAATACTGACCTCACATTGCATGGCAGCCGCCATGTTGAAAGTATATAATCTTCGCTGATACAACATACGAAGTAATCTCTGCAATAATAACAAAACATGAGGACGCCGTTGAAGCAAACGAGGATAGATAGTCTGATGGTGTTTTCTCCAAGCTGATGAGCACTTAAACAGGCAAGCAATTGACTTCTTGACACAGAGTGAACACCCAGCGCTGCCTCTGGAGAGCCGAGGCTGACTGGAGGTGAGCGGCTTTGGGTCACCAATGCCTTCCTATTTAGTAGCAGCTAATTGCAACTTACACAATACATATGAAAAGGGGGGGCCCTCGGCCCCCCCGCACGCATGGCGGCGCGGCGACCGTCGCCCCCCCTTTTTCTTGTGTGGCCACTCGGCGGTGGGGGCGTGCCCTGGGGGGCGTGGCCCACCGCCGATTGGCCGGCGGCCCCCCTGACCCGGATCCTAGGTAGTGGGTCCAGGTCAGGGGGGGCGGGCTATAGGAGGGGCCGCCTGGCCCCTCGGGAATAAAGAGGTGGGGAGCGCCCAGGAGACCCCCTTGTCCCTGGACGCTCCCTCGCTGAAACGGTGTGCCCCGCGTTCGGGGCTTCTTTGTTTCTTTAATTTTCTCTTTTCTCTTGCAGTTTTATAGCGGCGGAGGACTCGGGCTGCAACCGAAGAGGCGTTTGGCTCCCGTTGGCCCTGGACGTTCCCAGCGCGAGCAGAGGCAACTTATTGAGGAAGCCAGCACGGGCGGAGTTCAGCCGAGGCACCACACCGCCTCGTGGGACGGGAGCGGCTAGGAGCTGCGCCGCATCGATTCCGGAGAAAGTCGGTATTTCGTTGTGAGGAGTTCAGCGGACGAGGAGGTATTTTGGCGGGGTGGGCGTTACATCGGGGACCTGGGGAGCGGCCCGATTGTTCGTATTACGAGACGGGGCTTTGTTTAGGATAGTGCTCAGTCCCGGATAGTACTCAGTCCCGCCTTTCAATTTCCCGCGCTAGTGGTCGGAGGACATTCTATTACATCCTACTGTTTGGGGGAAGTGAGGCAGGGTCGACCAGGGCAGCACCTGGACGGGAGACCCTTTCTAAAAGCTGGCAAAGTGGGAATGCTAAGGAAACCGACCGGAGACTTCTTAATTTATTTTAAGTGTAAAGAACAGTGATTTGGCTTGTATAACTATTCGTTCACGACTGTTTGACATTGGGTATTTCGCTTTTTGCGACTTGCATTCACAGTGATTGGGTTATTATAATTGTTTATTCATGGCTGTCTTGCATTGAGTATTTCGCTATTCTGACTTATCGTGTCGGGAGACCCCGTATGAAAGTATGCAAAGGGGCAATTGTAGGGAAAGCGATTTGAGACTTCTTAATTAATTTTAACTGTAAAAGAACAGTGATTTGGCTTGTATGACTATTTGTTCATGACTGTTTGACACTGAGTATTTCGCTATTTGCGACTTGCATTCACTATTGTCTCATAATTATTCTGGCCTGGAGGGAATGTTAATTTTCTGTTACTGATCAGAACGAATTTTAGGGGGGTACATCCCAACGCGGTAATAGGGGGGTCTCAAGACTCCAGTATATTTAAACTTGGTTTCCTGAATCTGCCCCAGCCTTTTTTCTCACACGGTGTTAACACATTTCTCTATTCCAGGCATTTATCGACAATACTGGTGCAATTCACTCACAGAGTGGACGTTAGGACGGTAAAAGCGAGGCCTGGTGTGGGGCGTCATCGCAGACCAATATCACCGGCAAGTAACAGGACTGGTCGGTAAGAGGGGTACGGGGGGCTAGCATTCATCGCTCCTGGTAGTCGCCGGGTGGGTCTACGTTAGGTTTACTCACCCCTTACATAAGCGGACAAGCCGCTAGTGTTGCGGTCGCCGTTGCATGGTGCTGAAAGCCCCCTGGTGACCCTCCATCTGAAAGGTACACATAGTTGACCGATTGTGATATTAAGAGAGTAGGCTGTGGTTGTTTGGGGTAGTATCATGCCAGGTCCGCGGGGTGGAAAAAGGGGGTCCAACATGGAGGCGATGATGCGGGCCATGATGCGTGAGATAAGTGAAATTAAGCAGCAGGTAGGGAAAGTGGACGAGTTGGAAGCACGGTTCAATGAGAGGCATGGGGATGCCCCGGGCCCATCGGGTAGGCCTATCCGCAAGAGGGTGGCACCAGTGCCAAGGGGGGATTTTATCACCCCATCTAGGAAGTCTAAGTCCAAGAGACCCAGGGATGCCACCCCAACCCCAGGGCCAGTAGAGCCGGTACCTTCCGTGCCGCCGGCGGTCGTTCCACCCCCGCATATACCTATGCCTACACCCCTTGCCCCCGTGGTGCCGGTGCCTGTAGGTCAACCAGTAGACGCTGGGCCTGCTTCCCCACCGGTGCCCACAATCCCGGGTACAGGCGTGCCACACCCGGCACCCGCCCTGCCAGCTGCGCCAGTACCACAGGGCATAACCCCAGTGGTACCTGTTGTCCCGGGGGGTAATTTAGAGTCAATGCCCCCTGAATTGTTATCCCAAATAACGGCCTTGATGCCATGGCTCCAAAAAGGGGGAGCTTTCCCGAATTCTGCAGACCATGCAGCAGAGGCGGCGAAGTTTGTGGAAAAAATCAGATCGGCAGCGGTCGCCGACAGTGTTGCATTGCCAGTATCTTCTCCCCTTGCAGGTCCAAGTGTTCCTCAGCTGGACGGATTGAAAGGGCAGCCGCCCCCGGTGCCCGCACTTGGTAAGGAAGTGGCATTGCCGCTCTTGGGGGACGGTGTTCTACCTTCCAGGGGCGAGAATTTGGCTCAGCATGTGTCATTAGCTGTGAAAGAGATGATTTGGGCGGACAAATACGTTTATATTTATTCTTTGTTGTTAGATAATAGGGAAATGGAGCAAGTAAAAACACTGAAAGAGTGGATGCTCCCAAGCGAATGGAGGGTACAGTGTGCTAGATTTAGGGTTGAGGAAACTCTTAACAACTGGATGAAAGCATGGGCTGTATTCACTGCTATTAAAGCTGAGCGTCCTCCAGACTTGCAGGCAGCATTGGCATGCTACTCGAGCAGGATTGTGGGGTGGAGTGAACAGTATTCTGGGGAGGCATGGAAAGGGTATGATGTCAATTTCAGGAAGGCATTGGAATTTAATAGAACATTGGCATGGGACACGGTAGATTCCATGGCTTGGCACAAACAGTTCTCAGACACTGCGCCTCCCCCCCAGTTCGGTTCGGTCAAGGTGTTCTCTAGACCTCAACAGCCCTTTCGGCCCCCCCAAACGAGTGAAGTACCTGGGAAGTTTAGGGCCAGTGGGCCAGAGAAAAAAGGGGTGTGCTGGGATTTTAATAGGCGCACCTGCACAAGGGCCGCGTGTAAGTTTAGACATGCATGTTCCTCCTGTGGGCACCCCTCTCATCCAGAAACTGCCTGTAGGTCCAAGCAGGGTAACACAGGTCAGAGGGGTAGGGGAAAGCCACTATAAGACAGACAGGTTAGGCCCCCCCACTCCAGTGGATGTGGCGGCAATGATTCCATGGTTGAACAGATACCCGGACCACACATCGGCCACCCTACTCCAAGAAGGTTTTTCTAGAGGCTTTAGGATCCCGGCCGCGGGATACACAGGCAGCACGCACTGTAGAAACCAATTGTCAGTCAAGCACAATCCGGCTGTGGTGGCCGCCAAAATTGACAAGGAGCTATCGTTAGGCAGGATAGCTGGCCCTTTTCCTGAAGTGCCAGTACCCAATTTTGTGTGTTCCCCATTAGGAGTTGTCCCAAAAAAAGAGAAAGGGCAATTCAGATTGATACATAACTTGTCAGCACCTAGGGGGACGTCACTGAATGATGCCATTGACGAGGGTATCTGTAGTGTTAAATACGCCTCTTTTTATCAGGCTGTTAACTTATTACAGGCCACAGGACCCGGGGCGCTGATGGCGAAATCAGACATAGAATCAGCCTTCCGCCTCCTCCCGGTCCACCCAGCCGATCAGCATCTCTTGGGCTTCACATTTGGGGATATGTTCTACATGGACAAATGCATGCCCATGGGTTGTTCGATATCTTGCGCTTACTTCGAGATGTTTAGCTCTTTTCTTGAATGGGCCATGAGACAAGTGACGGGCCATCAGCGGGTCATGCATTATCTAGATGATTTCCTCTTCCTGGGTACAGCGGGATCTCAGGAGTGTGCACTGGCATTGCAGGAATTTTGCGTGCTCATGCGGGCTTTTGGAGTCCCGCTTGCGCCCGGGAAGACGGTTGGCCCGACCACCTGCTTAGAATTCCTTGGCATTGAGATTGACTCAATGGAGGGATGTTTTAGATTACCTAGGGACAAGGTGGACAAATTCAAGACAGCGCTACAGTTATGCCTCCGGAAGGAGAAGGTCACTTTGCAGCAATTACAGGAGGTGGTAGGGCAATTGAACTTTGCACTGAGGATCATCCCCATGGCTCGCCCATTCTCTCGCTCTATTGCACAAGCAATGAAGGGGCTGAGGGAGAAGCACCACCGCATTCGGCTGTCGGTTGAAATTCGCCAGGATATGCTTATATGGATGGCATTCCTGGAGGATTTTAACGGCAGGGTAGTCTGGCCCGGCCCGCTGACAACATCAGCAGAGTTGGGCCTGTGGACGGATGCTGCCGGGAGTGTGGGCTTCGGCGCCATTCTAGGGAACAGGTGGGTCGCTCAACAGTGGCCGGGAGTATGGAGGACATGGGGTCTGACCAGCAACATTGGCTTCCTGGAACTCTTCCCAATATGGGTGGCACTGATAGTCTGGCCCGAACACCTATGTAATCAATCAGTGGTGTTTTGGTCAGACAACATGACGGTGGTGGAATGTATCAACCAGCAGGGGGCACGGTGTCCTTTCATACTTCGTCTGATCAAAGAAATTGTGTTGCAGTGCCTTAAATTGAATGTCAACTTTAAGGCCAAACATGTCCCAGGTGTTCTGAACAATGCAGCTGACTCCCTCTCTCGCTTCAAAATGCAGGTTTTCAGGGAGCATCTTCCTACAGCAGACCCCTCGCCAGCGCACTTCCCAACAGTACTTTGGCAGATTGGTGCCCCAGATTACAGGACCTCGTGGTCGCTAGCCTAGCCCCCAGGACCAAGACGGCTTACGAAGGGGCGTTTCTGTCTTATCGTTCTTTTTTGGGACAACAATGGGAAGTACTTTGGGCACAGGAGGATGGCTTTGCAGCCTATTTAGAATGGATGCATAAGGAAGGGCGCTCGGTGGCAGCGGCAAACAGACATAGGGCAGCGGTGTCATTCTTCGCTCAGGCTAGGGGCTTCCGGGATCCCACTAATACCTTTATGATACGTAAGGCTTTGAGGGGATGGCGCCGTATACAGGGCCATCATAAGGATAAGAGAAAGCCTATAGGATTAGCCCGGCTGACAGCTTTACTAGCCACGCTGGACACTGTTTGTAGCTCGGAGTGGGAGGTGTTTCTTTTTAGGGCAGCATTCTCTTTGGCATTCTATGGGGCGCTGAGAATTAGCGAACTTGTGGCAGGCTCTAAATCAGACCTACTGGGCGGCTTGCAAAGGGCTAGTGTGACGATAAGGGAGGACACCATGTGGGTAACTATTCCAAAGTCAAAGACCGACCAGGAGTCTAGGGGCCACACCATAGTTCTCCAACGGGCCCCCGCCAACCCTTGCTGCCCAGTGAGGCACGTGGAATTATTGCACGGACTGCTGGTGGGCTCAGCGGGCAGGGCATTGCTCTGTCACGCCGATGGGAGCCCCTTGACCAGATCTCAATTCAGGAAGGTATTAGAGATGGGGGTTAGGAAAGCAGGTCTTGACCCTAAAGAGTTTGGCTCTCATTCCTTTAGGATTTTAAATTTTTTAACTTTTAAAATTCTAAAAAAGCTGCTTTTTGATAGTTTTCCTCATTGAAGAGTGTTTATGTTCCAGGTTTAACATTTGATATACATTGAATTTGTATTCAAACATGACCATCTTGCTTTTACATATGTAGACATGATCAATATTTGAGTCTGTCTTCCATGTTCATGAGCATCATGATCTGTCAGTGTCCCACTGTTTCTCAAATGGTCTCTTTCTGCAGGTCAGGGGCTGGGGTTCAAAATTATACCAAAGATGGAAGTGCCCATGGAACACTGTCTCTTTTAACCCTGAACATGAGGTGTTTACCTAACGTTCTCTATGAAAAGAGAGAGCCTCCTGACTTGGGGATACAACAGCAGTTAAGCAGCCTATGCAAGGAACAGTACTACAGTACGATTACCACATTGACAGAAAATGTGCACTAATACAGAAGGAGCAAATAGTGGTCTCTTGCTGCAATAAGGGTGGGCACAAGAACATCTCAGACACACTCAAGTATGGTATAGATACATTATACTAGTAATAAAAACATCACGCAACATATGCGTACCATTAGTGAATGCACACAAGGCCCATTATGGCAGATGTAGGCTAGAGTTTAACCCTGGCCATTCGTTGGTTATTTATAGCTGGGTGTTTTTGTTCAGTGCTAATTAAGGGGCCCATTATGATCGCGGACGGACTTGAGTCCGTCCGCGACCATAGAGGAGGAGGGAACCTCCGCATGGCCTGCGGAGTTCCCTCCTGTCCAATTAGGATGTGACTGCCACCCTGGCGGTCACATCCTCTATTTTTACCATTGCGGCGGGTGCGGCTTCAAGCTGCACCCGCCACAATGGTAAAAATGCATACATTGCATTTGTATGCAGAAAGTGACAGGCACCGTGTGGTGCCTGCCGATTTCTGCATACAAATGCAGGGGGGTACCATAGGTACCCCCCATGTGCACCCCCCACCCCCCCCCCCTTCACCCAGGGGGCCCACAACGGGCCCCCGCAGTGAAGTTCCACATGCTTTTCCACGGCGGAAAACCCACCGCGCAAAATCATTTTTTTAAACCCATCCTAATATGGCTGGCGGTGTCTGAGAGACACCGCCACCATATTAGAGCTTTTCCGCCGCGGTTGTAAGCCAACCGCGGCGGAAAATCTGCGGACGGAAACCAGGACCCACCAGCCATCCTAATGTGGCGAAGGGTCTTTGGTGAGTCCACTGCGGTTTTTCCGCATCCTCCGGGCCGGCGGTGGCTTCCGCCGGCCCGGAGGATGCGGAAAAACCGCAATCGTAATAGGCCCCAAAATTCGTCTGAGTTCAGTCTTTGAGTGTGTGACATATTTTGCTGATTGAGTGTGTATAACAAATTCTTAACACTGAGTCCTCCCTTCTCCACCAACGAAATCGGTACCTTTCTGTTTTGCTTTGAGCTGATTGGCCTTTTTCAACCAAGGTTATAGGCTGGCCAATCAATCAATCAATCAATCATTAAGGCCTTTCCCTGACACCCTTCCTATTTTTTCCAGATTTATGTAGCACGAACTCGATCTTAAGGTATTGGAGCGCTTTACATGAGCACCAGTTACGTTACACAAGGACACATTCATTTTTTGTTCAGCACGGGGAGAGTAAGTGATTTGCCCAGAATCACAGGACCTGGGGCCTCATTTACGAGGCTGTGCATCACTTTTACGCTGCCGGTGCGTCACTTTTTGTGACGCACCAGTGGCGTAAAAAATGCGCCTTGTTGCGCCATATTTACAAAGTGACGCATCTAGGTAGATGCGTCACTTTGTAAACCCCTGCGCCTCATTATACCTGCGCCAGGTATAATGTATGCAAGGGGGGCGTTTTGACGCAAGTGTCATGGAAGTGACGCAGTGAAATCTATAAGATTTCACTGCGCCATTTCTTTGCCGCTAAAGCGTCAAAATCTTACGCCTGCTTCATGGCAGGCGTAAGACTGACGCAGGCACTAACAACATGGGACTTGCCCATGTGAAAGTACACATTGATGTAGTTGCGTCACTTTTGTGACACACTCCAGCAATGCGTCATTTTTGCGCCTACAGATAAGTCAGAAATACTGACGTATCTGTAACTCCTTGCGACATGATGCGTCAGATTATAAATATGCCGCATCAATCATGACGCAAGGAGTGCGCACTGAGAAGTGACGCATCTCTGCTTTCACGTAGCGATGCGTCATTTCTCATAAATGAGGCCCACAGAGTCGACCCCAAGGCTCGAACTCCAAAATCGACAGTCTAGCCGCAAAACACATCCTCTCCCCCATTCCCGATATTCTCCACAGGGGCAAAATTTATTGGATCTTTGCATGTTGTACTGGTGGCTAGATTACAGGTTAGGGTGACTCCCTTCGATCTAGCCGGGGAAGGCCAGAGAGAGGCCCTTGGAAGGGGAGAGGGTTGCCTTCTCCACTGCCTGGCCTCTGCAGCGCTGCAGTTGAAAAAGGAGGAGCAGGGGTTATAAATATATAAATATTTACTGAGATGCTCCGGCTTCTAGGACAGGAAGGCCAACCCAAGGCGGTAGAGAGAGGGAGAGGATGTAGGCTTAAGGTTAGAGCGGTCGACGGCGAAGCTGGGTAACCGAGTTTGAGTCTCGGCAACGACGCTCAACATCCTGTGATCCAGGGCAAATCACTCAATCTGAAAGAAAGGGAGGTAGAGAGGGTCTAAAGGGGTTAGTTTACCGACACTGACATCTCAAAAACCCCAACTCAAATGTAATAGAAAAAAGAAGAGATGTCTGGTCAAATATGTATGCTGTACTGGAAACTAAAGATCAGGTGAGAGTGTATAGCAACCAAGTGAAATAGCACAGGGCTGAGAAACTCCCATCAGCCCACCCTTATGGCGGAATATCATCATGTGGGATACAGATAGTAAATCCAAACTTCGCCCAATCCATCAATCGATGGTGCAGAGATGGATTTCTGAGGTGGAACTCTAGCCACAGTGTTATTCAAATGATGCTGATGACGTGCAGTGCTGTGAAGATGTGAGTGAAATGTAAAATTGGCTACTAGGGCAAAAAATAAAGTTTAATAGGAATTGTCCTAGTGTCAAAATTAAAATAACGCCAAATAGTTTGAAAATATGACTATGTTGTGGCGCTGTGCAGTGAGGTCAACATGTTTCAGCCGAATGGAACAAACTGTCCGGCTTTCTTCAGGACCCAGATTAAATAGCTACTGCTGAGAGTACAAGTGAGGCAAATGTGAGAATATTATTACTGTGCAACATTAGTTCAATTTCTCCTACCAGGAACTTGGATCCCCAATGTAGACTGGTGGGATTGAATTAGTTGTCCTTTCCTATGAGAACAAAGGAAAACAGTGCACAAAGTATAAAATAAGGTTGTATACAAAAATCCCAAACTGACATAAAGAAACAGTACAGACAATACATACATAGCGAAGAGAGATGTCTCTTCGTTAATCAGAAGGCCTTAGTCCTTCTGAATGTCAAATCTTAATCCAATGATAGTTTTGTTTGATGTTGTACTCATCCAGCATTGTGTGGGAAATAACCTCACCTCGCCCGGCAACCGCTCGGGAAAAAGAGGCCCCGCTCTGTTTATATAGAAATGAAAAAAATAAGGGCACAATCAATATCTTATTTGCTGTGTCCAGCCAAATTGCTCTATCATTTCTATGTATTATCAAAAAGGGGAAACCCAGTTATTGCAAGATGACACTCCCTCTATGAACCAATAGGCAGAACCTTCGCTAATGGCATGAGATGCTCTACTTCTGAAACAATCAATAATTCACTTATGAAAAAAGCCATCTAAGTGAAGCAGAGATGGGGATAAGTTATAGATGATAAATATCCCAGGTCTCTATGTTCGTAAGCTTGGTGCTCTCTTAAAGGAGAATAGGGGAAATGGTACATCGGTGTCTGCTACATTCAGAATACCCCAATGTTCAAGTTCAAAAGACCTTTATTCGAATTTCATAAAATTCATAAAAGTACCGCAGTTAAAAACAACAAATCATCACAGTAAACATCCATACAAAGAAATTTAAAAATTTTAGAAATACAATGCTTTACAATTTCTAACAGTTCAGCTCCAATAAGATTAATTTATAATTTCAGGGATTTTCCATCGTTTTACGCACTCTTACAGTCAATCTTAAAAAAGTACTGGTGCGAAAAGTCAATTCATCAGAGTCCAAGGAAACCAACATTCTATACGACTCAGTAAGTGTGAGTGGTCTATGTTTCTTGAAATAAGGGGTTAAAAGCCATTTAATATACCTGAGGTAGAATTTGCAAAAGAATAAAAAGTGCAAATCATCCTGTGGGCTGACACCATCACAGGGGCATGGATTAAAATCCGTACTATGTCGGTACCCCAAGGGAAAAGACAACAAAAATGTTACAGTGCCCGCCCTTAAACGAAACAGAAGTGATCTCTCCCAACAAGTCAATGGTAGGGAGAGATAGAGCGGGAGGAGTTGTCTACACAGTTCATTTCCTAAATATTTAGCGACAGTTGATTTCTGCGATTCTCTTCTTAACCGCTCAGTATTATAAAGTGCATACAGTGCGTTTCTAACCTCAACTTTGTCCTTGGGTTCAATAAGCGTAGGGTCGCTGAATAGATTACCTCTGTCCACAGCACTCAGTGTTTTGAGGACTTCTGAGAGCCAAGGGATCGCCATTCCGTGGTCACAATTTAAACAATCTTTCATGATGTTTTGGGTAAGTACGGCTGCACTATTCCTCCAGACTTTAATCCAGAAGAGTGCCGGTCTGGCTCTAATGAAATCACTTATATATGAAAGATTTAGTTCACTATGGCAGATATAATCAGAGGATGAGATCGGGGCTCACAGTAATTTTTCTGCAAAACCCCAATGTCTCCGTACTGCTTACTGCTTTTTGAATTTTATTGGAGAGTACACTAAATGTACTAACAAATGTGATTAAACCCAGATCAGTGAGGGGGTGTGTAAGTGTTTGATTTGCTCAAACGCTCCGTCCATCATCCCCTTTTGTTTCGCTACATTCAGAATACCCCAATGTCTCCGTACTGCTTTTTGGATTTTATTGGAGAGTACACTAAATGTACTAACAAATGTGAGTCTATCCATCGGAGGTTTCTCAGGCCGCCTGTCCAGAAGGGCCTCCCGGTTGTTATTGGATGCGCATGAGAACCTTCTCGTTGGTCAGTTCCTTCGGCTAAGAAGAAACTGTTCTTCTAGAGGGCTGTTTGACAAACACGCGGCTAACCTTTCTCGACAGCTACAGGAACGACAATATCCTAAATATCTTGTCAAGAAAGCGTGGAAACGCGCATCCATTAACAACCGGGAGGCACTTCTGGACAGGCGGCCTGAGAAACCTCCGATGGATAGACTCACATTTGTTAGTACATTTAGTGTACTCTCCAATAAAATCCAAAAAGCAGTACGGAGACATTGGGGTATTCTGAATGTAGCGAAACAAAAGGGGATGATGGACAGAGCGTTTGAGCAAATCAAACACTTACACACCCCCTCACTGATCTGGGTTTAATCCATCACCATTCTTTAGCCCACTCAGCCACCCCATTTCAGACATGGCTATATGCAAATCAGTCTGACCCTGTGCCTCATGGGAACAGTCCAGCCCGAACTGTCCATCAACTGTGTTTTTTGCAATTTTCACCCCGAGCGGACTGGGTATGCTCAGACGTGAGTCCCAGGCTCTCCACACCACTGGAGTCAAGCTATCCAGGCTGATGAAGGCTGATAGCCAGAAACCGGTCCTTGGATGCTTGATTCCGGTCTGGGAAAGACATGGCTTGGTAGTTCGGACTGGACTGTTCCCATGAGGCAGAGGGTCAGAGCTGATTTGCATATAGCCAGTGTCTAACCCAGGGTAGTGTGGAGTGCAAACAAACGATGGATTTAGGCCCAGAACCCTGTACTGGGGTGAATGTATGACATTGTTCTACATTCTGTCCATCAACTGTGTTTTTTGCAATTTTCACCCCAAGTGGACTGGGTATGCTCAGACGTGAGTCCCAGGCTCTCCACACCACTGGAGTCAAGCTATCCAGGCTGATGAAGGCTGATAGCCAGAAACCGGTCCTTGGATGCTTGATTCCGGTCTGGGAAAGATATGGCTTGGTAGTTCGGACTAGACTGTTCCCATGAGGCACAGGGTCAGAGCTGATTTGCATATAGCCAGTGTCTAACCCAGGGTGGTGTGGAGTGCAAACAAACGATGGATTTAGGCCCAGATCCCTGTACTGGGGTGAATGTATGACATTGTTCTACATTCTGTCCATCAACTGTGTTTTTTGCAATTTTGACCCCGAGTGGACTGGGTATGCTCAGACGTGAGTCCCAGGCTCTCCACACCACTGGAGTCAAGCTATCCAGGCTGATGAAGGCTGATAGCCAGATACCGGTCCTTGGATGCTTGATTCCGGTCTGGGAAAGACATGGCTTGGTAGTTCGGACTGGACTGTTCCCATGAGGCGGCACAGGGTCAGAGCTGATTTGCATATAGCCAGTGTCTAACCCAGGGTGGTGTGGAGTGCAAAAAAACGATGGATTTAGGGTCAGATCCCTGTACTGGGGTGAATGTATGACATTGTTCTACATTCTGTCCATCAACTGTGTTTTTTGCAATTTTCACCCCGAGTGGACTGGGTATGCTCAGACGTGAGTCCCAGGCTCTCCACACCACTGGAGTCAAGCTATCCAGGCTGATGAAGGCTGATAGCCAGAAACCGGTCCTTGGATGCTTGATTCCGGTCTGGGAAAGACATGGCTTGGTAGTTCGGACTGGACTGTTCCCATGAGGCACAGGGTCAGAGCTGATTTGCATATAGCCAGTGTCTAACCCAGGGTGGTGTGGAGTGCAAAAAAACGATGGATTTAGGCCCAGATCCCTGTACTGGGGTGAATGTATGACATTGTTCTACATTCTGTCCATCAACTGTGTTTTTAGGTCTCGCCTGTCGATGCGCATGCGCATCGAGCTTGCGAGACTATTGCGGCTTAACCACTCTTTAACTAACAAGCAAGGAATCGTGGCGATTCCTTGCAGTGCCCGTGACTTTTAAGCTCAATGCGCATGTGCATTGAGCTTAAAAGCGCGTGCACATCAGTTCCCTCAGCCGCAATCGCCGTCTGTTCCCTCAGCCGCATTCCTCCGACACCTTTTGAAGTGAAGCTTAGCTTCACTTCAAAGGCCCCGGCTTCTTCACACCCACATGCCGCTCTCCCCGCTCCGCCCCCTCCCCTGCCCGCCGTGTCGCATTTCTCCTCCGCCGGCCGTACTTTCACTTTGACGGCCGCAGGCCGTCTCTCGTGTTTCTCCAACTTTCAGCGTGCGTGCTTGTCTTTCTCTTTACCCATCTCCCTCTTGTTTACCTCATTTTTAGTACTCTTGTTCTCTTCTGTTGCATGTTTACCTTTTTTTTTTAATTTGTCATTCTCTGCCCATTTCTCCTTCTGTCTGTTTTCACTGCTAACCCGTCGGATGGACACTTTGACGGCCGCAGGCCGTCTCTCGTGTTTCTCCAACTTTCAGCGTGCGTGCTTGTCTTTCTCTTTACCCATCTCCCTCTTGTTTACCTCATTTTTAGTACTCTTGTTCTCTTCTGTTGCATGTTTACCTTTTTTTTTAAATTTGTCATTCTCTGCCCATTTCTCCTTCTGTCTGTTTTCACTGCTAACCCGTCGGATGGACCTGAGACTGACTTTACGGCATGCACCCCCCCCCCCAGGGAGCCCAGGAGGAGGGGTCTGCCGCTCACGCCAGGAGTCAGCCTTTCTCTGCTGTACTCAGCCACCGCCTCTACAGCATCACAGAGAAGGAGCTACTCCCTTCCACTCCCCAAGCTGACTTACCTGCTCCTCTGATTTCCGCAAAACTGCGTCAGACCGCTGCTTTTCCTGCATCTCTGTGTAAGAGCTTCCGAGGGAGGAATTCCTTCCCCGGGTTGCATCTGTCCTTTCTGCGGCTCTCCTAATGCAGCCGAAAAGAATGTGGCAAAAGTTCTCGGTTTTGACGTAGGCTTGTTTTCATGGTGCCTGAAAAAAACACGAGCTTGCAGCCGTGCAGATGGGCAGGCCCCGGAGGAAATAGAAAATTCTCAGCATTATTTAATGTACCTGTGTGTGTGTGTGTGTGTGTGTGTGTGTGTGTGCGTGTGTGCGTGCGTGTTTGTGTGTTTTCATGCAAGTCCATATTAAAATATAGACGAGGGTGCATCTCTGGGCCACCCTCACTCTCACTCACCCTCACTCACCCTCAACCCCTCAGCCTCACCCTCACCCTCACTCACCCTCAACCCCTCACCCTCACCCTCACTCACCCTCAACCCCTCACACTCACTCACCCTCACTCACCCTCAACCCCTCACCCTCACTCACCCTCACTCACCCTCACTCACCCTCACTCACCCTCACTCACCCTCACTCACCCTCACCCTCACTCACCCTCACCCACACTCACCCTCACCCTCACTCACCCTCAACGCCTCACCCTCACTCACCCTCAACCCCTCACCCTCACTCACCCTCAACCCCTCACCCTCACCCACCCTCAACCCTTCACCCTCAACCCCTCACTCACCCTCACTCTCACTCACCCTCACTCACCCTCAACCCCTCAGCCTCACCCTCACCCTCACTCACCCTCAACCCCTCACCCTCACTCACCCTCACCCTCACTCACCCTCAACCCCTCACACTCACTCACCGTCACCCTCACTCACCCTCAACCCCTCACCCTCACTCACCCTCAACACCTCACCCTCACTCACCCTCACCCACACTCACCCTCAACCCCTCACCCTCACTCACCCTCAACCCCTCACCCTCACCCACCCTCAACCCTTCACCCTCAACCCCTCACTCACCCTCACTCTCACTCACCCTCACTCACCCTCAACCCCTCAGCCTCACCCTCACTCTCACCCTCACTCACCCTCAACCCCTCACCCTCACTCACCCTCACCCTCACTCACCCTCAACCCCTCACACTCACTCACCCTCACCCTCACTCACCCTCAACCCCTCACCCTCACTCACCCTCAACACCTCACCCTCACTCACCCTCAACACCTCACCCTCAACCCCTCACCCTCACTCACCCTCACTCACCCTCAACCCCTCACCCTCAACCCCTCACCCTCACTCACCCTCACAACACATATTGTGTTACAATAGGTGTCACATTTGCGAAAGATAAAACTATCTAGAGATGTAGCATAACAACCAGAGCTGCCATATAAGTCACGTAAATACAAAACATGTTGCATTCCAAATGCTATAGGTGTCACTCATCCATTTGCAAAACGAAAAATGTCAAACTCTTCTATTGCGAGACCTATTGCATTTTCAATGCTTGTTTGCAATTTTCACCCGAGTGGACTGGGTATGCTCAGACGTGAGTCCCAGGCTCTCCACACCACTGGAGTCAAGCTATCCAGGCTGATGAAGGCTGATAGCCAGAAACCGATCCTTGGATGCTTGATTCCGGTCTGGGAAAGACATGGCTTGGTAGTTCGGACTGGACTGTTCCCATGAGGCACAGGGTCAGAGCTGATTTGCATATAGTCAGTGTCTAACCCAGGGTGGTGTGGAGTGCAAAAAAACGATGGATTTAGGCCCAGATCCCTGTACTGGGGTGAATGTATGACATTGTTCTACATTCTGTCCATCAACTGTGTTTTTTGCAATGTTCACCCCGAGTGGACTGGGTATGCTCAGACGTGAGTCCCAGGCTCTCCACACCACTGGAGTCAAGCTATCCAGGCTGATGAAGGCTGATAGTCAGAAACCGGTCCTTGGATGCTTGATTCCGGTCTGGGAAAGACATGGCTTGGTAGTTCGGACTGGACTGTTCCCATGAGGCACAGGGTCAGAGCTGATTTGCATATAGCCAGTGTCTAACCCAGGGTGGTGTGGAGTGCAAAAAAACGATGGATTTAGGCCCAGATCCCTGTACTGGGGTGAATGTATGACATTGTTCTACATTCTGTCCATCAACTGTGTTTTTTGCAATTTTCACCCCGAGTGGACTGGGTATGCTCAGATGTGAGTCCCAGGCTCTCCACACCACTGGAGTCAAGCTATCCAGGCTGATGAAGGCTGATAGCCAGAAACCGGTCCTTGGATGCTTGATTCCGGTCTGGGAAAGACATGGCTTGGTAGTTCGGACTGGACTGTTCCCATGAGGCACAGGGTCAGAGCTGATTTGCATATAGCCAGTGTCTAACCCAGGGTGGTGTGGAGTGCAAAAAAACGATGGATTTAGGCCCAGATCCCTGTACTGGGGTGAATGTATGACATTGTTCTACATTCTGTCCATCAACTGTGTTTTTTTTGCAATTTTCACCCCGAGTGGACTGGGTATGCTCAGACGTGAGTCCCAGGCTCTCCACACCACTGGAGTCAAGCTATCCAGGCTGATGAAGGCTGATAGCCAGAAACCGGTCCTTGGATGCTTGATTCCGGTCTGGGAAAGACATGGCTTGGTAGTTCGGACTGGACTGTTCCCATGAGGCACAGGGTCAGAGCTGATTTGCATATAGCCAGTGTCTAACCCAGGGTGGTGTGGAGTGCAAAAAAACGATGGATTTAGGCCCAGATCCCTGTACTGGGGTGAATGTATGACATTGTTCTACATTCTGTCCATCAACTGTGTTTTTAGGTCTCGCCTGTCGATGCGCATGCGCATCGAGCTTGCGAGACTATTGCGGCTTAACCACTCTTTAACTAACAAGCAAGGAATCGTGGCGATTCCTTGCAGTGCCCGTGACTTTTAAGCTCAATGCGCATGTGCATTGAGCTTAAAAGCGCGTGCACATCAGTTCCCTCAGCCGCAATCGCCGTCTGTTCCCTCAGCCGCATTCCTCCGACACCTTTTGAAGTGAAGCTTAGCTTCACTTCAAAGGCCCCGGCTTCTTCACACCCACATGCCGCTCTCCCCGCTCCGCCCCCTCCCCTGCCCGCCGTGTCGCATTTCTCCTCCGCCGGCCGTACTTTCACTTTGACGGCCGCAGGCCGTCTCTCGTGTTTCTCCAACTTTCAGCGTGCGTGCTTGTCTTTCTCTTTACCCATCTCCCTCTTGTTTACCTCATTTTTAGTACTCTTGTTCTCTTCTGTTGCATGTTTACCTTTTTTTTTTAATTTGTCATTCTCTGCCCATTTCTCCTTCTGTCTGTTTTCACTGCTAACCCGTCGGATGGACACTTTGACGGCCGCAGGCCGTCTCTCGTGTTTCTCCAACTTTCAGCGTGCGTGCTTGTCTTTCTCTTTACCCATCTCCCTCTTGTTTACCTCATTTTTAGTACTCTTGTTCTCTTCTGTTGCATGTTTACCTTTTTTTTTAAATTTGTCATTCTCTGCCCATTTCTCCTTCTGTCTGTTTTCACTGCTAACCCGTCGGATGGACCTGAGACTGACTTTACGGCATGCACCCCCCCCCCCCAGGGAGCCCAGGAGGAGGGGTCTGCCGCTCACGCCAGGAGTCAGCCTTTCTCTGCTGTACTCAGCCACCGCCTCTACAGCATCACAGAGAAGGAGCTACTCCCTTCCACTCCCCAAGCTGACTTACCTGCTCCTCTGATTTCCGCAAAACTGCGTCAGACCGCTGCTTTTCCTGCATCTCTGTGTAAGAGCTTCCGAGGGAGGAATTCCTTCCCCGGGTTGCATCTGTCCTTTCTGCGGCTCTCCTAATGCAGCCGAAAAGAATGTGGCAAAAGTTCTCGGTTTTGACGTAGGCTTGTTTTCATGGTGCCTGAAAAAAACACGAGCTTGCAGCCGTGCAGATGGGCAGGCCCCGGAGGAAATAGAAAATTCTCAGCATTATTTAATGTACCTGTGTGTGTGTGTGTGTGCGTGTGTGTGTGTGTGCGTGTGTGCGTGCGTGTTTGTGTGTTTTCATGCAAGTCCATATTAAAATATAGACGAGGGTGCATCTCTGGGCCACCCTCACTCTCACTCACCCTCACTCACCCTCAACCCCTCAGCCTCACCCTCACCCTCACTCACCCTCAACCCCTCACCCTCACCCTCACTCACCCTCAACCCCTCACACTCACTCACCCTCAACCCCTCACCCTCACTCACCCTCACTCACCCTCACTCACCCTCACTCACCCTCACTCACCCTCACTCACCCTCACCCTCACTCACCCTCACCCACACTCACCCTCACCCTCACTCACCCTCAACGCCTCACCCTCACTCACCCTCAACCCCTCACCCTCACTCACCCTCAACCCCTCACCCTCACCCACCCTCAACCCTTCACCCTCAACCCCTCACTCACCCTCACTCTCACTCACCCTCACTCACCCTCAACCCCTCAGCCTCACCCTCACTCACCCTCAACCCCTCACCCTCACTCACCCTCACCCTCACTCACCCTCAACCCCTCACACTCACTCACCGTCACCCTCACTCACCCTCAACCCCTCACCCTCACTCACCCTCAACACCTCACCCTCACTCACCCTCACCCACACTCACCCTCAACCCCTCACCCTCACTCACCCTCAACCCCTCACCCTCACCCACCCTCAACCCTTCACCCTCAACCCCTCACTCACCCTCACTCTCACTCACCCTCACTCACCCTCAACCCCTCAGCCTCACCCTCACTCTCACCCTCACTCACCCTCAACCCCTCACCCTCACTCACCCTCACCCTCACTCACCCTCAACCCCTCACACTCACTCACCCTCACCCTCACTCACCCTCAACCCCTCACCCTCACTCACCCTCAACACCTCACCCTCACTCACCCTCAACACCTCACCCTCAACCCCTCACCCTCACTCACCCTCACTCACCCTCAACCCCTCACCCTCAACCCCTCACCCTCACTCACCCTCACAACACATATTGTGTTACAATAGGTGTCACATTTGCGAAAGATAAAACTATCTAGAGATGTAGCATAACGACCAGAGCTGCCATATAAGTCACGTAAATACAAAACATGTTGCATTCCAAATGCTATAGGTGTCACTCATCCATTTGCAAAACGAAAAATGTCAAACTCTTCTATTGCGAGACCTATTGCATTTTCAATGCTTGTTTGCAATTTTCACCCGAGTGGACTGGGTATGCTCAGACGTGAGTCCCAGGCTCTCCACACCACTGGAGTCAAGCTATCCAGGCTGATGAAGGCTGATAGCCAGAAACCGATCCTTGGATGCTTGATTCCGGTCTGGGAAAGACATGGCTTGGTAGTTCGGACTGGACTGTTCCCATGAGGCACAGGGTCAGAGCTGATTTGCATATAGTCAGTGTCTAACCCAGGGTGGTGTGGAGTGCAAAAAAACGATGGATTTAGGCCCAGATCCCTGTACTGGGGTGAATGTATGACATTGTTCTACATTCTGTCCATCAACTGTGTTTTTTGCAATGTTCACCCCGAGTGGACTGGGTATGCTCAGACGTGAGTCCCAGGCTCTCCACACCACTGGAGTCAAGCTATCCAGGCTGATGAAGGCTGATAGTCAGAAACCGGTCCTTGGATGCTTGATTCCGGTCTGGGAAAGACATGGCTTGGTAGTTCGGACTGGACTGTTCCCATGAGGCACAGGGTCAGAGCTGATTTGCATATAGCCAGTGTCTAACCCAGGGTGGTGTGGAGTGCAAAAAAACGATGGATTTAGGCCCAGATCCCTGTACTGGGGTGAATGTATGACATTGTTCTACATTCTGTCCATCAACTGTGTTTTTTGCAATTTTCACCCCGAGTGGACTGGGTATGCTCAGATGTGAGTCCCAGGCTCTCCACACCACTGGAGTCAAGCTATCCAGGCTGATGAAGGCTGATAGCCAGAAACCGGTCCTTGGATGCTTGATTCCGGTCTGGGAAAGACATGGCTTGGTAGTTCGGACTGGACTGTTCCCATGAGGCACAGGGTCAGAGCTGATTTGCATATAGCCAGTGTCTAACCCAGGGTGGTGTGGAGTGCAAAAAAACGATGGATTTAGGCCCAGATCCCTGTACTGGGGTGAATGTATGACATTGTTCTACATTCTGTCCATCAACTGTGTTTTTTTTGCAATTTTCACCCCGAGTGGACTGGGTATGCTCAGACGTGAGTCCCAGGCTCTCCACACCACTGGAGTCAAGCTATCCAGGCTGATGAAGGCTGATAGCCAGAAACCGGTCCTTGGATGCTTGATTCCGGTCTGGGAAAGACATGGCTTGGTAGTTCGGACTGGACTGTTCCCATGAGGCACAGGGTCAGAGCTGATTTGCATATAGCCAGTGTCTAACCCAGGGTGGTGTGGAGTGCAAAAAAACGATGGATTTAGGCCCAGATCCCTGTACTGGGGTGAATGTATGACATTGTTCTACATTCTGTCCATCAACTGTGTTTTTTTAAGTATTCTGAATGTAGCAGACACCAATGTACCATTTCCCCTATTCTCCTTTAAGAGAGCACCAAGCTTACGTGATAGCCTGGTCCATACAAGACCAAGAGCACACATCATGGACAGTACCACCACACTTTGGAATCTGCCACCGGTCCAGGGCCACTATCCTTGTGGCTCTTGTAGTGTCTGCCCACAAACGTACAAAACAGACAGAGTGGATTTAGGAATAGGAAAACCTTGGCTCCTTAAGAATCATACAAATTGCAACTCGGAGAGAGTCATTTACATGATAACCTGCCCCTGTTCACTCAGGTACATTGGACACACTACCCGAAAAATTAAATTGAGGATTGGTGAACACAAAAGCACTATCCGTTGCCAAAAGCAGTCTACATGGCTGACCAATCATTTTTTGTCCTTAAACACACAGCAGAAGATATGAGGTGGGTGATCCTTGAACACCCTTTTATCCCATCCCATATCAGTGATGTGCCTAGATTCCTATTTGTTAAGGAGCAGAAATGGATATTTAAGCTGAGGAGTGACAGTAAGGGCCTGAATGATGACATACCTTGGATATCATTATAGCCATATTCCACCTTTAGTTTTGCCTCAATATTACACTACATACACTTGATATGATGGCATCGGTCAGCCCCTTCTAAACATTAGCATATCTAAATCTTACTGTCACAAGAGCAACAAATAAGTCACGCCTAGATATCAGATCTGTCTATTATCTTTAATCACAGGTCCTTCAGTAGACTTTCCTACAGGATCTTCAATACATGAAACCACTTGCACCACCCGGTGATGCATATCTCCCTCTAATTTGGAATAGATGCCAGGACCGGTGCTGCATTCTGGTCACGTTGTAGCACACGAAGCAATGAGGTGCCAATTCATAACCTTCATAACCTTGCTGTGCCTTGCAGTTTTCCGGCAATTAAATAAACCCAAAAAGTGTCTCTTTTTCATATGGAGTGTCTTTATTACAACACACTCGATTCACTAGTAAATAAAGGGCACTTCTATATATATTTTTTCATGCAGCGTTAAGCTTGCATTTTCCCGACAGGTAAAAAACCCAAATAGTGTCTCTTTTTCATATGAGGTATTACAACACGATCGATTCACTAAAAAATAAAGGGCACTTATATTTTTATATGCAGCGTTAAGCGTCTTTCAACATCTATCTATTTCATGCGCATCGGCGTGAGGTGTGTGCATATCCTCCTCAGCCTTTGCGCATGCGCCGTTGAATAGTGCCAGACAACCATACTGGCGCTGTACTATTGCGCATGCGCCATCACGTTTTGAGAAAGCGATGCGCCGGCGGACCAGCGGCCTGTTTTTTACGTGACCGCAGTTGGAATTTGGAGGCCGTCACCTGCCAATAATTTATTGCCAAATTGGGGTTATTTTCCAATTAAGCACGCTATAAAGAGCGTGCTGACGCCCTCTCCGGTACCTCCACTTCCTCTCGGACGCCGGAGAGGGGTACCGACGGTTAGGTAGGTCTTTGATGTTCCCTCTAGGAGTTGGATCGACATCAAGAGAGCGTTAGGCTTCCTAACCCCCTGGTCAATTTTTCCTTTTATCTTACGAACATAGAGACCTGGGATATTTATCATCTATAACTTATCCCCATCTCTGCTTCACTTAGATGGCTTTTTTCATAAGTGAATTATTGATTGTTTCAGAAGTAGAGCATCTCATGCCATAAGCGAAGGTTCTGCCTATTGGTTCATAGAGGGAGTGTCCTCTTGCAATAACTGGGTTTCCCCTTTTTTATAATACATAGAAATGATAGAGCAATTTGGCTGGACACAGCAAATAAGATATTGATTGTGCCCTTATTTTTTTCATTTCTATATAAACAGAGCGGGCCTCGTTTTCCCGAGCGGTTGCCGGGCGAGGTGAGGTTATTTCCCACACAATGCTGGGTGAGTACAAAATCAAACAAAACTATCATTGGATTAAGATTTGACATTCAGAAGGACTAAGGCCTTCTGATTAACGAAGAGACATCTCTCTTCGCTATGTATGTATTGTCTGTACTGTTTTTTTATGTCAGTTTGGGATTTTTGTATACAACCTTATTTTATACTTTGTGCACTGTTTTTCTTTGTTCTCATAGGAAAGGACAACTAATTCAATCCCACCAGTCTACATTGGGGATCCAAGTTCCTGGTAGGAGAAATTGAACTAATGTTGCACAGTAATAATATTCTCACATTTGCCTCACTTGTACTCTCAGCAGTAGCTATTTAATCTGGGTCCTGAAGAAAGCCGGACAGTTTGTTCCATTCGGCTGAAACATGTAGACCTCACTGCACAGCGCCACAACATAGTCATATTTTCTAACTATTTGGCGTTATTTTAATTTTGACACTAGGACAATTCCTATTAAACTTTATTTTTTGCCCTAGTAGCCAATTTTACATTTCACTCACATCTTCACACCACTGCACGTCATCAGCATCATTTGAATAACACTGTGGCTAGAGTTCCACATCAGAAATCCATCTCTGCACCATCGATTGATGGGTTGGGTGAGGTTTGGATTTACTATTTGTATCCCACATGATGATATTCCGCCATAAGGGTGGGCTGATGGGAGTTTCTCAGCCCTGTGCTATTTCACGTGGTTGCTATACTGATCTTTAGTTTCCAGTACAGCATACATATTTGACCAGACATCTCTTCTTTTTTCTATTACAAATCACTCAATCTCCACGAGTCTTACAAAAATGAATGTGACCTTGTGTAACGAAACTGGTGCTATGTAAAGCTCTCTGATATCTTCGGGTCTAGTTCGCGCTATATAAAACTATAAAAAAAAAACATTCCCTATTCAGCTAGGTTGGAAAATTTGAGGTATCTTTCCCGAAATATCCAATTTTTCTCTAGTCAGGTAATGATACAGGTTAGAGATGTGGCCAACCAAGAGGTGAAATTCCTTTGGAAACACACTCAAGCTCGGAAATATGATAAGAGGGAAATACTATGAATTACAGAGCAACAGGCGCAGAACAGTGCTATTGCTTTACAAACCGCACGGTAGTAGAGCAACCGCTAATGTAGATATAAGGCACACGCTCATTAGCTTCTTTAAAGTTCTATACACCTCACAAGATATAGGAGACATCACACAACTGGAATCTTATCTAGAGTATGTTGTACTGGCCTGGAATAACCAGGGATACAGGGCCCCTTTACTGGAGATGCCTATTGACGAGGACATAGCACATTTTACATTCTAGACAGGGGTTAGAGCTCACAGTCTTGTTAGCCTAACAGTTGCATTTTACGAAAAACACAAAGCCAGTTTGGCCCTGCACCTACTTACTGTGTATGAGGAGGCATTAAAGAAAGGGGAACCATTCTGAAGTCTACTAGGGAAGCTATAATAAAGATTCTTCTCCATCCTGGTAAAACTTGACAGCACGCACATCCTATAAACCCCTGTCCCTACTAAATATAGATAATGAAATCATTGGCAAAAAATCTATACTATACACTTGCAAGCTTGTGCCAGACAGGTGTTAGCCAGGCAGGTCAACTATGCACAATCGCTGCACCTTCTTTGCAATGATACACATAATAATGCTGTTTGGTACTTTTATAACCCACACTCCAACTTGCGTGGGCTCTTGGAACATTTGCAGGCATTAAAATAAACTTGGCAAAAGTCAGAAATGCCCCATTTAGACCTCGGGCCCCATTTTAGAATTAACTGAAAAGCAGACTGAGCGCTGAATTGCGCTGGCCCTATGTTTCTGGTTGGCAGAATAGCCATTGTTATGATGGTGCCCAAGTTCCTATGCCAATTGAACAACATCTCTTTCCCGCCAGCAGGAGCTTCCAGACAAGGCAGATTTTAATAATATCCAGACGAGCCATGCCCAGCCCCCAATACTATGATCAATCTCAACTCTTCTTTACGAGAAAGGTGTTTTTTCTGATGGATAATTCTAACTGCAGATTCCTTAACTTTAGAATTCCCTCAGGTGCCAGAACGGATCTGGAACTTTTCCAGCAATTGTTCCTGCAAACCGGCAGGTGGCGCCACCTTACTCTGTGGTCGCATTCCACTTCCCCCAGAACTGATGACAAACAGTCATATATAGGCATCTCCCCTATTTGACTTCCTTTCTTTGTGCACCCTTTGATGCAGATCTGAAGCTCTGCTCTCAAACTATATTCTAGCGTTTTACTGACTTCAAATTCGACCACAAACTGAGCTACAAGTGCCTAAAGCTGATGTCAGTAATGGATCATGACCATTTCTGCTTATGGTGTCTCAGAGATGTGAGACAAATGTTGCTGAATGCACCCAAAATCCACCAGGAAGTGTGAAGTGATGCTGTCAATGAGCACAGGAAATGGGGCATCCCGCTCTTCAAGCTGCAGACTTACTCTCACTCCAGGTTGTGGGATCACTGCTATCCAGATCCCAGTCCCACTGCAAGCTCAGTCTTCGGGTTGGTTAAAGGTGAAGTCAAAGGACCAGTCTCGCGATAAACACAAGAAGTCTATGCGGGACTCTTCAAGCCTTTCCCTCCTGCTCTGGGGAAAAGCCATGCAATTGACAATCAAAGGACTCAACTCTTCCTCTGTTATTCCACTCTGAGGATATCTTGAGGCTGGACCCGGCACACTCTGAAGTCTCCAGGCCGTTATCGACCCTGCAGTAAGTAGACGCTTTCAAGGTGGCCATGCTGCAACGCTTCGGGAAGATCCTGGTTCCTTCTCTAGCACCCTTGGACGTAATGGAACCACAGGTAGTTCTAGTTGGACTTTGCCAGTGGGGCTAGCCTAAGCGCTGACTGACCACAATGGGCCTCTGACTGGCCTCAAACGAGAACTGGGTGATGCTACTACAACTGTGCCGAAGGCCTTGTCAGTCCCATTGGATCCAATGCCAGCCTCGACTCAAGCAACCCATGCTCCAGACCTGATCCGGATGCATGTTTGGGATCAGAAGATGACTTTGGCTCGTGCTCGGCTATGAATTAACCAAGTTGGAAGGATTTCAAAGCAGTTTCACTCCCTCAATGCCAATACTTTAAACAGCTGGAGATCCTGTTTGAATCAGACTCGGACACAGTCCAGGGTCTCCAAAATATTCCATAATATACTATTGGACTTTCCACTGGGGCCCCTTATAGTGGCAAAGTACTTGTTTTGCACTGGTAGTCTGCAGAGCTGCAGAAGTGTTGGAACGTCAGCTGCCCACAATAGAGACGATGGTCAACCTATTAACAGAAATCTTGCAGCCTGCGCATGCCACTTCAGAACCCTTGCTGCTCTTTAATTAATATTTGACACATTGATGGCGAACTTATCCAAGTTGTGCTTGGCACCCCAATAGGTTTGCTCTGTGGGTAGGTGCCATTGGCCTGCCCCTGGGGAGCTGAGCTTTCTAACCCAGCCTACACCTGTAGGGGCAACCCCAACTCACCCCCAGTGCTTCACCAGATAGGAAATTGAAGCATATAAAGGCCAGTATGATTTTATGGGGCCTACACACTGTCTGTTGGAGTGCTGTATACATGCCATCTGGGATATGGCCAGACAAATCTTGCATTCTATTCTAGAGGAGCGCAAATAATTGAAGCCAGACAGAGAATGTGTTGAGAGCTGGTCTACACACAACAAATTGTGTATGTCGCACTGTGGGCACCAATATGGTGATGCAAAATCTTTTCTTGGGACATCTGAATCGGCATGCCATTTGATGGATCCACGTGTTTATGTTTAGACATAAAGCAGCATTGGAGTTCGTCGAAGAAAGCTGTGTTAAGGCTTGCTTCCTAGGCTTGCTAATTCCATCAACGAAACCTAAAATTGAGAGGATAAGTTCAGTGTTTTGCCTATAAATTATAGGCTATAATCAGCCCATGCAACTGCTCATGTAACCTTTTTATGTGGCTCCAGAGGACATGGTGGCAGAGGCCACAGCCACCAGCAAGGGAAGCAGTTCTCATCTTCTCCGTTGTCTTCTGTGACTACAGCCAAGGCACTTTGATTCCCCATCCAAGGATTCTGCACTGCCATTAGGGACCAGCATCAATTTGTACCTGTCTGGCTGGAGCGCAGCTACTTCAGACCAGTGGATGCTGCTGGTTATTCAGCATGGTTATGATCTCCCTTTTAAACCTGCCCCCCATCTTGGCTGTTTTTGTTCAGAATCCAGCAGGATATGACTCCATTCTTGCCCAGGAAGATCAATCACTGCAGGCCAAAGGGACCATAGAAGGATGAGAGGTTTTAGTATTGGTATTTTTTTGGTGCCCACAAAGGATGGAGACCTTTGGATAGTGAATACCTTCTTGTGGTTCAAGATGCTGACGGTGGCCCAGGTCCTTGATACCCTGGATCCGGGCATTGGATGATGTCCTTGAACTTGTAGCATGCGTACCTTCATGTGCCCATACTGCAGTTTCACACAAGTTTCATTCAGTTCATGGTGGGGGCGGAGCACTTTCAGTTTACTGCCTAGCCCTTCTGCATCACTTCGGACCCTGGGTGTTTATGAAGGTGATTGGATGATTGCAGCCCATCTTCGCAGGACTGGGGTAAACATATTCTTGTACCTCAACGTCTAGCTCATGAAGACTACTAGTGTCAGCAGCGGGTCATCTGTAGACTGATGCCATCCTTGGGGTTCTCCATCAACAAGCCAAAATCCCATCTACAGGTGACACACAGGATTACCTTCCTGGAAAGGGTGACTTTTAAGGCCTTTCTACCCTACAGCAAATTGGGGACATTCAGGTTATGATTGAAGTTTTGTGCTCACTCCTAAGTTCCAGCAAGCCCAGATAGTTCTCAGGGCCTTCGCCTCTTTGCTCCATGCATCCTGCTCAACCCGTATACCCTTTGGTACATGCAGCCTCTGCAGTGGAACCTCAGATCCGGCACTGGGTTTCCTTCTTAGACAACATTCATATTTTGGAAGAGACAGCGGTGGCTGACAAAAGCAAACCTGAGCTACAGCAAGCCATACTCCCTAACCAACTATGCTCACAGTAGCGATGAATGCATCGTCAGTGATGGTCACCTGGAGAAGTGAAAGTCGGGGTCCTTTGGTCCCCAGTTGAGCACAATCAACTTATCAACCTTTTGGATGAATCTGCTATTCAGTTGACACTCAAGGGCTTTCTCCCATCAATCAAGAGGATGCTGGTCCAAGTCCAGGTAGGCAATACAACAAACATGTGGTACTGCAACAAACAAGGTGGTGTCCCGTTGTAGGCCCTGTGCTAGGGATTGTTGAGACTGGTGGCTTGACCTTTGGGTAATAACTCTAATGGCCAATCATCAAGTAGGCTCTCTCACTGTCAGGTTAGACAAGCTCAGACCATGAATGACACTGCACCTGGAAGGGATCCAAAGGCATGCCTTGGGCAGATATGTTCGCTATTGTTGACAACGTGGCGTTGTGCTTACTGTGCGCTGCAGTTTCTCCTGCAAGGCTCAGTGGGAGATGCATTTCACCCACACTGGGACTCTAGCCTTCTCTGCCTCTCCTGCCATGAGTTCTCACAATGGTGGGCGATTCCAACTGATAGCTCAGGATTGGACCAGGAGAGTTTGGTACTCAGACTTCCGGAGTCCATGCATTTCCCTACACTTTCTGCCTCTTCTGTAGGACCTTCTGTCCAAGCAACAGGGCAGGGCTTTTCACCTGAATATCCAAAGCCTACACCTGCATGCATGGAGATTGAGTGGAACCAGCTGAGTGGGTTTGATCTGAAGTAGTGGGTTCTACACTCGGGATTTGGTGCTAATCTTCCAAATCCATTTTTTTGCGAAGTCCATGGCCTGGCGGCACAGAGAACATCAGATTACTGCCTTTCAGACCATCCTGTCGGATGGTTTTTTTTTTGGTCACTGTCTTGGCAAGGCATTTCTGTGGGCACTGTTAAGTGTAATTGTTTGGCCTTTTCTGTGCTTCTTCATTAGCCTGACCAATCATAGTTATTCAAGTAACCATTTTTTATGTGTTTTTTAAAAGGGATTAGTTATATGTTTCCTCCTGTGCCTTTGCGGTGCCCTAATGGTGTCTTAACGTGGTCCTCATGTTCTTGATGTGCATTGTCCTATGAAGCTATACACAGTGGCTCATGGAGATTGTTAACTGTTAAAATGTTGTTTCTCATTGCAGTTACTTCTGTGAACCTTGTCAGTGAACTGCATGTGGTATCAGTGCAAACTCCATATGCCACCTTTTTCTTTGACAAATTGCTCATACTTCCTTTCTGTCGACAGTTGTGTCATCTTTCCACATGTAACAGTCTATCAGTCTCCATGCTTTTTACTCCCTGCCACACCCCTTCAAGGAGGAGGAGAGGCTTCACCGGTTAGAATACAAAAGGGCCCTTAGGTTTTAACATTGAGTGTCCTAGAGATACCAGGTGGTTGTCCTGGTGTTTATTGGTTTGGTTTTAGTGCTAAAAAGGGAAGGGTAGTCCAGCAGTGGACTTTATGCAGATGGGTTATCCTGTTCATAAAGAGATGCTGTCCTCTTGCTGAAAAGGAGTCTTCTAGACCATTTTACCAGAACTCGGAATGTCAACATGGTGGTGGCACATGATGTTCCATTGTTGATCAACTGCCAAGAAACAACATGATTTTCAGTGCTGCAACGCAGCCCTTTTACCCGCTTGCTTCTGCAGAATTTCCAGGTATTAAGTCTACTACTCACGCACTCCCACTCCATTCTATCTGTGAAAGTATCAGAAAAACAAGCTTTAGGATTCTAAACAGGTCCCAAGTTATGTTAGGCACACTGTCAGGCAAGCAATCTATTATGGCTGATCTGCCCTGGAAGAGGTTGTTAAGAAAACCAAAGTCCGTGCACAGGGGTGGGCATAGTTTTTTTTTTTAACAAAGTTTTATTAGCAGTATTTCATGTTATACAATACAAAAACTATTATGCCTTAGACATATGGGACATTATCCTCAGCATTATGGTCATAGTAATTTTGACATGTGCAATAAACTGTCATGCATCTGAAACGTTAGCATTTTTTCCTACTATCCGAATAGTTCGTGGATAATTCATTCTAGCAAGGACAAATACACCCATATCACTGTCTGGGTAACCATGTCTACCCAGCCGGGTATGCATTTCTCGTCCCATCGTGTCACAGTCTGCGATAATAAAAACATAACTTTCCCAACCAAATTCCCCTCCCCCTCCCTTCGATCCGTTATGTACATGGAAATAACATCTTTAGAGTGGTTGTCCACACAAAGAATAGCTGACATTTCCATTTATAAAACAACGTCAATATTGAAGTGATACTACGCACTTTTCAACCTCAGTCCGTGAAATACAATAATGTGGATAGTAGTAACGTGTACAATACAGGTTCTTGGGATCCGCAAGCATTATTGTGAGTTGCTGCGAGATTCCACAACATCCACCTCCTGCATTTTGAAGGATTCTAACATTGTATCCCACTCCAATGCTATCGGGGTTTTACGTAATTCCCTGGCCTCTTCTCGCCTTAGGGCCGCACTTTCTGCACTACCCCACCTGATCACTTCGCTAGGCCACATATGTATGGGGGGTGGTTTCTTGGACTTCCACCACATAGTGATGGCTCGTATTGCTAGAATTAACGACAGGTTCGCAAATCTGTATTGTACCTTGTGTTTTGAGGGGGACTTATGAAGGCCCAGGATACATTCCTCCATAGTTTTGGCTATGTCCCTCTGTATGACTGCAGAAATGAGCCATCTGACTGAGTACCAAAAACCCCCTATGTGAGGGCAGGACCACAACATATGTGCTAGCTCAGCGGCAGCTGCGTAGCATCCAGGGCAATGGTGTTGTGTTTGCGAAAACTTTTTTGTCCAATCTATGAGGGGTAAGGTAGGCCCTATGAAGCACCATGGTTTGAATAAATTTAAATTTGGCGATTCTGGTAAGCTTTTTGGGGTGTTCTATAATTTCCCCCCATTCCTTCTCTTCTATGGCCCGCCCAATGTCTCCTGACCATGCATCCTGTAACTGGGTGAGGGCTATTCCCGCATGTGCACGGATCCCCACGTACAGCCATTTCACTAGGTGTCTGCCCCTTCCCTTGTAGTATAGCATCTTGACTAATTCATGTGTAGCTAGTTCCTGTCAGTGCGGGGCCCAGTGTGTCTTCACATATGGCGTTACAGCTGTATGTAGGATGTACAGATGATCTGGCACTCCCGTGCCCCTGACAAAGTTACCATAGTCTAGTAATTGCCCCTCGTGGAACAGGTCCGATACCGTAATAACTCCTGCTTCAGTACAGGGGGCGATGGCACGTTGCGTTATACGCCCAGCCGTCAATGGTATGCCCACCAGGGGGATGATACCTACATAGGCAGGGTGCGTGTTTGTGTAGTGAAGTGCTGCTTTCCAGCATTGCAGCGCTGTACACAACAATGTAGGGAGCAGTTGTAGGAGTTTGTAGCGTGGCAGTAACAGTGTGTGCAAGGCTCCCGCTGCTATATCGCACTCGGTGTACCCTAATTCTTGTAGATTACATCCGGCCGTCCAAAAGGATAACCATTGCAACTGGCAGGCGTAATAGTAGGCCCTAAGGTCTGGGACCCCGAGTCCCCCTTTGTCTGTACCAAGTTGGAGCTTCTTGAGACTAACACTTCACCTACCAGTCCCCCAGATGAGATCATCTAGCATGGCGTTTAAGAGTTTAAAAGTACGCTGTGGGAGCAGCACTGGCAGATTCGTAAAGTAGTAAATCAGTCTCGGAAGGACTACCATTTTTGTAATGACTACCCTACCTATGACCGACAGCGGCAACGTAATCCAAAAGGCAATACTAGAGCGAAGGGCTTTAATTGCCCTGTGTAGGTTGCCGTCCAACAGGTCAGTGGGAGTCCGGTATACATGTATGCTCAAGTATTTAAATGTATGTGGTGCAACTTGTAGCGCCGTTGGCCATTGGCCCGAATGAAACAGTCGTCAGTATTGCCTGTTCTCTGAAGAAAAAGACGTGAGATTTCGTCTGATTAATGACCAGCCCCAATATACTTTCAAAGACAGTAAATACCTCCGCCAGAGGTGTTACATCGGACCTAAGGTCTTTGACATATAGGATAATGTCATCCGCGTATGCCGAAAAAAGGTGTATGGTGGGCCCGATCGGAATACCCATCTCTTGTGCGTCTGTACGCAGTTTAATAGCCAGGGGCTCCAGCGCCAATATAAACAGGAGTGACAATAGTGGGCACCCCTGTCTCGTCCCTCGGAATATCGGATATGCAGCTGAGATATGGCCCCCAGTACGGACACAGGAAGTGGGGGCTTGGTATAACAGGCGGAGCCATTTAAGATAACCCTCTGGTAGCCCAAACTTTTCCAGCACCTTAAACAAGTATTCCCAATTTAAAGTGTCAAACGCTTGGCGGAGGTCTAGGAACACGCACCCAGCGTGAGTGTACTGTGGTGGGGCAGCCGACATTAGGTAATGCAATCTCCTGGTGTTCAAAGACGTGCTACGGGCTGGTAGAAAACCTGTTTGATCTATGTGTATTAATTTATGTAGGAAGGGTAGGAACCTATTTGCTAGAATCTTGCTAAGAATTTCATATTCCGTTGCCAGTAGTGACAGTGGGAGGTAGCCTGCCATGTCAGTGGGATCCCTACCCGGTTTCGGGAGTGCGACCGTCAACGCCTGTGCTGTAGTGAATGGCAAGTCTCCTTTCTCCAATGTCGTGTTATATAGGAGTCCCAGGTGGGGAAGGAGGGAATCCTTGAAAAGTGTCATAGAATTCTGCTGGCAACCCATCCAGTCCAGGGTTTTATTGCCAGGGAGACCTTTGATTGCCATTTTTATTTCAGCTTTGGTAACCGGGCCTGAATTTTGTTTTAAGGCAGCTGGAGTCAGTTGTGGGCACATCAGTGTGTGCAAGAAGTCGTCTATTTGTGTGTCTACACTACTTGCAGGTTTGCTATAGAGCTTGGCATAGTATTTGCAGAAGGCTGTGTTGATGTCATTTTGTGTATGTGCTGTACCGCCCTCCAAGCATCCACGGCCCGTGGAGGGAGTTGTGGTGGGGCAGACAGGTGGGGCGGGAGGGAGGGGTAGGGTGGGGGCTGCTAAAAACCGGAATATGGATAATTGGAGGTAAGTAAACAATTTAATAAATAAAACAAATTTCGTAGTGTGCCCTCCAACTCAAAATGCGATGCAGGGCACGCTACAAAATTCGTTTTATTCATTAAATTGTTTACTTACCTCCAATTATCCATATTCCGTTTTTTAGCACCACCCACCCTGACCCTCCCCCGCCCCCCCCCTTTCTGCCCCACCGCAACTCCCTCCACGGGCCGCGGCTGCCTCCAAGGTAGTGACCTCCCTATTCACTGTGGCCGGGGGGGGGGGTCATCCCTCAATAATTTGGCCAACAGTGCTCCTGATTTGTCCGCCTCAGTGTGAGTTCTCTGTGTGTATAGCTGGTAGTCTATAGTTTGAAGGGATTCTAACAATTCCGCATGTTGTATGCAGGCTTCTTGGAGTGGCCCCTGTTTCTCCTTGTCTAGGGGTAGGACCTGTCTAAGGAAATGTCCATAATCGTGTTAAGTCCCCTCCTATAATCCAGGGGTGTGCGTCCCATCCCGCCAGTGCTAGGTTCAGGGTGGTAAAGAAACGTTCCTGGTCGGTATTTGGTGCATATGTACTACCTAGCACTACCATTTGGCCATCTAGGGACCTACGTATAAATATATAGCGTCCTTGCTTGTCTATTCGGTGTTCCATTGGTGTAAAGGGTACCCCATGATGAATCCAGATGGTGACAGCCCGTGCATACCCTGAATAGCTAGTGGTGAAAACCTGCCCTCTCCACTTCTTACGGAGCTTCACCACCTCCTGATTCAACATGTGGGATTCTTGCAAATATACTATTTGCGCCTTCCTCCTTAGTAGTTGGGCGTGTATTCTATGGCGTTTCTGCATGGAACCCAGTCCCCTAATGTTTCATGTTACAATGTTATACTGACTAAGTGTATGCATTGAGATATCACATTAGTCTTGCAGTCAGACCTTAACGCATGTATGACAGGGACCAGCCGTCGTGGAACTAGCAAATCAGTAGGACCATACCACCCCCCAGGGTGGGTATTCTATGTGCATGCTCCACACAGTATTGGGTGGTGAGACCCTCCAGGATAACATGAACGCGAAACCACTGTTCCATGTACGTTGCCGAGTCCCGTCCCTCGCAGCGCTCCGGGAGGCCGATGACGCGGACCTTGTTCTGTCTTGTCATTCCCTCTGCATCCTCCACTCGGTCCAGTAAGGTGTTGACTTGTTTCTGTAGCTGCTGTACATGGGTCGTGGTCTGAGCTTGTTGTGGGGAAAGATCTGCCAGCGCCATATTATTATCTTTCACCTTGTCCGCCAATTTAGCGTGGTCCACCTTGAGTAGTGTGAGACCCGTCGTGAGAGCACCAATTTGATATTCAATGGCCCTCCTCGATCCCCTGACCTCCTGCAAGATGAGGTCCAGTTTGTCCACAGGTTCCTTCTCAGCTGTAGGCTGGATGCAGCTGGGCAATTGCGACGCCCCACTAAGGTCTACCTGCGCCATTGCGGGGTCTGCGCTGGGCCCAGCGTCCTGCTGCTTTCCTCTATTGCGGCCCATCACTGTCGGGCAGTCCGCGGGAGGCCACCGGTGCGTTCTCGCTCCGTGGAGCAGGAGCAGGAGCAGGCGGAGAGTCGGGCTTATCCCAACCCAGCAAGGGCGGCTCCACAACTACCGGGATGTACACCACAGGTATGATGCACTTAGCGCTAGGGACATTGCTGGTCACGACGTTCCACAGGTCAGGGCTCCGTGGAACCCCTCCCTCAATCCGGCATCTCAATATATGTAGGTGCCCCACCAGGGTCGACCAGGCACCGTGGTACTTAGGTTTCTACTGCCTCAAGCAGGCATGCGGGAGGCCCCCTGCTCCTCAGGACATACACTTTCCGCAAACGTGTTCCGCAGCTCACCGCCTCCCCTCCCCCAGCAGAGCGTCCATTATGACTCACTGTGATGGCACCTTCCAGCTATCCTGTAGCCCTGGCACCGGGCCCGTAGTACAGTAGGTGCTCCCTCGGGGGCCCCCACCGCTGGTGCACTCGTCTCCGCACCCAGAGGGCCACCGTGGCACAGCACTCTCGCAGCAGCGTACTGTTCCAGGCCATCTGCTGTAGGCTGCAATTCAGCCCCGGGACTTACTTAAAGCAGCCCCGGGGACTACTTCTGATGCGCGGCAGCCGCCGCCAACCCTCCCGGGTCTGTTCCGCTGCTGGATGCATGGTTGCCAGGGGAGCACTCCTTCCTCTCCCAGACACCTTCTGCCAGCCCTCTGCTATAGGGCAGTCACCGTCAGGGGCCGGCTCCGATTGATCAGGAAAGTAGGCGGGCTCCCACAGCAAGGCCAGTCTCGTCCCCTCAGTCAGCGAACCGGCCCCGTGCACCAGCAAACATCGATTCCGGGTAATGGACGGGCCGAGAGCCGGTCTGATTGTTGCCACCACCCCATTGGGCCAGGGTGCACTGAAACAAGGGGTTCAGGTGCAGAGTGAAGCAGATTTAGGGCAGGATTCGTGAGCCCGGGTCTAGAGCTCCGCTAAAAGGCAACCGCCATGTTCGGCTGTTGGCCACGCCCACCCAAGGGTGGGCATAGTTGTGGTTTCATAAAATCACTTCCAGAGGTTGTGTGATACTGCTGTGCAGCCTGAAGACTCCTCCTACCAGTGTATGAGAACAATTGCTGAAAAGACCCAAATCCAGGTTGAACCCTGGGGAATTCAAAATGTTAAAAATCTGTGATTTGATAGAGTATCCACTGTAAAGAGCATTACTGAAGGTATGTAAGTTGTTCTTTACTCTGGACTTTGAAGAATTCTATTCTCCAGCAGAGGCACAATTCAGGTGATATCGGTATCATCCTTAATGTATTCCACATCTCATTATAGAGAGAAAAATCCTGAAGCCAGGTTCAATCAATCATGTGTTTCTCAAGGCGCTGAGGAGGAGCAAGACCACTGACTCATTGTCAGTGAAATTGCTCTCCCACCCTCGCAGCTCCACCATTAAGTGAGACCTCCCCTGAGCCCCTGCAGGCCCGTGGTGTTTGGTGTTCGAGGCCCTCCTCCACCCTCAGGTTATACCTGCGCCTCATCCCTGGTGGTCCAGTGGACCTCTGACTCCTTTCTCTCGTGTCGCTTTCTGCCCCATTCATCCTCTCCTTTCTGCTCTGGTTTCACCCTAAAGCTTCCTCACCCTTTCACTCTTTATAGCATTCTTCTGCTTTCTGCTCCGTTTCACCCTTTATTCCTTTCACCCTTTTCCTCTTTATATCTTTCTCTTTTCTGTTTTCACCCTTTTCCTCTTCACATTTTTCCTCTTCTTTTGCTTGCTTCCCCTGTTTTTCCCGCCGCTGCTGCCCCAGCTGCCCCTTCCCCCCAACGTGACCAGCCCAAGCAAGTTACCCTCCCAGCTCCCTCCTGCCAGCTGTCCAGCATTCTTCACCGAAACTAGGACCAACACCACCTCAGGAACGGACATCGCCATTCCCCAAGGATATAAGATCTCCCGGAAGGACCGCACCACCCGCCCGGGAGGAGGAATCACCATCGTCCACAAATCCACCCTCCGGCTGAGCACACTCCCAGACAAGTCCACTGACCTGATGGAATACCTACACTTCAAGATACATGTCAGCCCTACCACCACCCTCTGAGGAACTCTCGTCTACTGACCCCCCCAGACCCCATGGACCTTTCACCAACTCCATCACGGACATCATCTCCCACAAGCCATCATATCCACCAACTACACCCTGCTGGGAGACCTCAACTTCCACCTCGACAACCAACTAGACCCCAACACCACATCCCTCCTGGACAACCTCCACAACATTGGACTCTGCCAGATTGTGACTGAACCCACGCACTCAGTGGGACACACCCTCAACCTCCTCTTCACAACAGGAAACACTATCACTTTCAGCCACACCACCGAACTCCCGTGGACAGACCATCGATGCATCCACTACACCTTCAGAACACCCACCATCCACAGACACCTGCACCTGCTCCCATGAAGAAACTGGACCAAAATTACTGATGACCAGCTCACCTCCTCACTCGGCAACTCCACCCCAACCACCGCGGAAGACGACAACCCCAACACCGTAGCCCGAACTCTGCACAGATGGATTTCCGACAGCACCAACACCATAGCCCCCCTCAAGAAGAACAACACACACACCAAGAAAGCCAGATGGTTTACTACCGAACTTCGAGAGTCCAGACCCACATGCCGCTGCCTTGAAAAGGCCTGGATCAACTCTAAATCCACAGAAGCCCACAACAACTTCAGAGCCGCCACCAACGCCCACCGACCAGAAATACGAGAAAAACAGCGATCGAAGACAGAATCCCCACACATGCGCACAACACAAAGAACTCTTCAGCATAATCAAGGAGTTCGCCCAACCCACCAGCGAGTCTACTGACATTCCTCCCTCACAAGACCTCTGCAACAAACTCAGCACCTTCTTCCACCACAAAATCAAGAACATTTACAACAACTTCGACGAAGACAACTAACACACTGAACCCTCACCAGTCACCCCGACACCCTGAAGCCAATGATCAACAGCTGGACAGCCCTCACCACAGAAGACACACTGAAGACGATGAAGTCAATCCACTCTGGGGCCCACACGGACCCCTGCCGCCTCCACATCTTCAACAGAGCCGCCGACACCATTGCAACCATGCTTTGCCACACCATCAACCGCTCCCTGGCGAACACCTCCTTCCCCGATGACTGGAAGCACGCCGAGAACAACCCCCTCCTGAAGAAGCCCTCGGCGGACCCCACTGACCTCAAAAACTACATCCCATCTCCCTTTCCCCGTTCCCAGCAAAAGTAATTGAGAAAGGCATCAACAGCAACTCGCCACCTTCATCGAAGAGCACAACATCCTAGACTCCTTCCAATCTTCAGAAAAAAACACAGCACAGAAACCACCTTCCTCGCCGCTACAGATGACATCCGCTCCCTTCTGGACAGAGGAGAAACAGTAGCCCTCATCCTCCTCAACCTCTCAGCAGCCTTTGACACAGTCTACCACCGTATCCTAACACGCAGACTCTACAACGCAGGGATACCGGACAAGGCCCTTGACTGAATCCACTTTTTCCTCTCAGGCAGAACGCAGCGGGTCAGACTCCCTCCTTTCCTCTCAGACCCCACACCAACTACCTGCGGAGTCCTGTAGGAGTCTTCCCTCCTCCCCACTCTCTTTAACTTCTACATGGCTCCGATCACCCCTGTCAGAACCCATGGACTCAACATGTTTCATACGCAGACGACACCCAGCTCATCCTGTCCCTATCCAACGAACTCAACGGAGCAAAACAAATTTCCAAGAAGGCATGGAAGCCATCGCCAAATGGGTGAAAAGCAGCTGCCTACAACTCAACACTGACAAAACAGAAGTACTCATCATGGGCCCACACCCCAATTCCTGGAATGACACCTGGTGGCCCCCCGCCCTCGGAAGCTCACCCACCCCTACGGACCACGCACGCAACCTTGGAATCATCCTGGACTCTGAGCTCAAGATTACCATCAGATCAACTCTGTTGCATCCTCCTGCTTCCACATCCTCCACCTCCTAGGTAAGACCTTCAAATGGATCACCCTCGAGCACAGAAAGACCATCACTCACACCTTCGTCACCGCAAGACTCGACTACGGCAACACACTCTACGCCGGAATAAACAAAAACCTCACCCGCAACCTACAAACTATAGCATTATGTCAGTTGCCTGACCAACTACTTCAATCCGCACAGTCCAAAATACAACCTGGGGGTGGCAGGATATAAGCAGAAGAGACAGAATGATGGTGCTATGTTTCCATAGGATAGCACTCCTAGCTAGTCCTACGAACCCTGTCAAACCCTGTTTGTGGAGCCTCAGATGAGACAAAGGCTACTTTAAATCACACAATACTATTACATACTACACAGATCAATGTGTTGGTACAGGATAATACCCATGGTCACTATTCCTCTGTGGATACTACACCCACTCTTTTCCCTGTGCTCACTCCCACCTGGGTGGCCCTGCTCACAGTATTGTATTGCCTCAGTAAGATTTGGAATAAGCATGAGATAGGCTTAATTACATATTATAGGCCAGGGCAAACAGGACGGCACAGCTAAGCAGTTTTAGACAACCTCATGCTGGATCACACAGCAATACAGTTGTAGCCCTCCTGCGGCGGGATCATATGGCAGCAGTTGTAGCCCACCATGGGGAGGAAGTCTTTTGGGTGCGATTCTTAATGGCATCTGTGTTTAGAGACCGGAAGACCTGCTGTAGCATTGATTGCTCCAGGCTTCCCTGTCTCAGGCAGTCTGCTTTCTCAGAGTGCTCCTCCAGCCCGGAGCACTCATTTTCTTGGTCCTTAAGAATTTGGAACTAGAACACAGAAGGGTAGTTCAGATCCCATTTTTATAGACATATTCTAGACAGGGTATGGGGAGATGTTGTCTCAAACTACAGAACTGGTTTGAGGTGGTTCTTTTTCAAGTATATTTCTCAGCCTGTGCTCCAGACAGCCTTTGAGTAAAGTGATTGTTTTCCCTGTAGATTGCATTGTGCTTGTCTTTAAGATAGCACACACACACACACACACACACACACACACACACACAACACAACACATAGGTGCAGTGAAGTGTGAGTTTTCTGCATCTGGCTGTGAATATGACTCATTACAACGAGTACTAATACCACACGTGCCATTACAATGCGTGTATTACTATGCGTTGTACAATGATCTACCACTACATTGCATACTTCTACCACAAATATGCCTTTACCAAGCATGCCATTACAACGCAAAGGCATGCATGGTAAAGGTATACTCATGCTAAAAGTATGAAAGGTAAGTTACACTACCCTGCCCTACCCTAGACCCTAATTTAATACCCCTGCATTACTCACCCCAACCCCCATTCCTCTCTCTACCCTAAAACACTACCCTGAAAAACACCACGACACTACCCTAAACTCTAAAACACTACCCCTGCACGATCCTACCCCGACCCCCAGTCCTCTCCCTACACTTAACCACTACTCTGCACGACCCCCTCAACACTACCCTAAACCCTAAAACACTATCCCCAGCATGACCCTCCCCGACCCCAGTCCTCTCCCTACACTAAAACCCTACCCTGCACGACCCCAACACTACCCTAAACCCTAAAACACAACCCCCACTTCCCCGACCCCCAGTCCTCTCCCTACACTTAAACATTATCATTATCCTGCATGACCCCCGACACTACCCTAAAACATTACCCCCAGCACAACCCTCCCCAACCCCCAGTCCTCTCCCCACACTAAAACACTAGACGGCATGACGCCCTGACACTATCCTAAACCCTAAAACACTACACCCAGTATGACCCTCCCCGACCCCCGATTTACAATGCCAATAGCTTAATTGCTCGCAAATGCATGACCTATTGCATTTACACCCACACAGAGCCACACAAAGCTACCCAAACACACATACAGAGCCACCTACACAGTCATTCACATAGAGCCACCTACACATGGATATTAAACATTTGAAAGCCATGTTCCTTCTGACTTGAAACACCCTTACAACTACTGGTGACGTCACACGACGAAGAGTGTAGTTAGACGGTAAGGAGTCTCTGTTGAAGACCACAAAGGCAACATTGGACACCACACAAGCAACTTTTATTTATGTTTCCTAAATCAGTGGACAGTCTTAAAATCACTGCCGAGTTTGTTTCACTGTTCGTAAGAGGAGCCAAGAGAAGCAAAATAATATTTAATTTTTAATAATGTAAAGCGTCCCTCTACTGAATAAAGGGTCGCTGTAGAGAAAGAGGTAGCAACAGAGGAGGAAGGTAGTGAGAGGCGAGTTAGGAGGAACCAACGAGGAGAAAGAAGGGAGGTGGAGAGGTGAGGCTGCGAATAAAGGTTAGGCAAATTGAGAGATTACCTTATGAGAGAGGTGGGGTACACAGATAAGAGTGAGTGACGTGAGGAAGAGAGGAATGAGATGGAGATGAAGGGGGTGGGCTGGGGAGTGAAAGAGTGGGACTAGAAGGACGGGGAGAGGTGAGGTAAAGTGAGATGAAAAGATGCGAGTTAAAGGAAAAGATGAGGTTGAGAGAGAGGTGAGGCAGTGAGATGGGAACAGTGCAGTGAGGTGCAAAGAGAACAGTGACACAGTAAGGTCATGATAGTGAGTGACAGAGGTCAGGTACATAGAAGTGTACCTGCGAGAGGTGAAGGGTGCTGAAGAGATGTGAGAAAGCCAGAGGCGAGATGGGAGTGGGTACATCAAGATATAGTGGGCGTGAGTTAGAAGACCTGAGGCAACCTAAGGACAGAGGTGTGAGACACAGGTCGGTGAGGCCGAGATGGGGGCTAGAGGGTGGTCCTTGAGGGGACACTCAAAGGTAGATAGAGGAGAGCTGCAATTTATTTATTGTGAGATAGAGAGATAAGGTAATACAATATCGAGAGGTAGAAAGATGAGAGAGCCAAGGTAGAGGGAGATGATGTGAAGAGTAAGTTAGTTGAGGTAGACAGAGGTAAGTAAACATTAGTAAGGGTAGGTAGAGGAAGATGGCAGAGAAAGAGGTGTGGAAAGGGGGAGATACATACGTAGGGGGTTTGGAAGAAAATGATAGAGGCGCAGAGGCAAAGGAGAGAGAGTGGTGAGGTAAAGTAAGGATAGGTAGAAAGAGCGAGAGTCCGGGGTAGAGGTACGCAGAAAGAGGTTGAGCTAAAGAGAAGGGGGAAGAACCAGAGATCCCTTTATCGGTGGTAGGAGGTTGGGAGTGGGCTCTTGGAAAATGGGAGACCTGTGCCCAGGCTTAAAAAGCCTGTGCTTACTTCTTTCGTCTACGTGGAAAGCTGAAAAATAAACGCAAACGATCTAAAAATGTACAAATCTGAAGACGACGCAGAAAAAAGGCACTGTCATAAAAGGGCAAGAGAGAGGCCTGCAGGCGCCCAGTGTGGTGGAAAGGGCGCCACAATGTTGGACGTTGAAAGGCGGGGCCCCAATCCTTTTGCAATAATAGTGTTCCTTTTGGAATGCCCGAAGTGCAGGTTTCCAACACGTCCTTAAGTCCCAAAAACACTTGATGAAGCGTGTCAGCAACTTCTTTAATGTCAACAACACGGGATGCAGGGTTTTAGCTACTTTTGGCCAGGTTGGAGCAGGCTGTGCGCTTAGTAGCGCTGTGGTGCGCTTCGAACGGGAAAAACAAAGGCCATACCGATGCTCGCGCATCTCGCGGTACGGGGCGTACTGCTTGCAAGCAGGGACTCAGGAGTACGCGGCGGACAGTACAGGCGGTTCGCAGGCTGAGCCCCGATTTCACATGAGGTCAAACTCTGCAGGAAGTCCAAGTCCTCTGGTTTGCTAATCCACAAACTGCATTGTCGACCCTCTCCCTCTTCACTGTTTGTTAGTTAAGAAGGAAAGCAGTGAAATGAATAGTCTCGTGCCTTCCCTTAGATTAACTTTCTACTTTTTTCCCCAAGAAAGATATGTGACATTTTTCACAAATACCATTTCAGACTTAATGTACTATGTTGCGCACTGCACTAACGTGGGTCATGAAATATTTCAACTGAAATCATGAATGTTTAGTGGGAAGTGGGAAGGGAATGAGATATTCATCCAGATGTTCAGTTGTATAATGTATAATTCGGGAACCTGAGCTAAAATCCTGAATCCCCACGTGACTAATTTGTGTGATCCTACTCAAATCGCTGTGCCTTAATCTGACTGTCAAATCTGAGACCCCCTGGTATGGTTCAATGACGATAATGCTGCTCCGTATACAACAACAATTTTGGTGATTTATACAGAGCACTTGACAAACTGACATCTCTTGGGTAACCCGTGGGCGTGTTGCCAAGACATTGGAGTGGGGAAAGGTTGTTTACAAAGCATTGCTTTTAACAGATGTGAATGAAGTGTAAAGTATTGAAGTGTAATATAATACAAGGTTTCAATAAATAATCAATTTGTTATCTGGGTGAATCTCTATCATAAGTTTACATGACGTAGCGGATTCATTTACTCTCGTAAACTAGCGACTCTAGTGATGGCGCTGTCAGAGCCAAGCCAGGGCCTCTCTCCGAATTTGCGGACTTGCCAACATCTGCGTAATACCGGGTGTAATACATTTGATTGTGTTATTAACTCAAGGCTGGGCTGACTCTGGTGAGACCATAAACTGTTTCTACACTATGACGTGTTGTGTAAGAGAAGGACTGTACATCCTTGGGGGGCCACCGTGTTCTCACGCGCCGCTACGTAGAGTAGTGGTGATGGTGCGAGGAGGGGCGGGGGTTGCAGGGGGAGGTAGTGCCCGTGGGGGGCGGGGGGAGGTAGTGCCCGTCATATCTGTTTCCGCTGCTATGTGGCACTGTGGGGTGTTGTGTGCCTTCATGTTGCTGAACAGCAGCCGTTTTGTTGTATGATGAAATGCAGTGTGCGGCTGGAGAGGGCAGTGCCTGTTTGTCATGCATTACAATACAGCCCGCGGCGCTATAATTCGAGCTCTCCGTACCTGAGCAGAAGCTGTTGCTGTTGCTGCTGATGGTCCTGCCCGAGCTCCCATGGCCAGACTGGAAGTCCTTGCTCTCCTCCTCGGAGTAGGGAGACTCGGAGGACGGGGAGGCCTTCTGTCAAGGCAGTTAGGGGCGCAGCACCAGTCTCGGGATGCGGCTGCGGGCGGACGCCTCCTTGTCCGGAGCCCTCGGCTGCTCCACGGTGGCCTGCATGATGGAAGGGGAAAAGTGTCAGCACAGGCTAGGGCCCATCCCCGCAGCACTCAGCGGCCACCGGCCAAGCTGTGTAAGTCACGGGAAGCGGCGCCACAGGGCTCCTGACGCAGCTGCTTGCGCCACCGCCAGGGGTACGATGCAGCCAAATGAAAGTACGCCGCATGTGGGTCAGTTCAAAACTTTAGCATGAGAAGCGTACCAGACGCAGGGATGTACAGCAGGGGTACACGGCGCACACTTGGATCCAGGCGGGGAAAACAAACGTTGTGGACCCCGAGTCCGTGGGCAGGCTGCAAATGGCCGCCGCAAACATCTGAAAATTTTCGGATTCAGGGGCGTGTTCTTGGCTTCTGAGTGACGGATGACGTCACAGGTGGAAAGAACGCCAAAAACACACCCCGAATCCGAAAGAGACGGGGCTTGATTGGAGTGATGTCCCTCTCCTTCAATGGCTGGCCTCCGTTTAGGAAGCCAGCCAAAGGAGGAGAGATGGCGGAGAGAGGCGGGTTCAAGCCCCGTACTCAAAAACACTAAATCTCCGACCAAAGACTGCGCAAGCGCAGCCTTTACGTCCTCGACCTAAAAACGGTATGGTCATCAATAACTTCATAAAATACTAGATTATGCAACTACCACTTTATGTGCTAAACTGAGGAAAAGAACAACAGTCTTCTGTCCATTATGACAGTATGGTTGGTACACACCTACAGGTCACAGGTCAGGCCAGGTCATGTACCTCACATTTTCAGGGATAAGCCTAGACCTCTGAGTACACGCTAAATTTACGCTAAATTAGTGTGAAACCAGAATCAAAATAAAAGTCAGGATGCCAGGTGCACCAGCAGTCGGGCATTTAGGGCAGTTGTACACGGCTGTCTCCAATGCAAGTGACAGTCTCGTCTCGGTGTTCTCACTACTCGGAAGATAACGCCCTTTCCTCAATTAGGGCATCTCTTTCAGGATGGCACATTTCTGTTCTTGAAGCAATTTGGCTCTGGTCAGGGTGTATCACCAATGGTAACATCTTCCTACTTTAGAGTTAGACACATGCGCAATAGCTCAAGTTACCCTGAGAATCCCAGGAATGTACTGCTCTCAACTACCTGCTTAAGGCACCCACAACCTGTACATATCTAAATTCTACACTCTTTTTGACTCTGCTAAAAACACCAAGCCCCTCAAGGCCCACGTAGCTTGGGACAGGGGCATGGGCACGACAATCTATCAGCAACAAATGTTGGAGCTTCTGCTCTCCTGAGGTCGTGCACATTTCACTGAATTACAGACACAAGCCCGTACAATTCAGAGTCCTCATTTACTACACCTTTGCGTTCAGATATTTGACCCCAATCTTGACCCTGCAGTCTGGAGATGTATTAAGAGGTCAAATGCCACAATTCATAATAAAAAACACCTTATTCTGGATGTACAGAGCAGCGCCAACATCCACCTTCATCAATCTGTGGTCCAGCGCTCTCGGAATCCTCAGATACCGCAAAGGTAAAATCAAAGTTTCTAAAGACACAGACGTAACATGGCATGAGACACACATGGCATCACAAGAGAAGCATGACATAACACATTTCTACGTTCTTGCACTACACACACTTAAGATCCATTGTACACATACACTCCAGCAACATATCGCTTCCTAAACGAGTGAGAAAATTACACATATTGTGACTTCCAGAAAGAACACTTCCTTATTCAACTTGACCTTCGTACTTCTCGCCTCTCACAACTTTTTTTTACAGAGATTCTGTTTTGCTACTCCGTACAGTGCCATTCTTGTTCTTTTTTGTATAACACATGACTAGTATTCCACAATTTATTGGATCCTAGTTTGACCGCTCACCTCGACACTTCTACCTCTTCCTCTCAGTCACTGACTCTTGATCGACCTTTGACCAGCCGCGGACGGTAGTGGGAGTACCTGCCGGGCGGTGACGTGGGGAGGGGGAGGGGAAATGTGGGGGGTAGTAATGTATAGATTACGGACCTTAACAGGTAAGTAAACATATAAATAAACAAGATGAATTTCGCGCGCACTGCATCACATTTGGTGATGCAGTGCACGCAACGAAATTCGTTTTATTTATTTATATGTTTACTTACCTGTTAAGGTCCGTAATCCATACTTAACTACCCCCCACCCTGCCCCTCCCCCTCCCCACGTCACAGCCCGGCAGGTACTCCCACTACCGGCCGAGGCTGCCTTTGACCCTCATGTATTCAGGCAAATTCATATGAACTATACCAAAACAACTTCACTGGCTCCCTATCTCCCAACAAGTAGCATTCAAAACAGCCTGCATCATTTTCAAGTCCCTTCACGCTCGTAGTCCCCAATTCATCAATAATCTCTTGTCCAGATACACTCCCTCTCGCAATCTCCGGTCTGCCAACCTCCATCTTTTGGTCACTCCCCCTTTTAAGCTCCAACGCCAGGGAGGACGCAGGTTCGCGGCTCTCACTTCCAGACTCTGGAACTCTCTCCCCTTGGAAATCCGCTTCTGTACTAATCTCCTAGTGTTCAGGAGACAGCTTAAAACCTGGGTATTCACTCAGGCCCATGCATAAGCCTCTGACTGCCCGAGGATCTGTTAGTCAGCGCCATGCAACCTCTGGGTGCACGAGCGCTATATAAAAAATTGTTAACATAACATAACATCCATGTTTACATCTATCTCCTTCACACATTTCTTTTCATCGTACCTGTGAGAAAGTGCCATCTTTCTGCATGGTTGCATCCACTTTTTGCTGAACTGCTGATGTGCTTTGACTAAGTGTGCCCTGGGCTCCTGCTAATCAGGTACCCAGGGCCGATGTTCTTTCCCTATAACTGCATTGAAACCAAAACCCAATTGGCATCCCTGGCCACAGGTCATCCCCTGGTAAATGCTACCACAGGTACCCTGGGCACTGTGACCAGGGAAGGCTTTTAAGGGCTGCAGCACTTATTGTGCCACCCTTAGAGGTACTGTACCTTTACACTCACACACTGCCTTTGCAGGCTGCGTGTCTTGGTGTAGGACAAAGTGAAGAGTCGACATGGCACACATCTCTGTGTGCCATGCCACCCACCCACTGCCTTGGCATAGATCAGTCACCCCTCTAGCTGGCTGCACTATACTAGCGGTGAGGGTACAGGTGCATGAGCCCTGTACCCCTACAGTGTCTAAGCCCATTCTTAGACATTGTAAGTGCAGTGCTACCATTAAGAGTATATGGTGCTGGGAGATGGGGGGACCCATGAAGCATATGCCCCCCTCCCACTGGAGGGTGGCTTAATAGGAGGTGTACCCACCCCAGGGAAGGGACCCATTGGTCCCAACCTTTTGCCTACCTGTAACATCCCTAAATCTAGTATTTAGGGGCACCCCTGAACCTTGCTTCCTCAGACAAGAAACCAGAGGAAGAAAAGAAGAAGAAGAACCGAACAGCCGGCTTGAACTCCCGTTTTCCCCGAGCTTAAGTCCAGGAGCTTTGCTCCCACAACCCAGTGGCCTGCTCTGCAGCAGCCACCAACCAGAGGCCCCCTAACCCCCTTTGGATAACACTGGGCATCCGCACTCTGCATCTGGCCTCCCTAGTGCAGCTGAGGGTGTAACAAGAGTGCATCCTTGACTCTGGGGGACCCCTGAGTCTAACCCCAGAATACCACCTCCCACAACCAAAGACTTACCTTTGAACCGATAACCCTATTTTCCGCCATTGGATAACACTGACTGTTTTTCTGTGAAAAGTTTTCAAGTGTGGAGTTGGAAAATCTATGAACCCCTTTAAAACTGGAACTAAATAATAAAACTCTTTTACTTCCCTGTTTACAGGTAATGTCCCAGTGCAGTATTCAGGCATACTGCACTGTGTAAGAAAAGTAATCTGTAAAGGTGATCTACTTGACATTCTACTATAGAGCCAATACAAAGTATATGTACAGTATTTCAAAAGCATTGCATTACTAGTAGCTCTACTGTAAACAAAGTGCATATACAATTGCAATTCAAACTCTTTACAAACTGCATTACTACTGTAAAGTATTTATTGCTTACCTGTGCCAGGCTTGCTTGGTTCTAGAAAATAAAATAACTAAAATAACATTTATATACAAAACCAAATTGGTCTGAAGTTCAGTCTTTGAGTGTGTGATATAATTTGCTGATTGAGTGTGTACAACAAATGCTTAACACTACCCTCTGATACAGCCTTACTGCTCGACCACACTACCACAAATAGAGAGTAAGGCCCTATCTACTTTTACCTCTACCCACCTTTGGAGTTCCACTGGACTGTGCACACTCTCCCTCACTTTGATATGGTATATACCGAGCCATCTTCCTACAGTCCCTTAATATACTTCTCGGTAACCACACACAAGTTCTCTAGGTTCTTATTCAAAACATATTTTTGATAATGTCTTTCATCTCCTTTAAGCTTCTTCCAGGCCTGAAAAAGTTCTGAATAGCCCTTACATTCCATCAAGGCATAGCAAAGGTAGCATATTGTGATACGCCACCAACATTTCTCTCTTGAATTTGGACACACCCAATTTACTGCTTTCATCCATTTTTATGCAAATACTCACCAATCTGTTGGCCCGTTCTATGAAGGCAATTTCCTAAGAATGGTACAGACTGAAAGTTTTATGGTCTATGCCATACTTACGGAAAAATTGCTTAATCTCATAGGACACAAACTGTTAACCCTTGTTAGACAAACATACTTTCAGTGGTCCATCTTTGGCCCCACCCTATGTAGAAACTATATTACTGCCTGCCTGTATGTTGGGTTCCTCTCCAAACCCTACCTCAGCCGATTTAGTATTAAGTTTGTTTTATTGACAAAAAACTGGGCATGAGAAAAATCACAATCAAGTTCGCCTACAACCCAGCGGGCCGGCGTAGAAGCTCAGTTGCACAACAAAGCAAAGATCCTAAGGGGTATCAGTAATCAAACACAGCAAGCCGCCTACAACCCTTACAGGGATGGCCGCATATTCAAGCAAGGAGCAAGGCGGTAAGAGGGCAGAAATCTAACAGGCTCATCAAGAAGGCCGTCATAGGCCGTCAATCCCATCCGAACCCATGAGACACTCCCACAAACCTTCATGTGAAAGGGCACCAGCATTGAATTTCTTCCAACCGGCCTTGGGCAAGCATGCAAACTGGCAAGTATTACAACCAGGAAAAGGAGCCCCAAAAGGAATCACCCCCCCACCCCCAAACAAGCCCAACCCATTACCCCCTACCCTCCCTCAACTCCCCCTTGCCCCCCTCCCCATGGTCCATGTCCACCGCACACTATTAACCTGCCGACCACACCAGCTCCCTCCAACCGTCCCTGTCCATGCCCCCCTACCCTGTATCCGTAAGGCGCAGCAATCGGAGATATCTGGGGCAAGTAACCTCCTGAAACTCAGAAGCCAACAGAGATAGGAATGGTTGCCACAACTCCGCATATTTAGCACCCTCACCTGCTCCTGACAACGAGAGTTTTTCCATGCTAAGCACCATTCAGAGGCGGTGAAGTCACCCATGGTTTGTGGGGACTTGGGTCGAGCACCAGAGTGCCAATATATTCTGCATCGCTGAACCCAGGGCAATAGCTATTAATCGGCCTCTACGGGAACGCAGCGGGTAAGTCAAGGGGTTGGGGAGTCCCAGAAGAACGCACAAAGGGAAACGGGGAATCTCCATGTCAAAGTGGGAATCTACATCGTCCAGAATCTTTTTCCAATACCCTGTTTGCAATGTACAGTTCCAGAGCAAATGCACCAACGTGCCCACCTGACCGCAGCCGCACCAACACAGGGCATCCTTGGCAGGATCCATCTCGTGGAGGCGCTCAGGGGTGTAATACCAAAATGTCGCCACCTTGGTGAGGGTGTCAGTGAGCCCCATGTGATACGCTGAATGACGCGCTCTATAATATATCCCCTCCCATTCTTTGTGTGTGAGTGTCCTCCCCAGTTCCCGCTCCCATCGCACCCTGCCAGCGCAGTAGGTATAAACGTGTTTGCTCTGGAGCATCTTGTATAGGTCAGAAATCAGTTGCTTGTCTGTCCGGCGTGTAATCAACCAACATTGGTAGGGCGTTAGGTGTCTGTTCGCTGACGGGCGCACATGATCACTAAGAGCCCAGTGCCGCACCTGCAGGTAACAGAGCCTCTCCGATTCCGGCAACCCAACTCCTGATGGAACTGCACAAATGGAATAATCCCCTCTGGGCCGTACACGTGATAGAGGAACCGGCAGCCAGAGGGCTTCCACCTAGCAAAAGCCACCTCGTCCAACCCCGGTTGAAAGTCCGGGTTCCCCACAATGGGGGTGAGGGGGGACGGGAGAGTCGTAAATTCATGGCTCACGCTCGTATGATCCCAGATCTCTAGCGGGACTCTCGTGACATAGGAGAAGTACAGGTTAGGAGGTCTGTGTCATCTATGCAGGAAAGGGATCTTCTGTAGGGTTCTACCAGCAATGGCTTGATACTGGAATAAAGAAAAACCAAAGGTGGTTGATCCTGGAATAACCAGTGCTTCCCCGACTCCCACCTGCTCCACTCCACCAAGAAGCGTAGCTGCGCAGCTTGGAAGTACGCTGCCAGATCCGGGACTCCGATCCCGCCCTGTTCAGGGGCCAGCATCGCCAGACGCATCTTCAGGCGGGGCTTCCTCCCATTCCAAATGAACTGCGACAGCTCAGATTGCACATGCTTTATCCAGCCCAAAGGGGGCGGAGAGGGATTGTGCGGAAGAGATAAAAGATCTGGAGAAGGACCGTCATCTTGACCGCTGCCACCCTACCCAGCCAAGATAGAGGATAGTGCCTCCACTGCCCCAACTCCCACCTAATTTTCAGTCGCAATTGGGAGTAATTGATAGTCACGGAGGCTGCCGGTGAAGGGGCCAGCTATATCCCAAGGTATGGCACCGCCTCCGCTGCCCGCTGAATGGGGAACGACTCCTGCAAGAAGGCTCGAGTGGGTTTCTCAAGGGACAGATCCAGGGTCACCGATTTGGTCATATTGACCTTAAACCCCGACACACGACCGAATCTCTGCAGGTCCTCAAAACACGCCGACAAGGACTCTCTCGGACTAGAAAGCGAGATCAGAACGTCATCCGCGTACAAGCTAATTGTATGCACGTCGCCTCCAAATTTGATCCCCCGCACCCTCTGGTCTAGGCGAAAAAGTTGCGCAAGGGGTTCCTTGTAGAGGGCAAATAGCAGGGGAGACAAAGGGCACCCCTGTCTTGTGCCCCTTTTCGATAGCGAATCGGGGAGATGTGATCCCGTTGACCCGGACCGTGGCTGTAGGGAACTTGTAGCAATTCATCACCCGAGCACGGAATTTTGGACCCATACCTGCTTTCACCAGGACCTTCTCGAGATAAGGCCAGTGGACCCTGTCAAACGCCTTCTCGGCATCTATGGCCAACAACATGTATTCCCCCTCCGTGCGTGCGGCCTTTTCTAGGAGATGGAAGGCCCGCTTAGTGTTGTCAGAGGTCTGACGCTCCGGGATGAACCCGGACTGGTCCGGATCCACCAGGCATCCCATGTATGGGCCCAGGCGGGCGGCCAGAATCCCGGTATAGAGCTTGAGGTCCACGTTAAGCAGAGAGATAGGTCGATATGCCCCGCATTTCGTACGGTCCTTACCCGGCTTGGGTTGTATGTCAATACAGCGCGGTGTTTACACCGCAATACCATTACAATGCTGGTTTTACAACGCAAGTCGTTACCACGACTTGCGCTGTAGGGTGCTGGACTTAGGAATAGTAAGATTTACTATTCCAACACCAGCCTACGTACAGTAGGGAAGGTTTTGGAATAGTAAATCTACTAATCCTTAGCCTAGAGGGCCCTCCAGCGCAAGTCATGGTAACGACTTGCGTTGTAAAACCAGCGTTGTAATGGTAGTGCGGTGTAAACACCGCGTCGTAATGGATGTCCCCCCTCGGCTTGGGTATCACAGCGGCGGAGGCCTCCAATAGGTCCCCAGGGATCGCACCCTGCTCCGCGAAAGAAGTAAATAGGCGTGCAAGCATCTTGGCAACTTGGGCACATAAGGTCTTGTAAAAACTCGCCGGGAAGCCATCCGGGCCAGGGGCCTTTGCTACTTTAAGACGGGAAATGGCCAAAATGACCTCTTCCGGTCGTATATCTCTCTCCAAATTCTCCACCTGATCCTGCAGGAGAGCCGGGAGGGGGACCGAGGCCAGAAAATCAGTTTCTTCCCCGTCAGCCAGGGGATCCGCAGAATAAAGGCCCGCATAGAAGGAGCTAAAGGAGCTGGCGATGTCATGATCCTCCGTGGCCCTCCAATAATCTCCCTCACCGCTTGTTGCTGCGTCACCTCCCGCAGCTTGTGCGCCAACAGTCGCCCATATCTGTCCCCGCCAGTGTAATACACATGGCGCAGCCGAAGGGCTGCGTATTCCGCCCGATCTAAATCTAACTCCGCCAGCTGCTGCCGCGCCGCCTTCAACTGTCTCCATATTCTCGGGGCACCCGTTCTCCTGTGCATGTGTTCCAGCTCCCTGGTCTGTTGAGTGAGTTCCCTCTTAGCCTGACGCTCTAAATTCTCCGCTGCTGGAATAGCAATAAACTCCCCTCTGAGAACCGCCTTAAGCGCAGCGCACTGCGTGGAAAGCGTAGTGTCAGCATTGTTGTTATGGAAAAGGTAGTCTGCAATTGCGCGCTGAATCTTAGCAACCACCTCCTCCCTGTGTAGCAATGTTTCCCGCAGTCGCCAAACCCTGCGTGATCGCTGTGCTGCCGGCATGGAAAGGACCAATGTCACTGGGGCGTGATCAGAAAGTGAGGCAGTTCCTATGTTCACCTTGGTGACAAGTGCCTGAGTAGGAGTAGATGCAAGCAGGTAATCTAAACGCACATAGGACTTATGTGCATTGGAGTAATACGTATAATCGCTCTCACCAGGGTGAAATTTGTGCCAAAGGTCTTGAAGTCCCAGTTCCGGCGAACGTTCCAAGCCCTCCGACGAAAGAGCACCCACCTGGGAAGTGCGCTGACATGACCTATCTAGGGCATTATCGAAAACAATGTTCAAGTCACCCCCGAGCACTATATAGCGGTCAGCTGCGGTCGTGATCTCTGTGTGCGCCCTATGGAAGAACTTTTCTTGGCCCTCGTTGGGGGCCATATACAGTGCCTATCGTGAGTGGGGAGTCCCCTATCAAAAAACTGTAGGCTAACAGTCTCCCCTTGATCTCCGCACTTTTGTGTAACACCCTGCCCTTAAACTTCTGGGCCGCCAAGATGGCAACACCGGCTATCTTAGTCGGGCTCGAGGAGAAGAATTGAGAGGGGAACTTACGAGATCTAAGGCGATTACAATCTTTGGGGAGGAGGTGTGTCTCCTGTAGGAGACAAATGTCGGCCTGGGATTGCTCCAAACATAGCAGGGCTGCCCTACGCTTGACTGGGTTGTTCAGTCCTCGAACATTAAGTGTAAGTATTGTAAGATCCCTGACAGACATTTAACCAGTGGAACACCAAACCAGCCTTATCAAAGCCATAGAAACATTCGGTGTCGCAGCATGTAAACACAGCCTTGAGCAAGGGCCCCTGGAGAAGAAACTAACCACAGACCCAAACCCTCGGTGGACCATGAACCATTCCCCCCCTCTCCCTACCCAACCCCCAGAACCCCGCAAACAACTAAAGCACCATAAGTCCTTCATCTACAGATGATAGGGAAAATGTGGAACGGGGTAGCACACCAAAACTTCCATTGGCCTCCCTCCCGCCAACGGCCAGGCAGTCAAACGGGGAATCATGGCTCGACAATTAGCTTGACCAGTCAGTCAATGGGGGCCGAGCTGTCACCTGCAGTCACCGCCTCCACCGCAGACCGTCGGCCGTCTGCTATTTACATCGCCAGAGGTTTCTTGGTTCTCCGTCGTCACCTCTGTTGTCGCCATCTTGGCGTGGAGTCGTCCATCTCAGGCACGGACCCCTGGCCTTCATCCTCCTTGGCGGGCAGGTCAATACCCAACAAACAACAGGCCTCCGAGACTGAGCGGAGCTGTTATTGCTTTTTATCCAGTCTGAAGACCAAGCGAAATGGGTGACCCCAACTGTAGGGTATCTTCTGCTGTTGCAAATGGGCCGTGACCAGTTTGAAGAGATGACGCTTGTGCAACGTGAGGGCCGCCAAGTCCTGAAACAGCAATGGTGAGTGACCTTGGAATGAGAGTGGATGCATCTGTCGCGCTTTCTGCAATATCTCCTCCTCCATTCGATAATCTTGGACGCAGACCAGGATGTCCAGTGGTGGAGCCGGCGACGCCCTTGGAGGGCCCGCACGGTGCGCCCTGTCTAAGCGTAGTTCAGATTCCAATGGGCGCCCCAAGACGTGATTGAAGAGTTCCCGTGCAAACTGAAACAGGTCCTTGGTGGCCTCCGACAGTGCAACGTTCCGAATGCGGATGTTATGCCTCCTAGAGCTGTTCTCCAGATCTTCCATGTGCAGTTGGAGGTCTACTTGCTGATCATGGATGTGTACAATCTCTTGTTGCTGGGCGGCAAGTTCAGTGTCCTTATTGTCACTCTTGTTCTCCAAGTACGCCACCCGCTCACCTATCCCATCCACGTCCCTCCTCACCTCTCTGATCTCTCCAGCAAACTCCGTTTTCAAGGCGTGAATGTCTCCCCTTAGCGTCGTGAAGAGGGATTCTAGGAACGCTTTCGTGATAGGCTCCGAGCTAGCCTCTGCCTCTGGACCCATCTGTACCACAGCCGACGCCGTCACACCTGTTTGCTGGGCCGTTTGTGCTTTCGCGAAGAGCTCCTTCACCGTCTTCTCCTTGCGGCCTCTGGAAGTAGACATTGCCCGACGGTCGCCCAGGTGCCCAACGCCGGCACTCCTTTGCCACCCACTACTCTGCGCCCTCGGGTATGGCCAGGCGCGCGCCGCAATGGGTTAGCTCTCCGCGCCACCTACTCCACCAGCCGGTCCAATGCGGAATGTCTCCGGCAGCCCCTCTCCAGCTCCGGGCCGCGTCCCGAGCGACCCCACGGCCAGTAACGCAAATCCACCTCCGCACCAGGCCCCCTCCAGGCCGCAGCCAACCGTAGGCCCAGTACTCGCCACTTCTCACTGCTTATCCATCCTGCAGGCAGCCAGGCCTCAGTGCGGCAGCGCGCTCCCCAGGTCCACAGGCCTACCAATCATCATGGCCGCAGCTCGTCGCAGGACAGTCCACAGGGACCAACCTCTGCTCCACTGCTACCGCTGGCCAAAGCCACCACCTCGTCCAGTAGTCTCAGGCGGCCCAGTACTCCTCGGTGTGTAACTCACCCTCTGTGTACCTGCGGGGGAGCACAACCCCGCCCGTCAGGCCCTCAACCACACCTGTGCTTCCTGCAGTTCTGTAACGTCTCGCGGCCTACTTCAAAATGGCGCTGCGGTCTTCCCCCTGTGTGGCCCTGGCGCAGTGCACGGACAGCCACCACCCGCTCATCGGCCGTGTCCCAACACGGGGGCTCCACCTCCCCTGAGGGCCGCCCTGCCACTTGCACGTCCAGTAGCAAAGCGTTTGGTCGCTACAGCTTGCCAAGGTAGCATGGGAGGGCCCCTCTCCTCCAGTCGGGCTCTCGACCATGTGCGTAGTGCTGCTGCTCCGCAATGCTCCTCCCAAGGTGGTCAGCACCGGCCTCCTGCCCCGCTCCGCCGCTTCTCGGGTCTGGCCACCGCTTGCCTGCACCGTCACTGTCACCGAGGCTCTCTCGGCCCACAGCGGCCCAGACCCACCAGCCGTCACCTCCAGGCCCTCTGGAGCTCACCGCCCTGCGTGCTCTCTGCCAGGCTGCGCCGAGCGCCAGCCGCGATCCCGTGGGGGAGGGGCGCGTCTCTGGCCGCGAGCTCTGTCCTGCCCGGCCCTCGCGCTCCAAGCCTCCCGACCGGCCCCACAGGCCAGATCCGCTGTCACCACTGTCCGGTAGGTCCCTCAGACCGAGTCAGCCGGCCAGGACACAGTCAGAACCGGTGCTAAAAGTCAGCCATCGGCGGGAGCAGAGAATCCACACGTCTGCTCACGCCACCATCTTGGCCACGCCCCACCTCAGCCAATTTAGAACAGTGGTCTGTAACCACCAAAGCATGCTTGTGCCTTCTCAGTCTAATAAAGGTTTCCAAGAAGTCAATCCCTATTTCCTTCCCTTGGCAGATTTGGCACAGCTACACTTTCTATTGGCTGATTCTTACACACCAACCATTTGCCTTCAGCAATAAAGTCTGGATGTTGACACATTTTCATTTCGACATCCTTGTGCATGCTCAGTAATCAAAATGACTCTCCCAGCCTCCTTTTACAACTGATTATCCCTAGTTGCTCCCCATGCCCCAACTCCAACAGCTTGTTTCTTAACACACTTAGGGCCAGATGTAGGAAGCGTAATTCCGGTTGGTAACGGCCAAAATTACCGAATTTCGGCCGTTACCGCCCGGAATTAGGCTTTTCATATGTAGGTGGCTTCATTTCAGATTCGGTAAATTACCGATTCTTAAAAATACCGAATCGGTAAATTACCGAATCTGAAATGTAGGGAGCACTCAAATGAGTGCTTTTCCCATCTTACGATTCGTTTATACCACCAACTAGAAGTTGGTGGTAAATAATGAAAACCTTATAAAAAGCATTTTTTTTTGCTTTTTCCAACAGTGCCATGTTGCAGACATACATGCCCTTAGGGCATGTATGTCTGCAACATGTGCACCCATACACATTTGAGGGGTGCAACAGGGTGTCAAAGTGACACCCTGCCACCCTTCAATGTTTCCCCCATTTACCGAATCGGTATTTACCGATTCGGTAATTGACATTCATTCCTATGGGCCACCAGGCCCATAGGAATGAATTGCAATTAACGAATCGGTAAATACCGATTTGGTAATTACCGAAACTTACCGATTCGGTAATTATTTAAGAAAATGTACCTACATCCCATTTGCCTGTTCTTAAATACCGAATCGGTATGATTCGGTATTTAAGAATCGGTAATCTGGGATTACTTACATCGGGCCCTAAGTGAAGCTAATTCTTTACTCTGTACATCAGTCCATCCTCTGCCGACATTTCAGAATTCACCATGGCAAAACAATGCAATTACCCAGAAAAATTATTTTCCCCTGGCCACTGAGACGTAGTGACCACCTTGTCTTACTGTAACATTCTGTAATTTCCCATTCCCTAGATCTGCTTTTTTCCCTTACACCACCATTACAACACTCCAAAACTCTGACTACAAAACGTTGAAATTCTTCTGTCATATCTCCATCCAGGCCCATCTCCAAATCCATTGATAGCCTTGACATGTGATCAGCTCTTTTATTTTTGCTTCTTGGCACGTACCCAAAATTGAATATCTAGCAATTTGGTGCTCAACCTGAGTATTCTAACAGTGGCCCTTGATGAGTGAAGATTAGCTCCACATAAAAGGAATAACAGTGGCTTCTGGTCAGTTTGCAACGCATACCCTTTGCCCCCAAACACAGTTCGTAAATCTATCCACTGCCCAAACACAAGATAATGGTTTATTTTCAATTACCAAATGGAAGGCACTTTCTACAGCCCCGAATGCAAACACCACTGCGAGTTCACAGCTGCTCCTATGCTCTTGTCACTTGTGTGAATTGTAATGCACATTTTCTAATGCAGATCAAAGCTGTTGAGTATAGGGGCATCACCCAACTCTTTTCAGATACACTCAAAAGCTGTATCTTGTTACTTTCCCCACCATATTACTTCTCTTTTCTTCAATAGCCTTGTAAGAGATTCAATCTTATTTGCAAAATTCAGAACAAATTTCGAGTATAACACGAACATGCCCATAAATGATATTCTGGCACATGCATCAACAATGCCTTTTGCGATTCCTTATTAGCGAAAAATAAGGATTCGCTAATAAGGAATAGCAAAAGGCTATGCATGTAGAAATTGCTTAAAAAATAGCAATTTCTAAATATTCCTTAATTGCGACTTGCAAATTGTGAGTCGCAATTAAGGAATACCTCCCCATTGATTCCTATGGGCCTAGAGGCCCAGAGCAATGAATGGGAAGACATTCTCAATTTGCAATTCTCAATTAGAGAATTGCAAATTGAGAATGCAATTTCAAGGGTGCCAAGGAGTCAAACAGACACCCTGTTGCACACCTTAAATCTGCATATGAGTACATCTTGCACACACACATGCAATAAGGGCATGTGTGTGTGCACAATGGAACTTTGAAAAATGCACTTTAGTGCATTTTTCAAAGTTTTTGCAAATTACCATGAAGTTTAACTTCATGGTAATTTGCTCCCCCTATTAGCGAAATCGCTATTTTTTTTACTTTAATGCATTGCATTCAAGGAATCTCAATTTGAGATTCCTGAAATACAATCGCTATTTAAGTAATCTCAATTTAGAGATTACTTAAATTGCAATTTTTGCATTTGGGATGATGCATCCCAAATGCAAAAATACTGGTCGCAAAGAGGCAGATTCTGAGAATCTGCCTGTTTGCGACCGGTTTTTGCTTTGATGCATGTGGGCCATTGTGTCTTCTTTCTGGAGGGTTTCTTCGCTCAGGAAATGGCTTTTAATAAATTCCCTTTTGACCTGATGTCATCTGGTGTCAGTACATGACCCAAATACTCCATTTTCTGTACTGCAAAAATACATTTGTCTTTCCTCAACTTTAAACCACACTTACACAGAATTCGCAGAGCTTCTCTCACCCTACTGTCGTCTTTTGGTGTATCTGTGCAATAAGTCAAGATATCATCCTGAAAAATAAAGTAACTCTTTGCAGCCTTAAATAGGTTGGGCATGACCTGCTGAAAAATTGCTGCTGTCAAGGCTAGACCAAATGGTAACCTGCATAACTGATAAACTCCATCAGATGTCACAAGCGCTGTTAAATAGCAAGACTGTTTAGCTAATACAGCCTGATGATAAGTGGATCTGAGATCTAACTCAGAAAATAGGTTTTTCCCTTGAACTGTCACTAGCATATCTTCTGTTCTGGGCAGAAGAAGCCCATCCACCCAAATGTCTTTATTTTGGCTACCTAAATCTACACAAACACGAAATTCACCTGAGCTCCTTTTTTGTCACTGGTATGGACAAAATCGATAGAGAAGGATCTTCAGGCTTAACCACAGTTTGCTTGCACATCTTCTCTAAATATTGGAGTAAATCCTGCCTTAAACTCTAAAGAACTGATCTCAGTTTATGCCTGACTAGTTGCACAATCAAACTTACACAATAGGAAAGGCTCAGCTCTTACCTGCACCAAGCAATGAGAACCTATGCTTGCCCCAATATCCTATATGTGCACCTCCTTCCTCTACCAATAACAGACTTTAACCCCCCTCTTGGGCAAGAGAAGATGAGAGCAGAATATGAAGGCTGTACAAATACCATAATGAATACCACTGCCACCTGCTGTTCTGTTGCCCCAAATTAAGCAATGAACGCAAACATTTGTTAGCCCCTTTAATATTGTCCCATGGGATATGCACCTGTAAAGTGAAACTGTGGCCCTCATCCTCCTGGACCTCTCGGCTGCCTTCGACACTGTCTGCCACCACACCCTGCACACACGCCTCCACAGGGATCCGAGGCAAAACCCTGGACTGGATCACCTCCTTCATCACCGTCAGAACCCAGAGAGTCCACCTCCCCCATACCGATCCAAAGCCACCACGATTTCCTGCGATATACCCAAATATCATCCCTCAACCGACACTCTTCAACATCTACAAGGCACCGCTCGCCAACATCGTCAGAGCACACCACCTCAACAACGTCTCGTACGCCAACAACACCCAGCTGATCCTCTTCCTCACCAAGGACCCGAACACCGCCAAATCTGACCTCCATGAGGAAATGAAGGCTGTCGCAGATTGGATGAAGACCAGCAGCCTGAAGCTGAACTCAGACAAAACGGAGGTCCTCATCCTCGGCTCCACCCCCTCCGTATGGGACGACTCCTGGTGGCTGATCACGCTGGGAGCTGCCCCGGCACCCACTAACAACGCATGCAATCTGGGGTTCATCCTGGACTCAACGCTCTCTATGACCCAGCAAGTCAACACTGTGTCCTCCTCCTGCTTCAACACCCTCTGCATGCTCCTCAAGATCTACGGATGGATCCCCACCGAAACAAGGAGAATGGTTACCCAAGCACTCGTCAGCAGCAGGCTGGACTACGCCAACGCCCTCTACGCAGGAACCACAGCTACACTTCAGAAGAGGCTCCAATGCATATGAAACGCCTCCGCACGCCTCATCCTCGGACTCCCTCGCTACAGCCACATCACTATCCACCTTAGAGATCTGCACTGGTTCCCGGTCAACAAGAGGATCACCTTCAAACTTCTCACCCATGCTTACAAAGCTCTCCACTACGCCGGACCAGCATACCTCAACAAACGACTGTCTTTCTACACCCCGAACCGCCAGCTTCGCTCCACTGACCTCGCCACTGTCCCATGCATCCGCAGAACGACCACAGGCGGAAGATCATTCTCCCACCTCGCTGCAAAGACTTAGAACACCCTCCCCTCCCACCTGCGTCAGACCCAATGTAACTGAGTATCACATTATTGAAGTTTGTATGCTTTTTTAAATCATTTTAAGTAATCGATCATGACTAAATAAAATGACAAACATGTTATGTATATATATATATATTGTGTATGGAAACAAGAGCCTACAGAAAAGAGACCTCAGGTAACACTCTCTTACACGCCACCAGCCAGCACCCCGGACACCTCAAACGCAGCATTCCCTATGGGGAAATGTTGCGCATGAGACGGCTCTGTAGTACTGAGAATGAGTATGATAAAGCACAGAAAGACAGCAGGAGCCGCTTCTTAGAGAGAGGATACAGAGCGGATGTGGTGGACAGTGCTATAGAGCGTACGAAAAATATCCCAAGGGCACAGGCCCTTAAAGGCAAGGGGCTGGTAACTGAAACCAATTCGGAAACCATACAATCCAGGGCAATTGTCACCTACAGTGTCCAACACGCTGAAATTCGGAAGATTTTCAGCAGAAATTGGAATTTGGTTAAGAGAGATCCGATCATCGGCAATCTGGTCCCTATCAAGCCGCAATTGACTTTTCGAAGGTCTCCGTCAATGGCAAAAGCTTTAGTAAGCAGTAAACTGGACAAGCCTCTCTCAGGAACCTGGATGGACCTCAGCAGAGGTTTCAAAAGGTGTCCTTTTTGTAAGGCTTACCGGCAAGGGTTAAGTAAAACTCACTATTCCATCCCATTCCATGATAAGCCTATAGCTATCAAGCACAGACTCACGTGCAAAACTGAATACGTAGTATACGTGCTGCAATGTCCTTGTGGGCTATGCTATGTGGGCAGCACTCCACTGCCCGCCCACAAACGGATCTTGCAGCATCTCCGAGCCATTTCAGGTAAAGACCCAGCTTACCCTGTTGCGCGACACTTTGAGCAGATCCATAACAGTAACCCAGATGGATTGGTCTACTTCTTAGTGGACACGATCCCGCCCCTCAAAAGAGGGGGTAACAGGGATGCTCAATTGAGGCTACTGGAGACGAGATACATTCTGGAGTTCAACAGTAAGGCCCCGGGAGGCCTTAACGCCACCGAGGATATGTATACTTGTCTATAATAATATTGGCTCGATCTTTTGTATATCAGTCTAAATGAGAGATTGCGTATTCAACTCCTTTTGGTTAAATCATCTGGGATTAGATAATGCTATGACTAAAAAACTGAGTGCTCGAATCCCCGATTGTAACCAGATAACTATCATCTAGTTTTTAAATAATTTTCACATTTATTCACTTTGGGTAAACTTTCCCCAGTATGATTATGTAGGGTATCTATATATTTAACAGCTAAGCAGTTTAACATTAACTTAGACATTTTAGGCCAATGGTAGACCATAGGTGGGGGACTGGGGATTGCGGGGTGGGGGAGCAATTGACTTTGAATCTTCCACTCCTCCCCATTTCCTCACCATGTCTTATACCAGTGTAGCAAGACCAATGCAAACATTGAGGTTATATGAAATGCGTTTTTATATGTAAATATGACTTCCTTTTAATTGGTTTTTCTTAACAATATGTAAATATGAATGTAAATAGATTGTCTATTTTTCTACATATTTATTTATTCTGTATATAGAATATATTTTTCTAAACATTTGGAAGATATGTTTCTATATGATGTTGGGCATTATGCCCTCTAACCTTGCTGCTTGCTGCTAAGTATTTTCTCTTTTTGGCAGTATATCTATTATGTCTATGATTGCACTTTAGAAAAAATGCACACAGCTGTAAATGGTTTGAAACTAACCACTTTACTACATATACCCTCATCTATGTCTGTGACACATCATGTGATCAAGCCTCTGTGAGAGGCGAAACGCGTCATGGCATTTTGCTGGCTGAACTTTATGCACGAAATAAAGCACTGAAAATATTGCACGTACTTGTGGTTCCGTTCCGACGTTATTTGCCCGTGAGGTAAAGGAGCGTGATGGATGGCGTCTGTTGAACGTATATATATATATATATATATATATATATATATATATATATATATATATATATATATATATATATATATATACACACATACATACATTCTTACTTATAGGGCTTTCAGCCAAACCTCTTTATTCATTGGTCTTTTATTGTGCCATTCACATTGTTCTTCTACCTGCTACAGAATGTAGCAGGGAGTAGTTGGCCAGCCATTGGCTAACATCACTGTGAGTGATTGCCTACTGTCCTTTTAGAAGAAGCACATTTACACACAGGGGGGCATATTAGCAAGAAGGCTGTTAAAATTATCACCGTTTTAGCAGCAGGAAACTGCTGCTAAAACGGCAATAATGGGCTTGCTAATATGCGTTTTAGAATTTCAATAGAAGCCCAGGTTAGATGTCTGGCACATCTAACCTGGGCTTCTATTGGAATTCTATAACGTATATTAGCAAGCCCATTATCGCCGTTTTAGCGGCAGTTTCCTGCTGCTAAAACGGCAATAATTTTAATGAGCTTCTTGCTAATATGCCCCGGGGTATTTTCCTTCAGTGCTAGAGACTACTTTGGCAACGTGTGCTTAATGAGCAAGAGAGGTCTGGGAATCAGGGACTCCCAGCTTGTGGACCGGGGCTATTTTGATGGTGTCTCGGTCTCTTCTGGTATCTGGTGTGCGGCTTCTCACACTTCGCGCAATAAACAGACCACGCTGATGTCTTTAAGCGTAAAAGGCCATTTATTAGGACCAGGCTGCACAACATAAATCACAACCAAACAACCATTAACAAATAACAAAACCCCAACATCACCTTCTCCTCCATACACTTCCTTCACCCACTCCAGACTCACCTTCCATTCCACTTCATTACCCATTCCGTTCTTCAACCATTTCTTCAGATCTCTCTTAGCACCCTCCCCGGTAGCACCTGGCATTACACTCTTGCCTCCAGTCCCCCCCATCATTCACTCTTCCCCCCACGAGGGATGGGTGCACCCTCTAGTGACTCCCCCACCCCTCCCAAGTACCGCCAACCAGGGAACCCCCTTTAGGGCGGTTACCTGCCCCCCCGGGTCCCACAGTGCATCTTTCGCCCACTCCCTTCAAGCATTCCTGTGACACCAGATCGCCTCATTCCACAACTTGCTGATCACATCACTCATCTCCATCATGTAATAGGCGTTCCCCATTGTCGAAAGATGCACACCGTAATCCCTAAAGAGTAGTGGTTCTTCCAGTCACAATCCAGGATGCGCAATCACTTTAATGTCCTTCTCCTCACAGAAAACCCTCATAGCTCTGTTTAGCTTACGTTGTGCCTTTTCAACATCCCCATGCTTTATCGCCCCTTCCAAACTCTTCTAGGGACAAATTCCATCTAGGCAATGCAAGTCCCAGCCAGTCTCTGCTTTAGCACCTCCAAGTCTCTCTGCATCAGCTGTAAGAGTCCCAAACCCGACAGCCAAATTAAATCGTTCTCCCCCAAGTGAATTATCAACAGATCAGGGCATCCTTTCTGAGGGACCATCTTCGTGAGCCAGGGAAATAATGCCCCCCATCGCATCTCCCCTTTACCCCACCGATGCCCCTCATGTTGTTGTCCTTTGAGTCTCAGGTTACGGGCGTACACCAGCTGTTCTGCATACTTGGAGGCCCAGTGCACAAATGAATGCCCCACAATCCATGTGACCGTCTTGGCCCGCGGGCCACCCACGCAACCTACGATGGGAAAAAAGCATTAGTAACACATCCTGAAACACATCACCCCTACCCCCCCATCGCAAAGAACGCCAGGCCCAAGCCTTTATTTACGGACAAAACGCTCACAGCACCTATACCTCCACCTGCCAATCTGCCGAATCCCATCCCAAGACCATCCCAGCCTTGCTGCCGCCGCCGTCGGCGCCCCAATGCAGAAAAAATGCATCCCAAAGCCCGCCGGGTTCACCCCCAGTCGGGTCAATGCCATGCGCAGAACCGCCAACAACTGTGCCGCTGTCACCTTTGCCCCAGATGCATGACAAAAAAATCTCTCCAGTCGTGGCCCTTGTGGTCCGCATAAAGTCCCGCCATTCAGCCACCGGGCACACGCCCCCACAACCATTCTCATACAACCAAACCCACTTTCCCCTCCCCAACTGATCCTTCTTAGACTGCCCCAACCAAATCCCCAGGCGACCCACATCCAATCTGATCTCCTCGTACCTCCTGCCGCACACCGCCTTCGTCCCCAACAACTCGGAGACCCGAAAGGCCCCAAAAAACATCCATACCATGCACAAACAAAAAACCTGAACCTCAAAACCATCATAACAACACTGCAGCAAAACCTCAACCAATCGGACCAGCAAGTCAAACGTAATTGCCTCCCTCAACACCCCTCCCTCCCTTTTCTCCCTGCCCCAACCTCTGAGTATCCTACCTATATTCACATATTTTGTAGGGTCAAAAACAAAAAACAAACAACAGTAAAAAGACAGCCCGCCAACTTTCCTGCAATCGTCGCGGAAGACAGCCCTTTGTCAATGCAATGCATTAAAATCAGTCAAGAACGTCAGACATGTCCTCAAGTCCGCCCGGACCCCCATGGAAATCCGGACCCTGTGGTGTGGTAAAACTGCCCCCGACATGATGCCGAGCAGTCTGCAGAAAGTCCGCCCAGCCCTCACCACCCTGCATGCGAAGTTCAGGAAACCCAGCAGTTGTTGCACCACCCTCAACACGATCCTCTTTTCCCCAATCGCCCACAAGAGGCACACCTGTATGTCCGACACTTTCGCCTCGGGGAGTCAAGCTATCTATTGAATGGAGACCAGCTCAATTCCCAGGAATGTCAGGCAGCAGCTGGGCCCAGCTGTTTTCTCGGGTGCCAAGAGGACTCCGAACCGCTGTACCATCTCCTGGAACTGCGACAGGGCCCGCCACAATCCACAGAATGGGCCTTCCCCAGAAAGAGGAAGTCGTCCAGATAGTGAGTAACGTCCCAATGCCCACAGATCTGTGTAAAATCCCACTGAAAGAATGTGCTAAACATCTCAAAAAGTGCACAGGAAATCGCACAACCCATGAGCAAGACTTTGTCCACGTAGATGGCCCCTGCAAACTGCATCCCCAGCATAGAGAAATCCGCGGGGTGTATCGGCAGCAGGCGGAAAGCAGATTTCATATCACAGTTCACCAGTTCCGCCCCCGGCCCACACACCCTCACTAGTCGGATCATATCATCTACCGATGCATAGAGCACCCTTGAGTCTGCTTCTGCTATGAAATCATTCATAGACTGCCCCTCTGGCCACAAAAGGTGATGGATCATGCAAAACTCAACCTCTTTCTTCTTAGGCACCACTCCCAATGGGGAGACGATCAAATCGTCAAGTGGCCAGTCGACAAACGGTCCCGCTATCCTGCCTTCCACAACCTCTTTCTGCAATTTGGCCGCCACCACCCTGGCAATTCCTTGGCTGATTTCAGATTGTCCGCCCATCTCCGCACCCTAGGTCCCTGATAGGCCACTCGGAAATCCTCTGTGAAACCCCACTGTAGCTTCAACGCCACCTCCCTGTCCGGGTAACATGAGAGCCACGGGGCCATCGCCTCAATCTTAACTGGTGTAGGTGCCCTTCTGTCCAGTTTGTCCCTTTCGTCTCGAGTTTCGCTACTGCTCTGAAGGCGTGACCAAGGTAAAGCATTGTGTAAGTGCATGCCGTCCTCCACACTTGGAGCACTCATGATTGAACTTGCAGGGCTACCGGGAGCAATATCCCCTGTTATAACTCCAGCACGCACCTGTCGTGCTGGTGCCTGGCTTAGCTGGCTGACCTGTGCTTCCTGTAGATGCGGTAGACTATCCCGCCCCAGACTGAGCGGGCCACGGCGGAAAGGACCGGTAAGTGACCGGCAAACCGCTGGCTGTATGCATGGACGCCGACGAGTGCATAGACGCCAACCACTGCATCCACAACTCCTGACGGCTTTTCTGGTTTCACACTTACCCAGGCCCGGAAAACTCCTCATCATAACTCAACCAAGAAAACCCTCCAAACTGCAACTGAGATTTCCTTGTAATATCCATGTACTTCAAGAGGGGTATGACCCTGTCCAGATGTTTCTCGCAATAAATACTTGCGTAAATGAGAAACGCTGATGTCCAATTTCCCATGTTCACCGGCACCCTGGGTCTCCTCGTCAGCTCCCATTCCTCCTCTTTAGAGCCCTCCTTCGCCTGTACCTCCCTGTGCAACAACTTAAACACGTCTACGTATTCGTGTTTCCAGATTCTGTTCTTAATCTTTTCCGATAAATGCGAGCCCAGTGGCATAGCCAACCCCATATACGGCAGCTTTTTTTGGTGTTTGTCCTCACCCTTCTCACTCTTGTCCTCCTTCCCCTCTGTTTTGTCAGTCTGGACCCCTGCTGTCGACAAAGCCTTACCTGCCCCTGCCGAGTTACTGCTCCCACCAGAAACACCTTGAGTTTGTCCTCCCACATCCCTCACTGACCCATCACCCACTCCCACTGACCTGCAGGCCGTCTTCCTCCCTCCTTTTGGCCCCTCGTCCCAAGCTGACCACCACGCCCCCTCACCTGTCAAGGCCATCTGCGCCTCTCCCGACCGTCCTTTAGAACTGCTGGCTTTGGTGGTTTCCGCCTTCGCTTTGCCCTTCTTCTTCAGTGAGGCCTGTAAAACACCAAGACCACTGTTGCTCTGCACCCCCCGTCCTGTCATCGTCATCCCTCACCTCTTTGTCCTCCAGCTCGTCACTCTCCATACCATAATCCAATTCCAACACAGGCTCATCCTCCACAGGCTTCCGCAGAACCTCACGTACCGCTCTCTTCACACCCTTACTTGCCTTCACACCATCACCGCACCTCCGCTCCACACACGACGCTATTACTCGCTCCCGCGCTGGAGGGAAGGCCGCCACGGACCCCCCTGCTGCTTCAGACCGGTGTCCCGAGGAAATCTTGCGCCCCACCGTGCCACCCACCCCTCTGCCGACCTCTGTCAGCCTGGATCCCTCCCTACTCCCCAGATCGCTCCAACCTGGGTGGGCTCCAGTACCGTCAGGTCTCAACACCCGACGCCCTGGCTGTCCCTGTCTGCCGCTGCTGCCCCACTCCACTACCTGCCCACTCCCACCTTGCCTTGGCCGCTCTCTCCCTGTCCTCCTGCTCCGCCCACCTTTCCTCCTCTGAGGTGGGCGTGGGGGGCCCCACTGCCTCCTTAACCTAGACCACCCCTGCTCTGGCCGCCTCCAACTCAGCCCAGCGCTCCTCTGACTCCTGTATCAAAAGGCGCTATTCCCTGATCCTGTCCTCTAATTGCATGGCCTCCCACTTGGGGAGCAAGGGGGAGGAGTACCCCCGAGGCCCCACGCCCTGCATGCGAACCCACAGCGACCCCCTGCCCAAATGGGTAGTGGCCCTTCTCCAAAACTGTGTCGGGTCTACAAACATCATGTGGCCCCCTCCCTCCCCCCCAGCTGCCATCTCCCGCTTTACCCGCCGCAGAGAAGGTCTCCTCGCGCCGGCTCTGGCTTAAGAAGCGCCCCCACCACTCGCTCACATGCCTCGAGGCGCGGAGGCAGGCTCTTGCGCCGGCCTCCGCGTGCCGCTCCCCAATTCACCGCACTTGCCCCCTTCCTGCCTCACCTCTCCCCGTCGGTGGTGGCTCTTCCATACACACCACCACCCCCGCAGAAACGCCCGTAGAGGCCGCCCTTGGGACCCGGGCAAGCCCTACCCACGCCTCCGCTAAGACACCGGGCCGGAGGAGATCCTCCCAGCCGGCCCACCTCAGCACCCTCAGGGCCTCCCTCACCTAGTCCGCCGAGACGTCGGCCATCCCGTCCTGTGCCACATGCCGCCGTCCACACACCGCTCTCCACCGCCCGCACGACCAAGCACCACCGACCAGTGGCCCACGGTGAAACCGCCTGCTTCCTCCCTGCACGTAGGCTCTACCAAACTACTCCTGCCTTTTCTAACTTCTCCCAGCCGATGATGCCAGAATTCAGGAAAAGGAAGTCGCCTTCCTCCCCTGCATTCTTATCCCCACCCCCAAACCACACCCCTTAACACTCAGCCTGGCCCACCCAGTGCGAAAGACCCCGGGGGAAGACTAGTCTGCGACTTTGCTTCCCAGGCCCGGACTGGCCGTTGCGGGCACCGGGCAATCCCCCGGTGCGCCGCAAGGGTGGGGGCCGGTTTTGGACCCCTGGCGGCCGATTTTGTTACAGGGCCGTTTTTGCAGCATCGGCCCTGTAACAAAATCGGCCGAAAACCGGCCCCGGCAAAGAGCTCAGCGGCACCCCCAACCCCCCCCTTCAGGGGGAAGGGGGGCCGGCCGAGCACTTTGCCAGGGCCGGTTTTGGTTCCCAGTCCGGCCCTGTTGCTTCCCCCGGGGCCCACCATTCTAGACAACGATAAGAAGGTGAGCCACACTGCAGCTGCATTGTATGAATCTGCTTGACCCCAGCAATACGGCACCGAACATGGCGCATTTCGACCCTCCCCAAGGTCTTGATCACCCCTCTAGGTGATCAAATATCTGTTTGAGAAAGTCTTTCATTATTTGACCTTTCATGGAGAAACCCTTACCTCATCTTAAACTTTGATCCCCTTAGGATTACAGAATCTGAGCATGCTACATGGCATAACACCCTTGTTCTTTCCGCCATTTTCGTTTTTATTGTGATCACCTTACTGAGTAAAACAAGCCATTCATTGAGCAATGAGTGTTCACACTACTCAGTGTTAATGTTTTCTTATTGATCTAATGTGTATTTATGCTGCATAAACGTATGTATGGATAACAAATTATTTTTGTACAAATTCAATTTTTTGTCAATATCCTTCCTTGTTGATTATATGTGCCAAAGAATACATTATTTAAGTATTGTACAAGCAATTGATTACTGGTTTGAAATTACCCACTCGGACGTTGTTGCATATTTACAGTTGAAACCCATGTCATGTTGGGTCGATGAGTTGCCCCTGTGGTATATGCCAACAGAATAAAAGGCCAGTCTGACCCTGCCTGTCACATCCACTCCCTTTCTTAGTGCTGTAGTTCTTTGCTCTATCCGGTAACTCTTTATGACAGTATTTTTCTATGGTTTTCTTTAGAGGTGGCAAAAATATGTGCCTCACTCTGCAGCGCCTATGGTTCACGGTGAGCCTTATGCAGTGTGCAGCAAAGCACTCTTTGCCACTAACCGAAACAAAGCCTTTGTTCCTTGTTTGGGTAATCTGCATCCAGTAAGCACTTATGTTCATGGGTGTCCAAGGGGAGAGGGAAGGAGAGTGCTTGCCCACCCGGATCACTCGGGCAGTGGAGCCACAGTCAGACACTAGTGGAACATAAAATATAGTGTAACACTACAGTCACTGCCCACCGGAGAGAGAGAAAGGTGAAAGCATTATAAAACAAGGTAAAAGCAGGAGAAAGGGAGGAGAAAGCATTGTAAAATAAGGCAAAAGCAGCCAGGAGAAAGCACTCAGAAAAATGAGGGGTGAGAAAGGAAAAGGCAGTAAAAACATGGCAAAAGCAGCCAGGAGAAAGCACTCAGAAAAAGTGGGAGAGGAAGGAGAAAACAGCAAAAAATACGGGACAAAAGCAGGAGAAAGCAGTTAGAAAAACAGAGAAGAGAAAGAAAACAGCATTAATAAACAAGGCAAAAGCAGGAGAAAGCAGTCAAAAAAACAGGGGAGAGGAATGGAAAAACAGTAAAAAGAAAAAAAGGCAAAAGCAGCCAGGAGAAAGCAGTCAGAACAAGCATTGGCATAGCCAATAGGTCTCGCTTTTGGGACCTTCTAAGTATTTAGTTATGCAGCACAATATCCTTGGTGCAACCACATCAACTGTTGCATGGCTAAACACTTATAAGGTCCTAAAGGCGAGACCATTGGCTGTGCCAATGCTTGGTGTTGTTGTGTGTGTGGTTGTGTGTGTGTGGTTGTGCGTGTGGTTGTGTGTGTGTGACTGAGTGTGTGGTTGTGTGTGTGTGGTTGTGTGTGTGTGTGTGGTTGTGTGTGTGTGTGTGGTTGTGGTTGTGTGTGTGTGGTTGTGGTTGTGTGTGTGTGTGGTTGTGGTTGTGTGTGTGTGGTTGTGTCTGTGTGGTTGTGTGTGTGTGTGGTTGTGTGTGGGTGTGATTGTGTGTGTGACAGTAATACTAAAAGCATCTCAAAATAAAGGAACACAAACATCGAGTTTGTGGAACGAGAAAGCACATTGTAAGTCAAACAGGCGCAGCCAAGCGTTAACACAACGACATGTTCTTTGATGTTTGATGTTCTTTGAACTAGAACATCAAAGGGGCGCTGCTAAAGTGATTGCGGGCGAAAGTGATCTTGGGCGCTTAATGAGTATGACGAAGTTTGCCATTTAGTGCCTCAGCTCCTAAGCGCGCGCGCCCGTGCACATGCACTGTAGCTCTAGGCTGGCCAGGCTGGTCGTGGTAGCATTTTTTGAGCCCTCACTAAATGTCTCGCCTGACCCAGACCTAAAAATGGGGACAAATATGAATTTGAAAGACACATACTTTAGTGTTTTGACACCTTAAGTATCTGCTGAGTGGTCAGAAGTGGATTTCTAAGAGAGTAGAACACCTATACAGTCGTTCCTGTGGTATCTCTAGCTTTTGAAGGATTGCTTGTCCGAAATGAAGAAGCCTTATCCTTAAACATGATATTACTCGAACATCTAGTGCTAGTGCATTAAAGTTCTGCAGCATGTCAAGCACACAAGTGGAGGCAAATCCTTATAGGTTATGTTAGACTAGGTGAAACAGAGAAAAGCAATAAAATGTCTCCAAAAAATTACACCTGGTGCATGTTCTTTAAAATGAAAGGGCTGACATCACACTGGTGTATTTTCATTATTATGAAAGGGCTGAATATTACACAAGTTTAAACCAAAAAAGGAGAAAAGATCATTAGAACATCAAGAAGGGGCAAAGACAGGTTGTGGATGTTCATGTCATACATCATCACAGTCTGGGGTCCCATATTAAACAACGAGATGAAAGATTGGCTTACATTTCAGCTGCTATGAGGGGTAGGTAGGGAGTGTTGTGTCCTGCTGGACCTCTCGAAGGAGGCCTGGTCCATACAACTACCCCACACCCTTTCAAAACAGGCATCACCGATCAGGTAATCCTGGCAATAAAAAGAGCCAGAGTGCACATGCTCGTGGCCAGTTACTAGTATCCTATACTGTGTGTCTGTGTTCTTATTTATAAAGTATGTGGGCCAAGGGCCCACAACTTTACATTGGCGAAGAGGGGGTCTGATCCCACGCGTTGGATTTTCCACCTGCAAACTGCTGTGAAGGAATCAGAGCCATATTTACTTCCACCACATTGCCGCAACTGCTGCTACTCAAGGTCTGGACTAAAACGGCTATCTGAAGTGCCGCGCTGAAACAAAGTAGTCAGCAATTTAAAGATCTGTCCTGCACCTGAAAAGACGCGGTATACAAGCCAATCCAACATTGTGCAAACCATTTAGCTGCAAGGCGGTGACTTTTCTCCCTCTCATACTGCGGGCCCCACTACCATCATCGCACACAACTGAGGCCGTACTCTGCTTGGTGAAGTCGGAACCTTCCTGAAGCAAAGTCCCCCAACCGGTGAGTGCACCCGCAGTACTACTTGCCACATGCTCATCACATTACACCAGCATCCCCAGACCCCGCCAAGGCCCCCAGTTGGTGGAAGGACTGCTGCGGCCTGCAAGGACAGACATTAGCAGCACCACCTACTAATTGGCTTATGCGGTGGCCCCGACCAGAGGTAACATCAAGGCCAAGCCGCCTTGCTGCACCAATTCAAAGTGACCATCCCCGCACCTGCAGTGTATGCGAGGAGAAAAGGCTGTACTAATCGAGACAGTTCCATCTGCTGACTGTCCTTTGTGACACCGCGCCAGCACTGAGCAACATGCAACTCCAGAGCTGCAGCGCCACCGTGAAGTACCCACTTCCCACAGCCGGGGCCTCCTTCACAGAGTAAAGCACAGTTGAAGACCTCACAGCCATAAGGAGCACCGCAATAGGGAGAAAGTTAACATGCACGCCTCCTCCTGAGTCCCTAGCACCAGAAGCCCCACCTAGCGACTGTTAACTTCACCGCACCTGTAACTGCGGCCAGAATTGAAGGAAAAAGACCAGAAATGTAACACTGGTAAATGGTGAATGAGTTTGGCCCCAATAAATAGTCTAATGACCAATTTCGCCCTACAGAGAGCAGGCGGCAGCAGATACACTTGGCAGAAGAGCCAGCCAAGTTGAACAGCACAGTAAGTGCTCCGCGACCCTAGTGGCAACAGGCCACTACAACAACAAACAACAAGAAAAAAAGCGCCCGCGCGGCAGCAGGGGGGCGGGCGCGATTCACTCGCGGGAGCGATAATTGCGACCAGATGGGCTGCGCACTCCCGCAAGTAAATCTCCTGACGTGCACGTGTTGCCATTGAAGGCAAAGGAACGTGTGCTCCTGCTTGGCTGAAAAGCCAAACCTCTCGGAAGTGGTTGTTTTCAGGTTCGACCTTAAAATGGGAGAGAGGAAGTAGAAAGCAGTAAAAAACGGTGCAAAAACAGGAGAAAGCAGTCAGAAAATGGGGGGAGAGGAGAAAAAGCAGTAAAATAACAAGGCAAATAAAGGAGAAAGCACTCGGAAAAACAGGAGGAGGGGAAGGAAAAAGTAGGCCTGGGTGGAGCTCGTGGAATTTCACTTTGCGGAATTCTTTGTAGTTTACCGAAAAACACCGTAAAAATCCGAAGAGTTCCGCGAGAGGGCGGAGTAAAATGTGCTGCTGCCAATGCTATAAGGTCCTTGAATGCAAGGAGCATCCAGAGAAGACCCTTGCGTTAATAAAATTCGCCACTAGAGGGCACCGCACACTTACAAATACAGTTAACATGTATTATACGGAACGGGTGAGAGACTACATGCTGCATTATTTAGAAACACATATCCTGGCCTCCTTCATGTAATAATGATGAGTCTGACCCACAATACCTACTGGATAAATGTGTCGCTGTATGCATATTTATTTCTCATGCCCAAATCAAAACCTCAACACTGCGCATAACATCCTAAAGAATTGCAGTCAAGTCTTTGAAGATGCATTGAAACACTACACATTGTTGTCGTTGAACAATGGGGTTTACTAAAATGCCAACGGCATTATTACACAAGTCCACAGACTTTCCTATACTTCCCCATACATTACAGAGGAAAAAACCCTGAATGTGAGCCAAACCTTGGTAACATTAGCACATTGCAAATAAGCGTGGCTGCACATTTCTAAAGCCCCACAAGCATGAGCAGGGGGAGCCTTGGACTGACATGAAATTGGACATTAGTTACCCAGGCGTAGATGTCAAAGAAGGAAGGAGCTCAGACCGCAACCTCAGCAACGTTCACCGCTAGTATGACCCTGACTGCACGTTGTGAATTCTCAGCCAAATGCATGCTGTCTTGGTACCGTAATCTCTGTACTTCTGGGTCGAATGACACCAATCCCATGATTGATCATATTCTGGGAGGGACTAGTAATGTGTAAAATGGCAAAGGAATCTCATTTACTGGTGCCGTGCTCATGAGAAACATCTAGCAGTACAAAGCATGACGCTTTGTGCACGGATCACTCACTAAAAGAACAAGCATTGGGAATGCAATAGGCCTCGCCTTTAAGTTAAAGCTATTTGCTTTGCGAATGATATTGTATTTTAGCTATATCTTATTGAGTGTTTGTATGTGATATATTGTGCCTTTATGTTGGTTGAATTGTACTTGTTATGTGTGTAGTAGTTTAACGCGTAGTGTTAGAAGGAGAAGAGCAGTGTTTAAGATTTGGGACGGAAAGTGAGTAGAAGAATAGATAAGGGTTAAGGAAGTATAGTGAGGAGGAGAGTAGCATGAGGCTGAAGAAAGGGGAGAATAGTATGAGGGAGAAGGAAGAAAGCGTGGAAGAGATTAGCATGATTTTGAAGGAAGGAAAGTGTGGAGAGCAGTATGAGACATAAGGAAGGAGAGAGGAGTAGAAGAGTAGTATGAGGGATATGAAAGGAGTGTGAGAAGTAGAAGAGTAGTGCGAGGTAACAAGAAGGTAAGATTATTTGCTTAGTATTAGGCATAGGGAAGTAGATTGGTGTGGAAGAGCAGTGTGACGGAGATTGTAGAAGGAGGAGGAGAAGAGTAGTGTGATGCAGAAGGACTGAGAGTGATGAGGATAAGAACAGTGTTAGGCAGAAGACTGGAGAGTGTTGCGGAGAAGAGCAGTGTGTGCTAGGAGGTTTGTGAGTGTGCATGAAAGTAGTATGAGGCATATGGATGTAGTTGTGTTGGTAGTTTGTGTTGGTAGTGTTGTGTTGCCGGTGTTGGTGGTGGTGGCTTTTTCATTTGTGCTCCTCTGACGTAAAAGACCAAAACTCTGGAAAGGAAGCTCTTGTATAGAGCACCCTCAATGCCAGCTACACTCTAAATTTGATCACCTCAAATGTCTGCTTTTCTATCAAAGTTTTTAAGCATAGGATTAGCACAGTGCTATCCACGCTGCGCTGCCTTCCACCTAAACTTGAGAACTACCCTGAGTTCTCTGCTTCTTAATATATATATATATATATATATATATATATATACATATCGCGAAGATTGTCACTCCTAGGCATGAAAATGCCAAAGTATCAAGCAACAAAGAGTCGACCCAAAAGTGCTGGTGCAAGGTGATTTAATTAAGTGAAGCCAGCGCTGCCGCCATGACGCGTTTCGCCTCCGAGGAGGCTTGATCACATGACAAGCTGCATAACAGTGAGCAGGGCATTTAAAGTGACAGTGCATTACGGTGTGTCATAAAAATGGAAGAGATACTATACATTATAACGCTGCATTAGTACAATTGATCGAGAGTGCCCATAGAACACTTAATTTTTACCGATAAAATTGCACAATAAATAAAATCATATATACAGATTTCATAAATATAAGGGCATATTTACAGGGCACAAAATGGTAGAAAACGGCACAACAATATATAAACATGATAATTAATTCTATCTATGTACATTATGAGCACCAGCTCATTATTGTGTGTTAAGCCCAAATTTTCTGAAAGTAAATTGCTCATATGTTAATCAGCAGCATTAATCCAAAACATCATGACACAAAAATCATGCACAATCTGAATAAAACCCAAGTGGGCGAGTCACAATGTCTACCTGAAACAGAAAAAGTGCTTAAAGTGATAGTGCAAATTTGGCATTAAAGTGCAAATAGTTTAACAAAAAATTCCAGATTTTGAATTGAGTACTAATTATTGTAAAACGAATAACAAAATAATATTTGTTAAAAAGTAATTCATCAATATATACAAATCGGAAACGTCATGTGGGGAACATCAGTTATCTAATATATCCGGACAGGTCTTACAGGCATACTGATTAATCCTACAGACAGGTATAGAGATCTTCCCTGTCGTTAAGGCCATTAGGATTTTTGGTGTTAAGCTCCAAAATGTATCTTGTCTCAAGGAGACGGAGTTTGGCCTCACGGTCACCTCCTCTCCTTGACGCCTCGACACAATCAATTATGAAAAATTGGAGTTTATCAGGAATGCCCAGATGTTTATCCTCAAAATGCCTGGCAACCGGATAGTTATGATCATGCCCAGTTATTGCACGTATGTGTTGGAGTATCCGTTTGTGGGCGGGCAGTTTAGTGCTGCCCACATATTGAAGCCCACACGGACACTCCAACACATAGATGGCATAATCAGTTTTACAAGTGAGCCACTTGGAGATAGCAGTAGGATGTTCATGAAAGGGACTTTTAAAATGGGTCCTATTGCTGCCATAGCGGCAGGCTTTGCACTGAGGACATACCTTGAAGCCCTTCTTCAATGCTGACCAAGTTGTAGAGGTCTTAGGCTCCAAGGTATTACTAACTAGAGCCTTGGACATAGAGGGGGATCTTCTGAATGTTAGTACTGGCTTAGTATCTATTTTGTGACCAATTACTGGGTCACTGCGAACCAGATTCCAGTTGTTATTCATAATTTTACGAAGAGCCCCATGTTGACGATTAAATGTCAAAATAAGTCGTGGGGAGCTGATTTGCCCATCCCCTGCCAAGGAAACATCCAAATTGGTGTTGCTAGTTTTGGGAATCAGTGCCTCCTGTCTGCTCACTGAATTGGAGCATCTGATCGCTTTCATGAGATTTTCAGTAGAATAGCCCCTCGCGAGGAAACGTGCTTTGCATGCCTCCTGTGCAGCCGCACACTCGGCATCCGTACTGCAAATTCTCCTGATTCGGAGCATCTCTCCAAAAGGAATGCTCCGAATCAGGTGAGCCGGATGTTGGCTATTAGAGTGCAGAATGGTATTTCCCGCACTGGGCTTCCTGTATAGTCTCGTATTGAGGGTACTATCCTCCACAAACATCTCGACATCCAAAAAGCAAATGGAATCAGAACTTAAGTTTACAGTAAAATTGAGATTGACAGTATTCAAATTAATCAAATCAACAAAAGCCTTGGCACTATCTTGACTACCCCTCCAGATAACAAAAATATCATCACTGTAACGCAAATATAAAACAATGTTGTTAGAGATAAAATCATGGTGTTGGCTGACTAGGACCTGCTCCTCCCACAGCCCAACGTGTAAACACGCGTAGCTGGGTGAGAAGCAGGCCCCCATCGCCACACCAATGACCTGATGATAAATTGCGCCATTGAAGATAAAAAAGTTTTGTTCGAGGCACATTTTGGTCATTTCCACTAGCATCTTGTTATGTGCCGTCGGTTGAGGTAAGTCTTTGTTTAGATAATAGTCTAAGGCCTTGAGTCCATCGCCATGTCGGATCGAAGTATACAGGGATGTAACATCCAATGTCATGAGTACCATGTTCTCTTCCCAAACAAAATATTCATTCTTGCTCAAAAAGTCAAAAGAATCCCTAACATAGGATTTGAGATTCTTGACATGGCTCTGTAAAAAGAAGTCTATGTACTTTGAAACGTGTTCCATATATATATATATATATATATATATATATATATATATATATATATATATATATATATATATATATATATATATATATATATATATATATGAGCAAGGCGGTTACCCGCCGAAACGCGTAGGGTTTCTTTTGTGGCTTATGGTCTATGAATAAAATCTAACATGACGAGACAGACGGAGTATTGATCTTCATTACCTGTGTGGAGTGCGGGGTACTGGTAAAGTACGTGGATGTGCATATATATATATATATATATACACATATATATATATATATATATATATATATATATCAAACTCCAACTTTCCTCTCAGTGCCTACTGCACGGAAAAGTTCGCGGACAACCCAAATCAGCACTCAAGGCAAAGATATAAGGTACGCTTCTTTTTATTGCATAAGGTGGGTAAAAGTCATCAGACGCGTTTCGGGCACGTCCGTGCCCTTGCTCACTGATAAATTACTGAGCAAACAACAATCATTTAAACTAGGCAGGTTGGCGCCAAAAGTTTTTTTCAAGCCAACTAAACATGGTAGTAGGACTATCGCGACTCATGAGACACTTAGCTCAAACACTTTTGAGCGCCATTTTGTAGTAGTAAAAACATATAGATGAATCAAGTGTCATACATCTAAACAGTCGACATAAATGTAGCAATATACAATTTACATTCACGGTGGGGAGTATATTTAGTGACTATCATTGTACAAATTAATAAAGCTCCAATGCCTTAATACATATATACGCCCCCCAGTCTGTCGACATATTCAAATACGAAAAATGTATTTATGCTATTGTTATACATGTTTACAGGGCACAAATGCCATCAATCATCCATACGTTTAAAATCTCTAGCTATACCGTTTGTCTGTCGGGCTTACACTGCCTATCTTGCATAAACCTAGACATATCTACGTTTGTGTGAATGGGCCTCAAAATTACCAATCTCGGGCATGTGTTGTGGTCAGAACCTCAGGGTTGCCAGCAAGACATACATTCATATAAATTTTCTATCAGATACCCCCATATTGTTCGAAGTAGATATTCGCAAAAGAGCGGGCCTGGTATGGAGCATAGTGGCTAGTTTACAATTATAAATTAGACGAATTTATGATTCACTTTTAATCGTAAAGCCCGAATGTAAAAAGCCCCCTATGTCTACAAAGGCATACTCATGTATTAGACCACTGTACAACACACCTGGCAAAACAGTTTGTCTCATTAACTCGCTAGTTAGTCCTATATTCTATACACAGCCTATACACAGTATGAATGATTAAGTTGCTCGGGTGCTTAGGAAGTGAATAAATTGATGAACATATAGTGCTCTTGCTTCATTAGTGACAAAGAAGAAAAAAGGAGAAAAAAGGAAAAAGATGTGATAAGTGCAAATTTGTGCGAAGTGTTAACCTTCCTTCTTTCTATGTCTACAACCGGAAGTAGGATTTCTATGTTAGGCCAACTCATAATTAAATGTGCAAACAGACATTCTCAGATGGTTTTGACACTCCAATATTAATACCTTACAAGGCTCAGAAAACTGGAATTGAAACAGTTACCCCTATACATCAGCATATCATAAGAAGTTACTGAGGTCCTCCCCCATATTGAGCCCCCCCGGACTTTTGCTGTTAAGTAACACTATGTAGCGCGATTCAAGCTGACGCAGTCTTTTTTCAAAATCGCCTCCCCTCTTATTGGGGATTACAGCGTCTATGACAAAATATGTCAAATCAGCCAAGTTCTTGTTATGAACAGCTTGAAAATGCCGAGCCACTGGGTAACTTTGATCGGCATGAACTATAGCACGTAAGTGCTGCAGAATGCGCTGATGCACTGGCAACTTCGTGCTACCCACATATTGTAGCTTACAGCTACATGTTAGTACGTACACTGCTAATTCTGTGCGGCATGTGTAGTGGCCTTTGATAAAAATGGGGTTGACCTCAAAAGGGGTAGTGTAACTTCTAGTGCTCACTCCAAATTTACATGCTCTGCATGAGCTGCATCGGAAGAAACCTTTGCGGGGACAGAGCCAATCTTTGGCTTTGCTGATCTCGGGGTTGTTACTCACAAGGTCATTGCTCATGGTGTAGGCTCTCCTGAAGGTAACAGTAGGGACTTTTGGCATGATGTCTCGCAAAACTACATCTGTCAGGATGATAGGCCATTGTTGCTTTACAATTTTGGTTATCTGCTTAGCTTGGCGGCTATAGCTAGTGATAAGCCTAACAATTTTGTCTTGCTCTGTTGGTGTCTTGGCATGCCTATTTGGATCAAGTAAATCTTCCCTAAACATTGCATTTGCTTTTTTTAGCGCTGTGTCTAACAATGTGGGTTTAAATCCGCGTCTAATCAGTCTGGTTTTGGCTTCCATTTGGCATCTGTCTCTGCTCTCTGTACTGCTGCATGCTCTATTTATCCTTAAGAACTCCCCATAAGGGATGCTTCTAATCGTGTGCTGAGGGTGGAAACTTGTGGCATGCAAGATAGAGTTGCCTGCTGTCGCTTTTCTATACAGGCTCGTTGATATGGTGTTATCTTTAATCTCTATCTTAACATCTAGAAAGCTTGCTTCAGTATGACTGATATCCGCTGTAAACTTAAGGTTTAGGTTATTCGCATTGATCGCCTGAACAAATTTAGTAGCTGTTTCTTTTGTCCCTTTCCAGATAATACAAATATCATCGATATACCTCCAGTATTTATGTACATTGTTGTTCCAGAATTCCCCATGTTCAACCATGAGGACGTGTTCCTCCCACCAGCCCACATGGAGCCCCTCTACCATATGGCTCCCTCCTTTCCCGCAAAGGCGCTGCTGCTTGTGGTCGCGTTACTCCTGCAGTTGAGCCCAACTGCTATAAAATACATATATATATATATATATATATATATATATATATATATATATATATATATATATATATATATATGGCATTCATTTTCCCAAGTTCGAACAGGACATGAGACGATTTATTTGGCATGGGACGAGCAGCAGGGTAGGCTAACTAAACTACCGAGCTCGGGGGCCTTTCTATACCCAATATTGAGCAATACTACTTTACTGCACAGCTTCAATGGGTGGCTTGATGGCTAGGTTCATGATATTTAGAAGACACTGCCAAACAAGAGCCGGGATTCACTCATCCCCAGATAGTAACGCTACTCCATCCAGGAAGAATGGGCACATCACCTACCAATTACTAGTAATGGTGGCCTACAATATTTTTCGTCGGAGCCTGCGAATTACGCAGCTGGTCACCCCTTATGCGCCGTCCCTACCCATACTTGGCACGCCTAGACGGCGTCAGACAATCACTGGCGCAGAGCTTTCCCAATGGGAGGGAGCGGGAGTACAAACCTTAGGTGACCTATACAGGGATAATCAGCTGCTGCAATTTAAAGAGCTCACGGAAGAATCCGACTTGCTGCAAGGCCAGTTCTTACTGTACGCCGCAGTGACACACACGTTACGCACAATGGCGACAGGGTGGGATGCAATATTGGCAGATTTTCGCGCAGCATGGTAGAGCTACTCCGAAACAATAAATAGCGCAGCTGTTAGAGAAGAAATGTAAATCTGCAAAATATAGTAGAGCAGGGAAAGCATGGGCGTACGAGTCGCAGTCAGCAGATCCTATACATGGGACTCTAGATGTGGTGTGCCCCCACACGCTTATCCAAGCTACATGTCGACTATTCAAGGAACAAGTGTGGAGACAGGTGAATATAATGAGAATAATTGATAGTGGTATTAAATAGACAAAAATAGCCACAGCAAAAATGTGTACATGAAGGTGAGGCAGGCGAAGTACAATGGCGATGCATAATTGTTGATGTGGCATGTTTTGTTGGTCACTCAAGAGCAGGAGGTAGGGTAAATGCACAGATTTTTTTGTTAAATTAATGTTATGTTGCATAATGTTCATGTTTAAATTGGAAGGTCATCACCATTACTGTAAGCACACTGAACATGTCTGAGATAATTACTCATGATATGCTGCAACGCAGGCAGACATGAATGAATTTATATGTGTACAATGTCACTGATTGTTTGATGTATGACCAGATATGTGTAAAACCAGAAATTCAAAAAAACAAATTTAAACAAAAAAATAGGGTGTTAATTTTCCCCATACCTACCACAAGGTTCTACAGTTCAGAAGAATAGATCACTAGTCACACCAAAAGTTTAATTCGCTACAACATGGCAGAAGAGAATTCCCTTTCCTTCACCAATAAGATGGTAGAAACTTTCCTAGCTGGCAACCCCAACCACAACGATCCATCAATAAACCAAGGGACATAAGCAATGTAGATCAGTGGCAAGCTCTTTAAACTTTAAAGAGGAACCAGATCAAAACAATCGTACCTGCGGTTAAAATGACGCAATATTTAGAGAAGGGAGTTGACCATCAGGGTCTTATAACCACCAACCAACTTAGAAACGTTCCTGAAAATGTGATCTTTAGGAACAATTGTTCCTACATTTCCTGGAAGTGCAAAATGGATTGGTTAATATTGATAGACCTCTGGCACCATGCTAACGGAAATTGCAGAAATGCAAGCCATACTCAAATCAATGGTACAAATCGCAATTTATAGGGAAATATGTAGGGCATAAACAGTGAATTGGCTGTGTTAAAGGAATTTCTAAGAAATATAATACTGACAAAACTGGAAAAGATGCAGTCAAATTCACCCATATATCCATTCACCCTTGTGTCAAAGAGGACTAATATATGCATGCAGAAGCTGAAAGATCTAAAGGCAACAATAGAGAAGGTCCAGGCCACTGGACATTTACATCTAGTGAAGAAAGCACGTTTGATAAAGGTCCCAGTAGGAGACCACTATTTGACCTGAACAAATGTCTCCCATTATAACATTTCATTCTCAATCCAGGCTTTTTTTTAGAAAGGATACTAAGATTACATTACTTTTTCAATACTGTTCTATAAGAAGTGAAGACAACAGACTGGATTTAAATGTAAATCACAGTTCATGCCACCCTCAAATAAAATCCTTCATCAATTTGTTACATTGAATAAGCAGTTCAAACAGACTTGGAGTAGACCGAACCAGACAAAAAGAGGAATTTTGATAACCTCTCAGGATGTGAAGGAAGAATTCAGAATGAATCTCCACCTCGTGCAGACCAAGATTGCCCGCCCTTTATACGTCACAAATACATCACATATACTTAACAGGTACATGAAATGAATGTGCACTTGGTACATGTTTCTTATGTGGTTTAATGAATTACGTAAGTGTATTCACTGTGGAATTTGAGAATATACTCACATTGTGTTTAAATTGAATATAGTTCCAAGCCATACTGACACATCATTATTTTAAAGGGTTTACTGAATGTTACATGTAATGTGAATCCAATGGACTAGAACTTATATTCATTTGTGTTTAAATGTGCACACGCATATTAATTGTGTACCCTTGAGTTAATGCTTTAATTTGTCCTCAGTGGGCCTACATTTCACCATGCTGCATAAATACTGTTTTTCCATTTTCTGCTAACATACATTTCTTGCAGGTATTCAAATTAATTGTTAGTTGTAGAATAGAACAAACAAAATATAGTTGATTGGGACCAAGGGGAATTTTAAAGACCATACTCCAACATGTTCCCTAAACATATATCACTAACAATATATTGGAGGGTCTAGCGCACAGTGTGTTCTCACAGTGGACCCAAAAGAAACAGCTTCAAACCAAATGTACCAAAGAAAAAAGAGTCATCCCTACAGTGATCAAGGAGGGATGCCCATCAGTCACCACACGGAACCGCCCTTCATCATTTGGGATTCCACCAAGGCCACTGCTGGGATAGCCCATCAAACTGTCACGGTCGGGGGTCCTGATGTTAGGAGGAACTCCACCGCCGGGCAGTAGGGTCTATCGGGGTCTTGCTTCTCAAGTTATGAGGATGTAAATATCAAACCCTGGGGGACTGATGTTGCAGTGCTCAAAAAGTGTAAAAAAATGACCAAAACTAGTGAGTGGGTGTAAAATAGGATAGGGGGGTACTTATAACTTTATTCTGGTGTTACCCTACCTTCCAACAATGGAAACTATTCCCCGATGTTGCAGTCTGTAACTTGGGAAGATGGACAGAAACAATGGACCCCTATTGAGAGGTTGAAAGGGGGTGTTTCCTAGAGGAGTTTGCGTGTTATAATGTAGTGTTCAGGAGTCCTAACTTTACTACTATTAAATTGAGAAAAATCCTAATTTTAGGACTTACGGTATTCACAGAATGCATTTAGGAGTCCTAAAGTTAGGAGTCCTAACTTTACTACTACTAAATTGATAAAAATCCTAATTTGAAGACTTTCGGTATTCACAGAAGGCATTTAGGAGTCCTAAAGTTAAGAGTCCTAACTTTACTACTACTAAATTGAGAAAAATCCTAATTTTAAGACTTACGGTATTCACAGAATGCATTTAGGAGTCCTAAAGTTAGGAGTCCTAACTTCTGTGAATACCGAAATGAGTAAGTGTCTTCTGTGAATACCAAAATGAGTAAGTGCCTTCTGTGAATACGAAAATGGTAGTAAGTTTAGGATTTTGTCTTAAGTTAGTTCTGTGATTCGGGCCCAAAATTCCTATAGATCGAGCAGAGGTAAACACGGAACTCCAACCAACGCGGTCCTTCCCGGCCAATGGAATCTTGGGAGTTGTAGTCCCGCATCCTGAAAGCGGGGGTATTCCTGTGCAAAATACTTATGAAACGCCTCCCCAAAGTGGTGTAATTGTAAGTACAGGGGCCCAAGAGGCTTGTCATAATGGTCTGGCTGATCTTAATTGTAATGCAAAGGAGCTAGAAGGGGGATACAAATTTTACTCATTATCCGAACATAGTGGCTCATCAGAGGATGAAGAGCCGGATAAGGATTGGACAGATGATGATGGCGAGTTTGGCAACTGGCGCACTTATGAAGTAATAAAGGAAGAAGTCTCGCCCCGTGGCCTCCGTACAGTACGAAAAGCTATGAAAGATCAAGGGGCCCTTTTGCCAAACACGAACCCGGGATCACTAGTCTGGGATTACTCCTTCTCCACGCAGCCTGGTTCTGAGGGTAATCCAATAGCCTCGGGGGGAGGTAGTGTGATCAATCCTTCTGAGTTGCCCCCAGGAGAGATGACACTCTCAGTTATTTATCAGACTATCATGGCCCATCGCAAAGAGTCTCGTCAGGAGAGTGCTAGAACACAGGGTGCATGTCGGAGGATGCAAAATTTGATTCGTAGAGTGGCAAAGACATGCTCTGATATCGCTACCAGAATTGTCGAAGCCGAGGAGAGGATCTCCACTTTGGAGGACGATCTGGTAACTCAGAAGGGTATCACAGATCTTATTAAAACACAAAGAGATGACATGCTTTGGAAATGGACGGACCTCGAAAACAGGGCCAGGAGGAATAACCTCAGGATTTTGGGGGTTCCAGAAGGTCGTGAAGGCTCGTACATTAGACAGTTTGTCGCGGAACTCTTCTCCGAAGCTTTTCCAGATGTAAAGCAATGGGATTGGCAACTGGAAGTGCAACGTGCACATCGTTTTCTGTTTAGGAAAAGGCAGAAGTCTGGCAAGTCTAGTGATAAGCCCCGGGCAATATTAATCTGCCTGAACAATTTCTTGGCTAGAGAGAAGATCTATGACCTAGTTAGGCCAGATAGGAAGAGGTTAGGGAAAGACTGCAAGTTTTTTGTTAGGCCAGACTTTTGTCCGGTGACAGTGGAGCGGAGGTGGCAGCTCCGCCAGTTAATAGCACCATTTCAGGCAGAGGGTGCCCAAGCATTCTTGCTCTTTCCCTCTAAACTGAAAATAATTCACCAGGGCCAGACCAGATTTTTTCTTCTGAAGTTCAGGTGAAGGAGTTTTTGAATTCTATATAGTTAGCAATGTTTGATTTTCCTCTTTGCTTCTCTTTTCCAGGAGCCTCGATGCTCTAAAATGGGGTATGATCCGATTGCCCGGGTGTATTAGGTTCTTTTCTTTTTTTTCTTTTTTGGATTGCAATTGGCTCAAATCTTTGGGTGTTCCTGACAATCGGGGGAAGGATCTAGGGGAGAGCAGGGGAAACCAGCTAATTCCATCACAAGGACCTAGGTCCTGCTGCCTTATAAGGGGGGTGAAGGAGTGGGGGGGTTTTGGTTTTGACGGGTGGGGGAGGCAGAGGGGAGCAAGGGGGAGGGGTGGTGGGGTGGGGGGTCACTAAAAGTGCGAGTTTAGGGGGGCGTGGCTAGCAGCCGAACATGGCGGCAGCTTAACAGTGAGGCTCCAGGAGTGAGGCGGCATCCCTCGGCAATCCTGCATGTATATCCGATAAAATAATTACTCCGAAGGGGCGAACCGGGTCGAGAACCGAGTGGTGCCCAGCAGGGAAAGTATAAACGCCGTAGGACACCAGGAAATGCTGTAGTGAAACCGTACACGGTGAGTCCTGGAAGCGGCTGCAAGCAGCGGACTGTCCCAAAGTAACTGGCCGGGTGGAAGTAGAGGTGCAGTGGGACCCCGGCGCCGTAAGCCAGCGCAGGAAGCGAAAACACAAGTGAGACTGGCAACGGAGGGGAACAAGCACCATCTGCCGCCGACCGGAAGATCAGTGGAGGAGGCTGACATCAACGGGGGCCCGTCAGGCAGCAAAGAAGCGGCGACATGGCTCGGAGGCTCCGGGAACAGAGTGGGAGTGCTGCGCGACCCACACCGGCATCGGGAAAAGATCCAGCGGGAGGTCGGTGATCGACAGGGGGGAGCGGCAACGCTGTTACCCCCCCCCGCACGGCAATTCGGAGAAGGCAGCAGGGAGGGGGTGCACGGCGCGACCTGTGGCGTCTTAGCAGAGGAGGAAGGCGGGGGACCGCCGCATTAATAGGCCCGGCAGACTCGGAGCGGGACGCTTGACTACCGGTTCGCCAGCACTGAGGGCCCGATCTCCCATCCGATTCCAGGTGAAACAGCATTGGGCAGAAACGTGCCGATAGCGGGACAGTGGGGACGTGCGGTCACACCTGGACAACAACCTGAAAAGTGGGAAGGAAACAGCGAGGGCCTGCAGTGAGGAGTTAAGGGGCCTGGGAATCTTAGCCGCGTGCTCCGCCTGAAGGATGGTGAATAACCGACTGGGGCTGCGCCGCGTCGCGGTGGGGTCTGGAGAGGAGGCACGGGCAGAGGCGGCCATTGTGGATGGCGATCTGGTCGGTTGAGAGCACTATAGCGCGAGGGCGTTACTGGTGGCCCCACATCAAAAGGACACAGCAATACTGGAGCCTTTCCCCCCCCCACGAGACCGTGGGGGAGACATTGGTGAGAGCGTTACCACCGCATCAACGCAGCACGCGAGGAGGCGCGCTCCCTGTGAACCCTGCCCATGTCCCATAGTACCTGCTCGCCCCACATCTAGCACTGGCAAGCAAGGGACTTCGAACGACCCGGAGGTTGCGGTCGGAGAAGAGGATAGGTGGATCGCAGGAGGATCCTCAGGACACGGCGAACGCACAGCGCGGGGGCGAGGCGGACTCAGAAACGAACATGACGGGCAGGGGCTCTAAACACAACTCAACCCAGTCCAAACTCGACAAGTTCGCCTACGATAGAAACAACCCTCCCCAGGCGGAACCCCGCAACTCCACGGGGAAGACACCAGAAAGAGAAGGGGCGAAAAAAGCAACGCTAGAAGATGTGATGTGTGCCCTGGCACAGGTACAAGCTACAGTGGGAACCACGGCCACAGAGGTCACCCTGATCAGAGCAGACTTCCAAAAAATGAATGAGAGAGTGAAACAAGTGGAGGTGGTGACGAAATCCTTAGTGGAGGACGTGTCGGAACTGCAAGTGGCAATGGAGAAGATGGTGGCTGAAAATAAATCACTCAGGGACAAGATGGACAATCAGGAAGGGCGCTCGAGGAGGAACAACGTCCGAATACTGGGGGTTCCAGAATCAGAAGGTAAAGGCGCAATGGACCTCTATGTGGAGGAACTGATTAAGACGCACTTAAACCCCAAGGGACTCTCACACTTTTTCTCGGTGGAGAGGGCCCACAGAGTACCCGGTGGACAACCGAAACCAGGGCCCCCCCCCGAGACCGATCCTGGCGAGACTCTTTAATTTTCGCGACCGTGACGCAATTCTACAGGCAGCGAGGGCGTCTCCAGCCGTCCAGATCCAAAATTCCACAGTTGCCTTCTTCCCGGACTATACTGCTGAGGTGGCGCGCCGAAGGAGAACTTTCCTGGATGTCAAGAGGGCATTGCGGGCGAAAGAACTGTCGTACTCCATGCTGTTCCCGGCACGGCTTAGAGTGGTAGCGGAGGATAAGGTCTGGTTCTTTGAAACGCCGGAGGCGGCTCAGGACTGGTTGGAGGGTTGGAGGACCGCAGGGCAACCCCACCGCACACACAAGAATACCCGAAACCACCGAGAGAACAGTCAAGCTGGTTCGCAGTTGTCAGGCAGAGGTGGTGTAACCAGGTCACCAACGCATGGATCCCTGGGAGCGGAGTTGGTTGTAGAATCCTAAAGTCCCGGTGTTAGCTGCAGTGCTGTCCGTTGAAGAACTTTACCGAATGGGCACACTTGGACACTGGCCTGGGGAGCTCGGAGGAGGGCAGGGTTGCCGCCTGCTCCGGAGGACACTCCACCCCAGCGCGCAAGTAAACTGTTAAAGGGATGGGCTAAGCACTCTGCTATGTTGGCGAGGCTGGCGGTTGAAAGCCCGTTAAGCAGGGAGGCAGGGAGGGGGGAGGCAGGGGGGGGTTTGTTTAGAAGTTTCTGAAGTTCCACAAGTAAGGTCGGATATCGCAACTACAAACATGTACTGTTTAGGACATGCAAAAGGCGGGTGCACCCCGGAAGTACGACCCGGTTTCCACTACCTTAGGCATAGAACCGTCCATGCACGACTCCCAAATACATACAACTGAGGAGGGGTTATGTCATGGATTGTAAGAGGGTTGGGTGATAATATAAAGAGGGGATTGGTGATAAACGCGGTAAAGAGGCAGGGACCAGCTTTGGTGCTTCTCCAGGAAACACACCTCACCGGGGGTGCAACCAAGGCTCTCGATAGAAAGGGATACAGAATGGCGGTACATTCAGAATTTACCACGGGTTCAAGGGGCACGGGAATATTAGTTAAGAAATCGGCACAGTTCATTACATTAAGCACTAAGGTAGACACACAGGGATGCTTTGCTGTGCTCCAGGGGCAGTGGGAGGGGAGACTCCTGAACGTGGTGTCGGTATACATCCCCCCCAGCACTACACTTGGTCACGCTACCAGCGCTGGGTGATTTTTTACTAGACCTACCCGAAGGGGACATACTACTCGGAGGGGACTTCAATGCCACGGTGGATACCTTGGTAGATAGGTTCCCGGCGGTACCTCAGACTGGTGGTCCTTCCCGATTTCAGAGATTCTTGACCGGAATGGGTACAGTTGACGTATGGCGCCACACACACCCTTCCTCGAGGCAGTACACGTACCACTTCACAGTCCATAATAGTCTGTCACGGATCGACTATTTCTTAGCGCTGGGCGGCGGGTTGCAACACGTAGATACTGTTGACATACACCCTAGGGGGATATCAGATCATTCCCCGGTTACACTCACAATGACCACGCAGGAGAAATCACGTAGAAGAATTTACCCAATACACGCCTCATACCTCAAGGTCCCCAAGGTGCGGAAGGCACTTAAAGTGGCGACATCGCATTACTTTGCTGAGAATACTGAGTCAGTACAGTCCTCTGCTATCCTGTGGGAGGCGTACAAGGCGGTGCTAAGGGGACAGACTATAACGTCCATAACGGGCCATAAAAGAGAGCGACAGCGTGAATTGTCCGAACTGGAGCTGGCCCTGCATAACGCCACCGTGGCACATGAGGCGAGCCCTACGCCTGACACGTCCCACGCCATGCTCCTAAGGCAACAGCAATATAGGGAGCACTTGAAGCAGCAGTCAGTGACTCAGATAGTAGAGACGACCCATAGAATCTACGACATAGGAGATAAGGAAGGGAAAATGTTGGCCTTGCTAGACAAGAAAGGAGGTTCCAGGGGTATACAGCAGATTTATGATGGGCAGGGGACAGTGCACACAAGCCCCGAAGAGATAGTGGAGACCCTTGCTGATTATTTTGAGGGAGTGTACACTCCGGCCCAGGAAGTGTCAGCAGAGGTGGCCCGTGCAGCGCTAGGTCATATCCCCACTCCGACACTGACGCCGGAAGCAGTCGCGGAACTAGAGGCAGACATCACGGAGGAAGAAATACAAAGGGCTATTCATGCAGTAAAGACGGGTAAGGCATCAGGACCGAATGGTATCCCGATAGAGTGGTATCAGGCCGCGTCGGAGGGACTCAGTGGACCCTTGTTGGCTATGTACACGGACAGTCTAGAGAAGGCCGAACTTCCGTTAGATAAACGGACGGCGACCATCGTTGCGATCCCCAAGCCCGGAAGAGTGCACATCGTTTCGCCCTATCTCCCTTCTCAACGCCGAGGTTAAAATCTTGGCTAAGCTCCTTGCCACCCGGCTGATAGTGCACCTCCCACAACTTATACACCATGACCAGTCAGGCTTTATGCCACACAGGAACACCGCCCTCAACCTGCGCAGGGTGCACGGTGGGCTGGCCAGAGCGGCCTCCTTATCGGAGCAGGCGGTTATAATGGCGCTTGACGCAAAGATTGCATTTGACATGGTGGAGTGGCAATATCTATTCGAGGTCCTGGTGCACATGGGATTTGGCCCTAAATTCGCTGCTTGGGTCCGGCTACTATACACTAAACCGGTAGCGCAGGTGGTGGCTAACGGCCATATTTCTCAAACATTCCTGCTAGAACGAGGGACCCGTCAAGGCTGTCCCCTGTCGCCGCTGCTCTTTGCGATTGCACTGGAACCATTGGCGACTCTGATACGCTCTACCCCATTGCTGAAGGGGATCACCTGGACAGAGGGGTGGGAAGACCGCCTATCTCTGTACGCGGATGATATGCTGGTGTACCTGACGAAGCCGGAGAGCAGTATACCGGCGCTGCTGGCGCTGTGCGACGAACAGGGGAGAGTATCGGGATACACTCTGAATTGGGCAAAGTCGGAGATATATGTCCTACAGGGCCCGCCCCCCGCACTAGGCGATGATTGTCCCCTGAAAATGACAGGGTCCTCCTTTCGATACCTGGGTGTCCATGTCACTAAAGACTCAACGAGTTCTTTCAGAAGAACCTAACACCGCCGTTGGAACGACTGAAACAAGACGTTAAATTCTGGGCAACGCTGCCGCTGACATTGTTAGGCAGGGCGGCGCTTTACAAGATGATGTCACTGCCCCGGTTTTTGTATAACCTAGAAAAAACGCCATATCCGGTGGCACTGGGGTACTTCAGGCGGGTGTCTGCGATGATGGCCGGTCTCATGTGGAACAATCGCCCGGCACGCATAGCTCAGGCAAAATTGCACAGGGGGTGGTATGATGGAGGGATTGCGTTGCCGAACCTGCAACTATACTACTGGGCCGCCCAACTGAAGCCCATTAACCAGTGGCTACATACACCTCAGGAGGACAGGGCGGACAGGGTGCAATTGGGTACCAACAGCATACTGGCACCTCTTTATGACCGGCGAAGAGTGCACACACTCACGGGACCCACAAAGCTTACCGCATCACTATGGCATACGGCACAGGCAAAACTGGGGTGGAAGGTGAGACTCACAAAACTCACCCCATTGTGGGACACGCAGGCCCTGGGTAATCTGAGACGCAGTAAGGGATTCACACTTTGGGATAACATTGGTCTATCCACAGTGGGAGATCTGTGGGAAAAAGGCACGGTAATCCCCTTTGACCAGCTGCGACAGCGGTATGAGCTGAGGCCCACGGAATCGTTTCAATACGTACAGGTGCGGCACGCTCTGCTAACAGCTATCCCACGTGACACAGAGGTCCCAGAGGCATCTCCCCTTGAAGATCGTCTACTCACCGATTACATGCAGGAGCGGGCAACGTCGCTCACCTATCGTAAATTGCTTAAAAACCTAGCGGGTCCGACGGTAAAACTGAGAGCCAAATGGGTAGAGGACATAGGGGAAATGGACGAGTCCGAGTGGAACGAAGCGCTGGCGTCACCTAAGGAGGTGGGCATATCAGCAAAATTTCGGCTTGTGCAGCTTAAAATTTTACACAGGGTGTATTACACGAGGAAGGTGCTACACACAATACAGAGGGCACAACATCCATATTGTCTTCGCGGCTGTGGAGAGGAGGGAACACTGTTTCACACTATCTGGGAATGTCCTCGCATTCAGGAGTTCTGGAGACAAACAATGCGTACTATATCACAAACATTGGGGGTATCCCTGGTCCCAGAACCACGGAAATGCTTGTTAAACATATGGGAACCCAACGACCTTTCCAGACAGGGACAGAAGTGGTTCATGATAGGCATGATAATAGCAAAACGCGACATAGCACAGAAATGGGGAGCGGTAGACACCCCCACATTGACACAATGGTGCACAAATATGGACAGGGTCATGATAATAGAGAGGACAGTATACACCAATAGAGCGTGTCCACGTAAATGGAATAAGATATGGACCCCGTGGAACGTTTTCAGGGGGGAAATATGTGAACCTCTGGAGGAAGATGACGCATTGACATCAGTAGAGGAGGGGGGAGAAGACTAGGGGGCGTGATAGTGGGGGAAGGGGTAAGGAACCAGGGACATACCCAGATGCATGAGTAGGAGGGGTGGGGAGGGCGGGCGGATTAACCTAACACATCTGATCGCTAAACAGAATCGCCCAACTGTGAGGGAATATGGTAATGGCAGACTAAGTGGTCTCGGAACTACTCACATATAACAGACGCTCGACTACTGCAAGCCGGAATAGGGGATGTGCACTTGTTACTTGTATGACTCGTGACCGAATGTGGTAACTTCTTGTTAATACTGTTTATTGTTATAAAAATATAAAATCAGACCTACACAAATCCGCATTCTGAACGCGAACCATGTACACACATTGATTTATAACGCCGCCGTACCCCCGGGTTGTCGGCACATGGGCTGTGTAATCCAGATACTATTGCATACATGAGAAAATGTTGCGGCTGGCCCCAGTGGTGTGGGCCAGAAGCTGTGTAATTTTGAATGGTACAATAAAGGTCTTTTAAAAAAAATAATAATAATAATAAAAAGTGCGAGTTTATGCTATAGTTGTGGTATTTGTACTGTTTTGTTATCATTATTGGGCTGCCATGCTTCAACACTTTTGGTTACCACTGCTGGGAGATAGTGCTGAGGTTCCGCTTTCTAACAGACCTACTATTTATGAGCTAGGTTTGGGGAGGCTGCTAAGGGTGTCCTGACGCGAATTCTTGAGCCAAGCTATTTTAAGAAAACAAGGTTCAGGTTATAGGGGCCATGTTCTCAATTTGGCAGAAAATTCGGCATAAATGATTAATTGCGAACATTCATTTCTACACAACTTTTACGGCTGTTCGACTTCTGCCTGCTATATTTCAGTATCAGATTATCTTTAGATGGCAGACATTGGGTTTGAAGGACATAGTTGATTTAGGCACTGGCAGGCAAATGGCCTCCTTTTCCTTTTTAAAGGATAAGTTTCATCTGAACATTCACAACTTTTTTAAATACCTTCAGATTAGAAGCTTTATTGATAAACATCAACATGAAACCTCCAATATTTTTGATGAGGTTATTTTATTTGAATTAATTCAAAGAACGGCTAGAATAGGGAAAATTTAACAACATCTTCTATCTGACTTTCCGGACGACCTCGATCTACAGAATGTTAAGTGGGAGGGTAAGTTTGGTAATCGTATCCACAGAAAAGGCTTTTCCAGTATAAAGGGAACAGTTGCGCTCAGCAGAATAACCGGCTGTCAGGTCGACATAGGATCGAGTAATATGGTGCTACAGGAAAGGGGTGACCCTAATAACCCCTAAGCTAGAGTTTGAAACTCCAAACCTGTACAATAATAACCAAGGACCTGTGCACACATAAGATCACAACACAGAGTATGTTAATATGATAAACAGATAGACAAGAAATCGCCACGTCTTTTCTTGTTGCTTTTAATGCTTGTTTGCAGTGAGTGCAACAGTAGAGAAAGTGTTGGATAGCGGAGGGGTAAAAATTACTATTTCCACTCCAAAGACTGCAACAGTAGGGAAAATGTTGGATAGCGGATGGGTAAAATGTAGTATTCCCACTCCACTGAATGCAACAGTAGGATAAGTGTTGGATAGCGGAGGGGTAAAACAATCTATTCCCACTCAAGTGAGTGCAACAGTAGGGAAAGTGTTGGATAGCGTAGGGGTAAAAATTATTATTCCCCCTCCAGAGAGTGCAACAGTAGGGAAAATGTTGGATAGCGGAAGGGTAAAAATCACTATTCCAACTCCACTGTGTGCAACAGTAGGGAAAGTGCTGGATAGCGGAGGGGTAAAACTTACTCGTCACACTCCAGTAAATGCAACAGTAGGGAATGTGTTGGATATCTAAGGGAAAAAAATTATTGTTCACATTCAAACACTTAAAAAAAAAAAAAATAATAATAATATATATATATATTATTTTGTAGTCCAAGTAACAACGCTCTCTCAGTTCAGAGCAAGAGGACTGCATTCCCCGAAACGCGTAACTGGTATTAAAATCTTTGCAACTGGAACAAATTGAGAGAGCGTTGTTACTTGGAATACAAAATCATTGAATATCCAGTGGGCTTCGCAGGAGCATGCTCCATTTACCACGGGCCGTGTGGGGTGGAAGGAGCAATACGAGGAAGAAAAAAAAAATATATATATATATATATATATATATATATATATGGATCAATTTCTGTTCCCAGTTGAAACCACAGAAGTAACGGACCACCACACGGCTTGCAGAGTGTCACAGCGAACTTTTATTATCCATTTTGCAGCAGTTCAGGTAGGCATGACGCGTTTCGGGCAGGGACTTGATATATATATATGCACAAACCGTTTTCTCCCGTTTTGAAGAAAATCACAGGCTACTTTTGATGCTTAAAGTGATTTTATTAGAGGCACGAAATCAGCAGCTCCCTACCGACACGTTTCGCCACTAAGGCTTGGTCACGGTGACCAAGCCTTAGTGGCGAAACGTGTCGGTAGGGAGCTGCTGATTTCGTGCCTCTAATAAAATCACTTTAAAAACGGGAGAAAACGGTTTGTGCATATCGAGGGTGTCCGGCACCCACACAGGCTCGCTGTGGCAAGAGACGAGGAACAGCTGGGAATGGTTGTTTGTTCATATATATATAATATATATATATATATTCCTCGTATTGGGAAATATATATATATATATATATATATATATATATATATATATATATATATATATATATATATATTTCTTCCTTGTATTGCTCCTTCCACCCCACACGGCCCGTGGTAAATGGAGCATGCTCCAGCGAAGCCCACTGGATATTCAATTATTTTGTATTCCAAGTAACAACGCTCTCTCAATTTGTTCCAGTTGCAAAGATTTTAATACCAGTTACGCGTTTCGGGGAATGCAGTCCTCTTGCTCTAAATTAAAGCAATCTAGACTCAAACATTGTAAAAGATTGGCATCATTTGATTAAAAAAAAAAAACAGAACAACCCTCATTTGCTTTAAGAGGGGTATCAAGCCTCTGGGAAAGACTACTGCACACACTCCCTAGAAAGCCCACCAAAAATAGGCAACAGACTTTGTGGAGAATAAAATAAATGAAAATCGATAGACATTGCTGGCCCAAATTTAATATACAGGCAATTAATGGCCAAGTTAATCATTAATTAAAAATTCAAAGGTGTGTACTGCTGGCCCATTTTACTCTAAGAGGGATTTTCTCAAGAATGTGTGCTAATCATTGCAAAATTAGCTTAACGCAACTTTGCATATCGCAGTCTTTTGCGGGAAAATAACACAGTGTTAACGTTGTATTCTCACCCCTGCGGTACCATGCGATAGTCTCATGATAACGCTTCAAATGACTGCATTAAAACCAACGCGACACAGAAAAAACGAGAAACACGAACGCTAAAAAATTGCGAGACAAAAATCTGCGATAACCAGCGACAGGCTTGCAATTCCCATGCGTCATGTGGGGAAATGCACTATAAAAGCAGAACAAAAAAAATGCACAATAATAATAAACTGTGTAGCAACATGAATGCACCCGGACTGCGTGCAGAGGACAACGCAAACCCTACAAGCCCCACAGATGACCAGCAAGGAACCTCGGGTTCGGGGAAAGCCAAGGAGAAGAGGAATACATGGTTCAGAACACAGGCAAACAGGATCATCATTACCAAGGTGATAGAACACTACCAACAACAGTTCGGCACCTCCAACGTGTCATTGGCAACAAAGACGCAAATATGGCAGACCATCTTGGACCATGTCAATGCAGTTGCAGCGTTGAGGAGGACAATGGAAGAGGTCGAGAAGCGCTGGAATGATGTGAAGGGCAAAACCAAGAAGAAACTTGATGCCAACATGAAAGCATCAACGCTTATTGGAGGTGGGGGGTCCAGCGGCACACCAGGAGCTGCATGACATGGAGAAAATGGTGGCCACAGTCATCAGTCGGAATACGGTGCCAGGAGTTGGGTATCCGGACACTGCCCAACATGACCTGACACAACATCAACAGGGGGAGTACCGATCAGGAACTGGGGGACGGGGGAGATGGGCACAATGGCAAACATGCACAATTCAGTAGAGCACACTGCACTCCCACAATGACTCCTGATCATGTCCCTGATCCCCGTGACACACTGCAGCTCACATAAAAACACCAAGTAGTCCCCCGTGCCCCATGTCCCCAAAGGGGTCACACCCCACACATCACCAATCTCAACACCAACACATGCACACGTGCAAAACCCAGCAAAGATGCATATTTGTGAGCCACACTGATAATGCAAGTGACACTACATGACGATTAGCACGGCTGCAGTCCCATCATCATGACATTGTGCACGCCACGATACTGAGGTGGCTGTGTGTTGACCACATGTGCTAAGGAGCAGGTCACACTCTGACACATCCACATGCACAAATAACCCCTGACAGCCACAACACATCTGCGGACAAACCATGCCCAAGAGCCACAACTCGACCAAGAGCCCAATTCACCCAAGTCCGCTACACTGTAGAAGCACAGAAGTCAAAGGCACACCGCCTGAAAGGGATAAGGGGCCGCAAAATCAGAGCTGCAGGGGCGAGTCACCCACAATGCAACACACACACACATGAGAATAAGAGCACCACAACATTGACAACCATTTGGTACAAACTGCAACACTTTCACAACAGAACACAGGACACAACTGGTGCCATATGTGTGTACAAAATGGCCAATCACAGCTGGCATAGCAGATAACAGTGAAAAGGTACGAGTACAACCTCACATCCCTGATGTTGTACAAATGTCCACTGTCCCGCATCAAATAGGCATCTCCCCACAAACAGTCACAATGTACATTGTATTGCAGTCTGTATGTAAACTTCGCCAATGCGTCAATATACATGGAATACACTGTAAAACTGCATCTCCCCTTTACATTGCAGAAGGACAATCGACACCTCCTGCAGAGCAGACCCTACAGCACGTCCGTGATGATGGAATGGCCTCTGGCGATGATTTGTGGTTGTCCTGGACTGGATTGGATTAGTGTGAGGTCTGCTGGACCACAGTGTAGGCCGTAGGCAATAGTCAGCAAAGGCCCACAGACACGTGTCGTTGGAATGCGTTGCACAGAATTAGTGGCACCAGAGCAGTTAATGGTACTGTTCGATCACCTCTGCAGTGAGGATCCTTTTTCCCTCCGGACTGAATCGCGTCTTCCTCTTACTCCTCTCCTTGCGTACAATGATATTAACTCTGCCATCAATATATCAAGACTCAGTTCCAAATGTGTGATCTACTTGACCGTAGTGTAGGCCGGTGGAGTACGTGAACGAGAAAGGAGTGCTGGGGGCCTGTGTCGTGGAGGCCGTGATTGTCTGAGGAGGCTGCCAAGGTCGCAGGCCTCGGGCTTGGAGCATGCACAGGCACGTGGTGGGCCCTCTTTGACACACGCTGGTGTCCGCAGGTGAGCGGTGTGGCCTGGTTGCACAGGGGCAGCCAAGACAGGTCTGGGGACCTGCAGCCTGGGGTGCAGCAGGCGAACATGATCGCAGGCACCGGCGCTTATGGCGTCGGCCTCGTGGCGGGGTGAGAGGCACCAGCCTGGCAGACACATTGGCCATTCCGGAAGAGGACCACGCCCAGAGCAACAGGCTTTTTATTCACACCCCTACGCTGGGCTGGCGTACGCCAGGCCAGCCCACACCGCTCACGCTTACAGGGGGGGACGTAACAAGCTACATTTCCGTGTTCTTCTCCACTGCCTGGGTTAACATGGTTGCGGCCACTGTTCACTACACTCCAAACACCAGCAGTATATGTCGACATGGACATGTCTGTGGTCTGCATACTGCAGTCTGTCCAGCACATCCACGCCACACTTGGCATTGTGTACATTCTCATTCATGGGTCACTTGCCTCCTTCACACATGCCTGGTTCCCACCTCTTTCCACAATATGCTATTGTGTGGCTGAGGTGCCATGCCATTGATGGTGTATGTACATGGCTACCCCAGGTTGCCACAGTAAGTTGTGCGGTCATGTTTGATAGGTGGGCATGTTGCTTGGCATGTTGTTTGTGAGTTTGTAACGTGTGCATTCCCAGAGTTGTGAGTTGCATGATTGTGGAGTTGAGGTGTGTGGTGTGTTAATTTGGTACTTACCAATGAACAATGCATTTGCGTAGGTGCCAGCATCATAATGCTGGTTGATGATGACCTGTCGGAAGATAAAGGAATCATTCACACTGCCTGGGTAGTTGGCAACGACATTGGTGAAGAGTCCCTGGTGGTCCGCTATTGCCTGCACATTGATTGAATGCGTGTGCTTTCTGTTGCGGTAATTGTGTGCAGTGTCGGCAGGGGGCACAAATAAGACATGTGTGCAGTCGATTGCCCCCAACACGTGGGGGGAGCCAGCTATGCTGTACAAGCCTTGCTTGCTCTCCAGCTGTTCCTGCGCAACGTGTGGGAAGTAAAGGTGTTGGGGTACCAAGCTGATCATGGCATCCAAGACAGGTGTGAGGAACTTTGATAGGGCTGGCTGTGAGACTCCTCTGACTCTGGCAGTTGTTGGTTGGAAGGTACCAGAGGCCAGCAGCTTTGTCTGCGGAGGGATGTTGGTTGTCCACTGTGCTGGTGCTGTCAGCCTGTGGGCAATGATGGTCAGGATGCGGAGGATGGTTGTCCTTTTGAGCCTGTAGTGGGCAATGACATCCTCTGGTGTTAAGTCTATGAGGCTCGTGCGTTTCCTAAAGGTCCGCTGTCTTGGTCTGTCTTGGGTGTCCGAGCTGCATGATCAGTAGTTCCATGGCATCTGTTGTTTTTCAGGTGTGGCTCTGTGGTGGGCTCCCTTTCATACTGCAGGTAGTCGTCCGACTTAACAGCAGGTAGGAGCAGGTGTTAAATCCCTGCTGCTAACGCGCCTTATCGCATGTTTTGTGATCTTATCGCCAATCTGGCTGGTCGTTGAGAATGTTGCAAAGTGGTGTTGTTGCAGCTTTTTGCACGGGATCGCCTACTCTGCATCTCATTAGCGTTAGTTGCCGGTGTCATCCGTGGCAATGATTTTTGCGGCTGCTATCGCAGGAAAACTGGCGATATGGGCTGTTAGCTCCGGCTTGTGAATAGGGCGATACATTTATCACCACTTTGGCTGCGATAAAATACTGCTAACTCGGCGATAAGTCCTTGAGAATATGCCCCTAAGAGTTTTGTTGGGAACATTTCAAGTTAGCCTCATGCATTGTCTACCTGAACAGATCATAGAATTAATTTTATCCTAAAAAATATTTACCACAAAAAAAAGTAGAAATCTACACGTTTCAAACTTTGAAAAACCCATAAATTTTTACAGAGTCTAAGCGTTTCTGTGTGGTCATTTTAAGTAAGACTTACACATGATCTGCTCGAACAGATAGCGAAACTGATCTCATCCTTAATAAGTACTACAAAACTAGCAGAAATCTACATCAACATTTTCGAAAATTTCATAACTTTATTGCTCTTTTTACAGAACTTGCACCAACTAGCATGGGGCATGTCCCTACTGATGATTTTGCCCATCACCAGTAGTACCACTAGAGGGAGTTGGTTGAGTATCAATGAACGCTATTTGCGATTGCTGTGACTTCACGAGTGAGAGTGACCTGATTTGAACTAGTGGATGGTACTTTTTGCCCATATTGCATCAATAATGCATTATTGGGGGCGTGGCTAGCAGCCGACTGGAATGGCTGCCTAGCAGAGGGGCTCCGTGGTGAACGAGACCCCATCCCTTAATCCGTCCATTCATCCGTAATCTCTGCTGATTTACCGATTGCTTCTGCGAGGCGTCTCCAAGCGGTAACCCCTGCCGCAACTCCGGTGTTTCTCCGACGTCGGAATCGGCCCGTGCTGGAGTGCCTGCCTGCGGCCTGCTACCATCGAGGCTGCACCGGCCTGGCCTGGAGAACTGTCCGGCCGGAAGTGGAAGACCGCCGGGTGTCCAGACCGGAAGTCCCCGCGTCGCAACTCTGACCGTCGCCCGGAGGAATTCTCCAGCATCGGACGACGGACGACATCACTGGTGGCGGCGCGCTGCTGAGGTGTGTCGGCGACCCCCCAGAACCCCCCCCCTCCTCCTCTAGCGTGGTTGGGAACGAGGGGGCCGGTAGAGAACTCCCGGAGGACGGGGTCCCACGGACGTCTTTGTCGGCGGGTGTGACCGCCACTGTGGCTTCAGGCCGGCACCCGACCCACCTCTCGCCACACCTGCCACCACCTGTGCCGCCGGAGGGGGAGAGACACTCGATTGCTGCGGAGTCGGAGCGGCCCTGCCCTTTTACTACCAGGCGAGTCCTCCCTCCTGAGGCTCCGACCCCGCTTGCGCTGCTGCTGCCCACGGGACCGCGCCAGTGAGGAGGCGACTTCCCGGGCATACACCTGGGATCGAGCAAGTGCCGGTGCGCCCCAGACGGGGGCCAACGACGTATGGGCCCGGTGGCACGGTGACCTACATATACTGCGGACTCGTTCTGGCAGGGAGGGGGGGCATTGTACCAGCGAGAATACCTAGTACTGCCTACTGTGTGCACCCTCGTCCCCCCCCCCGGGTCTTAGATCGCCCAAAGTGACAGTGGGGCCACTGTGGCGTAGTGGCCTGAAAACCACCAGACAGCCGGCATTAGGACTCCCCTCTGCCGGAGCCTCATCTCGCCCGGTCTGTCTCCATTCGCAGCGTTGGCCGTCCTGGGCATTGGAGGTCCCACCCACGGAGCCATTCTCGGAGCCTGCCCCTGACGCCTGATTGGCACGGCCTCCTCGACGGCCTGTGGTCCTTGGGCGACCACGCCCGAAGGGATCACGACGCATTGGGACTCCAGCCGTGGCTTACACACCTGACGGCCCACGAAGAGACGGCGGAATGGCGGGGAAGGGAACGCGACACAACGCTGCCCAGTCACGACTTGAAAAATTCGCGTTCGAGAAGAACTCCTCGCAACACCCTGATGGGCGCGCGTCCGTAGGCAAAAGCCCCGAAGGTGATGGAGGGAAAAAGGTGACGCTCGAGGATTTGATGAAGACGCTCACTAATGTCCAGACTACGGTGGGGGCCATCTCCTCGGATGTCGGCCTACTGAGAGCAGACCTCCATAAAATGACCGAGAGGGTGGCGCAGGTTGAAGTGGTCGCGAAGTCCCTGGTTGAGGACACCTCCGAACTGCAGCAGGCCATGGAACGGATGGAAGCGGTCACAAAGAAATTGCAGGACAAGCTGGACGATCAGGAGGGGCGGGCTAGGCGTAACAATGTCCGGATCCTGGGAATTCCGGAGTCGGAGGGCAAACGGGCAATGGACCTCTATATAGAAGACCTTATCAAGAACGAACTGAAACCAAAAGGTCTGTCGAACTTCTTCTCAGTGGAGAGAGCGCACAGGGTCCCAGGTGGAACACCGAAACCGGGAGCAGCACCGAGACCTGTCTTGGCCAGGCTGTTTAATTTTCGGGACAGGGATGTCATACTCCAAGCGGCCCGCAATGCCCCGCCCATCACAATACAAAACTCTGCGTTGGCCTTCTTTCCTGACTACACGGCCGAGGTGGCCCGGCGCCGCAAAACTTTCCTTGAGGTAAAAAAGGCCTTGCGTGCAAAGGAATTGCCCTACTCGATGCTGTTCCCGGCGAAACTTAGGGTCGTGGATAATCATAAAGCCTGGTTTTTTGATACCCCGGAGGCGGCGTGGGACTGGCTGGATGGTTGGCGTCGGGTGGCAGGGAATGGACGCGCGGGCAGAGGCCAGCGTAATCAACGCTTCGAGAGTGCAGGAACTTCACCAGCGACGGCCGGAGAAAATCACGACAAGGAGCTGGAGGAGGGACCGGAAGCCGACGAACTAGGTCCTGATATATAAGTTCCTTATTAGCACAGTCTTCTCCGCAGGTGACCAACTGAGGTGACGAGGCTGCCGCTGAGCTATAAACAAGAAGAGCAGAATGTGACTGATGGGGTCACTAGTACCACGGAACACTTACCCCGCAAGCAAGTACATTGGGGGGAAATGGGAGCAGGCACTCTGCTAAGTTGGGGGAGCGGGCGGTTTTGTGTCCGTATAGCAGGGAGGCAGGGAGGGGGGACGGGCGGGGGGGGTTGTTTACCAAGTTTTATTGTTCTCTTATAAGTCTCATGTTTTTCCTAGGGTTATATGTACACACGACCTCAAGTCATTTACTCTGGAACCAGTGCACACTGCTGGGTCCTCCACACCGACAGGGGCGGGCCGGCCTGGTGCGCCTGGTGTTCTTTATAGGCCACCTAGCCCGACAGGGAGAGGGTTTTGTAACCGCTCTGGGCACTGCTCGGTACGATAGTTGGTATTGGACCCCTGGCCGGGTTTCTAATTCAGGGACACTGCTGTCCCGGCACTTAGTAAACAGTATTTGTACGTCAGTTAGGTCCCGAGGCTTCAATAGTCGCAGATTCCTGTATGGGCTGGCTCAGCACACTGGCGCCGGACACTCTCTATGTTGTTTCTACACAGGGCTGGGCACTCTTCATCATGGCAGTCGAGGCTTCCCATACTCAATGTTGGGGGACCCCGGTCCGAATACTATATCCGAAGTTCCTGACACACGAGAGCACTTGCGGTCATGTCTAACCGAGACCTTTTAACGCCTCCCCCACACTCACAACCACTTGTGACTGCCCCGCTTACTATCATCTCTTGGAATGTCAATGGGCTGGGCCACAAAATTAAACGGGGCTTGGTCCTCCAATTCCTTAAGAGAAAGGCTCCGACCATAGTATTGCTCCAGGAGACACATCTGGTGGGAACAACCTGTCAGGCCCTTAACCGCTGGGGATTTTAAATGGTCACGCACGCAGAATTCTCCTCGGGTTCACGTGGGGTTGGTATCCTGGTTTCCAAAACTGCACCCCTACTTATCAAGCGCACATGGGCTGACGACCAGGGACGCTTTGCAGCGATCAGTTGCCAATGGGAGGGACGGCCATATAATATACTGACGGTATACATCCCCCCAGCGTTACATCAAGGAGCCTTCCAAGACCTGGGCACTTTACTGCTTGGACTCCCAGAGGGGGAACTAATTATTGGTGGCGACTTCAATGCGGTGCAGGACGCTGCTGTGGACCGACAGCCTCCTCGTGAGGCTACCAGAGCGGACCACCTGTTCCGGGAATTCTTAGATGCCCTGGGGCTGGTAGATGTATGGAGGCTCAAACACCCCCGGGATCGACACTACACATTTCTTTCAGGGGTACATGGTAGTCTTTCCCGGCTCGACTCCTTACTGACACTGGCCGTTCCCCCAGAAAAGATTGCATCCATAGACCATCTGCCGCGGGGGATTTCTGACCACTCCCCGGTGCTACTCACCTACACAGTGCACCCCGCCAGACGACAACGAATTTATCCGATCTATCCTGGGTATCTTAAAAATCATACCATTGCTAAAGCACTCAAAACAGCTACCACGAATTACTTCGAGGACAATGTGGGCTCGGTCGAATCACCATCTGTACTGTGGGAGGCATACAAAACAGTGGTCCGGGGACAAGCCATCTCCACTATCACTAGGCATAAAAGGGCACAGAAGGCAACCATAGAATCGCTCGAGACAGCGGTCCAGACCGCGGAGTTGGCACACGCCTCTGACCCCACGGAGGACACAGCACACACGCTGACGTTAGCTTCCCAGGAATTCAGATCGTACGCAGAAGACATGACAAAGACAAGGTTAACTGACACGTTACACAGGGTCTATGAATTAGGAGATAAGACTGGGAAGATGCTCGCATGGATTGAACGAAAGGAAAGGGCGAGTAGGTGGATAGCCGCATTGACACTCTCAGACGGCACTTGCACGACCTCTCCCCCTGACATAGTGGAGGAACTGGCTTCCTACTATGAATCTGTGTATACAGCTCGTGCGGAAGTGTCAGAAGATGACTGCACGCAATTCCTACATGACATTCCTCTCACCACACTCTCACAGGAGGATGCGCAATCCCTAGAGGATGATCTGACGGGGGAGGAAATGGGGGTGGCCCTCGCAGCCCTAAACACTGGAAAGGCGTTGGGACCCAACGGTCTACCGATCGAACTCTATAAGACACTGTCAGCGACCCTTACCCAACATATGCTCCCCATGTACACTGACTGCTTGGAGCGGGGCTCCCTCTCGCCGGATCAGAGGTTGGCCACTATTGTCACTATACACAAGCCTGGTAAGCCGCCGGACCTGACTTCCTCATACCGGCCGATCTCACTGATGAACGCGGATGCAAAAGTGCTAGCGAAACTCCTGGCCCTGCGTCTACAACCTCACCTCACAACTCTGGTACACCCAGACCAATCAGGCTTTATGCCTGGGCGTAATACCTCCCTTAACTTGAGGAGACTTAACGGAATACTACACCGCATTCCCTTCCTCCGGGAGGATGCCGCAATTCTCTCACTAGACGCTACCATGGCGTTCGATCTTGTGGAGTGGCCGTTCCTTTTTGCGGTGCTCAAGAAGATGGGCTTTGGCCCTAACTTCTGTGGCTGGGTTAGACTCCTTTATACTGCACCCTTGGCACGGGTCATTGCGAATGGGCACACGTCCCGCGTGATCACATTGGGTCGCGGCACCCGCCAGGGCTGCCCACTGTCCCCACTATTATTCGCCCTCATACTGGAGCCGCTAGCGGTGAGAATCCGTATGGATCCACAGATCCGAGGTATCTCGTGGGGAGAGGGGTGGGAAGACCGCATCTCCCTCTATGCGGATGACGTACTGCTGTATTTGACGTCTCCGACCTCGTCCCTAGCGACGCTAATGGCAGTACTTAAGACCTATGGTGACGCCTCGGGGTATACCATTAACTGGGCCAAGTCGCTCCTGTATGTATTACGTGGTCCGACGCCCATGCTGCCATATGGCTGCACCTTGCAGACGGTGTCCAGGGGGTTTAAGTATCTCGGGATATACATCACCCCAGAGGAGGCAGTCTTTATGGAAGAAAACCTACTGAAACCTCTGCAGAGGCTAAAGTCGGATGTGAAGCACTGGCGTTCCCTTCCTTTTACTCTACTGGGCAGGGCGGCCCTCTTTAAAATGCTCTCACTCCCAAGACTCCTCTATGCATTACAAAACACCCCGTTTCCGGTCCCTCTCACATATTTCAAGTCGATCGATGCTGAGATCGCCGCCCTCTTATGGGACGGAAAACCGGCCCGTATAGCGCAGGCTAAATTATCACGCAGTTGGTACGACGGAGGCATTGCCTTGCCGAACGTCAAGCTATACTACTGGGCAGCTCAACTTATGGTGGTGAACCAATGGCTGCATGCCCCGCAACAGGATCCGGCCTATGCCCTTGACAGGACCGTTCTCCCCCCAGACAAACTTATGAAGGCACTATACTCAAACAAACGCCGGCACACACTCACGGGCCCCACGGCACACACGATCAGGATTTGGCATACCGCACAGAGAGCTCTAGGATGGGAGGGAGTCCTTACGCTGGCCACACCGCTCTGGGATAACCCCAAACTTGGCACGCTGTCAAACTCGAAAGGTTTCAAGCAATGGGATCTAATTGGCATATCGACAATCGGAGACCTCTGGATACGGGGGGAGGTTATTTCATTCCCAGCCCTGCGAGAGAAGTATGGAATGGGGGAGACTGAACACTATAGATATGCACAAATTAAACACGCCTTGCAGGGAGCCATCCCTTCTGACTCAATCCTTGCCGCATCATCCCCCCTGGAGGATAGACTCCTCACTGACCACTTAGATAGGAAGGCGATTTCCCTTACATATCGGAAACTTGTCAATAATCTCCCTGACCCCACGGTAGTCCTCCGTAGCAGATGGGAGGTGGATCTGGGTGACATAGCTGATGAGGACTGGTTACATGCACTGGCCTCGCCTAGAGAGACCACCATACCTTCACGACTGAAACTGGTACAATTAAAAATACTACATAGGGTGTACTATTCCCGTACTCTACTACATAAACTAGGGCGTACCCCGGAACCTACCTGCCTCAGAGGTTGTGGATCCCCAGGGACTTTTTATCATATTTTATGGGATTGCCCCAAAATACAGTCTTATTGGGAGGAAGTGTTGTGTGAGATATCGGAGGCGGCGGGGGTTGTGCTACAGAAGGACCCTAAGTGTTGTATACTAAACATTTGGTCTCCTACCGATATGAACAAGGGATTGCAGCTCTGGGCGACACTGGGTATGGCCATTGCAAAGCGTAACATTGCTCGGAGGTGGGGATCTGGTGTGAAACCCTCATGTACTCGGTGGTGTAATGATATGGACTCGGCAATGGTAGCAGAAAGGGCAGTATATGTGCATAGAGGATGCCCTAAGAAATGGTCGAGGATATGGAATAATTGGAACGAATATCGGGGGAACCTGTGTGAGCCTCCGGAGGAACTGCTTGAACCTGATGTTGACCAATAGAGGGGGTGCTACAGTGTCTTTGCTATACGATGCCTTCTATCTGTTTTTTGGGGGTATGGCGGGGATGTCTTTGGAGTGAATGTGCTGGGGACCGATATAGGTCCCTACGATGTGTACAGTGTAACTTGGAGTACATCTGAAGGGGGTCATGGTTGCAATTACGTGATGTACCGTACTAGGCGGGGGGAGGCGCAGGGAGTGCCAGGCGAGGCTAGTGATATGGCTCGTGAAGGGGACTGTCTCCATGATATGATGATGTGCTTAGGACCCGATCGAAAATGCTGGTATAATGTAACCCTGTAGGATGTTGATAATGACTGGTACGATCCTAATTCTCATAGAGACAAGTTATGGTTGTTTATTATAAAATGAGACGACATAGGTCAGTGAACACTACTGTCCGAAAGTATTCAGATGTTATTTACACATTTTATGACTTGGCAAGGATGGCCGTTACCACAGATTTTATGTTTTATATGCTTTACGTATGATAAATAGCGGCCAGCCTCCGGGTTGTGTGCTAGACGCTGTGTATTACTGAATCTTTAATAAAAGTCTTTAAAAAAAAAATTTTTTTTTAAAATAATGCATTATTATTGTGTGTATGTCCCTGTTATCGCTTCTAACAGTCGTCCATTAGAGTTCGCCCACTGGTTACTGATAGGTTACAATTCTTTATCTTCACACTAGATGGAAAGCACTTAGGAAAGATAAGGAAGGCCTCATGGTCCTGAAGAAAGCATGTTGATCTGTTAGTCCATAATAAGGGGCTAAAACAGGTTGACCAACACTAGGAACCCCAACAGTTGCCTAATACCCCACTCCTTTTCCTATTTTTAACCGTGGATAGGATAGGTACAACTAAATAAAGCAATCAAACTATTCCTGTCTCAATACAGTTTTAAACGTTTTTCACAAACCTTCACATAGCACCAGCTTCCCAGAGCAAACAGAAAACAATTAAAAGAGGTCATGATGCACACCCCGCACAAAATTGGTGCTGATGTATTGGCCCCTGTGACGAACCATGCCAACAAGTGTGGGTGATGGGTGTCATGCTTTAAAAAACAAAAAAAAACAAAAAAACAACAAACAACAAACAAATGTGAGGCAAATAAATCTAGTAAATTCTCTTTCCAGAGGACAGGAATTATAAGAGATGGTGGAGATTTCCCAAAAGTCCTATAACCGAACGTTTTCAGATTTGGATTGTAAACCTTACCAATGGGCCATAAACAAATTATAAAAACAAACTACTCTGCAGAATTGAAATAGTCATTTTCTGATTTGATTAACGTAACTGTTTTTGAGCACGGATCAGTAGTAAACTGAGTGTGGAGCACCCCGTTTTAGCAGTCCTTTATATTCCCCATAGTCCATACCCCTGTTTACTGTATTGCTGCATTTCTACAGAGCTTCATGCTGATCATGAGGTTGCAAAGGGCTCCGATTTGTATCAGGGGGAGACATCCTTTACTACGCAACCTTTACAACGCAATACTTTTACATTGTGGTATTCACAAAGCAAGTCATTACAACGACTTGCGCTGGACGGCGCTGTACACTAAGGAATAGTATGATATACTATTCCATTACCTTCACCACTGTCCGCACAGACTGGAGTTGGAATAGTAAATCATACTATTCCAAAGTCTAGCACCCCCAGTGCATGTCATTGTAACGACTTGCAAAGTAAAAACCGCGATGTAACATACTACGTTGTAATGGAACGCTTGTGTCATCATATATTCACGCCTGGGTACCCTTTCAGAGTGCATGATTAAAAAGGGTGTTGGTTGTAGTTTACTCTGTATGACTGTTGTTGGGTCAGGTGCGTCAAGTTTGAAGATGTGCTGTAATCATGGTGCAGCAACATTGTTACATGTAAGCATGAAGTGTAACTGACAGTTTGAAAATGAACTCAGTCGCAGATGAAGACACTATCTTATAGTAGGGGTCTGTAGTATAAAGTAGTACAATTACCACTTGATTTGGATCCCTCGGGCCACTGGTGAAAATGCCACATTGAATCCACCCGGAAGCAAAAGAAACCCAACCCCTGGCAGCATTGTTGAGCAGACAGTCAAAATAGTATTGGTGGTCATGCAGTCCACAAGAGTAGGTATTAGTAAATGATGGTAATTCATATCTGTGAGTAAACCTGTGAAAGAAAATCTAGGTAAACAAGATTAAAAGGGGTGGCTATAGAAGAGGATCAGGATATTGGGAGGTGTTTAACCCTATGCTCATTTGGGGAAGATTTCCATTTTACCTGTAAGTCCTGGGATGGGAAGTGAAATAGAAGCACCAGTAAGGCAGTGGAAGTAGATTGTATAAAAGGATAATCATGTGATCGCCAATAGCCCAATGGCCTCTGGTGAGCGTCTGGCTTCGGTTTAAGGGCAGAGGAAAATAAGAGTCATGTTCAGATAGAAAGACCTCTAACAAAAACAAAACACTCCCAAAGACAACATAACAGCCCAAGAAATTCAGCTCTACAGTCTCAATACTGTTGCCCCAGAGCAAGAGACCTAAGTTATATGCTCAGTGCCCAGGCGATGCCAGGCAGAAAAAAGCCCTATCAAACAAAAAAAGGCCAGAGGAGGTTTAAAGACTTGCAAGGGTTAAGTCCCCTATTTAATGCATGAACCACAAAAAGAAACCCTTGAATCTGGAAAAACTGCTATATTAACTAGCGAACTAGCTGTGGTGGATGGTTTCCCTCACCCACCAGAGGTGGTAGGCTTCATCATTGGGAACCTCATCGTACCGTGATGCCTAGTCACGTTACAGGCTACGACCCCCTCACAGAGAGGGAGGAGCTCAGGGACGTTTTCAAGAAAGAGGTATAATAACTACCCAAATGATGAACTGAGACTAGTGAGGGCAGCAGAGCAGAAGTGAGAGTAAAAATTAAAACTAGCTACAGGGTCCGTAAGTTCCTTTATAACTGTGTCCCTGGGCCAGGATTAAAAACAGGGCACTGCAGTTAAAAATGAAACCTGCTCTAGTGTCAAGATAAGGTCGACATGTTTCAGCCTTTGACACTCAGCCGAGGTGTCGCAGCTTTTTTCAGGACCTAAATTCAGTGCTGCTGCTCAATGTGTTTAAATTTGAAAAAACAAAGTTAAGATATACAAAACTGTCCAGTGATCCTGTAAGATGTCAATTCAATTCAATAAGCTTTATTCAAATTCATCAGAGGAAACCATAAAAGCAAAATATATACATAAAAACACAATTACTGTTCACAAGGCTAAAAACAGAAATCATGGGGGGCGTGGCCAGCAGCATGGCGGACTAGACATGTCCGACCGGAGCTCTGTGAGCCCGTAAATGATCCTGTAAAATCCTGGGATCTAAATAATTATCCTGACCCTAAAGACACGGGCTGAGTGCGCGGAAACAGCGCCCTTTCGAGAAAGACTCTGCATCACTGTAAAGGTGAAAACCTTCATTAAAGTTGAATAAATAAAAGTAGAAGTGAAGCGCAGAGTTGAATATCCAGAAATCAGTTTATTCTTCAGTTGTAGGCAGCATATAACAGGAGCACATCTGAAACATTCAGTGTCCAACTGCTGAATGGTTAATTCAGCAGTTGGAGAACATGGGGAAACATTATCCACGAGCGATGCACTTTCGAAGAGAAACACTCTTCAGAAGTGCGCGCTGTGGAATGCAGCGGTAATCAATCAATCAATCAATCAACGACATTTATAGAGCGCACTACCTACCCGTAGGGTCTCAAGGCGCTAGGGGGGGGTGCCGTTACTGCTCGAACAGCCAGGTCTTGAGCTTCTTCCTGAAGGAGAGGTGGTCTTGGGTCAGGCGCAGGTCGGCCGGGAGGGAGTTCCAGGTCTTGGCGGCCAGGTAGGAGAAGGACCTTCCTCCTGTGGTGGCTCTGCGGATGCGTGGGACGGCGGCGAGGGCGTGGCTGGCAGATCGGAGGTGGCGTTTGGGAGCGTAGAAGTTGATTCGGTTGTTGAGGTAGCTCGGGCCTTGATCGTGTAGGGCTTTGTGAGCGTGGGTGAGGAGCCGGAAGGTGATTCGTTTGTTGACGGGGAGCCAGTGCAGGTCTCTCAGGTGTCCGGAGATGTGGCTGTTCCGTGGGATGTCGAGGATGAGTCTGGCTGAGGCGTTCTGGATCCGCTGGAGTCTCTTCTGGACCTTGGCGGTGGTTCCGGCGTAGAGTGCGTTGCCGTAGTCCAGTCGGCTGGTGACGAGGGCCTGGGTGACGGTCTTCCTGGTCTCCGTGGGGATCCACCAGAAGATCTTCCGAAGCATGCGCAGGATGTTGAAGCACGACGAGGAGACGGCGTTGACTTGCCTGGTCATGGAGAGGGAGGAGTCCAGGATGAAGCCCAGGTTGCGTGCGTGGTTCGTCGGTTTGGGTGCGGTGCCCAGGGCGGGGGGCCACCAGGAGTCGTCCCAGGCGGAGGGCGAGGAGCCCAGGATGAGGACCTCCGTCTTGTCTGAGTTCAGTTTCAGGCGGCTCGTCGTCATCCATTCGGCTACCTCTTTCATCCCTTCGTGCAGGTTGGCTCTGGCGGCGGCGGGGTCGTTGGTCAGGGAGAGGATCAGCTGGGTGTCGTCGGCGTAGGAGATTATGTTGAGGTTGTATTGGCGTGCGATGGCCGCGAGGGGGCTCATATAGACGTTGAAGAGTGTAGGGCTCAGCGAGGATCCTTGAGGGATGCTGCAGATGACTTTGGTGGCCTCTGACTTGTACGGTGGTAGGCGGACTCTCTGTGTTCTTCCGTCGAGGAAGGAGACGATCCAATCCAGTGCCTTCTCCTGGATTCCGACGTTGCTGAGGCGCTGCACTAGGGTGCGGTGGCAGACCGTGTCGAAAGCCGCGGAGAGGTCTAGGAGGATGAGGGCCGCTGTTTCTCCGTTGTCCATCAGGGCTCGGATGTCGTCGGTGGCGGCGATGAGGGCGGTCTCGGTGCTGTGGTTGGCGCGGAATCCGGACTGCGATGGGTCGAGGGATCCTTTCGTCTCGAGGAAGGCGGCTAGCTGTTTGTTGACGGTCTTCTCGATGACTTTGGCTGGAAACGGGAGTAGAGAGATGGGGCGGTAGTTCTTGAGTTCGGTGGGGTCCGCTGTGGGTTTCTTGAGTAGAGCGCTGAGTTCGGCGTGCTTCCAGCTCTCAGGGAAGGTGGCGGTGTCGAAGGATGTGTTGATGATGTCTCGCAGGTGGGGTGCGATGACAGCGTCGGCTTTGTTGAAGACGTGGTGAGGGAAGGGGTCATCATGTATATCCAATGTAAAACATACCATGTACATTACATCTTCTCCCTTTTTATACAAACAATAAAAAGAAAAAGAAAACCAAACAAAAACAAAAATAAGTTAAGATAAATAGTAATCCTTGAATCTTGAAGGAAAAAAACAATTTCTGTGTTCTCTAGTTAAAGTGGTGGATGAGCTAGGCACAACATGAGAATTAATATCAAGCTCAAAACATGAAGAAGATGTATCATTTAAAGTGTAAAAGGCCTGTGAAAAAGGTTGACAATTATCATCAGTAGAGGTACCCAAGGGAAAATAAGAACAAGAACTGTCATCAAAATGTTTAGTTGTAAAACGTTTTTTAGCCTGTTCAGGAGTAAGTTTGACCACCCCTTTTTATCAAGAAAGAGTGAACCCTTGGAAACTTTGAGAACCTGGGTAGGCAGGGAAAACTTGGACATGCCATTTTGACCCTGTTATGAGATTTAACCATAACCCAATCGCCAACCTCAAAGGTTTGCAAGGAAGGCACGACTTTGGAATCAAAGTTCCTCTTCTGAACCTTTTATTGATTAGACACATTATCCTTAATGACAACTTTATCACAACAAGCTAAGCAAGGCTATTCTTTGTATTCAAATCTTTTATCCAAGATGGACAATTATTCCCATTGGGATTCTGTTTTTTTAACAATCTAAAAGGAGAGATACCTGTAGTGGAATGGGGAGTAACTAAATATGATCACACTTTTCTCCTAAGAAAGTTTTCTACATTAGAAGAAATGGCAGTTTGTATCCCCTCCTTGATAAGTCTATTCACCCTTTCTACTAAACCATTAGAAGAAGGTGAATAAAGTGTCACCCTAAGATGTTTTATATCATGCAATTTCAAAAATTCCTGAACCATGGAAGAACAAAAATGAGAAGCACTGTCACTCACTAAATCTCTAGGAGGACCCTCTGAAAGAAAAACTCTCTCTAAAAAATTAACAACTGAAAATGAATTAGGACTTTCACAAAAATCAAACTCAACCCACTGAGAGTGATAATCAACAAGTGAGATAATGTAACGTTTGTCAGAAGATAACATTTCAAACGGTCCAGCAAAATCAATGGCTAACTTATCCCAAGCCTCTTCCGGACACCAGACAGGTATCACAAGAATGTATCCACCGAGTGACATCTTTATCAAGGCCTGGCCACCAAAAGTGTTCTTTCAATTTCCTTGACGTACCTCCAACACCCAAATGACCCTGATGAGCTGCTTGAAAAAGTTTACTCCGAAGATTAAAAGGAGGAATACATTGATCACCCCTAAAAATTACGTCATTTATAATGGAAAGCTATCAGAAATTTGGGCATAAGATTTCAAAGAGGCAGGAAGGGCACGAACCTTAGGCCCTCCTGAAATAATCATATTTTTGACTGCAACCAAAGGTGCGTCATCAGAGTAACTCTTAGCCCAATCAGCCTCTGAAATAGAAAAAGGTGAAAGAACCAACTTCTCTATGGAAGCTACAACACATTCTATATCATCACAATCACAGTTTCCATTATCATCATTCTCTAAAGGCAATCTTGAAAGAGCCCTTAAATTATTACCTCCTGAAATGTGTTGAATGGTAAAATTGTATTCATGAAGTCTTGAGAGGATCCTAACAAGTCTGGCAGAGGCCTTCCCTGTGCCATTCCCATTAAGGAGATGTAACAGGGGTTTATGATCGCTCAAAAGTCTAAAATGTGATCCCCAAATATAAGTCTTAAACTTTTCCACAGCCCATAAACAGGCAAGGGCTTCTCTCTCAATGGTGCTGTAGTTGGACTCAGCACTACTCAGAGATCTCGATGCAAAACCAATGGTGTTTTCTTTAGCACTGCTCCATTGGCAAAGCACCGCTCCCAGACCCTTCTGGCTGGCGTCCATAGAAATAGTGCATTTTAATCCAGGAGTGAAAGAGGACAAGGCTGGTGCTTCAACAATAACTCTTTTTACCAGATTAAAAGCACAATCTGAATCTTGAGACCACAAAAATGTCACATCTTTTTTCAAAAGGACACGAAGAGGTTGGACCAGTTGAGAGTAATTTTGTACAAATCTGAAATAATATTCCGCTAGACCTAAGAAAGACTTCAATAAGTCTTTATCTTTAGGAATGGGAACATCAGAAATAGCTTGCGTGAGGGAGAGCTTGGGTTTAATCCCTTCAGCAGAGATACAATGCCCAAGATAATCCAACTCCTTTACAAAAAATTTACATTTCTTTTCTCCCAGAGTTATCCCAACCTCCCTGAAGCGTGACAAAACTTCCCTTAAATTCTTGAGATGTTCACTCTTGGTTCTTGAATGTATCAAAACATTGTCCTCGTATTCTTGGACACAATCAATATTATTTAAAATAGTGTCCATAAATTTCTGGAAGACACTTGCCGCAAATGCCAATCCAAAAGGAAGCCTTAAATATCTAAATTCTCCAAACGGAGTAATAAATGTAGTGAGTTCTGATGAGGACTTAGTGAGGGGAATCTGATGATAGGCACTTCTGAGGTCAAGAAGTGTAAAAATTCTTGACTCAGAAATGCCAGTAAGTAAGTCTTGGATTTTCGGTAAAGGATGACAGTCCACGATAATGTTATGATTTAAAGAGCAACATCATGTATAGACATAAAGGAAATACCCAATGTAAAACATACCATGTACATTACAATCACCTGAATCCAGCCGGGATCAGAAGAAAAAAGGGGAAGAAGACGAGCAACTGTGCAATAGGCAAGATGGTGACGGCGGAGGCGATCTTGGTCCTCAGACGGCGGTGCAGCCAAGTTGCAATACGCTGAACAGGAGCACCTCACTGCGAGGTGAGACGGCAGCTTTGTGGTGCCGGGGGTGGGGGGGTCCTCCAGTCCCTCCTCCCTCCCCCCTCCCACCATTGAGTATACTAAGTGACGATCGCTGCAAGATAGAGGCTCCCGCGACTGCCTCAACTACTCCCAAGGTTCAGGGAGGAGCGTTGTGCCTGGAGAACCTAACTCCGCAGAGTGAACACCCGGAGGCACACCCCTGTGGTTAAAATCGACATCAGCGGAGCAGAGAGCAAGTGCGGCTGTGGACCACGCATGAGGCAGGGGTGTACCGGAGCATGGGGTGATGGAGCAGAGAGAAGGGTACAAGGACGGGAGGGCACCTGGCCCGCATGCACCCTAGGGGAGGAGGAGATTAACCACCCGTGACAGTGTAGGGATCCGGTGACAGGAGCACTGAACAGGACCCGCCGGGCCCGGTGGGCAAGCTAAGCCCGGCGCCCCTTCTCCCCCTCCTCTCAATTAGCTCCATACCGAGAAGGTAACCAGAGGTCGTAGCGCGGTGCAGTACCTTAACATCCCCCTGGCAACACCGAAGGAGAAATACTGCCTGGAAACAAAAGGCAACATAAGGCAGGTGCCTGTGCTTACACACCCGGCTGATAGCACCCTCATTGATAGGACCTGGAACCACTGAGAGACTTGGGGAACGTCTGTTGCCAGAACCCCCTGGGCGAGACATTGGTGTGGGGCCCCATCCAAAGCTGATAAAAGAGTTCTTGGTACACCAGAACATTACATGAAAACACGGGGCATTTGCTGCAATAGAATGAAGCATCATGTTGGCCCGGCCCTCCCCTCTACAGACCCGCAGAACCAAGCAGTGAGACCCGACATCATATGACCTGGTGAGTGGGGGCGGACGATCCGCAGCACAGATATCGGGGGTGCCGGATGAGACACAGGGAGAGAGCTGCGTCATAGATGATTGGCACCAGCTGACTCGCCGTGTGGAGCCGAACACATGGACGCCTGGCCCTCTGGGCATAAGTAAAGGGGCTTTTCTACTCTCCTCGCCCTTCTTCCCCCCCTTACCACAGCTCGTCTGAATACTGGCACAGGGCCAAACAGGCACAAAAGGACCTGCAGCACAACTGGTGTGCCGCGCCCGGACAGGCAGAACACCACTACTGCGTACGCATACTCCTGCTGCAAAACACCACCATACTGTAACCCTACCACCAAAGGAGGCACATTGGGCCGTCGAGATCTGACAACACGCACATCCGGATGTGTACGCAGCGACAGGGCAGACACCTCATCTGTACATAGGGCAAAGACGCATGCACGGAGGCCCATCAGGGACACGGCCTTGGATTAGGAAACCCGAGGGAGGTGAGGATGCTGGGAGACCTCAGAGAAAAGCCACCCCGCGCTCTTCTCATTCACACCATATTAGGAACGTCCAGCAATAATTTCAGATGGCTAAATACAAAGACCCGACACCGCAGAGGCAGGTGAAAATGGACAAGTTTGCCAAGATCCTAACTTCCACAGAGACCACCGCCACTGCGCCTGCGGATGCACCAGGTAATAATGTCCTCCTTCAGGTGATCCAATCCTCTAGAGAGGCACTGGAGGGTAAAATAGATGAAATTAAAATAGATGTTAACCTACTACGCCAAGACCGCCGGAAAATGATAGTATTCCCAAAATTCCTACATATACTTCAAAACACATATCAGGCGCTCCCAGAAGAGGCATTCTTTAAAATTGATGATACACTAAGGACGTTTCTGTGGGATGGGAAACCCCCCAGAGTGGCACTTTCAACATTGCAACGCAATTAATATAATGGAGGCATATCCCTACCTGACGTTAGGGCATACTACTGGGAGGCTCACCTGAGCGTAGTAAACGACTGGGAACATATGCCAGGGGACCACCCCAAATAAACACTGGAACACACACAATTCAAAAAGCGCCCACACATACACTACCTCTATGGTGGGAAGGCAGCTGCACAACTTGTAATGACCACACGAGTGGTAATAACAGCATGGAAGAGAGCGGAAAGGCAAATGAAGTGGGACAACCAAGTAACGAGGGACACTCCTCTTTGGGTGGGGGGACAACTTAAAGAATTCACAAAGTTAAGTGGGTTTGGGAGATGGGACCTGTTGGGGAGCTCACAAACCAAAGACATACTAGACCGTACTGAGCTTGCAGCACTTTCCCTTCCTCCAGAAAGAATACGATATGCACCAGACACAATAGTACAAATATTTGCAGTTGGCACATGCATGGGGGGTCCAGAGTATAGACATTGCCACTCTAACCGAGTATCCCCCCTTAGAGGGAAGGCTCTTAATGGGCAAAATCAAGGAAAAGGACATATTGAACCATAGTAAACAACAAACCGGACTCCCTCTTGAAACTGAGAGTGAAATGGGAGGTAGAATTTAGCGAGATCGACGACCTGGACTGGGAGATCTTGTTGATGCACCCCCCGGGAAGAAGCTATTAAGTCCCGTCTTAGACTGATTCGGTTTAAATATCTGCATAGGATCTATTATGATAGAGCTCGACTGCATCTCATAGGGAGGGCTGAAACACCCAACTGCCTTAGATGCAACACGACAAATGGTACTTATTTCCATATGATATGGGAATGCCAGCACATACAGAAATACTGGGGCACCCTACTGATGGAATTAGAGGACATACTAGTGGATAAGATACCCCTGGACCGCAAGTTTGTTTTGCTGGGTATACATACAGAAGTTGATCTTCCCAAAAACAAGCTAACACTGCTTAACTTAGGACTGGTGGTGGCCAAACTAGACCTGGCACGCAAATGGGGAACAGCACAAAGTCCCTCAATAGATGAGTGGAGGAAGGGAATGGACATGTACATGTCAGGGGAGAAAACGACGTATATAGCTCGTGGCTGTCCCAAAAAGTTCCAGAAAATATGGAAACCATGGATAAAACATTATGGTCTCCTGATGGAGGACTCGCAGTGAGCCGCCAGGGGATGGCCGGGGTAGGGGGAGGGGCCTGAGAAATAAGGGAACTGAGTTATCATCTCTAAAAGGTTATTTGTTACTGTCATATATACTACTGCCGTTGAATAACAATGCAAATGTAAAACTGAACATGATTTTGCTTCTTGGAAATCTCCATTGTATCTGTACTGAAATCAAGAAAATGCCAATAAAGATATTTACAAAAATAATGTACAGATTGATTAGGAATATAGCAATCTTAATTAAAAATTAAAAGCCTTTAACAACAATCACTACTGCTGAAAGATGTTTAATAAAATATGATCATATTTACATCGTCACAAGATCACAGTTTAATGGTTTTTCTACATCTAATCACCTTCTTTAAAAACATTGCCATAGAATGCATAGTGTACTCATCGGCTAATGACTGAAGGGATAAAAAAGCTGGGCGACATTGCCTGAGGCCAAGGATCCTTAAAATCGGTAAAATCCAAACCTTTCTCTAATTTTCATAAAAGAGCACTACATGAATTGTTGTCTGCTATGACATACAGTCACATGGGCACTTACAAAGCGTGCATGACTAGTCGTTAATTACAGGAAAGCTTGTTAGGCAATGAAAAATACATAACCTAAAACGGGTGAAAACGAATCTATCCTGCATCCACTCCATCAGCTGTAAATATGGCTGTATAGTAAATGTGGTCAATATAATTTGGTTGTTACATACAGTCTGCTTCAATATTTCCAAGGATAGCCTTAAAGACTCCGGTAACGTTGTGCACTCTCTTTTGAGATCTTTTCTGCTAATGTGCTCTATGGATTCATGCTGTTCATAATATTCTGGTTGGCATAAGTTCCTCATGAAGTCTTTAATATACTTCATCTAAGGTATGCTGAGTACCTCTTGCAATTTAAGACAATACCTTGTATTATCCCTTTTAAGGGTGGTTTTCTCCCAAGACCAGATCTTATGCCATAAGAGGATTGGCTGTATTTTAATTAAGTTTGCCTGATAGGGTAACCCCCAGCTCAGCGTGGCATACATAGGTGGAACAGCAACTCGGAACAGCTACAAAGAATCTTAAAAAGGCATTATCTACCAGTTGTAGGGGCTGACTATCAAAATAGCCCCATACCCCAGCACCATACAGTTACACACTTGGCCTTGTTTCTACAGGTGTTTTTTGCTCAATTGCCTCGAGAAGTTGGCCAAAGCAGCTGTAGCTTTCATGAACAATAATTTTCTAGATTTAATTCCTGGCACCACGAGCCATTCTGGTCGAACAGGATGGTCAAGTATGAAAATGTCCTGGTAAATGTAACCTTCTTGTCATCTATGAAGATATCCCTAGAAAAGTCTTTGAGTAGCAATCCCAACTTTTGAATGTAGGTGGTTAAACTGGTCAGTAGAGGTAGCAGCCCCAGCTGAGTAGGTGCCATCAGCACTGCATCATCAGTGTACAGGAGAGCAGGTATTGGGTGCTGTCCAATTTTTGGCCAATTCAGGCACTGGTCTGACAGTGTCTGTCCAAGGCCATTAATATATAACGTGAAAAGAAAGGGTGCCAAAACGAATCCCTGTCTTACCCCTCTCTCTACGCTGAATGATGCAGTGCATTCACCCTTGACCCCATATTGAACCCTTGTTTTGATGCCAGAGTGCAATTGCCTCAGAAAGTTCAAGGCACTTGCTCCACCCCTATATTGGCCATTATAATCCATAATTTGTCATGCTCTACACAATCAAAGGCAGAGGATAGGTCTACAAATGCCAAAAATAGTCCGCCTTGCTTAGCCATAATGTACTTCCCCATTAAAAGGTTCAGATTGAATCCCTGCTCGGCTGTACCAAGACCTGGTCGGAAGCTGAATTGCAACTCAGATAAAATATCATTGGCTTCAGCCCAGTCCTGGAGTTTGTTTAATACAATACAGCAAGTAACCTTGATCAGAGAATCAAGTAGTGAGATTGGCCAGTAACAGGCCCAGACCTGGTGATCACCTTTCTTACATATAGGAATATGGGGTGATTCCGACTAGGTATCTATAAAATCTATCGTGCAGCAAGCTGCTATAACCCGAGTCAGCAATGGACCCCATAGGGCAATATTGTCTTTTAAAAGGTCTACTGGTATGCTGTTGGGGCCAGGTGCTTTCCCTCCTTTACTTGCTTCAAGAGTTAAATTAACCTCTTCTAAAAATTAATTGTATGTTTATAGGCAGTCTATGGGGGTCCAAGGTGTCCATAACTGTTAGAACGTTGTCAGAACCTATCTTCTCTACTGGGAGTTTGTACATAAAGGAATAGTGTTTCACCCATTCCTCTTCACTGATCGCAATCTCTGGGGTTGGAGTAACCTGGGAACTCAGAAACTGGACAGACATTTACTGCCCGCCAGAATGCATTGTTATCTTTGACCAAGGTTGATTTATGCAGGGCCCTCCATGCATCCTCTCACATGCCCTGCTTACATTCTCTAAGAGCGTGTCTAAATGTCAGTCGGCATGCTTCAATTTCTTGGTTAACTTTCAAACGTTTGTGTAGTGCATGTTTCAGATTCTTATAAGCTCTCATACATCTATTATCAAACCAGCCTTAGTTTTTCTTGTTCCCTTTTCTGTTCCCGACTGATAGACCTTCCTTAATCCCGCGTGTGATCACTTGGAAGGATTCTAAAGTTTTGCCAGAATCCACATTCTCATCCAGGTAGACTAAAGAAGCTTTATAGTGTTTGCCTAAAAGCTGCTTGGTGAACGTCCCAGGATCATATTTGGACCATCGTAAGGAATAACCATTAGTCAAAGGGGAAGGATTCACTGGTGGTCCCTGCAAGAATCATGTGCAAAAGGTTTGCATGTGAACTTTGGAAGACAAGTCAAAGCACAAACAACTTTTCAGAATATAAGAAAAACAGCTAGGTCGACAGGTATACTCAGATTAGCATTCAAAGGCATCCGACAGAATGGCAAAATCCCTTTGCACACCCCCAGTACATTCATGATCAATGCCCCATATTCTAATGCAGTGGCGTAGTAAGTATTTAAAAGCTGCAATTATAACGTGGAGTGAGCCTTACCCGCTAGTGTCGGGAGTCGTACCTCAGCTCACCCTGGCATGCGGCTCAGGGTGCTCTCTGTCCTGTAGGGCAATCATAGGGAGGACAAAAAAGGAAGAAAAACAGAAAGAATTCCTTAAATAATGGGACAGATGAGGGAAAACAAGGCTCAAGGTATTCCAAAAAAAGAGAAGTAATGAAGTAAGTATACTAGTATGTACGTTATTGCACAAATATGCTGTGTGGGTGTTCTTTGGATGGCAGGCCTCAGCTCAGTGGCAACACTGTGCCCAACTTCTGCAGCATATGAGTGGGGATAAGCCCAAAAAGGGAAGGCAGTGGCGGTCTCATATGTCTATCGGATAACCTAAAGTGACATGGTTTGAAAGGCACAGACCCTTCCACTGAGATGGTGCGGTTATAATCCCTATTACCGAGTAAATACAATGACCCCTTCACAAGAATAAAGTGGAGGTGTTTTCTCCTAGTTGCACACAAGTGAATGTTCAGCCTTACATAATCTAGAAACACGATTCAGCAACTTGCATGTTCAACCCCATAATCACGATACACCCACCTATACCGGAGGCACCATCACACTATAAGGGGTTTAATTTTAAATAAGGCAGGCCTATTGGCTTTGTGAGGGTTTTGCCACATTAGTAACAGCAGCCACATGTCATATTTCAACATTGCACCACTATCAAGCAATAAATATAGTACGTATACTCAATTTCATTAATTATAAAGGCAAACATTGCAGTATCAATAAAGCATGTTTATATACAAAACGTGTGTCAGTCTTCTTTCAACTAATAAGCAGCTACTCCAGTCATTGGACTAACCAGTAGTCTGTTTCTTCAATCATTAGACCAACCAGGAGGAGTCACCTCACTCCAGAACCTGTGTACAGTTTCCAGCAGTGCGCGAAATCAGTGAGATCTCACCTGGGGTCAACATTTTGAGGCCTCGGTAGACTTAGGGTTAACTACAATAAAACACTCCAAGGGTGCTGCTGTGCCTCATGCAGTCTCCCACCGCACCTGGAACTATTGTTGGTGGTGTCCCTGCCGAAGGGCAAATTAGCCCCCTTGTAAGGCTTCATGGAGAGCTCCCCCGACCAGCAAAACGGGCTCCTGGGGGTGAGGGTTACCCCCGGGCAGTTTCGGACCGTGGTACGCCCCTACTGTAGTGACCCAGAGTCACAGTCAGCAGTCTAGTGTTTCTGTATGCCCTACACTAAACACCCATCCACCACTGATGTCACTGGTCAGGTGACACAGCTTTAATAAAAGGGGCCGAGCCCATGTGCTCTAGGCCAGTTGTACCATGTAGCCCACTGTGTCTGCGTCAGTCCTTTCCAGCAATGAGGGCCCAGGGCCCCCAATTTTACATTGGCGACGAGGAGGGCGGACGCTAGCCACGCGTGCCGCATTTAAATGAAAAAAAAAACCCGGAAAGAAGAAGGGAAGTGCCCATGTGCAGGGCACCCTCCCGGGGAAGCGGCGCCGGCCGCCGAGAGGCCTGCAGGGCATAATCCGAGCCCCGGGCCTGCCTGCAGACAAGAAGGTGACCGGGAGCCTACCCCACACCTTCTGAACCAAGCCTGCATGACCCCCAGCGTGGGGTGAAGAGGAGCAGACCGACCGGAGCCCACCCGCGTCGGCCGCGACTGAGCCCCTGCCTGGGTTGAAGAGAGAGAACCGTGCAGAGCCCACCTGCATCGGCCGCCACTGAACCCGTGACGAGGAAGACCATCACGGTGCCCACCCGCGTGGTCGAAAAGGCCGTCGGCCGAAGGTGAGCACGGGCGTTGCGAAATGCCTGGGAGGGGGCCGCGCAAGCCTGGAGCGACCCCCCCGTGACTGCATGACAAGCGGTGCTCACCCGCATGGCCGTAGCGCCCCGCCGAGCGGCCAACAATAAACTGTGCAGAGAAGCAGGGCCAGCGGAGCCCACCCGCAGCCAACCTGCAGCGTCTCCTGCCCCCTCCCCCCGCAGCGCAGCATGTGTGGAGCGCGGCTGCCGCTGCGAGGGTGAAAGAGCGTGAAAGCGAAGCTCGCGGAGCCCACCCGCGGCCTGCCTGTGGTGCCTCCTGTCCCCGCCGCGATGGTGAATGAACATTAAAGCAGGACCAGTGGAGCCCACCCGCGGCCTGCCTGAAGCGTCCCCTGTCGCGCAGCGAGTGACGGAGGCTGCCGCGGTGAGGGGGACGGACGGACCTGGAAGCGAGCCCGAAGACAGCCTCCGGCCGGTAGCCGGATAGAGAGAGGAATCCCCAGCACCTGCACCGGTATCAGCACTGCGGGCGAAAGAAGCCCCCACTCGTGTGTGAGGCCGCAGCTGAATGCCGCAGTAGCTCTACCCCCACCCCGCGCACCGAGTGAACAGGCTGAAGCTGCTGCGGGTGGGAGGAGAGCACAGAGAGGACAGCGAGTGGCCCCCCAGACACATGCCAGCACCCCCAGCGATAACTAAATAAAAGCTTAACTTACCGAGTGAGCTTGAGGGGACGCAGCGTCCCGATGAGCGAGAGACTCCGACAGGTGCAGGGTCGACGAGAACCAGCCTTGTGCCCCACCCCCGCAGGGAGCGAACGCGAGGGGTCTGAAAGGTCTGGCAGTTAGCAGACTGTCCCAGCAGCAGCAGGAAGACAAGGCCAGCAGCGCAGAGGCCCCGCACCGGCAACAAACAGCCTACAAAAGAGCTCCCAGGCACTCTGGTGGACAGTCTCGGTATTGCAGCAAATACTAATAGCCCAGCCGCCGCAGCACACCCAAGCACTGAGCACTATACGTGCATTCAAGCCCTGCGGCAGAGATGGAAGCGACTCACCTGGCACCCAAGAATGCTATGGTGGTGCCCCACTGGCGCTGTGCATTACTCGACCTGCAGCCCCAACCAGGCAATCCAGCTCCAGTTTAGGCCTGAGGCCCAGGACATCCAGCAGCTTACAAACAAGCCTGCAACAAACCAAATAAGGCAGCACAGAGCAAGCTGCCACAGCCCAAACCTGCTGACAAGATAAACTGACTACTGCAGCATAGCCCCAAGCGCCAAAGGAAAGTAAACTACCAACAGAGGAGGCAAAGCGCGTAAAGAACAAAGCACAGTGCGAGCCAGCACTACCAGAGGACACCCGCACAACAGGACAGAACAGCATTGCGCAGGACCGCGCAAGGAGTGAAGGAACTCCACGCCACCGCGACTGAGTGACGCAGGGATCGCGTCCTCGGAGACCTGTCAGTAGGTCACAGCGAAGATGACTTGCCAAAAAGTCACCGCCAGAACCTGACCAGGCAGTTGGTCGCCCGGAAAGAAAAGGAGAAGATGACCAGTCAGTTGGTCGCACGGAAAGAAAAGGAGAAGATGACCAGTCAGTTGGTCACCCGGAAAGAAAAGGAGAAGATGACCAGTCAGTTGGTCGCCCGGAAAGAAAAGGAGAAGATAACCAGTCAGATGGTTGCCCGGAAAGAAAAGGAGAAGATGACCAGTCAGATGGTCGCCCGGAAAGAAAAGGAGAAGATGACCAGTCAGTTGGTCGCCCGGAAAGAAAAGGAGAAGATGACCAGTCAGATGGTCGCCCGGAAAGAAAAGAAGAAGATGACCAGTCAGATCGTCGCCTGGAAAGAAAAGGAGAAGATGACCAGTCAGATGGTCGCCCGGAAAGAAAAGGAGAAGATGACCAGTCAGATGGTCATGACTGGGAAGACCTGCCAGAAGGTCACGCCTGCGAAGATGACTTGCCAGAAAGTCAAAGCTAAAGTAACTGAATATTCTGACATGAAGACCGACATGAAGTTCAAGAAGAGGTCCATGGACGGGACCCAGAAGAGGTCTGATAACACCGTCCCGAAGTAAAGGAGGAGCGACAGGAAGAAAGGTGCGATGCCTGGTTTTGGTCATCGGAAGAAGAGAAGGCGTGTCCTAAGGGTAGGACGCAACCAGGGAGACACGTGTGGAGTGCACGCCACACGGAGATGGCCTGGGTAGTGAAGACAAGAAATGGGACCGACCACATCGTGAAAGGAACGGAGGAGAAGAAGGGTAGTGAGTGCCACAGTGCCACTAGAAGATCATAAGAAGAGAAGAGGTGTGACCAGTCAACTCACACACCCATCAGAAGAAGATGGTGACATGCACCAGAACACCGGAGTGCAGCGGAGAACAAGGCCTGGCATGAACACCGGCGGCACCAGTCAAAGATATCCACCTACGAGCCATCCATCCAGGTGGCGATCGCAGAAGAGGGCAAGTTTGGACTGTTGACAACAATCTACCTTTGCGGTTGAGCGGAAGATTGGATGGCGAGAGTGCTCACACATCCGGCTGAGGAACTGACCACTCCACACCAACCCGTGGCAGCCCGAGAAGCAAAGGCCTCAAGGGACTCTGGTGGCAGCAAGTCCCACAAGAGAGACAGGTCCACAACGGTGCGTCTGCAAGGCCCACGGAGAGGAAAGCTTCACGTGCAAGAAAAGAGTCGACAGCGTAACCTTCAGGTGGAACTAGGACACAACGGTGAAGATCGTGGAGCGCCCCGCTCACGGCCCGAAGGCTATGGTGGAGCAACATGACCGAAAACACCAGTCCAGTGGAAACCTGGCAAAGAGGTCCTCCCGGACATCTTGTGAGAGAGGAATACCGGCGAGAGGGGCATCCTAGTGAGAGGGATGTATGTACCTACTCCTTTCATCTGCCCAGAAATACTTTGAAGCCTGCCAGAGACATCACCAAGGACCAGGACTGAAGAGGAGAACCGACAAGACAAACAATACTCAGATCATGTCATCCTTCTCTCTAACTACCAACTGTCACCAGTGGTGCCAAGCAAAGGCAAGACCGAGAACAACGTCCAGGCGGCGCAGACAGAAGATAGGACCCGCCGAATAACGGCAAACCATGCCACAGTGACTCATGATTCCTGGATGTAGCAACTACACCATCTGCGACCTGCAATCCACCAAAGAGACTCACTTCAAATCATAGAGTCCAGTGTTATATTGTATGTACATTTTCTTTCCCACAGGTTTGAACTTTGTCGTGGGGTTTGCGAACTGCACTTTTTCTCCCACAGGTTGGACTTTCTTTTGTTTTCATTTTCCCCCAAGTTTGGGAGGGATGTAGTGACCCAGAGTCACAGTCAGCAGTCTAGTGTTTCTGTATGCCCTACACTAAACACCCCCCCACCACTGATGTCACTGGTCAGGTGACACAGCTTTAATAAAAGGGGCCGAGCCCATGTGCTCTAGGCCAGTTGTACCATGTAGCCCACTGTGTTTGCGTCAGTCCTTTCCAGCAATGAGGGCCCAGGGCCCCCAACATTACACCTACGTCGCGTGCGGGGCAGGGGCTGCGGGGATTGGACTGGGGGCACGAGACGCCCGCGTTAGGCTCGAGCGTCTTCGTGCGTGTGTGACAGGAGAGGCGAGAAGTTTGCGAGAGGCGGCTGAAGTTTGGTGTCGCAATGAACATTTGTGGCATTTATAAAATTAGTCATTATGGAGCATGCTTCCGCTTCGGTGCGAGAAGCGCTCCGTATGCTGGCCGCTGCAGGACGAGAAGACTTGCTCATGCCGGGCACGCTGTCATAGGCGTGGGTCGGCTTAGAGCAAGGGGAGCGGCAGGCGGTGTTTCAGCAGCTCCTGCTGCATGTTTGTCTAGTGAGGGCTCGCAGTCACCATCAGATAAAGGCGAGCCCTCTCAATTACAGGACGTGAGGAGCAAGAGTTCTCCTATTATGCAGGTACCGGCTCCTGAGTCCCAGACTGCCACCTCTGAGGCAAACACTTTGAAAGGAAGGCGAGGCAAAGTGCGCACACGTACAGTACCTACTATCACTATAAATAGACGGTCCAATTTTAAAAAGAGCAAACTATTGACGCAGGTTCGCTCTAAGACAGCTATTAATAGGCAAAATACTCCATCTGGTGGTCATATTGAGAATAGGCCCACCTTGTCTGCTGCTACAGTGGATTCCAGCAAGAAATGTTGTATTTTCGGCAGGTTTAAGGCAGTAGACATTGGTTTTTCACAGTCAGTTCAGCTACACAGGGGTTTAGCACCTGTGATATCCTCTGAACATGGTGATGCCCTTGTGAGTCAGGATGTTTCCTCCAAAAAATTGGCTTGCGGGCAGGTTTTAACCACGCACAGCACTCATGTGTCTGATAAGTTTAACGACATGCCAGGTCCTGTACAATTGTCTTCAATTTCTCCGGACATTCCTGCTCAGTTGGGGGTGACTCAAGGCAATGGTTCGCAGTACCTCGAAGGGCAGGGTAAATGGGTGTGGATTTCGCAGGACATTTCAGATGACCGCAGGTTGTTGACATTGCAGGGGAACTGTAGGAACACGACTACAAAATCAGGCGTTTTGCAGTCCTCCGAGGGCACAATACTGTCAGGCACATAAAAGGGCAGTGAGAGTGAAAAAAACAGGCATCAGGCGTCCTGCACCGCCAGAAGTAAGAACGCAAGGAGTATTTCAGCGATATTTCCTACACCATTGTACGCCAGGAGAGCAGCTAGATTTAAGACAGTTGTGAATTGGAGGGAGTTTGATGGCGGGGTTGGGGATGGTGAGCTGCCCGGTAGTAGTGGTAGGGGTGGCAGCGGAAGTAGGGAGGGGGTGGTAGGTTCTTTGGCACGGGATGAGGATGATGTATCTTTAGAGGAAGGGGAACTGTCGGATACTGATGAAAGGGAAATTGGTTCGGATAAAAGTTTGGAGGGTGTGGGGGGGTACGCTAAAGACTTCTCCAGCTTATATTTTCTACATAATACCCGATTGGAAAATGATACTTCTGGAAGCCATACGAAGAAGCAGAATAAAGGGGTGAAGCATGGTCCATTGACAGAATATCAAGCAATGAATAAGTCAGGTGAGGATCCATTATGGTTTCCGAAACGTTTATGAATGGATAATGGTGTGGGTACCGATGGGGTGCATTCTGGGGTTTCTTTTCATAGTGACACACATGACGGTAAGCACGGGGGTACAAGTTCAGACACAGTTACCTCATCAATAGTTGAAGGGTCTGCAAGCAAACCAGAATCTGATCCTAAAACGGCCAGCATTTTTAAAAGATTCCCCTATATGGGTGTTGCCATGCCTTTGGGCGCTCATTTGAGCAAGACCACGAAGGGCAGGATATGGAAAGGGGAATTCATTGATGTTTTTAAACTGCTTCACAGGGAGATACAGGCTAAAGAAGGCTCTAAGGAAGAGGCTTGTGAACTTTCAAAAAGGCCGAGGGTGTCTACCAACATAGATTCATGGACCTCTGCTTTTCTCATATTTGCTAGTGTATATTGTGAAAAGTTTTCAGAAAGATCGGTCTCTCTTTTTAAATATATTGATCTCATTAGAAAGGCAGCTACTGAATTTGGGGGATACGCATGGCTTCATTACGATGAAGAGTTCAGGGCTCGGCTGGCATTAATGCCGGACAAGCCTTGGGGGAGGTTGACAATGAATTGTGGATACAGTGGATGTACCCTCAAAGGCCAACCCCATCTTTGCACACAGCCAGTGCCCTTTCAGTTTAGGCCCACCCCGTGGGGGGTGGGGGCATGGAACAGACCTCAAACCATGTTTTCCGAGGCTTGGTGGAATTTCAACAAAGGGTACTGCGTTAGGAATCCTTGCAATTACAAGCACGAATGCTCCAGATGTGGGAGTAAACACGCAGTCACACAATGTTTTGGGGAACAACCACATTGGGGGAATAGTTTCCCAGGTAGAGGGAGAGGGTTTACACCACAGCTTGGCAACAAGGGCTTTTACACCAATCAAGGTGGACATTTTATGTAAGTGGTTGCAGTTCTACCCAGACACCCAGGGCGCTGCTTTGCTCTATTGGCGTTTTCGAGAAGGTTTAAAGCTAGGTTATCAAGGCCCAAGGAGTCCCAGGTTTGCACAGAATTTAAAATCCGCAAATGCTTTTCCACACATAGTCAGGGAGAAGCTGTCGAAGGAGGTCCAGGAAGGCAGAATGGCAGGTTCCTTTCAGCACTGCCCTTTGGCAAATTTAATTGTGTCTCCATTGGGTGTTGTGCCAAAGAAGGCGCAGGGAGAATCCAGGATGATCCAGCACTTATCATGGCCACAAGATTTTTCGGTTAACGATTTCCTTGCAAAAGAGGATTCCATGGTGCATTTTGAATCGTGGATTCTTCTTTGGTTATGATCAGGGATATGGGCGAGAGGTCGCAGTTAGCCAAGTGTTATATTAAATCTGCCTTCCGGCTGTTGCCTGTACATCTGTCGGATTTTCATTGCTAGGCATCTTTTTTGAAGGTACATATTTTGTTGACAAGACTCTCCCTATGGGTTGTGCCATATCCTGCAAACTTTTTGAAGCATTTAGTTTGTTTCTGCAGTGGTGTTTTATTTTCCTCACAGGACATACGGGCATTACACATTATTTGGATGATTTTCTTTTCTTGGGCGCTGCTGATTCTCACCAATGCGAAGGTGCTTTACACGATTTTAAACAGTTTGCAGAGACACTGGGAGTGCCTTTAGCACAGGACAAAACTGAGGGCACCTGTTGTTGTCTTACGTATCTTGGCATAGAGATAGACACTATTAAGATGCAAGCTAGGCTTCCTAAAAAGAAGATCGTTGAAATAGCAGGCCTCTTAGATCATGCACGCACTGTACAAAAATAGACACTGGTGGACGCAGAGTGTTTGCTGGGGCATCTGAATTTTGCATGTAAAGTCAGACGCGCTGGTAGGTCTTTTTGTAGGCGGTTGGGTTTCTCTATGTCTGGTATGAAGTTTCCACACCATAGGGTGACAGCGCATATGCGAGCTGATTTTGAGGTCTGGTCCACATTTTTATCTGATTTCAATGGCATAACGCTTTGGTCACTGGACGAAGATTTTGTTTGGCAGCTGCAGCTTTTTTCTGACGCTTCTGGCGCTCATGGTTTCGGCCTCTTTTGGGATGGTCAGTGGTGTGCTGAGAGATGGACTGAAAATTGGGCTGCTGAGCAGAAGAGCATTGCTTTCTTGGAATTCTTTCCTCTCATAGTAGCTCTTGTGGTATGGGGTCACAAATTGGCCAATAGAACAGTATTGTTCAATGTTGACAACAAAACAGTGGTGTATTTGGTGAATGGTGAGAGGGCAAAAGACAAACAGATGTTAAAGTTACTGCAGACGTTTATGCTGGGATGTTTAAAGTTTAACATTGTTTTCAAAGTCAAACACATTGCAGGCATTGCAAATAATATAGCGGATGCCCTGTCTCGTTTTCAGTGGGAGAGATTCCGTAGTTTGGCACCCGGAGCGGATTTGCGAAGGACTCCCATTCCCAGCGAGATATGGAGTTTGGGGATGTGAATGCTTATCAGCTCGTCGAGAATTCTCTCGCACAGAGCACCAAGTTGGCTTACAGAAGAGCTTGGCTGGAATTTTTAGAGTCTTGTGCTACATTTAGATTTGGGATGGATTAGGTGTAAGGCAGCGTAGAAACGATGTAGTAAACTTCATTATGCTTAACATTAAGAAGAACGTTTCCTCAACCACTATTGCCGGTAAATTGTCAGGTATTTCTTTTTAAGGGAAATCATTCTGGGGATATGAACCTTCAGCAGGTGAGATGGGTAACCGAATGCTACAAGGTTGGGCTAAGTCACGTAAGCGGGGTTCTTATCAACGAGCGCCTATATCACTACAGCTGTTATCTAAAATTCTCATAGTTCTTCCCAAGATTTGTTTTTCGGAATTTGAATTCCATTTGATGAAATTATGCATGTTATGGCTCTTTTTTGGGGCTTTCAGGGTGTCAGAGTTGCTGGGTTCCGCCATTTATGATGATTTGAAGACTTTACAGGTGTCAAAATTTGATTCACACATCGAAATTTTTCTTGAACTTTCCAAAACAGATCAAACGGGTAAGGGTTCTACGGTAACATTACAGGTTGTAGGAGATTTTCTTTGTCCTTTACAAGCTTGGTTGTAATTTTTGAGTGTAGGAGGGGCTATGTCCAGATTTATTTTTCGCCATCAAAATGGCTCACGTCTTACAGCTTCACAATTACTAGCAATACTTAGAAAGTCTTTGAAGAGTATTGGCGTGAACCCCCAAAATTTTGGTGCACACTCTTTCCGCATTGGGGCGGCTTCAGAAGCGGTCAGGTGGGGTTTTTTAGGTCTCGCCTGTCGATGCGCATGCGCATCGAGCAAGGCGAGAGTATTGGGACTTATCCGCTCTTTATCCACACTGCAAGGAATCGTGGCGATTCCTTGCAGTGCCCGTGACTTTTAAGCTCAATGCGCATGCGCATTGAGCTTAAAAGCGCGTGCACGTCCGTCTTTGTTTACCCGCTCCGCCCCCTCCCCTTCCCGCCGTCTCGCATTTCCCCTGTCGCACTTCTCCTCCCCCCTCCCCTCTCTTCCCTCCGTCTTGTTTATTGTACCCGCTCCGCCCCCTCCCCTTCCCGCCGTGTCGCATTTCTCTTCCCCCCTCCCCTCTCTTCCCTCCGTCTTGTATGCCACTCGCAACGCTCCCTGTCTCACACAGATCCGACATTAGTTCATGTTAACTTTGTATGTGGTCATCGATTCTTTAGGATGTTAAAGTTCACAAACTGTTCTCCTGCTTGCAATTGACAATGTACATAACATGTACTGTATTGCGCAAAACACATCCTGCTGACAAATTAGTTAATCCCTAAGCTATAACACGCAATTCTCTGGACTACAAGTTTTTACCCGCTCCGCCCCCTCCCCTTCCCGCCGTCTCGCATTTCCCCTGTCGCACTTCTCCTCCCCCCTCCCCTCTCTTCCCTCCGTCTTGTTTATTGTACCCGCTCCGCCCCCTCCCCTTCCCGCCGTGTCGCATTTCTCCTCCCCCCTCCCCTCTCTTCCCTCCGTCTTGTATGCCACTCGCAACGCTCCCTGTTGCTGTCTCACACAGATCCGACATTAGTTCATGTTAACTTTGTATGTGGTCATCGATTCTTTAGGATGTTAAAGTTCACAAACTGTTCTCCTGCTTGCAATTGACAATGTACATAACATGTACTGTATTGCGCAAAACACATCCTGCTGACAAATTAGTTAATCCCTAAGCTATAACACGCAATTCTCTGGACTACAAGTTAATTTCAACAGGTATGCTCGAGAAAACCTCCAGTTCCAGGTTTTAAACTCAGCGCCATACACAGGTTAGAACGTGCATGCTAGCACGTTGGCCACGCCACGCAGTATTTAAACAGGACCTCACACGCGGCACTTCACGCATCACCAGCCACATCAAGAAGGAGATAGACCCTTGCAGCTCTGCTCGAAAGTAAGTCTGCCCCACTTTTGCTCTCGCTAGACGGCAGAAATCACCATTTTAAACAAGACACCTTACCGGCACAAGTCCACGAAAGACCCGTATTAACAGCTCACGGTTTGTTTAACTGATTGCACCCAATGTTTATGAGGATAACAATTACCGTTGGTCCTCTCTTTAGACACTTCCTGAATCACGCTAGGTAAAAAGAACTCCGCCCGCGCCTACTATAATGACGCTTATTCTGCATGTTTATTGTTTTCAACGAGTGGCACATATGGCCGACCAACTGCATTATGAGCTACCTGAGACATTCTGATGTTAGGTTTTCCTATTCTTTATCCCCGCAGGTAATCGCTTTCGCTGCACTTAACCCCCACCCCCCCCCCATTTGCAGCAGCCCTACTGTCCTGTACCTGTACTCACAGTGCAAGCACCCAGTGCAGCCCAATCCAGACTTGCAGCAGCCGTACTGCCGCTGTACTCGAACTCACACTGAGATCAAGCAGTGCATCTTCTTAATCCCTACTTGCACAACTCCCTACTTTTTCATTACCAGGACACCAAGCAGTTGTCCAGCCTTGCAACCTGACCTGCAGCGCCCCCTTATGTCCCAGTACCGAAGCACACACACATACAGTCCCGTCACTACCCTAACTGTCGGACGCGTCCCAGCATCACTAGTTTGTGGCACTCACCCTAGACCCCCCGAAAACAGCAGCGCCGTGTCCCGCTGCTCGCATTCTTCCCTGACAGCACCGCGCATCTTGCCCGCCTTCGGCTCGAAGGAGATTATCCCCCACAGCTGCCCCGGAGCGTGGCGGGAGGAGGGGCAGGGACCAGATAGACTCGCCGCCTCCCTCCGTCCAATCGCATCGTCTGCAATCTGGTATCAATAATTTAATTTATAGGCACGATAAACGCTCCCAGCTCTGGCCGGTGGGGGGATTTGCTCAGCGTTTTTGCATCTGTCTAATTTGATGTGGTGTAATTGGTTATTTAGATCCGCTCACCCACACTCACCCTCACTCACCCTCACTCACCCTCACTCACCCTCAACCCCTCACCCTCACTCACCCTCACCCACACTCACTCACCCTCAACGCCTCACCCTCACTCACCCTCAACCCCTCACTCACCCTCAACCCCTCACCCTCACTCACCCTCACTCACCCTCACTCACCCTCACTTACCCTCAACCCTTCACCCTCAACCCCTCACTCACCCTCACTCTCACTCACCCTCACTCACCCTCAACCCCTCAGCATCACCCTCACTCACCCTCACCCTCACTCACCCTCAACCCCTCACCTACCCTCACCCTCAACCCCTCACCCTCACCCTCACTCACCCTCAACACCTCACTCGCCCTCACCCTCACTCACCCTCAACACCTCACCCTCAACCCCTCACCCTCACTCACCCTCACCCACCCTCACTCACCCTCAACCCCTCACCCTCACTCACCCTCACTCACCCTCAACCCCTCACCCTCACCCACCCTCAACCCCTCACCCTAACTCACACTCACCCTCACTCACCCTCACTCACCCTCACCCTCACTCACCCTCAACCCCTCACCCTCACACAGTGCAATAGGTCTCGGAGCATTTGAGTTAGAGCTTTTAGAAATGTTTATGGCTTTTTTTTTTTATTCTTTAGCATTGGCTACAGGAAACAAAAATGCTAAAGATTTACAAAAAAACCCATAAACAATCCTAAAAGCACTAACTCTAATGCTGCGAGACCTATTGCATTTCCAATGCTTGTTTTTGTGGGCGACATTAAAAAATTGGGGAGATGGTCTTCCGATTGTTTTTCACGTTACATCAGACAATTGGAACATGTACATTGAGTTCAGAGATATTAATTCTCATTTCTTTCCAGGTGTGACTTTCTTCCGCAAGCAAGTTTGGCTCATCGGCAATTCGTTCATAAAATGGGCGGCTACTCAGGTTGATCAGAGACATTTTGGCAGAAACCTGGGTTTTTCCTCAGAGGCAGTTAATTTATCGTGGTGGGGTAAGAGTGGAATGAAGTGGGGCCAATTCTTGCCACTGATGAGCGAATTTTCTTCTAGCAATATGCCAGATATCCTGTTGATACATCTTGGGGAGAATGATTTAGTCCAACTGTCAGGCTTAGGTTTGCTAATTGACATGAAAACAGATCTGGAACTTTTCATAAAGACATGGCCGACGTCACGAATCATCCTCACTGCACTTCTGCCTCGAAGAGTATGGCAAGGGGCGGACAGCTTCGTTGCTGTAGAAAGAGCACGAAGAAAAGTAAACCGGGATTTGCAGCGTTTTTGTTTAATAAATCACATTTTTTGGCTAGTTCATGAGGAGGTTAACAAGGCCGACTTTCAGTTCTTTAGGCACGATGGTGTTCATCTGTCATTCATTGGCAATGAGATTTATTTGCTAAACATTAAAGAGATGATTGCTGGGATACTGAATATTAACCCATGGTGTTAAGAAGTTACTGTTATAGCGACAGTTTACCCGCATATGTTTCGTTCTCAATAGCGCTGTTTTGTTTCTTCTGCACACCCCCCTCCAACCCCCCAATTTTTGCTGAATTTCTCCTTCACTTCCTTTCCTTCTTTTAGCATGACATTTATTAAAAACTGTTCCTAGTATTTTATCTTTATATTTCGATTTTAGAGTTTGGGGTTGCGGGTGTTTTTTATTCTAGGTACATATTTATTACAATAATGTGATTTGACTGTTATAGCGACAGTACAGTACAGTTTTTTGCATTGTTCGTGCATTTATTGTTCACATCTGAATAAAGGTTTCCTGTTTGGCGACAGTGGTGTTTTTTCAATGCGCTTTATATGATACAAGCGCAATCCCTAGGGGGGGACAGGAAAAACTCCTGTGATGGGGGTTTTCCTGGTGGCAGATTTGGAGGAAATCAGGACAGGCAGGAAAGGTTTGGGGGCATTAGGAATAGGTTTGGGAGAGAAGTTGGAGTCAAGAGGTAGGCAGGAGATTGAGATAGGCGTTTGGGGAGGAGGTTTAGGATGAACACGGTGGGCAATTTAGTTGATAGGGGGTCATGGCTTAGGGGATGGGCTGTTAGTTTGGGAAATGTTATATATGATATGTACGCATTTATATTGTACTGCCTACCTGTCCAATAAAGCGGCCTTTTACCCCACTTTGGTGTGAGGCGTGGTTATTGCCCGAATGTAATATTTTATTAACGGGCTCGCCCTTTTCTTTGGCGAGTGCCCCGTTCCCATCCGGTACACACAAAGCATATAGGGCTCATCGGGGCTGTGGGGGTGGGGGAGCCCCGTTGCACCAGCAGGCAACCCCGCCGCCTCCCCGTGCACGATGCACTCCAGCTGCAGCGAGAGCCAGCTTCTGGTGTTCTGCTCATGCCGTAACTGCAGCAATTGCATGTCCTCCTCCCGCTTTGTTTTCTTTTCGCGCTCATGGTGGTACCCTCCCCCACCCCTCCCATCCATACAAGGACAGAGTACATAGGAACGCACCGAGATAACTGGTCCCTACTTCAATTTCGCCTGGGGTCCCCAAGGCAGATAACAATTTGCAGCTGCCCCTAGAGAGATGGGGGTCCGCAGGGGCACAAATATACTCTGGGAGGGGGGCCATATGCTTGCCTCTTCGTAAGAGAAGGAAATAATGATTTTCAGGCCTCCCGGCCCTGCCCCACCCAGGGGGATTTGTAGAAGGTACAGCGCTTTCTTTTTTTGTTTCTTCACAAATTGCAGAACTTTATTATTATTATTTATTTTTTTTTTTGTAATCCAGACCGTCTTTAATAGGGCTTCATGAAGCCAAAAACAATTGGGTACACAATATTCCTAACCACTTCGAACACTGAATATGCATCTCTTCCAGTAAAAAAAGGACATTAAGAACCTTTCACAGAAAGCTTCAAGAATCAGAGGCTTTACTTTACAGTAAAACAAGGTCTTTCGACTGCTCCAGGGCGGTACCCCGCGTCCGTGGGTGTACTGCGCTACTCTAAGGAATGTTAACACGTGAAGTCAATAATGCACTTTTCAGAAGATTCCACAGCTTATTTAGTTTCCGCTCTCAAGTAAACTTTGCATTTCTGAAGAATGGACCAGCTCGTGAAGGGCACGGACAAAAACAACTCAAGATTCTATGCTGGGCATCGGACTGGTCGACAAGTGCAGGATGGAGGTCCAGTAAACCAATCAGCAAAGCTCCAAAAAGTCTTTATAAATACAGCCATTGAAAAAGGTTGAGGCATCTCTCTGCCCGTGTAGGGCGGATTTCCATAATCTATGCCATAGACACGAGGAGCATTTACTTTAAGCCTCCTGGCTTCTCAGTGGGTGCCTTTGATGGATCGAGGATGAAAACAAAAAATGTTGTATACCCCTCTCAAAATCTCTTCCCCATAACAGTAATATGTATTAATCGCGTGGTTTTGAAATAACCAACGTAGAATAGAATGCACACACACACAAATACACGTGGGATACTAATTTGCTTGTGTTGCTAATCTTAACCTACTAATGAAGTGAAATTGTTATACTAATCTGGTACGCAAATGTCATAATGTAACGAAAATCTATGTGTATATGCTTTTTGTACGTCTTATTGTGGCAGAAATTATGGAGAATGGTAAGAATACCACGCCTAATTGTCGCAAAATTGCTAGGTAATAACTAACAGGCAAGTTGATCGGATACCAACAGACAAGAAGGGCGCTCTCCAGTTACAGTCTCAGGGTAAGTATTCAATAACAATCTTCCCTGGTGCTCCAAGGAGAGGGGTGCGGATCCAACACCTACTACGTTCTACCTAGGTAGAAACAAAACTAAATCAAGTCCCTCCGAGCACTCTTTTGGTTCATTTGAAATCTAGATTTATACAAAAATGTTCATTGGCATGTGTCACAGTTCAAATCTTCAAACAAAATCCAAGTCTTCCGAATCAAGGTTCATCCCCTTTATTTTCCTAATCTTCAAGCAAAATTGGTTCTCAATACATCAGCCAATACATCAGCCATCAGCCAACACGTGTTTCGTCGTGTAATTATTTAACACTCTGACTTCATCTCGCGGGAACAGGTATGATTGTTGGCAACCCTAATGCGCTGCTGATGGACTTGAATTATTGTTGAGGTATCAGTAGATATACTATTGTATTTCCTATTGTATTTCCTATTTACATTTACAGACCGCCCAGGTATGTGGTATAACGAGTGAGATATATGGTAGAAGATCCGGATTCCTGTACTCGGGAACCTGAATGACTTGAGTGAGTAGACTATTAAATTTGGTTACTGTGTACAAAACGTGACATGCCATGGTAATATACGGAGGAATATATAATTACCTTTATTCTTCCAGCCCGTAATACTGAAGGGAATACACTTGGAAAGAATTTATTTGTATATGCAGGAACTTGAAAAGTAAGGGTGAGTAGCATCTTATTTTGATGGTTTATGAACAGGGGGAATATAGAATAATGAGACTGACGGAATTCCCTCTTGTTTTAGCTAATTCTAAATATCGAGAGGGGAGATACGGATTTACAATTTGCAAGAAAAACGGATGGACCAGATATGGTCGAGTCTTATAATTACTGATGAGAGGTAAAACAACTTGAGTAAGCTGGGGAGTTTAGGATTTGATTTGTACTATCAGTCTAACTTTGGATCAAAGGCTGCTGTTGGATGGTAGTGAATATAGTTTGGGACGTCTCTTTCTTAAGGACAATTCAGAATATGACTATTATTGAAAGATGATATTTATTATGTCAGGGTAGGGGTTTGTAATTTATTTGATAATTATAATTTTAGGAATATAAGACGGATCTGTACTTGGATGAAGATATATGGGAGATGATTATTGAACTTATAGGTAATTTGGAGAACTGCTGGATTTGGACTAAGCACGCTGCCATGTTCTCTTCCCCAATACCTGACACTTTTGTATAATGAATTTTTACACATAAGAGGTGAGATAAGAATCGGTGTGACTTTACTATCTTTTCACATTCTTCTCTTTCTAAGCCAGTACTTATGTAGGCTTATTACACTTCTCAGTTTGGTGAGCTTTTTAATATAACATACTACTAGCATAGAGCCATGTGGAAATTGCTGACACTCATGAGAACTGTTTAGTTTGGTTACAGCCCTGATGAAGTCAGAGTGTTAAATAATTACACGACGAAACACGTGTTGGCTGATGGCTGATGTATTGGCTGATGTATTGAGAACCAATTTTGCTTGAAGATTAGGAAAATAAAGAAGGATGAACCTTGAGTCGGAAGACTTGGATTTTGTTTGAAGATTTGAACTGTGACACATGCCAATGAACATTTTTGTATAAATCTACATTTCAAATGAACCAAAAGAGTGCTCGGAGGGACTTGATTTAATAACTAACAGGGTTACCTTAGAATGGGGGAGGTAAACAAAAGGGTTATACTTCGAAATCTAACGTTTAATTGTGTTTGTTTCTATAATAGCTCCCATTATGGCCCATGAGGCCTGTTATAAAATGGAAGTTTGCGAGATTCCGAAACTGTGGTGATCTACGCATGCGCGACTGTGCTCGAGAGAAGTGCAAGCAGCCTGTGCCTGTACAGCGTGGGTCAAGGTCAGCGTAGCCCGGAGTGTTGCCGAGTGCCAAAAATTTGTATGACGGCGTCGTGAGCATAGGAATCAATCCCGAAGTGACAATTTAAAGGACACAAGTGAAAAAACAGTTAAAGAACAATCAAAACCTTATTTTTTATATTATAATGATGACTTGGCGGAAATATGGACAATGAGGAGATGAGGTTATGCTCATCCACTCCTTACACAGACCAATGAGAGTAAACGAGGACCCTAAAAGTTTCAAATCTTAGATAGATAAGTTAGGGAAAAAGGGTATAAAAGAGGACGTTTGGAAGTAAGAAAAAAGCTTGCTTTTGATTTTATTTTCGCACCACGACATGCTGTCGGACTGACGAACTTTCCTATGGTGCAAAGACTTTGACATTTGATGGGTGCGGAGTCCGGATGGGAGGTGAACATCAAGAAAGAATAGAGAGGTGGTTTTTGGGAACATTGCTGTCCTAACCCTGATGTCCGTTTACCGAAATCTTGGTAATATTGTCTCAACTTATTTTTCAGAACTATTCTGCTAATAAATGTAAACTGTTTGAATGTAACTTTCTTTTCCGGGTTATTAAAGGTTTTAGTGATTATTGAAGTAAGGCTAAATAAAATAAGGTCATGCTAGGAAAACTAGTCTCTAAATAAAAATTGGATAAATGGAGAATTAAGCTGGTCTTGTTGTCCATCAGTTAACTTTTATTAGCTGATCCATTGACCAAATGGCGGGGTGTTTTAATGTTTTTTAAGGATAAAACCATGGTAATATTGATAAACTGCAGATGTATATAGTGTTTACATTTTATAATGAAATAAGACACTCCGCTAAAATCCAGCATCTCTTCCTCTAGTTTTCACTGATCGTGGGAGCAGGGTGATTTGTGTGAATGAGTGACTCGCGGTGTTATGGGCCCCTCCGACGAGCAGTGTATGGTAGCTCCTAGGGAATATAGTGATGGTTTGGAGGTTTAGTTTGGAGTCACGCTGGATCACCTTTTATACCTTTTATAAGGAGGTGGATTTTCAGTCTCCCTGCGCCAGACCTGCCCTCTACTTAGCTCTTGGTGCTTTTTGCCTGCTGGTGGGAGCAAATTGTGCAGTCCCTCTGCAACCAGCCAGAAAAATACCCTGCCTGCTTCACTCCCAAGGCTCCAAAGTCTCTTGTCCTCTTGAAGGGCACCTAGGTGGTAGTGGGGTAGTGGGGTTAAGGGACCCATCCAGATCCTTTCTCCCAACTATTCCCCAAAGGACATGAGTGGGCAAGCAACACTGACCCTGGAGAGACGCATCCTAGACCTAAGGGTCAGCTGAAGTCAAAGTCCTGAATCTATGGTTGTGGGCATCAGGTGACTTCTCCTTGTAGTTGGGCATCCTTTCGCTTTTATTGCTCCCATATCCTGGTGCTCTGAAAAACAAAGGTCCTAAGCTTATCAGAATCAACAAGAACAAGATAATGTAGGCCATAATAGGAGACTATATTTGTCCTCTGCCCAGCCGGACAGGGTATTTATTTGAGCAAAAATGAAAAGACACGATAATTGATTGAGAGGCACAGTCCTGTACCGTACTCAAGAGAGACAAACAACATAAAAGGAAAAGTGTTTCACAGGTAAAAACGAGCAATATTGGCCACTTTTGACTCAGTGTTTGGATTTAAAGTATTGCCAAGTAAATGCTAGACACAACTAATTAAAACACAATGGTTAGGTTGTGAAAGCACTATCAAAAGTCTACGTTTCGATCCCTTTTGCTCTAGTTACATGGGACCATCATCATGACTAAAATTGACAACATTTGCCTGCCTGTAAAACGAGGTCCAGATGGGTTCGCCGAGTATGTTCTCGAGGAATCCTGAGACTCCGTAAGATTGGGAGTCCGGGGGCGTGGAAGCGATGCCCAGTCCGTCCGCAATTGACCTCGTTTTATCCGGATCTTGTTCCCCAGCTCCCAGAATCCCAACCAAATGGAGTCCTAGTACTCCCCGAGAACGAACTCGGAGAACTAATCCGGACTTTGCAGCTTATTGAGACTGCCCGGACTACAATATTGCCTGGATTCTTAGAGGTCACACACCTAGTTCCCGGCCATCTTCCTAGGTGGCAAGGCAACACGTTCCCCAAAATCAAACCCTACCTGGGCGGATGCATTAGTAATACAGGCAGCCAAATGTTGTCAATTTTAGTCCTGATGATGGTCACATGTAACTAGAGCAAAAGGGATCGAAACGTCGACTTTTGATAGTGCTTTCACAACCTAACCATTGTGTTTTAATTAGTTGTGTCTAGCATTTTTTTGGCAATACTTTAAATCCAAACACTGAGTCAAAAGTGGCCAATATTGCTCATTTCTGCCTGTGAAACACTTTTCCTTTCATGTTGTTTGTCTCTCTTGAGTACGGTACAGGACTGTGCCTCTTAATCAATTATCGTGTATTTTCATTTTTGCTCAAATAAATACCCTGTCCTTCTGGGCAGAGGACAAATATAGTCTCCTATTATGGCCTATATTATCTTGTTCTTGTTGATTCTGATAAGCTAAGGATCTTTGTTTTTCAGAGCATACTTTGCCACGGTCCTCAGCCACTGTTTGGGTTCCCTTGTTATAGTTAAATATACCCATGTCCAGGGTCAGCTCAGCTGTATTTCCCTGGTGCAGGGGTTTTTAAGTGTGGTGGGAGGTTTTAGTGTCAAGGCATCTCTGGCCAATCACAGGATACCACATCTTCCCTCCACCCGTCCCAACACTCCTGCATAGCACTCTGGGACAATTAAAATGACGTTTTCAAGTTGTCTCTGGATAGCACCCCCTTAGAGCCTGAGCTCTGCCCCTACCAGACACAACTGAATTAATCCTTTCCACCAAAAATTCAAAGGTGAGCCCTTCCTGTGTTGGCTCCAGAGGTCTGGGCTTCCTCCTTAGTCCCAGGTGCCCAAGTGCAGTTTGACAAGCTAATTATCAGATACAGATTTCCTTCCCACCCCTTCCTTTCTCAGGAACTAGGTCAATCACTGCTAATTGACCGTTTGTGTGGGGAGGTCTTTCATCCCTCTCCTGGGGACTTGGCCCAGTACAGAGGACAAAGACCAGATATCTCATGAGCAGACCTAGAGAAATATGACACATTTTAAAGTGCCATAAGATGTGTATTTGGAATGGGATGGACTGGAAATTCATACTTGGGGTGTATATTTTACCCCAGATTGATACTTTGACTGACTTTGTAGGCCTAAACAGCGCAAAACTGTGAACCACGAAAACACAAGCTGCCAGCTATCTCTGAAACTTCAACCACAGGACCACCAGGGTACATGAGATTGACAGTAGAGAAGACAGAAGTTGCAACAGTCTTGTTGCCCTCTCCCCTGGAATGAATACAATGGTCACATCGGTCCTGAAAAGGACCCTATAGGCCCCTACAGGCCTTGAGATGTAAATAGTTGACATTTCTGGAGATTTAGGCCAAACCATGGCCTGTTAAGCATGCAAATATCCCTGAAGGACCCTTTAGGACTTTTTGTTTTTTAGAGCACTTAGCAGCCAATTTTCAAGGTATGGATAGATCAGCCATACCTGAAAATGTAAAAGTACCACTGTTAAAGCTGCCATCTGAGTAACTACACAAGGTGGTGTTTCAGGGAGTGAGAGGAACATGGCGGCAGGCTAAGGCCAGTCGCAGGAGCTCCCGGGGGAGGGCAGGAGAAAATGCGCATTTAGAAGGCGGTTAGAGGCGTCTGTGAGATAGCGGAGTACAGTAACTCAGCGGTTAAAAAGAATAACGACCTACCAGCTTCGGGAGGCTTGAATAGGTGTATGGGTACGGACCTAGGTATCTGTGAATACCGGGGGTCTGGTGCTGGGCAGCGGCCTCGTGGAGGAGGTCTCGCACTGCAACAGCGACTGCCGGATTCCGGATTGAATCTGGCAGAGTCAGCACAGGACGACTGCACTCAGGGGGTAGGCAACGGAATGGAAGCCTCTGCAGTGAATTGTCAAGCCACCCGGGTCTGAGGAGAGGTTTCCGCCCAGATGCCATACAATAGGGGAGTGAAGGGCAACTTTTGAGGAGGTTTCTGGTTCAGCAGGAGTGGATGGAAAACATTCCTTCCAAATAGTTACCGCTTCAATTTATGAATTCTGCGATTGAAGCGCCGGAGTCAGTTAAGTCAGTTGGTGTTGGAGGTATTTCTGTGCAGGCTGCTGCAGGTATTTCAGGGCGGGCATCCAGGGAGGGTGCGAAAATCAGGAATGCCTCTTCTGGTGGAGAGCCTCAAGTTCCACATAGGAAATAGGTACCATCTGCGTTCAGCTCCAGTAAGAAAAGGATCTACCGGGAAAGTAAGTGACTTGACAGTCCAAGAGCCCCTTGTAGTATCCTCTGCTAAAAAAGTGTTCAACGGGGCAGCAAAAATTAAGAGGTGCGGACCCAAGGAAGGGCACTTACCCCTAAAACCTCTCCCCTCTCTCAGGTCATATATTAAAATAATGGAGCATGTCGCTGCACGGGGGGTGTAAGGAAACCCTCTCTCTCCCCCAGAGGGAGCCGTTGCAGCTAGAAAATCGCTTCTCTGTCTTGGGTGGTAATCTTGGCGATATTCAGGGGGCCCAAGATGGTCAAATTGCGCAGGATTCGGAGACTATGATTCTGGACATATCCTCGGTCCAGGGCTGTGTTGGTGGGTCAGAGACTGAGAAATTGAATCAAGTGGAATTACCTTTGGGGAACCTGGTTGAAAAATTACTATTTAACCTGAGGCAGGATATCCTCGTAAAGTTTGAAATCTTGGAGGACAACCAAAAGGGCATTTAGGATAAGTGCTGGATATAGGAGGTGAAGTTAGATGGACTTGCCCAGCATACGTTAGTTTTGGAAAGTAAGGTGAAGTCCATGTCAGTCACCCTGTCCGGGAAATCAAGAGATACCGTGGATCTCAAAGCGCAAAACAAGCAGTTAGAGGAGGATACGGAGAGGTTGGAAATACAATCCAGGCGCAATAATGTGAGACTTCTAAACATCCCTGAAGGTTTAGAAAAGAGTGATATTAAAGGTTTCAGATGTAGATTGCTGAAAGATGGATTACTTCAGGCTGAATATTGACTTGGAGAGTGGGATCCAAAGAGTTCATAGGGACCCTTTCAATTTAAATCCTGCTAGGAAGACTCCCTGGAAAATGTTAGTAAATTTCCTTACGTACACAGTTAAAGAGTTAGTCCTGGGACGTGCACTGAAGGAACGCTTTTTGAAATTCAAAGATTTCAATGACCAAATAAGAACTGATATTGGCATAAGAACTGTGCAGAGGCAATGGCAGCTGGGCTCCAAAATGAATGACCTAAGGAGTAAGGGGGCCCAGGTCCAGATAAAGTTCCCTGCGATGCTGAGAATAATGTGGCGTAACAAAATGCACAGTATCAGAAACTCGGAAGAGGTCGATGACTTTTTGGCTCAGATGGACGGACCAGTTTAGCAGCTTAGTTACTGGCGAGCCTTATTTTTATTTTATTTTTTTTGTAAATATGTTTTTATTGCAGGAAACAAATATAATCACATTATTGACACCTGGCAGGCGATTCATATCAATGTCGGCGGTATTGGTAAAATAACTATACACGGCCATTTAGCCCACAACCCGGGGGTCGGGCGGCATGTGCCACTAGTGTTCAGTAAATAGCCCCAAATTCTGGCAGTGTAAAACAGGTGAAAAGAATAAGTCTCTCCTGCTTTTCCAAACAACCCAAACAAAACACCCTTCCTTCCCCAAACAGTCCTATCCCCCCAGAGGAGTGAATCTCCAGTCTCGATGGCTGGCGAGCCTTATTTGCGCTGTATCATAGATTCAGTAACATAATATGAATATGTAGTAACGCCTTCTTTTTCTTTTTTTTCCCTACTATTTTGAATTTATTCTCTTCACTTGGGGGGTCGCAAAGGGCAAAGTTTTCGCCCAGGGATAGGAAAGGGGGGTTCCCCGAGGTGGGTGGGTGGTGGGGTGCACTGGGTTGTGGGAGCATGGGGAAAAAAAGAAAAATATGTCCTACTTCTGCCTTAAAGGTGTCTTGCAATAACTACAGTGGCTTCCGGGTATTATCAGGCTGGTGTCTTCAATATGAGGTGATGCTGAAGGTGGTTCAGGGAGCGATGGGCTGAATTTGGAAGATGAGTAACTCGGATTTGGTTCATTTTTTATCATGGAATGTCAACGGCCTGAGGTCCATGAAGAAGCTGACTAGGTTGACTGAATTTCTTAAGAATAGCAAGGCAAAGATTAATTTGCTCCAGGAAACCCATTTGGAGCGGGAGGAGTGTAGGCCATTCTTCAGTAAACTGTGCTGGGTCCAGGAAGCTGTTTGCTCAGACTAGAGAGGATGTACGAGAGGAGAGGCATTAATTATTAGGAATAACTCTGGTATTAAGCTGGTTAGTTACAAATCAGACCCCTCTGGTAGATGGTTGGGGCTAATTTGATGATTCAGGGGATGCCAATAGTGTGTGCCAATTATTATGGCCCTAATAATGATTCCCCAGAAGCTTTGTCTAAGTTGGCATTGTGCCTCTTGGAGGCCACTGCTCCAGCAATTCTTGGAGGGGATTTTAATATAGTCCAAAATAAGGTTCTAGATAGAACTTCTAAAGTTACATATGTGAGCCCCCCTAAAACAACTGCAATCTTGAAAAATATGATATTTGAGCTCAATTTGGTTGATATCTGGTGAAGTAAGGGGGGGAGGTAAGGGACTTTACCTTCTATAGTAAAAATAATGGCCATCATTCACGCATTGATTATTTCTTGGTAGATCCGGAGTTATCAGCAGTGGTCGGAGTACTTAAACATGTACCTGCCATCCTCTCAGATCATTCAGAAGTTTTTGTATCTCTCAGATATCATCAAAAATCAGGTATGAAAAGGTGCACCTTGGACAGGACTATTCTGTTAGACCAGAGGGTGGTAGCAAATATAGTAGATAAGACAGCGGTTTTCTTTCATGCCAATAGTGGCTCAGCGGCATGCAAATTGTTTGGGACACTTTCAAAGCCTATCTAAGGGGAATTCTTAGCTCTATAATGTTGGGTAAGAGGCGTGCCCTGAAGCAGGAAGTCAAGGTTCGAATCAATGAGATAAAGGCTAAGGAAGTGGACCTCCAGAAGGAATCACTGGAGGGCTCTGACTTTTACAGGCAGAATATCAGAGGCAATTGGACATGAGGTTATTAGATAGGTGGAAAGTAAGCAAGCTGCAACATTTCTCATATGAGGAGAGGTGTATTTAACTTCTGGCCAGGAAAGTAAAGCAGATAAGGCCAGAAATGTAATTCGAAACTTAAGGGATGTTGAGACGGGTGCTTTATTCAACACCAATTCAGAGCTTTGTAGATAGGCTAGGAAATATATGAGTAGGCTATATAGAGAGGATATATCTCCTGGGAAAGAGAGTATAGAGGCCTGGCTAGAAAAGATTGAGCTCCCACAATTAACCAATGAGCAAAAGGGACTTTTAGAGGCAGAGATTACGGAGGATGAGGTCAGGACCCAATTTAGGAAGATAGCAAGGGGGAAGGCAGCTGGGAGGGATGGCCTCCCAATTGAGATTTATTATCAACTTTTTGATATTATTGCTCCAGTGTTGAAAGTCTTATTTCATATAAATATTTGGAATGCGAAATAGTCCAGCGATCCTGGGTTGAGGCCAATGTAACACTAATTTTGAAACCAAACAAAGACTCCTTGATAATGGAGCCCTACAGGCCAATATCACTTTTTAATTCTGATTATTAGATCTTCTCAGGGATAGTAGCCTCTAGGGTCGCCCAGGTTATCAAGGGAGTTATCCATCAGGACCAAAGAGGTTTTATCCCTGGGAGACAGCTTAATGAGCTCACCTTTTTGATGCTTGGGGTTATAGATTTGGCAGAAGTCCAGAACCTCCCTCTGTCTGTAGTAGCGGTAGACGCTGCAAAGGTGTTCGACCAAGTACATTGTCCTTACCTTTGGGAGGCTCTTGAGAGTTTTAGGTTTCCCCAGAATATCATTGAGGTGGTGCAAAATGTATATTATTTGCCCAGAGCAAGGGTGTTGGTGAATGGTGAGTTGTCTGACTGGTTCGACATTAAGAGGTACTAGACAGGGGAGTCCTCTCTCTCAGCTATTGTTCAATCTTTACAAAGAGCCAGTTGCATCCCTGATTCAAATAGACCCCACCATCTTCCCTTTCAAATCGGCTGGGTTGGAGGCAAAGGTGGCTTTGTACGCAGACGACCTTATTCTTTACACCATTAATCCAGAGGTGGCAATCCTTAATTTAATAGCCTTGACGCAAAGTTTCGGTATGATTTCAGGCTATAAGGTGAACATTGGCAAAACCGAAATCATGTAATGGAATCAGGCAACGCAAAGTGTTGGGGCTAAGGCCCAAATGCAATACCTGGGCATTACAATAACACAAATGCTGGAAGACATTTGTAAGATTAATTGGAAAAAAGTTAGTCAGGAGATTGGGAATCTTTTGGTCAGGTGGGCAAATCTACCTTTAAACATTTACAGACGGGTTAATCGTATCAAAATGATTGTCCTTCCAAAAATTACTTTTTTTTTTAATACAATACCCTTTGCCTTCCATAAAGACGATATAGGATAGCTTCAGGGGAAGATTGGTAGTTTTATTTGGTCCTCCAAGGGGGCTAGGATATCATGGAAGAAGTTAAGAAGGATGCTGGAACAGGGGGGTTTGACCCTTAGGGATTTGGTTGCATATTGTCATCCATTTCAATTCAAGAATGTTCGTATGCTGGTTAGCAGGGTGGACAGGTCTTCCCTGGGTCTACTCTTTAGGGTAATGCTAAGTGTGGTGGGGCAAGGGCAGAGTCACTTTTTTTTAAAGTATGGAGACCAGACGTTTTTCAAAAAAGTCAGATTGAAGACCCTGCAGGGAGCTCTAAGAACCTGGGTGTACTTTCGGGAAAAGCTTGGAGTTTCTTACTATTCGTTCCGGGCCCCGATTTAGGATTCACCGGGAACTCCTGAATGTCTGAGACATCAACTTAGTTTGCCATAGAAATCTGCTGGGTTACTTCACTGGGGAGTCATTAAAATGGCATTGAGCCTAGTGAGATGGGAAGTCCTGAGTGACTGCACCAGGGGTCAACTAACTAGGTTTAAATATTATCAACTCTCTTCCTGGTGGGAAACACAGGCCTGGGCAGATGAGGGTGAGGATGCATGGCTGGATCAGGCAATGAGAGTAGGTCCGCTAAAAAAGTAAGTCTCTCGGTGGTACTGGGTTCTGGTGGAGGCCTAAGATAACTCTGTTTCAGACATTTCTAAGTTGCGGGCAGACGATCTAGAGGGTGAAGTCTAAACAAGGTTTGGAATTACTCTTTTGCTATTTTTCGGGCAGTGGTGAAACCTGCCTTGTTCAAGCGTAACCATCTCTTTACTACTTATAAAGTCTACTGGTCTCCATCTAAGCTGTCAAGAGTTACAGGAAACCAGTACGTATGCTCAAGATGCTTGTCTCCATCGGCGGACGATATGCACATGTTTATGGTGTGTCCGAAGATCTTCTGTTACTGGACTAAGATCTGTAAGTTCCTTGCGAAGGTAACAGGGCAACGAGTCAAGGTAAGCCCTAAACTTATATTTTTGGGTCTTTATCTAGATGGACCAGCACACACCAAGACAGTGACTTCCAAGTTTATTTTCTATGCAGTACTTTTGGCAAGGCGGGAAATTTGCAGGTTATGGAAGTCTGGGAGTTCAACTTGCTTCTTTGATTATCTGAAAAATGTAATCTCCACAAGTCAGCTAGATATTGCCTGCGATCCTAGAAGCCAGGAGAAAGTATGGATGCTGCTGGTGAAGTGGAGTCAGCAATCAAGCAGGTCCGATGATTAAGCAAAATTGCGGTCGGTCCTGGCTCCCTCTGTTTTGGGGTTTCCAGTAAAGAGGTTGGTAGTGGAAACTGCTGCTTTTCTTGTGTGGAGTGGCTCTTCTCCAGACACAGGCAATCGTTATAAGAGCATCGCCAGCAAGAGAGTTGGTAGAATGAGGACCAAAAAAAAAGGTGTTGTTTCAGGTCAAATGGTGGCACTTGAAATTGGTAATGAATCCCATGAGCACAGAACGTGATGAATCACTGGAGACTGATAGCCATTGGAATGTGCAAGTTAGCATCTTGCAAGTCCGCTGTCTCCATACTGTCAGATTGTTCTGCATTATGACTCCTGAGGGTGTAGATCTAAAGAGGAGAATCTACTGAGTATCCTTTCTTGATTATATAGCAAATGCAAGCCTTTGAAGTAGATTCTTTCGATGCTCCTAGAAGATCTGATTTAGAGCTTCAACTAGTAACTCTTGGCTATTTCTGTGATAATTAGGATATTTGCTGCTTCTATGGAGATCCTTGCCTTTTGTTTCGAGGGAAACAATCAGTATATCTGTAGGAAGGTAGGATCCTTCTGCATGGTTACCACCACTTTTTTCCTGGTGCTAAGCTGATTTTTTACTAGTTTGACTGGGATCCTGCTAATCAGGACCCAGGTCTATCTGCTTTCTCCTTTCTCCTTAAACTGTTGTGTTAGTGCCTAGGTACAATCCCATATTGGATACCGGGGTACCCTTATCCGTCCCTAGTACATGGTACCCATGTATCCAGGGCATAGGTATCCCAGAGGTCTCCCATGGGCTGAATCATGCATTATGCCACCCATGAGAGACCATGCAAAATGGAACCACAGGCCTGCCACTGCAGCGTGTGTAAGCTGGTGCATGCACCACTTACTAAAGATATAGGTTTACTATATCTAAGAGTTGCTGCACTTAAAACCTCTAGCAGGCCTTTACAATCCAGAGGGCATGGTACTTGGTTCTAAGTGAGAGGCTGCCCCTGCATGAGCAGGACACTTTTGCAGCCTACGGAGTCCATTCTCTTGGGTTGTCAGTAAAGCAGTCATATACTATATAGAGGGGCACAGTGTAATTACGCGATGACCATCTCGAAAACGACTGCAACAAATCCTATCATGTTTGGTATCAAACATGTTGGAATCATACCCCCACACCATGGAATCATACCCCCACACCATAAATGGTGTGGGAGGTATGATTCCAAGCACTGGAAGAGCCCTCTGTTAGGCTCTCGGTATTCCTGGTACCAGCCTTCTTGACCCGGACAGCACACAATGGTTGCTGCCGACCAGAGACAAATTTCTGCCAAGCTCATGCAGAGGAACTTGGAACAATAAGCATACTATCACAGGGAGGTGTGACCACTTCCCAGACAGGATTTAGTGTAATGGGGCTGGGTGGGAGCGTTTGCCAGCGCCTGAAAGTTTGCATGAGGGGCACATTTGGTGTCACTGTGCAAAGTCTAGTTCAAACCAGTCTTGGGAGTCATTTGCCCCCGGCTCTGGTGTGAAACTGGACAAAGGACAAGGGGGTAAACTCCTCCCTGCCCAGACCCTCACCTAGGAGGGTCCTCTGGATCGTCCCAATCCTTTGCTCAGGGTACTTAAGGGTTTACCTAAGTTTAGGTCCATAGATTCGTTGAGGGATAAGATTCAGAACTGATACCACTGCATTTCTACCGTCTGGGCATTCTGAACTTCGTTGGACCTCGTTTGGGCCTGACTTTGTCTCCCTTCCAGTCTGCTCCATTGTCTTTGCCTGTACATCACACAGGAACCTTTCAAGACCTGTGAAGCATCAAGGACTATTGAAGTACTCTCCCTTGGAGTGAAGGAGTCACTACCCCGCATTTGCAGGCACATCAACACTGCTGATCCCAAGATTCTACGGACTCCGAAGGGTTCAACAACACAGGTGGTAGGTTTCTATGTCCCTCGATGTATGAGCTGTCCTCTCACTGAGTTTGGGGCCAGTATCCCTCGTGGGGACTGCAATACCCGAACACCTATGCACTGTGTACTTTTGCAAGTGCAAGTGCTTGTTGGCAATTCTGCAACAAGTGCATTGGGCTCCAAGTAGCCCCAACTTCAGGCAACTTCAAAGATCTTCAACCACCTCTCACCATGTACTCTGTGGCCTGTTGTTTGTTGTTTTGTGAAGCTGCACAAGGTCCACCTGCGACTCCAGTGTCTTCGACCTGTGAGTCCTGTGGAGGGTCAAATACAACTTCTTTGGACTCTCCTGATTGCCCTGGGCTTACCCTGACTCCCCTGTTTGTGGTGAGTTTCCTGGACCTTGCTGGTCCTCTTCCTGCAACTTCTTGGCCTCCTGCGTGGGTTGCTTTTGCAAAGGCTTGTTGGGGCTCCCGCCAGACACCAACCACTCAGCACTCGACATTCTTCATGGGACAGCTCGTATCCAGCTCCTGGTTGTCCTCAGCATCGCATGGTCCCCGCAGCTGCAGAGTCAAGATCGCCGACATCTATCCTGAAGCACCCAACATCGGTGGGCACTCGTCTACCAAGCCCCTGGTCATGCCCAAGTAACCCAGACTCTGTCCCCTCTGCTTTAAGGTACTCTTCATCAAGAATCCACGTTTGAATTCCCATAGACACTTTCTCCTCTTCCAGCAGCGGGACTTTCTTGAAGTCCTCCATTGGGTTCGACGTCGGTTTCCAACACCACTTCAGACCTATGCACCCGGCTTCCCTGGTGTAGGTAACGTGGGTACAAGGTTATCCACGGGTGGGGTGAGTCTCCAACTTCTGTATTCCACAGGGCTTCCTGAGGGGCCACTGGGAGGGGTCATCAATCTTTAAAACACCAACTGCGACTTACACGCACAGTTGTACGGAGCCAACGGTGTGTTCTCACACTGCACGTGTCCTCCATGTGGTCCCTGTCTACTTACCTTTGGTGGTTCCTTGGGTCCCCAGCGATTCTACAGCCTCTCAACATTGTCCTGACTCGAGTTGTGGTTCTTATACCACTTTCTTAGTATATGGTTTGGTCCCCTCCCACCGGCCCACTGTGATTTATTTGCTATAGTATTGTGTACTTTGTGTATAACTCCGTTTGGACGATACTGTAAAGTACTAGAGAGTATTCTATAATAAATACATATTTTAATAAAATACCTTGTTTGGTTCTCTTTGATTTAATCTATACTATAAGTATGCATTCTGGTAAAACAAGCTGCTTTACACTTCTTCAAGACTAAGCCTGAAGGCTGCTCTCCACAGCTAACACTTAGAGAGCTTTCTTTGGTTGTCTAAGACCTATTAAATCACCGTAAGGGATGTCCGGACTGGTGCAATGTACCTACTTACATTAGTAGACATCATATACCAAGCCAGCTTCTCACAATATCCTAACCCCTGTATTTCCGATATGGTGCTGATTACGGCTGTCTTCTGTAGGGCTGAGAAAATGAATGTTTTGTTTAATTTGATGCAGAAGTGAAAGATGGTGTCTAAAGGATGGAGAATGTTTCTTTTATTTGAAGAGTGTATGCATCTTTTCACCAACTCAGATCCAAACAAATAAGTTCCTCAAAATGGTAGTTGGTGTGCCGTTTTTTAGCTGAATCGGAATGCCAGCATTTCAGCAGGAGATTACTTCCAGCTTTTATCGAAGCTCCACTAATCAGACCAGACTACCCACACCACATCAAGTGGTAAATTAGATAGAAACTCAATCTGTTGTTCCATTCCCTCTAATAAGAGGGATCTATCTTTGAAATCAGACATCAAATATTGCAGTGTAAATCTTCACTCTGAAGTCTAGCTGGGACTCTGCAGACAATTTCAGAGCGTATTCAAGTTTCTTGTCTGTTATATCCTTAAAGATAACACTGTCAGCCATAAAAGTGCATTCCACAAAACTGGCTACCTAAGAATCATCAGGACCTCAATGTGGCAGTTTATCTTGCATGTGCTCAAGCAGATATAGGTGAGAACTAAATTGGGCACATTGATTTTATCTTGATCCTTTCATTCGCTGTGAATTATATTTAACACATAAGGATGAATAGGAAAATCCAATCAGAGAGCCCTCTGGAATAGGTACAGAAGGACATCAGAAGATGTTTTTGAGTATTTGTAGTTGGAAACCCCATATTTTAACAAACATGATATAGTACAGATATTTCCTTCTCTCCTCTTCTGCAGACATCTTCATTTGTCCTTCATCTGCGTTCCGGGCTTCTGCAGTAGACCTTTCTCCTGCTGTATCATCATCCTCACCAGGAGCTTCGTGTTTGGATTTCCCCTAAAGAGAGGCAGTAATCTCCAGAATGATCTTTCTGAGCCCTTTATCAGTATCAGGCATTCATCTAGATCTCTTTCTAACTGGGGAAGGACATCTTTATTTTGATGAAGATAAATGCAAATGGTGATGCTTTCTGGAATGCTTCTTCATGTTAAGTTGTCAAAGCACAATTAATGGCAATCTCTTGCTCTGTGTAACCAATTATCAGCTCAGTAAAAAATCACCAAAGTTCATATATACAGCACCTACCTAGCACCTACTACGTTAATGAGATTGAATGAGCTGACCTTATATATTCCATACACAGGTAAACCGCCCACGGGCCATGCCCTGAAGTTGATTAGTTTAAATACAAGGTCTATGCAGTGTCATAGCCTTGAGATCTTTACCTTGCTTCAGGATGAAGATATCGATATCCTGACGTTGACTGAGACGTGGCTTGGGGAAAACTCGCTACCTGATATTATAGCCGCTGTCCCGCCGGGTTATGACATACATTGGCACAACCGGGCAGGAAACGCCCGTGGTGGCGGAGTGGCAATTTTATTCAAAAAACATCTCACTGTAACTAAAATCCTGGCAGATACACTAGACTTGGCCGATATGTTGGCAGTGAAAATTATGTTTGATAATTTGTGTTTAACTATTCTCACCGTCTATCGCCCGCCTAATTCTACCGCGGCCTTTAACGACCTATTCATGTCAACTATGTCGGATGTGTGCTCCCGATATAAACACATAATAGTCACAGGAGATTTCAACTTCCATTGGGATAAGGAAAAGAAAGACCCCGCAGCCGAATCATTAGAGATTACCATGTCCTCTTTGGGCTTTAAACAGTTGGTAAACTCCCCCACGCATATAAAAGGTCACATTCTTGACCTGATATGGACTTTAGATCCTAAAACCAGTGTAGCGAAAGTACTTCCCTGTATATGGTCAGACCATCATTTAATTTACTGTGACGTTCCGATTGGTATGAAACCTTTGCCACTAGCACCCAAAGTTAAAATGATCCGCAAATGGAAAAATGTGGATCTAGAATCGCTGACCGTCAAACTCACTGATCTCATACAACCCGTAAACCCTAATGCTAATTTAGATCAGGAGTGTAACGCCTTAATGGACTACCTAATTGGAGCAATAAATCAGATCGCCCCGGAGACATCTAAGAAGATAAATAGAGGTGGGAAAGGCGCACCTTGGTTTACCTCTACCCTAAGGGAGCATAGGAAAGGACTACGTAACGTAGAAAGAGTTTGGAGGGAAAAAAAAGACGATGAATCCCTTGAGAAATATAGAAACTGCTTCACACCTACAAAAAAGATATACAGGATGCCAAGGCCACTTTTTATGAAAAGCGGATTAGTGAGGCGGATAATACCCAAAAGGAAATCTTCAAGATACTTGCCGAATTAACAAAGAGAGCACAAGATATAGACACCACTATCAGCTGTGATGCTTTCTTAACTTATTTTTCGGACAAGGTCGATCTCATTTTAAATGAGATAAAGAAGAATACCACTGGCACTATTGAGCCGCAGGCATCTCCAACCTTAGCGGGAACCTATATGTCCAACTTCCCCCGACTAGACTCATTAGGCCTTGAAACCCTGATGAGGAAGATAAAGTCAGGTTCCCCAGCGGACCCATGTCCCCCAAGTGTTTTTCGCCTAGCCCGCCATAGTCTAGAAGAGCACATCTTATCGGTGTTAAATAAATCACTAGATACTGGCCGACTACCCACCAACTTTAAAGAAGCTAGGGTGAAACCACTAATAAAGAAAATAGGGGCTGACCCTAAAGTGCTGAAAAACTATAGACCAATCTCCCAGCTACCATACCTGTCCAAGGTTTTGGAACAGCATGTGCTGATATCCCTGACTTCATTCCTGGAAGCTAACCATCTTCTCCATGAGATGCAGGCAGGGTTTCGGGCACATCACCGCACCGAGTTGGTTATGCTGTCGGTGTTGGATGATTTAAGAACTAGGGCTGACAGTAAAAAAACAAGCGCGCTGATACTCTTAGACCTGTCAGCAGCGTTTGATACTGTCAGCCATCCCTTACTCTTGGACAGGCTGGCTGGCTTTTGGTTTCGAGATTCAGCATACCATTGGTTGGAATCCTTTCTGCTGGGCAGAACCCAGAGAATCCAGCTGGGGTCCCGCAGGGCTCTGCTTTGTCTCCCCTCCTATTTAATCTATATCTACAACCCCTAATAAAAACGCTGACTGAGATGGGCTGCCGCGTATTTAATTACGCGGACGATACTCAGTTACTATTAAGTATGGAGGACACTGTACAGGCCCAGCTACAAGCTCAGGAGGTACTTAGATATACAGTTAAATGGATGTCAAGTAACCTCCTGAAGATCAACCCCGAGAAAACTGAGGTCTTGATAGTTTCATCTACTTGCTCCCCTTGGAGCGACCTCTACTGGCCTCAAGAACTGGGTCCTACCCCCAAACCAGCCGGCTCGGTAAAAAGCCTTGGCATCAAGATAGACGGTGCTCTTTCAATGAAGAGCCAAGTTTCCACTGTGGTAGGAGTCTGTAATGGCCTCATCAGACAACTACGTAAACTAGTCCCACTTTTGTCCCAGTCTATGCTCCGTACCGTAGTCTCTGCCATTATACTTTCGAGACTGGACTACGGAAACGCTCTCTATTTGGGTCTACCAAAGACACTAACCAACAGATTGCAGGTGGTTCAAAACGATGCAGCAAGACTCATTTTTAAACTTCCACAGAACTCTCATGCTTCTCCGCTGTTACAGAACCTTCACTGGTTGCCAGTGTCACAAAGGTCTGTTTTTAAAAGCCTCTGCATAGCCCATAAATCTATTTATGGCCAAGCCCCAGCATATGTTAAGGAAAGGCTGGAGATCTACCGACCTGGAAGAACACTAAGGTCCTCTGAGGCTCATTTACTGATGTGCCCTCGGTTTAACTTAGCCACAAAAGGTGGGAAAGCTTTTTCAGTTCTGCTGCCGAGGATTTGGAACAAACTACCTGAAGCCCTTCGCAGGGATGGAAACAGGCTTCACTTTAGGAAGACCCTAAAGACTGTTCTGTTTAGGGCAGCGCTGAATCTGGCATAGCCTTTCGCTTTCATGACGTAATTAGGCGGTTATTTTTGTGGTTAAAGCGCCTTGAGACCTGTCGGTGAGTTGGCGCTATATAAGTACATAATAACAATAACAATAACACCTACCCATGTAGATGAAACATTTTCTTAGGGTTTTTTTTATCACTCATGTCCTTAATGCATGTGCCTCAATAAAATCCCACATTTTCTTCAGTATGTATGCTCAATAGAAAGGTGCCTCCATGAGCAGATGTCCAGTATGAATCTTACACCTGTAAGAGGCCTAGAAGGAGAAATTACAAATGGAATGTTTGACAGTTTTAGACGGTACTTTGAACAGACAGATGAGAAAACTTTGTTAAAATATTTCACTTTGATAAGCATATTTACTCTTATTTCACTTTGTTTATATTCATGTTCTACTTACACTGTGACTTTACACTTCATCTACATGATTAATGCCTATATGTGCATGTTAGCTCCAACTTGTATTGTTATGAAAAAATACCCAATAAAAAATATTAAAAACGAGAAAGATGCTTCCGGGCCGTGTGCCATTCAGAGTTTAAATCTGAGTTTTTAGGTCTCTCTACTATAGCCTGCCAGTAAAAAATTCTAGGCTGCAGCACTTTCTTCCTCTCCTACTCTTCATACCAGTTGGTCCATTTGCCAATTTCTCTGTGGTGAAAGAGATCAATTCCAAATTCAATGCTCCATTGTGCTTATACCCTTGTAGCCCACATTTTTCCAAGTCTCGCAGAGGGAAATCCATGCAAGGCAAGTTTCAGGCCCAAACCTGGCAAGGGCCCATCATTACTTCTATTTTCTTTTTCCTAAATCTTCGTTTCAGTCGAAGACAGGGGGGAAAGGCAGATGCTGGGAAAAAGCGCCCTTTTGTAGCTCCCAGTTGAGGATGGGAGGGGCTCATATTTGCAACATTCTTTCTTGTTTTTTAACTTCTTTTTCGCGGTAGAATTCACCGCATGAATAGTAACTGGGATGAGGATGGAACAGTATATGAGGTGGCTCCTGTAATGGTGGAGAAAAGTCCTGTGGCAATTAGAGAGAGGACTGAAGAAGCTGGCATCTAAATTGCTTATTTTGGCACATCCCCAGGGCAATTTAGCTAACAACGTGTTCAGTGGATCTACACAGTGGTAGTATGGGATAAAAAAAGTGAAAATAGTTGCTACATGATTTGAATGGCACGAAGAGCCTGAAAGTGTACATTCCGTTGAATACACCAGGTACTGGCAGCAGACTATTATGAATCTCCACAGGTTACCTATGGATAGAACCAGGTGGAGGTAAGTAGCAACCAAACATAAAGTATCTGCAGTAAAATCAAGGAAGTGTAGGAGGTGGCTAAAATCAAGGAAAGACCCTCCACCAAATAGGGAGACTTGAGAAGGCCAAAAGACATAAAAGAAACACTTTTTACTATGCCACCATGTAGCCCCACTGAAAACCAAATTTCCTAGACAATCCTTGCCTACCTCTCCCTTGATCCAGATGCCCGAAACATTGTACAATAGCTAAGAAACACCGCAGCCGCTTGGAAAATGGAACACGAGGTTTAAACTAAAAGCAATGGTAAACCATTAAAAAAGTGAACAATCACCGAGCTCCTGCCCGGTGGTTCTCTGAAAGGTTAAAAATAGAGAAAAGCAAATGCAAAGCGCTAGAAAGACACTGGAGGAAGGACTATGCACCCAAATCTAAACTTGCATACAAATTAGCAAAAAGGGACTACCACTCTCTCTGTAACACTGCCCGAGCAGAATATGTGAGCACCATCATCGCGATGGCACAAAACAGCTCCAAGACCCTGTTTAAATTAGTCAGAGAACCTTCTGGCACGGCTTGCCAACCCATCTCCCCTGTGCTCACTGAAGTTCAATGTGTGGACTTAGCCACGTTCTTCACTAACAAAGTGGAGAAAATCTACTCAGCACTGAATGTAGTGACAACCAATGTGGTACAGAAACCTAAGAACTTCCTCCCAACATCGGGAAAGCTCAACTCCACTGGATAGTCAGACCGCCGTACCCTCCAACACATTAGAAAATTGTCTGCCTCTGGATAATATGTCCTTTAAACGTATCCTAGATAGCCTTAAATCCGGCTCTTCTAGAGACCCTCTTCCCATCCCCATACTTCAGAAGCTTGAGCCATCGTCACTAAAGCTAATTATGGAGTTGCTTAATGCAACCCTTCAGGAAACAATTGTTCCATCTGAATGGAAACACACCATGGTTCTCCCACTCCTGAAAAAAAGCCAATGCTGATCCGGCGGAACCATCCAATTTTAGACCGATCTCTCTTCTCCCAGCTTTTTCTAAAATATTAGAAAAACATATTAACCAGCAACTGACGCATTTTGTTCACTCTCAAAATGTTTTGCATTCTTCACAGTCTGGTTTCAGAGCTGGTTTCTCCATGGAAACCACTCTTATGGGAGTTACGGAACTGTGGCACTCATACTGCTTGACTTGAGTGCCGCTTTCGACACGGTGTCACATACCGTACTACTAAAAACTTTACAATCACTGGGCGTTGTCGGGGCAGCACTCAAATGGCTCACTGGATTTCTGGCCGATCGTACTTTTCAGGTCTTTTCTCCGTCAGCCAGTTCTAAATCACATGCTTCTCCTCATGGAGTACTGCAGGGCACCATTCTCAGCCCACTATTGTTCAATGTCTATGTCAGGCCTCTGGCAATGATTGCTGAAGACGCAGGGTTGTCTATTTTTTCCTGCACAGATGACACCCAGCTAATCTTCTCCCTCTCCACTAAAGAGGCATCTAAGTCATCTTCTCTCCAGGAAAGGCTACAAAATATAGCAGGTTGGATGCAAGCCAACTTGCTTAAACTCAAAGGCGAAAAAAAGAAGTACTAATTATGAGGAAAAACAAAGATCTCTGGGGCCCCCAGCACTGGCCTCCTCAAATGGGTGCTCTTCCCCAACCTGCGCGACAGGTCCACAATCTAGTTGTGTTCTTTGACGACCAGCTTTTAATGAAGCATCAAGCAGTAAAGGTCGCCTCAACCTGCTTCATCATCCTAAAGTGGCTCAAAAAAATCCTTTGGATGTTGCCTGGTCCCACGCAAAGAACTGTGGTTCAGGCTCTTATTACTTCCAGGATGGACTATGGCAACGTCCTGTATCTAGGAGCCAATAAGGAGGTGATTCGTAAACTTCAGGTGGTGCAGAACTCGGTGGCCAGGTTACTCTGCCTGGCGGGCTCAGGGTGGAGAACTGCATTAAATTCATGGTTCTGAGCTATATGTCCGAAATCATATCTGGAACAGCACCCCAGTATCTGAAAATCTTAGTCCATCCCTACCATCCACTGCGCCTCCTTCATTCTTCCACTCAGGCAAAATTGTTGGTTTCCAGGGCCAGACTGTTGTGAATCGGCGGTCAGTCTTTCTCTTGCCTGGGCCCTTCACTGTGGAATTCGCTCCCAATATCACTTCAGAATGAAACCATCTATGCCAATTTCCGAAAATACTTAAAAACGTGGTTTTTCAATCAAAAGTCTCTTTTTCATTCTGCTCGTGTCTGATGGCACCGGGAAACCTCCGGGTAGCTGTGTGCCTTGTAAAATTAATTAATTAGTCATAATAATTATTATTATTAATATTATTAATAATATTAATAATAATAATTATTATTATTAATGATAATAACAATAATAATAATAAACTAATTGGCTATATCTTTAAAAGGTGATTCCCTGGATATTGGCTTTGCCAAAGCTTGTTTCCATTAACTTTGGAAAAAAACAGAATGGCCGACGGTGTGTCTGCATGCATGCGTAGCATGGCCGGCCTTCTTTGAAAGGTGTTCTTTTATCTGAAGAATCATTCAAAGATGGCCCCTAATGCTTCACACCATGCGTATGCAGCACGTGTAGGTTTTCTAGGAATATTTTCTCTTTATTAGAAAAAAAAATTCGAGATGACCAATGCTGCATCCCAAAGCAGGTGCATGCATGTGCAGTCATTATGGAATGGTTTGTCTAGGAATGAGAAAGCATTTTAAGATGGCTGCTGATGTGTGTGCATGTGTTGTGACACACTAGAGGCCATTTTGTCATATTTTTGTAACCTTTATTTTACCATTCCATTTGCACTCATATGTTTATTTTCCTCTGTTTCATACGTGTTAATAGTTGTATCTGATAGAGACCTCTAATTGCACATTCCTTACTTTAGAATTATCCCAGGCGTCAGATTGTATCCCAAAAACTTTTGTGAGAAGTACCCTGCATCAGTGGGTTGCGTAGGTCGGGTCCCGGTGGCGTAGGTCGGCATCATCCACTCTTGAAGTGATGTGCCCGGTTCCTATGTAGGTGACACCCTAGCACGCTGACGTCAGTTCTTTTCTTTCCGCGTTGTTCAGCGCACATCTGGAGAGAGCGACCACAGTAATTTTCTAACTGACCTTTTTAGGTCGAGGACCTAAAGGCTGCGCTTGCGCAGTCTGGGGTCGGAGATTTAATGTCTCTTAGTAGCGCTGTAGAACCCGCCTCCCTGCCCTGTCTCTCCTCCATTGGGTGGCTTCCTAAACGGAGGCCAACCATTAGAGGAGAGATGCTTCACTCCGATTTAGCCCCGTCTTTTTCGGATTTGGGGGCATAAGTTTTGCTGTTCTTTAGACAGTGACGTTGTCTGTCACTCAGAACCTCAAAACCATGCCCCCAACTCCGAAAATGGGCGTAGTATTGTAAATGCCATTTTGCGCTGATCGTCTCTGAATACTTCTTCCGACGGTATGTATGCTTGCTTGTTTTTCTTTTGATGTAAGCTTTTTTTTTGCTAATCTTATGTTTATTCTCTCTTTTCTAGGTCCAACATGGCCCGTGGCGTCTCCCTGCAGCGATGTGCACCGCTGTGCACGGAGTGGTTCCGATATGCGGCTCTTTTGCAGTTTGAGGTAAGCTATCTTTTCGATTTTACTAATCTAATGTTTTTTCTCTCTTTTCTAGGTCCAACATGGCTCGTGGCGTCTCCCTGCAGCCGTGTGCACTACTGTGCACGAAGTTGTTCAGACGGGTATGTATGTTGTTGTTGTTTTCGTTTAGAGGTAAGCCATTTTGGTTTTTTTTGCTAATCTTATGTTTATTCTCTCTTTTCTAGGTCCAACGTGGCCTGTGGCGTCTCCCTGCAGCGATGTGCACCACTGTGCACGGAGTGGTTTCGATACGCGGCTCTTTTGCAGTTTGAGGTAAGCTATCTTTTCGATTTTACTAATATAATGTTTTTCTCTCTTTTCTAAGTCCAACATGGCTCATGGTGTCTCCCTGCAGCCGTGTGCACTACTGTGCACGAAGTTGTTCAGACGGGTATGTATGTTGTTGTTGTTTTCGTTTAGAGGTAAGCCATTTTGTTTTTTTGTGCTAATCTTATGTTTATTCTCTCTTTTCTAGGTCCAACATGGCCCGTGGCGTCTCCCTGCAGTGATGTGCACCGCTGTGCATGGAGTCGTTCCGATATGCGGCTCTTTTGCCGTTTGAGGTAAGCTATCTTTTCGATTTTACTAATCTAATGTTTTTTCTCTCTTTTCCAGGTCGAACATGGCTCGTGGCGTCTACCTGCAGCCGTGTGCACTACTGTGCACGAAGTTGTTCAGACGGGTATGTATGTTGTTGTTGTTTTCGTTTAGAGGTAAGCCATTTTTTTTTTTTTTGCTAATCTTATGTTTATTCTCTCTTTTCTAGGTCCAACATGGCCCGTGGCGTTTCCCTGCAGCGATGTGCACCGCTGTGCACGGAGTGGTTCGGATATGCGGTTCTTTTGCAGTTTGAGGTAAGCTATCTTTTCGATTTTACTAATCTAATGTTTTTTCTCTCTTTTCTAGGTCCAACATGGCTCGTGGCGTCTCCCTTCAGCCGTGTGCACTACTGTGCCCGAAGTTGTTCAGACGGGTATGTATGTTGTTGTTGTTTTCGTTTAGAGGTAAGCCATTTTTTTTTTTTGCTAATCTTATGTTTATTCTCTCTTTTCTAGGCCCAACATGGCCCGTGGCGTCTCCCTGCAGCGATGTGCACTGCTGTGCACGAAGTGGTTCAGATATGCGGCTCTTTTGCAGTTTGAGGTAAACTATCTTTTCGATTTTACTAATCTTATGTTTTTTCTGTCTTTTCTAGGTCCAACATGTCCTGTGGCGTCTCCCTGCAGCGATGTGCACCGCTGTGCACGAAGTTGTTCAGACAGGTATGTATGTTGCTTTTTGTTTATGTTAGAGGTAAAGCATATTTTTATTTTTGCTATTCTTATGTTTTTTCTCTTTTTTCTAGGTCCAACATGGTCCGTGGTGTCTCCGTGCTCCCTGCAGCGATGTGCACCGCTGTGCACGAAGTGGTTCCGATATGGCTAAGTGTCTCTATTTAAAAGTAGCTCTGTCTGTGTGTACCTAAGTTTAGGCTGGATATATGTGTGTTACTCTGTGTGTGTGGCGCTCTGTGTGTGTGGCTCTGTATGTGTGTGTGGCTCTGTGTGTGTGTTGCTCAGTATGTGTGGGTCTGTGTATGTTTGTGTGGTTCTATGTGTGTAGCTGTGCGTGTGTGTAGCTCAGTGTATGTGTAGCTCAATAAGTGCAAAGTTGCCTCTATGTGTGTGTATAGATGGCTCAGTATCTTTATGTGGCTGGCTCACTATGTGTGTTAGGTGACTCTATGTCTGTGGCTAGCTCTGTATGTGTAAGTCAGTGGCTATGTATGTGGATGTCTGTAGCTCTGTATATTTGTGAGCATAGCTCTCTATGTGTGTCAAGCTGACTCTGTACGTGTGGCTCTGTATGTATGTCTGCGTGATACACTTTGTATGTGTGTGGCTCTGTGTGGGTGGGTCTGTATGTGTGTGGGGTTGGCTCGCTCTCTCACTACGTCACTCTCTCTCTCCCTAACTCTCTCTCTCACTACCTCTCTCTCTCTCTCTCTCACTAACTCACTATCTCTCTCACTACCTCACTATCTCTCACACTACTACACTATCTCTCACTAAATCACTCTCTCTCAACCTCACTCTCTACCTCACTACTCAACTCTCTCTTTCTCACAGCATCACAATATCACTACCACAGTGCATATCTCTCTCTCTAACACACTACTTCACAACTTCACTCTCTCTCTCTAACTCACTACTTCACTCTCTCTCTATCTCACTACCTCACTCTCTCTTCATCACTACCTCACTCTATCTATTTCTATCTCACTATCTCTCTCTCACTACCTCACTATATCATGACACACTCTCTCTAAAGTTCACTACATCACTCTCTCACTACCTCACAACTTCACTCTCTCTCTATCTCACTACCTCTCTCTCTCTCTCTCAAATACACTAACTCACTTTCACTCTCTCATTCACTACCTCACTCTCTCTCTAGCTCACTACTTCACAACAGCACTCTCTGTTTCTATCTCAATACATCACAACAACTCTCACCCTCACTACCTCATTCTTTCACTACCTCACTCTCTCTATCTCTCACTACCTCACTCTCTATCTACTTCACTCTCTCACAAAAAACCTCTCACTACATCACTACTCAAAATATATCTATAACACTATCTCACTCTCTCTCTCCCTAACTCTCTCCCTAACATCACTCTATCTATTTCGATATCACTCTCACTACCTCACTATAACACAACTCACTCCCTCAAAAATTCACTACATCACTCTCTCGCTAACTCACTCTCTATCTCACAACTTCACTCTCTCTCTCCAACTCACTACGTCACTCTCTATCTCACTAACTCACTCTCTCTCTTTCTATCTCACTAAGTCACGTTCACTCTCTCTTTCACTACCTCAATCTTTCTCTATCTCACTACGTCACAACATCACTCACTGTTTCTATCTCACTACCTCACAAAATCCCTCTCCCTCACTAACTCACTCTTTCACTACCTCACTCTCTCTGTCTCTCACTACCTCACTCTCTATCTACCTCACTCTCTCTCACTACATAACTCTCTATACATCACTACTCCCCTCTATCTATATCACTACCTCACTATCTCACAACTTCTCTCTCTAAAAACATCACTACCTCACTCTCTCACTACCTCACTCTCTATCTCACAACTTTACTCTCTCTCTCTCTAACTCACTACATCACTCACTCTCTATCTCTCTACCTCACTCTTTCTATCTCACTAACTCACTTTCACTGTCTCTTTCACTACCTCTCTCTCTATCTCACTACATCACATCACTCTCTGCTTACATCTGACTACCTCACAACATCCCTCTCCCTCACTACATCACTGTTTCAATACCTCATTCACTCTATCTCACTACCTCACTCTCTCTCACTACCTCACTATCTCTCACTACCTCACTCTCTCTCTATATCTCACTATATCAATCTCTCTCTGCTAATGCAATAGGTATCACATATGCTAAATATTACGCTAATGCCAACAGAAATGACAATGCCATCTATTTAGGGATAAAAAAAAAGCAATACCAATAGCTCTACCTATAATATTGCAGAGACCATTGCATTGTAAATGCTTGTTTTACTTTTTGTTGAAGTTTTTTAAAATCTTACTCCTGGTGTGGCAGGGATGTCCACTAGGAAAGCTGGCTTCAAGCCTTACAATGCCTGTCACCAAAAGATATCGGTGACGGATGCATCTTATTTGCCTCTGGTGCCTTGAGCGCAACCACTTTTATTTAACAAGGGAACCCAATAAGTACCTTTGGACCATGGGTAATCAATTTTGCAAAGACAACAAGGGTCCTCAGGGAATAATAATAAACAGAGAAAATAATTTTACAGACCACAATCGGTACTATAATCAAATTTCCAGACCCAGCCGGGTGAGGAATTGTTTAATTTGAAGATAAATCGGAAGTGTGGTTGACCTGAAGATGGTCAGTTATGAACAATTCAGATGGGGCACAGTCCTGTACCTATCCATCAAAGAAAAGAATGTAGCAGAGGTGCTACAAAGGTAAAAGAAAGGGTTTACAGGCAATAGGTTTGGAGCCAAAAATGTCGCTTGTAAATCAATGTACAATGCAGAAGCAAGTTTCGACATGCAGTATTTACAGAATTGCATACAACTGAATTTCCTGTGATACTGTTTAAACCGTCAACGTTTCGATCCCCTGGCTCCTAATGAACCGGGATCATCATCAGGACTGTTAAAACATTTGCCTGTTTCTAGGAATGCCTGCCGGGCAATTAGTAATGTCCTTGTCAGGCACTAGAATGGTCAGAATACCGAAGATTTGTCGGTTCCTGGTTAGGAGGCTGGGAAATAAGCCTCAAAGTAGAGCGAGCCTTTTAGATAAAAACCGGTGGTCTCTCTCCGTGTCCTGGCAGCAGCGTATTGATGCTGCCAAGACACGGAGAGAGACCACCGAGTCTCGCCGTCATCCCGACCCATTCCACGAGGCACCAACAGCCCACCGGTTGTTGCAAAAGACTCGCCCTAATTAGGACGCAAGGTACCGCCTCGGTTTTCATCCCGGCTGGGTCTGGAAATTTGATTATAGTACCGATTGTGGTCTGTAAAATTATTTTCTCTGTTTATTATTATTCCCTGAGGACCCTTGTTGAGCGCAACCACGACACGAAGACCTGAGTTGACTGCCATGCCATGTACCCCAAGGCCTTGAGGGAGCAGTCCCTCAAGCTCCTCGCCTCTCAAGAAGAAGGTCCTGAGATCGGTCACAGAGCCATCAAACTTCGTAGCAGTCAAAGTCATCTTGGCGTTTGGGTAAGTCCCACAAGAAGAAAAAGAGTAAAAAGTCAAAGAGGTCTTGGGCTTCACTCCATCTGTCGAAGTCATCTGACAAGACGAGGGAGCGTCGTCATTCAAGGCCTGGCTTTGCTGTTGTGCCTGTACATGAGTCAGCTCCATATCTGCCGAAGTTTCCAGCAGCCCGAGGGACCCCCCGCCCGACTCTGTGAATTTTATGAGGCTGTGCACCTCATATTTCGATGGCCTGTCCCCACTGACATGCCTTCGGGCCCCATGGGTTTGGGGGGCCCTACTTGTTCCCTACTGTGGTCACCCCCAGTGCCTTTCGAGCCCCTTGGATTCACAGATGGATCTGGACTGGCACCAGTTGTATCACCTTGACCTTACCTGATGCCTGTACCGACATCAACGCTTCTGGTGGCGTTGGCACCTCTGGTGGCGCCGTCCCAATTCTCATCCCCAACTCCGACATGGTGCTGGAGGGGTATCGACTTCAGCATATACCAGAGCCTGAGCCCTATTCCTACGGACTATGACCTAGAAAAGATTGGAAGGGGCCACTGGACCCTGAGGAATAGAAGCCCCTAAACCCCAACATGGACTGGTGTGAGGAATTGGCAAACGCCAGTGGATTGGACTTCTTACAAAATACTAGCGTAGTCCCTCCTCCTGTCCCCTTCTAGGTGGTCTCCTAGGCAGGAGTTTCATCTTTTGTGCTGCAAAGGCATGGAACAATCTTCCGGTGCATCTTAGAAATTCCACCGAGCTCCTTTCCTTCAGGAAGGGGCTGAAAACCTGACTCTTCTCCGAATAATCACCTTTTATTGGTAACCTATTTGGCAGTGCTTAGCGCCAGGACGCCCTTGGGTAACAGTCGCGCTTTAATAACTCCATTAACATAACATAACATAACAGAAGGTAGACTTTTATTTCTTTCACACTTTCACTTGCACACAGGACTACGATTAGGTTCCAGTATACATAAGACGTGATTTCTCTCTCTTCAGTTTTTTGACCGTCCCTACTAGAGTAGTTGAGGATCTCCCAGTCCTGAAGAAATGCCACCGATCCTATTGGGCGGAACAGGGCATGAAACATGTCGACCTACTCCACCCTACACACATTAATCTGAGCTGCAGCAGGTATAATTTCCTTCTCCAGTCACGACTTTGACTGTCGGTTGTTTTTAATAGAAGCAGAGGAATCCAGGGAATAAAATTGATTTTGGAATCCCTTAGCTATTTTTACTTGCACTTTTGTTCCCCAATTCTGGTCTTTACACATACGCCCCCCACACCACTCTCTAGCTTCACATTGGCAACCATAGAAGACCTCTGGCAAAGAGCCCCCCTGTGGCCACGTTGGGAATTGCAGCCCCGGCCCAAAGCGGAGCTGCCCTATGAAGAAGCATGACACCCTCTGGGGTGTGTGAGGGCCCTTGCTCATTTCGCATTTCATGTTCTAGATTTAGAACACCTGACAAGCCATTCCCCCTCTTCTTTTCCACCTTTTCCCACAACCCTTCCTCATCCCTTAGGAGCGGCGTACCTTTGTCTTTGACACATAGTCTCTCCTCCTACCATGGCTACCAAGGAGGTAGCTTTTTTTGCTATGGTGGTGAGAAGGGAGGCCGAGGTGCTGGATGTTAGTCTGCTCACAGTGGCAGTCAAGACTAACATCTCACTGCATATGCTCCCAGGCCTAGAGGAAAGGGACGAGCTCCTCTGTTGGCCGGCAAAGCCGTGCAGGCGATGTATGACTTAGGTCCGGGCCATTCAACTTGCTGACTCTGCTAGGGAGAAGCTCCTCACCTCACCATCCCGGCTCCACTTCCAGGCCCAGAAGGAGGGGCCAAGCCCCTCTGTCGGCCGCAGAGGCTGCACAGGCAATGCAGGCTTCAGGCCCTGGCCATCCAAATTGCTGCCTCTGCTACCGAGAAGTACCTCACGCCGCCATCCCAGTTCCTGCTCTGTAACGGTGGAGGAGGTCACAAGGGGGTCAAAGTGATCAAGTTGTGTGGGTCAGCAGCAGGATGCTGTTTGGCAGGCAAGGCGCGCGGAGCTCGTTCACCGCACATCCATCTTGTCTGCCATCTTTTTTTTGGGGTGCATATTTTATATAGCGCGAACTCGCCCCGAAGGTATTGGAGCGCTTTACATGAGCACCGTATTTACATTACACATTCAGGCACGGGGAAATTAAATGATTTGCCCAGAATCACAGGATGTGGACGCGACCTTGAGGCTCGAACCCTGGTTTCCAGCACCCCCCCCAACCGGAGCAGCAGGCTTTTTACATGGGTTGAACGTCCTTTATGTTGCATATCAGTAAAATTGGGTACTTGTAGTAGCTCTCCAGGAATGTCTAGGATTGAAGAGGGTTGTCATCAGGGTTAGGCTGCTTCGTTGTCTGGCCAGTTCGTCGCCAAAAACCTGCAGTGAGGAACATCAGGATACACAAAGATGTTAAATGAAGTTAACTTTTATTCAGCAGTAAAACTCTGTGACACCCAAGGTCAGGCACCACACAGCAACCGCCACTAAAAACACTCTAAAGACAACATTCATGGAATGCCAACAGCATGAATAAGATTACATACTGTTGGACTTGGCCCTTAGGGCAGGTTCACCCCTAGACTTTTTGCTTTAAATGGTGAATTGGTGATGGAGATTTTTGGGTTCTACGCACTTTCACTTTGTCCCAGTGGAAAGTGCGTGCGCACTTTGAGTGCATGTGATGAGCTAGGCCTGCCCTCCCATAGGAATGCATGGGGAATGTGTGTGTCCCTGGTGGTTCCTGATGCGTGGGGAGTGCAGGCTCGAGTTTGGTATGTATGAACTCGTGGGAGTGAATGCTGCGCGATGGTATGTGCAGCTTGTATGTGTCTAGTGGGGAAGTGCCATCCCTAGACATGGCTGTACGTGTGCAGTGAGGGTGCTGGAGCGTGATTGGCTGGAGCTGGCTGGCATGCCAGGCTCCAGGAAGTCTGGATGGGTCTGCCCGGTGGTGAGTGGGAGATTAGCATGCTGATGGCTGGGGAGGAGTGTACCTGTGTCCTGAATGAGGCTGGGTTTTCCCCTGACAATGCTGGCTCCGCCCCCCTGTGGTGTGACTGATGACCCTAGCCCTGCCAGTGAATAGAGAGGGTGGTTCAGCCCATCAACAGTGCTCACAGACCAGCTGCGACTGGTTCTGCCCCCACCCTGCACCTACAGACAAAGGAAATGGTGTATAAAAATGTGGCTGTGTCCCCACAGAAGTGGTTTTCTTCCTGGATCCTGAGGGGGCTGCTGCTGCTGCTGGGCCAGAGGACCGCCACTTGGAGTGTCTCCCTGCCTGGAGACCCAGTGAGCTGGCTCTGGGCCCAGCCTTGCCCCCCCCAGCCTTGCTGAAGGACTTTCTCTGGACTTATGCTGTCCTGTAGAGCTGGGAGCGCTTTTGCTTTAACCCCTAGCGCTGGGAGTGCTTTCCCTGCACCTCTAGCGCTAGGAGCGCTTGGGTTTGCTTATACCGCTTAAGAGCGCTTTATTGGGCTTGTAGCGCTTGGGAGCGCGCCAATTGCTGTGCAGGTGCCCCCCCTGCTCGTGGTTGCCAGATCGAGTGCCCACCTCGATTGGAGTATTTATTTAAGAAAGCCGGTGCCCACCCGGCATTGCCCCGGTGATTTGCTGCTGTTTTTAGATTTTACCTCGAGGGAGCCCACCCCTCGGTAAATTGATCCCCCGCCTACGAGTGCCTGGAACGGGCCGCCGCGCTGCCCGTGACGACCCAGAAGTAGTTGGCCGGCCGGCCAATCCGAGCGCGGCCCGACGGAAGTCCCGCCCCCGCAGCCGCGACCCGGAAGTCAGGCAGGCCGGGGGCAGGAGAGAGGCAGGCGGAAGCTGCCTGCCGGGGCTCCCATGTGAAGGGAGAGCCCCGGGCTAAATCAGCAGAGGCGCGGCCGCCGGCGAGGCCCCAGAAGAGGGGAGCCCCACCCGCGGCACCTGGGGAGCAGCCGGAGCACCAGGGACGACCCCCGCCAGAACCCGGTGAGTGCTGGTGCTTTGAAAGAGGAGAGGGAGGCGTCGGGACACATTGCCGGTGTCCGCTCTGCCCCCCTCTCATTAGCGCGACCTCCGGGGGCATTGCAGGGTCGCTTGAGCCCCGAGAGGCTCCACTCGGGCTGCATTCTTGTTTTCGAGCCCAGAGAGGCTCAGTGGTTACTCAGAGCCACAAGGGCTCTAGAGGGGGCAATCAGTGTTCAGAGCCCCGAGAGGCTCTGGGGTGCCACAGTCGTTTCTTTTGAGTTCCCAGAGGACGGACTCCAACTGGCACATTTCTTTTTAGAGTCCTGAGAGACTCTCAGGGGGTATTGTATTTGTTTTGAGAGCCCAGTGAGGCTCCCCCATCGTGTTGGCCCCATCATTGTTCTTCACTGCTGCCCAACACTTTGTGGGCAGCTGCCACGTTTAGGCCCCCTGACATTGGACACAGGGCGTCCTAGCCCTAGAGAGGCCAGTTGGCCTAGGGACAGTCACAGGTGGTGACTTCTGTGAGTTTGGCGCAATTGTTCATTTTCTGCACCTCTGAATGTGTTTTTATGCGTCATGTGCCTTGTTTTTACACCTCTGAATGTATTGTTGATGCATCATGTGTTTTCCTTCCTTACACCTCTGAATGAATGTTATGCATTGCATCATGTGTTATGTGCTTATACCCCTACAGGTACTGTAATACTTAGGTGGTTGTTTTTCTCCTAGTGCAGGTGGTGCTAGTGAGGTCCTGGTTACCAGTAGTTACTGGTTGTGTGCTCTATTTTTATATTTTGTACTACAGTGATTTATATTCTAAGTGCTATTTTTACTAAGTGTTACTTCGAAAAGTGCTGATTCCTGACAGTGGTCCAGGTGGCCCTGCCTTGTACATATCCCCTGTAAATTCTGCCCGTGCCTCTGGCACATTGTAAAGTGTGTGTTTTTATCTAATGTGTTTTGGTGTAATACAAAGGCTATTTTTATATAACCTTGTGTGGAGTTTCCTTTGTGGTGGGTCATGGGTGTTGTTGCTGGGGTGCGTGCGCAAATATTTAACTTACATCGCCTCCAAGTTTAGCCTTGCTGCTCGCGCCACGTTACCTAGAGGGTGAGCAGGGGTTATCTTGGCGTGTAACTCCCTTGCCCTGACTTGGGAGTGGTGGTCTCTGACTGACTTTGGCGAAAGCCCTGGCCAGCCAGGGATCCCATTTCCAACACATACCAACCCATCATTACCATTCTTAATTATACAACACTGAGATTGCCAACTTTGACTTTTATCTCATTTCTTTGGTGTAAATGTTCAGAAGTAGCTGCCCCTCTCCCCTTTTAAAAGTTGCATAACTTCTATTGTCACCAACATTACTTGCTTGTCCAACTATTATTTTGCTCGTTTTGCATAGTTTCCCTTAGTGGGCAATATCTCTCACTCTTAAATAGGGTGCTATTCTATATGCATGTTATTATCTTGATTACTGGGCCTATGGTGATTACATTTTTTGTGTAAACCCATAGAACACTCTACTGGCTTTCTGGCTAAGCTAGCACCATATAGATGCCTGTGACAATGAGAGAAACCCTAACACCTGGCAATAAGCCATAATAACTGCTAGGGTATAGATGTCTTCAAAATTACGAAATAACATAATAGACGTATAACCTTCCATAAATGCAGCACATATTATTTATTGGAGTTTTATATGGCGCAAACTAGACCCGAAGATATCAGAGCACTTTACATGAGCACCAGTTTCGTTACAGATGGATACATACATTACATTTTTGTGATGCACAAGGAGATTAAGTGACTTACCCAGAATCACAGGATGTTGAGTGTCGAACCCGGTTCCCCAGCTTCGATGTCAACCGCTCTAGCCATAAGGTTACATCCTCTCCCCATATATACCTTGTACTTGTTAATCACTGTGTGCACATCAGCATTTGTCAACATGATAGGCTACACACAAACGTCTAACAGGGCACATTGGCAAGAAATCATAACAGACATCAAACAAAACCCTGAAACGTCATGTAGCTGGGTACTGCATTTCACCCAAGAACACTCACTGCACAGCACCTTTCCAATCACGTTCATGAACCACCTTTCTCAAACTGAACATGCTAGACAGACCATCGTGTCCATAACATGTTACCAGAGTGGTATGGTTGGCAAAGAACCACCAAATCAACAGGACCAAAGAAGCACCACACCAACATACATTTTAAAACAATTCAGGTAAGAGTACATTTTGTGTGGGGCTGGGGCATAATTAGCAGGGAGGGAGCAAACAAATTAGTTGCATACCCAGCATATCTGCCAGTCTTGTGAAGCATGATATATCAAAGTGTGGGCCTGGACCACTAGTAGAGCAGCTGCAGCTGACCATACCATTAGTGTCAGTACATATGGTGTAGAGAATACTGAAAACTGGGTGTGTCCTGTGGGGTGCAGCAGGTGAGAGTTACCAACGCTAAGGGCCCCATTAGGATGGTGGACGGACTCCTGCCATGGATGTATGTAGGTACAACGCGATCTAAAAGATCGCGGTACTTGACAACGCAGGCATTACAACGCAAGTCGTTACAACGACTTGCGTTGGAGGGCGCGGATTTTGGAATATTATAATTTTATATTCCAACACCAGTCCACGTAACAGTAGGGAAGGTGTTGGAATATAAAATTACAACATTCCTTGCCCAACAGCGCCATCCAGCGCAAGTCGTAGTAACGACTTGCGTTTTAATGGCATCGTCGAAAAGGCACTGCGGTGTAAACACCGCGTTGTAAACGATTTTCCCCCCTGCCATCCCGACGTAAAACTGGACCACCCGCCATAAGGCATTTTTAACATTGTGGCGGTTCAGCACCGCCCGCCGCAATGCTAAAAATGCACATTGCCCACTTCAATGCACAACGTGACAGGCATCGTGCGGTGCCTACCATAGGTACCCCCCATGTGCACCCCCCACCCCCGGGGGCCCACAACGGGCCCCCACAAGACATTCCCGCATGCACTTCTGTGGCGGCAACGCCGCCACGGAAAAGCATGTTCCCGCCCACATCCTAATATGGATGGCGGTGTCTAACAGACCCCGCCACCATATGACAGTCTTTCCGTCCGCCGCGGTCCCCCCGCCATAGTAATATGGCGGGAGGAAATGGGTGGCGGGCAGGGAAGGATGTCGGGCGGATCGCCACCAGCCACATGGCGGTGGTGATCCGCCCAACATCCTAAAGGGGCCCTAAGTGTTCTAACAGAAGGCCTAACTCCCCAGGGTAATGCAGGCTCAGACAGGGCAGTCCACAATGGAAGTTGTCACAGTGTTGGGTGCCTGCCTCAGAGATGGGGTCACAGGGAATACTGTGGAGATGCAGGTTGTGTTGTAGGACCCTGAACTCATGTCTTGCAGGCCAGGATCATCACCGAAGCTTCACTGGGACTGCAGTACAAGGAGGCGCAAGTAGGTGGAGCCAGAGGTGTGATGCACAGAACTGCATATTCTTGTATGGGAAAAGCAAGTTGCATGGGGAAAAAGTCACTATAGACATTGATGTTGTAAGCACTGGGACCCTAGTGGGTCTGAGGCAGACTCTGAACAGAAACTACGTCTTGCGGGGAGGTGTTAGAATGTGGTTAGTGTTAAGTATGAGATAATGCCCAGTGCATGAGTGTATGCGGAAGAATAAAGAAGTGTTTAACTACAGCTTCTGTGTGGTGTGATTTATCTGCATGCTCCAAGGCTGGGAAAGACGCTACATCTGGTAAGAGGTAGGGGATACGTGCCCCGAATAAAACAAGGCTGTTCTCCCTAAAAGTCTGCAATCGTACGGCTGATTGTGCGTGTCACGTGTGCCTCAAATCGGTGCAAAGCAGTCTGTGACTGGTACATTTGGAGTCAAGGCTCTGCTTCAGCCTATACATGACCAAAGAAGAAAGGGAAGACCCTGCCAAGGAATGCATTCAAAAGGCCCACCAAAACTGCTGGTGAAGTGGTCGAAGGAGACGTTGTGTTACGCAACAAATCCAGAGCAATTACTCAAACAAAGCAGAACGATTATGGCAGTGACAACCAGGTACAAGAAACAGAGAATGTATTCATCATCAAAGGCAAGTGAAGTATTCCACAACCTCCGAACGGGCGTGGTGACCCAAGTTCAAGCACAAGGTTTGTGCTTGTGGAAGATACATGCAGCAGGGTACAGCTAAAGCTGTCTGTACCGCATATGACCTCAAAGGTAGAAAAACAGAGCAAGAAATACAATTCCGTCATGTTCCTGAAGCCACTACCGCCTTTCGACACTTCTAAGAAGCAGAACATTGGTGCAAGGTGATCTGTTGAGAGAAACACACAGCTTGGAGAAAATGCTGATGACTACCATAGCAGAAGAACAAGCAGAATGACTAGCTACTGAAATGGAAGCAGGAAAAGCACATAAGGAATCAGCCCTGATTTTGAAAAGCAAGAACAAGCATCAACAAAATACACGTATGTTGACGTTGTTAAAGAAAACAAAATTATGTTTCCTATGTGGATTTTCGTTTCTCCATGAAAGTGAATGACCAGCCATTGGGCAAGTCTGCAAAGGCTGTGGAAAAAGGAATCACTGTGTGCCGAGCTAAAGAAAAATCAAGTGCATCACAATTGAGAGAAAAGATGGATGAGAGAACATTCCAAAAGCATTCTCACCATGCCTACAAAAACCAAAAAGCAACATCAGCTACAACAAGTAGAAACCAGGCAAAATCAATCATCGTCAAGCTCGTTGTACAAAGGGCGCCTCAAAGTCATTATCGAGTGCCAGTGAAGAAGATGGGTGTGCGCTGTTGATGTCTGCCAAAGGATGGTGTGTACATGTGGGGTTACCTGGCTGTAAGGAAAATCATGAGCCAACAACAGCCTATCAAATACTGCAACAAAATTAATTTGGATATTGTCCCGAAATCACATTGAAAGCGAATGATCACCCAATAACTTTCATCGTAGACAGTGGTGTGTCAATTAACATCATGCCAGCGGAGTTGTTTAATAGCCTATCCCCTGTGCCTCGCCTCACTTTGTCAGGAACAAAAGTGTATACCTGGGCCGCTTCTGAGCCATTGTAAAGTCAAGGGTCTTTCACAGCTACAATGCGAACAAAAAGACATTGGTGCGAGTCATCGTTCATATTTTACAAGGGACTTCATCCAGTGCTCAACTTTGCCACTGCGGCTGACATGGGGTTGATATCCCGAAACTACAACCTCTGTACTTAGCCTGAGATCACAAGCCAATTGCAGTCATTGTTCTATGGCCTGGGCAAGCTCAAGGAAATGAAGGTACAGCTACTTATCAATAATAATTCGCCTTGTTGCTCAGTGACACTTTAGAGTTGCTTTTCATCTTCTAGAAGCTGTAGAGAAAGAGTTGGAAGCACTCTTCAAACATGACATCATCGGGCATTCCACAGGCCCCACATCATGAGTTTCGCACATAGTGTTAGTACCAAAATGTTACAGTAATGGAGCGGTGGGTATTTGCATTGATATGAGGCAAGCAAACAAAGCATTGAGAGGGACACCCTGGTCCGTACATAGGGGACTTGATTATGCAGTTGAACGAAGCCAAAGGGTTTTCCTGTCTTGCCCTGAATAAAGGATACCGTCGACGTGAGCTAGAAGAGAACTGCAGGTACATTACTACCTTTTTGACTTGTGTTGGTTTTTTCAGATATAAGAAAGTGAGTTTTGGAATATCTTCAGATGCAGAGATATTTCAGGATGTAATTCCCAAAGTAATCCAGCCTGTTACACACGCTTTCAATTACAGTAATGACATACTGGTCTATGGAAGAATATAAGAAGAACATGATAAAGCCCATAACCAAGTGGGCCAATTACTTGCTGGTGCTAGTCTTACTCTGATGGCTGAAAAGTGCAAGTTCCACAAAACCAAGCTCACATTTTTTGGGCTCCTATTCTCTGATGGGAGAATGACTCCAGATCCAGAGAACATGCAAGCACTATCATCCATTTTCCACCACCCCCAACAATGGTATCATGATACAATCCTTTCTAGGCATGACCAGTTATTGCTCAAGACACATTGGCAACTTTGCTACAGTGAGTGCCCCATTAAGAGACATAGAAAAGCAAAATGTGCCATTTCAATGATCTCCAGAATGTGACGGGAGTTTCGAAGACATTAAACATGCAATTAAGAAAGCAACTGAAATGACCTACTTCGATCACAAGTTACTACTGAAATAACAGTTGATGCAAGCCCAGTGGGGCTAGGGACAATCCTTGTTTAACACAATGACCATCCGAATGCTCAGAGACACGGTGTGGCCCATGTCAGTATGAGCCTGTCTGAGACATAACACTCCTACTCTCAGCCAGAGAAGGAGAGGCTGGCTATGGTGTGGGCCTGCAAACATTTTCATGCATTCCTCTACGGAAAACAATTCATTGTCATCACAGATCACCGAGCGTTACTCACAATTGTTCGTACCCCGAAGGCTAAGATGCCCCCTCGCATCAAGAGGTGGGGGCTAAGACTGCAAGAGTATGACTATGAGATTGTGCACAAACTGGGGAAGGATCAAATCCCAGCAGATTACTTTTCACAACTGACACAACATTGTCATAGTTCGACATCCATGACAGTTGAAGCATATCTCAATTTTATTGTGAGATCCAGCACACCAGCGGCTCTATCAGTGGAACCAATCATCTTAGATGGTGGTGGAGTCGCTGTCCCAAATATGGAGCACTATTATCTGGCAATGCAGCTGCAGTGGGGGGCCAGATGGCTGGGTGAGAGGCAGCTCGGCGACACTGCCACCCAGCGGCCGGGCTGTACCCAAGTCCAGATAGTGTCCCTGTTTCATCCGGGTAGGAGGGTTCCGGGCCCCACCCAGCAGCTGGTGAAAGTAACGTACGCCTGCTTCCAATGAGTATTGCGACCCACCAAGGCGGTCACCACATATGCACCCTCTCTCCTGAAACTGGGCACGCCGAGACAGCAGCAAGTAACTATAGCAGTGGAGCTGCGTACATGGGACGACACGGGGCTCCAGACGTAAGAGGACTTATATCAAGACGGACATCTGCTTCCTTTTGACACGCTTGTGAACAAGTATGGCCTACAACTGGGCCAGTTTTTAATGCATGCAGCGCTCATTAGAACATTGAGGCTAATTTGTGGTGACATGACAGAAGAGCCAAACACGCACTTAACACTCCAATATCTATCTACATATCATGGGGATGGGCCGGCATCTCGTCAGGTGGTTAGCAGGGTCATTAAGGACTCATGCAGCAGCCCCACTAGTAAAACTAAAAGGGTGCTGGGATGCAGAACTGCGGAGACAAAGCACGGACCGGGAATGGGCAACAATACTAGAAAGTCCCACCTTCATACCGTGGAATGCCAGGATTAGGCACATACAATATTACATAACACAAAGGCTTACATGACACTGGCCTCAATTAAACAATTAAACAATTAAACACATGATGTGGGTGTGTAATAAACTGGCTACCTACTGGGAGATTAGCACAGCACATTTGGCATGCTGCATAGACTGCACACTGGAGTGGAACTGGGAAGTAAGCCTGCTGGGGCTGTACCGGAGGCAAAGGAAGCTTTATAGACCTAGGACTCATAGTAACAAAGCTCCTCATCACTAATGGCTGGAAGTCCACCTGAATCCCCGTCAGCGAAGGCATGGTATCACCCCATGATATGCTGGGCACAAGCAGAAAGTGTGGTGCTTCGGCGAGAAGATGCCATTGGCATACGAAAGACACCCCTAGCTGTAGCCTGGGACACAATAATTACAAAACTCCAGGGAGCGTGGCAGGAGCAGTTGGAGACACAGGGACTATCCCAAGTGACAAGCGAGACACAAGATCACACATAGGGAACCCAATAGTAGTAAGAGCCCCCCTCCCCAAAAGGGCACCAGTCCAGAAGTGGGGGATGGATAGCACGCACGTGGCAACCCCTGACAAGTACCCAGGACAACAAGCACTGACACTGAGCTATAAGTATGAGTAGCATTGGCGACGAAGGGCTGCTGAGACCTAAGGCTTACATAGTAGTAGCAGCACCTACTACCCACCGTATAATCATTTTGTGAGATATGACCCCCCTAAACACGTCCCCCCCTATCCATGTTGTTTTCCCCCCTCAGAGTTAACATGTTATTGCGGGCAGTGCTGGGTACATTGTAACCAAATGTTTGTGGAAGCATCATTATACAGTCGTAACTGGTGTTGTGCCCTGATTGTTTTTGGAATCGGACATAAAACTAACAGTGCAAAGGTCCAACATTTGTGATAAGTAGTGATTGTAAACGATGCAAACATGCAATTTCAGTTATCTGGTACTTCTGTATGTATGTAAATATGTAAAACTAATAAAAGAAATGTAAACAAAAAAATCTCAGTAGAACCAATCATTACTGCCACCAATGCTGATAAAGACACGATCATTGTTAAAAAACGGAGTTGATACACATTCATGGAGGAAATGTACCTGGCCTCTTGCCAAAGATGTTTAATTCTAAAAGTTCAAAAATGTGCAAGATGAGTTAGCCGTTACTCAAGAAGGCGTCATACTGGAAGACTCAAGAATCGTCATACACGAAAGCTTAAGACAGTGGGTCATCAAGCTGGCCCACTAAGGAAACCGTGGTATCATAGCCCCCAAAAGAGCCCAACGAGATCGAGGGTGGTCTAGAGGAGTGAGTTGAGAAGGAGTTGAAAATGTGCCACATTTGCAATTGTTTGTCTCCTAAGGTGACACAACACCCGTAACAATGTCTAACCTTCCTGCTCACGCCTGGGAGAAAGTTGCAGTTTAATATTTTGGACCTTTAGGAAAGGGACACCATCTCATGGTAGTCATTGCTGAATATTCACTTATTCCTTTATTGGAAGACCTTTCTTTGACAACCAATAACAAGGTCATATAACGACTTGACATCTTTGCAATGTGGGGCATTCCCAATATCCTCAAATCTGACAATGCCCACCCTTCAACAGCAAAGAGTTCAAAGAGTTTCTTGTCTGTCTCAACAGCAAACACCAAAAGAGCACACCTCTCTGGCACAAGGCCAATTGTGTAGTTGGCACCATCAAGAGAGTCATCTACCGAGCATCCATGGAAGGAATTAAGCTTTACCAAGCCATGTGCCCCTCCGGGCCTATTGCTTGACTCCTCACTCCACATCAGGCGACAGTTCAGCCACCTTGCTATTTGGGAGAGCCATCAGAACAAAACTACCTCAATGGACCTTGGATAGATTAATGAATTCTGTCCACGTTCGAGACATGACTCGGAAAAGGAAAATGAAAACATATGCCAATCACACACTACATTTCAAACACTTACAGCGACACTTTTTGAGTCCTGAAACCATGTGTGAGGCAGCCCTGCCAGCAAGTTTAACACCTGAGCCTATGCCACTGATGTCCGATTAGGGAGGACTCCACCATCTCGGATCACCCAGTCCGACCGACAAGAGTGATCACCTCACCAACCAATTGAAGAAATGTGATCTTCGTGATGTCCACCACTTTTTATTTAACAAAGGGGGAGATGTAGCCTATTGACGTTATGTGCACTGGGTCCCCAGTGGTTCTCTGGCGGACTCTAAACAGGAACTACGTCATGTGCATGGAGGTGTCAGGGTGTGGTTAATGTTAAGTGTGAAATAATGCGCAGTGCATGAGTGTATGCAGAGGACTAAAGAAGTGTTTAACCACAGCTCCCATGTGGTGTACTTTATCTGCATGCTCCAAGGCTGGGGAAGACACTACAGTCCCCATGTGGCAAGCTGAGGTGGCAGGCATGACTGCGAAGGAAGCAGGGGAGGCAGCACCGGGCTTTCAGATGTGTCCTCGTTGTCACGTTATTGTGTGGGGCATAACCAGTATGGAGGCAGTCTACGAACGAGTAGCGCAACTTATTTGGCAACTGAATCATGCACTGCTGTGGGAAGGTATGCTCCCTTTATTTTATAACTTCCTTGACTACACACTTGGAAGAGACAAATTATGTTGTTCTAACAGGTGTAGTGCTGGCCGCCTTGACTACAGACATTACAGATAAATAATTGGCCTACATCATGTTAGCATGGAGTGCTGTGTAGCAAGTGTGTGTTTGCCTGTATGGACTGTAATGTATGTGTGCCTGTTAGTGGTACAATACATGAGGCCTGTGTCATCCATATTAGAAACCCGGTCCTTGAAAATGCATGTGAAGGTGTAGGAGCCAGCTCAGGCAGATTTTTGGATTGCGGCATTCCTGCGAGCTAGATGGAACACACACTGGAGGAAGAAGGGGAGCCAGGCTCTTTTGTACACTTCAAAAGGAATCTTTCGTTATAGAAATGCCACTGGTCAGAAGAACCTGGTCACATTTCAGAAAAAGGATGGGGATGAAAAGTAAAACACTGCAGAGACAAGGAACCAGGGCTGTGGCCTTTGTCACCTTTTGTTAGGCATATATCTGTGAGACTGTCTTTCAGGTCTGATCCTCGAGGCACTCCTTTGGCCTGTTTTGTGGAGCTATCAAAGTTGGAGTCACTCCTGCTGTGATTGACCAGTTCGTGGATAAAGGACAGAAAAAAGGAGTGGGCACTTCAAAGGAAGTCCTTATGATTTAGACGACATCCAGCTGCTGCACTCGTGACATAGAGATTCCTCATTCACTTTATCCATAGTATTGGACTTGGGCCCTCTCTGTAGGGTCATCCCTGAACTTTTTGCCTTCCTCCTCTATTTTTTCTGACTTGTTGTTGGCTGTTTTATGACTCTGGTCACTTTACCACTGCTGATCAGTGCTAAAGTGCATATGCTCTCCCTATTATAAATTAATGTATGAATTAGTGATTCCGTGATTGGCTGGTTTGGTTTACCTGTCAGACCCTAGTAAAGTGCACCGGGAGTGCCCAGGGTTGGTAATCCAAATGCTGCTAGTGGGCTTGTAGCACTGGTTGTGCCACCCACAGAAACAGCCTGTAAAAGTGTGTCTAAGGCCTGCCATTGCAGAGCCTGTGTGCAGTCTGGTACTGCCATGCTGACAGGGCACGTGTACCCACTTGGCAGTCCATAAACCTTCCCTTTTCTTCATATCAGACACCCCTATGGTAGGCCCAAGGGCAGGGTGCATTGTAAGTATAAGGTAGGGCAAGCCCTGATGTGTGTGGCAAGTCCTAATAGTGAATTACAGCCATTTTAATTTTTCACTATTGCAAGGCTACCTGTTCTCCATGGGCCAGAATGGGCAGTTAGATTATTACATTTTATAATCCTAACTGACTCAGGGAACATGGTAGGAATTCGAGTTTAGTGTGCCTGGACTCAGAGTGATAAAATGCATTTTTTAGTGAAGTTGGTTTTAACATTCTTTGTTTGAAAATACCATTTTCAGAAAGTAGGTATTTTCTTGTCTAACTATCCAGGCCTGCCTCTGCTAGGTTGTGTATTCCTTGTCTGGAGGGTGAGTGACAGGGCTGGGGGATTCCAGGAGACAGAATGAGTCAGCCCGGTGGTGAATAGAGAGATCTGCATCTGGATGGGTGGGAGGAGTTGCACTGGGACCTGAATAAGACTGTGCCTGCCCCCCACAGTGCTGGCTCCACCCCCTGTGGTGCGTCTGATGTCTCTGCCCTGCACTGTGAAAGGAGAGAAGGAATCATGTCAACAAAGTGCTCCAGAGCTCTGCTTTCCCTCCACAATGCTGGCTCCACCTCCTGTGGGGTGTCTGATGTTTCTGCCCTGCACTGTGAAAGGAAAGAAGGAGTCGTGTAAACAGAGTGCTCCAGAACTGGTTTGGACTAGGCAAAGGCCCCTCTGCCCTCAGAGGACATCTTACACGCAACTCTAAAACCATTGACCTTGGCCTTCGCACTCCCTGGGAACAGAGATCTCATACCAATTGTAATTCCCAGGGGGTGATATACTTGATTACATGCCCTTGCCAACTAAGGTATGTGGGGATGACAGGTAGAAAAGTGCGTGTGAGAATAACTGAACATCGCAGCACTACCAGATGCGGAAAGACCAATACCAGACTCACAGCACACTTCCAGGAAAAAGGACATGGTCCAGAGGATTTGGAGTGGACTGTCATCGAAAAAGTCCAACTGGGTAGATACCAAGCAGATGATCAAGATCTGTTGCTCCGGTGGGAGCAAAGATGGGTGTATCGTTTGAAGAGCCATCTGGTAGGACTGAACGATGACATCCCCTGGCAGGCACTGAGCAGACAGTAGGTTGCCACACAATAAACAGGTGATGTAGTTCCAACATACAATGTGGCTTTTTGATAATGAGGGGTAGTCTCGAGAGTTCCACTTGAGTTCCCAGTAATTTTATCCCTATGGAGAGAGCTTAGTTATGAGGCTTCTTTTTATCACACACCTTTCATGCATAGATCTGTATGTCGTCTGGGGGCAGTCAGGTTTACTAATGAGTGTCACCTGTCTACCGCTTATTTCGAGCAGGAGCCTCCGGCAGCCGTTTTGGTCGTTCATTATAATCTATCCACCGAGTCACTGTCTAGACTGGGGGTAGAAGATGGGAATTTATATTAAGCTATAAAAATATACATAAATATATAGATTTGATAGGTTGGATTAAATAGGATAGCGCCATAGGAGTCTTGAACCCTGGATACTAAGTAGCATTCTGAGCATTATACATTTCCCGTGTGTTTCTTTGACAGCGACTCTGTACGTTTGTCAAAGTCCATCTACCAAGCAATACTTTTGACTTGGGATACAGGATGGGTAATTATGCGATGTCATAATATATATAAATAAAAGATATACATTGGAATGTTCAAGCACAATGGATAGTGCTACAGGAGTCTTGAACCCTAGACCCGTAGCAACATTCTCAAAATACTACATTTCCCATGATTCTCTAACGTAGGAGAGAGTGCAGGACGTAACAACGTTTCTGACGCGGTCACGTGGGACGCCTAAGCCGGTTCACAACATTAAGAGCTTGGTTAAACACGGCGGACTTGTTCTACGCGGTGTTACAGGGCGTGGGCGACTGAACCAGGACAAGCCTAGAGAACGGTAAGAAGGGGTCTCGAGGGGGTGAGCACGTGTCTCGCATGCGACAGCCATCATCCAACGAAGGCATGATTATACTCCAGAGCAGGCTGTGACATATTTTAACTACAGACGTAGACGAGTAGGTGGAGCTTTCTAAATCATTATCTCCCTCAATACTTATTTTCCAGATTGTGTTCTTGGGCGTCCTCTACACCGGTCACCAGTTCGAGTTTGTAATGGTTATAAACTCGGTAAGTGAACCACCCAATATATAACAACCTTAGTGGGGTGACTGTATTAGCAACAGCTGGAGACTGTGGTATTATTATGGCCACATGGCTATTTCCAAATGGAACTAGGTACGAGGCACAAGTGATTACGCGAATGTAGAGAGATGGTCAATTATAAGAGATTGGGTCTTGTATTTACTTGACTATATAGGGACTATTGATGTGTTTAACAGAAGTCCAGGCATAACTTGCTTCTGGGGACTTTTATTCAACACAAGACACATAATTTTAAAGGCTATAGATAATGTTGATACAATACAATTGAAAGATTGAGCAGGTGGATTCTGACAAGGGTTTTTAACCCCTCCCTTCTACTCTCTCTCTTTGCTATAGCGAATGTTCTCCCGCATTTGAGGGGACACTCTCCACATATATTACAGGAGTGGTACGGATCAACTGGACCTACCTCCCTGTTGGGGAATTTTTCTCCGAAATACGGGGGAACCCTGAGTGACACCGAATGCGACGGTCCTGAAGAAGACCGGAGTGACCTTTCAGGCGCATCAAGAGCGGTCGAAACATGTTGACTCTGGCAGTGGTAGGAGGGAGGCCTTGAGGTTCCTAATTATCTCCTAAAGGCGCTTTCCCATCCTTCTTTCACTTACTTTTAATCCTGGTAAAGGTGTCAAGAAAAGTCTAATAAAGGTTGTATTCTGGTTGACACCTTTAATCAGTTTTAATCACTTCACATGCTGCACTTTTTCTGTCGCACCTTTTCGGTTATGATCACTTGGTGTTAGCACAATCTTCACCAATTTATGTGTTAAGTGTTGTTTATGTTCAGTTGTTTTGACTATATGTTGTGTTAAGAGAAATTTTATTTTTTTCCCCCTCCCTTATGCTCCGCCCTGTGTGGGGTACACCAGGGCGTATTGTAAGCAGGCCCAATGATGAAGCATGTCACATACCTTGGTATGTGAGTGAGGGCAGTTTTCTCAAATAGAGTGATTTGCCCTATTGGGGCTTTCTCTGTTTGTTGTGCTCGTATGTATTTTTATGTTACTCTACCCACCCCTTTTTGTGTGTACAATTAAGGCCTTCGGGGGTTCGGGGTGGCAGAGTCTAAACCTATCTGACCCTCGCCCCTCTTTTGTGATTGAGTCCATAAACCTTCCCTTTTCTTCATATCAGACACCCCTATGGTAGGCCCATGGGCAGGGTGCATTGTAAGTATAAGGTAGGGCAAGCCCTGATGTGTGTGGCATGTCCTAATAGTGAATTACAGCCATTTTAATTTTTCACTATTGCAAGGCTACCTGTTCTCCATGGGCCAGAATGGGCAGTTAGATTATTACATCTTATAATCCTAACTGACTCAGGGAACATGGTAGGAATTCGAGTTTAGTGTGCCTGGACTCAGAGTGATAAAATGCATCTTTTAGTGAAGTTGGTTTTAACATTCTTTGTTTGAAAATACCATTTTCAGAAAGTAGGTATTTTCTTGTCTAACTATCCAGGCCTGCCTCTGCTAGGTTGTGTATTCCTTGTCTGGAGGGTGAGTGACAGGGCTGGGGGATTCCAGGAGACAGAATGAGTCAGCCCGGTGGTGAATAGAGAGATCTGCATCTGGATGGGTGGGAGGAGTTGCACTGGGACCTGAATAAGACTGTGCCTGCCCCCCACAGTGCTGGCTCCACCCCCTGTGGTGCGTCTGATGTCTCTGCCCTGCACTGTGAAAGGAGAGAAGGAATCATGTCAACAAAGTGCTCCAGAGCTCTGCTTTCCCTCCACAATGCTGGCTCCACCTCCTGTGGGATGTCTGATGTTTCTGCCCTGCACTGTGAAAGGAAAGAAGGAGTCGTGTAAACAGAGTGCTCCAGAACTGGTTTGGACTAGGCAAAGGCCCCTCTGCCCTCAGAGGACAAAGGATTTGGGGCCTTTCAGAAGCTCTCCCTGGTGAGGGGAACTGGGGCTGCGAGCTGCAGAGCAATCTTAACAATATGATATTTGAATTGTGTTTTTTAATAGCGTTTCTGGAGCGTTTTTAATCAATTTTAAAACCGCCTTATTTTTGACTGTGGGGGATATCAGTATAAGGGGAATTGAAATATTAGGTACTCTGACACCTCTAAACACCTTTATTGTTCGTCTTCAGCCCAGCCGCTTCTCAGCCGATTCCCGGCGGCGGTGGGCGCCATCTTGAGTGAGGCAGGTGGGGACAGCACTCAAGTCGGGCCGTCCTTCCCGCCCTCTTTGTGTATTTAACTTAGCCCATCCGCAGCGCTCGGCGCCTTTCAGAAGCTCTCCCTGGTGAGGGGAACTGGGGCTGCGAGCTGCAGAGCAATCTTAACAATGTGATATTTGAATTGTGTTTTTTAATAGCGTTTCTGGAGCGTTTTTAATCAATTTTAAAACCGCCTTATTTTTGACTGTGGGGGATATCAGTATAAGGGGAATTGAAATATTAGGTACTCTGACACCTCTAAACACCTTTATTGTTCGTCTTCAGCCCAGCCGCTTCTCAGCCGATTCCCGGCGGCGGTGGGCGCCATCTTGAGTGAGGCAGGTGGGGACAGCGCTCAAGTCGGGCCGTCCTTCCCGCCTTCTTACCTTCCTATAAATGTGCTAGGCGGCCAGACGGCGCAGCGGTCTGGCGCAGCGGGGGCGCCGGATGCGCGCTGAAACCGCGCCTAAGCCAAGCCCGTCTGCGCCCGTCCGCGCCAAGCCCGCGCCAGGCGCCGGGCATGCTGGCCAAAGCGTCCCCATGATCAGGTATGACCCTATAGATTTACTCTCCTTGCGTCACGTTATGGGAGCCCACCACTGTAAGGGATGCCTTCGCAGCAACCTACTCTGGGGCCCTTTCTCGTGTCGACTCTGTAGGTGGACGTCCCTGGGTTTCACCACCGCAGCACCTAAACCGCCCCCCCTATCCAAGCAAAAGCTGGATACATTTAAGGGAGGACTCATCAATGCTAGGTCTCTAACATGTCACGATCAAGACATCCATGACCTCATACAATATCATGATTTAGATGCTCTTTTTATTACAGAAACCTGGCTCAATAATTCGTCAAATCCCGATCTTGCAACCGCCCTACCACCAGACTTTACTATCTTCAGGCGGGATAGACCCATCGGGCGGGGTGGGGGAGTGGCCTTTGCCATCAAGAAATCCTTCACCTGCCATACCTTCGACCTAGGCCATCTCAAGGACTGTGAGGGCATGGGCTTTGCAATCAAAATCAATGCTTCCACCTCCTTCTCAGGGGGACTTATTTATCGCCCCCCTGGAAATGCCACCCCCTTCCTGGACTCCCTCGACGATACACTTGGATCACTTCTGACACACTATTCTACCTTCACCCTTCTAGGTGACCTGAACCTGCACCTGGAATCAGGCACTGACCCTCATACCATCAGCCTCCAACAATCTCTTAGTATCTTTGATCTCTCCCAACTTGTTACGTCCCCGACACATAGGGCTGGACACACTTTAGACGGCATTTGTTCCAATTTGACAACTTTGACCACATTCCCCCCGATCCCGCAAATTTGGTCTGATCATTGCCTCATTCCTTTTGCCATCAAGGTAAACCCCTCCATGCCATCGAGCGCCAAATGCCTCCTCCCTCCTCCTTCGACTAATTGGAAGAAGGTGGCCGAACGTATCAAGTCAGACTCCCAGCTTTTGCCCCCGCCCCCCACCCTAGTTGGGGATGTAGTGTCCGACTCCTGTAATTTTCACATCTGGATCGACAAAATTGTCTCAGACAACTCTAGTCCGAATCGCCGCCAGCCAATCCACCGTAAAAGAAAGTCCAATGCCCCCTGGTATACCCAGTCCCTCACTGAAAGCCACCTCCAATGTAGGATCCTTGAAAGGAAGTGGAGGAAAACTTACGACGAAGCCCCCAGGCTACTCTACATCCTACAGAGGAAACTTTATCTCTCTAACATCAAAGCGGCCAAAAAGGAGTACTTTACCAAAGCCATAGAGGAAGCCAAGCAGAAACAGCAAACGATCTTCTCTATAGTTAAGTCCTTCACTCATCCCAAAACCATCCTACCTGAAATTCCTCCATCCCAAACCCTATGCAACCAAATCGCGGATTTCTTTATAGATAAAATCGCCAATATTCAGAAAGATTTCCCTCAACCCCCTGCCACTACCACCCATGGCGTCGTTACAATTACCTCCATCTTTGACAGTTTTTCCCCAGTTTCCCTTCAACAAACTCACAAGGCCATCTTGGCCGCAAATCGGGAGCCCCCACGGACTCATGCCCCCCTAGCATTCTTCATCTTCTCATCGAGGCTGTAAATCCCTCGATTAACGTCATTATCAACAAATCCCTCGAATCAGGCATCGTCCCCGATGACTGGAAAAAGGCTGTAGTAAAACCTTTAATGAAGAAGCATAATAAATCCCCTACTGACCTCACTAACATGCGCCCAATTTCCTTACTACCTGCGCTTGGCAAAATCACGGAGCAGCTAGTTTACGGCGAATTAAAAACCTATGTAGAGAGCAATCACCTTCTGCACCCCCAACAATCAGGATTCCGCCCCGGCCACTCCACTGAAACCGCCTTGATCGAATTATCTGACACCACCATCGCCCCCCTGGAAATGCCACCCCCTTCCTGGACTCCCTCGACGATACACTTGGATCACTTCTGACACACTATTCTACCTTCACCCTTCTAGGTGACCTGAACCTGCACCTGGAATCAGGCACTGACCCTCATACCATCAGCCTCCAACAATCTCTTAGTATCTTTGGTCTCTCCCAACTTGTTACGTCCCCGAACGTCCGAGACAGGCTGTACTCATTCTGCTTGACCTAACAGCAGCATTTGACACCATCTCGCATGTCATTCTTACCAACAGACTGCGCGACATCGGTGTGTCAGACACTGTGCTGTCATGGATTACATCGTTCCTCTCCAATAGATCCCAAGCGGTTTCATTAGGCCCCTACCTCTCCAGAGAAAAACCAGTTACATCAGGAGTCCCCCAGGGGTCCATACTTAGCCCTCTTTTTTTTAACATTTATATGACCCCCCTCCTTGCACTGATAGAATCCCACGGAATCCTCGTTACATCGTATGCTGATGACACTCAGCTTGTCGTTACCATCGATAAAAAATGCACGGATGCAGTCTTTAGATTTAAGAACTGTCTCTCCGAGGTCTTTCTATGGCTGAATAGTAACCACCTCAGATGTAACAGTGCCAAGACTGAGATCATACCCCTAGGGAAAGACCTGTCCTTTTCCCCAAAAGACTGGTGGCCAAAAAACTCAGAAGCTCCGCCGAATGCTGTTTCCTCGGCACGCAATCTCGGCATCCAATTTGACGCATCCCTCAGCTTTGATGACCATGTTCGCATCACTGCCGGGAGCTGTTTTAGGCTAATTAAGCCGCCCTCAACACTCTCCACTGGCTACCCCTTCACAAAAGAATTCTGTTTAAACTCCTATTTACTGTATTTAAAGCCACCAGGAAAACCGGTCCCTTGTATTTTACCAAGCGCTTTACGTACTACAATCCTACGCGCTGCCTAAGATCCTCAGGAACCCACCTTGTCGTTACCCCTAGATTTAAGTTAAAAACGCGAGGGGGGAAGACTTTTTCCTTCCTAGCATCTAGAGCTTGGAACAACCTACCCGTCAACCTCAGGCTAGCCCCTACTGAGACTCATTTCAGGAAACTCTTGAAAACCTGGGTATTCCAGCAACCCGACTCCTCAGTCTTCGCAGCCATCTGATTCACTCATCACTACGTTTCTTTTTCTGCACTCATCAGCGCCAAGATGCTCCTTCCGGAGCGATAGTAGCGCTTTACAAAATCACATAAATATCAAATATCAAATATCAAATAAATATTGGGTCCCTGATCCCAAGAAATTAGATCACTTTTGGACAACAAGAAGAAACCTTTGCTGAGGAGTGGAACCAGAAGAAACTGAGGAGAGACTATCCCTAAGCTGAAGTGCTGCTTGGGGGATTGGCCTGCAGTGGTTGCCTGACTGCCAAAGACAAGAGAAAGGACTTTATGTGCTCCAGGACTGTACTTGCCTTCCACAATGCTGGCTCCACCTCCTGTGGGGCGTCTGATGTTTCTGCTCTGCACTGTGAAAGGAAAGGAGAAGTCTGGTAAACAGAGTGCTTCAGAACTGGTATGGACTGGGCAAAGACCCCTCTCCCCTCAGAGAACAAAGGATTTTGGGGTATAAATATTGGGACCCTGATCCCATGAAATTAGATCACTTTGGACTACAAGAAGAAACCTTTACTGAGGAGAGGAACCTGAAGAAACTGAGGAGAGACTATTCCAAGCCAAAGTGCTGCTTGGGGGATTGGCCTGCAGTGGTTGCCTTACTGCCAAAGGAAGGAGAAAGGAACTTTGTGCACTTTATTTCAACTTGTGAAGGATCTCCAAGGGCTTGAGAAAAGAGCTTGCCTCCTGCTGAAGTCTCAGGGACAGCAGACTTCAACCCCCAGCTCCCCAGAGTTCTTTGGAAGTGCCTGTTGCTGTTTTGGGCCTTCTGAGGGATTGCGTGTCGCAAGGAGCTTGAAGCGCGACTGTGAGGAGGTCAATCTGAACACAACGCTATTGTTCCTGCCATTTACTCCACATGACACGAGTTAACGCCGCCTGCCTCTCCTCACCAGCAGGAAAGTCATGGACAGCTGAATACTGCCGACCAATCCAGATACGGCGGGGCGGGGTGGGAGGGACCAGAGAACCAGGAAGGTGCGCTGCTGTGCCTGGAGGAAAGGAGAGAGAAGGAAGACGCTGTGCTGGAGGATTCATCTCGGGAGCAGTCCGTCGCGAGGTACACGACAGGGAAAGGAAGGACACGACAGGGAGCCCCGACCTTCAGGAGCCAGAGGGAGACGGAGGACTCGACTCCTGGATGGAGGAGTGGTGGACACCCCGGAGGATGCTGTAGAGCTGCTGTAGCTCAGGAGAGCTGCGGCTGAGACGGTACGTGACTCGGGAGGGAGTGCAGGGAGGGAGAACTAGGGAGGGCCAACTGGGAAGTTAGTTTAAGGGTCACCAGATATCTTCAATGCATGCGTGTGTGTATAACCCCACTGTATCCTACACCCACCCCGCTCCCTCACACCATTTCACTACCCTAAAGGAGGAACGAGATTGACTCCCCACAATTGGATGTTGCCTTTGGGCTGACCAAATGTGACAGGTCAGGCACGTTTTCGGTGGTCATATAGCTTCTGAACCTCAGAATGTTGCTTGGTCATCAATGACACCGTATTTTCACTATAGTCAAAGCCCCCCCATCTTTATGTACGCCGTGCTCCTATGGGCTCCTTATATATGGTGAAGGGTTCTGTCTTGCAAACCAGTGCAAGGACAGGGTTACTAACCGCTTCTTTTATTTTATGTTGCTTTCCTCTCATGCAAGCCTTCTGGGACGCCCCCTCCTTGCCGGAAAAGAACACCCCCGGATCACCAGACTGACGACCCAGACATTGCTCGGGGAGAAGAGACCTACATCCCTTCTAAATGGGCTCTCATTTGGTTTTGCTGGTGGTATAACTTTCAATAAACATCATCATTGAGCCCGTAATCTGGCCTCCTCGGTTCTTCTTCCGCCCTTCCCTCTCACAGCAACTCAAGAGGGAGAAGCGTGTCGCCGCTGTAGCTGATGCATTGCACCACATCTCAGAAACGTCCCACAACCCCGAAGAAGCGTGTCGCCATCGCAGCAGCTGCGGTCGCATCTCTGAACAAGGGTGTCGCTGCTGTAGCTGACGCATTGCACCGCATCGCAAGAAACGTCTCGCACCGAAGAAGAAGCGGGTTGCCATCGCAGATGCTGCCGTTGCATCTCTGAACAAGGATGTCGCCGATGTAGCTGACGCATTGCACCGCATCAAGAAAAGCGCCTTGCAACCACGGAGAAGCGTGCCGCCGTCGGAGCAGCTGTCGTCACATCTCTGAACAAGTGTGCCACCGCTGCAGCTGTCGCATCGAGCGGAAGCGTCTCACATCGAGGGAGAAGAGAGTCGCCGCCGAAGCCGCTGTCATCGCATCTCTGAACAAGGGTGTCGCCGCTGCAGCTGACGCATCGAGCCGAGACTTCTTCCAACATCAGAGAAGCGTGCCGCATCTGGAAGATCTTCACGTCTTTATTTCTTTGCACCAGAACTTTGCTGCATTTCCATCGCTGCAACACTTTTGTTGTGGAAGCGTCACGCATCGTACGGTACATTGACTTAAGGTGTCGCATTTTAAGAACTGAACAGAACTAGCTAAAACTACCATTTTAAGTACATTATTGTGGCTTTTTGTCATTTGTGGACTTGTGATAAGTCTAAATAAAGAAAACTTATTTTTGATATAAAACCTGTGCGGTGTCCATCTGTAGTGTTGTCACTTGATTACTGTATGTGGTCAGAAATGCTTTACACACTGCCTCTGAGATAAGCCTGTCTGTTCGTGCCAAGCTACCAAGGGGGTGAGCAGGGGTTATTTTAGGAGTGTACCCCCTTATCCTGACTAGAGGCAAGGGTCCCTATTTGTCACAAGTACCTACCTGTGCCAACTACAGACCCACAAATCTAACACATAGATTCATTCATTTCCCTTTTATGGATATCTGAGCGCATGTTCATAATTATCTGTCATGGAACTGCGCATTTCTGTATTGGCACCTGCAAACACGGGGTTCTCAAAGCATTTGCTCATGTTTGGGTAAAATCCCCGTCTGAAGATTGTCTTTTGGCAACTACAGAATTCATCAGGTTCAAGATATTACGTTTTCACAAGTAACTCCGTATCATAATCAGATCTTTCGCTGATTCGTGCAGGCCTACTCTATAGCTGCCTAAGCAGGAAATCACACACAGGAAGTGGACTAGGTTAAATTCTGAGACATTCACGCAATACTTCTGAATGTCAACCCTAAATTCAACGAGGATATGAACATAGCTAATAGGGAGATTGAGAAGTGGATAAAAGATGCACTGGACGAACTAGCGCCATGGACCACACTAAATACTAAGAGGACAAGAGCATCTGCGCCTTGGTTTAAGGATACATTATTGATGTAAAAAAAATAATGTAAACAACTTGAGCGCAGGTGGAGGAAGGACTACTGTACCGCAAAGAAGGGCGAATTATAAAAAAGAACTAAAACAATATCACACACTTATTAGGAAAGCACGCTGTGACTTCGATACCAAAACGATCGAAAATGCAAGTAACCCCTCAAAAGAAACGTTCTCTATCTTGAAATCCCTCAAATCACTCGAAAGCATAACAAACCCACCCACCTCAGTGGAGAACTGCAATAAAATGGCTGATTTTTTTGCAGAAAAAGTTGCTAAAATTTATGTCGCCTTTCCAGCGGAAGCATGTCAAGGTAGGAATCAGGAATGGGTTTCGGAAACAGCATTTGAGGTAGGAACCCGTGATGAATTTAGGGTGCCGGAGATGGAAGAGCTGATGAACATAGCCAGAACAATTAAGTTGGGATCTCCTCTAGACGCAGCACATCCAGAGATCTTAATGCAAGGAGGCAACATCATTATGCCTCATATCTCTGAGTTAATTGCGCACTCCTTTTAGCTGGGTGAAATTCCTAATAAATCAAAGTGAGCAATAGTGCGTCCATTGACCATTCGATGCTGGAAAATCTGCCCCCCATTTTATTACTACCTTTCTTTGCAAAAATCACAGAGAAAGTAACCAACCAGCAGTTAGTTAACCATATTAACCAGAATGACCAGCTTCATCCCTCACAATCCGGTTTCAGAGCCGCTCACTCAACTGAGTCAGTGCTACTCTTGGCCACAGAAACCCTAAGGAAATATGCTGATGAAGGGCAGACCGCTGCACTGATCCTGTTGGATCTCAGTGCGGCATTTGACACCATCCCCCATGTTCTCCTCCTTAAAAAGATTAGAGAACTGCGGCGTCAGGAGAGCTGCTGTATGCTGGATGCCGTCCTTTCTTTCCTCACGGAGCTTCTAAGTTGTGCAACATATGCACACATCCAAGAGCATCTCCCTGCCGCAGGGGGTCCCACAGGGATCAATTTTAAGCCCATGTTGTTTAATCTCTATGTGTGATCCAGTGAGTTACCAACCTGCGAATATCTAATACCATATATTCATCTGGGCCCATAAACACACTCACTCATGTAGGCTAGTCATCACCGCTGGGTGGTCAATTATTTTTTTATAAGAGCTCTATCAATTCTCTATTCTATTACTGATCTGAAGCCCTTTCTTCAATCAATGGATCTTGTTTTAGTTGAGTAGTAATTGATGATATGACCTAAATTAATTTACCCTATTAATTCTAAAATAATAACAGATTCGGAAAAGTTTTAAAATGTTTATCTAATTAATCATGTGAGCAAAACAAATTACAGTGTCAACTCCATCTTATCCTGAGGAAGCAAGATCATTATATTCAATTTTAGTATTCTATTGAGATTTCACAACGACAAGTACCATAGGAAAGGAGAGGATGGAGAGAAAGAAAGAGAAGTACATTGACACAAACACAGATTATATTTACCTAGAATTGTGCGAAAATCAGACCCCTGGCCAAGAGTTAATGGGCCCCTTATAAAGTTCAGGTGACAGGTACTTTAGGACAAGAAAGATGACCTCTTCTGGCTTTGGCGCCTGCGTCTCACCCCTCTCTGACACTAACTTCCTCCTCGATTCTTCCTTGATCTTCTTCTATTACTATTACCTCCTCGATTCTTCTGCGATCTTTTTCTAATTTTTATTTGCTCTGAAATTCTAAGTCTGCTTCTTCGGGTATTCGATCGCCATTCGGACAGCATCTCGGTCTCTCAGCGTTCAGCTGCAAAAGGAACAAACCACTGATTCTAACTAAATACCCCAATTATACTTTCTTAATGGCATGTACCACCCCTAAATATTTCAGCTTTATGAAACTCCTATTTCTGATTGGACAAGCTAAGGGGATGGTCATCACACCATGCTAAGTTTTTAATATTTTTCTTTAGTTCATTGTTTTAAGTTTCCACCAATTAATTTGTTCTCCCATGCTTTATTTCCTACCCATATTTGCAAACTTTATCCACAACAAAGTATACAAATTTCAGTTGTCCATTGATTCTTCAGGATGTTCAGCTGGTTCCCAGGACATGTCCCAAGAATGTCCTTGGACGAGTTTCAAGGTTTCACATCACCCGTTTGAACTTGCCATTTCTGCGCATGCAGGAGAAACCACGTGGGTAGCGGACTTTAGCATTGTTCAGAGGCCCAAATACGAACTAATAGAGAAGTCAAAAGAGAAAGTATTAATTCTAAAATAAAATGATTTCACTGTATACCACCTATTTCTACTCTAATCCCATTTACTTATAAAGACTATTCAAGCATTAGCATTTAGTAAACAACTAATTTTAGTTTCAGCAAAGCAGATGCTTAGCACGTGAGTTTCCAAGCGGCCATATTAGATGCTAGTGAGCAGAAGCAGAATTTTCCCTCCAAGCATAAAGAAGACGTGCTGCGTAGATGCAGTTGACGCATGCGCAATACAGTTTCGAGCGTTAGCAGCCATCTTTAATCACACTCGGGTTACTTGTTAGTAATACACATGGGCAAGCTTCCACTATTTATAAAATATTTGAAATGTGGTGCATATTAGTATGACAATACATTTTTAATACTTCGTTACAGGTTTATATGAGAGGATTGTGTCCGAGCAAGTCTCTTTTATACGAATCCTTGCTCCATCATGTGGGCCCACTCGCAAATCTAGTGTAAGGTCATAATGTGACCATTGTGTCATACGCTGATGATACTCAGCTGATTGTCACGCTGTCTCAGAGCCCGAATGGAAAGCCCACCAATTCTCCCAATGTCTAGAGGAGCTAGCAGCGCGGATGTCCAACCATTGTTTGAGACTCACTGGTAGTAAAACAGAGGTGTTGATAGTTGGAAAGGGTCCCTCAATATAGACATCAGCTTGGTGGCCTGAGTCGTCAGGACAAACACCAACCCCGAAAGTAGAAGTTAAAAACCTTGGGGTTTGGTTTGACTCAAAACTGACATTCGAAAGCCAAATCCAGAGAGTGGCGGGGAAATGCTTAGGGACTAAAACTCCTTGACCTATTACCCACCAATGCGAGGAAGACAATAGTGCATGCCCTGGTCACCTCACAGATGGACTATGGTAACATTCTATATCTGGGAGGATCAAAAAAAGGTCTGACCAAGCTTCAATCGATACAGAATGCGGCTGCCTGCCTAGTTCTGAACCTCCCAAAAAGAGCAACAGCTGCGAGGGCACTGGCAACCTTGCACTGACTGCCTGCCTGAAGAGAATCACGTTTAAGTCCATGAGCTACTGCCACAGAATCCTGCATAAAAAAGGCCCGCACTACCTCCAACCTATAATAACATCTTACACGCTAGCAAGGAACCTAAGATCTAAAGACAGGGCATTGGTTAGTGTGCCGAGAATACAGAAAACAAGGATAGGTGCGTGCTCCTTTAGATACCTTGCAGCAAAGGTCTGGAGCACACTGCCTGGGATCTAAGAGCTGAACCCTGTGAAAGTACCTTTCGCTAAAGCCTCTAGACATGGCCATTTCCATCGTCAAATTAGTATCATGATCTGCAAGTGCTACTAATTCATGGCTCTGGATACCTTCCAATAGCTTCTTCTACCTCACTGAGAGTCTGTCATAGTGTGGGGACACATTGTAGGCGTAACCAGGCACTTTACAAATGGATAATTAAATACATTTAAAAATGTATCTTTTCTTTGGAGCGTTTCTTCTGGTACTACGCAATATGTTTTTGTGGCTTTTTCCTGATGAAGCATGGCTTGTGTCGAAACATGCATAGAGAACTACATCTACGTTACAGCCACTCATTGTCTTTCAATTGTATCATGCTTTTTCGATTATATCAGACCAACATTCTTTGATCTTCATAAAAGACAAGAGATTTAATAGCGTATTGGAATTGTTTTTGTCTTGCACTTGTGTCTATCTTTGCACCTGTTTTTATAGTGTAGAATGACTTTAGAATGAATGTAGATGTGATTGATGTGTAAATTGGAATCATATATTTATAAGGTCTTGTTTGAATAAAATTATCTTCGTATTGGTTTTTAATATGGTGTTGTCCTGTAAATGTTCATGTAAAGTTATATCATGTTGATTTTGTACAATATTTGATTTGCCCTAGGTGTTTACATTTTGTTTCGCTTCTAAGGAAGCAACACCCACAACATAAATCTCAAAGAGAAAGACAGTAAAACACGTCTCTGTCTGGAAATGGATTATAAAAGGGGGAGCTTGAGTCTCACAAATCGTCAACCGTCAAACAGTCAACTGTGGCTGGATATCGATGTGGAGAAGCTCAGAAAGACTTCTGCCTTTTGTGACTAGGATTAGGCACCGAGGTCTGCGAGACTCCTTGCTGGGTAAGGGGATAACACTCAGGAAAATCAAGACCACTTGCCCTGGCATCTGGAGAACCAGCATCTGCCTGTCTGCTGAGACCGGAAGACACTGTAAGGAGGAAGAGAAAGCCTGGAGAATCCATTGGGGAATCCTGTTGAATGGACCCCTGAAGCGGAGTGTGAGATTTACGATTCTGAGGGGCTGCTGCATGGATGAGGCCTACTGCCCTTGTCCTCCCCAAGTCAGCGACCCTGTATGCCAGAGGAGCCACCATGAAGATAAGTATTGCTTCACCGATTGTCCCATCCACCCATGTGCCGCCCAAGCTGGTGACCATGTATACCAAAGGGGCTGCCATGAAGGTAAGTGTTGCTGCACCAATTAGTGAGTCCTCCTGCATACTGGCCATGTCAGTGACCCCGTAAGCCAGCGTGGGCCGTCGTAAAAATAATTGTTGCCACACCAGTCAGGCCGTCCATGTGAAGCCCAAGTTGGCGACCCCATTTGCTACAGGGTGCCGCTGTGAAGTCAAAGTAGTGCCACACCGATCAGGTCCTAATCGTATTTGCTACCCAAGTCAGCGGCTTTGTATGCCAGAGGGAGCCACTGTGAAGAGCAAGGGCTATCGCCCTGGAGTCCAAGTAACTGCCTAAAGCCTGCCGTCAGTATCAGAGGAACTTACCACAACATTGTAGATGCCCAGCCGCCTTGCCATCAGTGATGAGACTACAGCTCTCTGCTGGCACCCACTCCAGTCTACCTGAACATAAGACTGCTGAATGCTTCTGGGGTCTTCCTTATCACAACACCAGTGGGAGCTGGCAAGGCTGATCACTAGGCCACAGAGCACTAAGAGAACTTGGTGTGACTAATAGCGCAGGGACATTTTTACTTCAAAAAGCCATTGTGGGACTTGTAAGACTCATATCACTAGTGGGGTGTTACCTGAGTGTTGCCTCATGCAGATGGGGATAACCTCTACCAGTAGATGGGGAGGTGGGACTCAGGACCTAACCCGGAGTGTGCTAGAGTGCTGGCCTTAGGAGGATTGTACGGATTGTTTGTGTGTGCTGTATTTCACTTTGTGTTTGTAAATAAATTCTACTTTTGTAAAAAAAAAAAGGTATCTGGTTTGATATTCATTTATTGAGGTTGCTCGATGTATTTTGAGTCTAGTGCCTATGTGCACTTTGACCTTACCTTGCCCCTGCCCCAAGAAGCCAAGCTAGGTCTGCTTGGCCTGTACTGCCACAGACAGTCTGAAAGAGTAGCACTTGATAAAGTTGCCCAGGACCATTAGTAGGTTGGGCCCAGGAGTGCAGCAGCAATTAAAGGCCTCATTCCCCAAGGTAGGGCCCAGTAGTTCCTGCTTGGCCAGGGGCCCTATAATTATGGTTCTGACACGCATCAAAAGACATAATACACTACATAGATCTTCAGTAGGATAGAATGCATTTACATTTCACAATAGCCAACATAAACAATTACTTGATATTTAACAAATGTCTACTAATCATACACAACTGATGGATGGAAATGTCACAACACTTCAAATTCAGAAAGTGGTAAGAGAACCAAACAAATTGTGGAAAGCACTAGATAAATGTCAATAATGTAACATGCCCCACTCTCCACCTGCAACATACGCTCATTTGACTACCTTTATTTTACCAAAAAATAACTATTTTCCCTTTCTCTCCCTTCACCACCCACTCCCCTAAAAAATCTTCTAATTCAATGTATTGTAACAGACGCTTAAAATCGACTGGACCGGCATTTTATTATCAGTGAACCTTAGCATTACAAGTTTGACTGGTTACATTTGTATGCCCAGTCTCCCCTCATCATAATGTTAATGGCAGTTTTTCTACTACTTAAATTTAAAGCACACCTTTCAGACTGGGAAGGTGGTAATCCCTTAAGGATTTTAATTCTCCTCAACTGGACCTGATCAACAAGTTTCAGTGTAAAATACAAAGCAAATAGTAAAGCACATTAGGTTTTAAAATGTGAAATGAGGCAAATATTACAAAAAAAAACATAAAGGCAAGATACGTTGTTATATTCAGTCAATTAGTCATTTTAAATCAAGAGATAGCATGTAGCCCAGAATAAAAAGAAAATAATAAAAATAGCGGAACAAAGTATAGGTCAAGTTAAATAAAATAGGGCCTAAATCAGAGGTCATCCCGACCAAGGGCCTGATTACGATGCTGTTAGGAAATCTTCCCAATTGAATTGGTTTGGAAATGGTTTCTGGCCGACTCGGATCGGGAGAGTCCGACCGACCCAGTATGATGCACCCGGATGCCCACAGATACAATTTGGTTGGACTCCGATTGACTTCTATGGGAGCCTATGTTCCTAACTGCATCGTAATTTGGCCCTCAGTCAGGAAGACACTTTCCCAATCCAATTCGGAAGGAGCAAATGCCATTAGGTGGCCTTCCTAACCGCATTGTAATCGGGCCCTAGGTGGGAATGCTTTACTAACCACATCGTAATCGGGCCCATAGTGTTGCCTCCTAAAGATCGTGGGAGAGTGAGCCAAGCACCCTAAGGAAAGGACGTCTTTTATAATGCAAAATACAATTATAGCCATGCATACATTTGTGCAAGAGTCACATTGTTTGAACCAATCGGATGAAAGAAAGAACAGTAGTTTCTGAAATCACATTATTCAGTACAATCCCAGAGAGTCAAATAGTGCAGTTCCCATCCTCAGTGCCCTTCAGACATTATTATACACGATAAGGTTCTCTTTTGAGAAACCATTGTGGTCCCAGTAGGTGAGGCTTGGGGAACTTTCACTATCAATGAAACAGTGTGCTACATAAGTCTACTGAAAAGAAACATCATTCTGTACCTGGGAAAGTTGTGTTACATTACAAAGCAGCATATACAAAGTTGCTTGTGCATTAATAGTCTGTGTGCAGGGAGAGACTGGGACAAAAGGAATTACATGTTGAAAAGATGGTTGAGATCGCACCAAACATTTTTAAATCGAGGCCTACATTAACTAATGTTTGTATAATCGCAGTTCCCTCAACACCACTGGCAGCCCTTGCGGGGCAGTACCTGCAGCATGTACTGCACTTGTTCAGAGCAAAGCACTTTACAGTGGTGTTGTTAATGCGCCACCTTATCCCCCTGGCTGCAGCCGGAATTCCGTGCATGTGCGGGACATTCCGATCGCGGGCGTGGTCATGACGGCTCCCAGCCGTCCTCAGCACACGCCCACCATAACTCATGACGGCCGGGAGCCGTCATCAGCACCAAAGGGGTTAATCACAAAAACTCAGAGAATGGGCTTGCGAAAAGAGGGTAACATGTAATTAATGTTCCTTTCTCTATGATTCTAGGGGTGCCTTTGTGATGGTGCTCTCACTCCTCTAGCAAGTAAGGTATTTTTGCAAGCAAGTTTTCGAAGGAGTGTTAATGTTAGCCCATTAATAGGATATGCTCTCATTTGAATGTGTAAGACCCACTGGGTTGTTTAACCTGTGACTGTCTACAAGATAAAAAGACAGAAATCCAAGTGCTAAAATTTATTTTGTACTTCACAACTCTGTTCTTTGGCACAATGGCATAGGCTACCAACATGTATTATTTTTCCGCAAACAGCATATTTCTTTGTGGGACTTATAGTTTTGCTTTTAACAGTTTCTTTATGGGCTCAAAATCCCAGCATGCAAAGTGCTGTAGGCTAAAATATAAAAATTGGCCGGATGTGTTGTACATGACGTGGAGCCACTTGTCAGCTAGGTTTTTAAATGTTTGCAAAGTTGCCTACTCTATTTCAAAAACTGCTTGTTTGACGTTTAAAAGAAAAAAGTAAACCCTGCTCACAAATTTTGTGAGGGTTCACTTGTTCATTCACATCATGAATCAAAACTTATTTGGCAACTGAGTCATGCACTGCTGTGAGAAGGCATGCTCACTTTATTTTATAACTTCCATGACTACACACTTGGAAGAGACCAAGTATGTTGTTCTACACATCCCTTACTTATACTTCGTGGTAGTAGTGGTAGGAGTAGTGCTGTCCGTCTTGACTACGGACATTACAGATAAATAAACCACAACCTCACATGCATAACATTGCATCATAGAAATGTATCTGGTTAGTGATGCTGTCTGATAAACAATCTGATCTGCATAAGTATGCATTGGGCGGCCCAGCTTAATGAAAACATAATAATGGTACAGTATGGAGCTGGAACAAGATGAACCTTTCCTAACACGAAGTATTAGTAAGGAATGGGTGGCAGTAGCAAAAGCAACATACATCACACCACTCTTTCTTACATACAGGACAGGCACACACCAGTAGTAAACACACTAAACAGCGAGTGAGAGGAGTTAAAGGACTCATGTATGATTTTAATAAACAGACAAACATATAAGAAGAAATTCCGGCAAGAAACAAAAAAAACTCTTATCGAATTACCATACATTTATGTACTCACACATGCGCGATCAGTGGGTTCCATATCTTGCACTGGGAAGCATTCAAGATTGCTACTGTTCACTGTTGTAAAGTTTTCCAGCTATGGCTTCTCTAGTTTGGATAAGGTTATGTCACTTATGTCAGCATTTATATTCTCCCTTTGTTAAATTGTCAGACCTATTCTAAAATTGTATATGAGTGTGCTAAAAATGTGTTTTACGTGTGTCTGGCTAGTACAAGATTAAAAACAGGAGCCATCTCCCACAGGTAGCGCGAGAGGCGAAAACAACACTGGAACAAAAAATACATTGGATCTTACAATAATCCGCGCAAATCAGCTAAAGATCTTGATGCAGGGGGAATAGTGGAGCCCATAATAGAGGAACACAGTGGGCTCTTGATGTACAACAAACAGAGATGATCCACATTAAAGAAGCAACTAGTCACTTGCATGCATGAGCTGAGGATGCTGAAGGTAGATCTAGGAGAAATAATGTGCGTCTGGTGGGTCCACCGGTATGGTGGAGGGCAAGAACATGAAAGAGTATGATGAAACATTTCTGCGATCCATGTTTTAGCCACAACATATCTCGCCCCAGTTTACGGTAGATAGGGCCTGCAGGGCGCCCGGGTTGCTGCCTAGACCAGGGCGGAAACCCCGGCCAGTGATTGAGAGACTCCTGAACCACATGGGTGCGGTGTTGAGCACAGTGAGACTTCAAGGACAGCTGGCAGTTGAAAACTACAATGTCAGGGTCTTTCCACACTTCACCTCAGAGGTGCAAGCCAGATGCAAAACATTTGAATGAGCAAAAGCGGAGTTGCAAAAACGGAGCCTACAATATATGATGCTTTTCCTGGCAAAACTGAAAGATCGGGCAGAAAGAAAATCCTGATTGTTTGCTGCCCTGAAAGAGATGTGGGCCTGGCTGGAAGGAGGGTTGGAGACCAAATGACGAGGCGGGTGTTGGACAGGGATGCCCAGACGCCCCCCCCCCCGAACCCTACCCCAACTAGAGGATATGGAAGAACTACTGGATGCACCACACAGGAGCGAGTAATGGCTTAATGCTTTACTGGGTGGACATGTAAGAGCGGCTCACCACAGTACTGACAATGGAGGAAGGGCACCACTGGAGGTGGGAGGGACCACGCGATGGAGCCACAGAGATCCCACACACAAGCAACCCAAGAAGGGGGAAGGGTTCACCAAGTTGGTAGAGTTTGTTCAATAGCAGTTCATGGGTTTGGGGCGACAGACACCTCAGTCATTGGGGAGTGGGTAGTTCGAAACCTACTGCATGAGGTAGTGGGGATGAGGGTCTTGGAGAGGTAGGGTGGTTCATAATGGCATCTGTGGGATGGCAGGAATGATCTAAGGGCAGTGACCCACACACACAGGGATCTAAACCCCTCAGTTTAACATTTTTATCCTGGAACTTTAATGATCTGGGTCATAAGATAAAAAGGGGAATGATATGAATTTGTGAATAGGCACAAGCCAGACCTTCTGGTCCTACAAGAATAACACCTGAAGGGTAATAATTATGCCTTTCTTTGTCAAGTCAAGTACAAGATTCTGGCCCACTCTGGGTTTACATCAGAATCAAGAGTGGGAATACTAGCGTGCAGATCACTCCCTTTCTTGGTAACACAGACAAGGGCAAATTCTGAGGGTTGCTTCGCTGTAGTACTGGGACATGGAATGGATAGAAAGTCCTGGTGGTGTCTGGAAATGTTCCCCCAGGGCTTGTAACCGTTGGCTCTGGAACGAATGGGGAAGTAAATCCTGCAGGCCCCAGATGCACTCCTGATTACAAGGGGAGACCTTAACCTGACCATGAATGCAAACCTCGACAAAAGGACAAGAACAGGCACTAGAGGGATGGATGACAATGGATTGAGAGACTTCGCATGGGCGTTGTGCTTGGAGGACTTATGGAGGGCAAGAAACCCAGACAAGAGACAATTTTCATATGCATCCACTAATTCCCAGGCTCTAGGCTAGATTATTTCTTGGTACCCCACATAAAGGGACACAGATACCGGGACATTGCCTTCCTACCAAGGGGTGTCTCAGACTTTGTGCTGCTGTTTGCTGGACTGGAAGCGCTGATCTGGACCCGGCACCCAACGTGGCTCCTGGACCCATGGTACCTTAGAGACTGGGATGCAAAAAAGGGACTTAGGCAGGCTTCGGAGAACAAGTCACTGTGAATAACGGCTCAGTAGACTCTGAGGCCACAATATGGGAGGCATTCAAAGCAGTAATTCACGGCCATCTTCTTTCTATGACCTCTGGAAAAATGTAAAGAGGTGACGAAACAACTAGATAACATAGAACAGCGTTTGATGCAATAAGAAGAGGACTGTCAGGATAACCCAAGACCAGAGCAGAGAAAACAGAACTACTGCAGGAAAAATATAGGCAGATAGCAGAGGAGGGTGCAAAGAAAAAGCTTAGGGCCACAGAACATAGACTGTACGAGGTTGACAACAAGGCTAGGAAGCTCCTGACCTGACTGGCACACCATGAAGAGGGCCAGAGGTTGTTTTGGGAGGTCACCACTGTGCAGGCTGCCGGTTGACATGGCCCTTTGAGATAGCAGAGCTATTTGCTGAATATGTGGGGCCCCTATATGTATCCAGATGCCAATATACGGAGGAAGAGCTGCAGAACTTAGTAGGCAATATCCCTACCCTGGGACTAACCCTGGAAATAGAGGCCAGTCAGGCCGGGAGGACTCGGAGCCCTAGTGGGATCCCCGTAGATTTTTTTTAACTGTCTGGGTAGCCACTTGGAGGAATCTCTCCTGCGTTGGTGGTGGGACGTCTCTCCTAAGATATCAGATCGGCCTATATCACTTTGATCCACGAAGCGGAAAAGTAGCAGGAGGATTGTGCCTCCCACAGGCCGAACTCTCTGCTTAATATAGATACCAAAATGCTGGTGATGGTGCTAGTGACTTGCCTGTATCAAGTAAGTGATAGGCTGATTCAAAAAGAACAATCGGGGTTCATGCCACCCAGAGCGATGCAACATAATCTACGGCGTCTTTACAGGGTATTCGACAGAAGCTGAACGCTCCGGGAACCCGTTGTGATCTTATTGCTGGATGCTGAGAAGGCATAGTGCCATTATCTGCAACTTCCCCCACCCACAGTCTGAGCATGCAAGAATAAATAAATACACAAGACAACTTTTGTTCTGGGAAAATATTGCTGCAGGTTTATTTCATACAAAAGTATGCAATGTGGTGGGTTATCTTACGGGCGATCCAAGAGCGGGCAGCTGTACCAACCTATGCTGCCCCCGCCCACCTGACGAGTCAGCGCTGTGGGAAACCCAGACAGTGCTACACCTTTGGTGATCCTCTTCCGGATCACGTGACACAATGGTCTCTTATTACTCACGCCCTTTTCGGGGTGGATCGTAGCAGGGCAAACCCCCGGTTGGTCAGGCCCCCAACCACCCGAAGGACTAATGGGGTGCCGTCGCGGTTTTCCAGGAAACTGCCCTGAGGCTCCTGGTCTTTGGCTCTGGCACCCCTACTGTGCCCCACAGAGGTACCCTTACTGTACCCGTCTGCTTCCTGATCGCCCTGTAACTCTGCCTGCTATGAAAAAAGAAAACATTACAACGTTCTACGTACATTGCCTGCCAACCCCACGCCGGGTAAGCGGTAGGGTGGGAGATGGTGTGTCTGGTGCAAAGAGGATGCCAGAGAGATGGGGGAGATATAAGTACCCTCCCCCGACCTCTGTGCGCCGGAAGAGACGCGCCTAGCGCGCCAAGGTGAAGTACTCCTTCCTGAGTCCAACCCTAAGCCAGTACAGTGGCATTTATGCCCAAATGGCACTAAAGGGCCGCCCATTGGAATGGCCCCCTGCGGGGGCCATGGACAGCCACATTTGACTCACCTGAATGGGTATCTAATGGCAATGCTGAACAAGATGAGACTTGGAAAGGCCTTTTTAGCCTGGCTCCACCTACTTTATATGGATCCACTGGCCAGAATACAAATAAATGGGACACTATCATGAGAGTCCCCTATAGGGAGGGGAACAAGACAGGACTGTCCACTGCTCCACTGTTGTGTGCCTTGGCAATTGAGCTTCTGGCATCACGGTTGAGTAAAGATGCACTACTGCAGAGCTTGGGATTTGACCCTGAATGGGTGGATGTATTTTCCCTTTTTGAGGACGAATTGTTATCATATCTAGCAGACCCCCAGCGATCGATCTCGCAGGTGCTAGAGATCGTTAAAATCTTTGTGAGATATTCTGGGATTACTATAATCTGGCAAAAATCTGTAACGTACGGGCTGGAGCCCTCCAGGGGAATGGGACTGCCTGTTGTATTGGGTTACGGCGAGCTTCCAATATTTAGGTGTTTTCGTAAAAACAGCCCTTGCAGATTTCTATACTCAAACTTGAAAACATTCTAAACCTTTATAAATCGTATGTAAACAAATGGAGGAAGCTTATGCTATCCGTGTTGGACAGAGCAGTGGTCTATAAAATTAACTTTCTACCACAATTGCTATATGTAGTGTAGAATACGCCCTTCAAAATCCCAGAGGGATTCTTTCTGACGGTAACGGGCAGTCACCATGTCACTTTTATGGGACAGTGCTGCACCCAGGATTGTGTTAGGTACTCTGATGCGAGGTCCACAGGAAGGGACATTTCCCCACCCAACCTCAAAGTATACTACTAGTCGGAACTGTTGAGGGTGGTCAATGACTGGGCCTTTAAGGAGCAGTGGGACCCGGCAGTCATGGCATATAGGAGACTGCTCCCCCCTAGGGACTACCAGAGGGCACTTTACAGCTGCACTAAATACTGGGGGGGAGACCACACAACCATAGTACTCCAAATCTGGAAGAAAGCAACAAAAAGCAATGAGATGGGAGAGGAAAATAATCCAAGAAGCACTGTTCTGGCTGGCATAAAACGTCTCAATGGGTTCCGGCACTAATTGAAATCTCAATGGTAGGTGATCTGTGGGGGGCCTACTGTCATTCAGGAGTCTTCAGGCGCAATATGAACAAGCTGACTCCCAGAGATTCTGCTTTATGCAGGTCTATTCCACTATATGCAGGTCTGACATGCCCTACACATTCACATTGGACACCCAGAGGAGGTAGCAGAAGAAACGCCGCTGGAATATAGACTCCTAGTTGCCTCCCTCCAATGACACGCAATCTCAGTGATTTGCGCATCACTGGTCCAGACCTGCATGAGGTTCCTGTACAAGCTAAAAGATAGATGGGAACAGGACCTGGGACAATTGACGAGGCAGATTGGGCGGGGCATACAGATACCAGAGAGAGGTTGCAATCAGAGCGGGCTTCCGCCTCGTTCAACTCAAGATGCTACGTAGGGCATACTTCACACAGACTAGACTCTAGAAAATGGATTGAATGCCATATGAGAGGTACTCGAGGGGTTGCCATCAAAGGGGTATGCTGACACACAACCTATGGAAGTGTCCGAAGCTGAGGACATACTGGCAGACCATACAGGGCCACTTAGAAGAGGCAGCGGGGCACCAGCTGGATCTATCTTTACGGGTGGTTTGTCTGGGTATCGGGGGTGAAAAGACGCTACTGAGGTGTTCTCTTTTGCTCAGTAATATAGCTCTCCTGGTGGCCAGGAGGGATATTGTGCAGGCATGGAACAGTGGGGAACCTCTTTGCACTGACCACTTGGCTTGAAATATGGACTGGTGCATATCAGCCAAACAGGAGATATACCAAACACGTGGTTGCCTAAAGAAATTTGAAAAAATATGGGGCCTACGAATAGGCGCTGGATATTGAAGGGAAGGATTTCAGAGAGCAAATAGCCAACACAGGGGAGGCCTGAGCCTTCTCTCACTGACCCGTAGAAATTCCTGTTGTCTCAACCCAAATCAAGGTCTAAATATAGTCATTAATGCGTCAGCATCCAGACCTCAATCCCACCCGTGGAGATACCAAAGTTGGAAATGTAATGGTTATATCTGCTAACTTGTTGTGTATCTATGTACTGTAAATAAAATGTTTGACAGACAAAAAAGCTTGGAACCTAGAATTGAAACTAGCGGCCAGATGTATGACCATTCACTTTAGCGAGTCCCACATTGAGCTGAATTGCGACTCACAATTTGCGACTCGGTCAAGTGAATGTACAACAGTGTCTCAGACACTGCTTGCGATTCCCAATCGGAGTGCAAATTGCATGCCTCATCAATATTCATGAAGCAAGCGTAATTTGCGACCCCATTGGGAATGGCTAGCACTCACAGGGATGGTGGCCTGCTTGGGTCAACAGACCATCATGTCTGTGACTGCTTTTTAAATCAAGCATTAAATGCAGCCCATTTTGCTTAAAGGAAAATGAGATTCATTTAAAAAAGAAAAATGAAACTTTTCAGTTTTTAATTTTTTAAGGGCAGTCAGTGGTCCCTAGGATCACAGCCTGCACGTAAAAAATATTTTCGCACACACTCACAAAGGGGAAGTTAGAGTTTGCGAGTGTTTTACCACCTACTTGAAGTAGGTGGTAAACTGTGAGCGTTTTGCAACCGCAAATATGGTGGCAAAACAATGGTACATACCATTTTAACTCGCTATTAGGAAGGGATGCCCTTGGCACGCCCTTTCCTAATAGCAACTCAGAAATGCTATTTTGTGAGTCAGTGACTTGCATAATAACGTTTGTACCTACCCCCACCACGGGTTGATTTCCCATATGCGACCGCAAAAAACGGTTGTTTGGTTTCTTGATTGGACTGCAGTTCAGCTCCTGGATGGATATCTACTTCTTACCCCCTTCAGCCCTGATGACAATTTTATTAGTGGCCCAAGAGGCAAATCGGATGGCTTGTGCCTCCTATACAAGGCCTTTATTGCTGTTACAAATGAAGCAATAATATCATATACTGTTTGAACAAAATACATGAGTGGTTGTTGTACAGTTCAAACCTTGAAATGAATTATTTCAAGGTGCTCTCAAATGTGATGATTGCTGAATAGGAAGCAGAGGGAAGAAAAGTAATTGCCTAAGATCACATAGTTTGTTCCAGCAAGGAAGCTGTGATTGAAACCAGGGCCTCTGTGTCATGGTCCCACTGCTAGTTTTGCCCTGTTTTCTTTTTTTTTTTTTTCAAATGATTTTATTAGACAGAGTTTTTTAGCATAGTAAGTACAGAAAGAAAGAAGGCAATACTGGTCATGTTATAACGCCGTTGTGGTTACAATTGGCGTACAATATATATGGTTTAGGCGTTAAGACGGTGGGTAGGCAAGACTGGTCATGTTATACCGCCGTTGGGGTTACAATTGCGTACATTCTATATGGTCCAACAATTACACGTTGGGTAATCCTTTACGATCCTTGGCGTTTTGCGACGTTGAGGAGTTTCTGTATCACCTTCGTAAGAGGAAAGTGAAAGTGGGAAAGCAAGGAGGGAAAGAGAAAAGAGGACAGTAAGACAGTAGTGGTGGCTCGTTTTTAGTTAGCAGGGAGCGTGCACGCGTCTTCTTTGGGCGGTGGTTGGTGGTGGGGTATTGAGTCATGTGTGCTTAAGGCGGTTTGTGCAAGCCCAGAAACTTGTCCAAGGAGTGCCACATCTCGCCCTTAGCGCTGCATTTTGGTGATTGTTTTGTGTTATGTTATCTGCCCCTCTGAGGAAGGTGACCCAGTTGAACCAACTTTTGAAGGACGCCTTCCCCGTGTCTTTCCAGTTGGTAAGGATAGACTTAACCGCCGCTGTGAGTAGGAGGTCTATCAGTCGGCTATCGTGTTTTGATTCAATTTCTGGGGCCATGAAGGCGGTGACTACCCCCGAGAAGTCTGGTTGTGGCGAGTACCCAGTTACGCTGTGTATGAACTTCCGTACCTTCTGCCAGAACGTTTTGACCTTAAGGCAAATAGGATAAGGTGCGGTAAGTCTCCATTTTCTTTATGGCAGTTCCAGCAGAGTTCACTATCCCGGATACCTGCGGTTGCCAGGCAGTCCGGAGTCCTGTAGGCTCTGTGGAGGAGCCAGTATTTAGTCTGTGCTAGGATTGGGTTGACTTTGTTTTTGGCTGCTGATGCCCAGAGGCTAGTCTTTTCCTTCTCACTGAGTTGTCTACCTTGGTGGGCTTCCCAGCTCTCTATTGTTTTGGCATTGTCTTGTTGTCTTTGGGCTCAACAGTTTGTATAGGTGAGATGTCTGGTGACCGATTTTGTTTAAATTCGCAATGTATTGGAGGATTGAGGGGGGTTCCTTGCTTAGGTTTGCTCTTGTGATGGCTGCCCTTATTCTTAGGAAGCTGTAGAATTCTATATCCGGCATGGTGTGTGTTTGTTTTAGGCAGTCAAACGTGAGTGGGGTATTGAGTCTCTCTAGCTGGTTGATGGTGGAGATGTCCCATTCGACCCACGCGTCCATGCTAAGTGTCTTGTCCTTATATTTTATTTTAGTGTTGTCCCAGATAGATTCCCATTCTGTGTTCCTAATGCTCTTCTCCATTCTTTTGTCGACTCTGAGGAGAGCGTTCTTGGTGTTTTTTAGTATGGGGTTGATGGCCTCAGTGTGTTTATTGGCTGTGAGTAAGGCTAGGGGATGTTATGTTATGTTATGTTATGAGTTTGTTAGAGCGCGACAGCTGCCCCAGCAACGGAGCGTCCCGGCGCTGAGAAACCACAGCATCACCAGCTGAGAGGGGGAAGGGGGGAGGCAGAGGGCTTAGGACAGTGGGAACAGATGGGTTTTAATTGCCTTCCGGAAAGCGGACAGATTGTCAAGGCGACGGAGGTTCAGGGGAAGGGAGTTCCAGAGTTTCGCTCCCAAGACTCTGAAGGAGCGACCTCCGACACGGCAGTGTTTCGTACGAGGAACCACTACCAGCTGCTGACCTAGAGAGCGCAAATTACGTTGGGGGGTATAAGGCACTAACAGCGGACGGAGGAGTTCAGGGCCGTCTGTTCTGAGGATTTTAAACGCAGTGGTGAGGGCTTTAAATTGAATTCTGTATTCCATCGGGAGCCAATGGAGTCTTTGTATAGTGGCTCTAACAGAGCATCTTCTAGGAAGACCCATAATGACCCTAGCCGCGGATTTCTGTATTTGTTGTAGCCTTGTTATCTCTGCTTTGTTAGTGCCTAGCAGTAGGACGCTGGCATAGTCCAACCGCGAGAGTATGATCGATTGGACTATAAGCTGACGTGTTTTAGGATCGAAGAAGCCAAGAATAGGGTTGAGGCTTCTCAGCATGCCCACACAGGTAGCAGCCACTCTTTTAGTGTGGGTTTGGTAGCCCAACGAGGAGTCCAACCAAACACCCAGGTTTTTTACCAGAGTCTTAGGTGGAGGGATGGTGCCCAGCACGGAAGGCCACCAGTGGTTGCTCCAACAGCTGGGGTTCCTTCCAAGGAGCAGCACCTCAGTTTTCCCTGCGTTCAGCTGTAGGCAGTTGCCCATCATCCAATGGGCGACTGCGGTCAGCCCATCCCTAAATCTCGTGGCAGAGATTGAGGGGCCCTCAGTGAGGGTAATCACCAGCTGAGTGTCGTCAGCGTACGACACCAGCGTGAGGTCCCATTCTCTGGCCACAGCCATGAGGGGCTGCACATAAAGATTAAAAAGGGATGGACTGAGTGCCGAGCCCTGCGGGACTCCTTGGCCGATAGAGTGAGGTCGGGAGGTGAACGGGGGAGCTGAGACTCGGAAGGATCTGCCCGTCAAGAACGAGCGGAACCATTCGAGGGCCTGATCGCTGATCCCTATGTCTTCCAAGCGTTTCAGCAGGATGTTGTGGGAAACCGTGTCAAAGGCTGTGCTGAGATCGAGCAATATCAGCGCAGCGCTTTGACCGGCATCTAGTATCTTCCGGAGATGCTCGGTGGTGGATAGAAGGGCGGACTCCGTACTGTGCCCTGGCCTGAACCCATTCTGGGAAGGGTCCAAGATGTTATTTTGGGCCATATGGTCTGATAGCACGTTGTTCGCATGGGCTTCTGCTAGTTTAGACACCCAGGGGAGCAGCGAAATGGGCCTATAGTTCTCCGGTTTTGTGGGATCTAGGGTCGGTTTTTTAATAATGGGGGTAACCCATGCTTGTTTCCAGCAAGTTGGGACCATTGCCAAAGAGAAGGAGAGATTGAGAAGTGTGGCCAAAGATGGAAGAAAGAAGTCCAGAGATTTTAGAAATTGAGCCGGTCTCATGGGATCTGAGGGGGCGCCAGATTTAACCTTTCTACAAAGTTTGACTAGATCCCCATGGGAGATTTCAGGTAGGCATAAAAGTCTGGTGCCCTTGAAGGGGGAGTCGGAAAGGTTAATGCAGTCAAAGAGTTCTGTGGGAAGGTATTATAGGTTTTCCTTACCTTTTCAATAAAATAGGTAGCGAGATCTTCGCACTGCTGTGTAGAGGAAATACACGAGGTAGGATTGCCACAGTTTTGCAATTTTTGCACCAGTTTAAAAATGGTTTTAGTGGGGTTGGAGCTGGATTCAATTTCTTTGGCGTAGAAGGATGCGTGAGCCGCGCGTATGGCTTTATGGTATAGTTTTACTTTGGACAGGTAGAGAGCTTTGTCCCTGTCTTTATAATCTTTTCTCCAGTGACGTTCGGCTACTTTGCATTCCTTTCTCATGAGCTTCAGATTTTCATTATACCATGGGTTAGAGGGGGTGCTACGTCCTCTAGTCCATTTGGCTGGTATAAGGGCGTCAAGTCCTTTAATGATCCAGTCCTGAAAGGAGGCATAGGACGTATTAATATCATTAATGGTTTCAAGGTGGAGTTCTCCTAAGGTTGCAAAGAGATCCTTATTTTGGAGTTTATGCCAGGGTCTCTTAAGTCAGGAGGGAAGTGGATCTTTATTGGGCCGGATGTCGGCTGATATCGCAAATTTAATGAGAAAATGATCGGTTCAACCCATGGGTTTGGGTGGGTCAGCTCTGGCATCCGGGATATTAGTAAAAACGGGGTCGAGTAAGTGACCCGCAGAGTGCGTAGTAGAATGAATAAGAGTGATCAGCTGTAGGGCTGTTAAGTCGGCCAGGAGGTTTCTGATGGTGGGATCCGAAGTGGAATCAAAGTGGAGGTTAAGATCTCCCAGTATAGTGAAGTTGGCTAGTGGTAATTTTAAAGCGGGCGCACTCACATCCCATGATGTCTTCCTTCAGAAAGGAGCAGGAGTATAGCGTTCTATATATAACAGCTATGCCACCTCCCCTAGAGTCTCTATTAATGGATTTCATTGAGAAGCCCTCCGGCAACGTGAGATTCGGGATGCTGGTTAGCGCATCCTGGAGCCAGGTTTCGCATAGGAATAGTATATCTGGTTTCTCATCAATTAATAGAGTGTTAACCTCAGGGTAGTGCTTTACAAGGGACCTGACATTAAGCTGGAGAATCGTGAGAGGGGTATATTTTATCATACTAGCTTTGTGTCCAGGTAGGCACGGTTTAGGTGTAACGAAGTTACAAGACTTACAATGTAGGTCAGTCTGTCCGATGCAGCCCGCTAGTTTATCGCATCGTTGGCCCAAGTTGAGTGCCAGGAGACAATCTTTATCATAGTGATATGCAGGTCGTGTGCTTTGAGCAGGGGGACAGGCGAGAGGCGATGTCTTGGCGATGACGGGCGAAGACGGGCTTGCCATAGGCGCGCCTTCGGCGCGCAAACGGCGCGCCCACTGTGCCCGTCCGCTGCGCGTACGGTAGCTGCACATAATTTGAAGGGGGAAGGAAGGGCGGGGGGCGTGGCTTCCGAGGGGGCGTGGCCTCGCGGCTCGCCTGCAATGGCGGCGGGATTAGATTGTTGTTCCAAGTCCGCAGACAGCGCAAGATCAGCTGTGCGGCGATCTCAGGAGCAGAGTCCAGAGGTGTCAGGGAAGGGTGAGTGCTTTTAAAATCAGCAGAATACAGTGACATAAATTTTAAAATAAGACAAATAACTCCCGGCTTCCGCCTCAGGAGGATACAAGTTTCTGGCAGTGAACGCTAGTGATCAGCGATTTATACCGAAGGCAGGGTGGGGGCGTGGCTTCCGAGGGGGCGTGGCCTCGCGGCTCGCCTGCAATGGCAGCGGGATTAGATTGTTGTTCCAAGTCCGCAGACAGCGCAAGATCAGCTGTGCGGCGATCTCAGGAGCAGAGTCCAGAGGTGTCAGGGAAGGGTGAGTGCTTTTAAAATCAGCAGAATACAGTGACACAAATTTTAAAATAAGACAAATAACTCCCGGCTTCCGCCTCAGGAGGATACAAGTTTCTGGCAGTGAACGCTAGTGATCAGCGATTTATACCGAAGGCAGGGCGGGGGCGTGGCTTCCGAGGGGGCGTGGCCTCGCGGCTCGCCTGCAATGGCGGCGGGATTAGATTGTTGTTCCAAGTCCGCAGACAGCGCAAGATCAGCTGTGCGGCGATCTCAGGAGCAGAGTCCAGAGGTGTCAGGGAAGGGTGAGTGCTTTTAAAATCAGCAGAAAGATCGAGCCCTTTTTGCTCTTTCTATCGCCAGCCACACCGGCGTGTACTCCTGCTCTGGTAAGAGCCAGTATATTCCTTGTTTGGCTAGGCATGCTGTCTGGAATGTTTTGAAGTTGGTGAGGTTGAGTCCCCCTAGGGGTTTGCTTAGTTTTAGTTTCTGTAGGCTTATCCGGGGTTTCTTGTCTCTCCATAGGAATTTGTTTGTCATGATCTCCAGCTTCTTATGGAAGTCATCTGTGGTTATGAGTCGAAGCATACTAAGTAGATAAGCTTCTGGCTGGCCTGGGTAGGCAATGTAAGTGCATTCAAAATATCCTTTGTGTTTTTCATGAGATGGGAAAATAGCAGCGGTAACACCCCTCTTCATAGAACAGCTACACCTTGGGCAGGAACAGTGCAGGTTTTCCCTTTCAGAGGACAGACAGATCTATAGAGCGGGTTAACTCACTGAGATGAATGTATTAGGATGAGTGAGTAAATATGCAAGTTCTTGCACCATTTTCACATAGGTGCCAGCCCAGATCAGCACTCTGAAAACCCTGCTGCCCTCACTCATAGACCTGCTGTTTATGTTGATTCTTTCGCTTTCAATGTATTGAGAAATTGCACTAACCTAGTAGGCAGTGTTATTTGGAGCGGCTATGCTCTAGCCAGGCACACCAGTGCCCACCTATTCAAAAAGGTTTCGATTTTGTGGAATCAGACTCTTGTGCAATTCCAGCCTCCGTGCTGCACTTGTTCAAAATGTTGAGGGCCGCCAGTGCTCAACATATTGTCTTTATTCTTTATTTCAACTACAGGTTCTTTTATCTTGTTAATGCTATTATGCATATAATTATAAAATTCGACATCTATGTCACATCTCCTTACTCTTCTCCTGACGCGCAAACTTTCTCATCGTCTCTCTAATCCTTCTCCCTGTTGTCTCGCATTTTCTCGGGTTCTTGTAATATGCTCTCCTTACTCTCTCCTCTTTTCCCCCATGTGATCCCCGCTCTACCCTTCCCTCCCTCCCTCCTTTCACTCTCCGCTCCTGCGCACCCGAGCCCTGACGCTGGTTTCATCCTCCTTGAATAACAAAAAAATCTCCACACGAATTGCGAGTTAAAGCGAAGGAAAAAGGCAAGAGGAGAAATAAGGTAACTCAAAATAACTCGTAGCTTTGGTCACTGAAGTGAACCCCTTGAGAGCATTGGGGGATGTGGGGGCTGCTGCCAAAGGGGAGGATTAAGAGAGAAAAACTGTAGGCAACTTTATACCAGAAGAGATCAGAACCGAGACCAAGCAACCCCGAAATCTGGATATCGTTGTCGAGGCGCAGCACATATGCCTTACCCGGCATCGTGCAATTATACACATTCGTAAATAATGGGCTACAGTATTTTATTTCGGTATTCATATACATATATGCACTCCAATTTTAAAAGATACATTACATCGTGGTAGAAACTTCCACACAACTGCCACCGCCGATGTCTTTCTTTTAATTAAGCTACATTTTTAGTATTTTGTTATTTTATTGCTTCTCTCACAGGGGGCAAGGGAAAACGCCGGAGCAATAGATTTGTATAGCAAGCACCCTTTCGCCCAACACCCCTGCGCCATTGTATACTTTTGTATATTATTATTTCACGGACCGGTGTTTTCCTTGGGTGGTGGTAGAGGGCTGCTTGGAACGCTTCAATCGATTGGGGGTGCAAAGTATTATTTTATTGCGTGCTTGTTTGCTACGAAAGTATTTATTTTGCACAAGAGGAGGTAGACCGAATTTTAAAATTATTTTTCCACAGGGTGACTTTTTCCCCTTATTTCTCTCTTTGCAAGGGACGGACGCAAATAAGCTCCGCCCTTTCCGTCACCATTTCGGGCGCCCCGGACTCCGCTATAAGCACGGAGAGTGAACGGGTAGATCCCGAGCCCGGCTACCTCGGCATGGAAATAGAAGAAAGGCGACTACCCACTTCTTGCTGGATGTACATGAAGCGGTATTACTATAACAAAAATACCAACGCAGCCTAGGTGCTGCTAAACACTGCCAACATAAAGTTTGCATAACATTCCATTATTATGTTTTAAAGATGAGGTCCCACTTCCTGAACGCGAACTTTTCAGAAACAATATTGAATGCGATGACTTTAGTTCGTTCCATAGGATAGTAGTTTGGAGTTTGTAAATTAGTTTGTTAATGCCTACAAGAATAGTGCCTCCTTTTCTAGCAGTGTAATGTTGTCTACCCGTCTAAACTCCATGCCTCCCGGAAGTGGAAGGGAAGCTTAGAAATACTACTGCAGTATGTTTGGTGCCTAGGCGCTCTCCTATGTCTCTCCGGTGTCACGACAGTCACGGAAGGAGTTTAGATGCTCATCAATACTGTTTCATTCAGTGTGTTTAAATGCATGTGTATGTTTCTCAGTTTCCCAGACACAAGTTTGTGATATTGGAATTTTGTATATGGACATATTGCTGTAAGCTTATATTTTAAACTCCAATGTGCACATTTAAAACACAATATAGAAATGTAAGTGCACTTTTTCATTGTGGTAATGTGACATTTCCAGCACTGAAATAAAACTGGTGGTCTGAAGAACCCCCGGGTTAAAGTATTATTAAACTACACAAAGCTTTGTTTTTTTATGTGCATAATGACAAGCAAGGCAACACTGGCAGGATAGCTGTGCACCTGCCAATGACAAATTATAATCCAGCAGGGCATAACCAGCATTCCACCCCTCCAAGGTCGCTAAAGTAAGTATTATTTACTAGGGTAGTAAAACATCTTTTCAAAAGCACTTAGAAGCTGCATAAGCAGATTATAAACAGAGGCAGCTCCTCCACATGGGCGGAGGAGCGTCACCCCACTGCTTTCTCGCAGTGCGAGAGGCAGAAATATAAAATGCTATTATAAATACCATTCTATGTTTCTGCTTCTTGCACTGCGAGAAAGCAGAAGGTAGGGTGTGTTTGGGGGCGAGTGGGTGGGCAGTCCTGCTCCAGGCAGGGTAGGAGTGGCTTGCCCACTGTTGTGGGCGCAGACTGTTTGGTCGGCCCCAGGGCCGACCAAACCAGTCATGCACACTCTCGGTTTTCTCCATGTAGGCTGCATGCAGCCTGCATTGAGAAAACGATCTCCCCATAATAGATGCCTGTGTGGTCGGCGTCCCAGCCAATCACAAAACTGCAATTTCAGCGTTGTGATTGGCTTAGGGGAGGAGAGGGAGACTGCCTGCTTCCTGCGAGGAGAAGTCCTAGCAGAGAGAAGGAGATGCAACGTGGGACCAAAGGCAAGTTGTACGTTAAAAAAAATATTTAAACTAACCTCCCTGCGCGACCCTCTGCGCTCCCACCCCCACCTGCAAGTCATGCCGGCGGCGACTGGTTATAAAGTGCTGTAGGAAGATCAGAAGAGATCTGCCCTAATGGCTAGATTTGCTGACTTTGATATTGGGGCACCAGGTTTTTTAAAGTGCTGCAAATCACCCATGAGGGAATCAAGGCTCTGGGGTTGCTAGCTGCTTCGTAGTGATCTGTTCATTCGAACAGCCCTTTCCTGAATTGCTGAAGCGATGAGATGGTCCTGTGGTGCAGGGAAAGGTTGCTCCAAGCTTTGGCTGCCAGGTGTGAGAAGGAACATCTTCCGCTGTTGCTTTGGCAGACTTGGGGGTGACTGCGAGGAAGAGGGAGGCAAATTGTAGGTGTTGTTTGGTGGATGGTCATGCGTTTGTTGATGTATGTTGATCCTTTGTTGTGCAGGGTTTTTTACTCGTGGGTCAACATCTTGAACTGACATCTCTTCTGGATCGGGAGCTAGAGTAGCTTCTTGAGGTGAGAGGTGTGATGTGGGTTTATTGGGGGAGCTCAAGGATGAGTCTGGCCGCTGAGTTCTGTATAGTATGTAGTCTCTTCAGGAGGCGTTCAGTGATTCCAACATAGAGTTTGTTCCCGTAGTCCAGTCCTCTGGTGATGAGGACCCGGTTGACGCTCCTTCTGGTGTTGACTGGGAGCCACCTGAAGATCTTGCGGAGCATGTTTAGGGTATGGAAGCAGGAAGATGAGACTGTGTTTACCTGTTTCTTCATTGACAGCTTGCTGTCCAAGATGATTCAGAGGTTGCAGGCGTGGTCTGTCAGGGAGGGGGATGGGCAGAGTTCAGCAGACCACCATGCATTCTTGTCCATGTTGAGCTTGAGACAGTTGTCTTTCATTCATTCAGCGACATTTATCATGCATCTGTGGAAGTTGGATGAGCTGGGTGTCATTGGTGTAGGAGATGATGTTAAGTCTGTGCGATCTGATGGTGTTGGCCAGCGGGGCAATGTATGTGTTGAAGCGGGTGAGGCTGATGGATGATCCTTGGGGGATGCCACAGATGCTCTTTTTGGGTTCCGAGGTGAACAATGGGAGTTGGATTCTCTGGGTTCTTCGGTGAGGTTTGAGGTGATCTATTGTTGGCGTCTCCCTGGATTCCGATGTGGTGGAGTCTGTTGATCAACATGTGGTGGGAGATGGTGTTGAAGGTCCCTGACAGGTCCAGGAGAATGAGAGCTGCTGTTTCGCCGCCGTCCAGGAGGTCTATGATGCCATACTAAGCTGCGATCATTGCTGTCTCCGTGCTGTGATTGGCTCATAACCTAGTTTGAGAGGGGTCCAGGAGGTTGTTGTGTTCCAGGTGTTCGTGAGTTGCTGGTTGATTGCCTTCTCGAGAACCTTTGCTGGAAAGGGGAGCAGGGAGATGGGACAGTAGTTCCTCAGTTCTTCTAGGTCAGCAGAAGGTTTCTTCAGGAGGGGCCTCACTTTAGTGTGTTTACAGACCTTAGGGAAGGAGGCCGAAGTGATGGAGGCATTGAGGACTTTCTTGAGTTAGTCGCCAGTCATGTCACTCTTCCGAGTAATTTACGTGTGTGATTTACCGTTACACTTTTGTGTAACTTTACTACTTTTGGCTATTCACAAAATATGAGTTTAAAAGTGTAGACATACACGTCTCCACCCACTGAAAAAGGCAATGGAGCCAACTTTACGAGGGTAAGTTACTACTGTAAAAAAAAAGCAGCAGTAAGCCCAGCAGCACACATGGCCAACTACTGAAATGCAGCACCCTCCCATAGAAAACAATATAGGTCGGGACTTAAAACAAGACCGCATAGAAAATAATGTTGAGTTAAAATACATTATTTAAAATAGTTACATTTATAAAAAAATAGTAAACAATTTTTAGGAAAAATCTAAAAGTAGTACTTTAATAGCCTTGTAATTTAGTTAACTATATACACCACTTAATAATTATTAATGTGTGATAAATTATTTTTGGTAGGAATGTATTTTTTAACCTTTTAAGTGTGGGCATTGACCACAGGTCGACATCCGCACCCTGGTGCACCTGTTCACCATTGGCAAAAGCTATTGAGGGATGTAAAGGACTCACTGGTGCTCGCACCGAAGAGTTTTCTTTGTTTTGGTTTTTCAGGTCAGGCTGCTGGGAAAGAGCATTTATGATTATCGCATATAAATCTTTCATTTATAAAGTAATGATATAGCATGTATACTATCAATGGCAGTGATAACCAAGGAACGTAACAAAGAGGGAGGGTAGGGAAGCAAGACAAAAAACCTATACAAGTTTGCAGTCCACAGAACACCACATTGTAGGAGAATAAACATGAAATAAGCAAAACAATCGCTGAATGCGCAAAGCATATTATAATACAACCGCATGAGTGCCGTAACAATGTACATGATTCAAAGGCAATCTAGTCACTTATATGGAGGAGGCTTAAGGACTGCTAGGGCGAAATTTGTGTATCAGTTGATGTCAAAGTGGCACAGGTGAGTGAGGGTGATCTGAGTTGTGAGTGCGTAACCATGTCAAGAATGGGCTCCAAATATCTCTTGGGCTAGAAGCGGCTGGCAACAAGTCCCAAAAGGTGGACAGTTGTTCTTGGCAGTAGGTGATATCAAGTATCCAGGCTTCAATTGAGGGAGCATTCGGTTTCCCCCAGTGCATGGCAACTTTACGTTTTGCTAGTAGGAGTAGCATAGTGAGGAGACAGTGGATTGTGGTTGGGGTATCTTTAATATAACCCAGCAGGCCCATCAGGGGTGTGGGTTCCAATAGTTTCTCTAACATTTCCCGGATTTTATGAAAAATGTTCACCTAGTACTATGCACTAGTGGGGCAGTCCCGGGCCAAATGTAGAAATGAGGCTCGTGGGGTATGGCATCTCCAGTAGTTGGTGTCTGGCCAGCGACCCATCCGATGGAGCTGCAGGGGTGCCTGATAAAGTCGGTGAAGAAACTTAAAGTGAATAAGTCTCTGTTTGTAGTTAGTGGATAGCAGTTCTAACTGGCTGCAGAAAAAGTGTCATCTGTCTGTTATGGGTGAGTGCAGCTCTGAATTACATCCTGCTTGTTCGATTTGGCCACCGGGAAGGTGTGTTGCATAGTTTTATAAAGGGGTGCAATAAGTCTGCGCATGGATCGGTCAGTTAGCCTGTGTTCAAGAGCTGGCAAGGTGGGGGGTGGAGGGGGGTTGGAAATGTGTTATTTATCTGATGGCACTTTACTTGGATGCAATAGTATAGTAGCAGTTCTGAGAAGCTTGGTAAAATCTCCCCAATTGATGACAGGGGGCTAACAACGTGTCGCCGGGATATAAATCTGCTAAAGTGTTAATGTGTGTGTGTGGGGATACTTGTATAGCGCACGAATCACCCCTAGGGGTCTCTCGGCGCTTGTACGAATACCGCTGTGGAACCCATCCTGGCTTTCCCTGTGAGGTGTCCATTCCTGGGCACCCCCAAGATGGAGGCCAGGCATCCTTAGCGTTGTGGGGGCCGTTGTGGAGATTAAGCAAGCTATTGCCCAGAGTTGCAGAGTGGGACTCCATGATTGGAATAGGCACCGAGGCGAGAATTATCAGGTCTGTGGAATTTTTTAGCCCAAGACCCGCCGAGGCGGGGAATTGAACCCTGGTCCAGGGCTAAACCTCTGCATCAGGGTCTGCCGCTCTAACCATTGAGCCACACTTCTCCACAAGATGGTGAGTTGTTTCCCCTTTGTCGCATTGCCTTTGTTTACTAATGGAGCTATTAGTGGGTGGTTGCCCAAGGGGGCAGACGGGGCATAAAGTATCCTGATGACAGTCCTATTTCGCAAGCCTTCCCAATTCCAGCGCAGTGTTTCAATCGTATTAATTTTGTTTCTGTGTTGATTGTATGCTTGATATACTGCGTTGCGCAAAGGGGTGGGGTCGGCTCTGTCTGTTTCTACCGTCGTGTGAGGCTGGAACTATGTGGGGTGTAACCAGTGATTGAGAAAATGAGCCTGTGCGCAGTAGATGTAGAGAGGTATGTCCGGCGTGCCCATTCCACCCTGATGAAGCGGGTGCGTAAGAAGCTCCCAGGATATTCAGGCTTGTTTGCCAGCCCAGACAAGAGAAATCACGAGAGAGCACAATGTCTTAAGGAATATTTGGCTTAGTGGGAGAGGGAGATTGACGAAAACATATATTAATTTAGGAAGGACGTTCATTTTTGCCACTGCTATCCTGCCAGCTAGTGATAGTGGCAATTTAGACCAGGTAGCCACCTTCCTTTCCAGCCAGGCTACAGTGCGCCCATCATTCATATTCCTGAGTTCTTGTGTGTCGCGGCTTAGCCAAATCCCCAAGTGCTTAACTGGGTCTTGGGCTCACTCAAGGGGGTAATCCAGCGCAAAGGGCTTTGTGCAGTTAGTTAGGGGGAATAGTGTTGACTTGGACCAGTTGATCTGGATTCCTGATAAACCTCCACATTTGGTGATTTCCCGGAGTACGGTGTTTATGTACTCCTTAGGATCGTGTATGTACAGTGTGATGTCATCAGCATATAATGAAATGATCAGCCCACTGGATGTGAATCCTAGCCTTCTGGCCGCATGATGTTGTCTTAGGCGTGCCACCAGCAGATCCAGGCAAGAGGAGGGGTGATTGGGGGCATCCCAGTCTTGTACCTTGAGTGATACGGAAAGGAGTTGGAAGCAGGCCGTTGACGCATAGTCGGGCTGTGGGCTCGGAGTAGAGTAGTTTTATTTGTTGTAAATATAGTCGGCATAGCCCCAGTCTGCCAAGATGGTGAAGAGGTATGGACATTCTAAAGAATCTAATGCTTTTGTGGCGAATATGCCTCTTCACACCGCATACCATTATCCCGCCTGCTGTCAAAACGCGGTTGTAACAATGACCGCGTTGTGACAACGCATACCATTACTCCGCAAGTCGTTACAACGACTTCGCGGAGGGGGGCCCCGGATGTTGGAATAGTAACATTTCCTATTCCAACTCCATTCTGTGCGGACTTAAGAGAAGGTGTTGGATTTTAAATCCAACACCTTCTCCCCCCCTCCGCAAGTCGCTGTAACGACTTGCGAAGTAATGGTATGCGTCACCACAGCACGGTTGTTGTAACGACCGCGTTGTGACAGCATGCGGGGTCACGGATGCGGGGTGAAGGTGGTTTACCTTTTGTGGCATCTAAGAGAGCTGCCAATGCTGGCGTCTGGGTGAAAATTAGTGCGCATGGTGCACTGGCGTCATTCCCACTGAAAGTGAAAGTGAAGTGATCCAAATGGCTCCTTTCACTTTCACCTAATCGGTGCTCTGTGGCATGTTTTGGGACAGGCCCTGATTTGCAGATGGGAGGTTTCATTGGAAAAGGGAGATTTTCCATTTTCCAACAATATCTCTCCCTACTGTATCCCAGAAAACCCACTAGACTCCATAGATTGTTCAATTACAGTACTTTGATTTGGGCTTGGAGCAGCCTCACAGGCATGGGCTTGTGCTGCCTCCCCCGCCCAGGCTCCATTAATCTTTTTTGACACTTAAGGGGAGGGGGGGAGAAAGCGCATTAGACTACCAGGGAAAATATGGCCAAAAAAAAAGGGGTGAGGAGGCCGCCCGCCCAGGCTTCGGGCTGTGCCCTCACCCCAGAACGCACCCAACAGTCTTATCCCCACCAAGGGGATAGATTGAGGGAGTTTACTTCCAATCTGCCCCGGGGGGGGCATAAGGCCCACTAGACACCGGGGCTATATTTTATTGTTGTAGGAAAAAAACATTTTGTGTGGGTTGACTGCCCTGGTGTTGGGCCTATCCTCCAGCTCGAAAACCCCAGCAATCTTTCTGCTTCCCTGGGGGACAGAGCCACATTGCCATGGCAAGCAAGAGGACATTTTGATCCTTTTGGCTGTAGGTTTTACATATGGTTTCACAGAGTGAGAGTAATTCCAAATTTCCTCCCACTTGCCATGGTGAATGGTTACACTATTCGGGCTTGTACTCAGGGGCATAACAAATGCCCCCGCAGACCCTGCAGTGCGGGGGCGGGGCGAGTTCCAGGAGGCCCACTCGGCAAAGTAGGCTGGTGTGCCTCGTGTAGTGCCCACAACACTTTCTTACTCACAATGCCCTCCAAAACGTGGCCTAAAATCATGCATTTTACTCACATTTCTGTGGAGTAATGCTACAGAATATGTGGTGAATCACAAATTTCCTACCACCTAGTGTTTCCCCACTTGTCCCAATAAAAACGGTACACCACATGTGTAGCTGACCTGAACTCTCGCAACACAAAAGGCCTAAAAATGTAACATGGAGAAACCGGCAATAGGGTGGATCCCCCACCCAGGAAAACCCACCAAATGCAGACATTTATGAGAACTAGACACCCAGGAGATACAGGATGGTGTACCTTGCGTGGAGACCCACAACGGTTTCTTACCCACAAAGCCCTGCAAACCTCAAACTTTGCCTACAATTACACATTTTTATTGCATTTCTGTGACATAAGCTTCCAGAATCTGCAAGGCTCTACAAAATTCTTACCACCCAGTATTCCCCCACTTGCCCTGATAAAAACGCTATCCCACTTGTGTGGTTGAGCCAACTGATTGCGACAGGGACGGATCAAGCAAGGGCCAACTTGGGGGAAACTGGGTAGTTGGAAATGTATGACTTCCCCAGATTATTGAACTTTCCACCACAAAAATGTGAGGAAAATCTGTGTTTTTAGCCAAATTTTGAGGTTTGAAAGAGCTTCTGGGAATGAAAAACCTGGTGAGAGCCATGCAAGTCATGCCACCCTTGGCTCTCCTTAGGGTCTAGTTATCAGAAATGTGCAGGATTGCAAGGTTTCACAAGGTGCCGGCTGAGCTAGATGCCAAAATCCACAGCTAACTAAATAAAAAAATGTTGGTTTTCAGTGGAAAAAGCTGATCTGTTGATGTTTCGTTTTTGTTCCGTTCCTTTCGTGGCAGTTATGCCCACCACACTAGTGAAGTATCATTTATAAATCGAGACATGGGGGAACCGTGGGTGGTAGGAAATTTGTACCCCCCACAGATTACAGAACTTTCCATCACAGAAATGTAGGAAAATGTGTGTTTTTAGCTAAAGGTTGATGTTTGCAAGGGCATGTGGGTAAAAACCTAGTGAGAGCCCCACAAGTCACATCACCCTGGCCTCCCCCGATTGTCTAGGTTTTAGCAAAGTGCAGGTTTGGTAGCTTTCCTTAGGAGCTGGTTGATCTAGGGCCCACAATTCACAGCTACCCAAACTGTAAACAAAAGGTTTAGTTTTCAATCGAAAAAGTTGATATGTTAACGTTATCTTTTGGGCCTTTTCCGTTTGCAGGCACTGGTCCCACCTACACAAGTGATGTACCGTCTTTGTTGGGAGACTTGGGGCAACATTGGGTGGTAGGAAATTGTGGCTCCCTGTAGACTCCAGAGCTTTCCATGACAGAAATGTAAGGAAAACGTGTTTAAGCCGAATTTTGAGGTTTGGAAGGGCTACTGGGTAAAAAAATGCTTTTTTTTATTTTTCCCTATATTTGACCATACAGAGATTTCTGCCGCAACTGTGAAGTTTGCATATGGTAGAGTAAAGGGAAAACAAAAACAGTTTATTTAATTTGAAGAAACGAGTAAGAAAAGTTTATGTCAAATATTAATATAAATGAATGTTATATATTTATTTTCAATGTAGAAAAAAAAATTACAGCACCTTTGACCTAATTTTTAATCAAATCTTTAATGAATGTAAACATATTTTGCTGATGTTTGAATTAAAAATAAATTGCCACCATACTAAAAAAAATATTATGCATTCATAATTATTCACAGTGATGGATGAAATGTTAAAATTAACGAAATTATATTTGAGTAAAAAATAATGTCCCAATAATCTTTACATTTAAAAAAAGGCTATCAAAACATTGTATAATTAAATAATACACATGTATCATACTTAGATTTCTTTTACCTTAAATGATATTTTGTTATCTTTTTAATGATTTTAAATTATGTAATTTAATTTAACATTATTTCCTATGATGTTTTATTTTATGTCTCTAACTCCATTATTTTTAATGGGAGGATGTTGCAGTACCAAAACTTGGGAATAGGCTGGTGCTGGACTTACTCCAGCTTTGAGCTATAGTAATGCACTACTGTTTTGGGTCCCTTTTTGGTTGTACTAACTTTAGAAATTGCAGTTTGTGTCTGGCAATGGGCTTATTTTTAAGTCTCTCCCTAAACGCCTTCTTATTCCTCCGTAAAACCCTCACATTTAGTAGTAAGTATGCCCTTTTTTCCAGCCACTGCCCAAAGCTCCTCCCACATTTACTACTAAGGGTCCTATGACATTGGCTGGCGGACTTGAGTCTGCCCGACACCGTTTCGGTGTGGAAACCGATCGACCATAGGTCGGCGGTTCTGCACACCGTATTATGATGAGACTGCTCATGGTGCGGTCGTAAACTCCCATTTCTCTATGGGAGCTTGGGTAAATCCCTTCACCTTTTGGCAGGCACTGTGCGGTGCAGGGATTTACTGGGGGAAACCATAGGTGCTCCCCAGGCCCTCAACCGGAGGCTGCAGAGGAATGGGTGCCCTGCTAGGAGCCCCCAAAGTCACTTTCCGACAGGCTATTCATGTTGGAAAGCCCAACATGAAAAGCCTGTTGGAAACTGACATCATAATCCCAATGGCGGAAATGCCATCTGTAGGAGATAATGTGTGGCCTCCGACCGTCGTTGGAAGCTAGTCTGTCTGACAGGCCGATTTAAACTCCAACCGCCTACATTGTAGTTAGGCAGTTGGACTTTAAACCATGGATGACGGTCAGAAAGCATCGGAACTGTGGTTGTAGGCTCTCTGACCAACATCCTAATGATCCCCTGATTAGTAAACTTAAATGTGTGAGGATCAACCCATAGAAAAGATAGGAGAGGTGGAGATTCAATTTTGCAGGTTTGTGAACAACATTTGGTAGTACTTTAGTAGTACTATTGTAGTGCTACTAAATGTACTACAAATGTACTTTGTAAATAAGCCTCTTAATCTCCCTGTGCCCCCAAATACACAACCCCCACCCAAAATAAGAATCTGTCATTTTTTAGTGCAATCTGGCGCTCATGTAAAGCTCTAATGCCCTTGGGTCAAATTTGCACTACATAAATAAACAACAAAAAATATTTTTAAGAATTCAAAAACTGCAAAGCACCATTCCATTAAAATTCTCACATGGAAGCACGGGGTGGTAGGAATTTTGTTGATTCCTGCAAATCTAAACTTTCCCTCACAGAAATATTAGGAAAATGCATAATTTAACCCTCCTGCTCTGCCAGCCCATATATCAAAACTACGCTTAAGAGAATTCAAATTTCCTCTTGCTTGCCATGGGGATTATCTAGGCCCGACGCTTGGCCAAACCTTCTCACAACATTTTTAGGTTTCGCCTGGCGTCCGCTGCGCAGCAGCATTCGCGCAGGCGAAATCTTATGTTAGAACAGTACGGGGGCTTTGTCCCGCCTGCTCTGTTATTGGCTAGCTCCATAAATGGAGGCTAGCCATTGGAAGAGAGATCTGTCCGTCATTGCCGGAGCAGATTCGTGGGCGTTCCGGCGATTTTTACTCATCCCACCCCTTTTCGTACGTCATGCGGCGGTGGGCGTTTATTTAAAAAAAAAAAATTTTCACGGATGTTTTTCGTCATTTCCAACTTCGTCCCCGTCCGGCGTTGTTGTATTCTGCTGTCTGTCCTCCCTCCCGCTGTTCGTGTCTTTCTTCCGCTGTCTATGTCTTGCGGGCGCCGGCGTACGCTTCAGGCGTACGTTCGCAGCGTACACGGCACAGTTCAATTGTTCACGCTTCCAGCGTGAGAGGCGTACAGGGGCACGGTGCGATGGTTCACGCTTCCAGCGTGAGAGGCTTACAGGGGCACGGTGCGATGATTCACGCTTCCAGCTGGGTGTCATAGACATAGAAAAAGACTGCCCATGTGCCAACCTGTGTGCTGACTCCATGTAAAGTAAAGTAAAGTCCACATTTGTAAAGCGCACAATCACCCGTAAGGGTCTCTAGGCGCTGGGGGCCGTCGGGAAGATTAAGCGAGCTATTGCCCAGAGTCACATGGTGCTGGGCTAACCTGCCGCCGGAGCCGGGGATCGATCCGTGGTCCCCAGATTCCAGTGTCAGTCGCCCTGGCCGCGGCGCCACACCTCTTCCACATGTGTGTGTTAACGGACGGTCATTTTAAAACGTCGTCAGTAAATACATGCAAACTTAGAGATCACGTAAGATCCCAGGCAAGACCTCGCAGCATTCTTAACTCATGTCAGCATATCCCAACCATATGTTATTAACTATACAATATACCTGAAAGCTATTCGTTCCCCACAAATGTGTTTGGACGGTTTTTGAAACAATGTGTTCTGAATAATAGTAAAAATTAAATGATTTAAACATCACGTAGTGTATGGTGTTATCGGGCTGGCTCATGCAGAGGGACAACTCAAACCTTCCCTTACAAGATGGCAGCCGCACGGTTCCATGTCCCACTGTAGCGAACCCCACTGTTGCAGTCCTTTTTTTGTTTCCATGGCGGACTATGCGGGCGGGGAGGGGGAGCACCAAGATGGCGTGTCTCCTGGAGACTCCTATCCGGATGAGCGTGCTGTCTGTGAGTATGGTTGGGGGCGGCAGGGTGGACGGGTGCTGATGTGATAGAAATGTAGATGCATTTTAAGTAATCATTGGGTAGTTGGCTCTCTACTTTCCCGGAAAGAGGATAATGCTACTGGTGACACTCCCCTACCTCTAACTGACACCTCAGAGAGCGGGTAGTTCTCTGACGTGACCAGCCCAAACAGAGGGGAAGAAGCTAATGACAACTAGGAGGAACCAGAGGTTACTCGCACCCCGCAGAGAGGGTTATCGATATTTCCTTACTCAAGGGAGAAGGAGGGTGACTAGCTCCTCTTACTAGGAGCGAAGAAACTATATCCTAAGAAGATATTATCTCATGAATTGGGACGAGGTAACAGAGACCACCTTTACAGAAAGGAAGCGGGCTGCATACACCTCCATGAGGATGGTGGACCATTGGCAGTACAAAGAGAGGGTGACGCTCCTAGAGGGGGGAGTCCACAGAAAACTATTGGATAGAAGGTTACCGATACCTCCCCACATCGAGGAACTATTGTTGTTGCCCCGATGTGACCACTGACACACACTCTCCTTAAGCATAAAGGATGATGCAGTTGTCAACCCTTCTACTACTGGCTGAAGTCCTCATCCTCCCTAGACATTCTTCACTCGAAGATCACGAAATTATAGAGATCAAAGAGAAAAGGAACCCAACTACTACTGACCGTCTTCGGAGAAGAGATGTTACTCATCCCTTGTTAAAAAGGGGCTTCTCAACTGACCTGACATCATAGTGCAAGCCATCAGAATGCATTACTTATGCCCGGGAAAACACTTTTGTTTAGCTTTTCTATCTTGCTTACGTATACAAAATAACATTTTATATCTGTATGCTTATCTTTCAGTTACAATAGTCTTTATAAGCACGTTAAACTATTTATAAGAAATGCACGTAGCTTCAATGTCTGCATAGGTAGTACTCAGCCAGCATATTTGTTTTTTTTGTAAAACATTTTTTTTTTTGTAAAACAAGCATATTTGTTTTTTTTAATGTTAAACGTTATTTTGCTTGTGTTAAGGGATATTACATCTTTATCAGAGTTTCTCACGTGGTCTTCCTTTGCTGCTGGTAACGATATTTGTTCACTGATTGTAAGTCTTTTGAGACACAGGGTTTTATCTATTGTGAGAATTGCATTTATCAGATGCTTGGGGTAGCTGTCATGAAGACGTCCTGATGTTGGATTGAATGCTTGTGATTTTATAGCGAGGGGTTGAATTCAAATAATAAAGGGTGTCAGTGGCGGCACTTGTTACCTTTTCCCTCTTTGTCTCGGTTCGTATTTGTACATCAGGAGGATCTGTTTACCCCGGAACAGTTTTTCTTTTGCCATAGTAAGTCTGCATTAACGGCATCCACGTGGCAGGAGGTGTGGTGGATATGGGTTACTTTTAGAACAATCTCATTCCTAAACATTCGTTGTTTTTCTTCTATTCTGGAATTATTAATTTGTGAACAGGGCCAACTCCCCATTTGGTCTGCAGGGGTGTGAGGCTGAGTTTTTTCTCACTCCAGCTGTAGGTGTGCTTAGGTCACCAGACTGATGTATGTTCCTTCTCCGAATGTGAACAAGCAGTATTTCTCTTTCATTTTTTTTATCATCACTGAAGTTAGTAAGCTTACACTATATTGATTTTCAGTGTCTGGGAGAATGAGGAAGGTTGCGTTGTTCATAGGAACTAGAGCAGGATCTCCTGACTGCTTACTCAAATACATTGGTGAAGAACTCTGGAAAGAAAGTTGCCGGCTTGCAGCATTTTTCAGAGGTGGCAGAATATGAAGAAATATTTTTTTCATGCAAATCAGCTCAGCCGTCTCGATGAATTTTTTGCATCTTTTTGCAAATCAAAACTTGATCAACTTCTTAGAGGGATCACACAAAAACAACCCATGCAGTCTGATTTCATCCTTTGAGAGATTTATTTTCTCCAGACACCAGTTCCTGGGAGTGATTACAGTTAGAGACAGAATAGAGGACTAACGGTACCAATCTGTTGAGACAGTAAGAAAAGTGCCTAACATGGAATAGAGAACTTACCCCTTACCTGAATGGCTTCTAAATCTTGTATGAAGACCCTGCGCTCCAACTACAACAGTTTGCATATTCACAGTTTTTTAAAATGAATGTCCACTGTTAAGGGCAGGGTTTTGATCACCACAAGATTCTGAATATCCCATGACTAGGTAATGACAGAGTTTAGTATATACCACTGCATTGTGTCATAGCTCGGTTTCTTACCTGAGTTTTCAAATAATCGGGTTGTGAAGTGCTTTGGCATATATACTTTAAAGTATTTGCTCAATGTCATAAAATGTCCGTAAATAAGGCAGATTTTATTTGTGCTCCCGTGCCCAGGTTGCCAATTGAGGATCAACAAGACCACTCAGCCTGAGCCCTGCCACTTAAGTACATTGTATAGGTCTTGGCTTGAGCACATGCTCTCAGTGTGCCTCAGTCACCTTGTTTGCACAATTGTGAACATCTCTCCAGTTCTATATGGTTCAATAACTGGTTTTCATTTTACATTTAGATGAACTCTTAGGTCTTATGAGTGTCAAATTGTTAACACATTAAGGTCAATTATCTATGCAGCTAAGCTTCGCTTATTCATGCAAAAGGTAGTTTTATGCTCACAAAATGATTAATTCGCATGAAGACTTTTGTGTGAATAAATCTAATAAGACCTGGTAGCAGGTGAGAAGTAATAGTTTCAGGGCTGGAATGCACAGTCAGTTTGTACACACTCATTAACCTGCAACATCTAACTCATTCCCATCAGGCAAAAGGTTGCAAATCTGCTCCTGACAAGGGCAGTAGTAAACCATTTTCTAGAGTAAGAAGGGACCACCCCTTGCAATATTTCAAAAAGAAGTGGCGATGTAGGTAAAGGAGTTTCTCCATTAAGGAAAACATTTCCTATTGGAGAATAAAGAAAACAAAGTTTTAACAAATGCATTTGCACTGGTTTTGCAAAAGCAGATGTACAGGTGTATATTTGCTCATGTCAAATGGAATTCAGAGAAGTTTGCTAAGATTGTGATTTCCAGGCTGACCTCTGTAAGCTCTTATGAATTTCCCCAAGTTATAAATCTGCAGTCCTGAAAGTTTATAGAACTGCAGTTGCACATTTCTGACTTTCTTTATGAACGAATCCTAAAATTAGTCCTTTTTTTCTTTTTCTTCATGGTCTGGCTTCGACAGCGCAGGTGTCGCCAGACAATTATGTTAGAATCCCTAGGAGAGGGGCTTTGGTTCCACCCACATGTTGGGAACAAATTGCTCAGTTATGATTAGGAAAACAAGCATTGGCATAGCTAATAGGTCTCGCCTTTGGGACCTTATAAGTGGTTAGCAAGAGGTTTTGGCTTGGCCTTCATTTTTTAGGTCTCGTGGCGTAACAGCGCGTCAGCGCTGTGTCTGCCAGGAGATCTATTGTCGCTGGGTCAGCATCCCAGGAGACAGCACCTGGCCGCGCGCATTGCCTGTTGAAGGAGGCGATTTCAGCGGGCCATGCGCGCGCGAACGCGCTCAGCTGCTGTCTCCTGGGAAGCTCACACACGCATGCGCATAAACAGAGACACACACACACACACGAGCGCCCATGCACGCACGCACCCACAGATACCAAGAACCCACCCCCGCCGTCGCATACACACACGCCATACACACACACACACGCCATACACACACACACAAGTGCACCGAGCGCCCGCCCACTTACCGACACTCTGGACTTCAGCCGCCACCGTGGGGCTCTCTCTAGGGCATGGGAGCCCCGCGTCACCAGCACGTCTTCTCTCCGTGGGCGCGTGCGCGGGCTTCCGAAGCCGGAAGTCCCGCCCCACGGAAAGTTTCATTTTCGCTAACGTTTTGTGCAATTCCGTCCACGCCTGTTTGTGAAAACGTGCGGTACCCTGGTGTCAGCAGGGGGAGGGCCGAGCAGGGAGGCCGCGGCTGTCTGCTGTACCAGTCCGAGGAGGCACGAAGCGCCGGAAGTGCACGGGGCACGCGCTCCTTTTATTTTACTTCACTTTCAAGACTTATTTCGATGGGTTTAAAAGGAATAGAAGCGGACGCCGTGTGGACTCGTGTAAAGAGGTAAGCGGCAGATGGTAGCGTTGTGGGGGGTAAGGGTGGTCGCGCGGTGGCAGGCAAACGAGCAAAGCTGTAAAGCGCTGCTGCAGAAGTGCAGAGTACTCACAGCCGATGGGCACTTCGACCATTCCCATTGTGCGGCGTCTGGGGCCACTTACTAACATCGCGCCGTGAAGCTTATCTTCTAGGCGTGTCGCGCCCGTTCTGTACCATGTGAAGGACACAGCAATTGTGTGCAGGCGTTCTGCGCGCCCGAATGAATGTTTTATTTCCCCTTCTGTTTAACACCCGCAGTAAAATACCTCAGTGAAGTGTGCATTAGAGCATATTTACAATCAGGGTAAGATTGCTGCCAAGACCATAGGCAATTGTAGGCAGTGTGAGTTGCTCAGGAGGCCCCCGGGAATAAGTAGGACTGCGTACTCTGAGGGGTCCCTACACAAAGTAGCTCTGCACAAAACTTTTGGGGATAATTTCTATATGTCTTAACAAAACGTGTCAAATCATTGTTCGCTATTTTGCTGCTTGTGCACTACGGAATGGGACAAACAGATTGTGCCCCACTTGTGAAAATGTCTTTTTGTGTCTACTTCTTAAAATGCCAACATCAGAGATAGTGTGAAAGAAGTTTGCTCCATATACTGTATTCGTGAGAATTTTCAGTATTCCACAAGCCTGTCACGTTTTTTGTACCAGTCCAAAGTTTCTGGGATGTGACCCAGGTTGACCGTGCTGCAAATCACGTAGCTAAATGTGTAAGACTGAGTTACAGAGTCCCGACCCCCACTTCAGCCAAGGGTAGCAGTGCAGAGAGGCCATTGCTTCTCTAGCCTCCTGCCCATGCACTCACCCCAGGGTTTATTCGGAAGGCACCTCCCTCAGAGTGCCAGACTCGAAGTCAGTTATTGCCAGTTGCATTTATTAAATCACATGCAGTTCACTATCATGTGGTGCAAAATCGTGTTAGCTGCACCTTTGACGAATCTTTAAGAGTGTTTTATGTGCCTCTCTGTCTGTGTGCCTGTGTCTTAGTGTATCTGTTGGTGCATCTCAGTTTCTGTTTGTGTTTCTGTCTCTGTGTATGCATGTCTGTGTCTGCAACTCTGTCTGTGTGTCTGTTTCTGTGTGTGTGTTTTTGCCTGTATGTGCAACTTTGTCTTGGTGTTGGATCTCTGTCTAAGTGTGTGTTTCTGTCTTTTTGTGTGTATGTCTTTGTCTTAGTGACTGAAAACCTGTTTTTGTGTGTACATCTATTTTTGTTCCCACTTAAAGCCCTGCCTCACCCTGCATCTCTGACTGCCCATAGTAATCTTGGCCTTCTAATTCACAAGCAGGTTAGGATGCAGAGAGGGGCCACTCGGCATCTGATGAGACCGTCCCTCACATGACCCCCCCAGTTTCATGGGTTTACTCTCTCAGCTGCATTGCATGTATGAGAGAGGGGTCCGTTAATGAAAAGAGGAGTCTGTTCTATTTTTGTATGTATAGCGCATACCTTCCAGCTGAGTCGCTTCTAGGTTCTATAGCGGCCACGTCAGAGGGTGCTGGTGTTAAGGTACAAGCAAGGGCAAGTTTCTAGCAGTGCCTGTCTGTGTGCCAGAAAGGTGTTCAGAATACACGGCCATCCAATGTTTGGCCTCTCCACAGTGTAAACAGACAACCACTAGGAGCCCAGGCTGGTTTTCGACGCTACACTATAGGAATCCCTGAAATGTGCTTTACGTTTTTAAGCCACGCCTATAAGTACATAAAGCAAGCTCCCTTTAGAGACACTCCCGCACAATGTTTTCATCCCACCTAAAGCCCTGATGAGTAACCGTGTGGTACTCGAGGTGACTTCGGATTATGACAGCTTGTTCCTGGCTGCCTTTTCCAGCTTCAGGGTTTGCTCGGATACCACGATTACGAACGATTCCCAATATTCACAGCCAATGCAAAGCCAGGGGGTGGGTGTTTCCAAGACTGGACGGCAGCTGGTCCTTGCCAGGGAATCTCGTATCCAGATCAATGTGACTCTTTAATAACTGGTACTGGTGCCTGGTAGGGCGCGGGTTACACCCCACAGCTTGTGCTTCCTGCGATACCCCAACACATCCCTGGAGGACCACAGTGACGTCACAAGGCACTGCCGGCGTATGGCACCCGCCTGGGCCCAAACAGCAGTCGAAATAGTAAACGCAAACATAGGTAGGAGGGAGGGCTGAGTCCCTGGTTGGGATTCGCTTGCCGTCTAACAATATTGTTTGTCGTACCCAAGGGGTGAGTTATGTTTACATTTAGCCACATTCACAGTCCAGACAATTTGCACCATTGTGATAACATTCTCTGACATCTGGAATACACCCTTGAGTGTTACTTAAGGATGCAAGACTGTTGTTTGAAAGGCACAGGCCTCCAAATCTGAGGCTCTTCAACTAACATTTATTGAATAATCTTAAAGTATGGGGCCGTGTCCTTGGATAGGGACAGACCCATATAGTCTGGGATCAAGTATGCCTTGAAATACTATACACATTTTGGGCCTCTCAAATACATTTTGTGAACAGAAAGTCTTCACTAAGGTTTTTGCCGTGATCTAACTCATAAGCTCTGTGTCATGAACTGGCTCTCTCGGTCTGTGTGTGTGTGGCTCTGTCTGTGTGTGTGTGGCTCTGTGTGGGTAGCTTTTTTGTAGGTGGCTCTATGTGTGGGTGGCTCTGTGTGTGTGTAGGTGGCTCTGTGTGTGTGTGTAGGTGGCTCTGTGTGTGTGTAGGTGGCTCTGTGTGTGTGTGGGTGGCTCTATGTGAATGGCTCTGTGTGGGTGGCTTTCTATGTGTGTGTGCCGGTGGCTTTGTGTGTGTGGCTCTGTGTAGGTGCAAATGCAATAGGTCTCGCATTTGCGAGCGATTAAGCTATTGACATTGTAAATGACAATGCCATTTATTTATGTTTTAAAAACCAAAAATAAAAAAAATAAAAATTCATGAGCAATGCCAATAGCTCTAACTTTAACAATGCCGAGACCATTGCATTGTAAATGCTTGTATTTCCTTCTATACTCGCAGTATGTGCTCTCTCCTCCCACTTTGGTTTAAGCAAGTTTCCCGCAGCCATTCCCTAGTCTGCCCGACCCCTCCCTCACTCCTTACACCCTTCCTGCACAGGTCCCGCGGGCGCCTTCAAGGTAGGGGCTTCAAATCAACATTTATATTTTTAAAAAGCTGCAAGTGTACAATCATTTCTAGTAAATGGCTAAATAGCCATTCTCTAGTCTGCCCGACCCCTCCCTCACTCCTTACACCCTTCCTGCACAGGTCCCGCGGGCGCCTTCAAGGTAAGGGCTTCACATCGGCATTTATATTTTTAAAAAGCTGCATGTGTAAAATCATTTCTAGTAAATGGCTGAATACTTGCCCACAGACCAATTGGTAGGAGTACTACATTTATTGTGAAAAACAATATCAAAAGCAATACCAAAAGCTCTAACTTAAATACTGCGAGACCTATTGCATTGCAAATGCTTGTTATGCTATGTTGTAGAGCAGAGTGGCTACTATGCAGCATGTTGAAAAGTTATAATAAACAAGACTGGCCACATTATTTTGTAGGAACATACATGCATTATCACGTGAAATGACGCAGGCACCTTTTTAGGTTTCGCTTGGCGTCCACTGCGCAGCAGTGTCGCTCAGACGAAATCTTTAGTTTAGCAGTACGGGGCTTTCTCCCGCCTCTCTCTTCCATTGGCTAGCTCCATAAATGGAGGCTAGCCATTGGAAGAGAGATCTGTCCATTATTGTCCGAGCAGATTCGTGGGCATTCCGCTGATTTTTTCTCTCTCCTGTGGAAAAGTAAATTTTGCCATGTTATATGTGCCTACGTATTCCCCATCTTATGCTATATGTGCATGATCGATATGCATGTATCCCCCTTTGATCGATTAAAGACGCAATTATAGTTGTGTCCAACTCTAGTATGCCAGTTTCCAGTTCTCGTGAAAACAACGAGTATTAGGCCTATGTAAACCTATGTTGCCACATTTTACAGTGTGCACGTTAAATTCATTGAATTGTCCCCGTTTCTAGGCCTCAAAAGGGCCCGGACATCAGATTCAGCTCCTGTCTTCTGAACCCTCTCCGAGGAGCGATACAGCCCCCACCTGCATCCCTGACCCTTCACTTACTTCCTGCCTCACAGTGCCCGGCCCGGCCTGGCTCTGCCTGTCAGTCTGCCAAGAGTATGTTATGCTTCTAGTTATCAGTCCAGCCCTCCTTCTCTGCATTCCTAAGCTACTGAATCGCATCAACAGTTCAGCCATGGTCTAGCCTTTCTGTCTCCATGTAAGAGAAATACTGTATTAATATTCATAGAATATTCCTAGCACACGCAATACATGTAGAATTATGCACGCACCAGTCTTAGTGTCTAGTAGCCTTTGCCCTGATAACTTCTGGATTCTATCAACATGTACTCCAAACACCAGATACTAGATATGCTTTAGGTACATGTCGCTCTGACACTCCAGACTTTAGTCTCCTCTTCTAGCGCAGAAGTCATAGCCCCCAGTTCCCTGGTAACACGTCATTGCCCGTTTGCGCGCACCACTAGGTTAAAGGTCCCGGCTGCTCAGGTAGCCCCCTCCATGTTTCCGTCCCATTTATGACATTTCTGTTACGTTTACATCACATGTCTATGTATACGCCCTGTACACGCCTTCTTGTTACATCATTTTGCCCTTATCTTTCGCGACTGCTACGAGAAACGCCTACTGCTACGCCTACTGTATTGAATGTAATGTAATTGTTTTAGTATATATATTGTGTACTGTTGCTGAAAGCTGCCCATGCCATTCCAGTCCTTTCCCATTCCCCGTGCAGCTGCCGTCCCGTGCTTCCAGGCTGTCCTGTTCCTGTCCCTTATGCCTAATTAAAGCCTGAAGACTCAAGATACCTCGAATCCTGTCTCTTATATATTGAGCTATCTGTTTTATTCCTTGTATCCAAAAATAGTACCGGTAATTAATTATTTATTTACCACATAATGGCGCCCGAACAGAGACTTGCCCTTTCCCCACGCGCCGGCGAAGCCACGCAGGCCCCCTGATCCTCTGCAGCCGTGACGGAACCATACCGTGCACGTGCAGATATTTCTGCTTCAAGTATCCCTCAGGCCCACGGAGGAAACGGAGGTTGCGGTCCAGCATCCAGACGAGGCGGTGAGGAACGTGGCGAGTCCCGACCAGAGCCCAAGCCGAGAGTCCAAGGTCCGAGGTATCCGGAGGCCCACCTGTAACTGAAGTCCGAAGTTCGTAGTCCGTCGTCGTAGCAGTCCAGTCTAGTCCGAGGCCTTCCGTTCTTGCTGCCCGGTGAGTACCGTTGCTGGGGTAGTATCTAGACAGGGTCAATTAATTTGTCCGTGGGTTTGGGTACACAGATCCAACACGAAGGGTCCACCTAGGTGGATGCGGGTCCTGACGTGTCTCTTTATGGGACCGGTAAGTTTCGTACTGTTTAGCAGTGCATCTAGTCATTCTAGTAAGTAAGTAAGTTTCGTTCTCGAGAAATTCATGTGTTCTGTTCTCAGTATATCAGGTAATATTCTGTCCGAACTGTTATTTTTAAATGTTGTTTAATGTGTTTTCTATGTCGTGGTATGAGTGATTTGTTTTTCCAGTCATTATTGGGTTTCTCGTGTATTGTATTGTGTTTAGATTCCAGCCTAGACAATGCCTCTATTCTCCAAATTACGTCAGTTAAAAACCCGAAAAGGGTTGCTCGAGGAAGCAGTTCCTGTCCCGCCTAGGGACAGTCCAGGTCATTTTATGTATCATAAGCATGGCCTAAGTGCCATATTATATCTAGACTTATGGGTGGATTATACCAAGGAGTTAGAAGAGAAATATAGATGGCCCATGTCAGGTACATGGGATGCCGAGTGCATCATGCGAGTAGAAGAAGCATTATGGAAAAAGAAATCCAGACAGTCCCAGAAAGACGCCATCGAGTTATGGCGCAAAGAATCTCATAGAAGAACAGAAAAAGAAATCAGAAAAACAGAATTAAGTAGGGAATCCTCAGAAAGAGCCCAAGAAAGGGAATTAATCGAAGTAGGTGAACGAGTTAAAGCAGAACAGTCAGACAGACAGAGAAATGCCCTTATTAAGGGTATGTATCCTCTTCTTGCCGAGGGCTTGCCAAAAGCAACCCCGGAAGCACCATGTAATTTTCCGCCGCCATTAGTTCCGATTAAGCTACGTCACAAACCGACCGCAGCTGATATTTTTCTCTCGTCCTATTTGGACGATACAGTCCCAGAATATGCAAATCCTGTTCCGCCTGTTCCCGTAAATAATGTAATTCCTGTTCCTCCAGCCACCGGGGCACCCGTTGCAGCATCTGTTACGGCACCCCCGGTCCAGCCTACAGTACATGTACCCGCTACATCAGTCACTCTACCAGCACGTACAGTACACACCGACGATTCTAGTTTAGGAGCCACGGGGGGAAGTCCTCCTGGAACCCCGCCTCAACACAGACGTATGACGATACTTGAGCTACATGAACGAGCGTTACGGCGTTCGCCAAAAATTCAGACATTTACAGATATCAAGCGAGCACTTACCGAATGCCGTTATGATCCAGTTTCAGGCGATGGTAATATGGTCATATATTCATTGCGTGTAAGACGGGTGACCGAATATTTGGACACCCTGCCCAATATGAAAGAATATCTAGACAGAATATATCGTTTCATCCGTACAGGAGTAGATCCAGAAAGTGTTCGCGACGCCATGATTCAAAGAAAAGTCGAGATCCAGCTCATGCTTTTAAAGTTTTTAATTAATTGTTTAATAAGAGAACAAGATTATCCAGATAAAGATCCAGAAGAAATGAAGGTCCTGACTAGGTGGAGTGACCATATAGCCGAGGGAAGACACAAGACACAGAACTGTATAGAGAGTATGTACAAGAAAATCCGTAGGGAAATAATAAAGTTACACGAGAAACGAGAAGCAGCACAAGTAACCGAGAAAGAAGACGACTCTCCTACTGAGGAGGTAGACGACGAGAATCCCTCCAGAATAGCGTATGTAGGTAGAACTAGACTTCCCGACCGACATTCACGCCCAGATCACAAGAAAGTTTTCCCTCGTCCAGCACCAGAACAGGGTTCTCTTGAGCAAGTATTCCAAGCTACCGATCACATTCTGAAATCACGAATCGGTTATAGTGAGCTTAGCACAATTCATGAACAAGAACTAGCCCGATCAGCAGTCCGATGGACTACCGATTCTACCACTTTTCCAGATGAAATAGTGGCACAAATGTTTCTGAAACTGCCCCCAGCCGAGCAGCGACTGGTGGGTATGTATATGATTCAGCACCTCATTACACTGTATGAGGGACAGCATTCTGATCCAGGTCCTCTACATGATGTATTGAACGAGTTACTCCAGTACAGATGGAGAGGTTTAGGTACCGATTTAATTAGTGTCATCCTAGAACAGCGCCACAAATATAGAACGTTTCTGAATCCGCATTTTGTTCATGTCTCACCTCCAGAAAGTAAATCATTTTACATAGATAGACAGCATCCGTTACGAGAAGTACACCCAGTTAGGACAGCGGGTGGTGACCTAGAACGAGTATTTGTTTACACCCCTATCACAAAGATGGAACTCTTAGAGATGAAAAAGTTAATTCCCTGTCACGATAAAGACCCAGCAGGGTTCCACTGTGAATTAAAAGACATGCTCCGTATGGGAGAATACACGTATCCTGATATCATTAAAATGTTAAAGGTTCTGTTGCCCGCAGGGGTATATGAAAAACTCAAGGAAAAAGAATGGGAGGTGGGAGAGAAAAAGATTGATTGGACAGCTCTAGAAGCTGAAGATGGTTTACGAGTACCAGGTACCGGTCTTGGGGAGAAATGTAAAGATTTGCCCGAGTTATTGATACAAGTTTTGCCAAGATTACTAGCCACGAAAAAGGAAGACTGGGATGCAATCTCAGCCTGTAAACAGAAACAAGATGAAGACACTAGTGATTTTTATTCTAGATTTGAAAAATGTTTTATTATTAACAGTGGTCTGAAAACAAGTAGTAAATCGTTCCCTCATCTTTTTGTTACCAAACTAGTCGAGAATTCTTTACCACAAGTTAAAAATCGAGTATTGAAAGTCGAAAGTACCTGGCAAGCTAATACTCCGTCACAAATGTTACAAATGCTCCAGTACCACCAGAACAGAATCAGGGAAGAGCAAGAACACGAAAGGAGACGTATGAAAGACACGAAAATGAAAGTATTAGTTGCACAATCTGTTCCACAAGACAATCAGAAGAGGGGTCCGAATCAAGCCAGTCATCCTGCAGCTCCCATTAAAGGGACTTGCAATTATTGTAAACAGCCAGGTCATTTTATAAACGAGTGTGCAGTTCTGAAACACAACATAGCTACTGGTAAAACTAAAGAAAGACCACGTCCGCCTAGACAAGAACAAGTTTCACAGACTTCTCAGTCACCACAGAATGCACAACAGACAGTTCCAGCACCGCAGCCTATCGCTGCAACACAGCATGTTACACAGCAGATGTACCAGTATGCCCAGACAGAGTATCCAGATTATCAGCCGTATTCATGAAACAGCCTAGAGAGGGAGGTAGGCTTGCCTCTCATCGAGATACCTGTAGATCAAGAGGGTCCCTATGTACACAGTCAAGTATTAGGGAAAGACAGAAAGTTTTTGATTGATACAGGGGCAAGTAGGACTACCATCAGTCATGACGAGGTTCCAGGGGCTCCACTCTCAGGCTCTAAAAATGTTTCCCTTGGATTTTCAGGAAAGCCAATTGTTAATGAAATTTCGAAACCAGTTACTCTAGAAGTTGGTCCATTGTCCCGAACTACTGATTTGTTACTTACGAAATCATGTCCAGAAAATTTGTTAGGCATTAAGACATTAAAAGAATTAGGAGCAGTAATTTGCTGCTCCCCAGAAGGGGTCCGATTGTTTTTGAGAGACTTCAAAGGTCATTATGTATTACGTGATTTTGATCCAAGATTATTGAATGTACCACAGCATTTATGGGCGCACGGTCCAACTGATGTAGGTTGTATGCATATCACACCCCATCGTGTGACTCTAAAGCAAGGTGTAGTTTTGCCACGAATCAGACAGTACAAATTGCCACCTGAGGCTGTAGCAGCCTTATCCAAAATTAGAGACGAACTTATTGCTCAAGGAGTGGTTGTAGAGACTGACTCCAATGTATGTAATTCTCCTATCATTCCAGTCCTGAAACGTACTGATCCAAACGCACCTCCCGTATATCGATTAGTGATTGACCTTCGAGAACTTAATAAATGTATCATACCTCAGTACCCAGTAGTCCCAGATATTTCGTCACTTTTGACAGCCATTGATTCTGAAGCTACGTTCTTCACAGTTATCGATCTCAAGAACGCATTTTTCAGTGTCCCCATTCATCCAGACAGCCAGTACCTTTTCGGTTTTTGTTTAAATGGAAGAAGCTATAAATTCACACGAGCTCCTCAAGGTTTTACAGAAAGTCCTAGCATTTACAGTCAAGCACTTAAGAGACAACTAGACAATATTCACATGCCAACTGACACTGCCCTGCTCCAGTATGTCGATGATCTACTGATCACAGCCCGTTCTGAACGTGACTGCGAGCGTGCGTCACTTACAGTTCTGTATTTTCTGTCCGAACAGGGGCACAAGGTGTCCCCTTCCAAATTACAATTCTGTGTCCAGCAAGTGGTATACCTAGGACACTTACTGTCCAAATGGGGTAGGCAGTTGACACCTGACCGTATCCAGTTAATAGCGAGTCTTCCACAGCCCAAGACACAGAAGGAGGTACGAGCTTTTATCGGCCTCACTTCTTACTGCAGACAATGGAATCCTCAGTATGCATTTCTAGCCAAGCCACTGATACAGTTAACGACACAGGAGGCAGCCGTATCGACTGTCCTCCCTTGGACCTAGGAACATACACTTGTTTTTAATGAGTTAAAGAAAGCCTTATGTCAAGCACCAGTTCTAGCAACACCGAACTACAGTAAGCCTTTTACACTTTTTGTCACAGAACGTGATGGTACTGCATTATCTGTTCTCACACAAGATCAAGCAGGACAATACAAGCCCTGTGCTTATTTCTCGAGCACATTAGATCCAGTGGCCCAGGCTCTGCCTGCATGCCTCAAGTCAGTTGCAGCCACAGCTCTAGCTATCAGACAAAGTGATTCCATAGTGTTAGGACATTCCCTGACAGTACAGGTTCCACACTCCGTGGAAGTTCTTTTAAACCGAACACAGACTCAGCACTTGACAATTGCACGTTTAACAGGTTATGAATTGACACTGTTCCAGCCACACATAGAAATCAGACGCTGCAACATTCTAAATCCAGCTACACTGTTACCGTCAGTTACTTCAAATTCTGCCACACATGACTGTGTGGAAGTTGTTAACACTATGACTAAGCCAAGACAAGATCTGACAGACATTGCATTACCTAATCCCGACCTGACACTTTATGTGGATGGTTCATGTATGAGAACAAGTACAGGAGAACTAGTAGCCGCGTATGCAGTGACTACTGAAACCGAAGTTATAGAAACACGTCGTATTGACACCCTGTCTGCTCAAGCAGCAGAGCTAGTCGCTCTGACCCAAGCCTGCATACGTGCCAAGAACCTGAAAGTAAACATATACACAGACTCACGTTATGCATTCGGAGTCGTACACGACTTCGGAGTGCTCTGGCAAGAACGAGGTTTCATGACTTCTCATGGAACCAAGATCCAGCATGGTCTCCTCATTCAAGCTCTGTTAGATGCAATACATTTACCGACAGCTATCGCTATCATGAAGTGCAAGGCACATACGAAAGTCACTGACATCATTTCCCAAGGTAACGATCTAGCAGATCGAACAGCCAAGCTTACAGCTCAGACTCCAGACATTCCAGTTAACACGACACAGACACTCACTCCAGATCAGACTACTTGTATGACAGTTAAGGACCCTACACAAGATGTCATAGACATACAGTTACATGCTACTCCCGAAGAAATCAAGAAATGGTCCGAACAAGGAGGGGTCCAGACAGATCAAGGATGGTTGACGAAGGGAAAAGCCACATGGTTTCTCCCCGACTCTATGGTTCAAGTCATTATTAATACCGCACATAGTCCAGCACATCTAGGAGAAAAAGCTATGTTAGACAGTATTCAGAACCTTTGGTTCAACAAGCATTTACGAGCTGCAGCCAAGCAGAAAGTCCGTACCTGTATGATATGTTGTCAGTTCAATCCAGGTAAAAGTGTCCCGGTGGAACAAGGTGGATTCCAACCTCCTGACCACCCTTTTGAAGTCCTCCAGATGGATTATATTCAGATGGAGCGATGTCGAGGTTTCAAGTATGTCCTCGTAGTTGTATGCGCTTTGTCCAGGTGGACAGAAGCCTATCCAGTTCCAGATTACACAGCCGCGACCACTGCCAGGCAGTTGGTTCGTGAGTTCTTTCCCCGCTATGGACTCCCTAGGGTCGTGTATTCAGATAACGGCCAGCCATTCTCATCCGAGCTCATGAAACATGTTTCCCTTCTGTTAGGGTACCAGTGGAAGTTCCATTGTGTGCGCCATCCAGAAGCAGCCGGTCTCGTAGAGAGACACAATCAGACTCTGAAAATCCGCATTGCTAAAGTATGTAGAGAAAAAGGTGTAGACTGGTTAGTTGCCCTGCCAGTTGCTTTATTCTATATGAGAATGGTTGCGCATTCCAGATCAGGTCTGTCCCCTTATGAGGTCGTATTCGGCCGCCCTCCCAATATGTGGAGTACACCTAGACCCCGTAGTATTACAGATGTTTCCAGTAATATGCTGACAGATTACCTAGCTTCCTTGATGTCTGCCCTACACTCTTGTCGTTCACAGGTTGCCGCCGCATTTCCCGACAACACCGAGGTGAAACCGCATGAAGTCGTTCCTGGTCAACATGTCTTGGTCCGCAATTTTGATCGTTCAAGTCCGCTGGAGCCCCGGTGGAAGGAGCCTCGAATGGTGTTGTTAACAACAAGGACCGCTATGAAACTTGAAGGCAGGAAGGGGTGGGTCCACCTCAGCCATATTAAAAAGTTCCATGGATTACGAGAAAAGACATTTGTTAAGGACTGCCTTATTCCTAAAGACTGCCTAAAAACAGACTCTGAACTCAAGCCTCCCCTGTTAGAGAAAACTCCGCAGCAGGAGTATAAAGATAAATTGAGGTCTAGTAAAATAAGTCAGCCAGTTTAATTGTCTAAGTCCCTCTCGGGTGAAACGGTTAGACAGGTTCCTGACATGTATGAGACAGACCCACACAGTGAGAGAGTTAGTCAAAACTCTAAAAGATGTATTATTGTTCTATTCTTCTTGTTATTTTTGAGTCTTATGATTACCTGCAAAAGTTATGCTTTACATTTATGTTTTCCAATTTCACATGTACATATGTTTTCTAATGCTACAGTAGAGCACACATTTAGTGATCTGCCTCCTCACGAGCTATCCTATCGTCTTGCTATGCGTAATAATACATTCATCCGAATGTTACACTATTCACACCAGACCAGCAATGCCACTAATTGTTGGGTGTGTGGTCGACTCCCCCCTTTCCAGACACCGAAGGGAGTTCTGCCACTCTTTCCTTATCCATTTTCACATAATGGTTCGTGTGGAGCATGGTCCACGTTAACGTCATCCTCGAATGATATGTCCTTTCTGAATCGAACATGTTTCCCAGACAAGCAAGGTCTTTCCCATAGAACAGGGTTAGATCTAGAAAATGAAGTGTATGATTTAGGTAATTATTCTTCGAATTTCATGGTCCTGAATGTTCAGTCCGATACTACTCCAGATTTGCCTGCTATTTCAGTACTACCAGTCAAAGGCGAATTATGTATCAGAAAGAATGGTTCCGCACATGTAGGACATAGTGATTGTACTATTATTGTCGAGTATAGTGACAGTGGGAAATCTATTTTCAAAGCCTCACGTCATTCTTATTTTGTTTGTGGTCAGACCGCATATGTTCGTCTGCCCCTCGATTGGGATGGAATATGTTATATTGCTTTCCTACTGCCACCAGTTTTTCTAGCCCCATCTGACTACCACAGAAATACACATCTAGTACACGTCAGACATAGAAGGGAGATCGAGTCCCCAATTGTCGATCAAACTGAAACTACTCTAGAACAATATCAAGACTTTAATAAAGGTTTCTTCTTCTTTATAGGACCTGTCCAGAATAGTAAGTTAATACGTAGGTTAACCAGAACCCTTGAAGCAGTAGTGAATGAGACTACTTCTGCTCTAGGTAACTTAACTGAAGAGCAATCTGCTATGAGATTTGTCGTGCTCCAAAATCGTCTCGTTCTTGACGTCATACTGGCCGATAGAGGAGGAGCATGTAGAGTCATCGGATCTAGTTGCTGCATTTTCATTCCTAATAACGCGCCGTCTGTTTATTCAGCTATAACCAGACTTCATAAAATTGCCCATCAGTTACACCAGAATCCAGGCACCTGGACATGGTCCGGTTGGCTCTGGAGTATCATATCTGCCTGGGGATGGAAAGTATTGTCATTCCTAGGTATTGCAGTAATGATCATATTCAGTTGCTGCCTCTGTATACAATGTGGCCCTGCGATTTGCGGCATGTGTGCTACCTCTTGTATTCCTAGTCCTAAATCCCGTTCCAAGACAATTCGAGACGAGCAAATGATGCTATATGAAATGATAGATGGTATCATGAATATTGATGTTTCCTGATGGAAACGTAGGGCACAAGGAGGGAATGTGGAAAAGTAAATTTTGCCATGTTATATGTGCCTACGTGTTCCCCATCTTATGCTATATGTGCATGATCGATATGCATGTATCCCCCTTTGATCGATTAAAGACGCAATTATAGTTGTGTCCAACTCTAGTATGCCAGTTTCCAGTTCTCGTGAAAACAACGAGTATTAGGCCTATGTAAACCTATGTTGCCACATTTTACAGTGTGCACGTTAAATTCATTGAATTGTCCCCGTTTCTAGGCCTCAAAAGGGCCCGGACATCAGATTCAGCTCCTGTCTTCTGAACCCTCTCCGAGGAGCGATACAGCCCCCACCTGCATCCCTGACCTTTCACTTACTTCCTGCCTCACAGTGCCCGGCCCGGCCTGGCTCTGCCTGCCAGTCTGCCAAGAGTATGTTATGCTTCTAGTTATCAGTCCAGCCCTCCTTCTCTGCATTCCTAAGCTACTGAATCGCATCAACAGTTCAGCCATGGTCTAGCCTTTCTGTCTCCATGTAAGAGAAATACTGTATTAATATTCATAGAATATTCCTAGCACACGCAATACATGTAGAATTATGCACGCACCAGTCTTAGTGTCTAGTAGCCTTTGCCCTGATAACTTCTGGATTCTATCAACATGTACTCCAAACACCAGATACTAGATATGCTTTAGGTACATGTCGCTCTGACACTCCAGACTTTAGTCTCCTCTTCTAGCGCAGAAGTCATAGCCCCCAGTTCCCTGGTAACACGTCATTGCCCGTTTGCGCGCACCACTAGGTTAAAGGTCCCGGCTGCTCAGGTAGCCCCCTCCCTGTTTCCGCCCCATTTATGACATTTCTGTTACGTTTACATCACATGTCTATGTATACGCCCTGTACACGCCTTCTTGTTACATCATTTTGCCCTTATCTTTCGCGACTGCTACGAGAAACGCCTACTGCTACGCCTACTGTATTGAATGTAATGTAATTGTTTTAGTATATATATTGTGTACTGTTACTGAAAGCTGCCCATGCCATTCCAGTCCTTTCCCATTCCCCGTGCAGCTGCCGTCCCGTGCTTCCAGGCTGTCCTGTTCCTGTCCCTTATGCCTAATTAAAGCCTGAAGACTCAAGATACCTCGAATCCTGTCTCTTATTTATTGAGCTATCTGTTTTATTCCTTGTATCCAAAAATAGTACCGGTAATTAATTATTTATTTACCACACTCCGCCCCTTTTACAACGTCATGCGGCGGTGGGCGGATTTTTTTTTTTTACGGCATGTTTTGGTCTTTTTCGAAGTGTCCTTTGCAGGAGTGGGCTGCGCCATTGTCATCTCCGTGGCTTCTTTCCGTCTATCCGCAAGGCACACTGGTCAGAGAGGAGTCTTCGCTGCTGGGTACACTTCCTTCCTTCCTGCCGGCTTTGTTCATCGCGTAGCAGTGACGCCTTTACTGATTCTAGCAGTGGCTTTACGGCTCTTAGGGCAGCCAGCAGTTCACCCTCTCCATTGGCGTACATGCTCCCCTTACGACTTGTGTTTTACAAACTGCATCTGTATCAGCGCGATTGTCGTCTCCGTGGCTTCTTTCGGTCTATTCGCAAGGCACACTGGTCAGAGAGGAGTCTAGGCTGCTGGGTACACTTCCTTCCTTCCTGCCGGCTTTGTTCATCGCGTAGCAGTCTCGGTGCCGGCCTCTCTGTTTCTCCCCTGGCCGCTCCCTCCCCGTTACTCCGAGTAGTGGGACAGTGGGAGACTACGTTTCCTTGGCTTGTGAATATGTATGTTTCGATCGCCCCACCCCCCACACACACACACATCCACCCCTTAGTTCTGAGTGATACCTCCTCACCTGCTGGGACTCTCTTATTCCCCCAGCCTTCGATTCAGCTGAAATGGTTGATCTCCGAGATTTGGAGGCACCATGAGAGTGTGCAGCGCCTTGAAGCCCGTGGGAGCACAACCAGAAGAGGCCGCGGCTCGGGAAGCAGTGGCCGCCGCAGCTAGCGCTTTGAAGCTGGTGATGCCTAGACCTCACTTTAAGCAGGGAGCACGAGACGCTGCAGCTCCTTGAAGCCCTCGCAGCTTATAAAACATAAGCCGTGGCAGCTTCTTGAAGCCCTTGCGGGCGAGAGGCAGGGCCGGCTTTTGTCGTGGCGAGTGGAGTCCAGGCCCAGGGCGCCAATCTTCAGAGGGGCGCACGGTCTGCATCAAGGTCCTGTAGACAGCAGCGTCTCTCTGACTAGACTCAAATTATTCCGACTAAACTGCTTTTCGTCATTTTTAGTTGCAGCAGGTGCCGTTTTATACCCGATTACCCCCTTCCTTCCCCTCCCATCTCCGTTTCATCCCTGTGGCCACACACACCAAAACTGGCCAGTCACATCACCAACAACTTGGCATGAGTGTGATCGAGCTATGCTGCGAATGAATACGGATATTTGTGGGAGGTGGTGAGAAGTTTGTGCTTAGAGGCCAGTCAGTCACTGCCGAGATGTGTGACTGACCTGTGAACACACCGCCTTCTGCTTCGTTTTATTCACCAGCAGTCACGAGAGCGACACATTTCTATCATCCCAGTGCCCTCCCTATCCAAGCAAAGGCTGACTGTGGCTAGCGCCACTAAAGCTCCTTGAAGCGCTTTCTTCCCAGTGGGCGAATACCACGCAGCTCCTTCAAGCCGGTGCTGCAGAAATAGCCCAGGCCACTGAGGCTCCTCGAAGATTGTGCACAGGCCGTTCAGCTCGTTCACGCCTATGCTGACCCAGGGCACAGACAGTACAGCGCCTTGAAGCCAGAAAGAGAACACAGGCAGCTGCTACTCATTGAATCCATAACTGCTTAGAAATCAAATCACCTGCCGCCGCCGGGCAGCACAGGTCGCTGAAGCCCCCTGAAGCCCTTGCGACCAGGAGAGCACAAACCACTACAGCTCATTGAAGCCCTTGCTGTCTAAAGTGCTTTACCGCCTAGAAATCGCCCGCCCCGGCCGGACAGCGCAGGCCATGCAGCTCCTTGAAGCCTACCAGGAGGGCACACACGATAACAGCTCATTGTAGCTCTGCCTGCCTAGATCATTTTTGGTCTGAACCCCCTTATAGCCCTTATGCCAGAAACAGCGCAGGCCTCTGTGACACTTTAAAGCCGCGCTGCAAAGGAAGCAAAGGCGGCCAAAGCGTACAAGATGCTGCAGCTCCTTGAAGCCAGAATGCCTAGAGAACATAGCGCTGCTGGACAACGAGTAGCTTAGAGCACAGAGGCCATCTGCTGTCTTTGAAGGCCCAGCGGCCTAGTGAGCACCGGCTGCAGCAGCTCCTTGATCCCTGTGCTGCTCATTGCCACCCGATGCCGCCTTCTAAACTCAGGCCCCGTAGCTCATTGAACCCCCTGCTGCCTAGAACGCTTCAGGCCGCCGCATCTCATTGAAGCTGCTGCCACACAATGAAGGTAGGCCGTTCCAGCTCTTCCACTCCTCCTGAGGCCCTGTGAATAAATGCAGGCCGCGGCAGCACTTTGTAGCAGACACTGCCTGCCTACAGAACACAAGGCTCTTGCTGCAGCGCCTTGAAGTCCCCGCTGGCCAAATAGAACTTCCGTAGCTCTTCCGCTCTCGGATGGCTCAACAGCGCAGACGGCTAAGACCGGTCCATCCCGCGGTGAGCCGGAGCAAAAGCGCTATGCTATAGCACCTTGAAGCCTGTTGATCGTGGTGCTCCTCCCACTGTGTATCTGGATTCTGGGACCAGCCTTCAGTTTTTGGCTCGGGAATAGCCCAAACCTGCACCGCCGGCCGCCCCGCAGCCTCGCACGGCTATAATTATGCCGGTAATCGTCTGAGAGCGGAAACTTATCTTGTGTGGGGGGGGGGGGCTCGCAGTGTGTGGGGGTGGCTCTGTGTGGGTGTGTGGGGGGGGCTCTGTGTGGGTGTGTGGGGGGCTCTGTGTGGGGGGGGCTATGTGTGGGTGTGTGGGTGTGTGGGGGGCTCTGTGTAGGGTGGCTCTGTGTGGGTGTGTGTGGCGGGGGCTCTGTGTGTGTGTGGGGGGGGCTCTGTGTGGGGGGCTCTCTGTGGGTGTGTGTGTGTGGCATTTGCGAGAGATTAAGCTATTGGCATTATAAATGACAATGCCATTGATTTATCTGTTTTCAAAACCAACACATAAATAAAAATGTTGTCATTTAAAATGCCAATAGCTCTAACTTTTGCAAAGGTGAAACCGTTGCATTGTAAATGCTTGTTTAAAATAAAACCCATGGGATCCAGTGGGCTTTTTACGCCCAGGGGCAGATTGCAGGGGTTTCCCAGAAAGTCTGTTGGGCCATTTTGGTGTAGGCGCATGACCTGATGCCTGTGTGGGCACCCTCACCCATTTTAAAATGTATTTTCCTATAGGGTCTCATAGATTGTGTGACCTGCGCCAGAGGTGTGTAGGTGGCGATTATAGGTAAATCCCCCCAGTCACCTTCCAGGATGGAAGAAAGACTATTTTTTTTAACTGGGGGAGCACTGCGGGCGATTCCCTAAATTGCGATTTCTCCCCAGGGTGATCTCCATGCAGGAACAGACTAGGTAAAGGTACATGAGGAATTAGGACATTTTCTTTTTCCAGTGACTGAATTTCTACACTACTTGGTGGTGGGGGCATTAATATGCTTCCCAAGCACCTATGAAAGTGAATGCAGACTGGTTTCAGTTTCTCGCTGTGACGTCAGCACATGGTAGTGTGTCAGACTATTGTAGACATAGGTAATAAAAAATATTACATTAAAAATACATATAATATAAAAAATATATAACAAATTATAACTTGCAATCATAAAACAAAAATATATACAGTAGAGTAAATGTAAAAAATCTATATTTAGTACAAGTACTAAAAAACACAAAAAATAATATAAAATAGTTATAATTAATAGTAATTACACAGACATTAAAACATTGAAGTGTTAAAATAAAACATAATTTGTTAGAAATATCACTTCAACATATTATAAACAAATTAAGCTAATATTTGAAATTAATTCACGAAATATGTTAAAAAAAAAAATCCCTTAAAAAATGATTCTTGGAAGGGTCAAATACACTACTCTTCCTCCAACCTCGCCAAAGAGTAGGGAAAGTGTTAGACTTTGGAAGGCCATAAGTAGTATTCCAACTCTATAGTGTAATCAACTGTAGGTAAAGTGTTGAATTTTGAAGGTGTCAAATTCACTATTACCAGTACAACACAAATAACAGTAGAGAAAGTGTTGGACTTTGGAGAGTCATGAGTACTATTTCCCCTCCAGCGTAAGCAACAGTAGGGAAAGTGTTGAATTTTGAAACACCCAGATTTACTGTTCCCACACCTAAACTTAAAAAGAAAAAATATATAATATACACTAAAGAAACATAAAAATATATAAAACAATATTTTAACCTTATATAATTTACTAGCAGCCCGTACCGACCTTGTCCGGGAGCATTCAGGCTTCCCCTACCCCTGCCTCCCCCGACATTACCCAGCAGCCCGTGCCTTCGCCCGCCCCGTCCCCGCCTGCCCTGACCCCCGCCTGCCCCGACATTGCCTTTCCTCAGCCGATCTGTTTTCCCGCCTGGCCCGACCCTCGCCTGTCCTGAGTCAATGGAGGACGGCCAAAATGTTCCACCCGTCACCTTGTTAGTCCCCGTCCCCCGCCTGCCCCGACCCCCGCCTGCCCCGACATTGCCTTTCCTCAGCCGATCTGTTTTCCCACCTGGCCCGACCCCCGCCTGTCCTGAGTCAATGGAGGTCGGACAGTAGTACGTGCAAAATGTTCCACCCGTCACCTTGTTAGTCCCCGTCCCCCGCTTGCCCCGACCCCCGCCTGCCCCTACATTGCCTTTCCTCAGCCGATCTGTTCTGTTGTAACTCCCCGTCCCCCGCCTGGCCCGACACCCGCCTGCCCGACATTGTCCCCGGAGCCTTACCCTTAGCTGCCGCTCCTCAGTTCACCGCTCCTTGCCACTCTGCTTCTCACCGCCTGTCTGCCGCCGCTCCTCCCCCGCGCCATGTCCGCCTCTCCGCTGCTCGCACCGCCGCTGGCCTGTCCGCTGCTCCTCACGTCACCGCTCCTCCCCCGCGCCACGTCCGCCGCTCCTCCCCGTGCTCCTGACGTGAGCACGCATGTCGCGGCAGGCGATACTTTGGAGGGACTACTTTTTTTTTAATATAAATTTTGTAAATAACGTTTTTTTAAAATATTTTTATAGCCTATAACCATCTACACACCGTGACGATTTCAAAGGTGTATCGGGTGTGTACATTGGCTCCGTGGTTCCCGAGTTTACCTGCCTCAAAGCCTGAAAGTTCTTACTTTATTATAGTAGTATAGATAAAAATAATTACAAATTAAAAATACTAAATTAAGAAATATGCATATATATAAATCACATTAAAACATTTTACCAATTAAAAACATGAAACAAATGGATCTAAAACACTTCCCACCCTATTACCCTAAAATTCAACCCCCACAAAAACAAAATAAAATAATAGTAGTAAAATATTAACTATACACATTACTTTGAAAAGCAATATAACTATACAATTCATTATGTGAAAAACATAAAACATAATGCAACAAATAAAGTGTTAGACCTGGCACCATTGGCGTGGGTCTCCCTTCCATTTTTTGCTGTTGCCTCATGTATTTTTGCTGGTGTTAGATGCTTTGGGCACTGTGCCATTGCTGTCCAGTGCCACAGTGCCAGTGGTCCCTATTGTAAATTGATATATTAATCAGTGGTTCTATGTTTGGCTATTTGGCTTACTTGTCAGATCCTAGTCTAGTGCACTGAGTGTGCCCAGGGCGTGTAAATCCAAATGCTGCTGGTGGGCCTGCAGCACTTGTTGTGCCACCCACAGAAGCAGCCTTGTAAAATGTGTCTAAGGTCTGCCATTGCAGAGCCTGCATGCAGTCTGGTACTGTCACACTGACTGTGCAAGTGTACCCACTTGCCAGTCCCTAAACCTTCCCTTTTCTTCATATCAGTCACCCCTATAGTAGGCCCAAGGGCAGGGTGCATTGTAAGTATAAGGTAGGACAAGCCCTGATGTGTGTGGCATGTCCTAATAGTGAATTACAGCCATTTGCGTTGTTCACTATTGCACGGCTATCTGTTCTCCATAGCCAGAATGGGCTGTTAGAATTATTACATTTTATAATCATAACTGACTCAGAGAACATGGTAGAAATTTGAGTTTAGTATGCCTGGACTCAGAATAATAAAATGCATCTTTTAGTGAAGTTGGTTTTAACATTCTGTGTTTGCAAATACCACTTTTAGAAAGTAGGTGTTTGCTTGCCTAACCTTTCAAGCCTGCCTCTGCTAGGTTGTGTATTACTTTGTCTGGTTTTGTGAGTGACAGGGCTGGGGGATTCCAAGAGACAGGACGAGTCAGCCCAGTGGTGAATAGAGAGATCTGCATCTAGATGGGAGGGAGGAGTTGCACCTGAACCTTGAATAGGGCTGTGCCTGCCTTCCACAATGCTGGCTCCACCTCCCGGGGAGCGGCTGATGTCCCTGCCCTGCTCACTGAAAGAGAAGGAGTCCTGTCAACAAAGTGCTCCAGGACTGTACTTGCCTTCCACAATGCTGGCTCCACCTCCTGTGGGGCGTCTGATGTTTCTGCCCTGCTCTGTGAAAGGAAAGGAGAAGTCTGGTAAACAGAGTGCTTCAGAACTGGTTTGGATGGGCTAAGGCCCCTCTCCCCTCAGAGAACAAAGGATTTTGGGGTATAAATATTGGGACCCTGATCCCATGAAATTAGATCACTTTGGACTACAAGAAGAAACCTTTACTGAGGAGAGGAACCTGAAGAAACCGAGGAGAGCTGAAGTGCTGCTTGGGGGATTGGCCTACAGTGGTTGCCTTACTGCCAAAGGAAGGAGAAAGGAAATTTGTGTACTTTGCTTTCAACTTGTGAACGATCTCCAAGGGCTTGGAAAAGAGCTTGCCTCCTGCTGAAGTCTCAGGGACAACAGACTTCAACCCCCTGCTCCCCAGATTTCTTGTGGAAGTGCCTGCTGCTGTTTTGGGCCTTCTAAGGAACTGTGTGTCGCAAGGAGCTGGAAGCGTGACACAATGAGATCGAAGCGTGTCGCCGTCGCTGCTGCTGCCGTCGCACTTCTGAACAAGGGTGTCGTCGCTGGTGTTGTCGCACTGCACCGCATCGAGAGAAGCGTGCCGCAACGAAGTTGAAGCGTGTCGCTGCTGCCTGCCGTCGCACTTCTGAATAAGAGTGTCGCCGCTGGCGTTGTTGCCCGGCACCGCATCGAGCGAAGAGTCTCGCAACGAGGTAGAAGCGTGTCGCCGTCGCTGGGCCTGCTGTCGCACTTCTGAGCTAGGGTGTCGCCGCTGGAACGGTCGCATTGCACTGCATCGAGGAAAGCGCCTCGCATCCCCGAGAAGCGGGCCGCCGTCGAAGCTGCTGCCGTCGCATTTCTGAACAAGGATGTCCCCGCTGTAGTTGTCACATTCCGCGGAAGCTTCTCACATCGTGGAAGAAGAGTGTCCCAGTTGGAGCTGTTGCCGTCGCACTTCTGAACAAGGGTGTTGCCACTGCAGTCCACGCATCGAACCGAGAACTTCTCGCATCCCCGGAGAAGCGTGCCACACCTGGAAGATCTTCACATCTTTATTTCTTTGCACCTGAACTTTGCTGCATTTCCCTCGCTGAGACATTGATTGTCGTGGAAGCGCAACGCATCGTAAGGTACATTAACGCAAAGTGTTGCATCTTAAGAACTGAACTTAACTAAGCTAAATCTACCATCTTAAAGCAATAGTATTGTGTATTTTTGTCGTTTATGGTCTTGTGGTAAATCTATATAAAAGTATACATATTTTTTATATAAAACCTTGTGTGGTGTCCATCTGTAGTGTTGTCACTGGGTTACTGTATGTGGTCACAAATGCTTTACACACTGCCTCTGAGATAAGCCTGTTTGCTCGTGCCAAGCTACCAAGGGGGTGAGCAGGGGTTATTTAGGAGTGTAATCCCCTTATCCTGACTAGAGGTAAAGGGTCCCTATTTGTCACAAGTACCTACTTGTGCCAACTAGAGACCCCCAAATCTAACATAAAGAAATTATGGAAAGTAATTAAATAATTTGCAAACTCAATTATCTACTCAACCAATTAACAATCAAAACATTTGCATTTTTTAAAATTATCTATTAAATAATGAAAACATTTAATAATTTACATAAGTAACCCCTAAACTGCTGAGGCTTTTCCACCCTAGTACTGTGCTGTTTTTTTGTTATTTGGGGTACTTCACCTTTAACGCTTCCATAACCTTTTTTCCACAGAAGGTATCCAAGTCAAATTTGTGAAATTTTTCCCCAACTTCACAGAGTGTTTCTAAGGCTACCAAGGGTTTGTGGATTCCCCTGGAGGGAATTAAGCAAATAGTCAATTATTATTGTTAAAATTATTGTCTGGGGAAAAAATGTTGTGCATTTCTTTCTAAAAATGGTACAAACTAAACATTTGCGTTGCTGAAATCTCCATCTTCCCAGCTTTCAGGAACAAGCAAAACTATATTTTATAAAAACTTTATTGGGGTGGAAACAGCTGTGAAACACATCGGTGGTGACCAAAAGCTTTACATTTTTTAAAAGTATACAAAACTCAGCATTCAGCAAAGGGTTGTTACATATATATTGAAAATGAGAAGGAAAACACAGCCATCGTTTTCACCTGTAACTTCTTGTCACAATAGGCGATTTACAAGAGCAATATAACTGTTATTTCGGCTAGACCCTTCTGGCCGCGGAGATATACATATATGGTTTGTAGGTTCTCCAAGAACCTTAGGCACCCTGAGCCAACAACTGAGCTGCACCTTTCAGTGTTTTTTGGTTGTGTAAAAAATCTTTATGAAGTTTTTGTTCTGTGTTTTTCTGTGTTTAGGAGCAGTGGTTATTTGTACATCACTGAATTTGTGGGTACTCATGCTAGCATGTAATTCAGAGGACATTTAAATCTTCTTTGTTGCACACTGGCTTACATTTGGAAGGCACAAGTGCAGAAAAGTCCAATTGGTAATAACAAATTTTCCCTGATTTTGTGTTCCCACATGTCTCCTGATAAAAACGGTACTCCACTTTGTAGCTGGGCCTAGTGCTTGTGACACAAAACATCCCAAAACGTGACCTGGAGACATCATATTTTACCCAGCAGAATCCATGCCATTTTTCCCAATTTGGGTAGCTAAGAATTTTGGGCCATAGCTTAGTTGCCACCCAAGGAAACATACCAAAAATGCACATTTCTGAAAACTAGACATTCAAGTGTGTCCAGGGTGGTTTTATTTGTGTGGGTCTAACAAACCTTTCTTACCCAGAAGCCCTTGCAAACCTCAAACTTTGGCTAAAACACACATTTCCCTCACATTTCTGTGAGCGAAGGTTGTTCAGTCTGCAGGATCCACAAATGTCCTACCACCTAGCATTCCTTATGTACCCTGATAAAAATGGAACCTCACTTGTGCGAGTGGGTCTTGCACCCATAAAAGGAAAGGGCCCACAACACAATTTGGACAGAACACATTTTTCCAACTTAAAACGGATCCTTTTTTGCAATATTGATGACAGGGAATTTGGGCACTAGCTCAGCTAGCACCAGGAAAGCCTACCAATGGCGAGTTCAAGGTGGTGTGCCTCATGTGGATCCTACAGGGTTTTCTTACCATAATGCCCTGCACACCTCAAACTTTGGCTAAAATCACTAATTTTTCTCACATTTCTGTGAGGGAAAGTTCTGGGACATGCGGTGACCAACAAATTTCCTATCACTCAGCGTTCGCCCACATCTCCTAATAAAAATGGGCCCTGACCTGTGTGGGAGGGTGTGGCCCGCAAGGGGGATGGGCAGAAAATGCCACATGGACACATCAACTTTTTCCATAGAAAGCAACACTGTTTTTGCAATGTGTGTAGTTATGGATTTTGGGGCTTGTCTCAGGTTCCACCCAGATAAATCTACCAAATTCACACATATCTGAAAACTAGACAACCCAGGGAGGCCAGGGTGGTGTGGCGTGTGTGGATCACTCAGTTTTCTTACCCAAAAGCTCTTAAAAGGCTCAATCTTTGGTAGAAATCACACACTGTCCTCATATTTATGTATAGGATAGTTCTGGCACCAACAGGGATCCACAGATTTCCTACCACCCAGAGTTCCCACACGTCCCTTGATAACAGTGCTAAGAGACCGTGTCAAATAAAAGGCCATAAACAACACATGGAGAGATAGGGGTAGGTGCAATATTTAGCTTTAGGCCCAGCTGGCACCCATGGAAACCTACTAGCCACAGACATTTTTTTAAAGCTGGACACCCAGGGGATTCCAAGGTGATGTGCTTTGTGTTGATTCAACTGCCTTTTCTGGCCCACAATGACCTGCAAAACTTAAACTGTCTAAAATCATGCATTTTCCTTACATTTATGTGATGGAAACTTTCAAAATTAGCTGCAATCCACAGAATTCCTGTCACCCAGAGGTACCCCACTTGTCCCGATTAAAACACTGCCCCACTTGTATGGCTGGGCCTAGTGCTCACGACAGGAACAGATCAAACCAGGTCAATGGGCGTTCTTGCAAGGAATACAAAAATGACGTGGGATCCACAGGATGTACAACATCCTGGGCACCTGTACATGTCTAGTTTCTACAAATGTGTGGGTTTGGTAGGTTCCTTCTGTTTATGTTAATGTTTATGGGATTTGTAAAGCGCGTGACTACCCTTGGGCATCTCAGCGCTGCGATGCAAAAAAGCAGGAGGGAGAGACTAGCCTTGTGGAAAGAGCCAGGTCTTGATTTTTTTCCTGAACTGAGTTTCATTTTGGATGGATCGGATGTCGGGATCCAAGCTGTTCCAGAGTTTGGGTATTAGATGGGAAAAGGATCTACCCCCCCCCCCCCATCTGGCTCTTTTAGCAATGGTGTTCTTCATGAGGAATTTTGAGCTGGATCTCAGTTGTCGTTGGGGAATGTAGTGGGTAACCCGTTTTTGAATGAGTGCAGGGCCCCTCCCGTGCATAGCACGATGAGCCAGATTGAGTGCTTTAAATTTGATTCTTGCCTGAACAGGGAGCCAGTGAAGTTCCTGTAGCCAGGTCTTGTAAAAATTATAAAAATGTTACTAGGCTTGCAGGTTTAGTGTCTTAAATGATCTACTTGACCTAATGGTATTGCTATTGACCAATTAACTTGTTTAAAATTATGTGATCCTGGACTAATATTTTAATTTACTGAATCGCCTTTTTCTTCATTATCACATAAAAGAGAAATACTCAAGTTCAGCATGTCTGCTGTACAAAAAACTCTTGTTTGATTTAATAGCCTAAACTTTTGCTCCATATCTTATACAAATCTAGCCACATACAGGGTACACATGACCCATGACTTGTCTCTTAGTTCATTAACAACAGTATCGTCATCAGGGCGGGGGTAGGATGTTTCTCAAATCATGTTTAAAAACGATCACTTTTAATAAATACATACCTAAAACATAAAGTGACAGCACACTGTGATACGCAATCACAGATTATCCATTGAAATGGCCACAACATTTCCCACTGACGTGCAGTTTTACTGATAACACTATATTGTACAAATAATAATGTTTTGAGATCTGGTTTCTGCAAATATTTGTCATTTACACATCTCCAAGTAGTGTTCTGCGTTGTTTTGCTTGTATTTAAATCTTTGTTTGCATAACACTTTGAATTACTACAAAAAAGTACATTTGTAATTACTGCTATATTTTGAAATATTTGTATTATTCACTTATTGTGTGTTCGAAAAAAAACTGACATTTTACTGCCTTTTGTTCCACTGTGGTTGTCAGATAGGTCACTTGACAAAATCCTCTAAACTATAGTATAGTAGAGAAAGAAATGTAAACACCATTTCCAGGATAAGATAAGCAGCAATTAGTAAAAAGACACACTGACATTTGCCCTCAGTCCTAGAACAGAGAGCAAATGTGTCAAGATAAAAACAAAATTTTAAAGCATCTTTATTGCTCCTTCTATTTCTGAATGAACAGAACTGCTATTCCTTTCCAGCTTAAGTTCACTCCCAAGAATGGACCAGTAGGTCCTAAAAATAGCTCGACCTGATAAAATCTGACTCTCGATAGCGAATGGGTGAGTACATTATTCGAGGCCTTGTAGCGCCCGATCATGTGCTCAAATATCGCAGGTATCCGCACTACAAAAAGAGTTGGTTTTGAGTGGGAAAAATTGATTGTCCACGTTTGCATTGCATGGTGGAAAAGTGAGTGGGATCAATGCAAGTTACACACTTAGGACACCTGCAGGTGTCCAATTCTCAAAAATATGAGGGGTTGTTACTGTTCCTTCAAAGTCCATTCACTCCTGAAGTACAGACTTACACAAGTTGGTTATGGCTCCTCCAGAAGTGCTGGCTTCAAAGAGCAAATACTAATAACAGTATAAGAATATTGAACAGATGACTACTGAAGGTGAGCCGTAAAACGATGTCAAGGCACCAAAAACTTTACGGGCTATTCACACGCCTTTCACGCAAAGTAGACAGTGGCTTTTATACCACCAGCTACAGGCCAAATCAAATATAGCAGTACACTCACACCAACATACTGCCACTGTTTAAGGGTCCATCACCTTTATATCCAACAATACTGAGTTATCAATCACGCCACCTCTCATCTAGTCATCAACCAACTTGCTTACAAACACAACACAATCTATGTTGTTGGTTGGTGCTTTGACAATCTTGACATCACAACTTAAAAGAAACATGGAAGAGGTTTTTACTAGCTGTCAAGTATCTGCCTCCCATGACGTTCTGAGCGATTCCAAACGTGTGCCAAGTGAACCTTCACTAATGGCTCCTGTGATAGCCATGTGCGTCTTAGGAAGACGTGTGATTCATGTACACTTAGTATTACATCCTACTCTTTCTACTTTGTGGATGTGAGATGTGGGGGTGTCTGAGAATGCCTCTGGTCCTACATTCCTCAAATTGAGTGAGCATGTCTACATTTGAAACTAAACATGCTGGGTACAACTGCTGTAAGTCACTAAAGAAAAAACTGCTAAAGGCTTTAGGTTTTGCCACACAGGTACTCTGTGACAAAATGGCCTATATTACATCTACTGTTACATGAGGCGGTGGTGATAGTAATGCACTTGTCAATTTCCTATTACTTCACTTTGTATAGTACAACATACAGCAGGTCGGAAAACATAATCCTGTCTGAGATAGGCACTGGGGACAGTAACACAGACACTCCTGCCTCTTGTGTTGCTTAGAGCAGACTCTGCAATGAAAGCATGGTTGAGTCTTTCTTGCTGTTGCAGGAATGTGGACGGCAACGTGCCTCCCGAGTGAAGTGGAAGTCAACCGGGGTGCCCTAAAATTCAGTCCAAGAGTGCATCCATGCTCCCTCAGAAACTATTTGGCACACAAATGTGTTTGGTGCACCATTTTCTCAGGGAAGTCAACATCCAAGAAGAGATGTAAATATATATACTTACCTATATAAACTTGATATTCTGGGGTCTGCCTACTAATTTTTGGATAACCGTCAAAAGATTTTCTGTAGACAGATCTTGAATAATCTTGAGGAATGGATGCAAGAGTCTAAGGTACTATCACCTTTTCAGCCTGGATTTAATGCCAGAGTTAGTGTGGCTGACCAGGCCTTTAGGGGATGTATGACGTTACAACGCATACTTTTACAACGCCTACCTTTACATCGCAAGTTTTACAACGCATACCATTACAACGCATTATGCTTTTGGGCGCTGGATAGTGAATAGTTTAATTTACTATTTGTGGGCTTTCGGGTGGGATGTCCAATAAACTCACTGATACTGGGTTGCGAGGCAAAGAGGGTTTTATTATTTTATAGAGCCTCCTCTTTTGAACTGGTACTCGATAGAATGGCAAAGGAATGTCAATGTCCTCTTTAACTTGTTTGGCGGTTCCCAGTCTCCGACTTTCCCGGTGCCTTCTGGGCGTTGTAGTACTTGCCTCCGCCGTCTTGTCTCTCGTTCCAGATTTGACCACTGCTCGAGCCACACTTCGTGTGAAGTGTGGCTGGGCGATGCGCCTCCTCGTTGGCCTCCCGGCTTGTCGCGGTCGTCACGGGTCGTTCTCCCTTCGGTTTCCCCTTTCCGTGGTCCGCTGTCTCTGTTGTCCCCGGGCTCCGTCCTCCGATGTTCCTCTAACGCCTCCTCTCTCCGCTGGTCCGCTCTCCAGTCAGCTCCCAGTCTCCTCGTCTGCTCACCCGCCTCCTGCCGTTGCTGTGCTTCGCTTGCGTCCTCTTCCGTCCTCCTCTGCTCCCACGCCTCCTCCAGCCGATGTTCTTTGCTTTCTTCGCCTCCCGTCCTCCACTGCTCACACGTCTCGTCCAGCTGATGTTCCTTGCTTCCGTCGTCTCCCGTCCTCCACTGCTCACACGCCTCCTCCTCGTCTTCGGTTCTCCTCCACTCTGCTCCTCGCTCACGCCACCACTCTCCACTCCCTCCGGGTGTAAAACACACCTGGGATCGATTTGGGCGTACCTTTACCTCCTGTGGGGGGGCGGTCTCCGGCTCCAGCTCCGCCCAGTTAAAGAAACATGGCTCCTCCGGTTCCCGGGACGTTTGGGGCCAGTCCGTTACGGGTTTCCAGGCGTCTGCGTGCTGGGTGACAAAAGAGGACACAGGTAAAGGTAAGCCGGGAGGGCCCGGGTCCGGGTCCTCCCCGTCACACTATTCCAACTCCAGTCCCCGTGGATAGTAGGGAAGGTGTTGGATAGTATATTAAACCTATTCCCTATCCTAGAGCGCCCCCCGGCGCTATGCGTTGTAATGGTTTGCGTTGTAAAAGTTGCGTTGTAATGGCAGTGCGTTGTAAAAGTTTCGTTGTAAAGGCTGTATACCGGCCTTTAGGTTATCTCTAATCCTGTGGAAATATAATAGGCTCATGAAAAATCTGTTACATATAGGTTTTGGTGTATATGGTAGAAAGTTGGCAGTACTTTGTGTTTCAATAAGATAAATCATAGGTATTCAATAGGATAAAAGTAGAATCAGAGATTATTTATTTTCAATGTTCACTAGACAATCAATAATATTGAATGCTCAGAATATAGTATTTCTGATTTACCTTTTGCCATACTAAATACCCTGGGGCAGATTTACAAGCCCCTTGCGCCTCCTTGCACTGCCATTGCATCATTTTTTTTTACGCAACGGCGGCGCAGACAATGCGGCCAATTCACAACGTGAAGCATCTAGGGAGATGCGTCACGTGGTAAAGCCCTGCGTCACATTATACCTGCGCCAGCTTTAATATTTGCAGGCTAGGCGATCCCATGCAAAAGGCAATGTAGAACTGACGTAGTGCAATTTACAACATTTCGCTGCGTCACTCTACGCCTTCACTGCGTCAAAATCCCTACGCCTGCTCAGACCAGACGTAAGGAATGAAGCAGGGCTTTTTGTATGGGATTTCACCTATGTGTTGTGGCACATTGCTGGAATTGTGTCACTTTCATGAGCAACTCCAGCAATGCGTCACTATTGTGCCAACATTATTTCTGACGCATCTATTAATCCTTGCGCCATGGAGCACTGTATTGTAAATACAAGGACATTTGGCGCAAGGACATGTGGCACTGACGCAAGGAAACTAACGGCTCTATGCAGAAGCGTCAGTTCCTTGTACATCTGCCCCCCCAAAGATTTATCTTATTGAAAAACACAGTACTGCCAACAATCTACCCTATCTACCAAAAACTGTTTCCAATATCAGTGGGTTCTTTAGGTATGACAGTCTGATTCTGAAGAGGAGCCATTTTTGGGTATCGTAGTACACCATCTTTTCTCTTAATCATTTATACCTATCCTTTGTGGACCTGATGCAGCATTCAAACTTGTCCCAAGATGTAACCTATGGGAATTACTCAGGTCCATTGAAGTCTCGCCCTCACTGCTCACAATCATAATCAGGCTACATTGTCACAACTATGGGCAGGTGTGGTGGGGCAGACATGGAGAGCCTACAGACTGAACCCCTGTATTGTATTGTATTTTCGTATTTATATAGCACTTACTACTCCTATGTGGGGTGCTGAAGCGCTTCCTACATGAGTAACACCTTACACCATGAATGGTGTGTGTTTGGAAGGATGTTGTTTTTGTTTGATTTTGTGGGTGAAGTGTTTCCATGTTGTGCATGAGGACCACTGAGGTACGGTTATTATACTATGGGAAATAACGCGTAGCAGATTATTGGATGATGAAGTGTAAGAGACAGACGTGCAGTTTTATAGTTTTAAGAATGCTGGTAGGTTTGATCAGCTCAGCAGTTCACTTTCACATAAAATAGTCTGATTAGCTGGTTACTGCACTGGGGTGTCCAATCTGAGATTTTGAATTTGAATTTGAATTTGAAGGGATTTGTATAGCGCTCGTACACCTGGCGGTTTCTTGGCGCTTACTGACAACAGCTACTCAGCGAAGCGGAAAGGGGAAAGAGGTGAACATTCAGGATGGGAAGGCTTGGGTGAAGAGGAAAGTCTTGAGGTCTCTACGGAATTGGGGGTACTGGGTGCAGGTTCTGAGGGCCAAAGGGAGAGAGTTCCAGAAGGCTGGACCTGTGGTAGCAAATTTTGAACCACCCCACTTCTTCCGTTTGAAGCGGAGAACCAAAAGGAGGTGGTGAGAAGAGGATCGAAGGTCTCGTGAGGGGGTGTAGGATTGAATGGCCAGGTTAATGAAGGAAGGGGCAGAGCCTGTCCGGGCTTTAAAAATGGTGCAGCCGAGCTTGAATAAGACGCGTAGCCGGACCGGGAGCCAGTGCAAGGAAAAAAGAAGAGGGGTTACATGGTGTGACTTAGAAAGGTTAAAAACCAGCCTAGCGGCCTGGTTTTGAACAAGCTGAAGACGTCTCATGAGGTAGTCGGGCATGCCATGGTAAAGGATATTGCCATAGTCTAGGCGAGATGTTATCATGGCTAGAAGAATTAGTTTGAGCGCGTCTGGGGCGAAAAATCGAGAGACTCTGCGGATAGTCCTGAGTGAAAGAAAGGCTGAGGAAACCACAGCCGAAACTTGAGAATGCAGAGAAAGTTCGTTGTTGATTCTGAATCCAAGGGTTTTGACAGAGGATACAGGAGTGGGGGGGGGGACCCTAGTGAGGGGGGCCAGAAGGAGGAGGTCCAGGGACTGGAGCAACCACCTGTCAACACCAACTCCGTTTTATCGGGGTTGAGCTTCAGGTGGTTTTGTGCATAGTTGTGGTCCTGAGCTGGCATGGCTGGAGAGAGAGAAAAGTGGAGAGATCTGTTGGGGGTGGCCATTTTTTAATAATTAGCTCATATCTGAGTGTCTTTGTGAGATGTAAAGAAGCTATCAGATTGTATGCATATTTGGGACCTGCAGTGAATGGAGCATATTTATTCCTCCTAACTATACCGTAATGTGTGACAGATCTCTTCAGTTATTCCATGCCTGTTCCTTTGGTGATGTTTGTTGTTTTGGCTATGACAAACCTCATAGCACATATGTCATATGTGAATTTAAGGGGTGCAGCTGTTGCAGAGATGCGGGTGGTTCAGCTAACTAGGAAATAGACGTTTTCAAATGTCTTCAGAAGTGTAAATGCTCCTGGTAGCTTCTAATACTGGTGGATAGTGAGTTTGAGATCTTGTATTTAGTAAGCAGCGCCTCCTACGGATTTCTTAAATTAAGGCAGTGGCGGCTCGCCCATAGGGGCGTGGGGGCGTTGTCCCACACCTTTCTCGCAGTGCGAGAAGGCAGAAACATTAATGGTAATAGCGCGAGAAGGCAGAAGTGCCTGGTTTGGGGGTGGGTGGTCCTGCTCGAGGGCAGGGGGGAGTGACTTGCCCACTGTTGTACATACTGACTGTTTAGTCAGTATGTACAACAGTGGGCAAGCCACTCCCCCCCTGCCCTCGAGCAGGACAGCCCACTCTCCCTTTTTCTCTATCTATGCTGCTGCATGGCAGCATACAAAGAGAAAATGACCCGGGTGGGGCGCGCTCCCCTGCGGCCACCAATCACAACACTGCCATTGCAGCGTTGTGATTGGCGGACGGGAGGGAGGGAAGCTGCCTTTCCTAGCTGATGCAGCCAGGAATTCAATTTGGAAAAAGCAGGACGGCGGGAGGACCCATCCAGAATAGTGGCCCAGTATGTTAGCAGCTGTGGGCAATCCCACAGAATGTGTTTTGGGCCTGCCCCCGGGGTATTACATCTGGCGCAGGTGTCAGGGGTGCCGGGGAAAAATGTGTGCAAATTGTCTTAGGGATAAGTATGCCCAGTTAAGTATGTAATATTGAATGAGTTTTAGGCGGGACCTACGATATACCCTCCACGGGTATGTTAATGCCCTCTCCTAGACGACGATGGACCCATCCAGAAGTTGAGGCGCAGGACGCTAAGTTAAGTTTTACATTATTTTATTCATGTTTTCGTTTTTTAATTAAACAAACCTCTCTCGCCTCCTCCCATACCCCCCGGGACGAACACATTTCCACTCCCTCTCCCCCCACCCGCCTGTCATGCCGGCGCAATTGAACACGACGCCCCCACAGGCCCTCCACGATCACGGCATTATCTTTCCCCCGGGAATTCCTAAAACACCAGCATGGCCAAGGTTAAGTGAAAAATAGGATAGTTAGCTGCATACATGCTTGCTCCACCCCGCCACTTTCAAATGTCACCAGCCGGCACTGAGTTAAGGTGGTATAATAATAAGTGGTGCCAGCCTGGAGCACAGTGTTTTGCTTGTTTCGTATTACTTGAATTGAACTTTGTAGGTATAGTGGTTCTTTTCTTTGGGAGGTTCTCTGGATAATGCAGAGTGCCTTTAACATTGCCTTTCATCGGTAGCCAGTGGAGCGATTGCCGGACTCAAGTAATGCGTTCTCTTAGGTGAAGTTGGGGAAGAAGCCTTGGAGCAGGATTTTGGATGAGTTGTATTTTGCCTGTGATTAATACAGATGCACCAAGGTATGAGCTGTTGGCATAGTCGTGCTTTGAGATTGTGAGAATGGTTTGCAGTTTATGTTGGTATGCAAGGTATGGGAAGATCCCATCGTAGTGTTTACATTTAGTAGATGGTACTCTATTTTTAGGTCACAGCCTACCACACAGTGCAGCTGTCTGGTTTGCTGATACCCTGTTTCCTTATTTGTAGTGTACTAGCCCCTGATGAAGGGCTCATTGGCCTGAAATGCATTGGGCATTTTGAATGAAGGCTAAATCCAAAGATGACTTAAGAGATTAAAATGGAGAATTGTGTCATTGGATAACTTCAGAAATAAAGAAAAAAGACACTCTTTACAATCAATGTTGTGAAGCAAGTTTATTACTTTATTGATTAAAGTTCAAAATAAATGTTCTCATTGAGTGCAAAAGGGAGACACTCTCCTACTCTAAGAAAGTGCAACCACGTCTTGATTATCCTCACACTATATATCACAGTACTTTCTAGGTCAATCTTATTTCAAAACGTGATTTTTATTCTGCTTTAGCTTGGCTTTGTAAACAAATTTCTTTACATCGATTCATAAACATGCAACCACCTATATCTCATTGTCATACCCTCCGGCCATCGGACATCACAGGGAAGCATATCTACTTGTGTGTAAAGGTGCCTATTTGTGCATGATTAGCTCCACTGTTTCTGACTGGTATTGCTGTTTTTTTTAACTCTGCAGAGTGGGGCACTGTTTCCCCAAATGGCATATTTAACTTTCCAGTAAGGACATAGTATATGGTGCAGAAAATACACCAATGGCGTGGAAGTAAAATGTCACCAGTCAACAGCAGAACGTACTGTGGCATCCACTAGGCTGACAAGGAAACATGGCTTCAGGCGTACATATGTACCCTGAGTCCTGTAGCTTTTAGACATGCTGGAGCTCTGTCCAACTAACTTTTCCTGATAGGACGGAACCTTACATTTAAATATTAGGTAAGTCGCCCCCAAGTAGACCTTACAGCCCACAAGACAGGGTGCCTAGTCATTAAAAGTGGAACATGTAAGTATTTAAAGTTGACATATATCTGCAGTGACTAACCACCTCAATCTATTTGTAAGAAAAATTAAAGTGCAATAAAAATTGCAATTTTTGTATCTTTGGTTTGGAATAAGATACACAACTCATTCTCTCACAGTTCATAATGTTATTACAAAATCAGTTCAACAGGGAAGTTAGATTTGTGATAAAATACAGGAAGAGTAACTTCAATAGAGTTATACACATCCATTCTAAAATTTCAGTAGGCAAAATTAGCATAAGCTTGCCTACAAGCGTAGACTTGCCTTTTTATACCTAACTGTAAATTTAGGCCTGGGTAAGAGTGGCCTTTTTTTTTATCTCAGGGCACATGGTAGCCAGCATGGCACCATTCCAGTGGGATGGTGAATAGTCCTCGAACCAGTGTGGTTTGATTAAAGAGTTTGGGGACTGCTTGTTTCTCTAGACACACACCTGGCTGGGTCCCCCGCCTCCTCCACGTGAAGAAAGGCTGTGCCATCTTGAATTTCACTAATAATAGTGCGCTTTACCATAGTTTGCAGTACGGCAAACTAGATATGCTGCAAAGTCCTAAAAGGGTTGCTCCTAGGACGAGAGATGACTGTAGCATACCTCCCCTGAACTTAGAAGTAGGTACCCATGTGTGCACACTCCCACTGCCTTCGACACCCCTCTCCCTCTCTTTAGAGCACTAGATAGTAATGAGGCAGACTGGTGGTAGGCAAGCCCTGATAAGTGAACAGCAATGACCCTCCTGATGACGATTAAGTTACACACGTTGAAAGTAAATTATTGTTTTTTTCTTTTTCTTTTGTGTGTTCACTCCTTAAATGGCTCCGGCAAAGGACCAGTGCTAGCAATGGTGGGTGAAATGCACCATGACATGGGTGAGGGCCTTGTGTACTACCCTGATCTGCTATTCAATACCTTTATAGCCTAAGGTTATTAGATGGGCTGGTCCCTCTGGGCTGGAGACTAGTTTGACTTGACTAGCCTGGATGATCACATTGCTGTACAAAGTGAGGTGGTATTACCATTACTTGTACTTGGAAGGCTAAGGAGGGATTACTCCAGTGTTTGAAGCTAATGGAACATATTATTGTGATGTGCATTGGCTATATTGTGACAGTATAATGCATATTGCCAATAAAAATGTGTTTAAAAAACAAAACACCCATTGGATAGGAAATAGAGAATGCCTACAGGAGTCACACCCAACCCACTGACTAGTAACTTGTTCAAAAGTGGCACCTCATCTCCAAGTCATCAGGAAATAAAGTCTGCAACTCTGCCCGGACAGTAGGTTGCCAAAGATTTACAAATTTTCCGAAGTTAAGCCTGCCCACTCTGTTCCATCCCTATTGTGGGATTGAGCCGATGTTTAAATTATCACAACTGTGTTTCATCTTGACAAGTTTGTGGTCTTATTCCTTGTGGCGAACTCACATCCACCCCTATTAATAAGCCACTTTTTTAGGTCTCGCCTGGTGTTAGCAGTGCGCATGCGCTGCTCTCGCCATGCGAGGGCCTTTTGGAATCAATATGGATTCCTGATGTACACGCGGACGGACAGAAGATGTGCACGCGGGGACTGGATGCTTTAATCAAGGCGTGAGACGGACGCACTATATTTTTCACACTGGCGACAGCTTGTCTTCTATTCGCTTCTCCCCTCCTTCTTTCTCAGGTCGCACGACAGCTTGTCTTCTCTTCGCTTCTCCTCTCAGCACTCCGTGGATTTTCGCACCCCTCTCCCCTGCACCAGTTCCGCTGTCCGTTCCTTTTCGCCCCCCACCGCCATTGCAAATGCTTGTTAGAAGTCTCGTTGGTCGTTTGTGTATAGGAGTCCTTAAGTTGGTCCTGGGAGCCCCCCACACCGCCTCCGAAGAAGAGCTGCCCAAGAAAACATTTGGAATCCAGAGATGGCGGCGCCAGTGACAGTGGTCTTCCAGTAAAGCAAGAATGAAGCTGAGGAGGGCGGCCCTACTGCCCTTATGGGGCTTGCTCCTAATCCAGGTGCGCTTCTGTCGTTTTGCATTTTGTTATAAGGTGTGTTTGTTTCATGTGAGCGTTTTGTTTGTAGTAGTGCCTGGAAGGTAGTTCATTAAGGGGGTAGCGCCGCTTATTGTTACCCGGACTTTTACGGTTCTTTTATGGACTGTAGTCTTGGGGTTTCTATTTTTTTCCACCTTTTTGATTCTTTTTTTTATTTGTACTCTTTTGTTTTACGAAGTATTACTTTTGACATTCTTGGTCACAATGTTGTGCTTGCGTTTGATAAACAGTACATGTCCGAAGACGTATTTACGTTTTAAACCTGTCTTAAGTGTGATAGTTATTTTGACCTGGCGCAAGTTTGTATAGAGGTGAAATAAATCAGTGGGTTTAGAATCTGCTTTAACGATCTGTGGAACCCGGAGTGCACAGTTGTAATTCCAGCAGGGTCGACTGAACCTTTCTACCTTCAGGGGAAGTAAGAACAACTGAGGGTGTTGCAGTGGTTAAAGGTGGTTCACTTTTGTGGTGTGCACTATATACATGGTCTATTATCACTTAAAACCAAAAATGTGTACAGAATATCATAACACAAGGTATGTGCTGACGTCAGTGTGGGTCCACTCTTGCGAAATCCACCAGGAAAGCAGGAAGGGTGTTGCTCTTTCACAGATATGGGAAGGGGGGTTTCTTACTTTGTACACAATTTCAAGTAGTATTTCACTGGAATTTTGCTTTCGGGACCACATGTGAGCTAGTGTATCCAGCCCAAGTGGAGTACTGGATCTAGCTCTGTCAGCCGCATGTAGACTATTGTGTCCAGCCTCAGGTGAACATCTGGAATGTAGTGCCTGGTTAGGTGTTTTGCCCGTTTGGGAACACAGTGTTGTTTTCTTGGTCTTCCTCATTAGTATTGCGTCCAGCTGTGTAGGCCACCTAAAGTATTCGGCCCTGTTATGAAGTGCACATCTGCAGTTGTATCCACTCCCAAGGTGCACATCAATTTGTATGTCACCACTACTGCGCATGTGCGCCTTCCAAGGGTGAAGGGATATGCACAGCACTCTGTTGTTTTCTGAAACACGGGTGTCCACTGTAGGTCCACGGGGCTGGGTCCTCGACTGATTGAGATAAAGTCGACACTCATATACATAGCCACTCTCTTGTGCAATACTGTCTTCGATCTGCCTTTCCAGGCCTACTTTGGACACTCTTCCTGTAATATGTACGATATTCGTTGCATGATTGCAGTGAGACAGTGGCTTTTACACAACCAGCGAAACAAGGCTGTCTCCCAGGATCAGAGAGCCCTGCTGACTTGTAATAGGGGATGCTTTCACAATTGTTCCTTCACGTTAAAGACTTGGATTTAAACCCATGAAATAAGTTTTTCTTGTGGAATTCGATAAAGCCCGGGCTTCGGGCACTCCGTTCTCCATGGATTTTTGCACTCCCCCTCTCCTGCAATCCGCTGTCCGTGAACTTTCGCACCCCCACCTCCCGCCCGCACTCCGTGGATTTTCGCCAACAGTATCACTGTTGCATGGCTAAACACTTGTAAGGTCCCAAAGGCGAGACCTATTGGCTATGCCAATGCTTGTTAAACACTGAAATTGAGATAATTGTGCAAGTTGCATTTCCTCCAGTCTTTGCGTGAAACAATGGGGTGATTCCCACAAGAATAGGAAAAATGCTACATGTAAAAAGTCCTCTTCTATAGAAACCCATACACATGGACCTTGTTTATTACTACCATCTTCAAAGAGCTACTTGAAGCAAATACTTTCAGTTGTTGTGGTTTTCCAGAGTAAAATAAAACGCTTTCAAAATGTTATGAGCCTTTTCGAAATCAGTTGTGAGTTTTCTGCCAAATAGATTTTTCTATGTGACCTGAAAATGTGTAAATTTGCTTTGTCCAGGCCTTTGGCTCAGGCAGAGCAGAGCTCGTACATCTCAGAATGCATCTATCATTAAATTCTCTGACTACTGATGTCCACTCAAATACACCTATATTCCCTATATGTTCTGATGGTGGGACCACAACAATGAAATATGCATCTAGTACAGGGTTATGATACGATTCCCACTACCCCCCACTAGATTTGTTCTTATTTTACTTGGATGGTTGAAGGCCAGAGCCAAACCTGCATTTTTTGACTACTGGTGATCTTAACCATAAGGGACCTAGAGTCAACGAGTCAAGAAAAAAGAAAAAATTAAGTGCAGCTAATAAATATTATTATCAACATTTTTTTTAGCTGGCATAATGTTCAGCTACCCACATCGGGTTTCCTGGCACTTTAGGAACAGGTAGGGTCTAGCTAGCACAAGCTAACTCAAAACATCTAGGTTTTTTTTTTCACAACAAATTGTATTGATTGATTTGAGCAGAATAAGAGAAGTGGTTCCCCACAATCAGGAGATCACCACCAAGTATTGTGGTACAGTTTACATTGTAATAACTATGACCAAGCAAGAATAGGAGTAAAACCAAGAAAATTAACCTCCTCCCCCACCCCTACCCCCACCAACTCCCATTACCCAACTACCCTACTACCCACCCCTTATCCCTCCCTAACCCTGTGCACGTGCATATAGAAAATCGTCGGTGCTCGGTCGTAGTGTCACAGGCATGACACAATTGACAGGCCCGTATGGTACCCACCACCTACACATCCTCCTCATGTTCCACAGGGGGATCCAATGGCAACTCCCTATAGTCTGCCCACCTCTTCCAGATCTTGAAGTGTTTACGGGGGCATCCTCTCGCCTCAAACACCGGTCGTTCTAGCCCCATATAGTAGTCCAGTCCGGCCTTCCATGCACACGGGGGGGGGGCTCGTTCTCCCTTCCACGCTCGGGCCAGGTCTCTTTTGGCAACTACAAGCCCCAGCAACAATAAGTGGCGTTTATATATGTTCCCACCAACCCCCTCAAGTATGTGGAGCAACCCTAATCGATGAGTGCGTGGAAGGTCCCATCCCAGAACTTCAGACAGGCAGCTCCATACACCCCTCCAGAAGCCAATCAGTCTAGGACACGACCACACCGTATGCAGCAGCGTGCCCGCTGCAGCCCCACACCGCAGACATTACGGCAAACCAATCAGTCCTGCCTTCCAAAGCCGCTCTCGGGTATAATAGGCCCTATAGAGATATTTTTTTTTTTTTTAAAAACCTTTATTGACATCAAAAAGGAGAGACAAGTCAAGGCCTACAACCAAGCCGGCCGGCCGCAATGTGCAAAACAATCAGGAGTCACCAGGCAAATATCACATAATCAAACAATACAAAGCAGAGGCCGCACAATCATAAAAGGGGGGAGAAAAAATACAGGAACCAAAGGGCTGAAACACAGGAGTAAATAAGGCTTAATTTTATAATATGGGGAGAGGACGTATGACAGGCTCACTTTCAATACGGAGGCATCCGATATCCCGTAACCAACTTCAACATTAATAAGGGGGCATGAGGCCAGAATATCGGGGGGGACAATACAATGCATTCAAGAAATCAGGATATATGAGACACAATCAGCCCCTGAGCATTATCCTCGTAACATGCCCACCACCCAAGACACTACCAAGCCAGAACAGAGGGATCGGAAAGACAATGCACCAAAACCAGCCCGTCATAGTAACCTCTAGGACACCGAAAGGAAAAAAGGGGGGGGGGGACGAGGTAGGGAAGGGGAAGGGAAAGGAAAATGGAGGGAAGACAAAATAAAACAATAAAAAGGGGGAAATAAAGAAATATGAAAAACGAAAGGAAGAAGACACGCCGACACAGGCCCCCCGTGGCGGGAAGACAGGAGACAAAAGGAGTAGCGGCCCAAGTGGGGGTATGGCGATCGGGGAGAAAGACAGCCGAAACATAGCAGGAGGATTAACGACGTCACACCCCCCACCCGAAACACACCATAGGAGGTCGGGACAGACGCGGCCTCACGAAAAAGAGATAGAAAAGGGCCATAGAACCAGAGGACAAACAAAAAATAGAACCCAACCCACCCGTCCCACCCTGCACCCCTGTAGAAGGCTATGGCCTACCCTTCAAACAGCGTGCCTGTCGCCCTAAACCAGAACCCGAAATATAGCGAGAAGTAAGAAAGAAGAACGAGACAAAAAACAACAAAAGCAGAGAAAAGAAGACAGGAGGGAGGAGCAGAATAACTATAATCCGAACGGGCGGCCGCAGCCCTCCGCCCAACCAGACAAGCACAGTCAAAAAAACAGACCAGGGCGACACCCCATCACGCGCCATAAAACATTAGGCGAAGGGGACCTCCCACCTTTCTACGATTGAAAACATTTATGCTACTAAATCGTATACCGGGAATCAAACAGAAGTCGTACATTTCACCCCCAACCCTTTCGAGCGACAAACCCCACCCACCACATGGCAATGGAAAACCACATACTAAATACGGAATCAGCATATAATCGAGTGGAATGGTGACTAACATAGCTACGTGGGGGGAGATAGATCCACAAGGGAGCAATAGTCCAAACCGAAAGTGTAGATGCATCAACAATCGCAGCACGAGCAATGAAAAACAGGAGTTCAGTTGCGCCACTGGATCGGGCGAGGTGGCCCCAATTATAGACACGGGCAAGGTCATCGAAGCAGGCACAGGAGGCAGTCCACCAATAGTTTCAGGCAACAATGTCGAACAGGGTCGCAGTACAGCATCCAAGTCCCCGGGGTCCGAACCTTGAAAAGCAGGGCGCCCCAAAGTCACCAGCACACTACACGATCTTCGATCAGTGGCGGAGACACTCAAGCCAATCGAGGGGGGCGAGGCAAGGAAGTCATCGAAACAAGAGGGCGACAAGAAGAAATGGCCGCCCAAAATGGCGGCAGATCGTGGCGGACCCACCGAGACGCCCAGGGAAGCGTGCAGGGATCTCAGGGCTTCCAGGATATCTCTGACCGTCGGCTCACGTCCACCAGATCCGCTCCCCACACAATTAGGCAACACGGGCCCGCCGCCACAGGGTGGTTCTCGTTCCAGAGGGTCGGCCGCCATTTCGTGAATCAGCCCAATCGCCGCCCACCAAGACCCCCGGAAAGAACAGTTGTCAAATGTAGGACTTTACAAGCTCCGGGGGTCCCAGCAAGGGCGGCCTCGATGCCAAAAGGATATCCGCCCAAGACGGGTCTCCGCCAGCACCAGCACCGGTGCCCCAAACAAGCGGAGTCCGGGCCCCGAGGACCAGGGCCGCCGGACAAAGCAGCGGCGGGGAGAGACCCCCTCACAGAATCAGGTACCGGGGCCTCTCACCCACGCCGGCCGCGCGGCCACCAGGGCAGGCCCGGGTCAGGATCGCCGGGATCTTCGCACATCGGCTCCCAACACTGGTTCTCGCTCTCGGCCGGGGCCGAGAGCCGTCGGATCCCGCCGGCCAGGTCCCGGTCCAAGTCTCGCAGAGGCCCCGATCCCTCGGAGGCCACAACTCCGGAGCCACTGCACACCGAGACCCCGGGGTCGGATGGTAAGTACAAACAAGCCGTTATGTTTCCAATGCCCCAAAAATGTGTTGTCCTCGGACAGGATAGAAGACAGGATAGGCAATCAGGACGGAGGGCTGCGGGAGCCGAGCTAAAGGGCGACCATTACGGCCGCGAGCTAGGCTCCTCCCCCCCTATGGAGATACTTGAACTGAATTAATCTAAGCCGCATTGCTATTGCGGTTCCCCGCGGGGATTCCAGGGCTTCCCTCCAGTCATCTTCGTCGAGGGGACCAACATCTGCCTCCCAAGCCGCCTTCAGGGGAATCAGGGTGGAGGAGCAATGAGTGACCATCGTTTGGTAGATACGGGAGACCTTCTTATCTCCGAGGTCTCCCATGAATACTTTCGCTTCAACAGGGCTAAATTCAGGGAGCGATTCCAAGTTAGCAACACTGGGCGTAAGTGCGTGACGAAATTGTAGATAGCGAAAAAATTGAGTTTGCGGCATGTGGAACTCAGTACTGAGTTCTTGGAACGATTTAAGAGTGACCCCGGACATTACATGTCCCAACGTCGAAATCCCATTGCCTCCCAGCCGTCGAACCCCGGCAGCGTGGACAGTTCGGGGAGACGTCCATTATTCCACAACGGCGTTTCCGCAGTTAGTCTACCCCACCAGCCCATGCGACGCAACGCCTGCCGCCACACAGCAAAGACAATCTTCGTGACGCATGCCAATGTCCGCCGCAGCCGGGCTGAGTAAAGAATAGTGTGTAGTGTACTATCCCCCATCAGAAAGCGCTCCAGGGCGTACGCCGGGTCTCCCCTGTCGCCGTACCACCATTCATTGAGTATTAGCAGTTGGGAGGCCTGATAATAGGACAATAGATCTGGGGTGGCCAAGCCTCCACAATACGTGGATAAGAAGCATGTCCGTAGCGCCACTCTGACCGCTCCCCCAGCCCACAAGAAACGGCCTAAAGCAGAGTTGACCTGCCGAAACCACTGGGGAATGATGGGGTGAGGATAGTTCTGCAGTTGGTATAAGAGACGCGGAAGCGCCACCATTTTGAAAATCGCAGACCTACCGAAGATAGTTAGAGGCATCCGGGACCACGTTTTAAGATCTGCCTGAACCCTCTCCCACACAGGCACTATGTTGCGTTCCCAGGCGGTGTGCACTGATTCCGATAGGAACACCCCCAGATATTTCAATCCTCCGGTTGCCAACTGCAAACCTGTCGCCCAGGGGTCCATCACTACTCCGCCCCCCAGTACCCATAGGGTGGATTTGCCTAAATTTAAATAAAGGCCCGAGACCTCCCCAAAGATTCGCATAATTTCTAAGACTCGGGGCCCTGAGCGACACAAGTCAGTAAGGAAGAAGAGGACATCGTCCGCATATAGAGCAATTCTATCTACAAGGGTCTCAGTCCACACGAAGCCCCGCATTTGTGCATCCATGCGCACCCAAGAGGCTAGAGGCTCCATGGCCAAGGCGAATAGGTATGGGGACAATGGGCACCCCTGCCGGGTCCCCCGTCCGATGGAAAATGTTTCCGATATCGCCCCGGCGACCCGCACCGACGCCGTGATATCCGTGTACAGCAGTGAGATATATGACAGAAACACTGGGCCCAGATTGAGACGAGGCAGGAGCGCAAAGAGGTACGTCCAGCTTACTGAATCAAAGGCTTTATGAATATCTGCCAGTAACAAAGCCGCCTGTTCCCCGGTGGCCCCCATGGCATCTACCGCCGCCTGCGCACGCCGGATGTTGTGCCGTGTCGCCCTATGAGGCATAAAGCCGGCCTGATCAGGGTGGACCAGGTCCGTCATATATGGGAGTAAACGGTTTGCCAGAGCCTTTGCTAGTATTTTAGCCTCAATATTGAGCAATGAGATGGGGCGATATGAGTCATGCCTGTCAGGGGGTCTACCCGGCTTTTGGAAAACCACAATTTCAGCATGGCGCCAGTCAGAAGGCAACCTACCCCGCGCCCGTGCCGTCTCTAGTGCACATCGATAATGGGATCCTAGTTGGAGTTGGAATTTCTTAAAAAATTCACAGGGGTAGCCGCTCGGCCCAGGTGCCTTCCCTACATTAAGTTGACCCAGTGCCTCCCCCAGTTCATCAGCCGTAAGGGGGGCATCAAGTGTTTTCCTGGTCTCATCGGAGACCGCCCTAGGTGGCAAGTCGTCTATGAATTTAGCTACTTCGTCCACGGAGAGGCAGTCTCGCGGGGCATATTATACCTTGAAATAGTTGGCAAAACTCGCCGCCAGCTCGGCCGGGTCCGTAATCGCCACTCCGTCTTCAGCAGTGAGGCCCGGCAGCGTGATCGGTTGAAGACTGCGCTGACATAGCCTATGGAGCATGGTACAGGACTTATCTCCCCACTGGTATATTCTGCTCGGTGTGGCCAACCACGCCTGTTTAGCCTCATCCATCAATATAGATGCATAGGACTGCTGTGCCTGGAGAAGCAATCGTATCGCGACCTCGTCCCCCCCTCCCCGGCTCCGCCGCTCCAAGGTTTCCACCAGCGTGGCTGCTTCAGTGGCTGACTCCCGATGTCTGCGACGGGCCGCAGCACACCACGCGATGTCCACCCCCCGTATAGTGGGCTTCATTGCCTCCCAAACCACTACTGCGTCTATATCATCTATTAGGTTTTCCCGCCAGTAATGGGCGATCGCCTCTCGCAGGTGTTGGACATAGCTGGGTCGCTGAAGATGCCACGAGGACATCCTCCACCGGAATGGTTGTCGTGTCCTAAGGAGTTCTACCCTGACCGATACTGGGGAATGATTCGACAGCCCCCTTGGTAATATCACGGCTTCCCTCACCTTGCTCAGGCAGACACCAGGCACAAACACATAATCCAGTCTCGAGAAGGAGCCATGTACCGCAGAGACATATGTGTATTCGCGCGCTGCGGGGTGCATATGTCGCCACACATCCACCCATCCCAATCCCTCAACCATAGCACGCAACCGGGTAGGGGAGGGGGGGAGAGAGCCAGCAAGCACCCCCTGTCGCCTCTGACGATCTATACACACATCAATCACCTCATTCCAGTCACCCCCAACCACAGCCAAGGATTCCGGGATATCGTCCCACACCGTAAACAGCTTCTCGGACAAGGCCCACTGCAGAGGGGGAGGGGCATAGACACTTCCAAAAATCACCGGCTCAGCACCCACCATGCCTTTGACAAAAATATAGCGACCTTGTGGGTCTGCCCACTGCTTCTCATGAACGTAGGCCACCCTGCGATGCACCAAGATAGCAACACCTCTGGACCCCCTAGCAAATCCAGCATGAAAGACCTGTTGATAGCCAAATCTCTGTAAGCTAAGCACCTTAGAGCCCATCATGTGTGTTTCCTGGAGCAAGAGCACGTCAGCAGACTCTTTCTTCCCCCAACGCAAGACAGCTCCTCGTTTAATCTTATCAAGCATCCCCCTGACATTCCAGGTGATCACCCGGAGGGACTCTCCGGGGAGTCCATGAGACATTTCAGCCATAGTCAAGTGAGACCCACCAAGTAGGCCCTCTGCGCCACCCCCGCACACTTCGCATCTTCCACAGTACATCTGTAAACAGCACGTGCATTTCCCCCCACCCGCCCCAAAGCTCCCCAACATCAACGATAGCAACCCCTGCCCGACCCCCACCCCAAGCCATCCTCACCCCTACACCCCCCTCCCCCTTCCCCTGCCCCCAACACCCTCCACCCCTATACCTCATAGAACGCTGAAGTACCTGTCGCGGCATGGGCAGCCCCGGGCCCAAAACAGAGGGCCCAAGACCAACCATACCAATGGATCCCAACACCCCTTAGGAACAGTAAAGCCCGCCCCTCCCCCAGTAAACACCCACCGCGTGTGGTGGTTGGAGGCCCCTATCAAGTCACCCCTGAACCTCCATCCGCAATACTACTCATAACCAAACCAGCTCTTAGAGCAAGCAACATAGGCAGTGTCAATGCTTCCAAAAGATGAAACCTGACCGTGGGACCCCCGGCAGTCCGAGTCCACCGCGTCTGCAGAGAAATGCATCCCTCCCCAGGGTTTCAAGAATTATCTTCGGAGTGATCAGGTGCAACAGCTCTACTATCTTGAGTCGCGCTGGCGGAAGCGGATCTCTTCCGCGATCGGGACCTCCGATGTCGTCCGCTCCGGGCCGGCTGGCCTCTCTGCTCCTGCGGTGAACCTCCGGGGTCACCAGGATTCAGTCCCGGCTGAGCATGCGGCCTGATCGGCACAGATTCATCAGTCCATTTGAAGACGTCCTCAGGGGAATCGAAAAAGTGAGTCCGGGACTGATAAACAACCCGCAGGCGGGCCGGGTACAGTAGAGAATATTGAATTTTCAGACCCCGTAACTTGGCCTTGGCATCCACGAAGGAGCGGCGTTGCTGCTGCACTAGTTTGGTGTAGTCGGGAAAGATCATGATCTTCCGATTTTCGTATGTAATGGAGTCCCTGGTTCTCGCTTCCCGCAGGATAACGTCCCTGTCATGATAATTCAAAAGTTTGGCAATCACAGGTCTGGGACGCTCACCTTCCGGCGGCCTCTGTGTTAAGGCCCGATGTGCTCGTTCAATTACAAAGCAGTTGGAAAGGACCCCCGAGAGGAGCCAGCTCTCCAGTCATTGGGTTAGGAACAGTTCCATATTGTCTTTCTCACACCTCTCCGGAAAACCAACGAAGCGAAGGTTGTTTCTGCGTGCGCGTCCTTCAGCATCCTCCACCCGGGTCGCGAGGTTCTTTTGGATGTGTTCCATCGCAGCCATTTTACGTTTTAGGGACCCAACATCGTCTTCTACTACCGAAATCCTAGATTCCGCCTCCGTAATCCGTGCCACGGCATTACGTAGGTCTTGGCGCAACAGAGTCACATCCGCGCCCACTGCCCCAATCTTTGCGTCCAGCATGTCCCTGGACTGGGTGAACGCTGCCATGAGTGCCGCGTTGTCTGGCCCCGCTCCACCGCCACCACCAGCTGCTCCGGACCCTCCACTGGGCCCCGTAAATTTGTCGATGGGCCCTTGTTTGGGCGGACCACCACCTCCCCTGGTCATGGCTGCGTGTAGTCTCAGGGCCACAATATGTGAAGGATTCGCACAAGCGCAGGCACCACGCACCTCCAGGAACGTCCAACGCAGAACAGCGCAGCAAGTCCTCTACCTTCGGGTATAAGTGTCTGAGGCACCTCGGCTACTGGTATTGAGTCGGCCCCCGGCCAAGCCAGAGCCAGCGTCGCGAATCAATTACAGGCCAGTCGCCGGTCCGCACTCACTGCGCCGGTCGCCCCTTGGACCACACCGGGCGCTGCGGGCTCACGCGGTTCTCTGGACGTCCTTCACAGCTCCACAGCCGACCACACCAAACAATGGACTCAGGGGAGTCACAGACAGCCGGCAGGCCGCCTCGGGCAGGTCCAGCACACCAAGTCTCACAATGGCCCAAAAGTCCGCCTCCAGGGGCAGCACCGCAGCGTCACTCACGGTTCGTCAAGGTTGTATACGAGGGCCGCAGTCACCCAGGCACCTCCACTGATCCGCTTCAGCCCAGGTCAGGGCCGGCCCCGGGAGCACAAAACTCGAGGCCCCGGCTGGCCGATGTCTACGTAGGCCTCCGTGTCCTCCAGGGGGCCGATGCGCTCCAATCACCTCCCCCGTGATCAGCGAGGCAGTCCGGCGCTCAGTCACAGCGCCTCAGATTCTCCGCGACCCAGGGTCCGGCAGCTCGCCGCGCGGTCGGCCCGCCCGTCAGTTCTCCCCCACGGCTGCTCCAAAATCGAGGCCCCGGTCTCGTTGTCAGAGACCAGGCCGCACGCCTCCGCCGGCAACTCAGCCGCACCGGACAGCTCAGGAATGCCGCTCGTGGCACCGGAGGGTTCCCAGCACCGCCAAACACACTCGCCCTGTGAATTTATTGCGGAATGGGCTCAGGGGCCAGGATAACTGATCGGATGTCGTTCGGGCCGGCGGGAGCTCTACGAAGCTGCGACCGCCATCTTCGCCCGCTAAGCAAGTAAACATCTAGGTTTTTAACTGTTTCAGAAAAGCTTTTTAAGCATTCCGGAAGGGAATTCCATAGCTTGGTGCCCAGGCAAACGAAGGACTGACTTCCCAAGCGAGTGCATTTTACTTTAGGAGTGATGCACAGGCAAATATCACTCAAACGTAAAGGGCGGGTCGACTGATATGGTCTCACCAATTCCTGAAGGTATAGTGGGCCGACACCTGATCTAGCTCTGTGTACAAAGCACAGGGTTTTAACCCTTTCTATGCTGATGACGGAACCGCTCCGTCATCAGCTGCGGTGGCGCTGTGCTGATGACAGAGCGGTTCCGTCATGGCCCTGCCACCGCGCCTGCGCGGCGCGGATTCCGCGCCTGCGCTGGGCGTTCTATTGAGCGGGCGGGGCCATGACGGAACCGCTCCGTCATGAGCACAGCCCAACCGCGGCTGATGACGGAGCGGTTCCGTCACCAGCATGCGGCCGCCCCACCCCCTCAGCGGTGGTTAAATTGGATATGTTTCTCACCCTGGAGCCAGTGCAGCTACTGAAGGAGTGAGGAAGAGGATACACTTTTGTGAAGCCTGTAGAGTAGTCTGGCAGCCGAGTTCTGGACCACTTGTAGCCTTTGTCAGTTTTTCCGGCTTTGCCAGTTCCCAAATAAAGGACATTGTCATAGTCAAGTCCTGTAAAATGAGGGGCTGGATGACTATCCTTTATATGGTTCCTCCACCTTTGCTCCTCTGAGACAGCAGGCAGGAACAGGAATCAAAGTGGCACAGCGTCATGCTTGCTTCAGAAATACCCTAGTCATGCACCTCAGTGCTCCTGGTCTGTAAGTTATTGAATATCACACCACACATGCCAGTGATATACAACTCTATTTGAAAGTCTCATGCGATCCGGACATCCAGTGCCTGAAACACTGCCTGCACCTCATCCAGACCTTGATTTTCAAGACCTACCTGAAATTCAACGCAACTAAAACAGGATTCAGATTATTTAGCAAGCAATACCTTGTCCAAACATGGCTCAATGACAGAGGTTTGGACGAATCTGAAAAATCAAACCAACAGGTCTTCTATCTCTATCACACCAATATCTGTAAAAGAATCCCTGTGTCCTTCACAGTCCTGCCGATTACCATTCATCAAGGGTTAGACTACTGCATTTTAGTGTGGTGGTCTGCATCAATGCATTAGTCATGCATTTATAGCCCCTCCTGACAGCTCCAGCGCTGTGAGGCACAAGCCAAGACCGATGAGAGGAACTGCATTAACAGTGCGAGCCGCTCAGTGCTGGAAGAGGGCACAGGCCACCAAGACAGGGATTGGGGGCTCTGAAACTGGTTCACCTTATTTTTTTATAAATATTTTCATTGCCCCAAAAATTCATGAACATACAAAATTAATTAATTCCGATAATATCACAGGGCTTATATCAATCTTCGTTATAAAGTTACAAATGCATAGATGAACGATAAAACCTCATAACATCCCTTCCCACAGGATCATAAGACATCATGAACAGGGCATTTAATCAGTACATACAGCATCTCACATGTAAATTTGAAGATAAACAATACATTTCCATCACATTAGGACGCTACATATTTTAATAAAAACCTAACACAAAAATAACAAGGTCCACCCGACTAAATTCATCCCCAACCTATTCATAGTGCCCCAATTAGTTACTACCCCACTAGATCACTGCTTCTGACATAAAAAGCATCATGATGGAACTAATGCGTATCTCTTTCCCAAACAGCTTCTTCCAAAATGACTCAATACCTTCCTTCAGAGACTGTAACTTTTACCAACTTTAAAACATATACCTTATTGGCCAACCCTTCTCCACACTTAGGACACTTGTCGTCTTCCCTCTTACCCCGTCCAAACAACTTTGGCGGGGTAAAATAGAGTCTAAAAACAGTTTTATAGTTTTGGGCTCTCAAATTAGATGAGAGAAGAACCTTCATTCATAGCCCAATGGACATATGTAGATCCACATCTCCCTCCTCTAACTTCTTTGCCCAGTTGGACTCGACCTTCTCCAGGTCATCCGAGGCTGTGTCCATTAATAGTTTATAAATCTGGCCTCTCTTACTATCTAACTGCATCATTGCGTCTAAGAGAGGAATTCTTTCCAGTGAAAATGTACCTACTCCCAAGCTTACTCAAAAATGTCCTCATCTGTAGATATTTTTAAAAGGAGTTGGTCGCTAGCCCAAAATCTTGTTGCAGCTCCATAAATTAACATAAATGGTCAGCAGAGTAGAGATTACCTAACTTGCCCCACTGCCTACAAATTGTGTCATAGAAGTTAGTCCTAAAAAAAGCAGAAACCGCGACAAGGGGGTATAGCTGCTATATCGTTTAATCTTCAGCAATTTTCAAATCCTGTTCAAGACTCTCCAAGCGGTGATCACACCCTTAAACTATACTTTTCTTAAATAACTTGGCTCATCTTGTCGAAGAAGACAACCCCGTGCTCATTTACCAAGTTCAAACTCATATACATTAGGAGGGGTTGCGCCACATTCCTGATCAGAAATCAATATCCCCATCAGGGCTGCCCAATAATAAAACAAAATAAAACAAAAGGTTAGGAGCTTTCCTGCCTTCCTGTTCCTGTGGAAGAGTTAGAAATGTAAGGGCTCGCCTAGTCTTCTTATATTGCCATATAAAATGTATATATATGGAGTCCAACTTCCTGAGCAAGGACCCATTGACCTCGAGAGGAATAGTTTGAAAAATATAAAGTATCTTAAGTAGAACTGTCATTTTGAGAACATTACATCTACCAAGAAATTATAGGTGTAATCCATTAATATGCTCAAGTAAATCCTAATCTTATTTATCAAGGGATTGAGATTGATATACTATATAGTGCCAACCATAGGGTTTATCTTGATCCCCAGATACATAACCGTATTCATCCTACGAGTGTCTGTGAAAGCAATTGTATAAATACACACAATCTGGGTTTCTCCCCATTCAATAGGTCGCCTGTTTTTTTTACCAAATTCAGAGGCCAGTTGTTCACCCTCAATTATTGCCCTACCTGGGTCTGAAGTTATTACTGCAATATCATCCGTGTATGCTAGTAGATTCATGTAATGCTCATTAATTCATACTCGCTTTATTCCCGACTTTGGGCAATTTGCCCAATAAATGGGTCTATGTATAGAGCAAACAAAATTGGGGAGCAGGGACACCCCTGCCTAGTTCCTCTAGTTATGTTTATTCTCCCTGATTCTTGGGCCATTATTTGAAATTTGGCACAGGGAGTGTAATAAATAGACCTGATTGCCTTTATCAGACATGGACCAAACCCCTCAAGTTTCAATGTTTCCCATAGATAACTTTATGACACTCTGTCAAATGCTTTATCAGCATCGAGGAGGATTATAGCCATCCGGTTTCCTTTGCAATATCAAATAGAGTTATAGCACATCTGACATGACCCGTTGTTCCTCTACCAGGTACACATCTGTGTTGCCATGGTGGGACCAGGTGGGCTATGAACCTCCTCAAGGGGGCTGCAAGAATTTTAGAGTATAGTTTGGCATCAGAGTTATTCAAGGAAATGGGCCTATATGAGGCTTGTTTTTGTCAGAAATATCACAAATGTGTGTACACTGCCAAGACGGGGGAGGTATCTTATTCTGCAACACTCCTAAAAACAAAGGGGCTAGTTATAGATGTAATACTTTATACAAATCAAGGGGGGTTCTATCAGGACCAGCCGCCTTCCCTGAGGCCAGGGAGTGCAATGTGTGAACGACTTCCTCAAGGGTAATATCTGCTTCTAACATGTTGTTTAGATCTGGATTTATATGTCCCCGTCCTCCTTCTAACCATACTTCTTCTGCCAATTAACTAGTTTACGGGTTATCTTCACAGTATAACACTCTGTTAAAGTTTTCAAATATTTTGATATCTATGGGCTCTCTGGCAAGCGACCCATCATTCCTTTTAAATCTCTCAATATTTTTCCTAGCTTCCCTTTGTCTTGTACGTAAGCCTAAAAGTCTCCCAACCGACTCCCCATATTCATAACTCTCATTTTTATGTACCTGAAACTTTTCTGCGACCACCTTGGTATGGTAACTTTTGATCTCAGCTTTTACTGTCATGATTTCTAATTGACATTGTACATCCTCCTGACCCCGTCAATCCCCTCAATGTGAATCTTTTCTAGCATAGATAGTTTTCCATACAACCCCCTGATCTCGTCCTCTTGGTGCTTCCTTCTGTATGTAATACAACTAATGATCCCCCTTCTCGATCCTGCTTTAAAAGCATCCCAGACCATCCCCTGTGAAGCCCTATATATGTTCATATAAAAAAACTTCACCAGCCATTTCATTATATGCTCAAAGTATTGGTTGTTTAAAAGCAATTTCCTATCAAAGGTCCACTTAGCCTGAGACTTAAGCATTCCCAGTCCCACGATATCCAAAATTAACAGATAATGATCAGACATAAGCCTTGCAAGTTTCTTAATTTCAACCTTACCCACTAGTACAGCGAAGGCCAAACAATCATCTAATTTGACATACTTTCTGTTTTTTGGACATCCCAAATGTCAACTATCCCATGACTGTCCATTAATTATTCCAAGGCTGTGTACACGTGGGGTTTTCTTCCAGAAACTTGGTCATTTGATTCCTTCCTACATCAAGATACAGATTTAAGTCCCCAAAAACTATCAACCGGGCTGGCCAAGATGCTAGCTCTACTTCTAACTCTTCAAAACCTTTGGGATAATCCTGATTACAGCCATAAATGAGCAGACAGTCACCCCAGCCTGTAGCTCTACGATCCCCCACCTACTCCACTTGTCTACCAGCTCCTGCTTAGCGGGTCCAATACAATTTTTGGCTAGAATAGACACACCCCTAACCGTGGAGCTTTGAGTCATATATGCTAATAAAGTATAACCCCTAATTGTCATCAGCTCCCTCTTTCTCTATGGAATATGTTTCCTGTTGACATATAACCTCTGGACCCAGAGATCGAAGAATCTGTGCCACCCTCTGTTGCTTCACCTTATCATTTGGGCCACCAACATTAACTGAACATATGCCTAGTATACCCATTTGATATCCAAGGGAATACCTTAGTGCCCATTATTTGCGTTGTTATTCTCCAACATTCCTCGGAGTCTGATGTAAATGTAAATGTAAATGTAAATGTAGTATACTTGTAGAGCGCACAGCTGCCCCAGCAACGGGGCGTCCCGGCGCTGTATAACTCTGGGGAACCCGTCCTGGCTTTCCCTGTGGGATGGTCCCTTGCTGGGAGTCCCCAAGGTGGAGCCAGGCATCCCCGGAATTGGTGGGGCCGTTGTGGAGATTAGGCAAGCTAATGCCCAGAGTTGCCGAGTGGAACCCCTGATTAGAGTAAGCACCGAAGCGAGAATTATCAAGTCGGCTGACCCAGGTCCACGACCCTGCCGCGTCGGGAATTGAACCCTGGTCCCGGGCTGACTTCTGCTCTCAGGCCTGCCGCCTCTAACCAGTGAGCCACACTACTCCACTTATGATCTAGTATACTACTTCCTGGCCCTCTTTTTTTTGCTCACTTTTTGGGACTTTTGTAATGCCACCCCCCACCTCGACCCCTCCCCACTGATCTCCCTCAACCTTCCCAAGCCCCTGCACACCTCTACCCCACCCTAAAAACACCCTTCCCAGCACCCCTGGGCCCTCCACCCCACCATCCCACCCAACCCTAAGAAGCAGACAGACCACACATTGGTCTGTAGAGATTTAAGAAGCCTCTGTAACCAGCCACCCAGACAAGCACATATCCACCAGTGTGAAAATCCAACTTTCAAAAATACATACCCCTCACAAACCTATACACATTGTGAGCCTTACCAGAATGCAGCCCTACATCAGAGCCCCCTCATGCCTGCAAGAGTCGTATACTTGATTCCAAAAGAAATTCTTTCGCTTTTATTTCGGAAGTGAAGAACCGTGTTCGATCTTTCCAGACCACTTTCAATCGTCCAGGGTTCCTTAACAAAACTTGGGCCCCTATGTCTTGAAACGGTTTGATGAGCTGCTGCAGATGCCATTGCCTCTCAACAGTTATGTGGCAGAAATCAGGCTTGACAAAAAAAGGAGGAGTCCCCTACTGAGCACTTGGTTTCTGGCCTTGCCTTGTCATAAACTGACTACCTCAATAGGAAATTCCCAATGTATATCAATGTAGCCCGTGGCTTCCCCTCTTCTCTGATTGGTTGTTTCAGCACGAAAGGGATCCTATGGGCTTGCTGGATCTCCTAGGCCCAGTTCCATCCCTCCAACTCTGGGAAAGCCTGCCGAAACAGATCCACTATAAATGAAGGACATCAGATCCCTATTTACCTTCTGGAACACCAAGCACCGTCATGTTATTACATCTTTGGCGATTTTCCTGGTCCTCCAGGTTCCACTGGATGTCCATCAGCTGAGACTCGTATGCCTCCACCTGGCCATGAGCACCAGCAACATCTGATTCATGAGTCGATGCTCTGGTCCCTAGGTCAGCTAGCCACTCCACAATCGCATTACATGACTTAGCATCTTCTTTGAACCACCCGCTGCAGCTTATGAATTGGTGCCCGAGATCTGCTGCCGTCCAGTCGAGTTTCCTCTTGATGCGACAATACAGTGGAATATAGACTCTAAAGTAGGGAGGATTGAGCCAAGAGCCTCTTGGGAAGCCTAAGATTTGCCTCCCAACAATTGAGACAGATTTTGAGTGCCTACATTTCTCGACGCAGTACTTTGAGATCTGCAGTATTAGGCTGAAGGCCACGGTCACAGACCCCCTCTCAGTAGTGACTGACCCACATTCGCCTTTGTGCCCATACTAGAGTCTGGTTGAGGATCCGTAAGTTCTTGTGCGAACGCTTCTATACCCCCCGTGGTCGCTTCAGGCAGAAAGAACTGATAGCACAGTTTACCTTGCCATCGGAGATCTCATGACCTTGTGGGAAGTTTCCAACTTTAACACCTCCTTCAGTTTCAGACTGAATCTGTTGGTAATGATTGTGATGCCTATCGGGACGAATCCTCCTGTTGAGCCACATAGAAGCTTCAAGACTGTGGTACCCGCAGTGTGTTGAGGCGGCGGAGTAACCTCTCCCATTTTTTTCCCTGTCGAAACTGTCTTTCCAACCGGTGGGAGACACTAACCACTCTGGTGTGGTACGATACTGCTTGCTGGCTCTACCACATCTGAGCCCACCGGGTCATGGGGAGTAGCAGCCGTTCGTGGAATGCCACTGCCTTTCTGGTCCAGTGCCGGCTGTTTTGGGTCCCATTCTGACCGCCTGGCTGAGTTTACTGCAATGACTACGGCCGGCATAGCTCACTGCTGCTATGGGCAAATTATGTTGCTAGCGATTAATCCAAGAGGCGCTGCAGCTATCTTCTAGTGTTTCTTTTAATGTAATTGTTATAGGTGTTTATGGTGCCCCAGTTCGGTGTCTCTTCACAGATTTCTCTTTTATAAAAAGTGTAATGAAAACATGTTGCTCTTATTTACTATATATAATCTATTTTTTCTTTTCTTACTGCAAAGCGCGAGGATTTTGTAAAGTGAACTATGTGACAATTTTACTCGTGTGAAAGAAATGGCTGCAGGATGTTAGTTTCTTCTAAATTGCAACACAATTTAAATACCTATAAATGAACTGTAAAAATATTTCAAAATAAATAAACAGATTGAAAAGCACAAATTAATCTCTTTTTTCTAATTTTGAAGTGTGATGAAAACAAAGATTTTATTAGGATCAAAAGAAATCAAGAAATGTTACTATGTGATACATTACTGTTTGTGTACTATACAGGTTTATCAGTAGAACTGGATATCTGTGCGACTTTACTAATCATTTCAATAGAAATGCGCTGTCTGTACATGAGGGTGCCACCACACGATGCGTTTTTAACAGGGATACTCAAAGTACCACCGGGGGCCGCAAGCCGCCCTCCTAACCTTTAACTGTGGCCCCCTGGAGAACAGCAGCACTGGGCTGCTGTTCACTTGACAGAGCAGGAACATTCAGAAAGCTGTGAAACAAAGGGGCATACTTTATTTAAAATTAACTAAAGTAACGATAAATTCGAAAAGAAGGAGTCCTAGACAACTTATCTTTAGGAACACCTTTAGTTTTGAAGACATCTTGCACTAAACATGTAAAACATGATAAACTCTCTACAAACTTTTTTAAAAAGTGTATTTTAAGAACAGGCTTGAGCCTTTTTACATTAATAGATCAGATTATATCACTGCATTGACAGGCATTTATCAGCAGCGATAGTTTTCAAACAAGATCTTGGAAACTTCGGTACAAGAGTGAATTAGCAAAATATAAACTAATGATCATTAACGAAAAAAGCACATATTTCACAGCGCAAATTAAACAGGCAAAAAACTCAAACAAACAACTATACCAAGTAGTCACCAAGCTAACACATCAAGTGTCAGTAGCGTTTCCCGCACCAACTCAAACATTATGTAACCCCCTAGCAGACTACTTCTGTAATAAAGTAAATAATATCTATGCCAATTTCTCTGTTCAAGGAAATTCTTCTGCTCAATGTGTAGCTACAGAGCCCCCTGCTCAGGTCTTAGCACAATTTCAAAAAATCACCGTAACACAAAACTACAGGCCTATTGACAGTCGACCTTATCCGGCTAAAGTGATTGAAAAAGTTATGAATCTCCAAATTTCTAAATTCATAGAAGACCACCATCGGCTAGATGACACCCAATTTGGGTTTCGGAAAAGTCACAGCACTGAGACTGCAATAATTAAAGCTACAGAGGAAATAGGAGTGATTCTGGACCAGGGAGGGACAGCAGTTCTTATTCTGCTGACCTCTCTGCGGCATTTGATACGGTCGATCATAATAATCTAATCGACCGTGTCACTGAGATGGGTATCCAGGATAAAGCAAGAGACCTGCTGTCCTCTTTCCTCTCCAATCGGACCCAGACTGTAACATTGGGCAACTTCCACTCAGCCCAAATGACACTTCCGTGTGGTGTTCCTCAAGGCTCATCCCTAAGTCCGACGCTTTTTGATATCTACGTGTCGGACTTAGCCAGAATCAAGGCACATGGGATGGGCCTAACATCATACGCAGATGACACACAGCTGGTGATCGCCGTAAAGAACAACGGAGAAAAGGTGGCGGAGGACTTCCAAAAGGGCATGCTGGCCATCAGTAGCTGGATGGCTATCAATTGCCTTAAACTTAACTCCGATAAAACGGAGGTTATGATCTTTGGTAATCTGTCCCCCACCTGGTCCAGCACCTGGTGGCCAGCGGCTCTTGGTCCTCCACCCACCCCAGTCTCTAAGGTTAGAAACTTAGGCATACCATTTGATGATAAACTGACTTTTGCATCACATGCCAATACTATTGTCTCAATCTCTTTTTTCAAAATTCGAATGATTAAAAAGATACTGCTGTATCTTCCTCTCAATGCAGGCAAGACTTTGGTTAGTGCATTGGTGATGTCATCCCTGGATTACTGCAACGGACTCTTCTCTAATGTTCAGAGAAGGGTCATCCAAAAATTACAATCTGTGCAGAATGCAGCAGCCAGGATGCTGTCCGGAACCCCCAAGTTTATGCCTATTTCCCATATAATTAAACAATACCACTGGCTTCCGGTGAGGAATCGTATCAAATTCAAGGAACTCTGTATTGCCTATTAAGCTTCCCGAAATCTAGGCCCCCAGTTTCTAACAAAATGTCTAGCCATCCACACTCCTAACAGGCCTTTCCGTTCCTCCAATGCATTTCTCTTGTCTGTGCCGCGTACCAAAACTGTCTCTTGGGGCGACCGACGTTTTGTTGTCATGGTCACAAAACTATGGAATTCTCTCCCGCTGGAGATCAGAGCCTCCCAAACTTTAACAGCCTTCAGAAGAAAAATAAAGACTTGGCTGTTTGATCGGTAAGCTGTCTACCTCACTGCCTTCGTCCGCAGCGCCGATACGACCCAGGGCATTTGCGTGCTTTATACGTTTCAAAAATAAATAAATAAATAAATAAACATTCCTGCCTTCCCATTCTGAAAACAATGCCATTAGTGAACCAAGAGGCAAGCCATTTGACAGGTAAACCTTGTGTGTAGCCTTGGTTGTTATATAATTCTAACATTATAGTTTATTAAATAAAACACAAGAACACACATCCTGAACTTGTATATTTTAAGGGGCTGTCATATGTGGTAATGAAGAAATAGGAGGCAAAGTGAAATTATCCAATTGCCAGGATCACACAGGTTTGTCAAGTGGGAAAGCCAGGACTAATGCCAGGTTTTCTGGTTTTACATTTTCCAATTCAGCCATTATCTCTTTTCTTCTCTCGTTTTAAATTAGAATTTAATGCTGTGACGTTAATTCTTGGTGCACGAGAATAGAGTGTTGGTGGCAGCCAGAAGTTACATGAAGGCTAGGTTTGTTGTTCACACCATGCATCTGTTTTGCATCCCCTTACGCCCAAATTTCCTCACCCTGTTCCTCACATTGCTGGCATCGGTGCGGCCCTCGGGCATGCCACAGACAGTACTTTGCGGCCTCCGCAGAAATGTTTGCGAGTGCCCATGGTTTGTAATATATTTATGACCATGTGCTCCTAAATGCAACACACACTACATACCACACCCGTGCCACTCTCCTGCACCCCCACTGTGAAAATTGTTCCAGTAACACTGTGTTAGTCATTCCTGCACTTGAACATTTTGTCAGACAATTTTGAGAGTTCCTCTACACTCAGCAGCAGTTCTTTGTATGCCACTGGTGTAAGAAGCTGTTTGTCAGCACCCCAAGGAATAATCTGAAGCTCAGCATTTAGCTGTTACTAGTGTTGTAGCCAGGAGAGATGATAAAGGGTATCAAAAGATGAACAGCTATACTTGTTAAACCTTAGACAGTGTGCACTGTTTTACCAGGCTGATGGTAGGTAGTCCCTGCTTTCTGCAGATGTAGGTGACTAAATTCAATGGCAGTGTGCAACCAGTGTGCAGCACTACCTCAGTGCAAGTACATTTGAACAAAAAGCAATTGGCACTTACTTGTAGCACTTCATATGGTACCAAGTGGGGAACTTTCTGATATTTATCTTTACGGGGATTTTCTGCTTGGTTTTAGTAGTAGTTAAGTTTCACTCATAGTGTCACACATAAAAGCATGGATTGTCACACATAGCCACACTTAAACCATGGCAATGTCGCACATAAGCAATCTGAAACTTGGCAGCTATGCTATCAGTAATGTCCCAATTTTATTTAGAAAAGAGGCAAAGACACACTTCTTTCAAAAGAACAGTAGAGCATGACATATAAGTTCATGTTTGCTCCCGGATCCAGATATTCCTCCAGTCACTCATTTGCTGAATCTTTGCCTTTGACACATGTACAGCGCTCAAGTGCCTTTTGGTGGGACTTGTGCTAAACAAATACCACACATATATATCCATCCAGATCTAGGCTATGTTTTTCCTTTTAATCTGGCATCTCAGCCCAGGCAACTGCCTTGTTTGCCAAATGGCTGTAACTGGAACACCTGACAGTAACTACTCTGTGTGCTTTTGCTGCTGCTGGTTTGGTATATGTAAGACAATACCTTCCAAGTGACTCAATGGCATGTGTAGGGTTCTACCTTTCCCAGAAAATAATACTGCCCATATGTTCATATTTTAAAATTCTGCAAAGGCTTAGACATGACAGTTTAAAAAAAAAGAAACTTTGTCGTTTTGGAATATTAAATATATAGAAGTTCCCATGAGGAGTTATTCTATAATGCTTAAACATCCCGCTGTCTCAATCAACACCCATATAGGCAGAAAAAGTTATTGCCTATGTGGTAGCTACCGGTGTAGCCAATAGAACTATGGAGAAAAGCAATACAAGAGTCTACTGGTAGTGCTGCCCACTTGTGGGACACCCCCGCGCCGCACGGCCACCAGCTGCTGCGTGTGCCCCCCTGCTGTGCCCTCTGCCTCGCTGCCAGCCGCGCTGCCGGCTGACCCTGCTGTCGTTGCTCTGTCCTGTTTTTAAAATCATTTGTGCTTGTTTTTTTCCCTCGTTGTTTTTGCCCGTATTAAGTGTTTTTTGTCCAGCATTTGTGCTTGTATTTCATAGTTCTGCCCGTGTTAGCGTGTTTTTGATTCTCATTTGTGCTTGTTTTCCTCGTAGTCGCTGCCCGCTCTCCTTCGTGTTTCCCGCCTTCCTCGCCGCCCCCCGCTTCCCGCCACCACTGCCGACCCCGCCCCTTTTTTCCTTCTGTTCCCTCCCCGCTCCCGCCTCCCAGCTGCTCCGCCCACCCGCGCACTTGGCCTTAAAAGGCGACCGTGCGACACAGGTGAGTGTGACCCACTTGTGGGACACCCCCGCGCCGCACGGCCACCAGCTGCTGCGTGTGCCCCCCTGCTGTGCCCTCTGCCTCGCTGCCAGCCGCGCTGCCGGCTGACCCTGCTGTCGTTGCTCTGTCCTGTTTTTAAAATCATTTGTGCTTGTTTTTTTCCCTCGTTGTTTTTGCCCATATTAAGTGTTTTTTGTCCAGCATTTGTGCTTGTATTTCATAGTTCTGCCCGTGTTAGCGTGTTTTTGATTCTCATTTGTGCTTGTTTTCCTCGTAGTCGCTGCCCGCTCTCCTTCGTGTTTCCCGCCTTCCTCGCCGCCCCCCGCTTCCCGCCACCACCGCCGACCCCGCCCCTTTTTTCCTTCTGTTCCCTCCCCGCTCCCGCCTCCCAGCTGCTCCGCCCACCCGCGCACTTCGCCTTAAATGGCGACCGTGCGAACGCGCAGCGGGCGCGCCGATTGTGCGCCGAAGGCGCGCCAAAGGTAAGCCCGTCTGCGCCCGTCCGCGACCGGATCGCGACCAGCGCCAGGACCCCTGGCCCCCACCGACGGAAGCCGACCCGACGAACCTACAACGCCGCCGATCTCATCGCACTCAACACCGGCCGCATCCCAGGATGTCATCAAGCCGCCCCGAAGCACACCCACGGACCCTTCAGCTGCCACGCCTGCAAGTTCACCTGCATCCGGACTCACCCTGCACCAGCACTCGCCAAGCCGAACATCAGCAGCAACCACCTCAAGTGCATCCTGCTCAACACCCGCTCCGTCCACAGACACGCCGTAGAACTCTGGAACCTCCTCGACACCACCGCCCCTGACGTTGCCTTCCTCACCGAGACCTGGATGAACGCCTCCTCAGCCCCAGACATCGCCATCGCCATCCCGGAGGGCTACAAGATCATCCGGAGGGACCGCACCGCCAACCTGACGGGAGGAGGCATTGCCATCATCCACAGAGACACCATCCGCATCACGACCAACACCGACGACACCCTAACCACCGCTGAACACCTGCACTTCCAGATCCACACCAACCCGAAGACCACCCTCAGAGGCACCCTGATCTACCGACCCCCGGGTCCACGCACACGATTCAGCGAGGACATCGCCGACTTCGTCAGCCCGCATGCCCTCCCTCCGCCGACTACATCCTCCTGGGGGACCTCAACTTCCACCTGGAGAACAACAGCGACCGCAACACCATCAGCCTGCTCGACAACCTCGCCAACCTCGGACTCAAGCAACTGGTGACCACCCCCACCCACCTCGCCGGACACACACTCGACGCCGTCTTCTCATCCAGCAAAGACGTCACCTTCAGCCACGCAACAGGACTCCACTGGACGGACCACAGCTGCGTCCACTTCAGCTTCAAAAGAACGACGATCCACCACCACCAGCAACAGGTTGCCCGAAGAAGCTGGAACAAGATCACAGCCGACCAGCTCACCGCTTCCCTGAGCCAGCACCCCCCCGCCAGCTCAGCGAACCCCAGCCAGGCCGCCGACAACCTCACGAAGTGGATCAACAACGGCGCGGACGAACTCGCCCCTCTGAGAACCCCGCCCAGCAGACCCTGCAGCAGAAAAACACCATGGTTCACCGACGAACTCAAGAGCTCCAAGAAGAACTGCCGAGCCCTCGAGAAAGTCTGGAGAAGGGAACCAACGACGGACAACATGACCACCCTCAAGCTCGCCACCCGGAAACACCACCAACTGATCCGCGCCACCAAGAAAAATACATACAAGGACCGGCTGGACAACAACGCACACAACTGCAAGGAACTCTTCAACATCGTGAAAGAGCTCTCCAACCCCAACGCCGGAAACAATGACATCACCCCGTCGCAAGACCTCTGCAACTCCCTCGCGTCCTACTTCCACAACAAGATCGCGGACATACACAACAGCTTCAGCAACCAACCAACGCAAGCCACAACTGCAACAACGCCACCCACCACCACCCTCCGCACCTGGACTCCGATCAGCACCGAAGACACCATCCGCACAATGAACTCCATCCATTCCGGATCTCCGACTGACCCCTGCCCTCACCACGTCTTCAACAAGGCCGACGCTGTCATCGCACCCCACCTGCGGGACATCATCAACACCTCCTTCGACACCGCCACCTTCCCTGAGAGCTGGAAGCACGCCGAACTCAGCGCTCTTCTCAAGAAACCCACAGCAGACCCCACCGACCTCAAGAACTACCGTCCCATCTCGCTCCTCCCGTTCCCGGCCAAAGTCATCGAGAAGACCGTCAACAAACAGCTGGCCGCCTTCCTCGAGACGAATGGATCCCTCGACCCCTCACAGTCTGGCTTCCGAGCGAACCACAGCACCGAGACCGCCCTCATCGCTGCCACCGATGACATACGAACTCTGATGGACAACGGAGAAACAGCGGCCCTCATCCTCCTGGACCTCTCCGCGGCTTTCGACACTGTGTGTCACCGCACCCTAGTACAGCGCCTCGGCAACATCGGAATCCAGGACAAGGCACTGGAATGGATCACCTCCTTCCTCGACGGAAGAACACAGAGAGTCCGCCTACCACCGTACAAGTCAGAGGCCACCAAAGTCATCTGCGGCGTCCCTCAAGGATCCTCACTGAGCCCCACCCTCTTCAACGTCTACATGAGCCCCCTCGCGGCCATCGCACGCCAACACAACCTCAACATAATCTCCTACGCCGACGACACCCAGCTGATCCTCTCCCTGACCAACGACCCCGCCACCGCCAGAGCCAACCTGCACGAAGGGATGAGAGAGGTAGCCGAATGGATGACGACCAGCCGCCTGAAACTGAACTCGGACAAGACGGAGGTCCTCATCCTGGGCTCCTCGCCCTCCGCCTGGGATGACTCCTGGTGGCCCCCCGCCCTGGGCACCGCACCCAAACCGACGGACCACGCACGCAACCTGGGCTTCATCCTGGACTCCTCCCTCTCCATGACCAGACAAGTAAACGCCGTCTCCTCGTCTTGCTTCAACATCCTGCGCATGCTACGTAAGATCTTCCGGTGGATCCCCACCGAGACGAGGAAGACGGTCACCCAGGCCCTCGTCACCAGCCGACTGGACTACGGCAACGCCCTCTACGCCGGAACCACCGCCAAGCTCCAGAAGAGACTCCAGCGGATCCAGAACGCCTCGGCCAGACTCATCCTCGACATCCCCAGACGCAGCCACATCTCCGGACACCTGAGAGATCTGCATTGGCTCCCGGTCAACAAGAGAATCACCTTCCGTCTCCTCACCCACGCGCACAAAGCCCTACACGACCAAGGCCCGAGCTACCTCAACAACCGGCTCAACTTCTACACTCCCAAGCGCCTCCTCAGATCAACCAGCCACGCCCTCGCCGCCGTCCCCCGCATCCGAAGAGCGACAACAGGAGGAAGGTCCTTCTCCTACCTGGCCGCCAAGACCTGGAACTCACTCCCAACCGACCTGCGCCTGACCCAAGACCACCTCTCCTTCAGGAAGAAGCTCAAGACCTGGCTGTTCGAGCAGCAACGGCACCCCCCCCCCCCCAACCCAGCGCCTTGAGACCCTACGGGTGAGTAGTGCGCTCTATAAATGACCTGATTGATTGATTGATTGAGTGCAAGAGGACTAAAGCAAACAGTAATTTCCTAGAAGGCTTGGACATGGTAGTTATATATGAATTCATAGAAATTGTATGTATTAATTTTTAACATGACTTTTCTTCGTTTACTTCAATTATCAGTCAGGGATCATTAAGGCAGCTTTAAACTCTTTGTAAAGCATTTCGTCTTATATTTTACTGCTTAAAGAGTGTACCGATGGGAGGAAAATATCGGTCTTAGCAATTGTAATAATTTTTGGACCGATCAGGACATTAAAACACTGGTCATGTTGCTAAAAACACACCGGATGTGGCAACCGTAGGCATGAGTGACACCATCTGGCCTAGTAAATAGTAAATAGCTCTTACGTTGCTGTAATTTGTGAGGCTTTACTTTCAATGGTAAAATGCAAACTATAAGTCCTGGAATGCAACTTGCTCTAGGTTATCAATAAGGGTCTACCAGAAGAGGTAGATGTGAGAAAGTACGGCTTTGTCACCTACATGGGCATATTCACTGTATTTGAGGGAAGCTTTGGCTGTTGCAGTGCATGCTATATCTGTCACTTAATGACGCTCAGTAAAACTTTCTTCCCCTCTTCGGGCCTTTAAAGCCTTCTTACATTCTCTGAATCTTGGGCTTTTTTTTCTATTTTGTTCTTGTATTATTCTTTCATTTTTTAAATTCCTCGGTATCTTTGTCATTGTCTTTCTTCTTTCAGCGACGGTTTCATTGTGTCTACATTCTCAGCTTCCCGGCATCAAAATAAAGCTATCGAATGCTGAAGTTATTTGCTAACCTCCCGCTGAAGCGACTGGGGAGTTGTGAAAAACAGGTTTTAAAGAGAATATTTTAGTGCGCATGCATATAACGTGCACATGCGCTCACAAGGAAATAAGGCTTCAAGATACATGGAGCTTCATAAGACCGCAGACCCCGCCCTAAAACCTGCCACAGAGGTCTGACTTCCCCGATGTCAGCCTATCAGAGAGCCCCTTCTGCACGACCAACAGCGCACGCAGCCTGGAATGGTTCCCTCGTGCACCAGCGACTTAGAGGTCACTTCCTGTCGGCGGGGGCGGTACTCTTACTGGGAAAGGGGGCAGTCTTCAATGAGTCCGTACCTTTCTCTTTGAACCAATTGCGGGCTTCATGGGGAGGTGCACAAATGCTGCCCGTTCCACTACTGCCCATTGCGTGTCACTCAACACGAGCGAGCTTTATGATTGGCGTCCTCTGCCTTCAATTGGTTAAGTACTTTCGAGTCGAAAAAGCAAAGCGGAGACATCGGATTTTTTTTTATGGAAGATCCTCCGTCGCGAGACGGTAGGTAAGTCTTGCTGTATTGATGCTTTGAGTTGGTGAATTTACGGCAAATTGATTCTGGCACGGCGCGGCCCGTAAATTGTAAGGAGACTTTATTTGCGAGATTTCTCGCTGCCTGAAAGAGTGAACATGAGTGGCTGAAGGCTGGAAGAGCTAAAAAGAAGAAATAACTTGTTAGGAGGAACATGTTTTCAGACGATAGAGTTGGGTCGCATGTCAAGACGGTTATAGTGTTCACAATTTTCATTCTGAGTTTACACTTGAGCACCAAAAAGTTGGACTACCTCGCCCTGCCAAGTCACTGACTCTAATATGTTCTCAGTCAATATGGAAAATAGGTCTAATGTTGTGGATGGACAGGATATCCTTCAAAGATTAAGATAAAGAACAATATTTACTGACATTTCTTATTAGTTTAAATATTTCTAAAATACTGTGATTAAACAACACTAACACGTCTCTTGTCATGATGTTAGAACGATGTGACCCATCCAGGAGATGAAGAGTGGGGCATATTATTGTTTCTTTCGTTTCTCTTTAAACTCATCGCAGGCATTCGTATCTCAAACTACAATCCGTATTTTATATCCACTGTGCGCATTATTCGTATCGTCTTTTACTGTATAAGACCTTTATTCATAGCATGTGAGATATAGCGGGTTTGCCGTTTCTAAGTGCGGTCAATCGTGTTGCTGTTACCAATTTCAATGAATGTCATTCAATTTATAAACTTTAGAAGAAATGTAAGCTGTTACCTTTGTTGGGATAACACTCAGGACCTCCAGTACTCACACACAGATGCCAGCAGAGAGTCATTAACTAATTAATGGACCTATCTGACTGAATCAGTGCCAGCCATGATTTCCTCACGTCACTGGGCAAAGAGTTGACTACAGTTACATTTTTGTATTTTACCTGGCAGAGAATCAAAGTCTATTACCTCTGCGTCCCATGTCCTTGTTTTAGTCAGTACGTCATGTGGGGAATCCTACCTCCAAAGACAGGAAACAAACTAGAAATGCTTACCCTAAAATCACACCTACCTGTAGCTGGGTGTCGTAAAAGACAGCATTCCCAGCCTCTTTCTGCTTTGTTTCTTGTCTTCAGGGACAAGAGATGCTGAGTTTATTGACTGGCTTTTGACCTCCACCATAGTTCTCTGGTCTCCTCGCTTGTCAGGCCTGGGACGAAGCCCTAAACAATTGTGTGAGCTGCCACCATGGAAACGTGAAATTGATTATCAGCTCCCTGCCATATGCTGTGGTGGACCATACCTGCTTCTTTCGATACTATGATTGCTTCGTTATTGAGGTAAATACTAAATCTTGTGATCTTTGCGTCCTGATATACCTGGTTATTGATGCACATTGCCTCTCTGTGTTAATTTTGAATATGCTAGCACTTTCGGTCTGTTATGATCGATGCTGTCCATTTTTATTTCAACAATGAATACCCCCTGCACGTGTGGTTACTGCGGGCTGGGGCTCCATGCTGGCGCAGTAGCCAGTAGAGGCTGTTGTTCCTGTGATGGAGTGGTGCATGCGTGGTTGCATGTTTGGTTCTTCAATACGTAGTAAACCGGTCGAAGGAAAACCAAACATCTCATAATTAGACAGACAGATTCTTTTTCATTCAGAAATCTTCAATCCAGATCATCCACTTCTATAAGGAGAGGATCCTCTTTCAGACAGCAATCAAGGACACAGCAAAATGCTGATTGGAATTAAAAATCGCAGAGCAAGCCATTTTCTGGGAAATTTCAGTGAAAACAGAAGTCAAACGCAGGGAAAAGAGATACTGTTTCCTGACTATGGCGTGCTGCAGGGAGATGAGGGACAAGAGTTGCAGGCGGTTGGGATGATCCATCACTTCCTATTGGAAAGGGAAAAATCCACTTCAGACTTGTGTGACATGGACATTCTTCACATGGGGTTATTGGATAGAGTTCATAACCACACCACAGTAATCTGGGATCACTCTTATGCCCTGTCCGAAATGGCCAGTAAAGAAAAAAACTCTGTGGAGGGTGGAGAGCCATTGATCAGCAAAGCTGCATTAGCTCCAGTCCCAGGGATGGAGAGAGGTCAGGAAGTGTATTCCGTTGTGATCCTGGTAGCCAAGGTGAAGGGAAGTTATTGGATCTTAACTTAAAACGTCTAACCCAGTCAAATCACTTTATTCGCTCAATAGAGTTGATGGATGCATATTTTCATGTTCCAATTGTGTGATATCACCAGATATTTCTCAGGTTTTGCGTTCAGAGCTATTTTTGGAAGTTCAGCGTTGTCCTCCTCTCTCTGATCAGCACCAAGGGTGTTTGCAAAGGTGGCAGCTCCTCTAGTTCCCTTTCTTCACCTGCAATAAGTCCTAATCTTCACACATATGATTGTTTGATATCAATTAGAGATTACTTAGATATTCCTGAACCTGCATTGATTTCTACTGAATTGTATGGAACTGTCAGCTAACTTTGTCAAAAATAATTAATTTATTTGGGCAAGGTTCAGGATGGATGTGGACAAAGTATTGATTCCCTGAGATAGGGTAGCTCACTGTTGCAATCATCTTTCAAAACCACTGTCATGTCAGGAATCCTCAGCACGCATGTGGTTGGAAGTACAACAACACATGGCATCATGTATGTGTCTTCACAATTCAGCCGTTGGGCAAGACCACACCGTTTCAGTGACACAGGAGCTCAAGATGCAACTTCACTGGTTTTTGGTACTGGATAAACGGTTATAAGGGGTGAGGATACATCAAGATCCACCAAAAATCCTAACAGTGCATGGCACTGTTATATGAATTTGTAGAGCTTGGCTAATCACCCGTGAGGGTATTGAGGTGCTGAGTTGGGCAGTCCTGAGGGGGGAGGAGGAGATCATACCTGTTTCTTCTGGAAGAGCCATGTCTTGAGGTTCCTTCGGCAGTCCATATGGGAGGGGGAGGTTCTGAGATGTTTCGAGAGGTCATTCCAGGTCTTGACCGCAAGGTATATGAGGAACCGTGCTCGTTTCTGGTCTTGTTGATGCAAGGGAGGTGTGCTCTTGCCTGGGATGCTGATCGAAGGTGTTGGATTGGTTGCTAGAAGTTGAGGCAGTGGTTGAGGTAAGCTAGACCGGTGTTGTGGAGAGCTTTGAGGGTTTGGGTAAGTATCTTGAACGTACATCTTTCCTGGACTGGGAGCCAGTGGAGATTCTTGAGGTGTGGAGAGATGTGGTTATTTCATGGGGCGTTAAGGATGTGTCTGGCAGCAGCGTTGTGAGTGGTTTGGAGATGGCTTAGTACATGGGCTGGAATTCCGATGTAGAGGGCGTTTCCGTAAACAAGTCTGCTTGTGATAAGAGCCTGGCTGACTGTTTGTCTAGTGTTCAGTGGGATCCACTCGAAAATCTTGCGTAGTATTCGCAGAATGTGGAAGCCCATTCGATTGGTTGAGGAACAATTCTAGACTCTGTCAGTGCAGGCCAAGTGGAACATGACTTATATGTTCAAGTGACTGAACTTGAGGGATCTGACTGCAATATTCTGAGCTTTGTACCACTTTGAACATCAAGTTTAGCAAAGCAGTGTATTAGTGTTATCAGTAACTATACAATAGTACTCTAACAACTTATGTGGATAAAACAAAAGAAAAGAATATATATGTATATCGAAGCACAAATACAATTTAGGCCGAACACAAATGCAATTTAAAAGAAGTCAGTGGAGCACTGCACTAAATAGCACAAAAAAACTTTTAATAAAAAATATCAACATTTTTATTATAAAAAAGAGGGATTACCCTCCACAATTCTTTAAAAAAAAAACACATTATACATTTCATGGGTAAAGAAACCAAACAGTCGACGCGGCGTTTCGGTGCTTTAGTGATGCCACACCTTCTTCAGGACGGTTTTCTATACAGGGAAAATACATACATTATTTGCAGGCTCCATAAAATACTGACGTACACTCCAATTGACATACACATTTAAAACCATTTGTTTATAAAAAAACTTAAGACACATTACAATAGTTGATTGATCTAAACATGTGCCCTACATTCTCCTCTGTATTGCGAAGTTATTGGCTATACCCAAGGCCAGTGTTGTATACATCTACTCAAATACCAGTATCATTTCGGGGAAGGTTCACTTTTAATATATATCCAACCCCACAAATATTGTTAACAACAAAATATCATTTGGATTGGCTTTCTGAGTTTAATCATTGCTCTTACACATCCTCACCACAATCCGTTGAACTATGATTAGTTATCTGAGTTTTTAATCACCAAGTAATATCAAACATAAACATACCACTAGACCTCTAGTCTCTGCGGAAGAGTAGTCACTCTTTAAAAAGAAACAACAAATCAGCTTTATCATATGCATAGTTGTTGATTCCGATGTGGATAAATTCAAACTACCTGAACAAAAAACATGAGAGGTCACTACTTTTTGTACCCATGTCGTGAGGTATACTCATAATTATAATCCCTTATATTTCATCATGCGCTCAAAGTCACATACCTGTTTAGTGACAATCATAGGTAGAGCGAATGCTGTATGTAGGTTGGCCACCGTTTGTTAATTAGCTTTTGGGCTCATACATCAAGCTAAATGAACAGAAATACATAGCTCTATCAGAATTAGGTTATGATGTTCTAAAACAAATGGCTTTGTGAAAATAAAAAAAGGGAATTTTTTATATATACCTTTCTCGTACTGGGATCAATCATATCTTGATTAAAATATATTATTTTCAAATGGTGCGGAGAAATAGCATTTCTAAATGATTCTGCCTGGACCACTTCTTCAGGCAAAATCATTTAGAAATGCTATTTCATCACGATACGAGAAAGGTATATATATAAATTTCCCTTTTTTTGATTCAAATCTACCTGCTCTTCAAAGCTGGTAAAATGATGAACTCAGCATAACTGATGTTGACGTAATTTTTACTTTCACATTCTCTTTATTCAATTAAAAAAAAAACTTTTTATTGAGACGAAATCAGGGCATTGTAAAATCACATGGCATTTACATTTATCACTGCGTAGTGAAACATGTTGGCGACACTACACACATTAATAATACATGTTGCAACATACATATTCCTGTTGGCATCATGCTTAACCCCGCCTCCCCACCCTCAAGTGTGTCTAAATATGAATGATGGGTTAGTATGCTAGAGAGAAATACAGGAAGGACTAGCTTGACATGTAACAAATAAGACCGACTACATTCTCATACATATAAAAGGCTTGCCATATCCGCACATAAGTAAAACAGCTAGCGTTTAATAAAAAGAAACAAAAAGGACTTGTATGTCATTATAAAGTAAAATACGGGTTAGCACGTCAGACAAAGGCATGAATGTTTGTGTGCTCAATAAAGAGGTGATGCTAGCATGTCAGTCCAAGAATATAATAAAACCCTTGCATTTGAGGTACAATTTGGCATAATATTTGCGTCTGTGATGTGCTTCAGTACTCCAATGTTACCAAGAAATGATCTATATCGGTCATTATGCCATGTGTTCAGGAAGTAAATATATACTAATACTCATGGCCAATTGGGTGGGTTAGTCGTCACCGATCTGCCAATGAACTATCTGACACAAGGTCACTAAGTTTATGCTTGTCATCAGAGCAATATTCTGTATGTTAGTCCAATTGCACCCAATGAGCACTTTGGCACATGGAACAGGAAGCAGTAAGTAGTCTGTCGATTGCTCTTAGAAAATCAGACTTGTCTCCTACTGTGGCATAGATTGAGCCTGGAATGATTGTTTACTGTTAGATAGCAGCTTTCGTTATTACATAATGTCCTTCTGGGACAAACAATGTCTTTGTTACTCTTAGGGACAGGCTTTTCTAAATTAAAGTGGCCACCCCACCTTTATGGTAAAATGTATAGGTGGATGTCTCTGCGTCTATTTGGGGTGCTTGACAAGTATGGTATTCACGCCCAACCCACTTCTTCTGAGTTTCTGACTTTAAGTAAGCAAATGGTGTTTCTCCTGAATCAGCATGATGGCTGGTTAGGGTGAGTGAAGAAACAATAGTACTTTTTGTGCTTAACATAAAGGGTAAGTCCACTGATATTAAGTGAGTGACCATTAAATTGCAAAACCTGCCCTATGATAGCTTGCCACAACACATACGCAGAACAGAAGTATCCCTCACACATTTCCTCGGGCTTCTGCCCCATTAGTAGTAAATCGATTGATTGGCATTGTACAGGAGCAAGTACTATAGCAATGTGATACAGAGGTTACTACGGCTGTCCTAGGCAGCACGGGCTGCGTGTTTGAGCAAGAGACCATGCTTCCTGTCTATTCAGAAGTTCTCTGATAATGGCGTAGCATAGCCAGCAATCTAGTTGAGCGATTACAAAGAAATCATCCATAGGTGTGAGCGTGTGAGAACATATTTGGATATATCTCACTTGTTTGCAGGGTGGAATAGAAATAGGCAACAGTGTGTCACAGCCAGTCAGTGAGAAAGAGAGAAAGTAAGAACATGCAGGCAGCTTAAAATGCCACAAAGATTTAGGATATGGTCCATCAGCTCACAAGAATGCTTCCTCCCACAACTTATTTAGGGAACAAGGTGCAGATAGAAGTATCATAATACATTATATATTGTCCATTGCAAGATGGCTGCCGTTGAGACCCTACCTCCAGTCCTCGTTCCCTTTCATGAAGCATGTAGGTTCAGGATCGCCGATCTGGACTACAATTATTTGTCCTTCTTACCTCCATTGCAGCTGGGGCATTTAAAATGGTGAGTGAGCAGGACCCCAGCTGGAGGCAGTGCTACAATATTAGCTTGTGGGGACCCGCTTCACTCTTGTTGGGCTGCCATCTCACAACCAAGCCTTCCACACCGGTGGGGGGTCGTCACATTCAAGCACATTCGAGCATCTGGCCACACTGCTGAGCAACATCTCCTGCTGATTCTGGTGCCGTGGAGGCTCACAGTATAGAGTCTCAGTAAGGGACTGCTTTTCCCCTCAATGCATGGCTTTGCCCCTGAGTAACACTTTCAATGTATCATGCTCTCTTTCAGCCCAGTGATATGCAGCAGACCATGCTCCATCCCGTCAAACTTCACCATTGGAAGCATGTCACTGCTGGTTTTGCGATGGTACCCTGGGAGCGGTGGGGATCAGAGGCTTATGGTTTCCGGTTGTGCGCCAGCTCCACATAAACCTTTTGAATCTTTGGGCAATCGACCTGGCTCTGAAAGACTTCCTGCAGTCTATCAAAGGGAGGCTGGTGCTGGTTCTTAAGGTCAACACAACTGCCATGCGATATTGAAACAACCAAGGTGATATGGGGGGGGAGACCTTTATTTTTATTTTTTTACATATATCTTTATTGAGCCTTTTTTAATTGCATTCACAGTATATTATTGATGCCTCTTATCGTAAAATACCTAAGCGAAAGATATGTGTCGTCATTTGCAAACTAGAAAACAATGATATAACGTATCTCCACCCTAAGTTTGCAGGAGACCTCTTCGACCCGCCGGAGTCACCCTTGCTAGGTCTGTTTGCCACAGTTGAACGAGCAATGTCCATAGTTTCCTCCAAGTCATTTATTTGAAGCGCTGCATTCTGGCTAGGATGGCACAAAGGACTGTATGCATTTCCACTGCTACCTCTTCGGCCTTGAGTTCTGAGGAAGATAAGGACAGATCGCCTGCAAGTTATCTTAATCGCCTGGTACTGTGCCAGGATGGTGTGGTACCCAGAACTCCTGAGCCTGAGAATTTTCCCTTTTATCAGTCTACCTCTAAGGAAGGACCTCTTGTCTCAGCAACAGGGTAGAGTCCTGTATCCGAGTCTCAACAGCTTACATACTCATGTGTGGAGATTGACCGGTGGCAATTGGATGTTTTTGATTTGCTAATTGAAGTGCTTAATGTCATCCTTGTTGCCAGACGCCTTTCCACAAAGCCTATTTACACTGGGCACTGTGATAGATTTGTTTTTAGGTCGTGAGCTCGAAACACTGACCTGTAAAAGTCACATTTTCATATGTTCTTTTGTTTTTTCTCTCTTTATCCCAGCAAGGACATATGATGTGCATGTTGAAAGGTTAAATGTCTGCCCTTTTGGCCTTTCTGTGTTTCCCTTATCTGCTTTTTAAGTGTCCGGTGCAGCATTGTTCTTATAATTCTGTATATGGTTTGTTGCTGAGGATGAATAGTGTCTCTAGGTACTGTGACTTTCTTAGATGTTTTGGGACATTTAATTAGTACCAGCTTAAAACGATTCTGTGAAACCCATGGCGTTTTTGCTAATATACTTGAAAAGAATTTTGCTGCAAGATGTATCTATTAGTTCCCTCTATTTCTGAAATGTTCTGGGGAGTGGAAGATGGTAAATCTTCAGCCCTTCTGGAGTATGTTAAGCTGACCGAGCATGAGAGTGGTATTAATATTTAGGTTCACAGTCCATCCCTGCTTGTTACACAATTTGTGACTCATCTTGGTACATCTGTTTGGCGTGTTAGAATTTTAAGGCTTTGTGATGCACTATGGCACACTATAATAGATCCATAAACTAGTTATTAAGCAGTAAGCTGTAATACATTGTAATACATAGAGATGTACTATTCATTTGTGCTGCATCGTGACACAGTTTGCCATAGTGTTACACATTGTGATATGCTAATGAAGGGATACACTGCAATACCATTTGATATACTCTGATGAACTCGTACTGTGCAATTAATTCATTAATCGATTCAGATACTTTCATGCCAGCACAGTGTGATCAAAAATATAATATTAGGCCTGGGCGGTGTTCCCGGAGTCCTCCTACGCAGAACTCGGGGAAGTGTATAAGGTCTCCGCGGAGTGAGCAAAAATCTTCACAGCGCTACTTGGAGTTACGCAAGTGGTGGAGTACATTAGGGTGTGCCGTTCGCGCAGATTTTTAGCGCCAAAGTTTGTCCTGTGGTGGAAAATCAGTGCGAGCGGCACCATGCGCAAGAAGGCGCTGCTTCTTTCTGCCGCTCAATTAGTTTTCTACTCGAGCGGCAACTTCCTCAACGCAAACGGATGGTTTCTCAACGATTCTCTTGTCTTTTGGAGATGATTATTCTGGCTCTTTAGTTATACAGAACTTGAAATAGCTCAGATGAAATTGTGTTAGGTGATGTTCTGATGGCCAGTGCTTCACTGCAGGCTGGGAGCTGGGAAAATGGCAATTTCCTGTATTGTGCATGCATGTAATTTATTGTATTTGAAATTTTGATAAATATCGTACCAGATATAACTTGCACATGCCAGGTGAGATATTTACCACTTAAAATGTTTTCTGCATCCATAAAATACTAACTTCACTCAGCAGCAGTCCGTCCGTGCAGGTAAGCACGGTGGTGAGGGGGAGGGGGGAGATGTCGAAAGACGACAATAGGTATTATTTCTTTATCTAGTTTTCCCTATTCCGTCATCTATCGACTTCTCCCGCCTGCCCTGCTGCACATACCTGCACGGACCGCAGCTGATTTCACAGGGTGTGATAAAAACTCAGAATGACACAATTTCTACTCTGCTGTATGGTCTTTATTTAACTTGTGATTTTTCTTGAAAAGTTTCTGCAGAGCTCATAATGAGGGCCTCCGAAAGAATTGATTAGCAATACAAAAACGATACTGACATATGTATCCAAGAAAGCAGAGAAAATACTGAGAATACTTCGAATTTCATAGGGCAGGAATAAATCCAAAAGCTTATATTCCTTACAGTTGAATTCGGACCCTAACAAAAAAGGCAAACATTCTTGGGGAAAACAAAGACAACAACTTTGACATGTTTGATTCACCATTCAGCATCGCTGACATAGAATGCATATTTTTATAACTCTTTTTTTATTTTTTATTATTACCTGTAAAAAACTTCAACAGTGTAAAAACACATATTGCTGATGAGGTCAGACAATCACTTATATGTCAAACTACATTTAAAGGGAGATACAAATGTGGTCAGGATGTAATGAGAGGATGAAAGAACAATGCCCATTTGAAACAAATACCTTTTTATGCTTTTTGTGTTTCACTGTGTCCTGACCACTCTTCAGAACTTTGTTGCTGTATTTACTGAACATCTCTATTGTCGTTTATCGGTTCAGTATTCTAATATTTACAAATTACTCTGGCCAATATAATATATTTTAGGGAAGTTATATGTGAAATTGGCTGAATATTCTCAAAATGAATCCACATGGTTTCATTTGGTTGACCCTTGTTCGTTTTGGCAAGGTTTCCAGATACTGTTCCCAAAAATCCAATAAGGCAATTTAGGATTCCCTAAGGCAACTTCATGAGCAAAGTTCACATCTCAGATTGTTTGGGTACTCTTCTTTTTATTTGAATTTTATAGTTAGCTAACAAACCAGCAGACCTCAGTACGAAGGCTGGTACATTTATTTATTTTTAATTTTTATTTACTTGAGTTTTATATAGCGCTGGCTAGACCCAGAGGTATCAGGACGCTTTACATGAGGAGAGTTACATAGGTTACAAGTTACTCATTGTTACAGAAGGTAAATTAATTACGAATTACATACGTTGGTTCATGGCGTGTGTAAGGGGTAATGTAAAAGGCGACGGGGAGGGAGATTAGGCGGAGAATTGGCACAAGGAACAATTTATTCCATACATTATCCAGAAGATCTCGCTCTATATAAGCCAATAAAAACCAAAGACCAGCTAAGTTAACTCCTTTCCTCACCAAGACCACAGCTATCTGGAAACAGTGCAGCATCAATTCCAGCTTGACTAGAACTAATCCAACAGAAGAACTAACTGGTCTTCTAGAACCATTAAATGAAGCACCAAGACAAACTACTGGGACCTATACGGGACCATAACCAACTGTCCCAATATATCACTAGGACCAGTTTTACTGGAACTGTTCCATCATTAGGAACAGCTGTACTAGGGACATTACAATCTGAAGAACACTCCACTCTAAAAACCATCCCCACTGGAACGATTGTTGCACCTGGGCTAACCCTACTGAGCTAATTCCACTACCAATTCTAGCTCTACTTGAACCACTGCATATACTTCCAGTACCATGTATAATAAAAACATCACATTGCCGGGGCCAGTTCTGCAGGAGCTGTTGTATTACAAAGGCCAGTGATGCTAGAACTGTTACATGATCAGGACCAACTGGTACCGTTGCAGCCTGACGACTACCTTTCCTTAACCCATTACAGCACCAGGACTTCTGACTTCTGCTCGTTGATGAGGAACCCTGGGTTCTGTAAATAAGGAAACTGTCTTCTGTAGTTGACCTCTCAGATAATCTGGGTCTTGATGCATGAGAAAGATATAGTTGAGATACACAATAAGGCGGACACCCCTCGCACTAAGCTATTACATGGCTGGTCGCATGATCTTATGAAAGGCCGAATGGAAGGCATGTGAACTCATACATATGATCAGTTTTAAGGCCCTTCTTCGAGTCCTTTCTAAATTTTGTGATGAAAGTGACTATCTTGAGGGTCAATTTCGGGGGTATACGCCACTTTCTTTCCCAAACCTCTTCATCCACGGGCTTTCTAATGCGGCTGCCCACATATTGCATCACCTTAGTGGCTGGGATCAAGTCTGAGGAACTAGGGTGGCAAATATCATCGAGTTTTCACATATCCAAGGGATTGGTGGCATCGTCACGTCCCCGCACTCGATTCTGTGATGTTTTGGGCCGCCTTCTGGCCTCCAGAGTCTGCTGGGTCCTGATTCATACCAAGAAACAACAGTGTCTGAATCTTTCCCAGCATCATCTGCTGAGAGGAGGAACTGATCATCATCGGGGGCAGTTTCAAAAATATTGTTCTATCATCTTGGGCATCCACCCTTTTTTTCTAAAAGGCTAGGCACGGCCTCTCAAATGCTTCGGATGGTGGAGGGTTGACGTGCCCTTTAGGGACTATGTTTTTGACAGCAGAATCGCGCCAGAATCCCAGAATTTCTATGTGCCCACCAAGAGGGCTGGACCCTTAACTTTACTGGCCAGAAGACCGCTGGTTTTTGCCGCTAGCAGCAAAAGTTGCTTGTTAATTGGCTCTTGTGCTGATGAGAGTGTGCGCTGAAAAAAGGCATAAATTATATCAACCAGCCCTTTATAGAGGTGTAGAAATAAAAGCTCTACCCCCTCCACCTTCTGTTGCTGCCCTTGGGAATCTAATATATAATATATATATATATATATCTATCTCCATCCATCCTACTGGTGGTCTCCAGTAGGTAGTTTTACTTAGGACCTAGGGCCAGATGTAGGTAACTTCCATTTAGCGAGTCCTTAATAGCGATTATTACCGAATCGCTATTAAGGACTCACTAAATGGAATGTAGGTAGGAATCGCTAAAATATTAGCGAATCCTTAACATTTCTTAATAACGAATCAGTAATTCCGATTCGTTATTAAGGAATACCTAGCCATTCATTCCTATAGGCTAGAAGGCCCATAGGAATGAATAGGAAGAGATTCACTATTAGCGATTCGGTATTACCGAATCGTTAATAGCGGGAGGTATTTCAAGGGTGCCAGGGTGTCCAAAAGACACCCTGTTGCACCCCTGAAATGTGCATGTGTGCACATGTGGCGCAAATACATGCCCTAAGGGCATGGATGTGTGCCACATGGCCCATTAAAAAAAGCAAAAAAGTGCTTTTTGTAAGGAAATCGCTACTTACCATCAACTTGGAAGTTGGTGGTAAATAGCGATTCCTTAAGGCTGAGGTGCACTGTTTTTAGTGCTACGTACATTGCATTTAAGGAAGCAGTATTTTCGATTCCTTAAATGCAAGAGCAAAATAAGGAATCGCTATTTTGAGATTTCCTATTTTGCATGTAGGTTTAAAGTCACCTACATCGCACATGGCTTAATACCGGTCGGTCACGCAGAAATTTAACGAATTTCGGCGTTAACGACCAGTATTTAGCCACCTACATCTGGCCCCTAGTTTCCGTAGGAAAAGCGTCATTTGTTTTGCCAATAACTTTGGCGCCATTGACGAATCTTTGCAAAATTTTCAAAATTAGTATGATGCTCAGTTCGGCTACTGTGTTGAAAGTTACAAGGTGATTCATCAACCAGGGACCGAGAAAAAAGAGTGGATGGGGCAAAACGCTTTTACCTCATGCAATTTCCATAGGGATTTTGAATACGACTACAGCCTGAACTGGTGGACGGAATTACATCACATTTGGCAAAAAAAGTTAGCTCTTGGTCCAGAAAGAGCCCTTTTTAGGTCGACCACAGGCAGCGCACATGTGCTGTCTTCGAGTCATGCGGTATTCGCTCTGTGGATTTGACCACACCTATTGATTATCATTTGTTCTTTTGTGTGCTGTGTTCTGAAATGCTGGCTTTTCACCAGTGTATTGGTTGTATTAGTCCCTCCTTTTGGTGCTTGGTTCCCTCCCATGGTACTGCCCATCTTACATGTACTTGTATCTTCCTGTCTAGTTAGCTTACTTTCAAAGCACTATTTTTTTAATTCTTCAGCACATGACGCTAGTCCTAGTTCACGTAATCTCCCTGTGTTGTTCCACCAGCACCACCTCCTCCCCCTTGCAGCTTATTTGCGGTGTCATTGTTCTGTGATTGGGCCACCTCCAGCCCGTTGCTGCGTGTACGGTGCTGCTCCCAGCTTCTCGTTTTGGATTTAAGCACTCCATATTCATTGTGGTTGCTGGCCCCATTCATGCCCGTGTTGTTGCTTATCTCAATAGATCCCTCTTAGCCTATGTTACCCGGGTGCTTGTTCTTCCTTTATCCTCTTGGAGGAGGAGTGCTAATGTTCAGGCCACCTACTTCCAGTAGCCATCTGTCTTCCATCTGGTGGGTTCAATGAGCTAATGTTTGGACACAGACACTGATAATGGTAGTCTATACGGCTCAGCATTTTCCTGTATGTTTCATTTTGGGGGAAATAAATTGTGACATCTCGTATATTCTGAAATGAGTTGCATGATAGGGTTTTTAAATGAAACCCTAAAAGAGGACTTTTAAATGAAAATACATATATTTCAGTAATCTACTTTACCACCTACAAGACACTGAGTACCACGGGGGTTCTTTCGCCGTTGATATTTTTTCTTTGCCTGCCCATAACCTGCTCCTCCCCCAAAAAACGTGTGTGAAAAGTCTAGCTTGTTACACAAAGTATTGAGCTGCTGGTTTCCTCTCCTTATGTTTGTACATTTTTGCATATTCCCAACCAGTCATTTTACTGTAACTTTTTATTCTAGTGTGACAGTGTCACGATAAGTACAAACTCCAGACCCCCCTCATCTGCCATCCTACCTGCTTCTTCTTTTAATCTCTACCTCGAGCACAAATGTATACCTGCCAAGCTCATTTATATTCATCGCATATCTAAGTTCGTTCTCGATTTAGTTTTTACACAGTAGTCACTTGAGTTTACTCTTTCGTATTTGCTTTTTTAATTCTTTGTTAGCTATTTTTGTTGCTTTCCATAAGCAGTTTTTTTGTCTTACATTCCTGAAAGACTAAGGGGCCGATTACGATATCGGTCGGAAAGCAGACCGACCGTCTGTTTTTGGAATGGTTTCCGAACTACTCTGGTTCGGGGAGTCCGACCAACCGATTACGATGTGCCCGAACACCGTTTGGTCGGACTCCCATTGAAGAAAGGGGGTAGTTATGGAAAACCTTGCACCCTGTGGCGGGCACCCCTTAGTGCCTGCCACACTGTGCATGGTTGGAAAGAGGTGATCCATGGGAACACCCCAAGGACCCCAACCGGAGGCCTCCGGGTGAAGGGCGACCTGCTACTTGCCCCCAAAGTCGGATTCCGACATCTGATCCGTGTCGGACAAGACCGATTCGGAAAGGCTGTCCGAATCGGACATCGTAATCGCTCTGTCGGAAACGCGGTCTGCAGAGACGTACGAGTTGGTTCTGACTGACTCGGAGTCTCCGAAAGCTGTTCGAATGCGAGTTGGACAGTCTGAACAGTTTCCAACTATCGTAATCGGTCGGTTGGAAATGTTTCTGAGCCGGTCGGAAACAAGGCTTTCGACGCTGATTCGGACTAACCGAATGCCGTTGGGAGCCTTTCAGACCGACATTGTTATCGTCCCCTAAGCTAGAAAGCTGTTGTTTCAAGGTGCATGAGGGTGGGAGAGGGCTGATGATAGGATGATAATTTACCATGTGGTGGGCAAATTAGCATAGGCAGTGTGCAGTGTTATTATAGAAAGCTGTCTCGCAGGAAGTATAGTCGCAACCACATAAAGCCCTTGACTTTAAAGGAAATGTTGTTTTGTCACCTGAGTGTTGCCCGCACTGCCCCTCTCCCCTCATGTAATTTAAAAAAAAGAGAGAGCATGGTTCTCCCTTTTAATTACCCTGTGTACGCAAATGTCCAAATTGCCAAACTTCAGAAAATATGTGCAACTCTCTGTTTCTAGATGGCAGATGCATTACATAAGCAATTAACTTATTAGTTGCGAAGGATGTGAGTCCTTAACAAGTGAAAGGTCCGCAGTTCTCTTTGTTGCTGGGAACCAAGTACCCCATTGTAGCACTTGACTTACTCTGGGTAGCGAAGCAGAGCAGTCCAAGGTCTACTTGGGAGGTGGTGTGGCCTTACAATCCTAATTTATTGGTTCGCAGTAACAGCACTCAATAACTCACTGTTGAGTCAGTGCTTTGTTTTCAACAATGAAAAATACTTTTATTATACATACAATGCTAAATACTAAGTATTAAAATACTAAGTAATATGTTCACCAGATATATGGAAATACATTTGGTGGCACCCTCATATCACATTTTACCCCTAGAAGGTCCTGAATCCCATAATCACAATGTGCCCCCTATACTAGATGAAACATCTCATTATAAGGGTTGTCATTAGACACAAGGCAGGCGTATTGGCCCTGTAAAGGAGTTGCCACATTAATGAATACAAAGCAGGCTTACTGACTTTCAGGATGTCACCACAAATAATAACAATAACCCCATGTTATACTTTAACAATCTACCACCATGATATCTCCATTAAAACCAGTGGTAAAAAATAATCCTATTCAAATGCAGTAATAATAAGTATATGCATTGCCGTGTGCCAATAAATCTTCCAATAAAACATTAATTTTAAAAATAGTCACAGACATATGTGGCAGAGTCTTTCTTTGCTTGCTTTAGGCCACGTAATGTAGCCATAGGACCAACCACTAGAGATTCCCGCACAGCGGAGCCCAAGAGCAAAAGCTCCAGCTCGGGAACGCTTACATCAAAGATAATCTGTCCTGGGGGTTATGTTTTCAATAAGCCTTAAGACTTCATGTGTCTTTTGTAGTAGTCATGGGTGAGATTCTGCACCTCCTGCACCCCCCACCCCTACAACTCTTAAAATACGCCAGTGGCTCTTCTCTCACGGTTTTGGGCAGCACAGAAAATGTGCAAAAAAGAGTCCACGTGACGGTATGGGGTGCCCCTTGCCCAATTTTATAAAAATAAAATAAGCGGCATGCTCTGCTCTTTATTTTGTCTAGCGGCTATGCATTGTATGTTTTCGTTTTGATTGTTTAAACGGTAGCCTTTAATGGGACAGCCGGCCTCTGCTGCGATGGAGGCAGTGCTGTGAGCCCACACCCACGCTGCATGGCTAGCTCTCCTGCCTGCCGACACTCTGGGTGCCGATACGGTGAGCCAGCAAGTTTTCCTTCCCATCCGTGCTTCACAGGAACTGACTGGTGTGCCCATGCCTCTCTAGACATGGTCAGGGGGTCGAGAAGGCATCAGTCCCACTCCTTGGGCTCCAGCCTGGTCCGTTCCTCCTTTCACCGAATCTGCAAGTATGGGGTCCCTAAGGCCAAGATTGAGTCGGTGCAGGGAGCACCTTGCACGGGCATGTTAAATGAAAAAGGAATACAGTTTTGGACCGACTTCTAGACCCTGCCCCCGCCCTCCCCGGGGGTATTCAGCAGGTATAGCTGAATGCAACTTGCTCGTTATTCTTTCTTTTCTTTTTAAAAAGTAATATATTTCAAGCTGCATATCTTGTTCCCTGTTGGGCTGCTTTTCTTAATCTTTGGCTGTTTTTTTCTCCTGATGGCCAAGCCTAGGTTCTGATAGCCTTTTCAATAGGTCTCCTAACCTCAAAAGGACATTGACTGGGAGCTGGATTTTCTGCATCCCTGCCCATGCCTTTCTCCTGGCGTTCCTCTCTGCTGATGAGGGGAGGGGGCATTTTGCAAAGCCCCTCCACAACCAGCCAGTAGAATACTCTGCATGCACTCCCTGTGCCATAGAGCCTCCTGGCTGTCTTGCATAGCATTGGTGGGAAGGGAGGGGGGGTTGTTAGTGGAGACCATATTTTCCTCCAACTGGTCCCCAGGATGCATAAGGGGGCCAGCGCAACTGGCTCTGGAGAGACTCATCCTCGTCCTGGGGGTCAGCTGGGGTCAAAGTCCTAAGTCCATCCCTGCAGGGCATCAGATGGCTTCTCCTTTACAGCTGGGCTTCCTGCCCACCGTCGTTGCTTTCTCGGCCCAGGGTCTTTTCAACTGTCTGTCTTTTGTGCTGTGGTTTTTAAGTGGGGGTGGAACGTTCCAGGTGCTGGGCACCCCTGGCCAATCCTAGGATGCCACATCATCCTTCCGTTTCTGTCCAAACACTCTTGTACAGCATTCTAGGACAACCTAACATGTTAGCTTCATGTTTTCTCAGAAAAGAGCTCCTCTAAGGGCCTCTGCTCTGCCCCTAGCTGAGGATCCCTTCTCACCAAAACTTCAAAGGCGAGCCTCTACTGTTTTGGCTCCAGAGGTCTTGCCCTCCCTCTGTTTTGTTCTAGGGGGCCTTGGCAGTTACAGTCCAGGTGAAGTGTGGCAAGTTAATTATCAGATGCAGATCTCCTCTCCTCCCTTTCCCATGAGCTGATTGAATCGCTGACAACTGCTAATTTTTTGTGAATAAAAAATGTGCTATTGTTAAGATAGGAAGATAAACATGCACTTTTGTTCGGTTGACAGCCTGAGAGTGGCAAAAATAGATATTTGGAGTGCTACGATACTGCATAGGTGTGCAGACGTTATTTGTCAGACAGACAGGAATCTATTGGAGAATTTTGTTTAATTGGCTGTTGCATGTCTAATGGCAGTCGGTGTGGTAAACTGCTGGCTAGCTAGTAGTGTATGGATGTTAGCACTGAAATAGGAGATGCAGCTAAAGGATTGAGGGACATTGGCAAGCTAATGTGTACGTCTAAACGTTGCGATAGTAGGCCCTTTTCAGGATATAGATTCATTATGCACACTGCTTGCTAGCCCAAACACTGTAGGGGCAAGGGGTGCTACTGAACAGGACTCTATAGCACTGGCAGAGCCTTGAATGTCTTTAAGCACTGTGAAATCAAGTGTTGCTGCATACTTGTTGCATAAACGGAGCTGTTAATGTATGAAGATGTGGAGGATACACTGTGAATGTTGTACATTTGTCTTTGTTCTGCAATAAGAGTGAGATACATTATCAAAGGTGTATGTATGCATGAGCTGGAATGGCAGGGCTGATTGATATTTTTGTTTTACATCATCATACAACTTAGGTTTTCTTTAATGTATTATATAAATTATTATATAAATGTATTATATAATATATTCTTTAATTTATTATATAGCTTGGGGAGAGGATGTAGCTTTACAGCTAGAGCGGGCGCTCTTGAGGCTGGGGACCCGGGTTCGAGTCGGTGAGTTCAGTGTCGGTTCAACGTCCTGTGATTTTGGGCAAATCGCTTTATCTCCCTCTGCCTAATAAAATGAATGTGTCCATCTGTAACGAAACTGGTGCTCATGTAAAGCGCTCTGATACCTGATACCTTCGGTTCCAGATCGCGCTATATAAAACTGGAAGAAAAAAAACTTGTGTCCAGTGAATGCGGAGGCAAGGGACGCTTAGTTGGCTTCACAGCGCTGTTGTACAAGAGGTCCTGCGATGTCTTGCATATGCAGCACTTCCAACCTTTTCGTTTATTTAGTTTTCAGATGGAAACTGAAAACCATACCAGGGAGTCATAGAGTTTCCCATGAAAAGGATATACAATGCAGTGAGACCTACCGAGGCGTAAACAGTAAGGTCATGAAGTTAGAAATTATGATGAGCGTCAATATATGCAAGTAGGATGCAATTATTGTATGTCTTTTAAACTGGCAAGTATATAGATAAAGCGCATTACCAAGTAGATTAAATGACATTATCTATATATAAGGATCAACACAAAGCAGATATCTCTTTGGTCCTAAAGTCCATTTTGCTTAATTTACAGTTCAGGCTTACTTAAAAGATGTTTTTGCCACAGGAGCCTGACAAAAAAACCCTGATCGAACACCAGGTGTGCATATTTTTTTTCTTGCAAGAATTAAGTCCTGTGAAAAGGGATTGGGATAGATTTTAACAGGTTTGCACACTGCGCTTCCCTTCTGTGAGAGTTTGTGTAAGCAGGTGGGCAAGGCGCACACTGCCATGCTAATTTGTATTTATAGCTATAGATCAGAGCCCACCTGGGCTGCGAAGGAAAGGCTCTACATACCACGTGGTGCTTGAACAGCCAAATGAAGGGCACACAGCAGACACTGCTATTCGGTAACGAGAGTTGGGGCTTTTAGGGTGGTTGTGGTCTTCTGTGGTGTAGACATTTGATACTGACGTCTCGGCAGGTGTGCTATGTAGAGTTCAGTCCACAATGTTTGGCAAAGCGCTTCAACACCTTCGGGAATAGTAAGCACTATATAAATGCAACAATTAAAATGTAGTATACTTATGTAGTTCCTCAGAATATTAAATACGCTGCATTAATCTCTGCTGTAAAACGGGGTAAAGGGATACCCAGCAAGTGGCTAACTGTGCAACCAGGAAATCTAAACCAGAGATGAATCCCTGCTGAGCAAGTGCCTTATTTTGTTGGGTTTCTTTTCCTTTACCATCACAATTAGAAGCACCTTGAAATATATCAGTTTAGGCTGTGTGCTGTACAAAAACATCTATTTTCACAGCCACTTCCAGAGTGCACAGGACAGCTAGTTAACTCGTCTCACTAATGGCATTGTATTAGTGTGGTAGGCAAGGTTAATTTGTGGTCAACTGTGGGTATTCATTACATTGGATGCTGCATGCTACTATTCTAATGCTTGTGCATTGGTTTCCAGTTCATTCTATTCTTTGCAGTCACTGTAATTTTAGGTTTATTCTTGACAAAAAGCCCATGTTAAATCAGCATAGTTATTTTGAGGTAATTGCAAACACAACAGTGATGGACAGAATGTGGATCAATGTCACACATTCACCCCAGTCCAAAGATCTGGGCCCAAATCCATCGTTTTTCCACTCCACACCACCCTGGGTTAGACAATGGCGATATGCAAATCAGCGCTGACCCTGTGCCCCATGGGAACAGTCCAGTCCGAACTACAAAAGCCATGTCCTTCCCAGAACGGAATCAAGCATCCGAGGACCGGCCCGGTTTCGAGGTAACACCTCTCATCAGCCCGGCTAGCTTGACTCCAGCATTTCCTTAAATAGATTCAACGCCCTTCCAACTGCGTATCCAACCACAGTGTAGCGTACAGTGTATGCTGAGCCAAGCAAACCATACATGGTGGTTTACAGGCAGCTCTCTTCATGGCCAGCTTGCTGATGAGAGCCTCTACCCTCTTCCTTATGGAGATGGCTATTTTAAAGGTGATACTGAACGAGGAGGCAACCAGGTCCTAAGCCATCCATACCGCTTTGGTGTCATTGGCCTTGGGCCAGTCCAGTGTTTAACAATGTAACCCCTAGACATCCCAATCCACACTAATGACAAACTGGCAGCACCCAGCACTGTAGTCTGCCTGTCCGTACCTTTGGACTAACCTATCTCTGGGAGCTCCACGGAAATAGTCTCGGCCAATTGCACTCTAGTACCCCTGTATAAAACTCTTATTGTGCCTGTGAGAAGTTGGCCTGGTATATGCTGTCCACTAATTAAAGTGGGCACCTTGCACCAGTCCAAACGACCCTTATGATGTATGAGGTCAAAGATAACCTTTAGAAAACCATCCTAGTGGTAGATGTGGAGAGCAGCCTTCAGGCTTAATCTTGAAGGAATGTAAAGCAGCTTGTTTTACCAGGATATCACCTCCTATATTGACTAAATGAAAGGAGAACCACACAGTAGTTATTTAAAAATATGTACTTATAACACTCTCTAGTATGCTCTACACGAGTATAGAACACAAAGCACACAATATGATATCAATAGAACAGTTGAGAGTAGCACAATACATAGTGGGCTCCAGGGAGAGACCACACCATATACTAAAATAGTGGTATATCAATCACGACTTGGATCAAGACACAGTCTAGAGCACGTAGAATCACGTCCCCAAGGTGAGTAGAAAGGGACCCCACGGAGGACGGGTGCAGTGTGCTAACACGACCGCGGGCTCCGTACAATTCTATGAGAAACTCACAGTTGTGGTTTTAAAGTTTAAGGACTCTTCTAGGAGAACTTCAAGCAAACCCTTTGGCACTTAAGAGGTTGGAGAGCCACCCCACCCGTGGATACCGTAGTACCCGAGCTATCTATCCCAGAGGAGCCGGATGCATAGGTCTGAAGTGGTGTCGGAATCTGCAGTTGTTCTCAATGGAAGGCTGTGAAGAAGTTCTGCTGCTGTGAAGGTGAAGAGGGTCCGGAGGAATCCAAGCCTAGATTGTGAAAGGAAGAAACCTGAAAGCAGAGAGGACAGAGTCTGGGTCACTTCAGAGTAACCAGGGGCTCAGTAGACGAATGCCCACCGATGTCGGGTGCTTCAGGTGTGAAGAATGGATATTTGACTTTGCATCCACGAGAACCAGGAGACGTCAAGGACGACCAGGAGCCCGAGGTGAGCTGTCACACACAGGATGTCGAGTGTTGAGGGTTCGATGTCCTGCTTTAGCACCAACAAGCCTTGTCAAAAGCAACCCACGCAGGAAGGTCAAGCAGGTTATGATGTAGACCAGCATGGTCCAGGGGACTCCCCAAGCAATGGACAGTCGGGCACGTCTGGAGCAACCAGGAAAGCCCTAAAGAAATCAATATGACCCTCAGGGGGACCCACAGGCCAACGAGCCAGGAGTCACGAGGGGACCTCCGGCAAGATTGCAAAGTACCAGCCCACGGACCACTCGGTGCGAGGAGGCTGGAGTTCTTTGGTGCAAATACTGCTCTGGGTCAGGATTACATGGAGTCCAATGCACAAGCTCGGGAATCGGCAACAAGCATATGCAACTGCACATGGACGCGGTGCACAAGGGTTTGGGTTATGTAGTCCGCACGAGGGATATTGGTCTCAGACTTGCTGAGAGGGCAGATCAACCTCCGGGACCTTTGAAAACCCTCATCCTGAGTTGTTGAAATGTTCGGAGTCCGCAGGGGCTCAGGAGCAGCAGGCCTGTCCGTTACGCAAGGGCACAAACAAAGCTTTGGACGGAGAGGGAGACTAAGTCGGGCCCAGTAGAATTCCAGCGAAGTCCAGTGTCTCCAGACGGTCGAAGGTCAGTGGTTTCTACTTGTAGAATCTTGTGCTTGTAAAATGTAAAGTCTTACAGCCAGGTAAGCCCTTTTTGTACCACAGGAGAGGGTTGGACAGATTCGGGGCACCCTCTTAGCGGAGGGTAATGCCTGAGGGGTGCTTACACCCATGTCCTTTGTCCAGTTTTGCGCCAGAGCAGGAGCCAATGGCTCCCAGAACTGGGTTGAGCTGGACTATGCACAGGTACACCAAATGTGCCCCAAGTGCAGTGCAGATTTTCAGGCACACTCAGAGTGCACCCACCCAGCCCCAGTACACTAAATCCTGTCCGGGAGGTGGTCACCCCTCACCTTGACAGGATGCCTACTGTGCTGCCTTCCATTGCTCGAGCTTGGCTCAGCAGCAGGCGAGCAGAAATGTGTCTCTGGTCGGTAGCATCCATTTTGTGCTGACCGGGTCGAGAAGGCTGGCACCGGATAGGCCAGTGACCCCACGAAGCTAGCTTCTGAAGGGTGGAATCATACCTCCCACACCGGTTACCGGTGTGGGAGGTATGATTCCAAGGTGTTTGATACCAAACACAATATGTTTCTATGCAGCTGTTTTCGAGATGGCATTTACCGCAAAGGTATAATGCACCTCTACCAATATGTCCGGCTGAGTCACAGACAACCTGGAAGAATGGTCTCCGAAAGCTGCAGAGAGGCTTTGCTCATGCATAGGCATCCTCTCACTAAAAACCCTGCCTTTAGGATTGATAATGCCTGCTATAGGGGTGACTTATAAGTTTTAAGTTTAGTGACCTATAGATATAGTAAACCTATATTTAAAGTAAGTGGTGCAAGCACCATCTTACACAGGTTGCAGTAGCAAACCTGTAGTTCCATTTTGCACTCTCATGGGTGGCATAATACACGCTTAAGCCCATGGGAGGCCTCTGGGGTACCTATGCTCTGGCTACATGGGTAGCATATACTCGGGACTGACAAGGACACCCCAGTATCCAATCTGGAGTGTACCAAAGTACATGCATGACAATTTAAGGGAAAAAGCAGATAGACTGGGGTCCTGATTAGCAGGATCCCAGTCAGACTAGTAAACAGTGAAACATCAAGCAAAAAGTTGGGGTAACCGTAAGAAGTAGATGCTACTTTCATACAGTGCCTGCGTCCTACCAAACCTTAACAACACCCTTGCTTCTGGATATTTCATTAAACAAAGTTCTGTGTTACACGTAGTTCCTTAAGGGAGCAGGAGGAGCCACTTGAGTTATGCTTACAACACAGTTTTGCAAAATACCTTCATTTAGAACGACTCTATGAAAAGTATATTTATGTACAAGAGATGTTGGAGGACAAGTGCAAGGATTTTTAGCACTCTGAGCAAAATAGCATTTTGAAGTTGGACTGCTCCCTTAATTTCCCCCCCAGCATTGGCAAAGGCAATAGGGATGGCTTTCATGTGATAAACAACACTTGTGCATGCAACACATGTAAAAAAAAAAACTGCTTTGAATGGGTTAGTTCACATGCTTTTGCACATTAAACCCAGGCATGTTGGCTTTGCCAATACCTGTTTTAGGATAGTATCGGACTCTCCCAACATCTCTTTTGGTCTTTTTACCAGGTCGTCCGTAGCGAAACCGTAACTGTCTTAATCTGCCATTCCATCCTTCTTTCTAGTACAGGTACAAGAAATCCTCCTTCCTTTGATTGTTTGCCCAACACACTTTGTTAGATGCCTTACCATTAGGCTGGGACTAAGTGGAAGCGCTGCAGAACGGCTGCACAAGAAGAGAACACCGTGCCATACTCTCCCCGCTAGGACACACTCCTGTAGGTACAGGATGAAGCTGCTTCCCTCTATCTTCTTGCCATGGCACTTAAAGAACGTTTCATGTCTCTTTTCATGGCGCTGATAGAGCGCGCAGGTCACCGACTATAATTTTTACCATATGCACACTTGGGCCCATAAATTCAAATTTACCATATTGATTAATCGGGTAACCTACACTCTACTACCAGTAATCCAGATTCTAACTAATTCCTATTTACCATAGACTTACCAATCCGTGTTGTTTGATATCTATGATCACAATGGATCAGGGAGCTAGCTGAAAAGATAAGCAGTCTAAAATAACCTTTTACAACATTTGCACTCTTTATAATAACCACAGACTCGGGAAGTTTCGAAAACCTTTATCTAGTCTTCATCAAGGGTTGAAAGCATGAAATTTACAGCAAGCAAACTATCAATAACCAAAATCATGAAAAGCGTATAACCATGTAAAAGATAAATGATTCCAACCATTTAGAAATCTAAAGGGAAGGTAAGAACAGGGAACATGCTAATACGATAAACTTCAGAAATTAGACTTGATATGGTGTTTCTAAAGGATGGGAAAAATAAGGAACATGCTAGAAAATCACAGTTTGAGTATTACTAGAGAGATGGATAAGGAAAAGGAACTTGATTTATAATGACAAAAATTTTGAAATAATCATGTAGCTATAGGGAAGGTAAGAAATGTAACACGCTAATAATTCAGAGCAACCACTTTAATTCAGCTAAAGGAGGGTAAAGAAAGGGAACATCTATGTTTCATGAACAGTATTTCGCAATTGACTTAAAGGATGGGTAAAATTTGGAACAGGCTAATAAACAGCTAAAATGTAAGACTTTATTGTTTGTCAGACCAGGGAGGGTAAGAAAAGGAACAATGGACAAGTAAGACTTTAACTATTCCAAGCAACGAAAGGAAAGGACGCAAGTGGGTTTCCCTCACAGATTTATGTTTACCTAGAACGGTGTGGAGACCAACCCTGGCCACGGGTCAGTTAAGGACAGGAGAACCCTAAAGAATGCAGTTGCCAGTAGGCCAGCAGGTGCAGAATGGAAACCAGGACAGGAAAACCAGATTAGGATCAGGACCGGACCACCAAAGTTGAGACCAGCACCCGCAGTTCAGTTGCAACACCTGCGCTACACCTTCTCTGCAGCTATCAGTCAAACCCCCGATTGGGTTATCGAATTCCCCAGCAAAGTGCTTCGCCAGCACTTAAGGTTCCCAAAACCCCGATTGGGTCTGTGAGTCTGTCTGACAGAGTGCTCTGCAGCACCTCTGTCTTCAATCAGCTATTGAGTGCGTTGGGTCAGTGACAGGTCAGCTATTCGGACAAGTCGGACAATTTCTCTAGCTAACCCTCGGCTAGTTATACTGTTTTCCAAGTCAGTGTTCCACCCCCCAAACGTTGCAAGTGTAAGGATCCCCAATTTCGATTGGACAAAAGAAAGGACAGGTCATCACACCACCTAGGATTTGAGCTTTCTCAAGCCCCTCATTAGAATTTTCATTCCTGCCCATCGAATTTCAGGTTCACATGATGTCTTCAATTCGCGAAACAATGGACAGTCTATTGATAAATACATTGTAGTCTTTTGACTTCTTCTTAGTGGGGTTAGACGTGAGTTCCCAGGCACATCTTGGCTGGTGCTTCTATCTGGCTGTCGTTCAAGAACACAGAGTTCATCCTCTGGCTGTAGACTGTCATGCGCAGAAAGGATTTTCAAAATGGAGTATTCCCGTCCCTCATGCCCAGAGATTATGAAACATGAAAAGTAAATAGAAACAGTTTTAGAACACAGGAAAAAAATGAATACACTGTATACCATGAATCTCTACTCTATTCCCATTACTTTAAAATAACTATAGCATTAGGATTAATGCAGAACGAACAGCATAGCAAAAGCAGCGATGCAAGCTTCTCGCATGTGAGAACATAAAGCAGCCATTTTAGCTCTAATGCACAAGTGCAAACAGTTTCCCACCTGAACTGCGAGTACGTCACGTCACATGGGTATGACCGACGCATGCGCAGTAGAAATTCCCGCATAGCAGCAGCCATCTTAGGTAGAAAGCGTATTAGGATTAGTAAACACATAGACAAGCTTCACTCGGATACCCTGTGTAAAGTGCAAATATGTAAATGTAGTAAAACAAACATGTTGGTTACATTATTAACGTTATTCGAGGTACATGAGTACAAGCAAGTTGCTTTACGTGCGAATCCTTGCTCCATCAGCGCCACTGGTTCCCTCTTCAGTAAAGCACCATCAATTGTTTCTACAGTGGCTCTTGTTCCACTATGCATGACCTGCAGAGCTTTGAGCCTCATGCATGCCCACGCAATCTCATATGCTCTGCATTCAGAGCTCTAAGAAAAAACATCCATGCATGGCGCTTCTCATCCTACTAAGATGAGTTTGTAGGTGTTTTCCTAAAAGTGAGAAGGATAGTTGTGGTGTGAAGAAGCAGGAAGTTCCAGGCAGTAGTCTCATCATCAGTTAAACAGAATTTCTGGGCAAGTGAGGTTTTGAGTTTTGGTACTTGAATCTGTAGGGAGTTCTTAGCCCTCAGTGACTGCCAGAAATTGTGAGTAGCTTGGCTAAAAACTAGGTTTGTAAGCGAGACAACATAATTTTATAATCATTTTTGCTTTTCTTTGTCTCCAGTATAGGAGTGATGTAACTTTTTTGTGGCAATGACACGTGTGGCCGCGAAATGCAGTTTTGATTTGATTGGAGTGAGTGGAGATTGTGTAACGCTTGCTACAATAGCATTCCAAAGTCAACACAAGAGTTTTGTTTTGCTGTTTACAGATGGTTCTGGGAGATTAAGTGCCTAATTTATTTTCGCGCCAATAGATGCAGAAGTTAATTAATAGACTTTGCGATTAAGGATTGGGATGAGTGTGATAGTCGGGTTTAAGGTACATACGTGGATTTTGAGGAAGACACTTTTAGTTGTCATACAAAGAAGGGTTGTAGTTACTTTTCTGTTTGCATACAATGAGAATGAATTGCGTTTGTTTTTGTGGGTTGAACTCTAGCAAATTTTCCGCAATGCAGTTATGGAGTTTCTCAAGCCAAATGAAGAGGGAGAAGATGGCCCAACTAAGTCTTGCCTTGTGTATTATTTCCTGTTTGGCATTCTGAGACTCCTGGAAACTGTGTGTCAACCTTTATAGCTTCATATGCAAGTTGAACAGAACAGGAATTAGGGCTGAGCCTGAGGAGGGGGGCGAGGATGAAACTAGGCATTAAATTCTTCCGAAGATGTACTTCCCTTTCGTCGCCATTTGATGTTGATGGTCCATGCAATATTCTAAAATTTAGATAATAGGTTATATTGAAAGCTGCTAATGGATTCCCAGTCACGAGTGAACAATCTGTGTGCAGCTTTTTATAATTTAACCGCTTCAGCGCGGCGCGAATTTCCGCGCTGTGCTGAACGTTCCATTGTGCTTATGGAACCATGACGGAACGGTTCCGTCATGAGCACAGCTCAACCGACGCTCATGACGGAACCGTTCCGTCATGAGCATGGAAGGGGTTAAAAGAAGCATTTGTACCGACTTGAAAAAATGGGGATTCAAAAAATCCAAACTCAAATCATGTTTGGATCATTGCGCAGGTCAACTTCTGCACATCTAATGAGAAGTTTGGGTTACAGAAGAAGTAACCAGAGTTTTAAATTAAGAGAATTGTTTCCTTGCGTGTAAGACTTTTTATGTTTTTTCAAGTTTGACACCTGCTACTTCATCTTATCTTTGAGGTATGGGAAAATAATCCTAATTAATGTTCTGATCTCGTCCTTCCTGTCACTGTAACACCTTTACTTCACCTTAATCGTACTTTTATATCCTATGTCAACACCATTTTCTACAAGCTCAGAACAAACAGGCTCTGACATCATTGTTTATGTCACTCACTTAGAACATCCCGGTTATGACTTCACAATCACTCTGGAGGCTCATACTTTGGCTCCTGCCTCTGCTTCTTACTTTTTAATGCTGATGGCCTGCCTGGTCTGACCATGGGTGATCTGACTTCTCACACAGTCACATGATTCCACCCTAAGCCTTTCTTTTCTCTCTGCTCCAGAGGACTACCTGTACTTATCCAGTCTCCTAATTCCGGAATCTTTGGTATTTGCTCCCAAATTTTGTTTCCACACTTCAGTCTGTCCAGAATTTGGCTTCTCTCACACACCAACGGGTGTTGAACAGCACCCACCTGCTTCACACTGTCTGTTGCCACACTTAGGTAAGATTGTTCCCTCTTTCAGACTCATGAACACCAATTCACCTGTGCCTCAACCCTTAAAAATGTGTTGGTAGTGGTAGTTTAAGGTTTGAAGGAGGGTTGAGGACATTGAGGACGTTGTCTAGTGCCTCAAACCTTGGTGGTACTAGTATTAAAATCCGAGGGGTTGAAGAAGGACCCTAAATGAACTTGGGATTTTTTTTCTTCATGACGAGCTGTGGCTTTTCTCGAGTAAGTAGACATCTTTTGTTTTTTTAATTGTTGTATTACCGAAGTTTTTATTAGCACATAAAAATTGCAACTTTTTGTTGGAGGAGCATATTCCCCTCCTTTTTAGAATTAGGTTTGAAATACGCCAATTGTGCTGTAGGCCAATATAATTTAAGCTTGGTGCCTTAAATTTTGTGAAGACTGTGAAGCTTCAATACTGATGATAATGATGATTGTGGCAGGGGTTAATGATAATCTAGTGTTTCCAAATTTTGCTTGGATTCCTACCCTGGTTTACTAACGACAGATTGGCTTTATTGTTGTAAAAAATCTTTATTGATCATTTACGCCACAAAATATTATGGCATCGCCATTCGCGTACCGTATAAACAGTTCTACATTTAACATCAACATATGTTTTCCATTCTAGACCTTGTCACCCTCATACTATTTTCCCCGCTTCTCATCTTTTGTCATGTTTCCCCATTTTTCCACTCTCCCAAAATACACATTTAACTCCTAGCGCGAACCACTAAGTACGTTCTGCTGCATTCAGGCAGTTGTCGGTCAGGCTAGATTCATGTTTCAAACTTTCATTTGTGGATTGACAGAGTGGTTTCTGCCAACTCCAACTCCACCAATCAAAAATCAGTTCAATGCAAAAGGAAGCCCAATGCCCCCTGGTACACCCAGGCCCTTACTGAGTGTCATCTAAAGTGCAGGGTCCTTGAAAGAGAATGGAGGAAAACATACAATCCCACCTCTAGATCCATATACATCCTGCAGAGGAAACAATACCTCTCCAACATAAAAAAAGCTAAAAAGGTATTCTTCACCTCAGCAATAGAGGAAGCCCAACAGAAACAACATACTATTTTTAATATAGTAAAGTCCTTCACCCACCCAAAGGCACTGTCACTCGAAATTCCCCCATCACAAACCCTCTGTGACCAAATCGCAGATTTTTTTCATCGAGAAAATCAACAACATTCATAAGGTTTCCCCCCCCCCACCAATTTATATACATGATATCGACACCACCATACCCTCTTTGAGTAACTTCACAACAGTTTCCCTGTCACAATCACAAAAGTCTATTATGACCTGTAGATCGGGAGCCCCCACGGATTCTTGTCCCCCGAGTATTCTACACCACCTTATTGAGGTCGTCAACCCGTCAATCAATGCCATTGTTAACGAATCCCTCAACTCAGGCATTGTCCCCGCTGAATGGAAGAAGGCCATAGTTAAGCCCCTTATGAAAAAACATAATAAATCCCCAACTGATCTATCCAACATGCGCCCTATCTCCCTACTCCCAGCACTAGGCAAAATCACCGAGCAGTTAGTTCACCAGGAACTAAAAATTTTTGTGGAAAACAATTGCATCTTGCACCCTCAGCAATCTGGCTTTCGCCCGGGCCATTCCACAGAAACTGCGCTGATCGAACTATCGGATACCATTAAGTTCTTGCAGGATGAGGGAAGACAGGCTGTTCTCATCCTGCTAGACTTAACCGCAGCCTTCGACACCATCTCACATGCCATTCTTATTAATAGAATGCGTGAGATGGGTGTGACGGGTACCGCCTTGGCCTGGACAACATCATTCCTATCCAATCGATCACAAACTGTTTCTTTAGGCCCCTTCCTTTCTGGCGAAAGACCCACCATATCAGGTGTGCCCCAGGGGTCCATACTGAGTCCTCTTTTTTTTAATATATACATGGCCCCCCTCCTTACGCTGATTGAATCCCACGGGATCCTCGTGACTTCCTATGCTGACGACACTCAGCTTGTCGTCACCATAGATAAAACACACCCTGACGCGGCCCTGAGATTTCAAAATTGCCTTTCCCAAGTTTTTTCTTGGCTTAACCTGAACCACCTCAAATGCAACAGCCCCAAAACCGAAATAATACCCTTAGGCAAAGGCATCCTCTTCTCCCCTAAAGACTGGTGGCCTCAAAATTCTGAAGCTCCACCGAGTGCGGTCTTCTCAGCCCGCAATCTTGGGGTTCAATTTGACTCGTCCCTTAGTTTTGACGAGCACGTGCGCATTACCGCTGGGTGCTGTTTTAGCTTGATCAGACAGCTAAAGAAATTCTTTGATTTCCTCCCTATCCCAGCCAGGAAATCAGTCGCGGTGGCTCTTATTCTTTCCCGGCTGGACTATTGTAATGGCCTCCTGGCAGGCATAAAGAAATCCTCCCTCAAGAAACTGCAAAGTGTCCAACACGCAGCGGCCAGGCTCGTGCTTAAACTCCCCCGAAGGTCCTCGGCCTCGGCAGCCCTCAACACTCTTCATTGGCTGCCCCTCCACAAAAGAATTCTCTTCAAGCTTCTCGTCACAGTCTACAAATCCACCAGGAACACTGGCCCTTCCTACCTGGCTAAGCGCTTCCTGCGTTACATTCCATCTCGTTGCCTGAGGTCGTCAGGAGCCAATTTAGTCACTGTACCCCGAATAAAACTAAAAACAAAAGGTGGAAAGACCTTCTCATTTCTGGCCTCCAGGGCATGGAATTGTCTCCCCCCCTACCTTAGGCATGCCCCCTCAGAAAGCCTTTTTAGGAAACTTCTGAAGACCTGGAATTTCCCTCAGTCCGACTCATCGGTCCTCGCAGCCATCTGATTCTCGCTCTCCACTGTGGGTTCTCTGTTTGCTCAGCGCCAAGATGCTCCTTTCGGAGCGATAGTCGCGCTATACAAATTTCAATAAATATCAAATACATACTGTGTCATAGTTGGAATGTTGTTATATCATTCTAGAGCCCTACTACATGAAAGCTGCCAAGCAAAGGGTTTGAGCGACAGTTGCTGCCGGACTTTCCTGTATAGGGTCGTATTCCTTTGCGCTCCTCATTTATACTGAATTAACTTACCTTCTTGTTCCTGGTGTTCATTCTCAACACTTCGTAATTGCCCCTCTAGGGGCATTGTGCTAAATTGTTCAGCCATGTCCCTGCCCCATGACATTGTCACTCGTCTTTTTCCCATTAACAGCGCCATGTCCACAAATTTCCTGCTGTGTTTGGGAATCATTTTTTCATGTCCTAGGAGTGCGAATGGTGGTTCCACCTGTAAGGTCAGTTCTGTTATTTCATTCAACGTTGAAAACAAATCTGAGCCAATACCTGGCAGCCGGTGGCCATTCCGATGCCGAATGAATATAATCTGCGGCCAGGGATGCACCTTTCTCTAATTAGTGTTTTCTCTCTCACCGTTTTACTGGTGTATAATATAGCTGATCTAAATATGTGTAATGTTATTCTGCATCTGCCACTCACTGACACTTCATTAGTATGTCAGTTACTGTACTCCCACAGTGTCTGCCAGTTGTGTTTCTAAATGACGGGACCTGTTTTCAAGAGACGGGGTTACCACTTTTAGCATATCTTTCATAGTTACATTATAAAGCACGGTTATTACTTTCAGTGAGATTGGACAACTTGCAAGTAAGCGAACTGATTCTTTTAGCCGAGGATATATAGAATACGTTTAGAGGTGTAGACTGCCGCCTTTGCAGATAGTCACCTAGTGAGAGAAATCTGCCCTCGTTGTAAAGGTTCCCCAGCATGATATGTTTCCTGTATCACACGTTCTCTATCATCATCTGCTCACTTGTGATGGGCACCTTCGGATTTATAATGACCGATTGTTAACGTTCAAAAAAAATACATTAAGCAAAATCGTCTTTATTTTGTATATGTTTGCTTATTCAGTTTTGCTTTTATCTTCAAGTTTTAGCGGTGGAAGTTAACTGAATATGGAAGAAAAGCCAACATCGGCACAGAGTCAAGACTTTGATCTCATGAGCGCATTGGACTGGAAGGAGGGTGTTGCCACGCTTCCTGGTAGCAATATTCGAGTAAGTTAAAGTTGCCTGCTTAGAGGCTAGTATTGCTTATCCCACCTCCTCCTGAATATTCGAATTTATTTTGAAGTTTTGGGAGTGCTTGGATTTCTCCAGAGATAGGTACCAGATCGATGTGCAGAGTAAACTCGTCCTTTTGAATGAAACTCATTTTCAGCAGCATTGACATGTTCCCAGTTCTCCTGCAGCTTTCGCTATGAGTTAGCTTATGACACCCCAAGCCATGGCTGCACATTGGCCACTGCTGTATCTAGTTTTCCTACTCTCGTTGGTCCATTGATACCGATGAAGGGAATTACAAACACCTTGTTTGTTGAATTGTTCTCCCATTTCTACTGCACTGCCATTATATGGTGGCGGAAAGCTTTGCTTTTGGAATGAAACTCTCCGTGCACCTTTAGATACCTCCCAAAAATGCTACAATGTTGGTCCTGTGATAACATTTTAGGATTTCCATTCCATTGTCACCCATGACATAAGCCAATCGGAGTGATCCTAGAGAGGCAAATCGCAACCAGATTTTGCTTCTCATCAGAATCCCCAGTCTGTGATGCGGCAACCAGTGTCAGGAAGAAGTATAGAGAGCTAGCTTATTATCTTAGTGATAGCGGCACAACAGAAAAGCAGATCAGCAAGGAGATCATTTATTTTCTTTTATGCCTGAGCCTACAGTAGTTCTGACAGTTTTGTCTGAGTGGATGCAGGGTAGTAATTTGGCACACCAGTATTTGAGGATTTCATATTTAGCAAGATTTGCTCTGATGGTTCTGTGGCTGTCAACTTAACCATCGTAAGAGGTACAGTTTACTCCAGTTTTCTTTTACCAAGTCCTACCCTGGTCTATTGTTCTGAATGTCTTCTAGTTTGTTTCATTTTAAAATGAGAACTTGATGCAGTGAAAGGTGTTCTGCAGGGAATTTAATGGAATGCCAGTCTTTTCTTCTCCTTATGTGAATTTTTCATTGATAGGATGCAGCACAATGTTGTGAGCTTCCAGCTCATTGATACCATGTTTGAAGCCTCTGACTTGAATTGCATACCAACATTCTGTTGTATAGTATCTGTACATTATTGTATAGTTACATCTTCATTAAATGTATTTATGTTCTATTTGCCAGTTTCGCATGAGCGAGTTTGGAACTTTAGAGCTGGTCACAGAGGTGGAAGAAATGGACATGCCAGACACTGATAAATCCACTCCCCCCACTCCCACAGGCCATGGCTGTGATAGCACCGGTGGACCTTTGGATGGCAGCCCATGTACCAACAGTAAGTCCAATAATCTAACAGGGTCAAAGTGTGGGCAGGGGCTGATAGCCAGGACCTGTACGTGCCAATAATGAAGGACTTCTGGAAATGAAGAGAATCCAAACGAGGAACACTTTGTTTGCAGAACTTGATGGCTTTCACTCCAAGATGGGGCATAATAGGATGGTTTTCAGCCCTCTCTAGTCAGCCAGTTAGAGTAGCATACGTGTCAATGCAGTCACAGATAGAAATGAACAAGTTGGCTTCTGCAGTTCTGTAAAGGTTATGGGGACTAGGTTAGCATTTACTGCTCTTGTTCCTGTGCTGAGCTGACTAAAATGCCTTTCATTGGTCCTTCCATAGCGAGGGAGAACAGAATGACTTTTACTGCTCTCTCACGGATAGGTAAGATTACTTCTACTCCTAGGTAGGAGAATGTGGGATGGATTTTCAGTATCTCTTCTTGTTGGGGGGGGGGGGGAGTAGAACGAATTCTGCAACTCCTTCATTTGTGGCAGGAGAGCATAGGATGAGTTCCCCTCTTCTCATACTGGCAAGAGAAAGCATAGTGGCTTCCACTTCTCTCTTCTAGGGGTAAGAGAGAGTAGTATGTTTCTAGGTTTGAGGCATATGAGCTGTAGACCGTATACCTGTCCATAGATTGCCATCTGGTATTGGGCTACGGTGTTTCCACTTTGTTATTGTAGAAGTCGTTGTAGTCACGAGATAGATGAGTCCTCCTTTGGTTAGTAGTGCGCATGGGCATCGACTTCATCTCCAGATTGTTTTTCCGCCATCGGGTTCGGATGTGATTTGCTGTGCTCCGGGTCAGTGTTGTATTTGATCCCCCTTCGGCGCGCAAAGCTCTCACCATTCAACGGTATTGTTTCGATTGCGATCTCCCTCGACGGGTATCCCAAAAACCATCAAAAGTTTCCCGTTTTTTGACGCGGGCAGTTGGACCAATAGACGCCATCAAAACCAGCATATTAAAAAAATGCAAGTGTGGTGCTAAATTCCCACACACAGATCTCCACGAGGTCTCCAACCTTTGCCTCTCTCCCGAATATGAGAGTCAACACTGCCAGGCCTGTGCTTCCTTCAGGTCCAAGAAAACCACGAAATGTCTAGATCAACCGTTTCGGCACCAGACAACATCTTCGATGCAGGCCACGATAATCCAGAACCAGAGACAGGAGATGAAGAAGCCAGCCTCTCCGAAGCCGATGAATCGGACTCAGAAAACCAGACAATTACTCCAGGTCAACGGAGCGTGAGTACTGAGATACACGGCCCTGCCCTGAAAAAACACAAGGCTCCGGTAACACCTTCACCTTCGGGTCTGGATTGGCACCGTGACAATTCTTCTGAAGCCCCGCCTCCAGGCCCGGCTCCGAAGTCCACAAAGCCATCCACATTGCAAGCTAGGGGCATCCATGGCATTCTTAGGAAACATCCCCATGGATGACATTTGCAAAGCCGCAACATGGTCTACACAGCACACTTTCACAAAACAGTACTGTGTAGATGTGCAGGCAAAACAACAAGCTAGTGTGGGCCAGGCTGTACTAAGAACACTTTTTCAAACTACTGCAACACATACAGGTAGCCACCGCTAACGTCATACCTGCTGTATAGTCTATGCCCAAGTATACGATCTACAGCTTGTATGCCTCGAACGGAAAATGCTACTTACCAGTATGCATCTGTTCTTGGCATGTAGAGCTGTAGATTCGTATAAGCCCAACCGCCTCCCCGGATACCTATATGTGTTGCAGTACGATCTTACTTAGATACTTTACACATGGACATCTTTTTCATATTTCTTACGAACTCCATCATCACCCTTTATGGCGAAAAAATTTGGAGATGGAGTCGATGCCCATGCGCACTACTAACCAAAGGAGGAGTCACCTATTTCGTAAGTATGAAGACTTCTACAATAACAAAGTGCAAACATCTGAGCCCAACACCAGATGGTGATCTATGCTCAAGTATACAAATCTACAGCTCTACATGCCAAGAACAGATGCATACTGCTAAGTAGCATTTTCCTTTTTCCTCATGGAGGGTAGCTGCTATTGACTTATTGAATGCAGACAAATGGCCTACACGCAGTTGTTCTCAGATTTTCCAATGCAGGACCAGCTTACTCCTGTAAGTAAGTTTTGTCACTTGAGTAGACCGTGTGAGGAGGTTGAGGCACATGTATAGAAAGTGTGAGGAGCTTGGAGCACATGGGCTGACAGTGTACATGCTCACACTGACATAGATAATTTGAGTCTCGGCCTCTTCAATCTGTGACCTTTCGCCAGTTCTATAGCTCTAACTCCAAGAGACAAATCACATTATTTGCCCATGTCAAAAGCTGGCGTTCTTGTACATGATGTAAAAATTTGCTTAATGTGGTCCACACTATAATGCAGTATTGGTTTGTGTTGGAATAGCTCTTTCTTTCCTCCAGTGATGCCCATTACATCAAGGGGTCAGGGAGTACTCTATCTACTTCTTAATGCCAAAGAGGGCTGGCACGTTGCATTTGTGGACCCTGAATACCTAACTGAAAACAATTCATTTTAAGTTTACAGTGTTATTGGAGGTGATTGTTCCTCTACCGGAAGGTGATTTATTAGCACCCTTTGACATGTACTACATTCACTTCCATGCACAGATGCCTCAAATTCGTCAAAAATATATTTGATTTATGGTAGACTCAAAGCATTATCAATTCACAGCTTAACCTTGCGACAAAAAATGGCCACCATGCGTGATCATCAAATGTAATGTTGTAGTGGCAGCCCACGTTTGCCACCAAGGAGGTTGTTTAACCTTACCTAGACGATTGGTTGGTAATGGGAAAGATGGCTCAGCAGTGACTGTCACCTACCCATACAATGATAACACAGGTTCATCAGTTAGTGTTTAATAAGTTTATGGCTCCCTCTTCTGAGGCATTGCACTCTTGCTCTCTGTAGGTATTAACTTGTAAAACTATGTGTTCGAGGCATATGAGCTGTAGATCACACACTATGCATAGATCACCATCTGGTGTTGGGCCCGGATGTTTGCACTTGTTTTTGTCTTGGAGAAATCTTTGGAAGTCACGAGATAGGTGACTCCTCCTTTGGATGATAGTGCGTATGGGCATCGGCTCCATCTTCAGATTGTTTTTTTCCACCATCGGGCTCGGATGTATTTCTCGCGCTCCAGTTCGGTGCTGTTACCGATAAAACTTTCGTCGCGCAATCCTTCACCCTTTCTACGGTATTGTGTTCGATCGCGCACCCTACTCGCGCATCTCTCCAACGTCGAAGTCCTCGACTCTGATCGCCGACTAGGGCCTTCGGATCTGGCTCATGGAAAGGACTCCATTCAAGAAGTGTCCTCGATGTGGGTCGAAGTTTCCCCACACCGATCTGCATGAGGTGTGTACCCTCTGCCTTTCATCGGTGCACGAGGCCAGAGACTGTGCAGCTTGTGCCTCCTTCTGCTCCAAGATCACCATTCGAGATTGTCGAGCTCGAAGAACAATGGCTCGCTCGTCCACCTCCATTCCCGACGGCATCTTTCAAGAGGGCGTCAACGTTCCAGAACAGGAGCGGGTCGAAGAACACAACGCCTCCGAAGCCGAGGACTCCGACATCGAAGACCTCACTCCGGCGCAGCAGGTCGTAAGTAAGAACGTCGACCCCGACCCCCTCCATACACCATCCAAAAAGGCTTTGGTCACACCTTCACCTTCGGGCCCAGGTGCACACCAAGAGAATGCTTCCCATGCCCCACCCTCGGGCTCAGCGAAGAAGCCTATCAAGCCTTCAGGCCACTCTGGCTCGAGTCAGCCTGCCGTTGGTACCGAAACTCATTCACCGGCACCGAAAAAGAAAACGCCCTCCTCCGCGCCGAACACTGCCTCAACATTGAAGCACTCGGCACCGAAACCACCGACCCGTCGACTCCGAAAATACACTCGGAGCCGAGCAAGAAGCCTCTCCCTAAAGGTTCAGAACAACCGTCGAAGCCGAAAACTTCAGAACTGAAAACTTTCCGAACCCAAGAAAACACCGGTTCCACATACAGAGACTGTAAAACCTCACAGTTCGAAGCCAAAAGACAAAATAGTGCCAGAGACTGTGCCACGTAAGGCAGCAGAACCTAAAAAGTCAGCATCGAAAGACCAGCATCCATCAGAAGAGCTTTTTAGGCCAGATCCTAAACAAAAGACTCTCATAAAAGATCCTAAAACTGGTCAGCTCCTCCTCAGCTCAAAGAAGCGACTACTGGATACGCCTGCAACGTCTCCACCACCAAAGAAAAGGGACATTGCCACTTCTTCACTTGGAATTCCTTTTCCATCACCTCCTCCTCCACCACCTCCCCCACCAAAGGACGATTATGATCGTTCAGATCACACAGAGGAGGGTTTGCAGGTGAAGAGCCACCGGGAGACCTTAGTTCACCTTCTTCACCTGACCCCTGGGACGATTACAACACTCCAGATGTCCCTAATGTCCCACAGGAGGATGTATACCCCTCTAGACCTTCATCTCCGGAGGACACAACAGGATTTAATCAACTACTCCACAGAGCAGCTCAATACCATGGGGTTAAGTACACACAGACCCAGGGGAAGAGGATTGCCTAATGGACACTTTTGACACGTCACAAAGGACCACCTCTATCTTGCCTATGCTAAAAAGGGGCACCAAGTATCCGCCCAACGTTTTTAAAGATCCTGTTAGGGCTAGAGTTATCAACCCCAGGATCGAAAAGAAATACAAAGCTGCCCCTGCAGACCCAGCTTATATTAAAGGCCCGTACCCTTAGATTCATTGGTAGTCTCTAATACTAGGAAAAGCGCAATTCTCAGACATCAGGTGATGCTCCACCCCCTGATGAAGAGTCCAAACTCTTGGACGCTTCTGGCAAAAGAACAGCGTCCCAAGCTGCTAACATATGGCGTATTGCCAACACTCAAGCTCTGCTAGCCAGGTACGATAGGGCACATTACGATGAGTTATAGACCCTATTACAGCACCTTCCAGACAAATATAAAAACAGGGCCAATGACCTTATACAAGAGGGAAAAGTGATCACTAACACTTCCATTCGCTGTGCTCTCGACTCAGCAGACACCGCTTCTAGAGCAGTCAACACAAGTGTCCTCTGCGTAGACATGCTTGGCTACGCATCTCTGGGTTTAAGCCTGAAGTTCAAACTTCTATTCTAAACCAACCATTCGATCAGGAACACTTATTCGGACCTAACGTCGATTCATCACTAGAAAAAATGAAAAAGGACACGGACACAGCCAAATCCATGGGAGCATTGCAATCGCAAGCTCCCAGACGTTCCTTTCGTTGCTCCTTCTACAAGGGCACCTCCAGAGGCTACTCTTCTGACTACCCCTCCATCTCTTACAAGGCTCCCACCCAGTCAACATTCACCAGAGGTTACCAGAGAGGCGGGTACAGAGGCAACAATAACAAAGGTAGAGGTAAGACTAATAATACCAGATCTGCCTCCACACCTACCCTATGACTTCCCTCCACCCCTCCCAGACCATTCTACTCCGGTCGGGGGAAGAATACAGTATTTCCTTCCTGTCTGGAACAACATTACCACAGACAGATGGGTGAGACAAATCGTTCAGTCAGGTTACTGTCTAGAACTTACCTCTACCTCCCACCCCTCACCATACCACCCAGACAACGTCCAGTGCCGTTGGAACATCTATCGCTGCTCAAGCAGGAAGTCATCTCACTCCTGCAGAAGGGTTCAATAGAATTAGTCCCCCTGCATCAACAAAACACAGGAGTTTACTCTGTATTTTCTCATTCCAAAAAAGGATGGCTCTCTGAGACCTATTCTAGACCTCAGACCCCTAAACCTGTACATACAATCAGACCATTTCCACATGGTCATACTTCAACAGGTTCTTCCTCTCCTATCGCAAAGCAACTTCCTTGCCACTCTAGATCTCAAGGACGCCTACTTTCATATTCCCATTCATGCATCTCACAGGAGATACCTCAGGTTTGTAGTAGACGAGCAACACTACCAATTCAAAGTACTCCCATTCGGAGTCACCACAGCACCTCGAGTATTCACCAAGTGCCTCGCGGTAGTTACAGCTCATCTCAGAATACAACACATTCATGTCTTCCCATATCTAGACGACTGGCTAATAAAATCCAGCTCATACAGTCAGTGTGTACACCAAACTCACGCTACTATTCAACTACTTACCAACTTAGGGTTCACAGTAAATCACGCAAAGTCTCATCTGCAACCGTCCCACATACAACAATACCTAGGTGTCACAATAAACACCTCAAAAGCACTAGCTTATCCCATTCCAGCCAAGATAGCTAGCATGCAAATTCTAATAACCAATTTTCAGCCTCAACACCCTCTTCCAGCTCAAGTGTTCATGCAGCTCCTAGGGATGATGGCCTCTTGCATATTCATAGTGCCTCACGCAAGACTCCAGATGCCTCACGCAAGACTCCAGATGCGCCCCCCCCCACAAGAGTGCCTAGCATGACAATGGAACCAGGCTCAAGGTCAGCTAACAGATCTGGTGTTGGTAGACGGTCGCACTCATCACTCTCTGCAGTGGTGGAACACCAAAGACCTTTCCAAAGGGCGACCGTTCATAGAGGCAGTTCCACAGATAGTCATCACAGTGAACGCATCGCTCTCCGGCTGGGGAGCTCATCTACTCCATCACACCATACAGGGCATGTGGACTCCTCAACAAAAATTACTCCACATCAACCATCTGGAGTTATTGGCCATATTCCTAGCCCTAAAAGCATTCCAGAAACAAATATCAAGCAAAGTTGTCCTAGTCCGAACAGACAACATGACAGCAATGTATTGCATACAAAAGCAAGGCGGGACACACTCCCTACAACTCTCCCAACTAGCACAAAATATATGGAGATGGGTGATTCCCCAGAACATTTTTCTCCTAGCACAACATGTTCCAGGAGTCCAGAACAATATAGCAGATCTGTTAAGTCGTCAAACGCAACAGATTCACGAGTGGGAACTTCATCCCCAAGTTCTTCAACCGTTTTTCCACATGCGGGGACAACCAGACGTAGACCTCTTCGCCACACGCGAAAATGCCAAATGCCCAAGCTTCGCCGCCAGATATCCACACCCATTGTCCAAAGGCAATGCAAAATGGATGAATTAGTCAGGCAGATTTGCATACGCTTTTCCGCCTCTCCCACTCATTCCACTGGTGGTGCGCAAACTGCAGCAACACTCACTGACTCTTATCCTAGTTGCTTCAACATGGGCCAGACAACCGTGGTACACAATATTGATGGAACTATCAGTACTCCCGCACCAAAAATTACAACTCTCCCCATGCCTCTTAACCCAGAACCGTGGAGAGATCAGTCACCCAGACACAGCACAGCTCAACCTAGCGATCTGGCTCCTGAGGTCTTAGAGTTTGGTTACCTTAACCTTCCCTCTGACTGTATGAACGTTATCAAAGAATCTAGACGCCCCACACTAGAGCCTGCTACGCAGCCAAGTGGAAAAGATTAGTTATATACTGTAACAACAACAATATCAATCCATTAGATGTGTCTATTCAACACATTATATGTTATCTATCACATCTTCCAAGATCAGCCTAGCATACACATCTATTAGGTTACACTTCGCTGCCATTGCAGCCTACCTACAAAATAGGCAACATTTATCGTTATTCAGAGTACCTGCCATCAAAGCATTTATGGAAGGTCTCAAAAGAATAATTCCTCCCAGGGTACCACCCGCACCTGTATGGAATTTAAATATTGTTCTCACAAGACTAATGGGCCCCCCATTCGAACCTCTACATCAATGTGAGTTACAATTTTTTACATGGAAAGTCGCTTTCCTTGTGGCCATTACTTCCCTTAGAAGAGTTAGTGAGATACAAACACTCACTATTCAAGAACCATTTTTACAACTCCATCATAACAAAGTCGTTCTTAAAACCAATCCAAAATTCCTTCCTAAGGTTATTTCTCCTTTTCACCTCAATCAGTCTGTGGACTTGCCAGTTTTCTTCTCACAACCACAAACAGTCGCAGAAAGAGCTCTACATACTCTTGATGTAAAAAGAGCACTCTTTTATTACATTGAAAGAACAAAACCTTTTCGTAAAACAAAACAACGTTTTGTATCTTTCTCACCACCGCATAAAGGCAACCCCATACCCAAATCCGAAATTGCAAGGTGGATTGTCATATGTATACAAATTTGTTATCACAAAGCAAAATGCCCATTATCTGTTCCTCTTAAAGCCCACTCTACCCGCAAGATAGGGGCTTGAATGGCATTCTTAGGGAACATTCCCTTAGATGACATCTGCAGAGCAGCTACATGGTCTACACCGCACACATTCACTAAACACTATTGTGTAGATGTGCAAACAAAACAGCAAGCTGCTGTAGGCCAAGCGGTACTCAAACATTATTTCAAACTACTGCAACAGATACGGGTGGTCCCCGCTAAGGATGGGTACTGCTATACAATCTATGCATAGTGTGTGATCTGCAGTTCATATGTCTCGAACGGAAAATGCTACTTCCCAGTATGCATCTGTTCTTGGCATGTAGAGCTGCAGATTCGCAAACGCCCACCCGGCTACCTTTATCTGTTCCGGTATTATCTTAATTAGATACAGCATACATGGGCATCTTCTTCTGTTTCCTACAAAACTCCATCATTTCCCTGCTGGCGAATAATAATCTGAAGATGGAGCTGATGCCAATGCGCACTATCATCCAAAGGAGGAATCACCTATCTCGTGACTTCCAAAGACTTCTTAAGACAGAAACAAGTGCACATATCCGGGCCCAACACCAGATGGCGATTTATGCATAGTGTGTGAATCTGCAGCTCTACATGCCAAGAACAGATGCATACTGGTAAGTAGCATTTTCCTTCTGATTGTAATCACTTCTTGGGGCAGTTAGTGAACTTGAAACACTTGCCGTTGAAGAACCTTTCATTCATTTCTGCAAAGGCAAGGTAGCCTAATGCATAGATTCAAGGTTTCTTCCTAAGGTTCTATGGCCCTTTCACCCCTGTCAAACCACCAACATTATTTCCTTTAAGCCAAGGGTACTCCATAAACTATATGTAAACCAAATACACATGAACTATATAGGTAAAACTAAGCCTCTACGCAAAACAAAAACCATTGATGGATAAATATGCAAGGCAGTATCCTGTTCATTCACACATACATTCATGAAAAGTTACAGTCAGAAGAGGATGCTAAAGTGGGTCAACAAAATGAAAATATTATGTACTATAACTACCTTTTTGTCCAACCCAGGTTTAGGTGGAGTTGGCACTGCTATTAAGTTTGTGCACAGCATGTGATTTAAACACACATACTACAAACAGAAAATGTTATTTTGTTGTAACACAGCTGTTCGAGGCATGTGGGCTGCTAAATTCATATCTTAGCATTAGATCGCCGCCTAGTGTTGGGTCCGGATGATCGCACATTGTTGTCCTGGAAGAGTCTTCGAAGTATCCTGAGATAGGTGGCTCCTCCCCTGGACTACAGTGCGCATGGGCATCGGCTCCATCCCCAGATTGTTTTTTTCCGCCATTGGGTTCGGATGTGGTCTCGACGTCTTTCTGTCGAAACCGAGAAAAACTAACTTTTAGCGGCCAAAAGGCCTCGCTTTTTTGCGTCGGTATTGTCTGCGCACGGTCTCGAGTCTTCCGTCTCTTGGAGCCGGAATAAGCGGAGTTTTCTTTCGCTCTTCGGACTTTGAGGCCTTCTCATCGCGACACGACTGCAAAACTTTTCTGAACATGGAGCGGAGCCCGTTTAAGTACTGCCCGCTCTGTGGGTCCAAGTACCCACACATCGATCTACACCCCGTCTGTAACAAATGCCTTTCGCCTGACCACGACGACGGCAAGTGCAAAGCCTGTGCACAGTTCCGGTCTAAGAAGACTCTCAAGCTTCGGCGCGCGGTGCGCATGGAAGCTAGACAAGCGGCCCCGGATCCGGAAAACATCTTCGGCGACCAAGAAGAAGAGGACCAGGGTCATCATCTTCAAATCTCCCCACCCGAGACGGAGGTCGAGGCGGATCCGGTAGACGACGACGGAGTCGTGGGTCAAGGCCTTGAATACGTCGACGAGGTAGGAGACGACGAAGAGATTTATGGGGCCGCGGCGGATAGCTCAGGGGACGAGCTCTGCCCCGAAGGTTACGAGGATACCGACCGGGTCACGGGATCGCCTGTAGGCCTTACCCAAGACCCAGTGCCGCAAGCCACAGCCCCGCCTTCTGGCCCGGCCACGGACTTACTTGCTGAGCAGACTGTATCGAAACCGAAACCGAAACCATCGGGATCGACTACATCTAAGATGGCCGACCCGAAAACGAAACCGAAACTTAAGGACTCGAGTGTCCCTAAGATGGCTGCCGTACCGGCGAAAACGACTGTACCCGCTACTCCATCGACTCCGTCGACCTCCGGTCCGCAGAAGTCGAAGAAGTCCGTCGATTCCGCTGCTGCAAAATCGAAATCGACGCCAGAGGAGGGGTCCTCTAAGAAAGATGGTCGGCACGGGTCAACAGCTGCGCCGCCGTCCAAGCACGCCAAAGCCGGCTCCACAGAGGCTACGCAGGCGCACGGATCGAAGACTGGCACGTCTGCGCACCGGTCCCAGGAATCGGGGTCGGTGACAGCGGGATCCGCGTCCAAAGCGCACAAGGCCCACAAAGACGTCGGATCCGAGGGAAAGGTCAAGACATCCTCGTCTGCGCCAAAACCTACTGTGAGTGAGACGTCCCCCATCGCCGAATCACTACAGAGAATCAGGGAGAAGGCCTCTGCTGCGTCGGCTCCGATATCATCGCCGCAGGCGCAAAAGCAAAGCCTTCTGGCAAACTTCTCTTTATTTTGCCGCCAAAGGAGGCGCCGAAAGCCTTTTCCACCAAATCGGCACCAAAGAAGACGGTTTCTTCAACGGCTGGCCCACTTCCGCGTCGGGTACTCGAATCAGAGGATGATTCAGAGCATTTCATCGACGCTGACACAGGCAAATTGACCCTCTATAAGAGAAAAATCACTTCAGAGTCAGTGGACTCATATGTCATCCCACTGAAGAGGAAAAGGGTGCCCCTTGATGCTTCAGGCCTCATGGAACCAATCCAGCCTCCTCCGAGACGGAGCCCTACTCCCTCACCAGAACACTCTGCGGGTGAGGGGTATGATGAGGACGAGCAATACAATTTCCCTATCAATGAACCCGATGCACAACCGGATTCATATGATGACACTGGTGACCAGGGCACCCAAAGTGTGGGGCATGACCACGCAGCTTTTTAATGCACGTGCATCCCCAACAGAGGATTCAGCAGGTTTTCATGCACTAATTGAGAGGGCGGCAGCCAATCATGATGTGGACATACATGCTGACCCGGTAGAGGAAGACTTCCTTTTCGACACATTTTCAGTCTCTGAAAGGACAGTAAAGACGCTGCCTATGCTTAAAGGAGTCCTCAAGCATGCTGGGGAAATATTTAAGGAGCCTACCAGAGCACGAGTGGTCAATCCACGTATTGAAAAGAAGTACAGACCTGCACCTGCAGACCCCGCATACATTCGGGGACAGTTGCCACTGGACTCTCTTGTGGTCGCCAATGCCAGGAAACGTGCCAACTCCCAGACGACGGGTGAAGCTCCTCCCCCGGATAAGGAGTCCAAAGTGCTAGAGGCAGGGGGCAAAAGAGTAGCTGCACAGGCCGCAAACTTTTGCCGCATTGCCAATACACAAGCACTCTTAGCACGTTACGATAGGGCGCATTACGACACCCTAGAACAGATTATACAACACCTGCCTCCAAAGTTCCAAGAAGGCACCAAACTGCTTATTGAGGACGGGAAGCTAATCTCAAACGAAGCCATCAAGTGTGCACTTGACGCCGCAGACACAGCTGCTAGAGCTATCAACACTAGCGTTATGCTGAGACGACAGGCGTGGCTCCGCATCTCGGGGTTTAAACCAGATATTCAGACAACCATTCTTAATCAGCCAGTCAATCCTGATAGTCTGTTTGGTCCAGATGTTGACACCACCCTTGAAAAAATAAAAAAAGACACAGAAACTGCTAAGTCCATGGGGGCCCTACAGTCACAACAGTTTCGTGGCAGCAATTTTCGTCGCTCAGGTGCACGTGGAGTCACCAGAGGACAAATGGGTCAACAATCTCAGTTCTCAAGAGGTGGAGCACAATCCTCGTTCACAAAACAGAACAAGGGAGGTTACAGAAATAACAGCAACAGAGGTCGCGGCAGAGGAAACAACAGCTCCCGCTCCTCTACCCCAAGCAAACAGTGACTCTCTGTCGCTGCCCCCGACCACTTAACACCTGTCGGGGGGAGACTGCAGCAGTTCCTACCCGTCTGGAGAAACATCACCACAGACAGGTGGGTGCGACAACTAGTCCAGTATGGTTATTGCCTAGAGTTGAAATCCACTCCACCCAACATCCCGCCAAGGCAAAGGCCTATGTCCGCAGAGCACTTGCACTTATTGCAGCAGGAAGTAGTGGTGATGCTGCAAAAAGGCGCAATCGAGCTCGTGCCGGTGGGAGAGGAAGGCACAGGGGTATATTCCCTGTACTTCCTTATTCCAAAGAAGGACGGATCTCTCAGACCCATTCTAGATCTACGTCCCCTCAACCTGTACATACTATCAGAACACTTCCATATGCTTACACTGCAACAGATCCTTCCCTTGTTAAACCAAGGGGACTTCTTAGCAACCTTAGATCTCAAGGATGCTTATTTCCACATTCCACTACACCCGTCCCACAGGAAATACCTCAGATTCACTATCCAAGGCAAGCATTATCAGTTCAAGGTCCTACCCTTCGGAGTGACCACAGCCCCAAGGGTGTTTACCAAGTGTCTGGCGACAGTAGCAGCGCACCTCAGGAGGCAGAACATTCATGTCTACCCCTACCTAGACGACTGGCTCGTTCAAGCCAAGTCGGAACAACAGTGCGCCGCGGACATGTCAACTACCATTCACCTCCTTCACGATCTAGGCTTCTCGTTGAACTACCCAAAGTCGCATCTTCAGCCGGCACATGTCCGGCAGTTTCTAGGTGCGACGATCAATACCCTGACGGCCATGGCTCAGCCAAACCAAGTCAGAATAGACAGCATGCAGTCTCTAATCCAAAAGTTCAGACCACAACACTCACTTCCAGCGAGAGTGTTCATGCAGTTGATTGGCATGATGGCCTCCTGCATCTTCATAGTCCCTCACGCACGGTTGCATATGCGTCCGCTCCAGGAGTGCTTAGCAAATCAGTGGACACAGGCTCAGGGACAATTGACAGACCTAGTGTTGGTTACCAGTCGGGCATACGACTCTCTGCATTGGTGGACTCCACACAACCTTTGCAAGGGCCGACTGTTCCAGGAGCCAGTGACACAAATTATCCTGACAACGGACGCATCTCTCCAGGGATGGGGAGCTCATCTGCTCACTTACACAGTGCAGGGACTATGGACGACGCAGCAACAGAAGATGCACATCAACTATCTGGAACTGATGGCAATCTTCATGGCGCTCAAGTCCTTCATTGTACATCTGTGCAACAAGGTAGTGTTAGTCCGGACGGACAACATGACCGCGATGTACTACATTCAAAAGCAGGGGGGCACCCACTCGCCACAGCTGTCTCATCTGGCTCAGGGCATGTGGAAGTGGGCCATTCAGAGGAACATTTTCCTCATGGCAGAACACCTCCCGGGCAAGGACAATCAGATGGCGGATCTGCTCAGCAGATACAGCCATCAAATGCACGAGTGGGAGTTACACCCATCTGTACTCCACCCGTACTTCCAGCAGTGGGGTCATCCGGAGATAGACCTGTTTGCCACAAAAGAAAACGCAAAATGCCAACACTTTGCCGCCAGGTTCCCTCACCCACAGTTGCAGGGCAATGCGATATGGATGAACTGGTCAGGCAAATTTGCGTACGCTTTTCCGCCAGCCCCTCTGATACCGCTGGTCGCGAGAAAGCTAAGGCAGCACGCGATGACTCTCATCCTAGTTGCTCCAACGTGGGCGCGTCAAGCATGGTACACCACGTTCCTCGAACTCTCAGTGGTGCCGCATCAAAGACTGCGCCTCACGCCCAGTCTTTTGACGCAGAACCATGGAGAAATTCAGCATCCAGATCCGCAACAGCTCAACCTGGCAATCTGGCTCCTGAAGTCCTAGAGTTTGGATACCTTAACCTACCTCCGGAATGCATGGACATCATCAAGGAGGCAAGGAAGCCAACTACCAGAGCATGCTATGCTGCGAAATGGAAGCGTTTTGTCATTTACTGTACAGCCAATTACATCAACCCGCTAGATGCATCTATCCCTAACATCATTTGCCATCTGTTGCATCTTTACAAGTGCAATCTAGCGTACACTTCCATTCGGATACATCTATCCGCCATAGCGGCTTATCTTCAGAACAGGCAGCATCTCTCTGTCTTCAGAGTGCCTGCCATTAAAGCTTTCCTTGAAGGTCTGAAACGAGTCATTCCCCCAAGGACACCACCAGCTTCGGTGTGGAACCTCAATGTGGTCCTCACCAGACTGATGGGACCACCTTTTGAGCCACTGCACTCGTGTGAACTCCAGTTCCTAACGTGGAAAGTAGCTTTCCTAATCGCTATCACGTCGCTAAGGCGTGTTAGTGAGCTGCAAGCGCTCACAATCCAAGAGCCATTCATTCAGATTCATCCAAATAGGGTAGTGCTACGTACTAACCCCAAATTCCTTCCGAAGGTGGTGTCACAGTTTCATCTCAACCAAACTATTGACTTACCGGCATTCTTCCAAAACCCACAAACGGTGGCGGAAAGAATGCTCCATACGTTAGACGTACGGAGGGCGTTGATGTACTACATAGACAGGACACAACCCTTTAGAAAGACAAAACAACTTTTTGTTGCCTTCGCACCACAACACAAAGGCAACCCGATTTCCAAGGCAGGGATAGCCAGATGGATTGTTAAGTGCATCCAGATATGTTATCAAAAGGCCAAGCGCACTTTAACGATACCCCCAAGGGCGCACTCCACACGCAAACTGGGGGCATCCATGGCTTTCCTAGGGAACATTCCTTTAGAGGATATTTGCAGAGCAGCCACGTGGGTTACACCACATACCTTTACAAAACACTACTGTGTTGACGTACATTCCAAGCAGCAAGCAGCTGTAGGACAGGCTGTTCTCAAGACACTCTTTCAGGTTTCTGCAGCTGGCACGGGCAACCGCCGCTGATGGAGGGACTGCTATGTATTCTATGCTAAGATATGAATTTAGCAGCCCACATGCCTCGAACTGAATATGCTACTTACCAGTATGCATCTGTTCTTGGCATGTAGGGCTGCTAACATTCATATCGCCCACCCTCCTCCCCGGTGCGTCGCAGCTGCAGATATACTATTGTATTCACTTATTAGCATGGACATCCTTTACACTTTTCACTCCATCTTCTGCCACAATGGCGAAAAACAATCTGGGGATGGAACCGATGCCCATGCGCACTGTAGTCCAGGGGAGGAGCCACCTATCTCAGGATACTTCGAAGACTCTTCCAGGACAACAATGTGCGATCATCCGGACCCAACACTAGGCGGCGATCTAATGCTAAGATATGAATGTTAGCAGCCCTACATGCCAAGAACAGATGCATACTGGTAAGTAGCATATTCAGTCTGTTTTCAGCTTGTTGTGTTGTAGATTCACATGTGCCACCACCTCCCCAGTGGATGTAAAGTAAAGGTGTTGATAGTTTGCTTACTTAAACATTATGTACTTCACATGCACAACCAGACACTGCGGTTTCAATTTGGGAAAAATACAATAATCTAAGATGCATAGTGCGTTCCGGCCATTTAATCACAAGTCATGCTCTAAACCGAACCTTAACTCTTGAAATAAACACATTCTAATACTCGAAACCCAACAGTGACTGCCCGGTATTACACACATGAGATCTACAACGCATCAAAAGTGGGGAAAGGTGGTAACTGGTAAGAAACAATACCTATATGGGTCCTGTAGTGGAATATTGGGATGATGCACCTCCTTATTGAAGTGCGTTGGGAGAGCTGTGTGCTTGTTCCTCTACTGATCATTTAGAAGATGTTTACTGTTCGTGATGAGGTGAATTTGCAGGGATATGTACTGAAATAACAGTGGGTGCTGCACGTCAAGATTGTGATGTGCTGGCAGGGCTTTGTGGCTTCTTAGTGCTAGAATAACATTGAATTGTTGCTTAACTTGCCTTGTGTGCTCACACTGATTTGAATGTGAGTCCCCGAAGTGGAGTCTGCTGCAGTTTAAGTCTGGGATTCATTGGTAGAGCTGCATAGACTTTCTAATACTGCAACTTTGTTTGTTAGTTTGCTTATCCCAGTCCTCAGCTGAAGGCTGTACAGTGAGCATGAAAGAAATGCACATAGCATAAAGTAGTAGCTGTATGCTGCACAGATGGACTGAGGTGGCCTGGCAGAGTTCTGAGTAAGTTCCAGATGTAGATTATCAGTGGGGTGTTGCAAGTAAAAATCCAGGTGGCCTGGTAGATCACTCAAGAGTTCCTGATCCTTTACCTCCTCAGAGCCCATCCTTCCTTAGGAGCCCTGAGCCCTCCATTGGTTGTCCCGCCCTCCTTCGACCCTCAGTCAGCTTTCTCCTACTCACACAGTTGTCCACTTTTGGGAATACAGACACACCCCACCCCATCCTATACTGTTGTCCATTCTCTTTCTTTCTCTCACATGCTCACTTCTCTCCAACAATCACTGTAGCAGCTTTGAGAGTAAATATTCAGGTATGATAGTACTGCATGGTTGAACAACAAATGGGGGAACTAGGGGAGGGGGGGGCTAATGATTACCGGGGTCCAGTGTATAAGCCCCTGAAGTAGTCAGACAAAAAAGGATACACTGTTCCCCAAAGGGTGGAGGGAGGGAAGAACCAAGGAAGATGAAAGAGGGGGAAGCCCCCTTTCGGAACTAAAACCCTCACACACCCAGCAAGCTAGGTGTCATAATTCATCATCTGGGTTTTGCTCCTCGTCAGACTTGCGCTGCAATGTCTGACGGACACCCGCGAAGGGGCTTTTTATTGGAGATCTTTTGTTCCTGCCAGTTGGTGCATGTGGGTATGAGGGTTTTAAGTGAAGTGGGTAGTTCCGAAAGGGGGCTTCCCCCTCTTTCATCTTCCTTGGTTCTTCCCTCCCTCCACCCTTTGGGGAACAGTGTATCCTTTTTTGTCTGAGTACTGCATGGTTGAAATAGTAAGAATGCTACCTGAACGTAGGATAGTAGCTTAAAGAGTTCAGAAATACAGCCATTTTGTACAGTAAAGAAGAGGTGCCATCTTTGAAATAGGATGAGAACAATTGCGCGAGTCCGCTGGATGTGGTGTGTGTTTTGGAACATAATATTGTGGTGATAAACCCACCAATGTTTGACATTTTAATTAATAAAGAGTATGTCAAAGTTATAAATAATTCTGGGGTCTTAATTTTCTTTTGTTATTTAGCACGTACTTGTATAGGGCTTTTGAAAGACAGATGGGCAACTGTGGTACCTTAATATCAAACCAGAGACGTTTGGAGATGAGCAAATAGAGTTGTCTTCAAGCACATCTAGAGTGAAGGGTGGCTAATATAAGAATGATGTATGTGGTGAGAGAAAAAGTTGCAGTTTTTAGATTGGGACACCAGTGCCCTTTGTGTACTGTGCTATATCTTCTTGCCCCCAAAAAATCAAATGTTTACGTAGAAGCTATTTGTTTCCCATCATGGGATCTTCATTGACAGTCATGAACTCTGAATAGTGCTGCTGATGTGTTGAATCCCAGAACACTTATAATAAGCGTTAAAAATACTTTGAGATTTGCATTGTGATAAAAAAAACTATTTCTTCCCAAAGAAAAAAATAACTATAATGGAGGTAGTTAACAGATTAGTGAAGAAGCAAATGTAACACTGCACCTTTGAGAGAAGCAACACTTCTTGCGTCCTGCATGCCCTTTAGAACTCGTGAAGCCAGATAGGTGAGTACGGGTCTCTTCCCTAGTAGCCATTTTTTAAAGCAATGTTTCTATTTGGTGCGCAACATTTTTAGCGGCATAGTTACTTGGGAAGTGAAATCGAACTGGTTTTTACTCTTTTAGGTTTACTGCACTATTGTGAATATATTGATCCTTGCGCTTTGTGAGGTGCCTTTCCGGCACTAGGATGAAATATTTGAAAGATTCTCCCTGTCTTTTGTGTGGTGTGTATTCCTGAGTCCCACGCAATTCAAGAATGCCCAGTTTGTCATCAGATCGTTCGGCACATCCTCAAAAAACTTAAAGATATTGATCACAGTGAAAGATAAAAAGAGGAAAGTATAAGGGATCTGCTAGGTGGGAAGGGAATAGAGACACAGCTAAACAAGGACCTACATCCATCTCCATGAGGTGTAGTGAGACAAATACCTAATTTAGCAGGATATCTGAAAAAGAAGATCACTTGGGATTCCTCTAATTTACTTGTGATGACAAAATGTTCAGTTTTCTAGAAAGCTGTGCTGTCTACAGTGTTGCCGCCAAGAACAGCAGCGACAACTCCAATATTGTCAAAGTTCATGACATTAAAGCCTCCATCAACGTCATTATCTTTATTGACATCCAAGCCCTTAATATATTTCAAAACCTAACCTCTGTTTATGCAGCTGAGATCTTATCTCAAAGAAACAAATAAAACTCCAGGATATATTCTTACCGAGCATGCACTAACTAGTTGCTACATAACAGAAGAAATCCCTTTTGTAAGCGTAATGTTCCCTGACATTGTGCTTCTGAAACACAATGCAGCTTTAGGACTCCACACAAATCTGAATCACAGCAGTTTTCAAGATCTCCTAACTATTCATGTCATTCTGAGATCCCTTAAAAAGAATGAGGAATGAGATTGGCTCAACGATCCTGGGAAAAATGACATCCTTCTACTGAAAAGATACTCAGTACCTTTGAGATCATGTACACCAACTTGTAAGAGAACTCCTATTTTCAGGCATTCTCACAAAAAGGCATATTGGGTATGTATACTACAGCTGACACCAACTAGAACACACATCCCAACTTTGCTTCAAACTTCTCTGTCAAGTGTGTCTTCTCTAGAGGATGTATGAACTTTCCAGCATATTTTGAAGTTGGGAGCTGCCTAGGTGAACTCCACTCTTAATTCTACAGACCAGGTCATTGGTCATATTTAAAATTCTGCAACAATATACTCCTTCCAAGCCTCTGCTACCAATAGTGACTGGTCTCCTCAAACTAGCAATGAGCATTTTTCTTACTCCAGCCACTTTCAAATCAGCCTTTACTTGTATTTTGAAGAAGTTAAAGGGTACATATCAAGTTCAAATTTTCTTAACTCGCCACCAGGCGTTCTCAGCCTTGCAGCTGTTCAGAAGGAACCCACACCCGCCTCTATTACTCCTCATCCTCCTGACGACGAAAATAAATATTTTGAAATATTTTGAATAAGTAATTAGGAACGTTTGTGGCACATTAGCCATTTCTTTCAAGGGGGCTAATACATCAATCTTGTTTGGTAGGTGTGAGACGCTCCATCTGAGTCCACGTTAAAGTTTGCTGATAACCAACCTGTACCGTTTACTCATTGCTACAACTGATTACTTGCTTTGGTGTTTCCTTAGAAAAAACCATTAGGTCCATTTGACTGTTTTTAAACTGGATGTACAATAACAGATTCTGAGATTGCCCTTTTCTGGATCAACATTTAGGTGGAGGTTGAGTACTCCATGAATCCCCCCCTCTCCCCGCTCCACCAACACAATGCACCCTTCAAAATAAAAAAACTCCATTAGGATTTGAAAGGCTGGTAGCAAGACCTGTCTCAGATGGAAACCTATCGTAAGGACTACCAGCACCCACTCATGTGGGCCAGGCCATGCCCATAGGCTTAATTCGGTTCCCCCTTAGCAGTAACTGTAACACCATTCTCACCAACTTATTTGGCACCACCAGGACAGACAGAAGGCAATGGCAGGAGATTCACTCCAGCACCCCTCCACCCTCATCCCCAGCTATTTACTTACTATAAATCCAGAAACACAACATTCAACACAGGCACCCTTCATACTTTTTCGCAGACATGATGAAGGCAAAGGAATCAGTAGAACTTTACACAGTGGAGCAGGTATGCAGTTTCCCCCACAGGGCTACTGATAAAAAAGGATTATGGGGGGGGGGGGGAGAAATAGTGTGGCTGGGACCGGAATGGAGTGAGAAACATCTCACCTCCGCTCTGGATCCCCGTGAGCCTGCACAGCGTTGTTCAGGCCCCTAATCAAGACTTCTGCTTCAGATGTGTTTGGGTGCCACCTGAGCACAAGTGGGGGAACAGATGAGGAGTATCTGAGCCTGAGGGGCACCCCACGATGTCCATGTTTGGTGATCCGTGCCTGGGTTGTTACTGCTGAACGGCCATCTGCCTTCAACTGGGCCACTTGGTACCCGCTCCTACATCCGGAGCGGCCACCGCCAGGGCTTCTGGAAGGCGGAGCAATGCCGGAAGCTGAGCCTGCCTTGGGTGGGGGGGAGTTGGGGGGTGCTCCTTCATCAACTGGCGAAAATTGGCAAAAAATGGCTGGTGTGACAAAAGACCATTTTTCAAAAGGGAATGCTATACATCCTTCTGATAATGGCCTGCCACCGAAGAGGGAGTAAGGAGATACCCTTCAAAGCCAGCTATCGAGCTTGCCCCAGGGAGGGTTGCTAGTGATGGATCCTCTAAAAGATCTGCAAGCAACTGCATAGAGCAAACATCATAATTGCGTCTGGGGAGGGCAGTTTATAGGAACCAAAGCTTACCAATCGGAGAAAAAAAGATATCGGCTGGACTGGAGGTTAGCATCACTGAATGTTAGGTTTGCCCAAACCTCTTGCGCAAAATCCAACTTAAGTGATGGTCTTTTCCGTCCCTTAATGTCCCCATCCGTGATCACATTTCTAAGATTGGGGGCCAAAGGTAGAAGAGGAGAAAGGGGAATGGGATAAAAGAGAAACAGAAGAGACAGGTATCCACACTCTGACTCGTCTCTTCTGGGGCAAATGAGTTCTGTAGATTTTGAAGTGGATCTCTACAAGTCAGAGATGCCTTAAATAACTTATATTTGGAACACTGACCATTGCTGTAATTGTGCAGTGAAATACCAGAGGAAAACCTCTGTATAACCAAGTCTTTATGCTTCAACAGTTAGAGAATTACTGAAAGCTAACACAAGGAAACAAAGATATATTACTTAATATGTATGCACTAGCTCATCTCACTATGTTTATAATCTCTACCTCAAGCTGTGTCACTATACACTCTTTTGTGAGAGATGAGTTTATCTTCTACTTCTTCGCCAGACCTGGAGCATAATCGGCACCATTAACAACTGGTGGTGGTTCCATACTCTTATTGGCAATATATGCACAATTTGGAGAGCAAGAGGGAGTGCAGGAGGGTGTGTGAGAGAGAGAGAGAGAGAGAGAAAAAGAATGAATATGAATTAAAAAACCTATGTAGCAATATTGTAGCTTAATTTACTTGGAAGGACACCGAGCACCGCAATGAATATTATACCTGAAGATCCAAGATGACTGCTGCCTCTCACTGCCTGTGCTCTCCCAGGCAGATTGTTTCTATGCTGGTGCATTTTTAAACTATAACAATGTACATGATTGTGGTGTTTGCAGAGCAGGGTTGAGAACATCGCAATTGTACCACCTTATAATTCTTGACATAGCAACTAAGTAAGTTATATTGACTGATATCTATCATATCTGTGAAGTAAGGGCATTACTTCAAAGAAATTGTTCACATTTTTTGCTACTTAAGTCGCAGGTGTGGCTTAGTGTAACCCTATATTAACAACGGTTACGATTCAAAAGAATAACTAACAAACTAGAAATAAAACATTAACTCAGTCATATGCAGATAATGTTTCAGGATTCAGCGCCACTGCGTCCCATGCATTTTGAAGTGTGCAGGCAGACCTGTGGAAGTCTGTACATGAAAAGGCATCACCGTTATGTAGAGGACTTGGTTTCTAGAAGGCTTGTATGAGAGGATAACATCATTAAGTTAATATAGTTGGTGTGCCAACTCATGTCACGTAAGTCCTGTCATCAAGTGGAGTGCAGCAGAACTATCGAAGCTCCAGCCCTACCCACAACACTATGGTTATTTAATCTGTTAAGATTAGCATTTTTCGAGGTGGTCTAATGTCATAATTATTTTCACTGGCAAGGGCCAGTACTATCTCACCCCATTGCCTTGCAATAGGATATTTCTTAGACGTCTGGCTTCTTCCATATGTGGGCTAGTTTTTCCGCTTCAGCTCATTTATGGATCGACTGGCTGAGTGAACTAAAGAATGGTGATGGATTTAACCCAGATCAGTTGACTGGGGGTGAGTGTTTGATTTGTTGAAACGCTCCGTCCATTATCCCCTTTTGTATCGCTTTGTTCGCCCTAAGTGTGGCAGGGTATGCTCAGACGTGAGTCCCTTGTTCACTTGGCCACTGGATTCAAGATAGCCTGGCTGATGAGGATTATGAATCCGAAACCGGTCCCAGGATGCTTGTTTCCGGTCCAGGGAAGACATGGCTTGGCAGTTCGGGCTGGACTGATCCCACGAGGCACAGGGTCAGACTGATTTGCATATAGCCATGTCTGAACTGGGGTGGCTGAGTGAACTAAAGAATGGTGATGGATTTAACCCAGATCAGTTGACTGGGGGTGAGTGTTTGATTTGTTGAAACGCTCCGTCCATCATCCCCTTTTGTATCGCTTTGGATCGACTGGAGCCACTGTTTAATTGGGGTGGGGCTTGAAGTCTTCCCCTAAGGGCTAGTGCTATTTTGGCCAACATGAGGGAGGGCAAGAACTACAAACTTGAACGCAATTCGGTTGTCCTTTGGGCGTTTCTAAAGTCCTAGCGGGCAGCCTTAAGGCTAAAAAGAGTGCAAAATGCAGGGACAGACGAGATAACTACACACACTTCCCTTCTGTAGAGAGTCATGTAGGCCCCATCCCAGATATGTTTTATCGCTGCCATAGCTGCATGACTGCCCCAGGAGTAGTGGTTGGGAGGAGGTTATTCACCCTTGGGGTCAAGTATGCTGTGTGCCTTAGGTTAATCTGGATATATTTGAAGGCTACGTTTTTTGATCCCTTGTGAAGATATGTTAGGATCCTGCTCCACTTCTTATCACTAAGAGTCCTACCTATGTCTGCCTCTCAGCTTTTCTTAAGGCCAGACTGGGAGCCGTCTGCATAAGACTGTATAGCCTTTCAAAGCCATGTTATTACATTTCCTGATCCCTATTTTGTAGGGCATCTGTCCTATAGCATGTGTTTGAGGTCCTGGGTCTGTTATTCCCCAGTCCTGGGTCTGTTATTCCCCAGTCCTGGGTCTGTTATTCCCCAGCAAGTGTGCATAGCCCACCCTACTCTATGACAGAAACTACCCTGGATGTAGGCCATATTGTTTCACTAACTTCCAAAAGGGGAACAGTATTCCATCCTAGAGAGGAGTACCAGTTGTCAGAAGACCCGTGCTAATTCAGAGCTCTGCTGGGCATTTTGAAAGGTCGTGCCTAAATCTACAAATACTTTGTAGAGGAAATGTATGGGCATATCAGATTAAGGGACCAGTGATTTGCAGCATCCTGTTCTAATAGTGTATAACTATGCATAGCAAACGGGGAAGATTTTTTTAAAGGGAGACTACAGGAAGAACTAATCTTTATATTTGCATTTCCTTGGGTCTGCTGGGTGAAAGCCCCGCCTCCTCCAATGATCAGCCGGCAAACCAGCATGAAAGCAACAGTAGTTGCACCGCTAAGTATAAGTGTTCAAAATCTGGAGTTACTAGGCCTTTGGTCTATTGGGAGCCTCAGCTCAGACCTTGTCTGTCATTCTGTGAAGCGCACAAAAGAATTTCCGGGGAAGCTCCGAAGGTAAATTAGAGACGTAATTTAGCAACTGAGAAGTTCGGGTTTGGGAGGGGGGAGATGCAGTATAATAATTTGATAGGGCGGTGCTGCTGATTGTGGACACAGGAAAAAATTTCCAAAAAGTGATTTGAGACCCAAGTGAAATAAAAGTTTTTGCTAAGTTACCATCAAGTAGATCTTAGTTGGAATTGTATATGTTAATTCGCAGGTAACCGAATGTTACAGGCTCCCATTTAAATACTTTGTTACTCAGGTTCAAAGTGAGTTTGGAGAAGAACGGTGTATTGTGAAAAGGCACGACTTGGACCTTAACACCCAAATCACTAACATGTTACTGGGATTTCCACACCTCTTTAAATTTGAAGTAGGGAGCCAGTCCTACTAAGCAACCGTTGGCCCAATTGTAAAAGCTAAAAAGTATGCTAACAAAATTCTATGATGGTAGAATAATAGAGGATGTAAAGTCTGTGGAATGCTTTCCCGTTTGTTCAGGCACGAACCCGTCATAAAAAGCTTAGTGTGGACCTACGGAGGTACAACAACGTATGGGTAGCTAAGAATTGTTTACTTAACATGGAGGAGTGCGTGTACATCAGAGCTGGTTCTTGACTCTAGGTAAGCAGTCTGCTGACACATGGAGGAGACAAACCAATCGAAAAGGAAAGCCCCTTGTTTTTCTTTTCTAGAACGTTATGCCCCATGTTTTTAAAGGTCTATGGCGTATATCCAAGATGATATTTTAATGTTTGCAGAGTCTTGTAGAATCCTGGAGCTGTTTTGAAAGAATCGTTCTGTTTCTGCATAAGTGTTGCCTGCAATAAAAGTGGAGTTTAAAAATGAGATGAACTACTTGGGGCATTCTATACTGTAGGCATTAGGCCAATAAGGAGTCTTGTGTAAGACCCTGTTAATACTCGCCTTTCTAATAGCAAGGAACAGTTCTTGCCTTTCATCTACATATGTGAAAAATATTCCATGTTCTTAGTTTTTCTGTTCCTATAGACTTTCTCCACAGGATTTGTTTTAAAGTTGTGTACTGGCAAGTAAGGACAAGAGAAAACTTTATTTTAAGAGAAGCATAGCTCATGTCCACAATGTTCAACAATTAAGGTGTGTGACAGACATATGGTCTGGTAGCTTCATGGACTGATGCGTCCACTGTAGGGGCCTGTGTTTGACCTCATGGTCACGGGTTCAAATCCTGGCGGGTCCACTCAGCCTTTCATCCTTCTGAAGTCGATAAAATGAGTACCATTGAGTTGGGTAACAATAAACAGAAGTTATTCAGTGCTAAGATACGCTCGGGTGAATGTGTGCTTTACGAATACACATGTTATGGTAAAAAGCTACCTGCTTTAGCATCATAGGCATTGTAAGCGCCTCAGCTAAATATTCTGGGTTTTAACATGAATTATCTGCAGAGATTTGGGCAATAGAACACTTAAGCCTTAGTTATGAGTTCTCTTGTATATAGGGGTTGAAATCTGTGATTTGACTGGAATCCCTGCAACTATACCTGAGAATTATAACTCCATATATCTGGAAAGTTATTTTCCCCGGTGGGTTCCTTTTTCGGCTTAAAACCACCCATATTTACCACCTGCTTGAAGCACGGGGCTTGGCATGAGGGGATGATTTATTTCCGCTGTGGTGGTAGGGAAGAGCAGGGTTTGCTTTAGATAATTAGATCTTTAGCTGCTCTACTAAGGCTTAAGTATGCATGCTGGTTGTGCTTGTGCTTGGGTGATTTACTGCCTGCAGCTCATCTGGCGAGTCTGGGCCTGGACTTTGCAAAGCTATTAGTTCAGGGCCCGAAGACACCAGTAACCTCATAGTCTGACGGAGCAGTATTCCTCCCTGGCATACCACTCTGTCAGTCTTGTCGTGTGACCTTATACTTAATATGTGTATTGCTGTTGTGTTTTGGACTAGCCACAAAACTTTGCTCTTCACTGTAGCACAAGTGGTTCAAATAAATCTAAAACGTGTATTATTCTTTCAAATTAAAGCCACAGCAGTGAATGTTGATGAATATGATATGTATTATTCAGTGTGTTTGTCATGATTAGCAACAAAAACTTTTTGCCAGGTGGTGTAGCAGTTTTGGTCTGGTTTAAACTAGGTGATGAAATCATGCTATATAGAGAACATAGGTTCTTGTGTTAAGAACATGTTTATGTTTTCAGAGTGGATGATTTTGAAGGATATTCTGGGAAAGTTATGATGAAGAAGGCAAAGTATTAACGGAGGGAAAGAAGTGAAGGCTGAACGTGTGTTCTACATGTTATTGCCATACATGGAGATCGCGGAGTATTTGTGAGTGGAGGTGAACATCCTGCTTAGTGGAGGCACATTTGTACACACATTGAGTCTGCCAGTTTGTGTGCAAATTATGGTGTCCTGGGAAATTACAGATAATAGTTGCTCTAAGAGTTGTGTAAAAATATTTAGTGTATGGGATACTTCAGTCTGTGATTTTGGGTTATGTAGGGTTAGGGATAACACATGGGGGTTTATGATATAGATACCAAGCTATGTAACAAGGTTTCCTCCCCTTTTTAACCACAGCTACTAGTTTCTGCACCTTTTTGAACACCCATGCTGCTGTTGAGGGCTGCTTTCATTTTATTGTGACTACAGGGCATTGTCATATACAACCATGGCAGGATGGACTCGTGAATCCGAGTCCTGTTTTCTGTTTCCCTTAGTAAGCAGTGGTTTGTACTTAATCATGCTTTTAAGGTCAGTTCTTTTGGTATGTGATTTACTCCTACATCATAATCCTTCCTGTTAAATCAGCAGAACACTCCTGTGCCTCAGTTTAAATGGAGGCCACATACAGTATGTTAGTCTAAATGTTTAGTGACTGCCATGATGTAATTGTAGCCACAGTGACAAAATAGCCATTACTCGCTGAGTTTGCCATTGTTTCTGCCACTAAGTCATCTGCTTTGATTAATCCCGCAAAATCATCTGATGGGTTAGAATTTGAAACTTAAACAGCGCAATTCTTAGCCTAAGCAACAGTACTCTTGGCGAAATATTATATACCTTCCCCGGTTTGAAACCAATTTAATCCCATACCAGGATGAGTGGGGATGCGAGCAGTTGGGAAGGTGAAGAGAGGATGTGATGTGGCGGAGAGAAGAATAGAGTCATAAAAGGTACTGTAATGAGTGAAAGTGAGCTCGTGCAAGGGGAACTACTAAGCTGTAAGAAAAATGTAAAGTGTTTGAGTTGCCAAATAGTATCTTCTTATTGGGTTGGGGTTTCTTCACAAGAAAGATTTGAATTTAGAAAGAACAGTTTATCGATCACCAATATTAGCATTGTATCATGTATTTCCTTATAGATTTCAGTAGCCACTGGAACAAGGCTGGTGGTTATGCCTGGTGTATATGAAGGCTAAAATAGATTTTCCAAAAATAAAAAGGGTTCTTTATCTACTATCATTGATAATTTGATTACTAAATTGATTTTACTTTCTAGTCACAAAATAACCATATTTGACAGCAAAATAATTCATGTAAAAGATTTGGAAACTATGATTTGGTGATGATCTGGCTTGACATACTGCCTGACAAATAGGATTCGTTGGGAACTTTTGTAAGTTACTCGCAAACGGTGTCCCAAGAGAGCTTTGTTTACAGTTAGGAGGTTTCTCTAGACTTGTAGTCATTGGCCTGATTTTCCTGTTCACCTGTAAGCCTCTAGTGCAAAGGCAAGAGCTAAAGTGGAGAACTGAACATCTGGGGCTCCATTTCATGGCCCTTGACGATGGAGAAAAATGAGTCCTTTAATCCTGCAGTAAAACAGGGAAGTAGTGTCCTATTTGGGACTGTAGCGGAAAAGGTGCATAGGAAAAGTGACCGACGCTAGAAAAGCACCAGAAGCTGCTTTCTTAAAGAGAGTGGTCTAGGTAGTTCAGTGGTATTTTTAACTGATTGTTTCTCCTCTTCTTCAGGACTTGGGCTGTCAGCCTCTCGCATCCAAGAGGAAGCTTGTACCAACTGTGGCTATTCCGGCAAAACAGAAATCTTCACAAATGGAAAATTCTGCAGCTGGACTTGTTCCCAGCAACATAAAAAGTAAGGCTAACTTACCTACTCTCTTCAGTGAAGCTGCTTTATATCAGGATTTTGCATGTCTTCTGTTGACCAATTTAGAGCACCAGGGATGTTTGATGGACTTTATGCGCAACAAGTTTGGTATAGAAATAAAAATTCCACCTGGATGCAAGGAGTGAAACCCTATCTAATATTTCTCTGTTGTGCCTGTTAAGTCACAGGTCCTCAGTCAGGGTTCATGAACCCATAGCAAACTGACTCCGTGTTTTTGCACTTTAAAGTTACTTGTCACTTTTTTTCCAGACATGTTTTCCTATAATTTCAACATGGTATAATTAAATGTTTTTCTAACATCATGGCTCTAACTTTATTACAGAGGTTGTCTGCGCGGGAGGTAGTGTGCTGGCCTTGGAGCCAATCCCCACTGCATATGGGTAATGGGTATATGCAGTGAAAGGTTATTCTCATAGTGAGTTGCTTGCATAGTTAGGCAGATTGCCAGACCCACTTTGCTCGGCCAACTTTAATGCATAGCAAAGGTTAGTTGCACAGAGGGTTAGAAATAGTGAATTATATCAAACATGGTAGTAGGATGTAGTATATCATACAAAATTCAAGATCTCAGAAAAAACTTTAAGGGTAACATATGATATCGTATGCTCTTAAATCGTTGACAAGCATTAAAGATTACATCATAAATAACATCATGATTGACATCACTGGTGTCCGTGCATATTACCGCACCAGTCATTTAATCCATGATATCACTATGAACAACAGAACAACAGAATAGCTCAATTACAAACAAATTGATACAAAGCACAACATCTCTAGCTACAGACATTTAAAAATTGACTATACTCTCGATTAAGAATACGGAGTTCCCTTTTCTGGACTAGGGAAAAAATATGCTAATGTCAGAGCCTATTTTACACAGGTGCTAGATGTACTTCATGCTGTAGTGTCCTCAATTTATTTTAGAAATATTTGGATATTTGGATTTTCATACTTTCCATTTTTCACTGTATGCTACACTTAATTTGCAAATACCTCTCTCTTTAAGTCTCATCTAGACTTATTTTTTTGTCAGATCTAAAGCTGAATATTTTGCTATATTTCATTATTTGGCAGATTTAGTTCAGACCACTGTACTAAGAGGTAATATAGAATAAGTCTGCCACCTGCCCTTACTTTACTATTATTGCAAATAGAAGACTCAGAATAAAAATGATGGCATGCTTTCCTTTGAGTGTTACACCGTATCCAAGCATAATGTGTACAAGAACATTTGATTTGGTAAAAAGACCTTGACTGGGGTAGCATAGAATGTTCATCCCAACCATCTTGTAAACTTTGCTCAGTGTGAATTTAGAGAATGCATATACCAATTTAGAAAGCTACTGGGCAATGTGAAACATATCAATGCATGGTAAGCTTGGAGTCCTGCAGAACCAACATTGGCATTAAGATTTGATATCATAAACTTAGTATTGTTAATATTTTAAATGAAAAAACGTGTATGCTAATATGTTTTAAGAGTAGTGTTTGGGGATTGGAAGAGGCAATACAGTAAAATATAATTTCATCTGGGAGCTATCTCTTTCCTTAAGTTTTCTCTTCCCCCCCATAGTGAGAATTGTAATTCTAAATATTTTAGAATATCTGCTTTTGTCTGATCTAAAAGATAGTTTACATTGTCAGCCCGCAACCATATTTTGTGAACCAAAGTATTAAAGATTTATATGGAGGTATTTAAATGAAAAATTAACCCTCCCTGCATGTATAGTAACTTTTTCATAGGTAGCATTTCACATTTCCCCGCTAATTTTCATAACAAGAAAAGTCAGACCAAGAACTAAATACAGTAAGAACATCTGATATATATGTTTCTGATGCTCATGCTGTCAGCAAAATATCATCTATATAGTGGATAATTATGATTTCACGCCCTTGGGTTTTAGTGCCACTGACGCTTTTTTATCTGTCTTCTTGCTGCCGCCAATGGTTCTAAAGCTAATACAAAAAGTAGTCGTTATAGAGGGCAATCTCTTCTCGTATTGCTTATTATTTCAAAGTTGTCTGAATGATATCCCCTTAGCAGGAAAAAACTTTTTTTCCTGGAGACCCCTCACCCACCAGGGTTGCCCCTAGGTGGCATGCTTCATCATTTGGGTTCATCCCAATCCTCTACGATTGAGGCATGCTGCGACTTAGCGATTATGCAGGAGCACTTACTGGTATTTACTAGAGATGAAATAGGAGGTAGTGGAAAAAGTGAAGTTAAAAAGACCTAACCAGTGGGCCACTGTTATATTCCCGCCCCTAGTTGGTAAGGTTAAAATCAGGAGCTATTACTGAAAACTGGGACCATAATGAGTCTGATTGTCTCAGTAATAGGTAGTCAACATGTTTTGAGCCATTCCCCTAATGGCTCTTCCTCAGGACTACATGGGAGCCAGTCTCTTTAGTACCACTCCTAATAAATCCTCTATAGGGACCTACTTGTACACACACAATGTGCATGCATCTAATATACATACGGTTGTTTCTGACTATCCCTTATTTAAGATGCACTGCTATAGCGTCATGGTCAAAACCAGGGTCGAGAGGCCTGTAGTCACACCTTCATCAAGACCGTCTTGGACAATACACCTAACTCCTTCCCTGGGGACCGCATCTTCAAGGGCAGGAACTAGGTGTATTGTCCGAGGTGGTTCTGATGAAGGTGTGACTACAGGCCCCTTGACCCTAGGAGCGCCTCCCTGGTTGTGTCAGGCAAAGAACCAGAGCCCTTAGTCGCAATGAATAAGTCTACCAGTCTAAGTGCCAATTCTGTGGAATAGGCAGCATAAAACTCGTCCGGGAGCCCGTCTGTCCCCGGTGTTATACCACGTGCCATTTTTTGATTGCCACCTTTATCTCCTGTGGAGTAATGTCTCCTTGAGGTGCGGGAGGTTGACTGCCTCCAGGAAGGTTTGTGGTGTTATCTCGTGCATGGTGACGCTTTTATATAAATTCGAATACGTTTGGGAAAAGAGGGACTGTACACCTGGTCCACCTCCTCCAACTCGAGCTCAATTATAGGGGAGCTGCGTTTTGTTGGATTAGCCAGCCAGACTAGAAGTGAACCCCGTTCGGTCCTGTTCTGCATACATTCAGTCCATATTCTGCCTATAAACAAAGCACCTTAGTCTTTCAAGTCTAGGCCACTACCTTTTACTTCGCATCTAAAAGGGCATTTTGCAAGTCTGGGTTACCAACCCTCCTGGTTTCTACGTCGTGCAGTTCTTGCTCCGCGTCCACCACTTCCCCGATCAAGGTACCCCTAATCTGCTTCGATTCCGCTGTGCACTGGCCACATATCACTGCCTTGAAAACATCCCACTCCACTTGGGGAGAGGAGGTCGTGCCAGCTTGTCCCACAAATACTGAGTAATTTTGATTCAGTTTTCAGCCTCCAGGTAGGGATATGAGCGCTGGGGTGGACCTATTTCAAGTGTAGAAGGATAGGATTATGATGTTAATTTATGCGGGCCAGATACTCTATGGAATAAAGAAGGATATGTATGTCAGGAGTGCAGAGGAAGGTATCTAAGCAGACATGAAGCTCGTATAGGCTGGAAAAGGAGGAGTAATCCCTCACGTGTGGGTGCATCTCTCTCTGTAGGAGTCAGTGAGTCCCCATTTTGGCTGCAAGTCCGTGAAAACTCAAGCAGTGTGGGTGGTCTGAGAGTCTTGTATCGAGGGGTGAGAACTGTCCATCTGGGGGTCCGTACACAGTTGAAATCCCGCCATTATGGTCTGGTGCACCAAGTACGGGGCTTGGGGTCATGATACATTTGTCTGGAAAGAACCCTGATCGGCATCTGGCTCATATACGTACACATTCGCCGCAACACGGCCCTTTAATCGCCTATTAAATCACTTGTGTGTTGAAAGGGTACTCCCGCCCTATTCCACACCATTGCGCCCCTAGCATATGCCAATAAGTAGTGTAATATACTTTGCCTCTCTATTGGCGCTGTAGCGCCAGCCTTCCTTGGCTGTAAGGTTTGTTTCCTGCAATAGTGCTATTTGGATGCCCCTTCTGTTCAGATAGGAAAACAATTTTTAGCTCTTGGACATGGTATGCTTGCCACGGATGTTCCAGGACAGGCATCTATAGGTCAGGGATTGCCTTCTAATGTACGTGTCAAGTCTGCGTCCTCGCACCCCCAGTCCCGTTTTCCTTCCCCTCCCACCAAAGTGCTGTGTGGACATTTTACACATATAGTCCTTACTCATAGTTCCCCAACAACTCAAAAAAGAACATACACCCCAACCCCGCTTCCCAGAACAAGCAGGCTTAGACCCTCCCATCCAAACAGTCAATCCAAACTCAACAAGTCGTGGAAGTACCCATGTATCTCACTAGCATGACGAATAAGCCAAAAGAGCTTCTTGGTCAACAGGTCCCCATCCAGGGAAAGGCATTGAGCTAGGATAATCCTCTCTCAGTAAGGATTAGCACCCCTTAACAGTAGTCCCCCTCAATGTTCGCATTTTGTTCAGGACTTCATAGGATTTGCGTCCGATGTTCCTGGGGTCACATTGGGCAGCTCCAAACTCTACTCCTTATAGACACTGGAACTGCGATCAGAGTTAGAGTTTTGCAGCTCTTTCCCCTCCGGAGATGGGGGCTCTGTTTTGCTTCCATCTAGCGAGGCTGCAGCTACCATTGCATTCCGTCTCCCACATTGCGCTTCAGCCTGCGAGGGGGCAGCGGAGCTGTGCGTCCAAGTCCTGCACCTCAATCGATTTCAACATGCTCGCTTGTACTGGCGGACCGACTGGGTCCCAGCAGAGGCGGTTGGTCGGCCCAGCTCCAGACCTCCTACACTGAAGACTGACAAGTTTGGTATCAAACTTCTTAGCACATTAAATCCACACTGATGCCAGTGTGGCATTGAATGAAAAATGCACCACAGAGGGCATCTTAGAGATGCCCCCTGAAACCTAACCACAATCCAAGTCTGGACTGAGAGGCTGCCTAGGCTGCCACACAGCAGACATGTTACTGGACCCCTGTGTGGAGAGCCCCCCCTCTCTCCTGGGACTGCAACAATGCACATCCTGGGCGAGGTGGTAGGTCTCCTTCCCCAGGATGGGCAGGTGGAGCTTCAAGGCCTGCCACCTCTGTGAGCTTCTCCAGACCATTTGCTGTACCCAGCAACTGGCCCCCAACAGTCCTTACCCCCCACTCTGGCGGGAAGACTGGTGGGATAAACTACGTCAGGAAGGGGGGTGTGCCAGCCTGTGCCAACTCCCCCCCCCCCCACCCCACCTCAGGTGGGGGAGACGAGGTGAAGCACGACCCCGGGCTCCGGCCATCTTGAAGATGGGGAGCCCTGCCCAATCGCAGCTAGGCTCCTGCCCCCCTCCCACAGGAGAGGAGCAGGCTAGGGGGTGTACCCACCCCAGGACAGGGGCCTATTGGTCCCTGCCCTTGCCCTACCTGTAACGCCCTAAATTCAGTATTTAGGGCTCCCTGAACCTTCCTTCAGCAGATCCCGATAAGAAAAGAAAAAAGAAGATCAAGAAGAAGAAGACCCGCCGTGCAGTTGCTAACAGGACGACCTCGACTGACTTGGCCCCAGCCCTCAATAAAAGAAACCCCATGCCAAGAGATTAACTAATGGCGTCCAGTCTTCAGAATGGGCAAAGATAGCAATAAAATCCATCTGCATTGCAACGCTGCAATTGATCATTGTGCTTAACTGTGAAGCCCAGGTCTTGCAAAGGAATTGCTCACTTGAGCAATTTTGTTTTCTCTCTTTCTGTTATAGTTAGCCATTTCAGATGCTTACAGTTTTTCTAGACCATTACTAGGTCTATAAAAGTAAAGCCTGAATGTTGGAAGAACCCAAACAACCTTGCCAAACCATCAATCTCTTTTTATTTTATATATTAAAGGGTCTATGTTGTAAGAAATGCCCTTTAAAGGAAATGAGGAGGTAACGGAGGGAGAAACAGCTGATCGTTATCCGGAAAGAGCAGTCGGTACAAGCCTCGGAGGGCAACCGACGCGCTCGAGGCAGCTGTAGGCATGAGAGCGGAGGAACGAACCTTAGGAGGCAGGGGGCGTAACGCCGCCGCTGCCGAGGTTCATTCCTCCGAGGTTAATGACGGACTCGCGCTGGGTATTATCGTCGGAGCCCGCGATTTTAAAGATAAAAGGTTAAGCCCTTGTTAAGTTCAGGCTTTAAGATGAAAGGGGAATAATCTTTTCTGAATGCCGAAAAAATGGCGTTGAAGATTAAAAAATAAGGCGAGAATCAGGCGCTACCGGGGTCGCGTCACGAGAGGAAAAGATCCCTACACGAACTCCTAACTGTGTGGAAAGGGAAAAAACGACAACCATATATTGGAAGTCGAGGGGGTGGTTGATTGAAGGGTGATAAAAACGACATATGGGAGCAAAAAGGTCACAATAAGACAGCATAGATATATTCAGGCAGCATAAGTACAATCAGGATAAGTACTGAAAAGGTTATAAAGTGTATAATAAATTAACAGCCAATCATCATTCATAAAGTAGAAAGGAGAGCCAACTTATCTGTTGTGAGCCGCATTTAAAAGAGGCAGCTCTACTCCTGCTCATGGCTTATATTGTTGCTGTGATGTCATCTAATTCTTATTATTGTTCTTTATGATGTAATGATGTGAGTTGCATTAAAGGATTAATGCATAATGTTAGCCTCCATGTCTTGAATGAAATCCAGATTCTCTGGTCATGTTAATAGGAGAATCGCAATTTACTTAGTAGTTATAACGAGGCCAGAGGGATTTGACCAGAATTTAAAACGATGCCTGTATCCAAGTTAAGGGTATCCATATACGTTAACCATGATCAAATCCACTTATTCCGAAAAACATACAAATGGGTGGAACGTGAAATACATAAACATTAATTTCTACTAACTGAAGTGCATTTATGGGTGTTGCAACAGTTAATTTGGTTGCAGTGCAGTGTTTAGAATATCGTGCGCTTAGTTTTTTTTTCCTGACAACTTTATCTTTGATAAAGATATTTTGTAGTTGTGCTGATGCTCTCCTAATCTTTATAAGTACTAAGTTAATCACGCTGACATAAAAAGATCATAGCTGGGGCTCATAGACCCAGTATGTGGACACATTCAAGCAAAGGTAGCATAGACCTAATGATAGTAAGGGACCGTTGCTGGCCAAAACGGAAGCATTGGGCTAGTCAAACCTTGGAGGACAGAAACGGTTTGGAGTGGCATCTTGAAGATGTGTTGTTCTTTATTTGGATACGTTGTAACTTAATTGGATATTTAACTAATAATGGCCTTCATTATCGAAGGACTCTCTCTGTTTTGATGGACTTATTTGTTTGGTGTACTTTCTGAGGCTCCCACAGTGTTCATCAAAACATGCTATTATAATGTTTAGTGTATGTTTGAACTGTCTGAATGGAGAAAGAACTTATACAAAAAGATTGTCCTTCTGAGAGTTGTGCTTTGTGTGAAAGCTTTACCTAGTTCAACATGGTTACGTTGTCCATAATACTTTGCTGTACCTTCCATATTAAACCTTAAAATGCTTTGATGTGTTTCTATATTTCTTAAATTTTCTGTGATTCCCTATGTGCAGAGAATCCAAAGAGAGTCAGAACCTGGCAAAGACCCAGGTAGCTGTTGTAACAGAGTCTGAACGGCCTCAGCGACTTCGCAGAAAAAGAAAATTGCTAATGGATTCTGATGATGATGATGAAATCTTGGAGGAAGAAGAGGTGAAATATTTCCTAGTTGTATTTGTCCAGTGTCTCCATAATCCACTTGTATGGTTAGGCTGACAAATGATCTTTCCTGTTACTAAAATTTACCATTTCCAAGTTCCTGCCTCTCCTTTAACATTCACAATTGTCTGTCCTTCGTGACACTGTGTATCTCCTGCTTGTTGGTCTCTAGAACATTGTAACTTGCTCATGATTGTCTTTACTCTCCTGATGGATTTCTCATGAACGATTAGTTGCTCCTATTTATGCACTTAAGGGTGGGTCCCTTTCTCACTTTGCCACTGGATTCCAGCTAGCTTGGCTGATAAGGGGTGTTACCCCAAAACCGGTCCCAGGATGCTTGTTTCCGGTCGAGGGAAGACCTGGCTAGTTAGTTTGGGCTGGACTGTTCCCATGAGGCACAGGGCCAAGACTAATTTGCAAGTAGCGGGGTCAGAACTGGGCTGGCGAAGTAAGCTAAAGAACAATGATGAATTCATCCCAGATCTGTGACTGGGGGTGAGTGTCTGAAAAGTTTCAGCGCTCCCTCCATTATCTCTTTGTGTTTGCTTCGAATGAAAGGATCTGCAAACATTTCGCACAGTTCAAAAGAAAAGGTACTCAGTCTGCTGTTTTAAAGAGAGAGAGAGAGAGAGAGAGAGAGAGAGAAAAGGAGGGGGAGAAATATGTATCAGTGATTCATATACTGAACCTCTACTTAAGATTTGATTGCTAGTACTTAGAGTTCCAGAGCGACTTCTATGTTATCGGCTGGGTAGTAATTATATATGTGCAATCTTAAATCAGAAATCTGACTGTAATGCGTCAAAGCTCTTTATAAGAGGAAGGGTAGATACAGGTAACTTAGTTAAAGAATGCTCTGAGAGGGATGTGCCCTTGTGGAGAGCTAGTAATGAAGGAAATTGAAAGGACAAACCTGCTTATATGGTGTGAGGTTTTACTGTTTCGTAGTGTCTGGAAATGACAATTATTAGTGGGATGCATTAAGGTATGGCACTTTTTCCTTGCCTTTTGCTGATAAGAGCTTGCAACTTCTGGAGGATATTTGACCTTTGACGTATTGAGAAGGATTAATGCTCGGTGCTTTGCAAGGTTTGTGAAAAAATCGTCAAACTGCACCATGCCAGAGTGAATGATTATGTACAGATTTAACTAACTTGTCATTAGCTACTTCATAGTATCCATTCCCCTTTCCGCAGGAGAAAAGTAGAACAAACATCCTAAAAGGACGGAAAAACACAAAGCAAATGAAAACAGGTAAGTCATGACACCCAAATTCATGATTATTTTGCCCTACCTGCATCCTATGATATGGTGGAGGACCTAAGTAATTTAATGTATTATGTAGTTTGGTTTTTATATTATTTTATGTAATATTCACATAGAAAATGAAATGAAAGATGATTGAGATTGTGTGTGTGTGTGTGTGTGTGTGTGTGTTTGCGTGCATGTGTGGCTGTGTTGGCGTGTGTGTGTGTTTATTTTCCGGTCCTTTTCTGGTATGTATGTGTACCCGAATGCAAGGTGTATGTGGGAGTAAACACAACATGGTTGGGTGTAGTGTACCATATGGGTGTTTTGCCTGTGTGCTGCTTCTGTTTTGTGCAGTTTTGTGTTTGGTGAATGTGTGTGGTTGAATAGGCTTATGCTATGTGTGAGCCCTCGCTCTAGCATATCACTTCTGCTGCATTTCTCTCTCTGCGTCACAATTCTCTCACTGTCAACCTCTGAATAGCTCTGCTCCTCTCTTTAACTGCCTGACATCTCAGTTTACCTTACCATTTGTTTACTGCTTCATTTCTGTATCCTACCTTTCTACTTATATCTACCTCTGCTCTCTACCATTCCTCTATAATTACCTTACCCCTTTTTAGGTTTCGCTGGAGGGCGGAGCTCTTAGCTCCGCCTCCAGAGAAATCTCTTGATTTCAGTAAGGAAAATGGAATACGCCCCCCCCTGTCCCATTGGCTAGCTCCATAAATGGAGGCTAGCCATTGGAACAGAGATCTGTCCGTCATTCACGGACCAGATTCGTGGGCGTTCCCTCGATTTTTTTTTTTTCCCTGGGCGTTCCGCTATCCACCCTTTTTGCATCGTCATTGGGCGGTGGGCGGAGTTTCGTTTTTTTTTTTTTCTTCTGGGTTTGTTGTCACTCCATGCCGACCACGGCCGCCGGAGGAAGCCCAGGTGAGTGCTTGTTTTTAAATCTTGCCTTCCCGCGTCCTTTCTCTGTGTCCGTTACTTTCCCGACCCCCTCCCGCTCTCCGTTCCTTCCCCCCCCCCGCTCTCCGTTCCTTCCCCCCCCCCGCTCTCCGTTCCTTTCCCGCTCCCCCCCCCGCTCTCCGTTCCTTTCCCGCCCCCCCCCCCCCGCTGTGCACTTTGATTGATACTCTCTCCCTTCGGTAAGCGGATGGCCCGTGTTTAAAATATTATTTTTTCCTCACAAGTTCGTTAAAATGTGTTCACTCTAAAATACCAGCTGTAATAGACTATACTCGTCACCACCATGGGCGCTAAGACTCTGTGTACAAACAGTCGCGGGCCTCGCGGGCGGATGCTGCTGTCTTGTCCCAAGTCCCTTGAGGCGGTAAAGAGGCAGGCGACCCCCTTCACTTTGGACGTTCGGCTACATCCAACATGGACGCAAGATAGTGGTTACGCGCGTTCTAGTCGCTGAAGGTGCATCTCCATTCAACGTGCTCGTGTGTATGGATGTCTTTCCCCGTGACGTCATGTAGATGCGACACTCCGGTGAGGCTTCTGGTGTCTATTGCACGTGACGTCACACGAGCCTTCCTAGTGTTTGTTATCACAATGCCGCCCGCGAAGAAGAAGCGCGAGGCAGAGGCGAAGTCTCAGGTGAGGGCATATCCGGGGCAAAGGGCAAGGGTTACAGGCATAAGTAGGAGCTTTGAAACATGAGGTGTGACACGACGTTCCACTGACCACTTATATTCACAGCATCCTTTTTCACACCCTTTCTCAAAAGACCTATTCGCTCGTTGCATTGATCCTCGATTGACTAGTGACCCACTTTCCTAACAAGTCATGACTTGATTCACTGTGCCAGCCCTCCTTTCCTTCATGGATAGGTGTCCACCCCTTATCTTCATTAACTCTCTGTTGCATGGATCATTTAATAAATTCGAAGATCACGCTGGAAAAACGATCTTTTTAATAAATAACAAACTTTAGTCCAATACAAGGATCTAGAGAAAGAGGCCAGCTCACAGGCATCCAGCAACCGATTGCCCAGATGTTCTTGAGCACCCACCAAGTTCTTATTAGAATGTATCAAAGATTCTAATACAAACACAGTACAGTGACTAATAATGCATATAGTATGACAATGCCACAGTACTTCCATGTTCAGATAATAGGAGCCATAACCCTGCTGATCAGTTGTTATGCAAAGTTTCAACTACAGTGAAATAATGTTTTTTTTTTTCTTCCTGTAATACGTTTTACATTTCTTTATATACTTTTCTTTCATGTTTGATCGGGTTTAGGTACTTTTTCAGGATATTGCATTATGCCCTTTTCCGAAAAGATATTTGTCTCTCTGCCTGAATAGGTCATAGGTTTTTCCAAATTAAGGTCATACATTGTATTGGACCACATGACACATTGACGTATTTTTTAACTGATGAATTCCTACGTATATAATGCTTACACGCACCTGGCACCTTGAAGCAACCTGTATGTTTTTTTTGTGCGCTAAGATAAATGCAGTTTGATTTTGAATCTTGATGGATTCTACATAGTCGTATTGTGGAATGTTTTCACATGGCAGTTTGACATATATATTTTTTTAACGCTGATGAATTTTTACGCTTACAATGTTTACCAACACTCATCACTTTGACGTAACCTGTATGGTTCTCTGAGGATTAGGACAAATGCAGTTTTTTTATTTACTTTGATGCATTTTATGGTTATTAGTTCTAATCGAATTGCCGAATGAGCCGGTAATGTATGATAACGTCAGATTGCAGGATATGTACTATAATATGTCATTTTGTGATGATTTTTATTAATTCTGTAGTGTAGTGTGGCCTGCATCCTGCCCAATAGTCAGTGGGTCAGTTTTCCGTTTTTTTTATTTTCCTGTTTCCTGTTCTTGTGTCAGTGGTAGAAGGCCCTCCTCATCTTTTATTAGCAATGATAACTTCTTACATAGAGTTTCAATGCTGTTGTTTCTAGATGCTGTAAACAACAGGTGTTACTACTGCCCAATTCAATGGTGCTCATTGTACCCACCTCCGAAGCATAGGGATCGGAGTTGGCCTTGCAGGGCTCAATGTTATGACCTGCAGAAGATGAATATGTAATTACTGACCGGTATTGCAGGTTAACATTAGTGGGGTGGGTCCCCAATTCCTTCCTTATTAATAGCAGGGTCTTCATCGCCCTCCTTCGTTTTCGTATGCTGTAAAAGATTCTGCATTCCACCTCCTTCATAAGTGATGCCTGCCTCTCTCTTCTATCGTGAGGGGTAGTGGTAGCGGTGTCTGTCTCCCTCTCCCTTCATTAGAGGTAGCAGGGTCTCTCTTCCTTCATTAGAGGTAGCAGGGTCTCTCTTCCTTCATTAGAGGTAGCAGGGTCTCTCTTCCTTCATTAGAGGTAGCAGGGTCTATCTTCCTTCATTACTGATAGCAAGGTCTGCCTACATCTCTCTCTTCATTCCTGGAGGCACGGTCATTTTACCTCTTCTTTCATTTCAGATAGGAGGGTATGTCTCACCTCGTGGCTAACTCCTCACACAATGCCACGCATGCCGCTCTTATAGATTACCAGCCTCTGTCCATTGCAGAGTCTTTATTCTCCTATCATGAAGCCCCGTCCCCGCGGCACGGTAAGCATCTAAAGAACTAGCCCAGAAAACAGCTTACTCGCCGTCACAGTTACTCCCCATGCTTGAAGCTGCTCCTCGAGGCTGGCTGTTTCTGCGGCCTCAATAACAAGAAAAAACATTTTTTAATGAACTGCATTTGTAACACGTTGCCAGGACTTCAACCCCGCTTCTATTTCTGGGCAGTTTTAAATAACGCGAAAGTAGGTATTGGAGTGCTTTACATGAGCACCAACTACATTACACAAGTACATTAGGTAATGTTATTCTTTCTGTGCTGTGGCATTTCTGAAGTAGCGTCCAAACCTGGGCCTGTGGTGTTCCTGGATCCAAAGCACAGTGGTATGCAGTAGTGTACGAGGTTGTTATTCCTCCACTATAGTTGTACGCCGTCTTCTTCCCAGTTCAGTGGTATTTGTCCCTCGCAGTTACAATTGCAGCCTCTCTCGTGTAGTCAGGACATAATGTTTCTACTTCTGAGGTTTCATTTAGCTATTTAAGGTATTCTGGGAGTTGTTTTCGTTTGAGTGGCAGGCCGGATACCAATGGTTTGTTCAGAATAGGCAAGCACTGGAAACATGGCTGTGCTTGCTTCCCTGCCCCCTGGCTGTGCTTGCTTCCCTGCCCCCTGGCTGTGCTTGCTTCCCTGCCCCCTGGCTGTGCTTGCTTCCCTGCCCCCTGGCTGTGCTTGCTTCCCTGCCCCCTGGCTGTGCTTGCTTACCTGACCCCTGGCTGTGCTTGCTTCCCTGCACGTGCTTGCTTCCCTACCCCCTGGCTGTGCTTGCTTCCCTGCCCCCTGGCTGTGCTTGCTTCCCTGCCCCCTGGCTGTGCTTGCTTCCCTGCCCCCTGGCTGTGCTTGCTTCCCTGCCCCCTGGCTGTGCTTGCTTCCCCGCCCCCTGGTTCCCCTTCCCCTGGCTGTGCTTGCTCCCCTGCAACCTGGCTGTGCTTGCTTCCCTGCCACCTGGCTGTGCTTGCTTCCCTGCCACCTGGCTGTGCTTGCTTCCCTGCGCCCTCTCTGTGCTTGCTTCCCTGCGCCCTCTCTGTGCTTGCTTCCCTGCCCCCTCGCTGTGCTTGCTTCCCTGCCCCCTCGCTGTGCTTGCTCTCCTGAGTTTGTGTGTGGCTCTGGGTGGGTGTGTGTGGCTCTGGGTGGGTGGGTGTGTGTGGCTCTGGGTGGGTGGGTGTGTGTGGCTCTGGGTGGGTGGGTGTGTGTGGCTCTGGCTCTGGGTGTGTGTGGCTCTGGGTGTGTGTGGCTCTGGGTGTGTGTGGCTCTGGGTGTGTGTGGCTCTGGGTGTGTGTGGCTCTGGGTGTGTGTGGCTCTGGGTGTGTGGCTGTGTGTGTGGCTCTGGGTGTGTGTGTGTGTGTGTATGGCTCTGGCTGTGTGTGGCTCTGGGTGTGTGTGTGGCTCTGGGTGTGTGTGTGTGTGTGGCTCTGGGTGTGTGTGTGTGTGTGTCTCTGTGTGTGTGGCTGGCTCTGGGTGTGTGTGTGGCTGGCTCTGGGTGTGTGTGTGGCTGGCTCTGGGTGTGTGTGTGTGTGGCTCTGGGTGTGTGTGTGTGGTAGTAATTGCTGTCTGCTGAGCTCGTCCGTAGGGTACAATAGGTCTCACATTTGCGAGAGATTAAGCTAATGGCAATGTAAATGACAATGCCATTTATCTGTTTTCAAAACCAACACATAAATACAAATTTTGTCATTTACAATGCCAATAGCTCTAACTTTTCCAAAGGCGAAACCATTGCATTGTAAATGCTTGTTCTCTACCTGTTTTTCCTTCTCCTTGATAACTCTCTCGCTGCATCTGCTTCTCTATTGAAACTCATCACTCTACAGTGTAACTCTCTGTTTTACTCTCTCTACCTTTGTATCAAGTTCAACTTTCTTTCTCTACCATACTGCTATCTCTGCATTTCACTATGTCTCTCTTTATACCCTTCACCTCTTTCTCGCTACCATGCTCTTGGCTTCCCTACCCTCATTACGAGAAATGTGTTTGTATACCTCTTCTCATCTTGATCCTCTCGCTAGCCCGTGGCTGTATTTCTGTATCCCTTAGTAACTCATCTGTAGTAGTCACACGAGTAGTCTATCCCTACCTATTTCTTCCTCTGTCTCTAATTCGCCTCTATTTCTACTTTGCCTCCTGCTCTCATTCTGGCTTGCATTTGTCCTTTTTCAGTTCCTTCTCCTTACCTATAGGTATGTCAACCTCATTAAAAAAAAACGTACCTAGATCTCTCTACCTCTTTGTACCTTTCTGTATCTTTTTAGCTGTGTCACATTTTTCTCTTTACTTTATGCCACTCCCTAACACATCTTTTACTTTACATTGCATTTATCTGTACCTTTCTTTTTACCTCTCGGTCTTTCCCCTGTCTTCCACCTTCTCTCATTTCTGTTACTCAGCACAGTTGGAGGGTTTTCTCTAACCAGTGACTTGTACATCAAGAAGGAGGAGAGGGGGATAACGCAGGGGAAGAGAATTAAGGAGAAAATTATCGCATTTCATTGGATGGAATGGTGGAAATCCTAGAAGAAGCGCTTTGATTTCTACCGTTGCAGATGGAATGTCAGGTGTGGAGGGGGATTTATATATGGTTATAAATATATCCACCTATTAAAGTTACATTTCATAATGACTTACGAATACATGTTCAAGCTTTCATTTGGTAATATTTGCCTGGAGCAAACTAGGCTTATTAATCTTTCGGCTGTTTTTTCCTGCTTTTTTATCTGAAAGTTTAGCATAGAAGTAGATATGGTTAGGCCTCACAGAGCATTGAATCAGCTGAAAATTGGTAATAATTAAAAAATGTTTAGAATAGAGGGCCCCAAAATATGTTTTGACTGGGGCCCCAAAATGTCTTCTGGTGGCACTGGCTATGTAACTTGACAGGGGACACCAAGATGATCAAATAATTGATGTAGTTAGTGGACCTTTAACTCTTTTACGCTTCTATAAAAGGTATACTTGTCAGACTTGGAACTTAAAAAAAAAACACTTTTGGCAATACCAGTCATTGGTTTTATGGAATGCACAAAGAGAACTTGCTCTTAAAGTATACTTAAAAACCAAAGTGCTTAACGGTCAAGAAGCCCTACCTACAGATCTACACCGGCAGCATGGTAATGAGGACTGGTTAATACTTTTCTTCAAAAGGTACTCTCTAATTTGCATATCAGTCTGTCAGTCACCCTCCTTTTTCCAAAAACTAAAGCCATTCGGTGGAAGGGCCCTACATACACACTTGATGTAAGAATGGTCATTACACATTACGTACAAGAAACAAGATCTTTCAAGAATACAGACCAGTTCTTTGTGGGATAGGCGAAACTAAAGCAAGACTGATAGTAAAACGTAGACCAGAAACCGAGGTTACACTTTGAAACAGAGAAATCGGTAACTTTGCCCTTTTTGGGTTTCTTCTACTGTCTGTTGTCGTAGAGGATTTGTGGACTAAACCAAACTTTGGGTCCGCCCATTGCTTATCTTTTTTAAAAAAAATTATATTTTTATTGATTTCAGTAACATGTGTACAAAAAACATTTAGCAGTAATTATCGGATTATTCATCTCATTACAGTTCTTACAAGTGTCATCGTCCTTTATACATCAATCCATTCTTTCTCGTCTGCATTTCTGCGCATCAACCAACTCCACCATGGGGGACACACATATATCTCCGCGATAGGCGTCCACTTGGACCACTTCTTATCCCATTTTTTGGGCCATCCCCTGGCTACAAAGACCACTGTCTCCACCGGCTTGCATCTGTCTAGTTCTTTCGCCCACAAGGATGTGGAGGGTGGACTGCTCCCGCCCCCCCTCCCCCAATCCTTCGCCTATTCCCTCTTAACCAATGTGTAGCCTAGTGTCGCCATCCGTTGTTCCGTATCAGTAAGGTCATTTGCGGCCCAAATGTTCAATAACACCAGCTGTGTAGTCAGGGTCATCTCCTTCTCTAATGCTGTCTGCATGTGATTTGTGGCTTCTTCCCAGAAGTGGCGTTTGGCAGAACAGCTCCAGACCGTATGATAGAAGGTGGATTGTTGCTAGCAGCCCCTCAGGCAAAGGTCGTCGGGTCTGGTTCCTAGCTTTGCCATTAGTTTGCCGGTCATATATGATCTATGGAGAATCCTAAGCTCTATCAGTCTATATCGTTGTGTGATGGCTGCTTCCCTTGGGGACATAAGAGCCAGATACCAGCGCTCGTCATCAATCTGTCCCAGATCTCCCTGCCACTGCTCCCTAAGTTTACTAAACGCTTTTGGGAGGTTGTTACATACTTTTTTATAGGTCAAAGATATAGCTTTGGAGGGTAGTAACCCGTCCAGCAGGCGGTCTTCCAGAGGCGATGATTCCGGTATGTCTTCTAAGTTTAAAAGGGCCGATTGTAATGCATGTCGTATTTGCAGGTACCTGAAGACCTCTCCCTGATTCAGTTGATAGTGTTTCTGGAGTTCCCCAAACTTGAGAATTGAGCCCTTTTAAACCATATCTCCTACCACTGAAATAACAATCCTGTCCCACTTGTTGAACCCAGGTTGGAAACCCAGCATGCCAAGTTTCTGGGCATACCACAATGGTGTCTCCTTCGTGAGAGTAGCCGCCCAGCCCAGGCGAGAATTTGCTTTGTGCCAGATATCTAGTGTGTAGGAGGTGGGCCCAAAATATTTATTTTTCCTGTTTCTTGTGTATAAGGCCCCCATATACCCCGAGCAGTCCATTTGGTACCTGTCTAGAGCATATGCCGGTTCAGTAGGGGGGCGATACACCCAGTGATTGACGGCTTCCAGCTGTGCTGCCCAATAGTAGAGCTCTAGGTCCGGCAGTGCTATACCTCCATTGTACCAGCCTTTTTTTTTTTATTTCCTCAGTGCCACCCTAGGGGCTTTACCATCCCTCAGCAATGTTCGTACCACGCTTTCCACTTCTTTAAAGTAGGAATCGGGGACTCTCTGTGGACTGTTCTGGAGAATATATAAAAACCGCGGGAGGGCCAACATTTTTAAAAAAGCCGCGCATCCTACTAGGGATAGCGGCAAGGACCTCCAGTGTTTCACATCCCTTCGTAGCCTGGTAAGCGAGGGAGCCAGCTTAGAATTATGAAAAAGAACCTGTTCCGAGGTGACAGACACCCAAATACTTGAAGCCTTCCTTCGCTACTGATAGCTTACAATTTGCTGGAAATCACGGTACCTGGCCCCGGAGCACAAATAATACTGACTTATTCCAATTTATCCCATATCCAGAGTATTTCCCGAAATTTGTGAATATGTTGAGCACTGCATGTATAGACTTGTATGGGGAGGCAAGGTATAATAGTATGTCATCAGCATACAAGGATATGCGATCCTCCAAGTCCTCCGCCTATCGCAGCCCCCGCACCATCACATCCCGACGCACCCACGCCACCAGAGGCTCCAGTATGAGGGAAAGTATCAGCGGAGACCGAGGACATCCCTGTCTGGTACCCCTCCTCTGCCTAAATGCTCGGGACGTGTAGTTATTCACTCTCACTTGTCCCTGTATATCTGTATATAATAGTTTAACCCATCCTATAAATCTGGGCCCCAATCCCACCTTTTCAAGGACTGCAAATAAGTATGGCCATACTATTGAGTCAAATGCCATAGAGGCATCCAAGGACAATACCACTGCGTCCTCCTCCATAAATTCCCTATTCGCCATCACATTGTGTAGACTGCGTATGCTGACTGACGTGTTTCTCCCTGGCATAAAGCCAGATTGGTCAGGGTGAACCAGGGAAGAAATGACTGCCTCAAAAACACAATGAACTTCTTGGGTCTATAACAGCTTGGAACCAGCAAAGAAAAGAAGGTGTGTCTCTCTAGCGGAACCTAATCGAGGAATGATCCCTTTTAGGACGAATGCCCTCACTCACCATAGGTGACATGCATCATCATTTGGGCTTTCTCTTCCCAGTGGGAATACCTGAGGGCTGCGACCACCTCACTGAGAGGTGGGAACTCTGGGATGTTTTGTTGTTATATATACAGCAGGTATGGATGCTAAAATCCCAAAAGTGAGCAATGTAGTGATGTGAGGAAGCAGCGCAATACGTGAATGAAGGGTGAATTAAAACTGCCTAGTGCGGATGAAAAGGAACTTTATTAACTCATCTGGACTGGCAGGGTTAAAACACAGTGCTAAGCAGTATGTAATTAAACTGCTGGATTGAAAAAGGTCGACATGTTTCAGCCATTTGTCATCTAACAAGTATGTGTGGCTTTCTTCAGGACCAAAAAACAAAGCTACTGCTGTGAACGCGGAGAGAAAGAAAAGTAAACTCTAATACAAAACCAGTAATCCTAGTTGAGATTCGGCATCACTGGAACTTATCCAATTTAGTAGGACAAGCTAGCCCACCTCAACCTGGTTACAACCCAGGGAAGGGAGCCCCGCTCTATCCGTCGATACGCCGGACGTTGCAACTTCGACCTTTTTATTGAATTTCAACACAGACAAACAAATCCGCAAAATCACGGCTAGTAGATATTCAGGTACATCGTCAAACTCCATATGACCCCGGTACTGCACCCCGTGAGGTGGAAAACCACAGGTACAAAGCGAATGATACTCTTACTCTTCGACAGCGCCCAGCCATTTACCCCACACCCTCTGATATTTCTTGGGGCATCCGCGTGCTGTGTACAGAGCTTTCTCTTATGTCGCGCACCAGTCCACGCCTTTGCGCCACTTTCCCAGAGTTGGTGAGTCGGGACAAATCCATTCGGCCGCTATGTCGCGCTTGGCAACTATCATTGCTGTGTTAGAGGTCTTATCGTTCCGGGACCCGCCCAGCCTGTCCGTTATCCCCAGTAGCGAGTGTCGTGAGGAACTGTCCACTCCAGGACCTCCGTAAGTTCTTCTTCAATGGCACCCCAAAAAGTTGCCAGCTGGGGACAGGACCAGACCAAATGGAAAAAATCTGCTGGGGCCTGGCCCCACCGAGCGCATGATGCGCCAGAGCGTAGCCCCGCTCGATGAAGGCATACCGGGGTGAGGAAAGTGGCGTGCAAATAGTATAGTTGAATTAGTCTAAGTTTGGCGGAGGCTGTAATTGTTCTAGGCGCCATAAGCGCATCGCGCCAATCCATTTCGTCCAGGGGCCCCACCCAGTCTGTCCATTGACCTTTCAGTCTGTCCAGGGAGGCGGGAGTATTGTTAATTAAGGTGCGGTATATACAGGAAATGCCCCCCCGCCCCAACCCCCCAATAGCGTCTGGGCCTCCATGGGGCTGTAGTCCGGGAGCCGAGGGCCATCTGCGACATGTGTGTGAAGGGCGTGTCTTAACTGTAAATATCTGTAAAATTGGGAGGGGTGTAGGGAATAGCGATTGCGCAGATCTTGGAAGTAAAGCATATGGCCCTTCGCCCAAATGTCCCCAAGCAGTGTTATAACTATGAGGACCCAGGTTCTGAACCCGGGTAAACCGCTCACCTCCCGGAGCCAAACCCCAGAGGGGGGTGGATTGGGTCAATTTACCGGCCCAGCCGGTATGGAGCAGTGACGCCCGCCAAGCCAGGAATACCGAGCGCGTCCCGTCTGGCAGCCGGATCGGGACGGGCTCCGTACAACATGGCTTGTACTTTAGAAAATCCCATCCCACACAACTCCAGCCGGAAGGCCGGATCAGACCATCCCACGTTTAACCAATCATGAACCACTAGCAAACGTATGGCTATATAGTAGAGATATAGGTGCGTCTTGCCCATTCCCCCATCAAAGGAAGGAATCCTGCATGCGGTGAGGGCCAAGCGCGGCCTCCCGCCGCCCCATAAAAATCAGGTCATTAGGCCGTCTAACTCCTTAGACCAGGATCTGGGGAAACAGAACGGGGTGTTCTGGAGGACATAGAGGAACCTAGGGAGGATCAGCATTTTAAACGAGGCGACCTGGCCTAGAACGTTCAGGGGCAGTGTCTTCCACTTCTTTGGTCTTTTTGACCAGTGGGGCCACGTTGAGGGACCATCCCAGTTCTGGGAGCATGGTGATCCATATTCCAAGATATTTAAAGGAATTCTGTCGGATCGGAATATTGGACTGCCAATCATAGCAGTCCCTTGACAGATGAAGTGGGACCAGTACTGATTTCCCGGGGTTCAGCCTAAGACCTGATGCATGCCCAAACGCCTGCAACAGCCGGAGACAGTGTGACCCCGAGGAAGCGGGCTCGGCCAGAAAGAGCAGGACGTCATCCGCATAAAGCGCAATCTTGTCGGTGTCGGTATCCGGCCACTCCCATCCCTTAACAGAGCAAACAGAGGTGAAAGGGGACAGCCCTGCCGCGTGCCCCTGGGAATGGGAAAGGCCTCGGACAAGACGCCGTTCACCAGTACCCTCGCCCGCGGCTGCTCGTATAGCACCCAGACTAAAACCCGGAATCGGGGCCCAAATCCCATCTCCATCAACACGTCTTGGAGGTAAGCCCAATCCACCAAATCGAAAGCTTTTTAGAAATCAATAAAGAGGAGGGCCAAATAAGGGGTGAGTATGTGTCGGTGGGCCAGTGCCGATTGCACCCTCCGGAGGCAATGACTGGTTGCGCGTGCGGGTATAAAGCCACATTGGTCCGATTGGACCAACGTGGACAGGTGCGGCTTTAGCCGTTGGGCCAGGATGGTGGCATAAAGTTTGATCTCTATATTGAGGAGGGATATGGGCCGGTAATCCGTGCAGTGATGGGAGGGGGGCTGGGTTTTCGGGATGACCACAAAAGTGGCAATGTCCGTCTCCGGCGGGAAGGAGCCCCGATCAAGGGCCTCCTGAAAAAGGTCAGCCAAGTGGGGCACTAGTGTGTCGCGGTAAGCTGCATAGTATTCTTGCGGGAGACCGTCTGGCCCCGGATTCTTACCCAGGGACGTAAGAGAAATGGCTTCCTCAATTTCTTTCCAAGAGATGGGGCGGTCCAGGTCTTTCTGGGCTGCCTCCTCCAACCGGGGGAGACTGACGCGATTCCCACCAAGGAGACCATGGAGCGACGATTCGGGAGTTTGTGCAGCATACAAGCGCCGATAGTAGCGAGCAAACATGTGTGCCATCACTAAGGGGGCGTTGCATGCCGTTCCTTGTTCATCCACCACTTCAGGAATTATACAGTTCACACTGGGAAAGGTGGCCAGCCTGTGCAAAATCGTGCCATTTTTGTCCCCCCACCCATAAATTTGCGCCACTGAGGACCTCCAGAGGAGCTTGGCCGCATCCAGAGACAGTTGTCTAATTTCGGACCGGAGAAGGGCCAGTTGCCGACTTTGGGCGGCGTTGACAAGCAGGGAAGGGGATTGTTCCGAACAAAGCGCCTGCGCTTCTTTCGCTGTGATTTCCCAATGTTGCTCCTGCCTCAGCTTCTTGAGATGCCCCTTTGCGAAGCACCGGATGGTTGCCTTCCCAGCCTCCCATAGGGTACCCGGGGAAGATACGGAGCCCTCGTTAGTGAGGACGTATTGTTCGAGCTCCTTCCCTATCGTCTTCTTGAAATCTTTGTCTTGGAGGAACCACGCATTCATCCTCCACGTTTGGCGAGCAGAGGGAGGAGGAGCCCCTGTACTAAGGAGGACCGGGGATTGGTCTGAAATTCCCCTTGGTAGGATACGAGTGTCTACCACTGTTGAGCAGTCAGTGGCAGGGAGAAAGATCATGTCTATGCATGCCTGCGTGTGGTGGGCTGCGGAGGTGTGAGTAAAGTGGGATGCCCGCGGGTGCTACGTGCACCATACATCACAGAGGCCCAATGACTCGGACCATGACCTCAATTGTTTGGCTTGCGCGATGCGGACAGTAGAGGGGAGGGCCTGTTGTGTTTATTTTTGGACTGGAGACCGCATTGAAAACACCGCCCATAACCATGACGCCTAGTGGGAGAGTGGCGAGGAGGGCGGAAGTCTGTGTCAGTGTAGAGGTAAGCATAGAGGGAGGCGAGTATGCGAACATAAGATGGAGCGGGGAGCCGGCCAGAGAGCGGTTTACCGTCACATACTCACCTTGAGGGTCGTGGATCACCCAGGACGGAACAAAGGGTAGGCTGCGCCGCATGAGGACGGCCACCCCTCGGGAGCCCCTGGAGAAGCCGGAGTGCCACACTCTGTCGTACCTGGCAAGAAAGGGGCAGCAGTTACACAAAAGGTGAGTCTCTCGGAGAAGGAGGATGTCAATGTGGAGGCGCTGCACATAGCACAGGACCGCAGTGCTCTTCAGCCTGTCCAGGAGGCACTTTCCAGGATAGAACGTGGAGGGAGGTCCCGAACGTGATGTCATCAGTTATGGTGGGTGGTGTCTGGGGCTGGGCCGCAACGCCTCTTTGGGTGGTGTTAGTGTGAGCTGGAGCCGATATGCGTGTGGTTGTTCGCGCGGAATAAGAGATAGTACAATCTTAATAGTTCAGGCATATACCTGTCCGTGGGAGCTGAAGCCACAGAACAACTGAAAGAACAACAACTGGGGAAGAAATCCCCCCATCTACCCCATCCTCCTCTCCCCCCACCCTACACTTCGAGAACTGCAGCATCTGTCGACCCCCTGTTTAAACTAAACCAAACTAAAACGCTCGGATCGGTAGCGTGGAGGACCCCTCCAGAAGAACGGATAAGCAGTGCATTGGCATAGAGCAATGTACAGTAACCTAGAAGTCAGTCAGAATCTGACGATCCCCCCCCCCCCCCCACTGAAGCGCTGCACCCCACTGGAGGTCGTTTGTCCAATACTGAACACTTGGTTACTAGAGAGTGGGAGTGCGGGAAAGGTCCGAGTCCACCTGGGCCTGTGGTGGAGACGATCCCAGTAAGATGTCAGCAGATCGGGGCCTGCCGCACGGTGAGGAGCTTGATTGACAGGAGGAGTCCCTGCGGTCAGGAGCCGCCACACTGATGGAGCTGGATGTCGAAGCACGTGACCGGCGCCCCTTATGGGACCTTGTGTGACGCCGTCTCTGGCGTCCCGGTGATCTTGGCCCCCCCGGCTGCGACCCCGTGTGGTCCGAGGCGCCCTCGTGTCTGAGGCGAAGGGGCAGTTCCTCTGTCAGCCATGTCCATGCCGCCTGGGGAGATTCGAAGAATTGTGTTTTGCCCTGAAAAATAACTCGAAGGCGCGCCTGAAATTGGAGTTGGTATTGCCAGCCCAGGGTGCGCAACTTCTTCTTGACCTCCGTGTAGGAGTGCCGAAGGTCTTGGACTTCCCTGGTAGAGTCCGGGAATATCATAATGACGTGGGTTTGGAACCTGAGGGGGCCTCTCGCCCTGGCCGCTCGCAAGATGACGTCACGATCTTTGAAGTTGAGGAGTTTCAGGATAATGGGGCAGGATGGGGCACCAGGAGGAGGCTTGGGCGCCAGGGACCTGTGGGCCCTCTCCACAACAAACCAGTGGAGAAGCGTGGCTCAGTGGTTAGAGGCGGCAGACCCGGAAGCTGAGATCGGCCGTGGACCAGGGTTCGATTCCCCGCCGGGTCTCGGGCTAAAAAAAATTCCACGGACTCGACAATTCTCGCTCCGGTGCCTACTCGACTCACGGGGTCACACTCTGCGACTCTGGGCAATAGCTTGCTTAATCTCCACTACGGCCCCTCGCGGCGGGATGCCTGGCTTTCACCTTGTGGATACCCTGCCGGGGTATCTCACAGGGGAATACCAGGACGGGTTCCCTAAGCAAGCGCCTTGATGCCTTCGGGTGATACGTGCGCTATATAAGTCGCAATACATTTACATGTCGACAGGGCATCAGCCGGCATCCATGACTTGAACCAATCTTCAACGAAGGGGGCCGTCTGTCCCGCTTCTGCTCCCTCGGGGAATCACCACCAGAAGGAGGTTGTTGCGACGTGCGACGTTTTCCGCATCTTCGGCACGCCTGTGAAGCTCCCCGGTACAGGCACAAAGTTGGGCCACCTGATCTTTAAGTTGAGAGATGTCGTCCTCGGCCGTGGAGATGCGGGATTCAGCCTCTGTCAAGCGCGCGGTAGTGTTGCGGAGGTCCTATCTGAGGAGGGACACATCCATCTTGATTTCTCCAATCTTCCCCTCGACAGACGCTTGAGAAGTACTGATAGCCTGGAGGATGGTAGCCAGGTCCGTGCCTTGTGGGGGGGGGAGGTCCCCATGCCGCCCCTCCCCCCCAGCCCTGATTCAGAAGTAGTGAACCTGTCCATCTTGGTCTGTGTGGATGCCTGTGTAGGCTTAGGGCCCCTGTCCCTCCCCATGGGCAGGGGCAGGTCCCAATGTCGCTGCGGCCGCAGGAGACCAATGGGGGTGGGGGTGAAAGTTCGAAGGGGACCGGCAGATGCGTGGGAAGTCCACAAGCAACTCGGGGGGGCTCGCCAGATGGAAGTGCATCGGTGTGACCAGCCGGCCCAAGAGGCATCCGCTCAACAGTTGTTCGGAGAACGCCCCCTCTGTCGATAAACAGACTGCGTTCAGGCCTCAGGGAGCCAGTGAGAGGAAGGCCAGTGCAGCGTATCCCGCCGCCACAGCCCTGGGTTAGTCACAGAATGGGAGGGGGGAACCCTCCGGGGGTGCTATCCAACCACACCGCTGCCGGTGACCTGCTGCTGAACAAGGGAAATGCCCCGGCCCCTCCTACGCAACAGGTCTCAAACCTGTCACCAGAGGACGTCTCACCACGCTCAGTCCGGTTGGGGGGGGGCACGCCCGCGGTGGCAAGATGATGGTCGTTGGCGCAGGCAGCCTTCAGGGCCAGCTGTAATCCCACAGCAGGCCGCGACTTGCCCGGGCCCACCAGAACTAGGGCTCGCCACCTCTCAGCGAGTCATAAATGTTAGGCCCGCAGTTCAAGGCCCAGAGGGGGAGGGAGGGCACGTGTCTCCTGCGCGCGCCTCTGCCCGGCTGATAGCCGAACCCCTCCGCCCCCGGGGGTCAAACGCGACTATAGCTTCAGCAGGGGGGGGTCTGTGCACCACCCGTGGCCTCAGTATGGTGGTCGCCTGCGCTTTCAGTTGTCGGGGCCAGCCGCACTCCCACAGTGGGCCGCGATGTGTGCACCCTCGCTCCTCACCCAACGGGAGCGGCAAGACTCGCAAGGGCCCACTAAATCCAGAGGCCGCCACCTCCTATCGAGTCTTAGATGCAAGGCCCACAGATCCAGGCCCAGGGGGCGAGGGGGGGCGCGCGTGTCTTCCGCTGGCAGCCGAACCCCCCCCCGCACCCGGGGGTCGAGAGCTCAGCAGGGGGATCCGTGAACTACCTCAGGCTGCCCGCCAAGACACGCGGCAGGGCCGGCAGCTGGGAAGGACGTATTGATCACCTCACTGGACCAGGATAGAGGGAGGGGGGGGGAGAAGAGCGCGCTCGCCCGCCCCGCTGCCCGAGCTGACAGCCGGCCTCAGCCCCACTCACCGCCGGGATACGGAGCTGCTGCCTGCAGCTTGGGGCCAACCCGTGAGCTGGACCTGTAGGCGCCCGCAATTCTCCTTACGCCAGCCGAAGCGCTGGCCGGTCATCTGGGGCGTCGGGCATGCGGTTCGCCAGCCCTTACAGCCGCGCCGCAGTCGATCGGACTCCCAAGGTCCGCACAGCTCCCCACACTCCGGCACCACCACCAAGGTCAGGGTGGCAGCGGCGTTCCGACTGCCATCGCCTGTAGAGCTCTGGCCCGTTCCAGCACACAATAACCACCACTGCAGGATGAGCAGGCTGCCACAGGCCACCACCGCCTCCACAGATTCCGCACCGAAATGCCAGACCGAGGAGGATGATGCCGCCCTGTCAGGGACTCCTCCAATGCAGGTAGGACGCTCGGATGGATGCCAATGTGAGCCGGATTAAAGGAGGATGACGGAGGGGTCCGGAGCACTCTTAGAGTGCAACCGCCATCTTGACGCCTGAAGCCACGCCCTTAAATCCAGCAGTTTAATTAGATACTGCTTAGCACTGCGTTTTAACCCTGCCAGTCCAGATGAGGTGATAAAGTTCCTTTTCATCCGCACTAGGCAGTTTTAATTTACCCTTCATTCAAGACACCCTCACCGCCGCCGAGCACCTTCACTTCCAGATTCACACCGACCCCAAGACCACCCTCAGAGGCACCCTCATCTACAGACCCCCGGGACCACGCACACAATTCAGCGAAGCCATCGCACACTTCGTCAGTCCGCATGCCCTCACCTCCTCAGACTACATCCTCCTAGGGGACCTCAACTTCCACCTGGAGAACAACAATGACAGCAACACCGCCACCCTGCTGGACAACCTCGCCAACTTCGGACTCGAGCAACTGGTGACCACCCCCACTCACTACGCCGGCCACACGCTTGACCCCGTCTTCTCATCCAGCAAGCACATCTCCTTCAGCCACTCCACCGGACTTCATTGGACAGATCACAGCTGCGTCCACTTCAACTTCAAGAAACCCACGACCCACCCGCAACAGGCTCCCCGCAGAAGCTGGAGCAAGATCACCGCCGACCAGCTCGCCACCGCCCTCAGCCAGAACCCCCCCGCCAACACGCCGGACCTCAACGCAGCAGCCCGCAACCTCACACAGTGGCTTACCAACTGCGCCGACGACCTCGCACCACTGAAGAACTCCCCCAGCAGACCCGGCAGCAAGAAAGCCGCGTGGTTCACCAACGACCTCAAAAACTCAGAGAAAAACTGCTGCACCCTCGAGAAAGCCTGGCGCCACGACCAGACATCAGGAAACATGACAGATGACAGCCCTCAAGAACGCCACCCGCAAACACCACCAGCTGATCCGCACCACCAAAAGGACAACATTCAGAGAACGACTGGACAACAACACCCACAACAGCAAGGAACTCTTCAGCATCGTTAAAGAGCTCTCCAACCCCAGCGCCTGCAACAACGACATCACACCCTCGCAAGACCTCTGCGACTCACTCGCCTCATTCTTCCACGCAAGATCGCCGACATACACAACAGCTTCGGCGCACAGACCCAGCACCCAACCACCGAACCAACGCCCACCACCACCCCCCGCACCTGGACCCTGGTCAGCACTGAAGACACCACCCGCATGATGAACACCATCCACTCCGGCTCCCCAACCGACCCCTGTCCACACCACATCTTTAACAAAGCTGACTCCTTCATCGCACCCCAACTCCGGGACATCATTAACAGCTCCTTCGCATCTGCCACCTTCCGGGAGAGCTGGAAACATGCCGAGCTGAGCGCCCTCCTGAAGAAACCCACCGCAGACCCCACGGACCTCAAAAACTTCCGACCCATCTCGCTCCTCCCTTTTCCTGCCAAAGTCATCGAGAAGACCGTCAAAAAACAACTCTCCGCCTTCCTCGAGACAAACGGATCCCTCGACCCCTCGCAGTCCGGTTTCCGAGCCAACCACAGCACCGAGACCGCACTCATCGCAGCTACCGACAACATCAGGTCCCTGCTAGACAATGGGGAAACAGCCGCCCTCATCCTCCTGGATCTCGCAGAAGCCTTCGACACTGTATGCCACCGCACCCTGATACAGCGCCTCAGCAACACCGGTATCCAAGGATCGGCCTTGGAGTGGATCATCTCGTTCCTGGCCGGAGGAACCCAGAGAGTCCGCCTCCCCCTGTTCCGATCTGCAGCCACCGAAGTCATTTTCTGCGTCCCGCAAGGATCCTCGCTCAGCCCCACCCTCTTCAATGTCTACGTGAGCCCCCTCGCAGCCATCGCACGCCAACACAACCTCTACATCATCTCCTACGCAGACGACACCCAGCTGATCCTCTCCCTCACCAACGACCACACCACCACCAGAACCAGCCTCCAGGAAGGAATGAAAGACGTCGCGGAATGGATGAAGCTGAGCCGTCTAAAACTGAACTCAGACAAGACGGAAGTCCTCATCCTGCGACCATCCCCCTCCACCTGGGACGACTCCTGGTGGCCCCCAGCCCTGGGCACCGCCCCCAAGCCAACGGACCACGCACGCAACCTGGGCTTCATCCTGGACTCCTCCCTCACGATGACCAAGCAAGTCAATGCCGTCTCGTCATCCTGCTTCAACACCCTGCGCATGGTCCGAAAGATCTTTCGATGGATCCCCACCGAAACCAGGAAGAGTGTCACCCAGGCCCTCGTCACCAGCCGTCTGGACTACGGAAACACCCTCTATGCTGGAACCACAGCCAAACTCCAGAAAAGACTCCAGCGCATACAGAACGCCTCGGCACGACTCATCCTGGACATCCCCCGTCACAGCCACATCTCTGCCCATCTGAGAGTCCTGCACTGGCTCCCCGTCAGCAAGAGGATCACGTTCAGACTCCTCACCCACGCACACAAGGCTCTCCACGACATGGGCCCCAAATACCTCAACAACCTCCTCACATTCTACACACCCACCCGCCAGCTCCGCTCGGCCAGCCTCGCCCTCGTCCCACGAATTCGCAGAACCACCGCCGGAGGAAGATCCTTCTCCTACCTGGCGGCCAAGACATGGAACTCCCTCCCCACCCACCTACGGCTGACCCAGGACCACCTCTCCTTCAGGAAACAACTCAAGCCTGGCTGTTCGATCAGTGGAGACTGCCCCCTCTCCCAGCGCCTTGAGACCCTCGCGGGTGAGTAGTGCGCTTTACAAATTTGTATGATTTGATTTGATTTATTGCGCTGCTCCCTCACATCACTACATTGCTCACTTTTGGGATTTTAGCATCCATACCTACTGTATATATAACAACAAAACATCCCACAGCTCCCACCTCTCAGTGAGGTGGTCGTAGCCCTCAGTGGGATTAGGTTTTCCCACTGGGATGAGAAAGCCCAAATAATGAACTATGTCACCTATGGTGAGTGAGGACATTTGTCCTACAAGGGATCATTCCCCGATTAGGTTCTGCTAAAGAGACATAGGTTCACCTTCTTCTTTTCTTTGCTGGTTCCAAGCTGTTATACACCTAACCTGTTGTGGCCTAACGGCTAGGGCGCTCGACCTCGGACCTGGGGATCTGGGTTCGAGTCTCGGTAATGACGCCAAAACCTCCTGTGATTCTGGGCAAATCACTTAATCTCCCCGTGCCTAAAATGAATGTGTGTCCGTCCTCATGTAACGTAACTGGTGCTATGTAAAGCGCTCTGATACCTGATTCGGTTTGGGTCTAGTTCGCGCTATATAAAACTCTGCAAAAAAAAAAAAAGAAGTTCATTGTGTTTTTAGTTATTTATTTAGGGGAGCAACTTCTTGCAGGACTTTAAATTGCTAATCCCTTGGACCCTCCTTCAGAGTTCCTTTGTGTTACAAGAAATGACTGTCACCAGTCGATTGGCAAGGATTTTAGCTAGGATTTTAGCTTCCACGTTGATCAACAAAATGGGGCTATACGAGCCACAGCTATCTGCCTGTTTCTCAGACTTATGGATCACTACAATTGTGGCCAGGCGTTGGTCAGTCGTCCCCTCTCGTAACTTTCTTCATACATAGCTCGCAGATATGGCACTATCTGAGAGGCCATGACCTTTAGAAACTCAATGGGGGTTCCATTTGGCCCCATGGCTTTCCCAGAATTTATCTGACCTATGGCCTTACCTATCTCCTCGTCAGAAAGGTCTTCCTCTAGGGTGTCTCTATCTGAGTCGGAGAGGATCGGCATATCATTATCGAGTAGGAGCTGCCACGAGTCTTCCGCTGTGTAGTTGGTAGAAGGGATGTAGATCTTTTCAAAGTGATCCGCAAAGGCCTCAGCTATGTCTCTGGGGTGGGTAAGTATCTCACCTCCTGGTAGTGTCAGACTGGGTACCCATCTCGTTCCCTGCTCTCGTCTTTCCAGCCACGCCAGGGTTTTGCCCGCCCTGTCTCCCAGTTCATATAGTCTATAATGAGTGCTTCGATATTTGGCCAGCATGTGTTCCCTAGTCTTGAATCTGTACTCATCCTGTTTTAGTGTAAGTCTATGGTGGGTGTCTTCTGAGGGATCATCTGTGTGTTCCCGTTCCAGCCCTTGGAGTTCCTCTTCTACCTGGAGCAGTAGCCTGCGCTTATTTTGAATGTATCCGGTTTTGAGGGACAAAGCTTGCCCTTTCAAAACCACTTTGTATGCCTCCCATATGGTTTGTGCGGAGTCAACCCCATTGCTTCTCTTTAGTTGGATTTCTTGCACCCTCAATTGTGTGCTTGTTATCCAATGGCTTGCCTTCCTCTTCTTGTGTTTGTCCCTCCTCTGCACCATAGCTACTTTATCATCCATACCATGCTGTATGTGTGTGCATGCTTGGCAACGTAAGCTCTTGTATACCTCATTATGTTAGGCAACAGAAGTGTCATGATAATAGTTTTGCGACTCAGGCGCACATACACATTTACAACATTTTTATTTTCAAACTATTCTGTTCGGGATTGGCAAACAATATTTTTTTCTGCCTTTATGCTGATGCCACTGCAAAAAGCATTGGCAAAACGAGGCAAGACCTCTTTGCTTTCCCACTGCTTTTTAGGTCTCGCCTGTCGATGCGCATGCACATCGAGCAAGCGAGAGTATTGGGACTTATCCACTCTTTATCCACACTGCAAGGAATCGTGGCGATTCCTTGCAGTGCCCGTGACTTTTAAGCTCAATGCGCATGCGCATTGAGCTTAAAAGCGCGTGCGCGTCCGTCTTTGTTTACCCGCTCCGCCCCCTCCCCTTCCCGCCGTCTCGCATTTCCCCTGCCGCATCAAAGGCTTTCACGGCCGGCCGGCCATGCTTTCAGTTTCACGACCGGCCGGCCGTGTCAATTACATTCCAAAGCCCGCTCTCCCTGCTCCGCCCCCTGCTCCGGCCGAGACGCATTTCTCCTCCCCCCTCCCCTCTCTTCCCTCCGTCTTGTTTCCTTTAGCTGCCCTGGATGATCTATTCTTACTCAAACTTGCACCGCTTTTACTAAATCTTACCCTTTTAACCTTCGCGATGTTTCCCCCTTTTTACCTCCAGTGCTTGATATATCGTTCTCCCCTTTTTAACTCGGTTTTGCGAGGTCTCCGTTTATTTATCCTCTTGCTGGCTCCCCTTTTCTTTACCCCGCCCGGTCCGGAGGATCTCCTCTGCCATAGCCCGGTGCTGGATCTGTCCTCGTTAGCCCGGTGCTGTAATTGCCACGCTCCCCCTTAGCCCGGTGCTGGATCGCCCTTCTCTTATCCCACACATGAGTTGCCCGACCGTGCTAATCCTGACTGCATGAATAAAATCCAGCACAGGCAAACGCACCCGTTCTCCTACTGTAACTTCAATATACTCGCAGGCTCGCCACCTCACCCAAACGTGCTCCCCCAAACAACGCGGCCTGCCACGCAAGGACATCAAACCTGGTTGCTGGTGGTCCCTACAGCTGCTTGAACCAGGTCCCGAGCTACAAAGAAACTCCAGCATTCAGCACCTCCTCGCCTCACCGCCTCGGTCTGCCTCTCACCTTCGTCGGCATCAGGCCTCCGCCCGCATCCCATAACTGCCATCTTGGGAGCGTAGTGCACCACAGGAAGGTTAAGGCGATCTCGCCCTCCAGACTTCTCCCCCAGGACTGCCGCCTCCGCAGTTTTCCGCTGTGAGTCTGCACGCCGAATCGCCTCCCAGCCGCTCACAAACAGAGTGCACATCTCCCGTTGCCGCAGCCGGTGGAAGTCTCCCCCTCAGTGCGCTGCCGTCATTTTAGATGCGCAGCGCCCAGCGCTCAATCGGGTGATTTTGCTGCACTTACACCCTTGTAACAGCACCAATGCGCCCCAGCAGCAGTCCAGCTCATGCACCAGGATTTCCGCAACCAGTTTTGCAGTAAGGGGCCACCTTAGAATCGCCAACCCCTCACCCTCAACACCTCACCCTCACTCACTCACCCTCAACCCCTCACCCTCAAACCCTCACCCACCCTCAACCCCTCACCCTCACTCACTCACCCTCAACCCCTCACTCTCACTCACTCACCCTCACTCACCCTCAACCCCTCCCCCTCAACCCCTCACCCTCACCCACCCTCACTCACCCTCAACCCCTCACTCACCCTCAACCCCTCACCCTCAACCCCTCACTCACTCTCACTCATCCTCACTCACCCTCAACCCCTCACCCTCACTCACCCTCACTCACCCTCAACCCCTCACCCTCACTCACTCACCCTCAACCCCTCACCCTCAACCCCTCACTCACCCTCACTCTCACTCAGCCTCAACTACTCCCCCTCACCCTCACTCACCCAAAACCCCTCACTCACCCTCACCCTCACTCACCCTCAACACCTCACTCACCCTCAACACCTCACCCTCAACCCCTCACCCTCACTCACCCTCACTCACCCTCACTCACCCTCACTCACCCTCACTCACCCTCACTCACCCTCACTCACCCTCACCCTCACTCTCACCCTCACCCTCACACAGTGCAATAGTTCTCAGACCATTTCAGTTAGAGCTTTTAGAAATGTTTATGGCTTTTTTTATTTGTAATACTTTAGCATTGGCTACAGGAAACAAAAATGCTAAACATTTACAAAAAAAACCCATAAACAATTCTAAAAGCACTAACTCTAATGGTGCGAGACCTATTGCATTTCCAATGCTTGTTGGCAGATGTATCTATTTAGGGCATATCCATGTCAGCAACATGGTCATCGGTACATGCATTCACAAAACACTTATGAGTGGATGTTCATTTGGAGAGGAAGGCCCAAATGGGATAGAAGATTGCAAAACGTGTGTATATGGCGGCCAACTTGAAACAATTTATTGGATGGATGCCAATCTGCGCACGCACTACAACGTGTGTGTAGAAATGCATGTGCACGCATGCTTTAGGACGCATTAGCCATGTTTAGGTCGAGCCTGGGCAGTGCATGCGCTGCTAGCCATACTGTATTGAAGTATGAAATAGAAGCCCCCGTCCACTCTCCGCCTATATTTATCATTTGCTTGTGTCATTGTCCTTAGTAAATGCTGGCTTCTGATTCATTCATAGGCTTGTTAGTCCCTCCTTAGTACTGCCCTGTCTTCATTTGAAACCTCACATGAGGACTGGCCCTTTTACTTCGGTTCTTATACAGTATGTCTTTATTTAGTCTGTAAGCACTCTTTTCTTTCATGAGCTTCTCCTTCTGCAGGCACGACATGCTTTCCTACAGCGCGCGCAATGCGCAGGTTGAGATGGGGGAAGGATTAAAGATTGTCCTTTGAATAGAAATAGATATAACCGCAGCACTCACACCCGCTCACGAGGTCCAGGTAGCATTTTGTGAACAGTGTTTTTCGTATTAGAGGGAATGAAAACATTTGGCATACAAAACATCATATATATTTTAATAATATCCAGAAGTGTGAGAATATGAAAATATGAATGCTGCTTTAAATTGATGTAGGTTCACTTTGTTTTTTGTTTTTTAAAACTATTTTTTGTTCTCATACGATATTTACATTTCTGCGGCACCCTCGCTTACAGTGTTATGCTCTCTTTTATAACAGTTCGCTTTTTAGTTACGTCAAAAGCCTTTTTTCTGACATCAAAGTGTACGTTCCCGACACTTTTCGAGCATGGTTAGTCCCTTATTTATTTCAGTGTCTTCATTTAATGGTTCTCGGCTGCACGTAAACCAACACTTTTCCGGAACAAAGTAAACTTTTATTTTGATAGTCTTTCACAATCCGTTCGATTTACTGTGACTCCAGCGTACCAGTGCTATTGTTTTGCGTTTCAACAATTGTTGGAAAGTTTTGAAACTTCCCACCGGATCCCACAAACACCCCTCTCTCTACACCCCTCTCTCTACACCCCTCTCTCTCTCTGCACCCCTCTCTCTCTCTGCACCCCTCTCTCTCTCTGCACACCTCTCTCTACACCCCTCTCTCTCTCTCTGCACCCTCTCTCTGCACCCCTCTATATCTGCACCCCTCTATCTCTGCACCCCTCTCTCTCTCTGCACCCCTCTCTCTGCACCCCTCTCTCTCTACACCCCTCTCTCTCTACACCCCTCTCTCTCTACACCCCTCTCTCTCTACACCCCTCTCTCTCTACACACCCCTCTCTCTACACACCCCTCTCTCTCTGCACCCCTCTCTCTACACATCCCTCTCTCTCTACACATCCCTCTCTCTCTACACATCCCTCTCTCTCTACACACCCCTCTCTCTCTACACACCCCTCTCTCTCTACACACCCCTCTCTCTCTACACCCCTCTCTCTCTACACCCCTCTCTCTCTCTAACCTCTCTCTCTATACACCCCCCTCTCTCTCTACACACCCCTCTCTTTCTACCCCACTCTCTCTACACTCCTCTCTTTCTACCCCACTCTCTCTACACTCCTCTCTCTCTACACCCCTCTCTCTACACCCCTCTCTCTACACCCCTCTCTCTACACCCCTCTCTCTACACCCTTTTTCTACACCCCTCTCTCTACACCCCTCTGTCAACACCCCTCTCTCTACACCCCTCTCTCTCTACAACCCTCTCTCTCTACACCTCTCTTTCTAGACACCTCTCTCTCTAGACACCTCTCTCTCTAGACACCTCTCTCTAGACACCTCTCTCTCTAGACACCTCTCTCTCTAGACACCTCTCTCTCTAGACACCTCTCTCTCTACACACCTCTCTCTCTACACACCTCTCTCTCTACACACCTCTCTCTACACACCTCTCTACACACCCCTCTCTCTACACACCCCTCTCTCTGCACACCCCTCTCTCTACACCCCTCTCTCTCTACACCACTCTCTCTCTCTACACACCCATCTCTCTCTACACCACTCTCTCTCTACACCACTCTCTCTCTACACCACTCTCTCTCTACACCACTCTCTCTCTACACCCCTCTCTCTACACCCCTCTCTCTCTACACCTCTCTCTACACCCCTCTCTCTACACACCCCTCTCTCTCTACACCCCTCTCTCTCTACTCCTCTCTCTCTACACCCCTCTCTCCCTACTCCTCTCTCTACACCCCTCTCTCTCTCTACACCCCTCTCTCTCTCTACACACCCCTCTCTCTCTACACACCCCTCTCTCTCTACACACCCCTCTCTCTCTACACCTCTCTCTCTCTCTCTACACCTCTCTCTCTCTTTCTACACCTCTCTCTCTCTCTCTCTCTCTTTCTACACCTCTCTCTCTCTCTCTTTACACACCCTTCTCTCTCTACACCCCTCTCTCTACAACTCTCTCTCTCTCTCTCTCTCTCCACACCTCTCTCTCCACACCTCTCTCCCTCTAAGCCTTTTAAGTGGCAGCTGGCACCTGATAGCACTGCTTGTCCTTTTAAAAATAAAAAGAAGCATTGGCATAGCCAAAAAGTCTCGTTTTTAGGTCGAGCTGACGTTAGCATTCATGCGGAGCATGAATGCTGTCAGCTCGACAACTAATGTGATCCGTATTTAGGAGAGTGGACACCAAAGTGTTACGAGCGTTTTCAGTGCCGGATTTGACCTCGGGAGCGAGCGTCTGGTAGCTGCGCATGCGCAAAGCCCTTGCTCACACACAGGCAGCCCCCACCTCTCTGCATGCACGCACGCACACACACACACACACACAGGCGCGCGCATGCACACGCAGGCATACAGCACCCATACAGGCACACATACAGGCACACTATCCCCTACCTCGCATTCTCTCTCAATCACACACAGTCACGCATGTGCACACACGTTCCCTCGCGCACACACGCACACACTCCCCCCCCCCCCCACGCATACAAACAGGCACGCACGCACTTTACATCAGCCCTGGGCCCCACTCACCAACTGCGCTCTTCCGGCGGGGCTCCTCACGGCGCGTCTCCATCTAAATCGGGGCTCCCTCAGGTCAGAGGAGCCCCGCAACAGGCGCCACACTCCTCCTTCTCCCCGGCCCCCTCCTGGGGACCCGGGCTACACCGGACGGCAGGGCGCTTCATGCGCCGGCAGCTCGCGGACCTGGGGAGGCGGGACTTCCGGTCGGCCGCGAGCGGATTGGCCGGCCGGCCAAGAGCTTCCGGGTCCGTCTGCAATGGCGGTCACGAGGCATCTGTGGGTAAGGACGTTGAATTATTACTGTCCTGAAGTGTATGCCGTTTAAAATTAATGCTTCTCTGTGGTCAACAAGCACGATTTACAGTGGGCGGGGCTTCAGGCTGATGTTGCTACACAAAACGCGACATCAGCATTGTCTTCGGGACGTTCCTGGTGCACAAGCTGATCGCTGTTGGTTCCGGGTAGGTCAGTGTCACAAAAATTAAACCTCAACAGAAAGCACTTACAGAAATAAAGGATCAAGGTACCCGAGTTGAAGCTCCACTTCTGCAACGTATTAATCAGCCTAACTTCATCCGTGTGGTCAAGGCTAAGCAAGTGTGTTTTCTCCACATTTCCACAGTGAAAAGATAGCTGTAATCCTTGATGGAGTTGTATGCAGCCCTGCTTTTCTCTAGCGCAAAACCTCTTGTAGCGTATCTGATGAGGAGGCTCTTTCTAGTCATCTGTTACATTGAGTTGGGCGGCTGGGAGGAGTGAGCACTGACATGTTCTGTTTTTGTTTTTTGTTGTTTTTTTTACACTAAGATCACTGCAAGCAGGTGCCCGAGTTGAAGCTCCACTTCTGTAACGTATTAATCAGCCTAACTTTGTGCGCATGGTCATGGCTAAGCAAGTGTGTTTTCAATACATTTCCACAGTGAAAAGCTAGCTGTAATCCTTGATGGAGGTGTTTGCATCCTTGCTATTCTCAAGCTCAAAACCTCATGTAGTGTATGTGTGTATGTGATAAGGAGGTTCTTTCTCGTCATCTGTTACATTGAGCCGGGTGGCTGCTGGGAGGAGGAGTGAGTTCTGTTTTTTTTTTTACACACTAAGATCACTGCCCAGCCTCACACACTCTCAGGGATCACGTGATGCCTAGTGACAACCTGATCCAGACACTAGCATTGACTGCACTGGGCAGCCCTCACATGAATCTGCGATGCACTTTTTCAATCAGCATTAAGTTAAACTTGTTGTTAAGTTTGGCAGGTCTGGTATCATGGAACTGCAGGCTCACGCCTGAACAAGGTCTGCATAGGTATACAGGGAACGATTTCAGAGAGGCTCTATCAAGATGGCTGTTATGGTTACCCACAAACCCACATAATGCCACTCCACAACACATACACCCACTACACTTCAAACACATAGGTAAAAGACATTGTCATTTACAATGCCAATAGCTCTAACTCTCCCTAATGCGAGACCTATTGCATTGTAAATGCTTGTTTTAGGTCTCGCCTAAGCCATCGCGTTAGTGATGCTTTGGCGAGATATTAAGTAAGGGGCTTTCAAAAGTGCTCCCAAAGTCTGCAGGAGGAATGAATGTGTAGGTATTCCTTACTAGCTACAGTTTGCTCGCTAACTCTCAACTGTCTTGTCTGTTTCTAACAGAGACATGGCTCGGGGAAGGCTCAGGGCCGGATGTGGCTAAAGCACTACCCCCGAACTATACCATCTTCAGAAATGATAGAGTTGAGGGGAGAGGAGGAGGTGTAGCGCTTATTGTGAAAAAGGACCTAATCTGTTCCTCTTTTGTGATAGACAATATATCTGGGTGTGAAGCCATTGGCTTCAAGCTGTCACTTTCACCTTCTCAGACATGTACCGGACTGCTTGTCTACAGACCACCAGGTCCGATTGGTACCTTTTTTGAAGATCTACAAGCCGCGCTCTCCATTCCTTGTATGCGCTCGGCGCACTGTCTTCTGCTAGGGGACTTTAATTTTCATATGGATCTAGCAATGGATCCAAATGCTGTTAGAATCCATGATGTTGCGGCATTGCTTGGTCTTGTCCCTTATATTAAGAGCCCCACCCACAATAAAGGGCATATTCTGGATCAAATCTTCTCTACCAAACCGATTGAAGTATCATCTCCACTCCCAGTGTTGTGGTCTGATCATTTTTTGTTAAATTTTAAAATTCCTTTTTATACGGCCACAGGGCAGAGAGGACAGAGTAACGGGTTTCGACAATCCAGAGCCTTCCACCGTATTTCGGTGGAAGCAATGACTGAAGCTCTCCGTCTTCATCCTTGCAAGCTCACTGATGATCTGGAGGCAGACCTGGAGATGGTGCAAAAGTGGCTAACGGATAGACTTGATGATTTGGCCCCTATGAAGACTGTTAATTCAGCCCGTCACTTGGCCTCTGCTCCATGGTTTACCTCCTCATTAAGATTAATACGCCAAGAGTGTAAAAAAACTGAAAGGCTCTGGCGAAGAAAATATGACCCTGAGGATAAACAAAGATATAAAGATATGATTAAAACGTATCATAAACAGATTGCCGAGAGCAAGCAAAGCTACCTGGAGCATAGAATAGATGAAGCCACTAATACTAGTAAGGAGCTTTTTAAAATAGTTAGGGAGTTCACCTCACCGGCTGCCTGCTCTTCTGCCCACTCACATTCCGAAGAGTGGATAAAACAGCTTGCAGTCTTTTTTGCTAAAAAAATTAAGACTATTCAGGAGTCTTTTCCAGCTGTAGACCCCACATTGCCAGTATATAGCTCTACTTTTACCTCCTTGAGTGAGGATACTATGCCCTTCCTTTCGACATTCCCTCAAATGTCCTGTTTGACCTCGTTTGATCTCTTATCTCGACTGCAGTCAGGTTCGCCTATGGACCCCTGCCCGGCTAAATTCTTGGGCAGAGTAGCTGCAGCTGTAAATAGTTTGCTGAACCCTCTGATGAACATGTCTTTGTCTACAGGAGTGGTTCCCTTAGCATGGAAGCATGCACTGATTTTGCCCCTCATCAAAAAGCCAAATTTAGATCCCTTGACGCATGCTAATTACAGACCGATATCCCTTCTCCCTGCTCTAGCCAAGGTTGTTGAAAAACACGTGCAGCTCTCGATTACCAACTACATCGAGAGCAACAACCTTTTTCATGACACACAGTCGGGGTTTCGTGCTAATTACAGTACAGAGACAGCCCTTCTGGAGGTCACTGAAGCTATCAGGGAGACGCTCGATCTTGGAGGTAAGGCTGTACTAGTCATGCTGGATCTGTCGGCGGCTTTCGACACCGTCCCGCATGACGGTCTCCTTTTAAGACTCCAGGAGATCGGGTTTCGCGGGACGGTGTTGGACTGGTTTAGATCTTTTTTATCTGACCGCCGACAGGTGATCTGGGCACCACCGTTCTCCGCTGAAATGCCGTCGCTAGGGGTGGGGGTTCCTCAAGGATCCATTCTGAGCCCCATCCTTTTTAATATCTACATGGCCCCTCTGGCGGCGGTGGCGGAGGCTTATGGTGCCCAGGTCATATCCTACGCTGATGACACCCAGCTCCTGTTTACTTGCAGGAAGGGAGAGGCATTTGATGGGGCTAAAATCAGGGACTGCCTTGACACCGTTTTTTCATGGTTTCAACAACACAGCCTTAAATGCAACTCAGCCAAGTCTGAGTTGCTCTTTTTTGGCTGTGCTCCGGATCCATGTTGGAAATCTTGGTGGCCTCGAGACATGTTTCCTCCAGACGCGGTGTCAACGCAGGCCAAAAATCTGGGTGTGATCTGTGACGTTGATCTGTCATTTAGATCCCAGATCAATGTATTATCAGGGAAATGTTTTAGCATTCTGCGGATGCTCAGGAAATTTTTGCCGCTGCTGTCACTGCAATATAAGAAAATTGTGGTGCAGGCATTAGTTGGATCACGTTTCGACTATGCTAATGCACTCTATGCGGGCCTGCCGAAGTATTTGGTGGCAAGATTGCAGATAGTCCAAAATTCTGCTGCAAGGGCAATTTTTGGCCTTCCACGCAGAGCTAGAGCCTCTGGTTTACTTAAAGAGTTACATTGGCTACCGATTTCCAAAAGAGTCATTTTTAAAACTTTGACTCTGGCATTTAAAGCCCTGCATTCTGTAGGCCCTTTGTACATTAGGAAGAGACTGGCCTTTTATGTCCCAAAGAGGGTGTTGCGTTCAGCTTCATCTGCCACGATTGTGGTCCCTTCTTTTAAACGCGCTCGGATGGGTGGTCGGTCCTTCCGCTATCTAGCGGCCCTCCATTGGAATGGGCTTCCGATCTCTTTGCGGAAAGCCAACAGTCTCCTGACGTTTAGAAAAGAACTAAAGACGTGGCTCTTTTCTGCATGATCATCACGACTTTCTGAGCTGCGGGCTGGATTGACTGGTCTCTGATCTCTTTGCTAAAGCGCCGGGACACCCGCTTGGGTAGCCGTGCGCTATAAAAGAGTGGGCACATAACATAACATAACATAACTAGCGAAGCTCAATTACCGATTCGGTAATAAGGAAATTTAAGGATTCAGTATTTTTTACCGACTCTTTACCTACATAGGAAATACCAATTTCTGAATAGCGAGTTGGTAAAATTCGCTATTAAGAAATCGGTATGTCAGATTTACCTACATCTGGCCCCTTGTCATTTACAAGGCCAATATCTCTAACTCTCAAAAATGCAAGACCAATTGCATTGCCAATGTTTGTTATTTTTGTACACCGTTCAGTATTGTCGACTGACATGTTGGATATGTAAACTAAAAAGAAAAACTTAAATGCACTAGAGTGCCCCAAAAAAGTGAAAACAGCTACCTGTTAGCACCTTGCAGCTTTCAGTCCCTTGCAGAAAAAATAAAAAGTAAAAAGAAAATGTGGGTACGAACTTCTGGTAAGCAGCTGAACAGGTTCAGTGCTGAAGCCTGGGGGTGACAGGGGACAATGTTGACAGCACCAGGAAACAAGATTGAAAGGGCAGGCCCTCCCTGAAAAAAGACATTAAAAAAAAATCAAAGTCTTTTTTATGAGTGGACTCCTTTTTTTAAAGGTAATTACATATGCAAAACGTTGTAGGCTCATACCAGCATTAATGGGCCACAATGTTGGCTAATTACTGGCAGTTGAACCACAGGATCAAATGACTTAAAGGATATGTCAAAATACCTCTTTCTGTGATGGTACGTATATATGTATGTGGATGTTCTGTGGATGTATGGGGTATGTCGACATGACGGCTCGCTATACAGTGGTAACTGCCTGTAAGTGCGACCTGAAATCAGGAAAAGTTGCTTTAACCAATTATTAAATGCCGAAATAATGCATAGCATGCGTATCAAGAACACCTTCACTCTGCAAATTTTTCCTTTGTTAACCAGTTGCTCCAGCAAAAAGAAAAGTATGGAACTGGGTTTCCTATCTGGAAGAAGAGAAGATGCCAGCTGCCCCAGTGAAATTATTCAAAGAGGTGGGTGATTGTCCTTTGTCATTGCAATTGAATTAGGGAATTTACTGCATTTGTTAAAATGCATTACTTTTTGATTTAAGCAGAAGAATAGGTAACTGAACATTACCATACAGAATTGAGAAAATGTGTCCTCTTTGCAGGACATATATTTATATTGTATGTTAGGCGACTAAGGTTGCCAGCTCAGCTTTTGCTGTTATAATGGACAAGTAGGTTCCACGTGTGGTTTTTAGCATCAGTGTGATCCTGTTGTATAAATGGGTAGTAGCAGGGTTTTTAGTTTGCATTTTTTAATACCTCGAGCTGAACTTTCTGAATTGGTGCATTGGGATGGGCCCTGTGCCTTACACTCTTTTGATGCCCCTCTTCACTTTGTTCCGGCCTTTAAATAGTTTAGAGCCTGTGCGGAAGATAGTAAAATCTTTCTACTCCTACACAAACAGCAAAATCCTGAGAAATGCCGAAATTGTAATAAAAGTATTTTTTAACATACATTCTGTTTATTCGTTTTCATCAACAATATCCAATAACACATTTTACCAGTTACAAGCATACTTATATCAACTATATAATTGAATCCATTATGCCATTTACAGCCAGTCTTAGTAAGACCCTCTTAAGATCCTCGTCTGCAACGTACCAATACAGCTTGTTCCCCCTTTATATTTCTCACCTTCAGGGTTTTCCAATCCAGTACCAGTGTAGCATAAAATTGCATTATAAAGTATTTGCTCCCAGCCAAGCCAAGATTTTGTTTCATAACATTATGCTCCTATGAGGCTGCTGGGAATGAGTTCCATATCTCCCTGGAAGTATGGGCCATTCTCTGTTATTGCAAAAACTTTCCCGTACCCAGCTCAAACATTTCCTTGGTTTGCTCTTATGACACAAACATTCGATTCAAAAACAAGTTGCCCACTACGCAAAAGCTACTGCCTTACCACGCACACTCAGGAAGCAGTGAGTGTCCGAGCATCCTCTGAGAAGTAATCCTCCCACCTCGCCCCTCATCCCTCTTCCCTCACCATCTGGTCCCATCCTCTTTTATAATGAACGGGCAAACCCGGCGTATCTGGTGTGGGGTTGGACAGGGACAGAAAATAGCACATTTTAACTTAAGACACTTTGTATAAGCGTTTTATAAGATATGAAAGACTACATGGATTTGAGCTTGTTGTAGGCAATGTTTGTTAAATATCCAGAAAATCAACAGTAAAACCGTCCCTGCAAACCATCAACACTCCCACAAACTGACAAAAACTGACCAACACACTGATGTTTCAGACCAGCGCATCCTTATAGGGCATCTCACCTTGGTCTGGCTTCTTCCATCCCGTTGTACCCCGGTCATTGGGTGGCCCCCTCCACTTAGTGCCCTTGCAACACTCCTGCCCGAGTGAGCCCAGAGGCGGCCAGAGCTGTGTTGGAGTTCCTTGTCCCTTAATTCAAGCCAGGTCCAAACATTCTCTGGTTTGTCAAAGAAGTTACTTTCTCCTGTTCTGTTACCCTAAGATTTGCAGGATACAGCAACAAATATTTGATGTTCATGGGCTTTAGGTTTTGCTTCACTTTCAGGAATTTCTTTCTTTGGGGCACTTTCTGCGTAAATTCAGGCTATATAGCTATGTTGCGGTTCCCATAATGAATGGTGCCAGCCTCCCTGGCCCCCTCGTAGGATGATGTCCCTATCCCTATAATTGAAAATCTGTGCGATCAAGCCTCCCAGATGCGCTCCCGGCGGTGGTGGTTGTGAGAAAGTGCCCTCTTTCTTGCATGGTATGCCCCCACTTTTTGCTGAATTGCTGATGTTTTTTGACGGAGTGTGCCCTGGGCTCCTGCTAATCAGGTACCCAGGGGCCTATGTTCCTTCCCTAAAACTGCATTAAAGCTTAATCCCAATTGGCATCTCTGGCCACATGTCAGCCCCTGGTAAATGGTACCATAGGTACCCAGGGCACTGTGACCTGAGAAGGCCTCTAAGGACTGCAGCACTTATTGTGCCACCCTTAGAGGCCCTGTACCCTGACACTCACACACAGCCTTTGCAGGCTGCGTGTCTTGGTGCAGAACAAAGTGAAGAGGCGACATGGCACGCATCCCTGTATGCCATGCCCACAAACCACTGCCCTCGCATACATCAGTCACCCCTCTAGCTGGGTGCCCTATGCCAGTGGTGAGGGTACAGGTGCATGAGCCCTGTACCCCTACCGTACCCAGGTCCATCCCTCGGCACTGTAAGTACAGTGCTGCCATTAAGAGTATAGGGTGTTGGGAGTTTGTCATTACGAACTTCACAGCACCATAATGGCTACACTGAAGACAGGGAAGTTTTGGTATCAAACTTTTCAGCACATTAAACCCACACTGTTGCCAGTGTGGGATTTCATGTAAAATGCACCCCAGAGGGCATCTTAGAGATGCCCCCTGAAACTAGACCAACCTCTAGTGACCTGACTGAGTGGCTGCCACCACAAGACATGTTTCTGGACCCCTAGGTGGAGAGCTTGCTGCTCTCGGGGGCCTGAAACAATTCACATCCTGGGACGAGGTGCCAATCCTCCCCCAGGATGGGCAGGGTTCAAGAAGGAGAGGCTTCAAAGGCATGCCGCCTTTGTGAGCCTCTCCAGACCATTTGCTGCTTTCAGCAACTGGTCCCCACTGGTTCTACCCCCCACTTTGGGTGGGAGAACCAGCGGGAAAAACAAGTGAGGAAGAGTGGTGTACCCACCGCTGCCAACACCACCCCTAAGGTGGGGGAGGCGAGGTGAAGCACAACCTCGAGTCCCCGCCATCTTGAGGATGGGGGAACCCAGCCAACCAGGGACAGGCTCCTGCCCCCTCCCACTGGAGAGTGGCAGAATAGGGGGTGTCCCAACCCCAGGGAAGGGACCCATTCATCCCTTTCCTTTACCTACCTGTAACACCCCTAAATTTAGTATTTAGGGGCACCCTGAACCTTCCTTCCTCAGATCCAGCAACCACAAAAAAAGAAGAGAAGGACGAGAAGCCGTGCAGAGCTAACAAGAGGACGACGCCCAAAGACTTGGCCCCAGCCCTACAGGTATGTTTCCCCTCAACTGCTCCTGCGAAACCCCGTTGTGTCCAGCAACCTCACAAACCCCAGAGGACCTGCCTGCCTTCACTTTCAAGACTGTTTCTCCCGTGAACACCGTATGTGTTTAAACTGCAGCTTCTGGTGCTAGCCAGGAACCGCCAATCTAGCCCACTCTGCACCCGCTGAACCCGGCCCGAGCTCGAGTGGAAAAATCCCACAAGGAGGTCCCTGCCGCTATCCTGACCTGAGATCCGGCGACCCCTGACCTGCCTCCAGACGACGCCTGCAGCCTCAATCCAGAGGACCCCCCCCCCTACTGCGACCAAAGCGGGTAAGAAAATCCGTGGTCCAAAGGCACCCCTGCACTCGATGCCCTATGGCCTTGTGTGCCCAACCCAGCGGTGCCTAACAAACCCTCAGCATCCCAACTTACCCCTCGAAGTGGTGGTCGCTCCTGAAAGATCCTCGTCCCCGAGCCTGCAGTGCTTCTTTGTCCCGGAGAATCTCCATTGAAATCAACGGGGCACCGACCTCAAAACAGCACCCTGCACCCGGCCGCCCTAGTGCAACTGAGGGTGCACCTTTGGTGCTACTTTGGTCCCCCAGCTCGCCCTGAGCTAAACCATAGGAGCTTTGCTCCCACAGCCCCGTGACCTGCTTGCCAGCAGCCACGAACTGGAGGCCCCCTATCCTCCATGGGATAAAATTGGGCCTCAACACTCTGCACCTGGCCGCCCTAGCGCCACTGAGGGTGCAATCACAGTGCATCACTGACCCTGGAGGACCCCCGAGTCTAACCCCAGAACCTTAACTCCCACAGTCATTTACTTATCTGCAAGCCGATAATCTGTTTTTCTCCATGGGATAACATTGACAATTCTCTTTCGAAAAAACGACGAAGTGTGGAGTTTTGAAAACTTTAAATATTCTTTAAAAATCGTACCAATAACCTAAACGCATTGTTCGAGGCATATGAGCTGCAGATCGTATACTGTGCATTAGATCGCCACCTTTTGTTGGGCTCGGATGATTGCAGGTTCTTGTCTTCTTGGAAGAAGTCTTTGTAGTCACGAGATAGGTGACTCCTCCCTTGGACAATACTGCGCATGGTCATCGACTCCATCCTCCGATTGTTTTTTTCCACCACTGGGTTCGGATGAAAGTTTTCCGCTCCGGCTAGAAAAGACTTTTCTGCAACTTCGAAGCAAACAACTTTATAACAACATCATCGACATCGAATAAACAACTTTCGACATCAACTACATCCCGGTGCGTCGACGTAGGCCATTGGGCCTATCGGCGCCGTACGGCCTACGCCTCATGGACAGAACTCCATTCAAGAGATGCCCGGTATGTCGAGCAAAGTTCCCTCATAGCGACCATCACGAGGTCTGCAACCGCCGGAACACGACGAGTCGACCTGCACAGCTTGTGCGTCCTTCCGACATGAAATGAGCAGATCAGCACCAGCACCGGAGGCCATCTTTGAGGAGGAGATCGTCGAAGAAGACGTCTCCGAGGACGAGGATCCACTCGAAGATATCTCCGAGGACGAGGCTCCACTCGTCGCCGAGGAAGACTCGCCTGATCTCCGGATCATATCGGGGCAGAGGACTCGGATGATTCGATTCCATCTCGACAACCCATGAGTATCTCTGCCCCTGCACAACAGACACTACCCAAACCAAAGGCAACGGTCAGCACTCCGCCCAATGGGCCCAGTCTGGACCGAAATACCCCCTCCGACGCCCCGCCTGCGGGCTCGGCTCCGAGGAAAACAACGACGCCTTCCGGCGCCTCGGCACCGACAAGACCACACGTGCCAATTCCACCTCTTCCATTGGCACCGAAGCACACACATCGTTCGGTACCGAAGGATTCATCGACACCGAAGCCAAAACGCCCTTTGGTGCCCAAAGACAAAGATACTTCGGCACCCAAACCAAAAGACGCGTCGGTGCCGAAGCCCAAGACTGTACCGGATCCGAAAAAAGCTCCGACTCCGAAGCCTTCCGGTTCCAAAGATAAGCATGGGAAACCAGAGTCCGACGCCGCAAGGCCGACGAGACCTGTCTCCACTCTCAAATCTCCAACCTCGGTACCAAAGACTCCTACTAAGCCGAAACCACCTTCGGCACCGAAAACTTTGCCACAGGACTCAATAACCCCTCCTAAAGCAAAACACACAAAACAACCCCTATCGGCACCGAAGAAATCGGTGCCAAAGAAGGTTGCAGAGGAGGAACAACTGTTTAGGCCAGATCCTAAACAAAAGAAAGTCCATATCAATCCAAAGACTGGACATGTAGAGGCTATTCCTTATAAAAAGAGACCAGCAGAAACACCACTTCTACCTGTGGTTCCTGCCAAAAAGAAGGACTGTGCAACTTCTCCAGTGCACCCTTCCTCTCCTTTACCTCAGGAAATGTCCCAGTGCTGAATCTAGGCATCCAACACTGAGTTAGAAAAAGTAACGTAGCAGTAACTTAACTGCAATTTATTGAAAAAGCACATTTATTCCAATGTACTGTATTTGCTAAGTGTTGCATTCTACTGCTCCCCTGTAATTCAAACAAAGTACAATTCCTATTTCATTTTCAAACAGTTCTATATCCATTAACTTATTGCTACACAGATAAATGCAATTCTAAAACATACAATTACAACATCTAACAAACCGACACTAATAAATACAAATGAAAACAATACCATTCACAAAACAAATTGCTTTAACTTAAACAAAGGCGCGACCTATTGCATTTCCAATGCTTGTTTGCCATTTGTTCCCTCAGTGAATACACCTCCGTCTGGAGCTCACTGATCGTCTCCTCAGCCTTGTGTACTCTGTTGGCCACCTTTTGCAGTCCTGTGCGTAATAGAAGCAGTCATGATCGAGGTGAATCTATTTTGCTTCCAGGGCTGTTCTTGAAACATGTATGACCACCAGAAAGTCTGCCCTCGAGGGTTATTCCATGGACGCCAGTTGATGTGCTGAGAGCTGAGCACCAGCCTGCCTGGTGGTGCTCTGTGGCGAGCCCTGCGGTGTCATGTAATGGTGTTGCCCTGCTGAACCTTGGACACCACGCCCTTTCCTATACCCTGCTCTCTGCCCAGTATCACAGTAAATACAATACAGCCTTCTAGTCACTTCAACAGTAAATCTCCAGCCCCAATGGACTCCCACCTGCCACTGCCTAAGAGTACCAGGGGCACCCAGAAATTCCAGGGTATGCTGTGCCTTGCTCAGCCTCGGGCACCTCCGACCCTATGCAACCCATAGATAATCTCCGGTCCATGCCCATTAAGGCATAAACCTACTCTTTGGCTCTTACAGGATAATGCAGCCAACAAGCTGAGCTCGGGCACCTCCATCTTTCAGACTAGTGCTCCTCCGCCTCAATTCTCACCGAAAGCAACTCCTCCCCAGGTACCATCACAGTCCTTCCTCCACACTTTCCAAATCAGTTACTAGATGGCCCCCTGCCCAGGCAAGGCCCATACCAGGAGTCCCTACTCCCCCCAGCTCTCCTCACTTCTCTCAGAGGGGAGAATACCACCAGAAAAACAGGCCACAGCCAGGGCATCAGTCTGATTTCTCGCACAGGGTGCCTTCAGCCCTCTAGCCCCTGCGCCACAGTTGTAGAGGGCTATCCTCCTCTTCATATCTGGGGAAGAGATCCCACTCCAGGCGGCCAGCCGCTCTACCAGGTCCCCCTCCAGTGGGGGCCCGGCTCCTCGTAATAACCTGCAGAGGGGGGAGAAAGGGAGATAGGGAGGGCGTGATCTCACCTCTGTTTACTTGGGACTTCCCACTTGAGCTTCTGAACTCTCTGCAGATGGGGCTGCTCCTCCTCGATGGGACTGCTGCAAGCAACAGGTCTCGGCAGCAGAAGCAGAGCTCCTTTATCAGGTTTCCACATCAGCCCCTACCAGGGCCACATCAATGTGCTCTTGACCGACTATTCTCAAGATGGGAACACAGGATCTAGTGTCCCCTGCAACTCTTCAGGGATCCACTACTCTGCCCTGCAGTAGGGCACAGCACAACCTAGGCCCCGCAACCACACAGGCCATGGTATTCGCCTCTAATTGTTCTTGTTCCTGGGAGGCTCCACGGTCCGGCCAGGGTAGTGCGCAGGATGCAAAGACTAGGCATCGGGATACAACAGCTGCTGTTATGGGTGGTTATTGGCAGTATATTGCAGGATATCGACAGGAGGGTCCTGGAGCGCTTCAGTTGCCTGCCAGACGCTGAAACATTTACTGTGGGGCTGACCTTCTGGACTCGTTGCTCCCTCTTCGGAGGCCGGGCTTGGCTCCGCCCCCCCTGTTCCTGCCGTTTGCTTCCACCATCGACCGGCCGGGCTTGGCTCCGCCGGTCTGCTTGCTGGCCGCCTACAAGCCCCAGGATCCTTGGGGGCAGGACGCCGAATCTCCACGCGCCAGGAGGCGCATAAAGACACGCTTGGTCCCTCGTCCCGCGAGGACGCACGCGGGACGCGCCGGGAGAAGCCCGGGACAAGGGCGGGACCGTCTGTGGCCGTCAGAAGCCGCAGAAGGCCGGGCCGGGCAACCCCTCTAAGGTTTGCGATCTCAGATTTAAACCTCAGGTAAATTTCAGGGGTTCAAGTAACTAATGTGTATCCTAGAGGATTGAGGACTGAAGTGATATCGGATCAAGAATACTGTTATTTGTTCTCACAAGTGTGCGATCGCTCATCATGCCACCACGACAAGACAAAGGGGGGAAGTTAACAACAAATTCAGACTGTGGGAGCATATCTGGAACTATTGACCAATTTATCACTAGGGCAGCGGCCGCCCTCGAAAGAGAGATAGTAAACACCGAAAAACGGCTCTCCACAGAAGTCTTTAATTCCAAACGTTCATCACTGGGCCCAATCAAGAACAGTACTACCCCCGAAAATCTTTTGAGCCAGCGTCTTGTTGATTTAGGACTGCCAAAGATAAGTATTGGGTCAGACACACCAAGTAGTGTTACAGCAGGGAATAGCACAAGAGATAGCACTATCATCCAGGAGGAAAATGGGCAGCGTAAAATAGATCCCTCGAAGATCCACAAATTTTCTGCAGGAAAAGCAACACCCACAAGTGTGAATTTAACAGGGAAAAGAAAGCGAGGTGGAGGCGGACAGAAAGGCAAACAGGCAAAGATCTCTAAACTAGGGGGAAAAATAGTTAAACCAAAGGCTACGAACAATCTTATCTACATATTTGATGCCACCCATGCCCAGAATAAGGGTAACCACTTTACAACTAACAATGATCAACAGCAGTCACTGAATAGATCGTTAGTGACTGGGTTAGGAGAGGGTGGGTTGATTGGGCAAGTGGAACATATTGTAATGTCCCTAACGCTTCCCATCCTAGAAAGGTTAAAAATAATTAATGAAAACTTAGGTAAACTCCAAAAGGCTACAGCAGACAATACCCAAATATTAAATTCTCTACTAGATAGTAGGAGGTCGGAGGGACAAGCTATGCATACTAACAACTTGCTTAACTCCGAACAACCCAACGCCGCAAACGCCAGTCAGCATGCAACGCTGACAGAGAGAGAGATGGGGGAAATTAGTTTGGATGGCACCAGGGAGAAATCACAGGGAACGGAGGGTAGTGGTAGTAGAACGAGGTTACCTGAGATACCACAAGAAGGGGGCAAACAGCCAGGATCAAAAAATACTGATCAACTAGCCATGGGTGCAGGTGACCGAACTATCTTAGATCTACCACCTCAAAGTACCCCGTTAGTGATAGTCCTGGGAAATGTTCCCCCACTACGACACGGAGAGAGAGAGGAGTTTTATCAGATTAAAAACAAGGTAACACACTGGTTACAACGAAACACAAGTGAAGGATATAGAGTAGGACACAATATAATTATGGCCCGTCGAGTAGCGTGGCTGGGACGGTCAAGAAAAAACACGGATGGAGACTATATAGTGATTAATTTTAACAGTCTGGTACCAGTGGAAAGGATACTCAGGGAAGCAGAGGGAGGTACATCACAGGGGAGACAGGGTATAGTTATACTGCCCCTTGGGTATTTCTATAGGCCAGGGACGTATGACACCTTTAAATACAGGAACATGATACACACACCCACACCATATTCTGAAAGACTAGATGGGTGGGATATTATACCCTCTAGGTTTAACGGAGCCAGGAAGGGGGGTGCAACGGGACAACTCACACCCTCCGAGGTCACAAACAGATTCAATGCCCTTTCGGGCCTTAATGATTGCGACTGACGGTGGGATGACTTGCCCAGTTACCCCCCTTCCATAGAACCATGTACCTTGCCCATACACTCCACTCCCCCGGTAAGATCCCATGTATCACACCAGGTAGCTCAGCCATCGGCAATTATCTTACCAGTCAGACAGGGTATTGAACATGTAAATCCTGACCCACATGCGATATCAAGTGTCAAGTTAACACCGCCAGTGCAGGCACAGAACGATTTACCCTCTGCTTTAGCTGGAATTCACACGGCCACTCCAACTCAGACCCTACCCTTAGCACCCGCACTTGACCTCAGCAAGATTGATAATTTTAATGTAATCTCATGGAACGTAGCAGGGCTCTCTGATAAGATCATTGACCCCATTTGGATTCAGTTTATTAATAATTTTTTAATTATATGCTTACAGGAGACTTAGTTAGTTGACTGTAACTTATCAATTGAAGGGTACAAAGCCTTTTATGTCCCTGCGATTTCCGCAGTTAGAGGGAGAGCCCGGGGAGGTCTGGTAATTTTTACCTCCCTGACATTAAACTGTAAAATCAGGTCTATTCCCTCTCTGAATAGAGATATACAGGCTATTGTACTTGACCGGGGAAATCTTAGCCTATGTCTAATACATTTTTATAATGCTGTCAATAGGGAAGAAGGCAGTAAGATCACAGAGCTGGATATATTTGTTAAGCTGCACCGTGGTCTACAAAGTATAATGATCATGGGGGATTTAAACACACGCCCATGCGGAACGCCCGGGCTCTCCAAAATGAATGAAATGGGCTGCCCGAAGGTGAAGACTCAACACAAGGTGATGCACTAAACGATATGCTAGATGATTTTTATCTTTTCCTAGCCACCAGTTTGTTACCCCCACTGAGTATACAAAAGGTACCCACCTTTAAAGGAGGTTATGGTGGGTCATTTATTGACCACATATTAGTTTCTACTAATTTCCACACCTCGATAATGGGCTACACAATCCTGGAAAGCCCCTTTAGTGATCATAACCCCGTCTGTACCAGAATAAGTAATAATCTTTTGCATAGGAAGGAGCTTGTGCAGGCAGTGGGGACCCTTAAAACAACTAATAACAGGCGGCGTAAGTAACTCCCCCCCATTGTTTTATGAAAATCTGCAAGAATCATGTAAAGCAGAATTCTTGTACTGCTTAGACCCAGAGTCCTCTGCCATGGGCACAAAAACTGCCTTTAAAGGTATAATTAGCAAAGTAGGGACCCTGTTAACCGTTGGTGGTCAGAATAAAACCAATGACGATCCAAAATGGTTCAAACCACAGTTGCTCAAAAGCTGCCAGGGACCTAAAAGATGCTCTAAAGAGTACCCCCAGGGACTATGTGTTAATTCGCTCTGCTCGAGCTGCATATAAAAAACAGCTAGGTCTTCGTAAGAGGGAGGTGAAGGAGGACATATGGCGGGAACTTCTAGAACCCCAGACTCTATCCAGTAGTTCCAGATTTTGGAATATTACTAATAGACCGTTATTCCCATCTAAAAAAATCTGAAGATCTGGGAACTAACATAACAGAGGAGGAATGGGTGGACCATTTCAGGGTTATTTTTGAATGTACAACATTTGTCCCCGTGTTTCAAATACACTCAGAGCGTGTAAATGAGATCATATTTACAGCACAAGAGGTGGAAAATAGCATTAATAATCTTACCTGTAAAAAGGCTCCAGGCCCTGATGGTGCTCCACCTGATCTCTACAAATCCAACTTATCCCTCTGGGTGCCAGTCCTGGTAGCAGTGCTGAATGCAGCAGTAAAGGCTGGATGCCCTGAATCTTGGGGATTGTCTACATTAGTCCCTGTGTTTAAAAAGGGGGACAGAAAGTGTACAATGAATTATAGACCCATTTCCCTGATCGACTCAGTTGTAAAAATTGTGGGGGGAATAGTATTGAATAGACTGAGTGCTTGGGCCGAAGAAAATAACATTATATCAGAAGTGCAGTATGGGTTTTGCCCGGGAAGATCTACTGTGGCCCAATGTGTCAATTTACATCTCATACTGGGAAAATACACTGTAGCCCGAGGGGGAACAGTCTACATGGCATTCATGGACCTATCCTCAGCTTTCGACTGTGTTAACCGGGAGGGGCTGTGGGGGTCCTTGAGTGCCATGGGGGTTGACGCTAACCTGGTGGATTTCCTGAGAGATCTCCCCAAAGACACCTATGCAAACGTCAGGTATTCACAGGACTTAAGGGTCTAGAGGGATTTTAGCATAAAAAGGGGGGTGCGTCAGGGCTGTATCCTAGCCCCCTTTCTTTTTAACCTTTATATAAATGATCTGGACAGAATGTTGCAGGCAACTGGGGTGGATTATCCATATGTGGGTGACAGAGGGCTGCCCGTCTTGCTATACGCAGACGACGTGGTTCTCCTAGCAAGCACCCCTAAAAGCCTACAAGTTCTGCTAAACACATTTCGGGGGTTCATGGCAGAAAGAGATCTGGCCATAAACAAGGCAAAATCCTTTATAATGCAGGTAGGGCCTGGATCTAAGCGCCAATACCCAATAATGGTAAATGGATCGAAAGTGCCAACAGCCTCTACCTTCTCGTACCTGGGCGTTCTCCTAGACGAGAGACAAAACAGGGCCCCCTTGACTAAGAAGAAGTGGGGGAGATGATCAGGAGCAATGCTGCAATTCTTAACTTTGCGAGCAAGATGGGGAATCGCCCAGTTGCCGCAATGTTGAAACTTTATCAAGCCAGGAGTGTAGCCATAGCCACATACGGGAGTGAGTTGTGGGGGTACACCAGAGCGGAAGGGATTCAGGTGGCCGAAAATACCTTCCTAAAACAACTGCTGGGGGTCCCCCAAGGGACATCAAACTTCTCCGTCCATGAAGAAACTGGTATTCAATACATTAGCGACACCCTTGGCTTGCGCCCTATGCTCTTCTGGCTAAAAAGCTGGCTAAACAAGGATCTCGTTCTTACACACAAAATATATAGGGATCTGTTGAACATGGACCTTATGTCTGGAATACCATGGTTCAAATACTTAATGAGATCCTTTAGCGAGCTGGGACGCCCAGATCTTTTCTTAAACCCAGAGTGCATAACAAAGGAAGATGTGGCCTTTGTAAAGGAATCACATTTAGAGCGCAGGCAGATCAAGCGTGAGGAGCAGGAACTCCAGAAATCTGGAGCACGCATACATCTGATGCTCAAAACCTCTCCAGGAATGGAGGACTACCTAGCATGGCGATCAATGCACGAAAGATTTTTACTAGTAAGGTTTAGATTGGACTATTTTCACCTTTTATTGGCAATACCTAGGGGGAGCCATAAAGGGCAGGTGTTAGCACCCTGTGGCTGCAACAACCTGTCTCCACAGGATCTGTTACACTTTGTCTTTTTTTGCGACTTTTACATGGCCCCCCGCAGACTGTTTTTAAAATCTCTTTTAAAAAAGTTAAATTTTTTACAGGCACGCCCAGCTTTGTTATACCTGCAATTGTTAAAACCTGACTGCTTACCGCTGATTATAGGGTTTTTAACCCCTTCCCCGCTCATGACTAGATGAGCTCGTCATGAGTTACGACGCTCGTACGCTCATGACGAGCTCAGCTCGTCATGTAACGCGGCTTTTGAAAAAACGCAGCGCACAGCGGGAAAACCGCTCGCGCGCATGCGGTTAAAATGCTCTTTAAGATATAGAAAAAGCCTGGATTTTAACTGATTAGGATAAAATGTATTATTATGAATTGTTTTTAACTTCATATATTGCTTTATATACCCTTACTAAATGTGTACCGACCCTATTGAACTCATGTAACCTGACTCGTGATGCCCATTTTAAATTTGTATGTTCACTTGTGTAAATGTAACTTTTATGGTTCTCATTTTTTGAAGCCGAATAAAGTTTAAATAAATGAAAATGAAAAATGCTTCAGTTGCGCTTCCAATCGGCCATCTTGCTGGACTACGTCCCCATCTAATTAAAGTATTTTAGGATTGTTTGAAAGGGGATTCTTATGCATGTGACCGTGCCATGCTCTGCAAAGGCTAATTGATTGATTGATCTACTTCTATTGCCATCTCTCTTCAGGAGTACATTTTTAGGGCTCGGGCCTCCGCCTCCACGAAGTGGGGGGCGGAGCTTCCCGAGGTCTTATGCGTTCAATTCAGAAAGGGCTCCGGCTGGCACATTCCTTTGGTTTTTATGGCATCTGCGTAGTGATTCGTCTTCGCTGTGCTGTCTATTTAGTAGCGTTGACGTGATAGGCTGTATGTAATGTACGCGTGCCCGATTTGGCATATTCTGTGCGTGAACGAGCACGGCAGAGTGATTAATCTTAATTAGGAGCTGTCAGAGTGCCCGTGTAATGCAATCCAGATGGTGCGAGCGCGTTCACCATTGCATTGCATACAAAAAAGTTCAAGTTGTATTCAGGTCTCTGTGTCGTGGTGTTGTAAGGAGAATTAATGCCTTACAGCGGACATTGTTCAGCCAGTGTGTGTTTAACGTGGATAGTGTCTGTTCGGGTGCCTAAAGTCGCCGTGTGGTACTCGTGACATTGATTTCTGTGTTTCTTGCAGCACGCTGTGCGTGATGTGTCTCTGTCTGATAATTATGCATAGAGTTGGTGCGCTGTCGCACAGCGCGCCCCTCTTTGATGTCTCGCCTTCTCCATCAGCAGCCTGTCACTCTGCACAGACAGAGACGGATACTGTGTTTTTGTTTGTGTTCGGCGTGCCGATGAGCGTGGCTTTACTTTGCATTCGGGTGTTTTATTTCTCCGTGTTGTTCGTTGATACACATTTTACTGTCGTTTCCACACAATTTTAGTGAGCCACCAACACAATCCAGGTGTTACCGTAGGCGTTTTAAAACGAAACAGAAACCCCGATACATCTGTCTGGGTGCTGTAGTGTTGCCGCCAGTGGGGTGTACCACTGCGGCACACGCCCCCTCCCACTATCTCTGTGTGTTTCACCCCTTAGGTGTGAAGGGGCTTTGGTAGAGTCCATACGTAAACGTGGACACGCCTCCCTGTGAATAAAGAGCCCAGAGGCCTGGGCGTGGTCAGTTCCCTACTAGCCACTAAGTGTAATACTTGTGTCCTGTAGCCCTGCTTTCTAGGCCCTAGGCCAGGACACTACATTGGCGACGAGGCGGTGGTCCTCTGCCCCCACCGCGTGCCCTACTTCAGCGCGCCCTGTCGTCGGCGCCCTCGCTGCCCTGCAGCCCAACATCGAGCGGCCCTGCTCACGGCGATCTGCCCCAGCCTCCGGGATCGCCTGCCCCGGCCGCGCCTTCAAGGACTCACCCAGTCCGCCCTGTAGCGGAAGCGGCCCGCCTGCGTGCCTGCAGCGGCCCGCGCTGCCCTCCGGCATTCCCGCTCGACTCCCGCCTGCCTCCTGCGCCGTCCAGCGGCCGTCCTCTTCGACGTGACCGGCGTGTCACTCCCAGGTACCTGCAGCGGCCTGCCCCGTAGGCTCCAGCAAACCCTGAGCCACGGCCTTCGCCCCCCTGAAGACGCCGCCCAGCGCGGCCTCCCTGGTGGTCCCGCGCATGCGCAGGGAGCGCCCGGCAACACGTCCCCGACGTGCACCGTGCTTTCTCACGCATCTCGCGTGTCCCCGGCCCCGAGGACCCTGCTAACCCTCACGCTTTCAGCGGATCTGCGCCAGGGTGCATCTCTAAAGTGCACATTTCTTCCCACAGTGTTGTGGATGCCACACTGTCTTCCCCTGCCTGCGAGGTGCGCCCAGACGTCCCACAGACTCAGGAACCTCTTCCTACAATATAGTGGAGACCCCACAGTCTTCCCCTGCCTGCTAGGAGCGCCTGGACGTCCCGCAGAATCCTGTTTCAGCCGCCATGGCCAATGTGCCGCCCCTGGAGCCCTTCTCCATCACTGGAACGCCCCCCTCGCAAGCAGCACGGTGGCGCAAGTGGGTTGAACGATTGGAGAACTACTTTATCGCAGCAGACGTCACGGTGGCGCGGCGTCGCGCCATGCTGTTACACCTTGGGGGGGAGGCTCTTCACGACATCTCCAAAGACATCACAGAGGGCGACCCACCACACACCTACGCCACCCTGCGAGACGCCATTACAAGATACTTCGAGCCTTTCACTAGCGCGGATTACGAACGCTTCTTGCTCCGACAAGCTCGCCAGCTCCCTGAAGAGTCGGTTGATGTGTTCTACGCGCGTCTCAAGAAACTAGCCACATTGATCCACATTCAGTCCATCACTTGTTGTTTTTGCAATTGCCGCCCTAAGTGCGCTGGGGATGCCCAGACGTGGGTCCCAGGCACTCCACACCACTTGGAGTCAAGCTAGCCGGGCTGAAGAGAGGTGTTACCTCGAAACCGGTCCGGTCCTCGGATGCTTGATTCCGTTCTGGGAAAGACATGGCTTTAGTAGTTCGGACTGGACTGTTCCCATGGGGCAACAGGGTCAGAGCTGATTTGCATATCGCCATTGTCTAACCCAGGGTGGTGTGGAGTGCAAAAAAACGATGGATTTGGGCCCAGATCTTTTGACTGGGGGAGTGTGTGACATTGATCCACATTCAGTCCATCACTTGTTGTTTTTGCAATTGCCGCCCTAAGTGCGCTGGGGATGCCCAGACGTGGGTCCCAGGCACTCCACACCACTTGGAGTCAAGCTAGCCGGGCTGAAGAGAGGTGTTACCTCGAAACCGGTCCGGTCCTCGGATGCTTGATTCCGTTCTGGGAAAGACATGGCTTTAGTAGTTCGGACTGGACTGTTCCCATGGGGCAACAGGGTCAGAGCTGATTTGCATATCGCCATTGTCTAACCCAGGGTGGTGTGGAGTGCAAAAAAACGATGGATTTGGGCCCAGATCTTTTGACTGGGGGAGTGTGTGACATTGATCCACATTCAGTCCATCACTTGTTGTTTTTGCAATTGCCGCCCTAAGTGCGCTGGGGATGCCCAGACGTGGGTCCCAGGCACTCCACACCACTTGGAGTCAAGCTAGCCGGGCTGAAGAGAGGTGTTACCTCGAAACCGGTCCGGTCCTCGGATGCTTGATTCCGTTCTGGGAAAGACATGGCTTTAGTAGTTCGGACTGGACTGTTCCCATGGGGCAACAGGGTCAGAGCGGATTTGCATATCGCCATTGTCTAACCCAGGGTGGTGTGGAGTGCAAAAAAACAATGGATTTGGGCCCAGATCTTTTGACTGGGGGAGTGTGTGACATTGATCCACATTCAGTCCATCACTTGTTGTTTTTTCAAGAAACTAGCCAGCACGTGCACGCTCCCGGACGCGGAAGACGAAATTCGCGCCCAATTCATTCAGGGGTGTTCCTCTCTGAAGCTGCGAGAGAGAGTGCTAGAAACGGACGCCATGCCCATGCGCGACATCCTCGCATTGGGACGCTCTAAAGAACTCTCCAAGGCTAGGGCAGCCCACATGGAGCCAGGTCCAGCAGTTAAAGTCAAGACAGAGCCGGTGTGCGCGGTCAAGTCACAACGTCCAGACAACCGGATGAGGCCTCAGAGGAAAGACCAGCCACATCAGCCCCAGTCCACCCGCGATCGATCATGCATGTGGTGCGGAGGTGCCACCCCTCACAAAGGCGCCTGCCCAGCCCAAGGGAAAGTCTGCAGCGCGTGTGGAAAAGCAAACCACTTTGCAAGCGTCTGTTTGTCGTCGCAGCGGAAAAAGCTAAGCGGCCCGCCCAGGAGAGCGCGACAGGTAGCGCCTCTACCGAACACGTCGAACAGCAGTGACATGGACGACGACGAGGAAGACGCTGCGTCAGTCCACGTGGTACGCATGCTCAACACCCTGGCGGCCACGTCATCAAACGAACCAATGTGCACCGTCCATGTCCAGAGCCAGGCAGTCAGAGCCCTCATCGACACCGGCGCGACGATAAACCTCATGGCTGCCAGTGTGTACCAGGGCCTAGAGGATGGCCCCGCGCTTCACCCCACCAGAGTGCAATTGTTCGCCTACGGGACCCGGCGCCCATTGCGCCTGGGCGGTGTGTTCCGAACAACCGTGTCTCACAACTCCATGCAGCTGCAGACAAAGATCTATGTGTCCCAAGAAGGATCAGGATTCCTCCTTGGCTGCAAGACCGCACGTGAACTTGGACTCATTCACTTTGCCCTAACTGTGCAAGCTCAAGGTCTAGATCATCTAGTCGCAGAACACTCCTCGTTGTTCGAAGGTATTGGGTGTCTACGAGGCCCCCCCGTCCGACTCCACATTGACCAATCAGTGGCCCCAGTAGCCCTCCAGCACAGGCGGATTGTATTCCACCTCCGGCCCAAAGTGGAAGCCGAACTGAAGATGTTGGAACAAGCCGGAATCATCGAACGGGTAACTGGACCCACCCCGTGGGTGTCCCCCATTGTCGTGGCCAAGAAGCCGAAGCAACCTGAAGCGGTAAGAATGTGTGGATATGCGCCTCCCCAACCTGGCCATCAAAAGAGAACGTCATCTGACGCCAACCATCGATGACATCATCGGGGAACTCGCAGGATCCAAGTGGTTCTCCAAGATGGACCTGAGATCGGGGTACCATCAAATCCCGCTTCACCCGGACTCGCGCCCAATCACGACCTTCTCCACACACGCCGGCCTGTGGAGGTACACGAGGCTCAACTTCGGCATCTCAAGCGCAGCCGAAGTGTTTCAAAATATCATCCAAAACGTCCTCCAAGGCCTCGACGGAGTACTGAATGTGAGCGACGATATCCTAGTGCATGCTCCGACTCTGGAAGAACACATCAGACGCCTCCAAGCTGTATTCAACCGTCTAAAAGAGAGAGGACTGACGCTCCACAAAGACAAATGCGAATTTCTGCGCAAAGACATAAGTTTCTTCGGATACAGGTTCTCCGATCAAGGGGTGGGACCCGACCCAGAAAAAGTAAGAGACATCCACAACGCGCCGGCGCCCACCTCCATAACGGCAGTCCGCAGCTTCTTGGGCATGGTAACATACTGTGGACGCTTCATAAAGGACCTGTCCGACCTAACTGGACCACTCCGCGACCTCACGAAGTCAAACGCCACCTGGAAATGGGGCCCGGAGCAACAAGAATCCTTCGTGAACACGAAAACAGCCCTGTCAGCTGACACAACACTGGCATATTTCAACCCACGGAACGAGTCACAACTGCTGGTTGACGCCAGTCCCACTGGTCTGGGAGCCGTCCTGTCACAAAAGCAGTCATGCAGAGAATGGGCCCCCGTAGCGTACGCCAGCCGTACCCTCACGCCTACCGAACAACGCTACTCCCAAATTGAGCGGGAGGCCATTGCCATTCTGTGGGGGTGCCGCCATTTCCACATTTACCTCTATGGTCACCCTTTTTCAGTAATTACTGACCACAAGCCCCTCATACCACTCTTCCAAGGCTCTTCCTCCCGCCCACCCCCGAGGATTGAAAAGTGGGTGCTGCAGCTGCAAGAGTTCCAGTTCTCCGTGGAATACCGGCCCGGCACACGTAATCCTGCAGACTACCTGTCCAGACACGCCCGACCTGTCACCGACGCGGAAGCCGCCGAAGCAGCGGCAACAGAGGAGTATGTTCGGCTAATCGTCGAAAGGTCAAGGCCACGTCCCATGTCCCTAGAAGAGGTCTCAAGAGCCACTAAGGACGATGACTGTCTCCAAATCGCGATCCACGCCGTGGAATGCGGAGACTGGAGGGCGCTCCAGAGCCCTGCGTCATTTCGCACCTCTGACGCCCAAGCCATCCTGAAGGCCCTGTACCAGATCCGACACGAACTGTCTGTCTCCACGGATGGATGCCTCCTGAGAGGCCCCCGCCTAGTACTACCCAGCAGCCTGACCCAACAAGCCGCCTTGCTGGCACACGGATCACACCAAGGAATCGTCAAATCAAAAAACAGACTTCGGAGCAAGGTGTGGTTCCCCGGGCTCGACAGAGCAGTTGAAGAGGTGATCCAGAGGTGTCCGGTGTGTCTTGCGACAAGCCTTCCAAACCCTCCGGCGCCTGTGGTAACCGAAGAAGGCCCCACGTCCCCGTGGGTGCGGGTGAGTGCAGACTTCGGCAGCCTCCCCGGGGGCAAGTACATGCTCGTTGTGGTGGACGATTTCTCTCGCTACCCGGAAGTAGAAATTGTATCGTCAACGGCAGCCTCGGAAGTGATATCAAAATTCGAAAAGATAATTGCCACCCACGGGCTCATGAAGGAGGTCCGCACTGACAACGGACCCCCATTCAACGGCAACGAATTCACAGATTATCTCCAGAGCCAGAGCGTTAAACACAGACGGATCACGCCAAGGTGGCCTCAAGCCAATGGAGAGGTCGAGAGGCTAATGAGAACATTGAACAAAACAATACAAATTGCAGTTGCTGACGGCCAGTGCCTGGAGCTAGCCATTTACCAATTCCTCCGAGAATACCGCCTGACCCCACATTGCACTACAGGAGTCTCCCCAAGCCGACTCTCATTCAATCGAGTCATGGCGGACACCATCCCGCACCACCCGGCGTGGGAGCTCGCCCCAAACCCGAAAAACCGGTCCATGGAGCAACGTGCAAGAACCAACCAGGAAGCATCCCGACGGAGAAGAGCCTCGGACAGCCCTATACAAGTCGGGGACACAGTTCTGGTGAAAGACCGCCACCCTGGAGGAAAGTTCCGTCTGCCCTTCGAATTAGACCCCTGGACTGTGACAGAGATCAACGGAACCATGGTCACAGCTGTCAGGAACGGGGTATCTGTCACAAGAAACATCTCGTTTTTCAAGCAAGTACCAGAGGGAAGTACAGACCCTGACCAAGAAGAGTGGCAACCGACCCCCCAGAGGCGACCATCAGGACCGGAGGAAACGGACGCCAAACCCGAGCGTCCACACCACGGAGAGAACAGAGGAAGAGTCCAACGATAACAGGGACACAGAAGAACCACCTACAGCTACGGGGGAAAGCCGAAGCCAAACAAGATACAGCCTGCGTCCGTGTCCGAAGCCTTCCCAGAGGTATCGTGACTTTGTGGCACAATGCTGGCGTTAAGCTGATCGAGATGGCTGACCCCGCCGAGATTAAAGTAAGACTGTTCTGTTTTGATATTTGAAATGTTAAAAAGAAATTCACCAGTTGAGCAGAGACTGAACCAGAGACAGTTGGTGAACTTTTGTTTTCTGCAACCAACCCACACAGCTTGTTTGCTGACCTGATGGAACATTGAGTATTTGTATGCTTGTATCCAGTTTCATTTTATCCCTAGGTAAAGGAGGAATGTAGTGTTGCCGCCAGTGGGGTGTACCACTGCGGCACACGCCCCCTCCCACTATCTCTGTGTGTTTCACCCCTTAGGCATGAAGGGGCTTTGGTAGAGCCCATACGTAAACGTGGACACGCCTCCCTGTGAATAAAGAGCCCAGAGGCCTGGGCGTGGTCAGTTCCCTACTAGCCACTAAGTGTAATACTTGTGTCCTGTAGCCCTGCTTTCTAGGCCCTAGGCCAGGACACTACAGGTGCGTCCATTGAGATGAGAGCAGAATCTTCAGTCATTCGAAAGCTGTCGATTTTTTTTTTTCGGTATCTTTCATGTCGTCCAAATGTTAAAGGCAATAAAACCGTGCCCCGGGGAATATGTCGTTCGACGGCTCCCTCCAGACGTTTTTACGGGTTCCAGCAATCGAATTCAATGCTGTATTTTTCCTCTTCATATCAGGAATTTTATTTAGATTCACACGAGGGATTTCTTTTAAATTCAAGGTTTAATTTTCGGGTACTGCTGTGGGGACATGTGTGGGCATGTGGAAAATATTTCTGTGTGAAATGGGAGAGAAAGAAAAACTTAAACAAAGCATATATTTATAGATATATACATATATTAGTTTTACATTTATGTATAATTTCGCGTTTGGAGGGACGGTTGCGAGAAACAGGAAAATCATATACTTTGAATGCAGAAATGATACATATAAATAATGGCGAATTATACAAATAAGCCTTTGAAGCGTGCTCGAAGTGACGCGCCGAAATAACTGTGACGCGCCTACTGTGTCTTCAATGACATGGAGGGAAATGTGTAAATAATGCAACTGGAAGGCTGCGTGTGACGTCACTGCATCATTGGGGCGCTTGACAGGAGCAGCCAGGTAAACACTGGCGCGTCACACAGCAGGAGAGGTGGTGGCTGTCTCTCGCCTACTTTAATTAGCACTTTATTTGCAATGTTCGGTTCCCGACGCTTTGCTCATTCTATGCGCTAGCCGAATAAAGCTTTTAAGTGAGTGGTTGAACACTTTTTGGTATTTCCAGACAAAAATCGATATCAAAAGAAATACTTAATATAATCTGTTTTTTGTGATGGTTTTTAAGTGAGAATAAAATAGAATACTAAGTAATGCCACAGAGATCCCGCTGTATTTGGTTAGTGTCTTTCGTTTATTTTATGCTGAATTCAAGTTGTATTCAGGTCTCTGTGTCGTGGTGTTGTAAGGAGAATTAATGCCTTACAGCGGACATTGTTCAGCCAGTGTGTGTTTAACGTGGATAGTGTCTGTTCGGGTGCCTAAAGTCGCCGTGTGGTACTCGTGACATTGATTTCTGTGTTTCTTGCAGCACGCTGTGCGTGATGTGTCTCTGTCTGATAATTATGCATAGAGTTGGTGCGCTGTCGCACAGCGCGCCCCTCTTTGATGTCTCGCCTTCTCCATCAGCAGCCTGTCACTCTGCACAGACAGAGACGGATACTGTGTTTGTTTGTGTTCGGCGTGCCGATGAGCGTGGCTTTACTTTGCATTCGGGTGTTTTATTTCTCCGTGTTGTTCGTTGTGTGCCAGTTGTACCTCTGTGTTGTTTCTTTCACGCGCTCTGACAGCTCACGTTTTGCAGTGGTAGTGCAGAGTGGTAGTGCAGAGTGCAGAGTGGTAGTGCAGAGTGCAGAGTGGTAGTGCAGAGTGTAGAGTGTTAGTGCAGAGTGGTAGTGCAAAGTGCAGAGTGGTAGTACAGAGTGGTAGTGCAGAGTGCAGAGTGGTAGTGCAGAGTGGTAGTGCAGAGTGCAGAGTGGTAGTGCAGAGTGGTAGTGCAGAGTGGTAGTGCAAAGTGCAGAGTGGTAGTGCAGAGTGGTAGTGCAAAGTGCAGAGTGGTAGTGCAGAGTGATAGTACAGAGTGCAGAGTGGTAGTGCAGAGTGGTAGTGCAGAGTGGTAGTGCAGAGTGCAGAATGGTAGTGCAGAATGGTAGTGCAGAGTGGTAGTGCAGAGTGGTAGTGCAGAGTGGTAGTGCAGAGTGGTAGTGCAGAGTGCAGAGTGGTAGTGCAGAGTGGTAGTGCAGAGTGGTAGTGCAGAGTGGTAGTGCAGAGTGCAGAGTGGTAGTATGAGTGCAGAGTGGTAGTATGAGTGCAGAGTGGTAGTGCAGAGTGGTAGTGCAGATTGAGAGTGCAGAGTGCAGATTGAGAGTGCAGAGTGCAGATTGAGAGTGCAGAGTGCAGATTGAGTGTGCAGAGTGCAGATTGAGTGTGCAGAGTGCAGATTGAGAGTGCAGAGTGCAGATTGAGAGTGCAGAGTGCAGATTGAGAGTGCAGAGTGCAGATTGGTATTGCAGAGTGCAGAGTTTTAGTGCAGAGTGCCTAAAACACATTGCCATTTACAATGCCATTATCTCTAACTTAAAACAAACCCGAGCCCTAATGCATTCCTAATGCTTGTTCATATCTGCCTGTAGATGGTGACTCTTGAGAAAAACCTGCAGAATATCTTACCAGGACTTTTTACATTGAATGCAAGGCTGTGTTATAATAGTGTTTTTGCTACTTCTCTAAGACTCGCCTTTCTATCCCTCCTATAAAATGGAACAGAACATTTGTCTGAGTGGCCTTTAGATTAACTAAACTAAACATTTATATCCACTAAGTGACACACCCACTTTCATCTGGAATAGCATTTATGCCTGTGGTGTACATCTCCTTTCTAAAACATTGCACTAGGAGTCTTGTGTTCTTCTGAAGATATTTTTGGTGAGTATAAAAGAGTGACACCTGCATAATATCTCTGCCTGGTGTGGCTTTTGAAATGTGTGTATTGTAAGGGCTACCTCAGCACTTATTACTCATTCAGTAAAAACAGTCTATTGGATCCCTGTAACTTGAGGGCTCTATTTGTCGCTCATCTTATAAGATGTACATCCCTTAATGATACTTCTGGTGTTAATATTAGAAACCTATGGTCAGTGCAAGTTAGAAGGTATCTGGGACTGTAACAGCTGTGTCATCTGAGGAATAATTCTACAGCCAGGAGTAGAGTGATTTGTGAAGGCTTATGATTGCACTATGTTCACTGAAAACCATATTTGCTATTATGACCTCCTATTTAATCAGTTCTCTAGCATTGATCCTTCATAGATTCACATGCTTGAATCATTACCAGTGTCAAGATAGAAGTCCTCACTGAAAATTTTAAAAGGCAAAAACCCCTTGAATTTGGTGACACGGCGACCACTTCTAAAAAGACGCAAACTGCTATTGCAGTCTGGTTTGCCCATTTTTGCGGCTTCAAAATAAAAAAAAAATGCGCCCCCAAAAAACAGATTTGTGGCATTTCTGAGGCATGTTCAAATTGTGTCTGTTACAAAAAATACCATGAGCCACATGTAAAGCAAGTAAAGCAGCACCATACAGCAAGAGCGAGCTAGGAAGACAGATGCCTAGTGGTAGAGAAAGTGCAGATTTCAATTTGAAATCTACCCTCCCTCTAGCGCCATCCAGGCATGTTGCTTTTGAGCATTTACTTCATGATGCTGGAGAGCACTCCACTCACCCTCCTTATTAATTTAAGGTGGCAGTAGGGTAGAAGGGGTTAAAGTAACAGCTCCCTCAATCAGCATGTATTAATTGCTGCTAATGCAGGGCCTAGTGTAGGTAGTTGGAGTTGGGAGGGGTTTGACAGGAGAACAAGACTGCTTGGCGGGAAGGGCACAGGGAGGAGCACTGCTATGGGGGGAGGGAGATACTGGAAAATAATTGACTGTGGAGGAGACAGGTACACAATGGGATAGGGAGAGGGCTGGCATTAGAATGACTAACATGGGGTGAGAAGCATTTCGCCAAAAACAAGGGGCAGGTGAGGGATCAGGAGGACTAGTGACATTTGTTTAGTGAGCATGGAAAATTAGTGCTTTCTGTTAATCCAATGACATGAGACCATGGGGCCAAGAGGATGGGTGTCACAAAGGAAGGGTCTAGGAGAATGGCTTTGAAAGAAGGCAGGGATGTTCACATATGTGCTAAGTACCAGTGTCCGGCAGCCTGTTTATCCGGCCGTGTTGCGCTTCCTCGAGGTAGGCTGTCCCTCCAGGAAGCTTATAGTGTGGTGACAAGCCTTGCTGCATGTTGTGTAAGAGAGATGAAACAAACGTCTCTCTCCTGTCCACCCTATTTTTATTAACCGACCTAGCGCCAATGCAAGGTCAGTAAAAGGATGGTTTGACCAAGTTGTTTTTTTCCCAGCTGTCCTTGGAGTATCAGTCTTGTTTCGCCCTAGAATTTTTTTTTTATTTTGTCCCTGCATTATCATCTCTTTTTGCATTTCATGACTGTGTATTGTTGACTTTGATTCTAATCCTGTGGAGAAACAGTATTTGTAGCATGTGTGGTTGAAGATACACATGCTTTGCATACTCCTGCCATCTAGAGTCCTGCTCGGACATTACAACTTGTTTTGATTCGCAGAAGTTTCTTCTCATGGGACAGACACTGCGTGACTCTGCCCTGAGTCCACAATGCGCCAAGACCACTGACTCCTCTCATGATTGTCCCCCCCTCCCCCCCTCCCCATTGGGTTTGGATTTGATCAACAACGGCTCTAAATTTGACACTTTCTTTCTGGCTTTCTCAGGCCGGACTGTTCTTTTTTCTCGACACTGATGATTGGAGAATAATCATTGCTCATGTTGCCGACACTTCGACCAACCATGACCCATTGAATGGAAGAAGGTTTGATGTCTGTACATGCTATACCAAAGTGAGGTATAGTGTGCACAGAGTCCAGTGGAACCCTAAAGTTAGGCAGAGGTAAAGTTAGATTGCACCTCACTCTCTATTTGTGGTAGTGTGGTAATATCAGAGGACAATGTTAAGCATTTGTTGTACAGCTAAAGCGCCGGGACACCCCTTTGCTGGGGCAGCTGTGCGTTATAAAAATTACAATAACATAACATAACATAACATAACCTGGTCAGCAAATTAATTCACACACTCAAAGACTGAACTGCAGATCCATTATTTTTTTGTATAAAACATTCTTTTACTTATTTTACTTTTCAAGAACCAAGCACGCCTGGCACAGGTAAGCAATGAATACTTTACAGTAATTATGCAGTTTGTAAACCGTTTGCATTTGTAATTGTATATGCACTTTGTTTTTACTTACAGTTTGGTTGCAAAGAAATGCAATACTTTATAAATACAGTACATAGACTTGAATACGCTTTTAAGTAAAATTACATGTAAGCTACTATTGAGATTACTTATCTTACTCAGAGTAGTATGCCTGGATACTACTCTGGGACATTTCCTGTAAAGAGGTAAGTAAAATTGTTTTTCTTAGTTGAATTTTAAAGAATTTCTTTCGGTTTCAAACTCCACACTTAGAAACTTTTCCAAGAAAAACAGCCAATGTTATCCTATGGAGGAAAATAGTGTTATCGGTTTTGAGTTAAGTATTTGGTAGTCGGAGTTGAGGTTCTGGGGTGGACTCGGGTGTCCCCTAGGGTCAAGGATGCACTCTAGTTACACCCTCAGCGGCACTAGGGCAGCCGGGTGCAGAGTGCTGAGGCCCGATGTTATCCAATGAGGGATAGGGAGCCTCTGGCTGGTGGCTGCTGACAAGCAGGCCACTTGGTTGTGGGAGCAAAGCTCCCGTAATGTAGCTCAGGGCAAATGGGGAAACATTGTAGCACCAAAGATGCATCTCAGCGGCACTAGGGCGGCCGGGTGCAGGGTGCTTTTTCGACATCGGGCGCCTTCTTGTTTGCAATGGGGAACCTCCGGTTTGCAAAGGCACTGCAGGCTTGAGGACGAAGGTCTTCTGGGTGCGACCACCACTTCGAGAGATAAATTAGGAAGCTGGGCGTTGGTCAAGCACCGTCGGTTTGGCCACCCAAGGCCGTGGGGCGCCGGGTGTAGGGGTGCCTTTTGGGGTCGGAACTTCTTACCAGCTTCTGGTCGCAGTTGGGAGGACCTTCTGGATTTAGGCTGCAGGCGTCTGCTGGAGGCTTGAGGCCGGTCAGGGGTCACCGGATCTTTGGTCGGGATCACCAGGGCGACCTTGTGGTGTTTGCCCACTCGAGCTCAGGCCGTGGACGACGGGTGCAGAGTTGGGCAAATCTGCGGTGTCCGGCCCGAACCAGAGGTTGCAGATGAACAACTCCAGTGTTCACTGGATTTAGACTGCTGGCGTTGGCTGGAGTCTTGAGGCAGGTCAGGGGTCGCCAGATCTCAGGTCAGGATCGCTGAAGTGACATCCTCACGGTGTTTGCCCCCCCCGAGCTCGGGCCGTGGACGGCAGGTGCAGAGTGGTGCGAATTCGCGGTTTCCGGCCAAGGCCAGAGGCTGCAGATGAACAAATCTGGTGTTCACGGGAGACGCAGTCTTTGAGGTTGAAGGCAGGCAGATCCTCCGGGGGTTTTAGAGGTTGCTGGCTGCAGGACACACTGGGATTTAGCAGGAGCAGGTTTGAGGTGGAGGCAGGCCGGTAGGGCTGGGGCCAAGTCAGTAACCGTCTTCCTCTTGTTTAGCTTCTGCACGGCTGTTCGGTTCTTCTCCTTCTTCTTCTCTTATAGATTCTTGTCTGAGGAAGCAAGGTTCAGGGGTGCCCCTATATACTAGATTTAGGGGCGTTACAGGTAGGTAAAAGGCAGGGGCCAATGGGTCCCTTCCTTGGGGTGGGTACACCCCTATTATGTGAGAGGGGGGCATGAGCCTATCCCGGGTTGGCTGAGTCCCCCCCAACCCCCCATGTCTGCAAGATGGCGTGGGACTAAGATTTGTGCTTCACCTTTCTTCCCCCACCTGAGGGGTGGAGTTGGCAGAGGTGGGCACACTTCTCTTCCTCACTTGTTTTTCATGTCGGTTCTCCCGCCCTAAGTGGGGTTCAGAACCAGTGGGGACCAGTTGCTGAGAGCAGCAAGTTGCTAGGGAAGCTCACAAAGGCGGCAAGCCTTTGTAGCTTTTCCTTCGTAAACCCTGCCCATCCTGGGGGAAGAGGCTTGGTACCTCGTCCCATGATGTGCATTGTTGGAGGCCCCAGAGAGCAGCACGCTCTCGATCCAGGGGTCCAGAAACATGTCTGGGGGTGGCAGCTGAAAGCAGCTACTCAGCTTAGACACTAACGGTAGAGTTGTTTTCAGAGGGCATCTCTAAGATGTCATCTGTGTGAATTTTCCATTAAATCCCACACTGGCATCAGTGTCGGTTTGTTGTGCTGAGAAGTTTGATACCAAACTTATCAGTTTTCAGTGTAGCCATTATGGTGCTGTGGAGTTTGTAATGACAAACTCCTAGCCCCATATACTCTTAATGGCAGCACTGCACTTACAATGTCTAAGAATGGCCTTAGACACTGTAGGGGTACAGGGCTCATGCACCTGTACCCTCACCACTGGTACAGTGCACCCAGCTAGAGGGGTGACTGAACTATGCAAGGCACTGAGTTGTAGGCATGGCACACAGAGATGTGTGCCATGTCGACTCTTCACTTTCTTCTGCACTAAAACATGCGGCCTGCAAAGGCAGTGTGTGAGTGTAAGGGTACAGGTCCTCTAATTGCTGCTGCCCTTGGAGGCCTTCTTAGATAAGTACACTGGGTACCTGTGGTACCATTTTTCAGGGGCTGACCTTTGGCCAGAGATGCTAATTGGGTTTAGAGTTCAATGCAGTTTTAGGGAAAGAACTTGGACCCTGGGTACCTGATTAGCAGGAGCCCAGGGCACACTCAGTCAAAACACATCAGCAATTCAACAAAAAGTGGGGGCAACCATGCAGAAGGAATGAATGCACTTTCCCACACCCTATCACAGAGTTCCTAATTTCACCAGATGGTGAAATCCTACTTTTCGTGTTCACCACAGGTAGCCCACCCTAGGGGAGTGACTTACCTGGATGTGCAACATGAATCCTTGCATAGCTTGTTTCTCACCTGTCCTAGTGCCAAATGGGTCTCGAGGAGGGAGTGGCATCTCCCAGGTCTGGGGGAAGCCAGGCTCGCACATCAACGGTGATGTGCTCTTTGAATCTTCCTGCTTTGACATGCTAGTTTACTAGCCATCCTGCTGGAGGAGGTGTAAACACCTCCTGTCAGAGCAGACATTGTTTCTGACATCTGAGAGTGGAGTCTCTCACTTCCTAGCGGGTGAACTCATGTGTGGTGGCAGACTGGACAGGACTAGTCAGCCAGCACACTAGTGGACTTGTAGGTTTCAGCTATTTCCGCTAAAGTACTCTCCCGGTGCAAGTATTAATGTATCTGCCACTGGAATCAGTGTGGGTTTATTAATGCAAGGTGTTATACCAAAGATTATCGGTTTCAGTAAAGCCATTATTTAACTAGAAAACTCGTTTTAACAAGTGTCCATTACATACCATAAGATCTTCCTTGCTCACTTGTAATGGGAGTAGACATTAGAAGGGCATATCTGCTAATGCTCACATATGCCTCACATGTGCTAAAATGCACCCATCCTTAGGGCACAAGGCCTGCTGTAGGGGTGACTTACATAAAGCCCATGCAGTGTCTTTGCCATAGCACACAGGAGTTTTCAAAGATAGTTTGCACCATGTCACGCAGCCTGCAATGGCAGTCTGTGTGGAATTTGTGTGTGTGTCCCTTAGAGTGACATAAGATATTCTGCAGCCCTTAGAGACCTTCTTTAGTACCCATGCCCTAGGTACCTGGGGTACCATTGACTAGGGACTTACAGGGGTGCTAAAGTTCTTAGTCTATTGTGAAATAATTAGACCATAGTTTGTTTTAAGGAAGGAGTACTGGCACTGAGATCTGATTAACAGGCTTCAGTGGACTGTCGGAGACAAACATCAGTATTTAGCAGCTAAAAAGGGGGCAAAAAGTGGGGGTACAACTGCAGGAAAAACCCAGTTTCCTACACCTACTCATCCCACAGGTAGTCAGGACAATGCGACCGGTCGTCTTGACGCCCATTCTAGTGGTACTAACAATGTCTGGACATCCATGGTACTCTGTTAGACATGCCCATCTCCTCTCACTAGAAGCTTCCCATTAGATCGGACCTTCTCTCTCAACACTAGGGACTAATCAGACAACTGACACCAGAGATCTGAATCTTGCAGTTGGGCACCTCTTATCTTAAATCTTCCAGAGTAGTTCATGGTTATTCTAGGGAAAGCACATAGCCCTAACAAACTTGCATGCTATGCCGCAAAATTGAAGTGCTTTATCTGTTTTGCCAGTCATCTAAACCCTTTAAAGGCTACAAGATCACCCGCAAAGACTGCACCAAAGGAGTAGGAGGTGGAATTACCATCATCCACAAGAACACCCTCAAGGTCTCGACCAACTCCGACGACACTCTCGGCACCGCTGAACACCTACACTTCCAGATCTACACCGACCCCAACACCACCCTCAGAGGAACTCTCGTCTACAGACCCCCCCGGACCCTTGCCTCAGTTCAGCAACTCCATCGCCGACTTTGTCAGCGCGCACGCCCTCACCTCCACGGACTACATCCTCCTCGGAGACCTGAACTTCCACCTCGAGAACAATGACACCAGCTCCACCACCCTGATTGACAACCTCGCCAACCTCCGACTCAGACAGCTCGTCACAACGCCCACCACTCTGCCGGCCACACGCTCTACCCCATCTTCTCCGCAAGCTCCCTCGTCTCCTTCAGCCACACCACCGAACTCCACTGAACCGACCATCGCTGCATCCACTTCACTTTTCGGAAACCCACCACGCACCGCGCACTCAACAGATCCCCCGCAGCAGCTGGAGCAAAATCACCGAAGACCAGCTAAACGCCGCCCTTGCCGAAGCCCACCCGCCGTCCCCACCGACCACGACACCGCCGCCAGCAACCTCAGACGCTGGATCGACAACTGCGCCAACACTCTCGCCCCGTTCAAGAAACACTCCAACAGACGCACCAACAAGAATGCCAGCTGGTTCATTGCAGACCTCCAGACCTCCAAGCAAACCTGCCGAAAACTAGAGAAAAAATGGAAACGCGAAAGATGCCAGAGAATCACGCAGCCCACAAGTACGCCATCCGCCATCACCATCACCTCATCAGATCCGCCAAAAGGACCTCCTTTAAGGACTGCCTTGACAAAAATGCACACAACAGCAAAGAGCTCTTCAACATCGTGAAGAAACTCTCCAACACCAATGACATCCCACCATCGCAAGACCTGTGCAAAGCCCTGGCCACCTTCTTTCATCGCAAGATCGATATAATCCACTACAGATTCGACAACCCCACCACCCCAACAGCCAACGGCACCTCAGACCCCACGGCCACCACCCACAACGACCCCTTGCTCACCTGGACCAACATCAACGACGAGGACACCATCAAAATCATGAACACCATCCACTCTATCTCCCCGTCAGACCCATGCCCTCACCACATCATCAACAAAGCCAGCACCACCATCGCACCCCATCTCCGAAAAGCCATCAACATCTCCTGAAAATTGTGGAATCTCGTAGCAACTCGCAATAATGCCTGCGGATCCCAAGAACCCGAATTGCACACGTTACTAATATCCACGTGGTAATATCTCACTATCTGAGATTGAATACTGCGAGGAGTAGCTTATATATTGATGTTGGTTTCAAAATGTGAAATTGTGAGCTGAGCTTTGTGTGGACGCTCACCCTAAAAGATGTTATTTGACTGTGAATAAAGGACTGTAGGGAGGGAGAGGGTAACTTTTAGTTGGGACTGTTAGGTTTTATTATTGAAATCTGTGACACTATGTGACGAGTACTACATGCCCGGCTAGGTAGTCGTGATTGCCCGGACACTGATATGAATGTATTTGGCATCGCTGGAGCTCTTTCTCCACAGATTGTTCGGGTGGTGGGTAATATGAGAAAGGTGTTAATGATGCCATTTTCTGAGACTCTACAATCTTCCTGTACATGTTACAAAGGCGAAGGCTACAAGGCGGGGGGGGGGGTATCATCTCACGTGTTTAAAGCATAATGGTGTTTGTGTGGTATATCATGGAAAAATGCTAATAAAACTTTGTTTAAAAAAAAAAAAACAGCTGACCCGCTACCTCGAGGAGAACAACATCCTGGACCCGTCCCAGTCCGGGTTCCGCAGCACCCACAGCACCGAAACTGCCCTCATCACCGCCACCGATGACATCAGGGCCCTGCTGGACAACGGCGAAACCTCGGTCCTCATCCTCCTGGACCTATCAACCCTGTCTGCCACTGCACCCTACGCACACGCCTCCACAACGCAGGGATCCGAGATTTGGCTGTGGATTGGACCACCTCCTTCCTCTCCGGCAGAACCCAGAGCATCCGCCTTCCCCCCCTTCCGCTCCGAAGCCACCGAGATCATCTGCAGCGTACCCCAAGGATCATCCCTCAGCCCAACACTGTTCAACATTCACATGGACCCGCTCGCCCACGTCGCCCGACTGCAGGACCTCAACATCATCTCCTACGCTGACGACACACAGCTGATCCTCTCCCACACCAAGGACCCCGTCACCGCCAAAACTAACCTCCACGAAGGGATGAAAGCCGTCGCCGAATGGATGAAGAACAGCCGTCTGAAGCTGAACTCAGACAAGACTGAGGTCCTCAGCTCCGCCCCCTCCGCCTGGGACGACTCCTGGTGGCCGACCGCCCTGGGAGCTGCACCGACACCCACCGACCACGCTTCCAACCTGGGGTTCATCCTCGACTCAACGCTCTCCATGACCAAGCAAGTCAACGCCGTCTCCTCCTCCTGCTTCAACACCCTCCACATGCTCCACAAGATCTACAGGGTGATCCCCACCAACACAAGAAGAACGGTCACCCAGGCCCTCGTCAGCAGCAGGCTGGACTACGGTAACACCCTCTACCCGGGAGCGCCGGCCAAACTGCTGAAACGACTACAACGCATACAGAACGCCTCCGCCCGCCTGATCCTCGACATCCCTCGACACAGCAACATCACACCCCACCTGAGAGACCTGCAATGGCTCCCCTTCAACAAGAGGATCACCTTCAAACTCCTCACCCATGCACACAAGGCACTCCACGAAACAGGACCAGCATACCTCAACAGTCGGCTCACCTTCTACACCCCGAACCACCAGCTCCACTCCGCCGACCTAGCTCTCGCCACTGTCCCCCGCACCCGAAGAACGACCTCCGGGGGCAGATTGTTCTCCCACCTTGCCGCCAAGACCTGGAACACCCTCCCCAATCCAGGGGACCCAGGGCCTACTAACCTTCAGGAGGCTACTCAAGATCTGGCTATTCGAGCAGTAGCAGCAAACCCATCCCCCACCTCCCCCCTTACCCCCCACTTCCCCCCTCACCCCCCCCTGCCCGCAGCCCTCCAGCGCCTTGAGAGCCTCACGGGTGAGTAGTGCGCTTTATAAATGCCATGATTGATTGATTGATTAAAGGTAACAATGCTGGATATATTTTCTGACCACTTACATTTGCAAAAATCTGAATTGCCATATACCTCTCTATTTCTCTCTGCCTAACAGCAGGAAGCTGCTTACATGCAAAATAGTGAACGCTCGTCGCTGTTTATAATTCCAGCTATTAAAGCCTTCTTGGAGGGTTTTTAAAGAAGGGTTATTCCTCTTATAACTCATCCAGTTCCTGTTTGGAATTTAAATGTAGTCCTTACCAGGCTCCTGGGACCACTTTTCGAACATCTATATTCATTTGGACTTTTAATGAAAGTAGCCTTGGCCATCATATCTTTAAGATGAGTTGGCAAGTTACTTGCACTCACTATAAACAAGCCCTTTATCAAGTACACAGACAGGGTGGTCCAGAGAACTGACCCGAAGCTTTTACCGCAAGTGATTTCTTTAGTTCACTTGTCTATCCATATAGTTGCTAGTTTTCTTCCCGTAACCATATTCGGTTGCTGAGGGGGCTTTACTCACATTAGATGTGAAAAGATCACTCATGTACTACATTGACAGGACAAAAGCTTTCAGTAAGACTACTCCAATTTTTTTGCCTGTGCAACACGACAGAGAGGGAAAGCAATTTTCAAAGCAGGAATTGCAGGATTGATTGTAAAGTATGTTCCAAACCTTCCATACTAAAACTAATAGAATGCTCTAGGTACCTCCTCAAGCACATTTTATAAGGAAGAAGAGGGCTACCATGGCTTTTTGGGTAACATAACGTAGGCATAGATATATGTAAGGCAGCAACCTGATGAACAACGCACATGTTCACTAAACATTACTATCTGGATATACTAGTCTGCCAGCAGGTTATGGTTGGCCTAACTATACTAAAAACATTTTTTTAAACATCTGCCCACCAACCACTGTTGAGAGGATACTGCTTTGTAATAAATACAAAGCATGTGTGCATACAGCTATGAACGGATTATGTTACTTACCTCGTAAGCATGTGTTCCTAGTGTGTAGTGCAGTAATTTCTCATGCACCTTTCCTCCTCCCCATAGTGGGCAGTAACTGCACGCATTTTCTTTAGCATTCAACATGTACCATGCAAAGGGCAAACATTTATACACACACACATACTCCGGCTCACTCCATCTTTCACTCTGCTATACAGAAAAGCAATCTACAGGTGGAGTCTTGGCCCATGCGCATTAGGTATTAAGGGAGGAGTCACTCTACTCCTCGTGACTGGAAACCTTTTCAAAGATATGTCCGGACAGTACACCAGATGGCAGGAGTATGCAAAGCATCCTACTCTACACAACTACATGCTACGAACAGATACGTACATAGTAAGTAACATATTCCTACCTAAATGTAGGTTGAGTAGTGGTTGCGAATGCGGAGTTGAGAATATGTATTTTGATATATTTAACTGTGGATTGTCCACTTGTTAGATTAGTTTCAGGTATTTTGCTAAATGATCCATTTTGGGTGGTCATCCACATTTTTTCATTCTTTTGGGACTCGCCTAATATAATCATGAACTCGAACACTGTGATACTGCTATCCAGTGCACAGTGTGTATGCTCAGACCCCCCAAAAATATTACTGTTGCCTTAAAACCTGATTTAACTTTCCTATAAGACCAGAATATATGGTGGAGAAATACACCCCTGCCCTGTAGTTCTAGTTCAATAGCACTTTTGGACTGCAGAATCTATTGTGCTGTCCACTATGGTGGTGGTGAAAACATGACTTGAGGCCTATCCTGTGTAGCCTCACAGCTACAACTTGAACCCTGCTCCCCAGACCTGCCACAATGACCCTTTTGACAGGTAGGAGGACGTGATTTTTTTTTTTTTTTTTTGGTTAAAAACTTTTATTGAGCAACAAAATCATGTGTACAGAGATGGGCCCACAACCGCACGGGCTGGCCGCTAAGATCGAAGCATAATGTGGTATAAAACAGTGGTCGCCACTCCGGCGGTCAGGCACAAACTGGACACAAAATGTCGCCCACAGTATGGAACAGGATAAAACAAATTTCTTATTTTAAGGCACACAAAAACGACAAACATAAAAACAAGGCGGAGGAGTAATACACTGAGAGTCAGCCCTGGAGGGGAGGGAAACCCACTAATCAGGAATACGAAGCCATAATCAGTAGGACAAGTTGAGGCGGGGGGACAGCGGGGAGGTCAATCAAGCCAAAGGACAGTACATGAAATTTCAGGAACATCAACCTAGGGTGATAAGGGAACATCAGGGGCCTCCACCAGGGGAGGAGCACAAATATCTCCGCGATAGGCGTTCCACTGACACCAGATCTTGGTCCATGCCCTAGGTCTGCCCCTAGCTGTGTAGACGGTCTTTTCGCGGAACATAGACCAGTCCATGTTTTCTTCCCAGACAGAGACAGTGGGGGGCCTGTGGGAGCCCCCAAGTTTCGCTATGTCCCGCTTCGCAACCATATACCCCAGGGTCGCCCATCTGGTTTGGGCCACCGAACAGTCGGTAGGTTCCCACACGTTCAACAAGCATCTCCGGGCCTCCGGCACCAGTGCAATTCCAGTCACGTCAGCCATCACCGCAAGCACCGCAGTCCAATAGGCAGCCACCCTCGGACACTCCCAAATAATGTGAAGGAACGTAGCACTCATCCCACATCCACGCTTGCATAGGCCATCCGGGGAAAAACCCATCGCAACCAAACGAGGACCGAGGACGTGATTTTAAATATTAAACAGGTCATCCCCAGCCCACCTTGCTGCCCGCAAGTTAGGATGCGTAATATTTAAGAGTGAAACACGTATTATGTTATGTGAATTTATATGGCGCAGCATATCAGCCATGAGGGCATCCAGGCGCTGGTGCAGGAATGTAGGTCGTGTGCTGCTCCTAGTTGAACAGCCAGGTATTCAGTTTCTTGCGGAAATTAAGGAATGAAGTAGCTGCCCTGATGTTTTGAGGAAGTTCATTCCACTTCTTGCCCTCAAAGGAGAAGAGCTTCCTCCTTTCTTGCTTCTACATATGCAGGGGACCTGTGTGAGGAAGAGAGAGCTAGAACGTAGCTGTTTGGAAGGTTTGTAGAGTTGAAGTTTGTTGTTTCGGTTTGCTGGCCCAGTGTTGTGGAGGACATTGCAGGCATGGATGAGCAGCTTGAATTGGCGACATTTCTGAATGAGTAGCCAGTGTAGTTCAGTGAGGTAGGGTGTGATGTGGGCGCTTCTGGGGATGTCTAGGATGAGTTTGGTGGCTGTGTTTTGGATGGTGTGGATTCTTTAGGTGGGCTGATTGGTGATGCCGATGTAGAGTGCATTGCCATAGTCAAGTCTACTGGTTATGGGGTCTTGGTTGACCATGCGTCTTGTGTGCTTGCAGACTCTATTCAAAGGCTTATTTTTATATTTAATAAAAATACAATCTACTGATGAGGTTGGATTTGTATTAAATATATTGTAAATGTAACTTTTAGATAGTTACATTTACCCTGCCAGAAACTGCTGGAAACAAATTTGCATTCGCTCGCCAGCAACTGCTCAGTCTATAGTTGGCCTGAATTAGAAGTGAAAGAAATGTGAAGACTGCTGTCAGAGACAATGGCATGAGAGTGGGGAGGTATTTTCTTCACCTGGAAGGAAGAGCAATTGTGGTGGGCCCAGGAACTTAATTAATATCACAGGGGCCTGTCCTGTCACAAGCAAATGTTAGGACACATTTAAAAAGGGCCTTGCTTTTGTCCCCCTAGTCCGACTGACACCAAACCCAGTGGGAGTAGAGCTACCCCCAGAACTGGGATTTAGTGTTCATAGACAGGGGGCTGTTCATTACCCTGGTCGCCCCTCAGGATGGGCACAAAGGCTCTGCATAAGGGGAGAAGGACTTCCTAATCTTGAAGTTGAGGGTGAGAGGCACTGTGGGCTTGTTTGCAGTAGGGCAGACAGGAACTACTGAAAATGTGGGTTGATTTACCTCATTGAACTTTTATTCCACTGGTTAGGCATTGCCCAGAAGTCATTCCCAAGAACTAGCTGGTACCACCTCATAACACTTCAACTGCGGAATATTAGAAGAGGAATAGATCTGTTGTTTGTGCCTCGAGATGAGCCCTGAAGGACTGGACCTGCTCCCTCTTGTACCCAGGACAAAGACATGGAAATCAAGGGTCAGTTGGCTTGACCTCATGTGTGGCTACAGGGACACTATAAGCTGCAAGAGGCAATTTCCTGAAACTGCCCAGCTGGCAACTGGACCTGGTCTGGACTTTGCGGTTGGCCTCTTTCTGACACTGTTAGAGGCTCTTAAAGGGGTATTAGAAGTGTACTTCCTGTGATTGTTTGTGCACCAGAACAAAGTTTGGAAACTTTCAAAAACTTTTTCTCTCGAGCTTCAGGGGGATCTGCGAGGAAAAACTATCCAATCAGTAGTTCCACAGCTTTAGATTGAATTTCAGCTTCATCCCAGGAAAGACTCCCAGCACCTCTGAAAAAAAATCTAAGACCCATTCTGCGTTGGGACTTTAAAAATTTTCAGACAAAAATGTCCAAAGCTGCAGGGCTCCAGTGGGACGAACATGCTTTAACTATCCGGCCTTCAGTTACACAGTGACGGCTACAATTTCCATACTGTCCCAATAACAGAGGATTTTTCTTCTCAAAAACTAACAAAGACCCTTTCTTCACTAGAACCTAAAAACTTTGTATATGTTTTTGACTTCTAGGCTGTTACCCGGAGTAATCTACTTGTTGTAGCTGACCAGGGCTCCATCTCGTTCGACCTCAAATTGCGCCTAGGTCCCGATATACTGTTTCCATATGGTTGGCACTTTTTTGGTACTATTTTCACTTGAATCTTTGAAAAATATATATCTCCTGGTACCCTTATTGGACAGTTGTCAATTTAGTCGTATTTTACTCGCAACAGCTTTCTCTGTTTTATTTATATTGTGGAATTTTGTGTTTTGTGTGACTTTTCTACTGTGTATGCACTCCTTAAATACTTTACACGTTGCCTTGGTTTAAAGCCTGGCTGCTTCTTGTCACGTTGCCAAGGATTGAGAGCAAGTTTACTATATATAACTTGTGTGTCATATGTGATCCTATGAAGTGGACACTTGACCACCCCAAATAATAATCCTCTTCTCTTCAACGTCTGATTGATTTTCTCTTTTTACACCCCACAGTACCAGTCCTTCCCGCTAAGCAAGAATGGGTTCAAAGTTGGAATGAAGATGGAAGCATTGGACCCTGACCATCCGGCCTTGTTCTGTGTCGTCACAGTAGCTGAGGTAACCTTTGTTCATGTATTAGTAGGTCAGGGCCATTGTTCATTCTTTACTAGATCAGGAACATGATTTGCATTTGTCATCCTGCCGCTCCTTGAGTGACCCACCAGTTTCAGCAATTTATGTGCCTTTAGGATGGCCATCAAAATCTCATTGAGACTGGCATATGCAGAAATTACTTTTTTTTTTATTCATGCAAACCTTCACCAAAGGCCTATAGGGAATCCAGAAATTTTGTGACAGACCAGTACCTATGAAAGTCCATTAGAATTGGGGCACTTACTTAAATGTCTAGAAAGAGGCAAAAATGTGTGATCCGCATACTGTTGGCATACCACAGTATGCCTAGAGCTTACATCTGCAACCTCCGAACTTAAGCGAAAGCAGTGGGCGCTGTAATGCAGTACTGTGGCACCCTGAAAGGATACATGCCCCTAGGGCTCAAATGAGAATAGAATGGTACGACTCAGCAGAAATATGATCCATTTTACAGTAGGTTAGTGGTCCCCAACATCATTGCCACGCCCAGAGTAAAGATTGATTGAAAATAGATTTGTAGATCACTACTGTTACCCAGCGAGTATCGTGACGCTATAACTGGACCTAGCTGCAAGGAACTTTGAATGTAGACTGACAAGACAAGTTATGGAGATTTGAAGAGCCAGGTTTAAATATTTTTTCTTAAGAGAGTATAGTCATGTATTTCTCGAATATGAGAAGGGAGGGAATTCCAAAGTTTGGGGTAGAGAAAGACCTTTCCCCTTATCTGCACTGCTTAGTTTTTGGGACGGCTTGAAGCCGTAAGGAAGCAGAACGAAGGAACTGCGAGGGTCTCTGACGAGTGAAGCAGATAGGTCCTACATTATGTATAGCTTTATACATAAAGCACAGAGCTTCAAACAGGAAATACTTGTATACCCAGAGTCAGTGAAGGTCATGCAAGCAGGCTTTTAACTGACGTTGCTTTGGGTAAACCCAGAATCAGTCTGCCAGCAGTATTCTAAACAATCTATAGGCATTATTGGAGTATGAGGAATTACCATAATCCGCCCTGAAGGTAATCAACACCTGAATTACTATTTTAAGTGACGGGAGACGAAGAAATGGGAGTATCTTGAAAAGCACCTGAAAATAAGCACCTGAAAAATAAGAAAACATGTCAAGGCCACTCTGTTGTTGTACACCAATATTATTTGCAAATTGAAGAACCTCAGTTTTTACATTATTCCACCTCAGACATTTGGAGTTCATCCAATAGGTAACTGCTGACGGATATTCCTGGAAAAGAGTTTTGGTGATGTCATTTATTTTCTGATAATAGCGACAATGATTTGTGTGTCATCCACGTAGGAAACTTAATTGAAATCCAAACAATTGGTAGTGGAGGCCTCAGAGATGTAAATATTAAATACCGGGTAACTTAAAGGACTGAAGTAGTCTACAGCAGATGGAAATGGGGAGGTGTGGAAAGAGAGATCTATAAGAATCTGAATTATGTCTGTGTGAAAGTGGCCTAACCAACCAAGGGCTTGTCTACAGATTCTGAAGTATTTCAGCTACCAGAGAGCTACAAAGTGGGAGACAGTATTGAAAGCAGCGGAGCGATCAGGAAAGGCCTGTGATGCACCCCCACCCTGATCGTTGATTGCCTAAGCTTGTCAGACATGGTCCAGAGTGTGGATCAAGTACTGTGTTGAGGCTTAAACCTGAATGGGTAGGGTCAAGAAGATTGTGTTCGAGGCATATGAGCTGCAGATCACACACTTTGCATTAGATCGGCGTCTGGTGTTTGGCTTGGATGGTTGAACCTTGTTGTTGTCTTGGAAGAAGTCTTTGTAGTCATGAGATAGGTGACTCCTCCCTTGGATGATAGTGCACATAGGCATCGACTCCATCCTCAGATTGTTTTTTTCCGCCTTTGGGTTCGGATGCAACTTTTGCGCACCGGTTCGAAACTTCATTTTTAAACTTTTTCAACGTGCAAACATTTTCTCTAACTCTTAAAATTGACTTCAAACATTCAAGTCTTCGACTCGCTGTTCTTCGGCTCGATTCAGGTTGTCGACGCGGTCCGCTGGGCCTATCAATGCCGTTAAGGCCTACGGCTCAAGGAAAGGACGCCTTTCAAAAATGCCCCCAGTGTGGAGCAAAGTTCCCACACAGTGACCATCATAAGGTCTGTAACCTGTGCCTCTCGCCAGAACATGACGAGTCCAGCTGCCAAGCCTGCGCCTCTTTTCAATCGAAAAAGACTATCCTAGATCGTCGGGCGCGACGAGACATCGTGCACACAGATCAGCTCCAGAACCAGTGGACATCTTCGACGAAGGCCCAGGTGTCCCAGAAGAAGATTCCAAAGATCTGGAAATCGTTTCAGAGGCAAAAGACTCAGACGACCCCATCACTCCTGGCCAACGAGTGAGTACTACTGCCCCTGCCCCTGCCCCACCACCAAAACAGAAGGCACTGGTCAAGACTACGCCTGTTGGCCCCAATCGCGACCGAAAGCACACTTCAGAAACCCTGCCCCCGGTCCAAGCTCCGAAAAAGAAATACAGGTCTTCCGGTAGCCGGGACCGAGCAAACCGCATGTAATAGTCCCACCGGCGCCTTCGGCACCAAAGCCAAAAGAACACTCGGCTCCGAAACCGGTTCCGATTACTTCTGGGCCAAATGACAAATCGGCCCCTAACACCTCGAGGCCTATAGATAAAACAGCTTCGAACACTTCCAAGCTTAAAGATCACCTTTCGGCTCCGAAACCCAAGCCTTCCGATCCGAAAAACAAGCCAAAGGATTCTATCATGCCCCCTAAGGCCAAAGAACACAAAACTCAATCCTGCTTGAAACCGAAAAAAACTGCTCCGAAAGCAGTTATCGAGGAAGAGGAACTGGTTCATCCAGATCCTGTCGATCCCAAACAGAAAAAGATATACATTAATCCCAAAACAGGACATGACACAGCTGTGCCATCCAACAAGAAGGACTCAGACACTCCAGTGCCTGTCACGAAGAAGGACTATGCCACTTCACCTATGCCTCCTTCTCCTGTCTTTCCTTCTAATCCTCTTCCTCACCCTAAAACTGTTACACCACTGCAACCTGTAACTTCTCTACCAGATACACCACCACAAGATGATGATGATGATGATGATGATGGCTTGGGGGGGGGGGGAGGGGGACACCCTAATGACCCGTTCATGGATATACCGCAGGACGATTGGGATTACATCAACCCAATAGATCTAGCAAACCTCCCAAGCCCCCAGCCATACCCAACAAAACCATCTCCCCCCCAGACGACAATATTGGTTTTTGGCAACTCATTAATAGAGCTGCTGTTTTTCACGGTGCGACCATGCACTCAGACACACCAGAGGAAGATTTCCTTTTAGATACATTTGAACAGTCCCAAAAAACAGTACAAATATTACCAGTGATTAAAGGGTCATTAACCTCATCCGCGCTAAGCGTTTTACCGCTGTGCGCTAAAGATTCGCAATTACCGCGTTACATGACGAGCTCAGCTCGTCATGAGCGTACGACAGGCGTACCTCGTCATGAGCGTGGAAGGGGTTAAACATGCCCCTGACATATTCAAAGATCCTGTACGAGCCAGGATTCTTAATCCTAGAATAGATAAAAAATATAGACCTGCCCCTGGCGACCCTGCGTATATCACAGGACAGCTGCCTTTGGATTCACTAGTAGTTTCCAACTCTAGGAAGCACGCCAATTCACAAACCTCGGGGGATACACCAACCCCGATAAAGAATCCAAATTACTAGAGGCATCTGGCAAAAGGGTAGCTGCGCAGGCGGCCAATCACTGGCACATAGCCAACACTCAAGGAACTGCTGGCTAGATATGAAAGGGCCCATTATGACCAGCTAGAAACCCTATTACAGCATTTGCCAGACCAATACAAAACTCAAGCAAATGACCTGATTCAAAAGGGAAAATTGATAACAAATGCCTCCAATTAAATGCGCCCTTGGATGCAGCAGACACTGCTTCTAGGTCCATCAGTACAAGTGTACTGCTTAGACGACCTGCCTGGCTATGCATTTCAGGCTTTAAGCAAGAGGTCCAGACAACCATTTAAAATCAGCCGTTCAATCAAGAACACCTTTTTGGACCGGCTGTGGACACTACTCTTGAAAAGATGAAGAAAGACACAGAGACTGCAAAGTCATGGGAGCACTGCGGTCCCCACACAAACGTGGCTCCTTTCGTCGCTCCTTTTAAAGATGAGCCTCTAAAAACATGGGTACAGATACCTCATCTTCATTCAAAAACACCACCCAAACATCCCCCAACAGAGGATATTTTAGAGGAGGATACAGAGGGAATAACAAAGGGAGAGGTCATGGTAACAATAGCACTCGCACCTCCCCTGCCGCTAAAGAGTGACTTCCCTCCACTCCCCCCAGGCCATTCCACTCCGGTTAGGGGAAGATTATTTCAGTTCCTACCTGTCTGGAACTTCATCACAACAGACAAGTGGGTAATACAAAGTATCAATATGGTTACTGCCTGGAACTAACCGCTCCCCCCAAACATACCACCCATGCAGCGTCCAATGTCCACAGAACATCTTACACTGTTAAAACAAGAAGTTCTCTCACTGCTTCAAAAGTAAGCCATAGAGCCAGTCCCCTTACTACATCAAGGAACAGGAGTTTACTCCCTATATTTCCTAATCCCCAAAAAGAATGGGACCCTAAGGCCAGTACTCGCCCTCAGGCCCCTCAATCTGTATATACACTTGGATCATTTTCACATTATCACTCTCCAACAAGTGCTACCACTGCTCCAACAAGGAGACTTCCTTGCAACACTAGATCTCAAGGACGCCTACTTCCACATTCCCATACATCCTTCTCACAGGAAGTATCTAAGGTTCGTAGTGGATGGACAACACTATCAGTTCAAAGTCCTTCCATTCCGGGTCACCACCGCAACCCAGAGTGTTTACCAAGTGCCTTGCAGTGGTAGCAGCACACCTAAGAAGACAACAAATCCATGTCTTCCCATATCTGTACAACTGGCTAATAAAAGCCAAGTCATTCAACACCCTCATCAGACCGTCCAAACACTGCACAACTTGGGATTCACAATCAACTACACCAAGTGGCATCTCCAGCCCTCTCATGTACATCAATATCAAAGGGTCACAATAAACCCTTCCACAGCTCTAGCGTATCCCAGTCCAGCCAGGATAGCCACTATACAAGCTTTCATTACCAAATTTCAAACACAACACTCTCTACCAGCCAGAGTGTTCATGCAACTCATAGGCATGATGCCATCTTGCATATTTATTGTACCTTATGCAAGACTTCAAATGCGTCCCTTTCAGGAATGTCTAGCACATCAGTGGAATTTGGCTCAAGGACAACTTACAGATCTGGTGTTGGTGGACAGTCGCGCACATCGCTCTCTGCAATGGTGGAACACAACAAACTTATCCAAGGGGCGGCCGTTCCTGGATCCAGTTCCACAGATCGTTCTCACAACAGACGCATCACTCTTAGGAAGGGGAGCCCATCTCCTCAATCACACCACTCAAGGCAAATGGACCACTCAACAGAAAGTGCTCCATATCAATCATCTGGAACTATTAGCAATATTCCTAGCACTGAAATCATTCCTACTCCATGTACAAAACAAGGCTGTCCTCATCCGGACGGACAACATGACAGACATGTATTACATGCGAAAACAAGGAGGCACACATTCTCTGCAGCTGTCCCAGCTCGCACAGAACATTTGAAGGTGTACCGTTCCACAAAACATATACCTGTTTGCAGAACACCTTCCAGGAGTTCACAATCAGATTGTAGATCTGTTAAGTCGACAAACACAACAGATTCACGAATGGGAACTACATCCACAAGTCCTTCTACCATTTTTCCAAATGTGGGGCCAACCAGATATAGATCTGTTTGCCACACACGAAAATGCAAAATGCCCAACCTTCGCCGCCAGGTTTCCTCACCCGCTGTCCACGGCGATGAACTGGTCAGGAAGATTTGCGTATGCTTTTCCGCCACTCCCACTGATTCCACTAGTGGTACGCAAGCTCCAACAATTGTCTCTACAATTGATCCTAGTGGCTTCCACATGGACATGCCAACTGTGGTTCACAACACTATTGGAACTCTCACTAGTCCCACACCAAAAACTATGCCTCTCCCCATCACTACTAACGCAGAACCATGGAGAGATAAGGCACCCCGATCCAACTCAACAGAATCTGGCAATCTGGCTCCTGAAGTCCTAGAGTTCGGTTACCTTAACCTTCCACCAGACAGTATGAACATCATTAAAGAAGCCAGGTGCCCTACCACCAGAGCTTGCTATGCCGCAAAATGGAAGAGATTTGCCATTTACTGCTCTAACAATCATATCAATTCACTGGATGTGTCTATCCAGAACATAATTTGCTACTTACTACATTTGCAAAGATGTAATGTAGCATACTCATCCATACGTCTACATCTAGCAGCACTTGCCGCTTACTTACAAAACAGAAAACACATGTCACTGTTTAGGGTCCCAGCAATCAAAGCCTTTATGGAGGGCCTTAACCCCTTCCACGCTCATGACGAGCTGGGCTCGTCATGCAGTAGCCTCCTGCTACGCTCATGACGAGCCCAGCTCGTCATGAATAATGGTGTTTGTAAAGTTACAGCACAGGAGAAAAATCCCCATAGCGTTCAAGGTGTTAAAAGAATCATTCCTCCCAGATTACCACCCTCTCCGATGTGGAATCGCAACATTGTACTTACTAGGCTCATGTGACCCCCATTTGAACCTTTACATAAATGTGAACTTCCTCACATGGAAAGTAGCTATCCTTATCGCAATCACCTCTCTCACAAGAGTTAGTGAGATCCAAGCTTTAACCATAAAATAACCCTTCTTACAAATACATCATAACAAGGTTTTTCTCAGAACCAATCCAAAATTCCTTCCTAAAGTCTTTTCACCTTAACCAATCGGTAGAGTTACCTGTGTTTGTAGCTTTCTCCCCACCTCATAAAGGTAATCCCATCTCTTAAGCTGGGATTGCAAGGTGGATTGTTAAATGTATCCAAATATGCTACCAAAAAGCCAAACGCACGTTGACAATTCCCCGTAGAGCGCATTCAGCACGCAAACTAGGGGCTTCCATGGCATTCTTAGGGAACATTCCCCTAGAAGACATTTGTAAAGCAGCAACACGGTCTACAATACACACCTTCACTAAACACTATTGTGCTGACGTGCAGGCTAAGCAACAAGCTTCGGTGGCCCAAACTGTTCTTAAAACACTCTTTCAAACTACTGCAGCCGATACAGGTGACCACCGCTAAGGGAGATACTGCTGTACAGTCTATGCAAAGTGTGTGATCTGCAGCTCATATGCCTCGAACGGAAAATGCTACTTACCAGTATGCATCTGTTCTTGGCATGTAGAGCTGCAGATCCACATACGCCCACCCAGCTCCCCGGGACCTGTATCTGTTCCAGTACTATATTACTTAGATATACACACATGGACATCCTTTCTTTTCTACTAACTCCATCATTTCCCATCATGGCGAAAAACAATCTGAGGATTGAGTCGATGCCCATGCGCACTATCGTCCAAGGGAGTAGTCCCCTATCTCGTGACTACAAAGACTTCTTCCAAGACAACAACAAGGTGCAACCACCAGAGTCCAACATCAGATGGCAATCTAATGCAAAGTGTGTGGATCTGCTGCTCTACATGCCAAGAACAGATGCATACTGGTAAGTAGCATATTCCTTTTCTTCCAGGGGATCCTCATCAATAGTCACAAGCATTGAATATTTCTTTACGTGCGGGGTCCCCGGACTATGTAATTAATTATATAATATATAAATAGTAGAAAATATGTACTCAGTACTATAATAGACACACACACTCACATATATATATATATATATATATATATATATATATATATATATATATATATATATATATATATATATATATATATATATATATATATATATGTGTATATATATATGTATATATCAAAGCTCCAAGGTTCCCACCAGTTGGAGACGCACACTGACATCCACTGCAGCAACCTTCAGGAGGTAAAAGCCGGATCGGCGAGCGGATCCAGTTTACAGCATGCCTGTCGATTCACGCCGGACGTGTTTCGTGCTCATTGCACTCTTCAGCGGCGCGACAGTCATTTTGGCATAGAGGCCACACCTCCCACTTAAAAATATGAGCCCTCCAATGGGCAACTCAAATGAGTCCGCGTTGGTTTGTGGGTCTTGTAGTGAGTGCCTCAGTTATGTGCCGCTGTCTGATTCAAGCCCACCAATGGGCCTCCACGCGCACATCCGGCTTGTCAATCCTCCATGGATATATATATGTCCTGTCAGTTTCTCCCTCCTTGCGGTAAAAAGAAATCAAAGGACACTGCGGGATTTCAGAGGCTGCATTTATTTGGGTAAAACACAACCGGTTTCAGCGTTTGCCTTCCTCAGGTGCTTGTGTCCCAATGCGTGTTTCCCCATTTTCTGTTGTTATCAGGGCTCCTCCTCCAAGTGGTTAAGAAGCCCCACCTGCATCTGGTTTTCTCTGTTTGCGCCAATTCCGGGGACTACCAGTCCCACAATGCTGCACTCAGGTAGGCCAGTGCTCAGGGGAGTCGCAATGTTGTTACAGCAGTATCCACTTCTGACGCCATACTCTCTTTGCCACGAGCTTGTCCGGCACACAGTTGGGAAACGCTAGACACGTGCCAGCGTTACACCTAGCTCTCTAGGTCCGCCGCATTGCAGCAGCTTTAGGGCACCAGGTAAGGGATCGTGGCGGGTCACGGTTCGTCCAATGCTTTGGTTAAATTCAGAGATTGCCCGTGTTCACCGTGTCCTCTTGTCTCGAAAGGGTCCTTTGTACGCTCCACAGGCAGAGCGTGTAATATCCTGTCAGCTTCTCCCTCCTTGCGGTAAAAAAAAATCAAAGGACTCTGCGGGATTTCAGAGGCTGCATTTATTTGGGTAAAACACAACCGGTTTCGCCGTGTGCCTTCCTCAGGTGCTTGTGTCTCAATGCGTGTTTCCCCGTTTTCTGTTGTTTTCAGGGCTCCTCCTCCAAGTGGTTAAGAAGCCCCACCTGCATCTGGTTTTCTCTGTTTGCGCAGATTCCGGGGACTACCAGTCCCACAATGCTGCACTCAGGTAGTCCAGTGCTCAGGGGAGTCGCAATGTTGATACAGCAGTATCTACTTCTGACCCCATACTCTCTTTGCCCCAAGCTTGCCCGGCACACAGTTGGGTAACGCTAGACACGTGCCAGCTTACACCTAGCTCTCTAGGTCCGCCGCATTGCAGCCTATATCAAGGGATTAAAATCCCCAATTTACATTTAGTGTTAATCTAATTAACCTTTTATCGGTATCAAGCAATTTTGAAAAATTGAAGAGAGCAGAAAATGCAACATACAGCTTTTATTGGATAGAAAACTGCAAAACGCAACCGGTTTCGGCGTTTGCCTTCCTCAGGTGCTTGTGTCCCAATGCGTGTTTCCCCATTTTCTGTTGTTATTAGGGCTCCTCCTCCAAGTGGTTAAGAAGACCCACCTGCATCTGGTTTTCTCTGTTTGTGCCGATTTCGGGGACTACCAGTCCCACAATGCTGCACTCAGGTAGTCCAGTGCTCAGGGGAGTCGCAATGTTGTTACAGCAGTATCCACTTCTGACCCCATACTCTCTTTGCCACAAGCTTGCCCGGCACACAGTTGGGAAACGCTAGACACGTGCCAGCGTAACACCTAGCTCTCTAGGTCCGCCGCATTGCAGCCTATATCAAGGGATTAAAATCCCCAATTTACATTTAGTGTTAATCTAATTAATCTTTTATCGGTATCAAGCAATTTTGAAAAATTGAATAAGAGAGCAGAAAATGCAACATACAGCTTTTATTGGAGAGAAAACAAAGGCATTGTTAGCCAATAGGCTGCATTAGGAGCATAACATAAGAAAACTGGCACTGAGCCTTTAAGACCGCCAGGACCTTCTGTAGTCCATCATGCCTCAAAGGTCACAGGTCAGTTTTTTTCTGGCTCCTTCTGTGGGGACCCTAAATTACAGAGCTCCCTCGTTTTTTTAAAAACTTTTTTCTCAAAAATCTCTTCACTAACTACTTTTACAGAGCTCCACTTTGCAATTTTCTTCATCTTGAGTGAGGAATAATTTTTTCATGACATACAATTGTTTCTGTCAAAAATGACTTCTCTCTTTCTCAAGTGCCGTGCCTGTGGCAAAAAGAAGGCAAAGGCAGATCGTCATTCAGTTTTCATATTATGTTTGCCTGCTACCTAGCTGCCTAAGTCTTGTCACCATGGCCAGCAGTTTTTTCTAGGTGAACTTTAAAAAAATCAGTCTTCATGGACTTCAGGAAAGACAGAAAAAATCAATAGGAGGATACCCATAAACCTCTTTTAATAAGGTTCCTAGGGGCAAATATCTTACCAGGTATGAGAAAAGGACAAGATCTACTTCCAGAAGTAAAACAATACCTATTTTGTTCTTCATCGGGCTCAACATTGAAGATGCCTGCGAGGCACTCCTCGCCTCCGATACCACCACCAGCGGCGGCGAAGAAATGACCACCGATTTTGAGAAACTCCCTTGAAGGATTACCATCGACGTTGACATTTATGTCGAAGTCACCGCATTGAGAGGACATCACAGGTCTTCACCACTGCTCCACCATTCGGCAGTGAACCTTGCTCGCCATTCGACGTCACAGCAACAACTTTCGATGTTGAGACACACCACAGCTCCGTCGACATCAACCAAGTGAAGTTCCTCGTTGAAACATTCATCGCCACCGTTGGGCGGTCTGCGATCGACATCCAGACTTACATCTCCTCCGTAGACTTCAACCAGGCGATGTTCGATGTCGAGACATGCATCTCCTCCATAGACGTCACATAGACATTCGCCATCGAGACACAATTCCACCGTCTGCGTCAACTGGGTGACGTTCATCATCCAGGCATACACCACCATTGTCGACGTCAACCAGATGATGGTCGATGTTGGGGCATATGCCTCCGTTGGCATCAACCAGGTGCCGTTCGACGAAGAGACCTACACTTCCTCCGCCGACATCATCTAGGTAACGTTTGACGTCGAGGCGCACATCTCTGTTGGCGGCAATCAGACACCGTCCAATATCAAGGTGCTCATCTCCTAGATAGTCCATCACAGGTGAGAAGGCGCCGGTCGGCGTTGAGGCCTCATTCCTTGCCTGCAAATTTGGGGCAGTCTCAGGGAAGGGCTCCGTCTGCTTCCTCAAGAGCCTCCTCTCCCTCTTTTAGGCAGAGACAAAGAGCCAGCCATCACTCGGAGGCTTCACAAGCTTCCCTTCACCTCTCCTCATGGTGGATAGAAAGTGTTTTCAAATGGCCCGTCCCACAGATCCCAGATTTGCATTGTTCGCGAGCATGCTCACCTTTGTGTTCTCCTCCCCAGACACCACTGCTACTGGCCAAGATTCCTCTAGCTCGTATGGCAGACTCTACCTCTCTACCTTCATCACGACCCAGATAATGTAGAGATGCCACTGCTAGGTGCAGAACCAGGTTGCGGAGTAGGTATTACCAGAGGGACAGACCAAGTGATATATTACACATGTCCTAACACCTCAGAGGCCTAGATCACACCACCGCTAGCACCACATATTTCCTACATGATCTACGGATGTTCATTCATCTAAGAGGGATTATTCACCAACTCTTATGGATACGCCACCAGTAAGAATATCCCCAGTAGATGATCTTAATACCTTCAATGAGGTATTAGTGAGAGGTGCTGCCAAGCTTAACATTGACATTCCATCTCCGCCTATAACCTCTTCTGTCATTTTTGAGACCTTACATCATAGGTCAACCTCAAGACCCTTGCTGCCTTTGCTCCCAGGTCATTATCCAACCACTGATGGACATTTTTCTCACCCCAGTCTCCCTTCGAGTGGCCTCAATTTTAAAGATATATTTAACAACAACAAGGGCACCCAATATAGTTAGCGAGGGACCTTGGGAGTCAATTCTTTGTAAACAACAGTGGTCCCTTACAAGAAAAATACACAATTTAATAAATATAGACACAGTAGTTCCTATATTGGTGTGACATGTCCAGCCGGACAGAGGTCTAATATTTACTTCTTGGGAATATCAACGATTTCATCAGCAATTTACAAGGTGGGGCACAAGCCTGTACCCTTACTTAACATTCAGGAGACGTACAGTAGGTAGACGTTAAACCCAAAGGGCTTTTTAGGCAAAAAGCTTAATTTACTGTTATTATCACAGTTTCAATGGTGGAACAGAGAACATACACCTTTACATAACAAATGACACACGATTCATAAACGTATAAGGTGCGCAATAATGTCGACAGCGTTCGATCCCACTACATCATTTTGGGGATGCTCATCAGGACATGTATTAAATGCCTAATAGATACAAGCCTCAATTTCCTAGGGGAAAAAACAAAGGGAGAAAAGGGAAAAGGGAAGAGGGAGATAAAAATGAGATAAAAATACAGAAGGGCGAGTAGCTCAGCAGGGTGTTGATTCATTTATTTGCCCGTGAAAAGGCATGCAGTTTGTGACAAAACTGAATGGACTGCGTGGTCCGGAATGAGAGAGTCATTGGGTGGTAGGTTGGAACGGTACGCAAGAGGTGAGTCTAACCTAGCCGCCTACGGCACGAAGTGACGCCGGAGTGGAAACAGGGTCGGGGTGACAATAGAGAAGCGTGAATCAGGCGGGGCCAATAATGCCGTTAGCTGAATATATTGAAGATAAATAGTCAACAAGAGACCGACTGGAGGACCATGGTCAATGTATGGATTACTCGGAGTGACTCAAGCAGACACAGCCTACAACACTGTGTGAGAAAAATAACCACAACATTGTGTAAGCTAAAAGGGCGTAAATGCAAAGCGGCGATTAATTTGCGACATGGGGTGAGCTAAACGACGGTTAAAAGTGTGCCATGGTGTGGGTGAAATTGGGAATAGCAGCAGGGATGCGTTTACCGTTAAGGAGCCTGGGTGGAGCAAGGCTCTCGAACAGGTATCATGCAAAAAGTGACTCGAGGGATGGAGAACCTGTACAAGTAAAACTATCAGGGTTCGTGAACTAACGGCAGTTAGCCTAAGGACGTGTGGAATAATGGGGGTAGGCTTACCAGAATCGGCTTCCTTTGTGAGGCGTTGAGTAATTTAAAAACGATCGCTTCAAAGAGGGCAAAATTCCCTATAGAAAGGGATGGGAGAGCCGGGTAAGAACGGGCATAGTTAAAGCATTAAGTAAAAAGATTGTGCTGGCGTGTGCGCTTACCTGGAGAGACGTCCAGTGTCGTCCAGTCACGATGGAGTTGTGAGCCGGCAGGTAGCATGCAAGCTTCATCAGCCTTTATGAAGAGGTCTAGTGCTGCAACTTTGCTGGGACGTTGCAACAGGTCTCTCTGGGACTCCCTTTCCAGATTTGCACAGAAGCTCCCCAGAGATGACAGGCCTGACATTGATGCGATCCTGCAGGAAGGTGATTTAGTTGCAAATCAACTGATCAGTATGACCCTGTGCCTCATGGGAACAGTCCAGCCCGAACTGCCAAGCCATGCCTTCCCTGGACCGGAATCAAGCTTCCTACTACCGGGTTCTGGCATTACAGCTATCTTCAGCCAGGCTTGCTTGAATCCAGTGGCAAAGTGAGCAAGGGACTCAACGTCTGAGCATACCCTGCCAACTTATGGCGAACAAAGCAGTACAAAAGGGGGTGGTGATGGACGGAGCATCTGAACCAATCAAACACTCACACCCAGTCAACGATCTGGGTTTAATCCATCACCGTTCTTTAGCCCACTCTGCCACCCCGTTCGAGGCATGTGGGCTGCTAAATTCATATCTTAGCATTAGATCGCCGCCTAGTGTTGGGTCCGGATGATCGCACATTGTTGTCCTGGAAGAGTCTTCGAAGTATCCTGAGATAGGTGGCTCCTCCCCTGGACTACAGTGCGCATGGGCATCGGCTCCATCCCCAGATTGTTTTTTTCCGCCATTGGGTTCGGATGTGGTCTCGACGTCTCTCTGTCGAAACCGAGAAAAAACTAACTTTTAGCGGCCAAAAGGCCTCGCTTTTTGCGTCGGTATTGTCTGCGCACGGTCTCGAGTCTTCCGTCTCTTGGAGCCGGAATAAGCGGAGTCTTGTTTCGCTTTTCGAACTTTGAGGCCTTCTCATCGCGACTCGACTGCAAAACTTTTCAGACATGGAGCGGAGCCCGTTTAAATACTGCCCGCTTTGTGGGTCCAAGTACCCACACATCGATCTACACCCCGTTTGTAACAAATGCCTTTCGCCTGACCACGACGACGGCAAGTGCAAGGCCTGTGCACAGTTCCGCTCTAAGAAGACTCTCAAGCTTCGGCGCGCGGTGCGCATGGAAGCTAGACAAGCGGCCCCGGATCCAGAAAACATCTTCGGCGACCAAGATGAAGAGGACCAGAGTCATCATCTTCAGATCTCCCCACCCGAGACGGAGGTCGAGGCGGAACCGGTAGACGACGACGGAGTCGTGGGTCAAGGCCTTGAATACGTCGACGAGGTAGGAGACGACGAAGAGATTTATGGGGCCGCGGCGGATAGCTCAGGGGACGAGCTATGCCCCGAAGGTTTCGAGGATACCGACCGGGTCACGGGATCGCCTGTAGGCCTTACCCACGACCCCATGCCGCAAGCCACAGCCCCGCCTTCTGGCCCGGCCACGGACTTACTTGCTGAGCAGACTGTATCGAAACCGAAACCGAAAGCATCGGGATCGACTCCATCTAAAATGGCCGACCCGAAAACGAAACCGAAACTTAAGGACTCGAGCGTCCCTAAGATGGCTGCCGTGCCAGCGAAAACGACTGTACCCGCTAATCCATCGACTCCGTCGACCTCCGGTCCGCAGAAGTCGAAGAAGTCCGTCGATTCCGCTGCTGCTCATTCGAAATCGACGCCGGAGGAGGGGTCCTCTAAAAAAGATGGTCGGCACGGATCAACATCGGCGCCGCCGTCCAAGCCCGCAAAGACCGGCTCCACGGAGTCTACGCAGGCGCACGGATCGAAGACTGGCACGTCTGCGCACCGGTCCCAGGACTCGGGGTCGGTGACAGCGGGATCCGCGTCGAAAGCCCACAAGGCCCACAAAGACGTCGGATCCGAGGGAAAGGTCAAAACAACCTCGTCGGCTCCAAAACCAACTGAGAGTGAGGCGTCCCTCGTCGCCGCATCACTACAGCGAATTAAGGAGAAGGCCTCTGCTCCGTCGGCTCCGATTTCGTCGCCGAAGGCACAAACGGACAATCCAGCGAAGCCTTCTGGCAAACTTCTCTTTGTTTTGCCGCCAAAGGAGGCGCCGAAAGCCTTTTCCACCAAATCGGCACCGAAGAAGACGGTTTCTTCAACGGCTGGCCCACTTCCACGTCGGGTACTCGAATCAGAGGATGATTCAGAGCATTTCATCGACGCAGACACCGACAAATTGACCCTCTATAAGAGGAAAATATCTTCAGAGTCAGTGGACTCATATGTCATCCCACTGAAAAAGAAAAGGGTGCCCCTTGATGCTTCAGGCCTCACGGAACCAATCCAGCCTCCTCCAAGACGGAGCCCTACTCCCTCACCAGAACACTCTGCGGGTGAGGGGTATGATGAGGATGAGCAATACAATTTCCCTATCAATGAACCAGATGCACAACCGGATTCATATGATGACACTGGTGACCAGGGCACCCAAAATGTGGGGCAGGACCCGCAGCTTTTTAATGCACGTGCATCCCCAACTGAGGATTCAGCAGGTTTTCATGCGCTACTTGAGAGGGCAGCGGCCAATCATGATGTGGACATGCATGCTGACCCGATAGAAGAAGACTTCCTTTTCGACACATTCTCAGTCTCTGAAAGGACGGTAAAAACGCTGCCTATGCTTAAGGGAGTCCTCAAGCATGCGGGGGATATCTTTAAGGAGCCTACCAGGGCACGAGTGGTCAATCCACGCATTGAAAAGAAGTACAGACCTGCACCTGCGGACCCCGCATACATTCGGGGACAGTTGCCACTGGACTCTCTTGTGGTCGCCAATGCCAGGAAACGTGCCAACTCCCAGACAACGGGTGAAGCTCCTCCCCCGGATAAGGAGTCCAAAGTGCTAGAGGCAGGGGGCAAAAGAGTAGCTGCGCAGGCCGCAAACTTTTGGCGCATTGCCAATACACAGGCATTCTTAGCACGTTACGATAGGGCGCATTACGACACCCTAGAACAGGTTATACAACACCTGCCTCCAAAGTTCCAAGAAGGCACCAAACTGCTTATTGAGGAGGGGAAGCTAATCTCAAACGCAGCCATCAAGTGTGCACTTGACGCCGCAGACACAGCTGCTAGAGCTATCAACACTAGCGTTATGCTGAGACGACAGGCGTGGATCCGCATCTCGGGGTTTAAACCAGATATTCAGGCAACCATTCTAAATCAGCCAGTCAATCCTGATAGTCTGTTTGGTCCAGATGTTGACACCACCCTAGAAAAAATAAAAAAAGACACAGAAACTGCTAAGTCCATGGGGGCCCTCCAGTCGCAACAGTTTCGTGGCAACAATTTTCGTCGCTCAGGTGCACGTGGAGTCACCAGAGGACAAATGGGTCAACAATCTCAGTTCTCAAAAGGTGGAGCACAATCCTCGTTCCAAAAGCAGAACAAGGGAGGTTACAGAAATAACAGCAACAGAGGTCGCGGCAGAGGAAACAACAGCTCCCGCTCCTCTACCCCAAGCAAACAGTGACTCTCTGTCACTGCCCCCCGACCACTTAACACCTGTCGGGGGGAGACTGCAGCAGTTCCTGCCCGTCTGGAGAAACATCACCACAGACAGGTGGGTGCGACAACTAGTCCAGTATGGTTATTGCCTAGAGTTGAAATCCACTCCACCCAACATCCCGCCAAGGCAAAGGCCTATGTCCGCAGAGCACTTGCTCTTATTGCAGCAGGAAGTAGTGGTAATGCTGCAAAAAGGAGCAATCGAGCTCGTGCCGGTGAGAGAGGAAGGCACAGGGGTGTATTCCCTGTACTTCCTTATTCCAAAGAAGGACGGATCTCTCAGACCCATTCTAGATCTACGCCCCCTCAACCTGTACATACTGTCAGAACATTTCCACATGCTTACACTGCAGCAGATTCTTTCCTTGCTAAACCAAGGGGACTTCTTAGCAACCTTAGATCTCAAGGATGCTTATTTCCACATTCCACTACACCCGTCCCACAGGAAATACCTCAGGTTCACTATTCAAGGCAAGCATTACCAGTTCAAGGTCTTACCCTTTGGAGTCACCACAGCCCCAAGGGTGTTTACCAAGTGTCTGGCGACAGTAGCAGCGCACCTCAGGAGGCAGAACATCCATGTCTACCCCTACCTCGACGACTGGCTCGTGCAAGCCAAGTCGGAACGACAGTGCGCCGCGGACATGTCGACTACAATTCACCTTCTTCACGATCTGGGTTTCTCGCTGAACTACCCAAAGTCGCATCTACAACCAGCACATGTCCGGCAGTTCCTAGGTGCGACGATCAACACCCTGACGGCCATGGCTCAGCCAAACCAGGTCAGGATAGACAGCATGCAGTCTCTGATCCAAAAGTTCAGACCACAACACTCGCTTCCAGCGAGAGTATTCATGCAGTTGATAGGCATGATGGCCTCCTGCATCTTCATAGTCCCTCACGCACGGTTACATATGCGCCCGCTCCAGGAGTGCTTAGCGAATCAGTGGACACAGGCTCAGGGGCAATTGACAGACCTAGTGTTGGTTACCAGTCGGGCATACGACTCTCTGCATTGGTGGACTCCACACAACCTTTGCAAGGGCCGACTGTTCCAAGAGCCTGTGCCGCAGATTATCCTGACAACGGACGCATCTCTCCAGGGATGGGGAGCTCATCTGCTCACTTACACAGTGCAGGGACTATGGACGACGCAGCAACAGAAGATGCACATCAACTATCTGGAACTGATGGCAATCTTCATGGCGATCAAGTCCTTCATTGTACATCTGTGCAACAAGGTAGTGTTAGTCCGGACGGACAACATGACTGCGATGTACTACATTCAAAAGCAGGGAGGCACCCACTCGCCACAGCTGTCTCATCTGGCTCAGAGCATGTGGAAGTGGGCCATTCAGAGGAACATTTTCCTCATGGCAGAACACCTCCCAGGGAAGGACAACCAGATGGCGGATCTGCTCAGCAGGTACAGCCATCAAATGCACGAGTGGGAGATACACCCATCTGTCCTCCACCCGTACTTCCAGCAGTGGGGTCATCCGGAGATAGACCTGTTTGCCACAAAAGAAAACGCAAAATGCCAACACTTTGCCGCCAGGTTCCCTCACCCACAGTCGCAGGGGAATGCGATATGGATGAACTGGTCAGGCAAATTTGCGTACGCTTTTCCGCCAGCCCCTCTGATACCGCTGGTCGCAAGAAAGCTAAGGCAACACGCGATGACTATCATCCTAGTTGCTCCAACGTGGGCGCGCCAGGCTTAGTACACCACGTTCCTCGAACTCTCAGTGGTGCCGCATCAAAGACTGCGCCTCACGCCCAGTCTTTTGACGCAGAACCATGGAGAAATTCAGCATCCAGATCCGCAACAGCTCAACCTGGCGATCTGGCTCCTGAAGTCCTAGAGTTTGGATACCTTAACCTACCTCCAGAATGCATGAACATCATCAAGGAGGCAAGGAAGCCAACTACCAGAGCATGCTATGCTGCGAAATGGAAGCGTTTTGTCATTTACTGTACAGCCAATGACATCAACCCGCTAGATGCATCTATCCCCAACATCATTTGCTATCTGTTGCATCTTTACAAGTGCAATCTAGCGTACACTTCCATTCGGATACATCTATCCGCCATAGCGGCTTATCTTCAAAACAGGCAGCATCTCTCTGTCTTCAGAGTGCCCGCCATTAAAGCCTTCCTTGAAGGTCTGAAACGAGTCATTCCCCCAAGAACACCGCCAGCTCCGGTGTGGAACCTCAATGTCGTTCTCACCAGACTGATGGGACCGCCATTTGAGCCACTGCACTCGTGTGAACTCCAGTTCCTTACGTGGAAAGTAGCTTTCCTGGTAGCTATTACGTCTCTGAGGCGTGTCAGTGAGCTGCAAGCGCTCACAATCCAAGAGCCATTCATTCAGATTCATCCAAATAGGGTAGTGCTACGCACTAACCCCAAATTCCTTCCGAAGGTGGTGTCACAGTTTCATCTCAACCAAACTATTGACTTGCCAGCATTCTTTCAAAACCCGCAGACGGTGGCAGAAAGAATGCTCCATACCTTAGATGTACGGAGGGCGTTGATGTACTACATAGACAGAACACAACCCTTTAGAAAGACAAAACAACTTTTTGTTGCCTTCGCACCACACCACAAAGGCAACCCTATTTCCAAAGCAGGGATAGCCAGATGGATTGTTAAGTGCATCCAGATATGTTATCAAAAGGCCAAGCGCACTTTAACAATACCCCCAAGGGCGCACTCCACACGCAAACTGGGGGCATCCATGGCTTTCCTAGGGAACATTCCTTTAGAGGATATTTGCAGAGCAGCCACGTGGGTTACACCACACACCTTTACAAAACACTACTGTGTTGATGTGCATTCCAAGCAGCAAGCTGCTGTAGGACAGGCTGTTCTCAAAACACTTTTTCAGGTTTCTGCAGCTGGCACGGGCAACCGCCGCTGATGGAGGGACTGCTATGTATTCTATGCTAAGATATGAATTTAGCAGCCCACATGCCTCGAACTGCATATGCTACTTACCAGTATGCATCTGTTCTTGGCATGTAGGGCTGCTAACATTCATATCGCCCGCCCTCCTCCCCGGTGCCTGTCGCAGCTGCAGATATACTATTGTATTTATTCATTAGCATGGACATCCTTTACACTTTTCACTCCATCTCCTGCCACAATGGCGAAAAACAATCTGGGGATGGAGCCGATGCCCATGCGCACTGTAGTCCAGGGGAGGAGCCACCTATCTCAGGATACTTCGAAGACTCTTCCAGGACACCAATGTGCGATCATCCGGACCCAACACTAGGCGGCGATCTAATGCTAAGATATGAATGTTAGCAGCCCTACATGCCAAGAACAGATGCATACTGGTAAGTAGCATATTCATTTTCAGACATGGCAATATGCAAATCAGTCTGACCCTGTGCCTCATGGGAACAGTCCAGTCCGAACTGCCAAGCCATGCCTTCCCTGGACCGGAATCAAGCTTCCTACGACCGGTTTCTGGCATTACAGCTGTCTTCAGCCAGGCTTGCTTGAATCCAGTGGCAAAGGGAGCAAGGGAGTCAACATCTGAGCATACCCTGCCAACTTATGACGAACAAAGCGGTACAAAAGGGGGTGGTGATGGACGGAGCATCTGAACCAATCAAACACTCACACCCAGTCAACAGATCTGGGTTTAATCCATCACCGTTCTTTAGCCCACTCTGCCACCCCAGTTCAGACATGGCCATATGCAAATCAGTCTGACCCTGTGCCTCATGGGAACAGCCCAGCCCGAACTGCCAAGCCATGCCTTCCCTGTTGCCTCCTCCAGCAGGTCTCTCCCCTCACCCGACATCCCTCCCCCCCCAGACTGGCTTCTAAATCACAGCAGAAACTCCCTTCGTGGTCGTCTGGGGGGGTTGGGGAGGGGGGTTGAGGGGGATGGTGAGAGGATCAGGTCACAACCACTTCGTGAGAGGGTCAGGACAAAGTGGTTGTAAGATGTTTACGACACACAACTGTGTGGTGAATTCCACTAGGCAGGACAATAGATCAAAAAGTCTGCCGCTCGACCCCTCACCCCTCACCCCTGGCCCCAAAGGCAAGCCCCACGCACTGGCCTGTGGGAGTCTCCATCTACAGGGAGCAGACCTGCAGGGTGAAGGCCAGGAGGCGGGGGGTGCAGGTGAGCATGCTACTCCTCGCACCTGTGGCGGAGGTCTCCTGACCTGTGAGGGGGGTACCTGCCCTGCATGCTCCCCTGAGCGGAAGAGGAAGGAGATCTCCTGTCCCTAGTGGTCTCTTGATCTTCGAGTGGTCTCCGATCCTGAAAAGGGGGGTTCTCCCATGTCCCGTTTAAAGTGCCCGGTCCCGCGCAGGGTATCCAATGGCTGTGGTCTCCTGTGCCGCCGAGGGGGGGCGGTTTAGTGGCAGAGCCCAAAATGGGGCTCCATGAGGCCCCGGGAACCACTCGCCATGCAGGAGCCCAAGAGCTGTGCTGGTTCACAAGATGCAGCCCATTGGTGCGCGCCTCTCAATGGATGAACCTTGAGACAACTGAATTAAACAAAACATCCAAACCATAAGCTCAAGTAGGGTACCCCAGGAAAACAATGAAGCAAATATGCCAACCAATAACCTAAGGGGCGAGTAGTAAGAAAATAGAATTTAACAAATATTCCAGCCAGTCGGCAGCCGAAAGCTAACAGATGTCTTGCCCTGAGGATTAAATGCATTGCTTTCTGCAAAGACTAATAGACATAAACCTAAAGTTGTTATTTATACATTTTCAGGATAGCCACATTTGATGTACTGAAAACGATACCGGATATAAGGCAATTGCACGTGCTTTTCTATTTTGAAAACCTGCACTGGTCTGACCATCCTGTACCTACCCTGTACGTCCCTGCCCGGATTAGAGAGTTCTATTTTTTTCCGCCCACATGTTGTCGCCCTCCGAGAGCTTGTAAGCCCAAGCAGCCACGTTAATAGGTGGTTAGGCCGCATGAAAGTGATCGGCCTTTAGTTGTTCATAGCTCACCGAGCCAAACCGCTCCAAGCAAGCTTTCAACCCGCGCGTACCAGAGGACAGGTTCTGACGTTATTCTCTTAAATACGGCTTTGTGTGTGTCATCAGGCAGACTCATTGTTGATATAATAGACGTGTGCGACAAAAATGTGCGGGTCCCAGCCAAGAAACGTAAGGATCTAGGAAATTATTAATATCATTCGGTGATGTGCCCTCCGAAATGATATTTTGCTGTGCAAGAGGTTTTTAGATGTTGTGGTTCAGTTGTCTGTTGCAGCCCTTTGGTAGATATTTATTGTAAAGGAATTCGGTAGGTACCGAAATAGTTCAGGATCATTGGTGCTTTCCTTGCGTGTGCTTCAAACATTTAGACCCAGTTAAAAACAAGCCCCCTGTTTCAGTCAGTTCAAAATGAAATAGAGTGTTTGCAAACATTTGAACCGGAGCCGAGGCAAACAACACCAGGTGGCTGTCGATGAAGTGGCCGAGTCTGGAGAAAGACTTCCTCAGTCACCTGTGCAGAACCTGCCACAACATCCTAGTGCAGAGGGAGCTCAGGAGAAGGAGGTGCGCGCAGAGGGGTCTGAGGCTCTCCCGGACCCTGGCCAACACCATCGGGGAAGCCAGGCTTGCTGGGATACCGCCAGGTCGGATATCTGCTCATAGACCTCGAGGCAACACCCCGTCAACGCGCGCACCGGGGCTCTGGGCTAGATCCCCAGACGGCTCTCTTGGTGAGGGGGCAGTAGGGAGAGCAGACGGCGCTCCTGGGGAGGGGGCGGTAGGGAGAGAAGACGACGCTCCTGGGGAGGGGTCGGTAGGGAGAGAAGACTGCGCTCCTGTGGAGGGGGCGGTAGGGAGAGAAGACGGCACTCCTGGGAAGGGGGCGGTAGGGTGGGGCTCGGTAGCACCGGGCCGGCTCAAATAGAGTGTAAATGAGAGCAACAGATCACGAGGACTGGAGAAATAAATACCGGAGTTCGAGAGCCCCGATTTCGTCCATCCACCTAGTAGAAATATAAAACAAGAGCCTGCCCTCAACTGTAATAAAGATAAATATGTAACGAGGTCGGGCAGCCACGACGTGCTGCTTTCTCTTTTAGAGCCCAACTTACTGCTGTGGTAAAAGGTTCCTTAGCTTCTTTATGGGGCCATCAGTTTCTCTTACAGAGAAAGAAGAACGTCACTATGACCTCTTCTCCAATGACTGGCCACCGTTTAGCATGAACGGTGATGCCAGCCAATGGAAAAGAGGGGCGGGGCTTAACCTCGCTAGTGAAACTCACTCTACCTCATTAAATCTTGCCAGCTCGATTTCGCAGGCCGAGACCTAAAAAAAGGGCACAGTCTAAACCAAGACCGACCTTTTTGCCAAATTTTGTGTAATTCCGTTCAGCAGTTCGGGCTGTAGCCTGTAATAAACTTCCTATGAAAATGAACATGGGGAAAACATACTTTGGAACCCCCTTTTTTCTCGGCCCCCTCTTGACGAATCACCCCAAAACTTTCAACACACAAACTGAGCGGTCCGAAATAGTTTTTTTTGAAAATTTCACGAAGATTTGTCAAATGGCGCCAAAGATATTGGCAAATTAAAAAACGCTTTTCCTATGGATAATAGATCCTAACTATAACTACTTACTGGCGACCGCCAGTAGGTAATATATGTATATGTGTGTGTTATATATATATATATATATATATATATATATTTATTTATTTTTTCACTAAAAAACATAGGTTTCAGAGACGTTATAGTTAGAAATTAGCATTTAAAAAACCTTAGAAATTCACAGAAAAAAACATAGGTGTTGGACCTGGCCCTTTTTGGCAGGTTCCCCCCGAAACTTCTTTGCTTTTTCCTAGCCTGTTGCTGGAACCTGGTGTTGGTGATTTTAGGCATTTGCGCACTTTTTCACTGTGGTACAGTGTAAAGTGCGTGAGCTCTCTGTGTATGTGTGGTGAGTGACCTGCCCTCCCATAGGAATGCATGGGGAATATGTGTGACCATGGTAGTTCCTGATGTGTGGGGAGTGCATGGTCGAGTTTGGTATGTGCGAACTCGTGAGATTGAATGCTGCGTAATGATGTATGCGGCATGTATGTGTCTAGTGTAGAAGTGCCACTTCTAGACATGGGTGTGCATGTGTAGTGAGTCTGCTGGCACGTGATTGGCTGGAGCCTGGCTCCAGGAGTGCCTGGGCCTGCTTGTGGATTGACTGTCTGGTTTGAGGGTGACAGGGGCTGGGAAGCCCCCAGGAGGTTGTCTGAGTCAGCCCTTGGTTGAATGACTGCATCTGCAACTAGAGTGGTGGGAGGAGAAAGCACCTGGGAGTGAATAGGACTGTGCCTGCCTGCCACAATGCTGGCTCCACCTCCTGCTGGGCGGCTGTCGCCTCTGCCCCTCACACTGAAAGGAGTTCCCTATAACCAGTTGTAGCTGGTTCTCACACTGCCTGCACCCTTGAGACAAAGGATTTTGGGTATAAAAAGGGTGCTGTGACACTCTAAAAATGTTCTTGTTTTACCACTTGAATCCTGCCAGTGGCGTGCTGCTGCTTGGGTCCAGGGGAAGGCTTGCCTCCCTGGGCCCTGCCCAGCCCCTGGATACCTGATGGACTTGTCCTGGACTCCTAAAGAGCTTTACTTTCACAGGACCTTACTTGTAGCGCTGGGGGAGCGCTTTATTTTGACAGAGACCTTCTTTTGCCTGCTAAGCGCCTGGAAGCGCTTTATGTCTCCCCTGAGCGCCTGGGAGCTCTTTATCTGTTTTCATAGCGCTTGGGAGCGCTTTATTTTACACTAGCGCTTAGGAGCGCTTGATTTGGCCCCTAAGCACTTGATAGCGCTTTTATTACACTTTCGCGGCTGCCCACGCCGCATGTTGCCATGTGCCTGCCTCGTATTGCTCCTGGCAGGTGCCCACCCCGCCAGGGACTTTTGTGCCCGTCTAATGGTTCCAGTGAGGTGCTCTTTACCCCGCCGGGCCGCCGCGCTGCCTACGACGACCCGGAAGCCGCTTGCTGGCCGGCCAATCACAGCGCGGCCCCGGGGAGAAGGGCCGGAAGTCCCGCTCCACAGCCGGAAAGGAAGAAAGAGATGACGTGCGGTCGGTGCGGGGCTCCCGTGAGCTAGAGGGAGCCCCGAGATGGACGACACGGGAGGTCGGGAGCCCACACCGCCTCCCGGAGCATGGTGATCGAGTCCTGGGTCCCGAGAGGGGGCCCGGGTGAGGAGGAGGGCGGGGCGCTCCTCCGGAGAGAGAGAGAGAGAGAGCCCCGAGAGCATGGCACCAGATGAAGAGAAGCCCCCCCGCCAGGAGAAGCCGCCGGTGAGTAGGTGCGGCTGAGGAGGGGGGCTCTGGGTGCACAATACATGGTGCCTGATCGATGCACCGTGTCCTGCCTGCATTTTGGGGGGCCCCGTCTGGTAGTGGGCCGCCCCAACGTTCCATTGTGCAAATAGTCCCGTGGCAGTCAGAGCGGCCCCATTGAGCAGCGGGCCACTCCAACAGTGGGACATGTTTTCTTTTAGAGCCCCGTGTGGCTCCAATGGCGGTCCATTTTGTGTTTAGAGCCATGGAGGCTCGTGGGGGCATTTGGCCATGTTTAGCCCACGAAAGGCTCCAGAGGTACATTCAGAGCCTCGAGGGCTCCATGGGGCATATTTGTTTTAGAGCCTGAGTGGCTCCAATGTTTGGCCATGTGTAGTGTCAGAGCCTGTGTGGCTCCAACGTTCTGCGCAGTGTTGTGTCAGAGCCTGTGTGGCTCCAACGATTGGGCGCAGTTCTGTTCTAGGGTCAGTGAGGACCCTGTCGCAGTTTTGATTCCCAGCTGCCCAGCAATTAGTGGGCAGCTGCACCGTTTAGGCGCTTGGGATTGTCCTCCGCTGCCCAGCAATTTGTGGGCAGCTGCCACGTTTAGGCCCCTGACTTTTGGACACAGGGCGTCCTAGCCCCAACAAGGCCAGTTGGCCTAGGGACTGCCACAGGTGGTGGCTTATGTAATTTTTCACGCAATTGTGTGGTTTTATTGCACCTCTGAATGTTTTTAGGCATCATGTGTTTTTGCGCTATTGAGTTGTGTTCTGGCACCTCTGAATGTTTTTATGCATCATGTGTCTTCCTTGTCCTTACACCTCTGAATGTTTTATGCATCATGTGTTTTTCCTTGTTCTTACACCTTTGAATGTGTTTTTATGCATCATGTGTTTTTCTTTCCTTACACCTCTGAATGTTGTGATGCATCATGTGTGATGTGTTCTTGCTGATACCCCTAAATGTATTTTATTCTTAGGTGGTTGTGTTTTGCCTAGTAGAGTTTATACTAGAGAAGTTATGTTTCCATGCGTGATCTAGGCCTATGGTTATTAGTATTGCGTAGTGTGTACCTACCTTTACCAGTAGTTACTGGTTGTGACCTATAATTGTTCTTTGTGCTACACTTATTCTAAGTTCTAGAAGTGCTATTTCTAAAAGTGTTGATTCTGACAGTGGCCCATGTGGCCCTGTCTTGTACATAATCCCTTGTGAATATTTCCCGTGCCAGTTGGCACAATGTACATGTGTGATTTCTATCTGATGTGTTTTGACAATACAGAAGTTATTTTTATATAACCTTGTGTGGAGTTCCTTTTGTGGTGTGCCTAGGATGTTGTTGCTGTTGTGTGCTGGCGCAAATGCTTTACACATTGCCTCCGGGATAAGCCTGTCTGCTCGTGCCAAGCTACCAAGGGGGTGAGCAGGGGTTATCTTGGCGTGTGACTCCCTTGACCTGACTAGAATGGTGGTTTCTGCCTGGCTTTGGCGTAAGCCTTAGCTACCAGAAATCCCAGTTCTAACAATAGGTTTCAGGGGTGTTATAGTTAGCTGGACATTTTACTCGTGCAAAACCATAGAAATTCCTCTGTTATAGTTAGTTCTGCTAACTATAACTCGTGCACCCGCAATGCACTGCTGATGAATTGACATATTACATCATTCATGACATGGTCAGTGACATCACTGATGACATCACAGATGACATCTCAAATGACATCACTGATGACATCATCCATGTGACAATCTGATACACCTCATTATACACTAGTATAACCTATCATCACCCACTTTAAAATACAGAGTACCATATTTGAAACCATTGACACACCAATACCAGTTACTACATACCCACTTACTGATTGTGAGAAAGTGGCTCTATATATACTGGACCAGAATAAGGTACAGTGTGTATAGAGTCCACAAACCCCGGAGGTATAACCGAGGTTAAAGCCAAGTGTGGCCTTACTCTCCAAAGTGGTAGCTTGGTCGAACAGTAAGGCAGTACCAGAGGACAGTGTAAAGTATTTGTTGTACACACTCAGTCAGCAAAAGGTTTCACACACTCAAGAACTGAACTCTAGGCCAATTGTTTTTATATCCAAAGATATAGTGGTTTTATTTTTAGAACCAACAGGTATCAAAATATACTTTTCTCGATAGGAGTCATGTATGTACTTTGCAAAGAGGCAATAAACTTAGTGAACACAATAGATACAATGGTTGCAGCAGGCAACACAATTCTAAACAATTTAACATTGAGCTCAATGGCTTTTTCTACATAAATGCAGCTGATTACTTTATAGATTACTTTTGTAACTTCCTAGATTTAGTCCTGGGGTCTAAGCTGAAAACAGTTTGTTAAAAACGTTTTGGTTATTGCAATGATTTTTAAAGAATATAAAGGTCTTTTAAAAGTTAACACTTAGAAACTTTTCAGTGAAAAACCAGCAATGTTATCCAATGGAAGGAAATTCAAAGCACAGGTAAAGTAGGTTCTCGTTACTTTTGTAATCCAGTACGGGACTCCTAGGTTCAGCACTAGGTCGGGAAATCTTACCCCCTGCTGGTCGCGGTCGGAGGGGTCCTTTGTCCAGAATCTGGATTTGTGGAAAAAGGTTCAGAGTGCCCCTAAATACTAGGTTTAGAGGCGTACAAGTAGGGCAAGGGCAGGGACCAATGGGTCCCTGTCCTGGGGTGGGTACACCCCCTAGCTTGCTCCTCTCCTGTGGGAGGGGGGCAGGAGCCTAGCGGTGATTGTGCAGGGCTCCCCATCTTCAATATGGCCGGAGCCCGGGGTCGTGCTTTACCTCAACTCCCCCACCAGAGGGGTGGGGTTGGCACAGGCTGGCACACCCCCCCCCCCTTCCTGACATAGCTTTTCTCACCAGAGTGGGGGTCAGGACTGGTGGGGGCCAGTTGCTGGGTACAGCAAATGGTCTGGAGAAGCTCACAGAGGCAGCAGGCCTTTGAAGCTTCCCCTTGCCCATCCTGGGGGAGGAGACCTAGCACCTCACCCTGGATGTGCAGTATTGCAGGGCCAGGAGAGCGGGGGGCTCTCCACCCAGGGGGTCCAGCAACATGTCTGCTGTGTGGCAGCATAGGCAGCCTCTCAGTCCAGACGTGGATTGTGGTTAGGTTTCAGGGGGCATCTCTAAGATGCCCTCTGTGGTGCATTTTGTCATGAAATCCCACACTGGCGTCAGTGTGGATTTAATGTGCTGAGAAGTTTGATACCAAACTGGTCAGTCTTCAGTGTAGCCATTATGGTGTTGTGGAGTTCGTAATGTCGACCTACCAGCACCATATACTCTTAATGGCGTCACTAAACTTACAGTGCCCAGGAATGTCCCTGGGTACTGTAGGGGCACAGGGCTCATGCACCTGTGCCCACACCACTGGCATAGGGCACCCAGCTAGAGGGGTGACTGATGTATGCCAGGGCAGTGGGTTTGTGGGCATGGCACACTGGGATGTGTGCCATGTCGACTCTTTGTTTAGTTCGGTACTTAGGCACTCGCCTGCAAAGGCAGTGTGTGGGTGCCAGGGTACAGGACCCCTAAGGGTGGCACAATAAGTGCTGCAGCCCTTAGGTGTCTTCTCTGGTCACCATGCCCAGGGTACCTAGGGTACTATTTACTAGGGGCTGACAGGTGGCCAGAGATGCCAATCTGGTTTTAGTTTTAACACAGTTTTAGGGAACGAACACAGGCCCTGGTTACCTGATTGGCAGGGACACAGGGCACACCAAGGAAAAGTACATCAGGTATCAGGCAAAAAGTAGGGGGTTACTGCAACAGAAACTCACTTTCTTACACTGATTCTTAAGTCTACACACACACAACTACATCAGTTATACATGCAGTCACTAACTAACAGAACACTATAAAATGCACTTATACACCTATATAGACATAGACATTGACACATCAGCCGTCATCTTAGTCGGTTATGCAGTCATCCTACTCACTCATGAAAAAAATTAATCACACTTACATTTACTCACTTACACAATTATACACACTCAACACCTCATTTATTCAAACACATAGTAACTCATAGTTAATATGTTAAAAAATCAATTACACACTCATTCATATAGTTACTCTCACAATCACCGACTCTTACATCTACTTATTTATATAAACCAACTCTCACATACAATGCCTTTAATTTTTTTACTTTGTTGAAGATGTACAACTAAAACATATGTTCGAGGCATGTGGGCTGCTAAATTCATATCTTAGCATTAGATCGCCGCCTAGTGTTGGGCTCGGATGATCGCACATTGTTGTCCTGGAAGAGTCTTCGAAGTATCCTGAGATAGGTGGCTCCTCCCCTGGACTACAGTGCGCATGGGCATCGGCTCCATCCCCAGATTGTTTTTTTCCGCCATTGGGTTCGGATGTGGTCTCGACGTCTTACTGTCGGAACCAAGAAAAACTAACTTTTAGCGGCCAAAAGGCCTCGATTTTCTTGCGTCGGTATTGTCTGCGCACGGTCTCGAGTCTTCCGTCTCTTGGAGCCGGAATAAGCGGAGTTTTCTTCGCTCTCGGAACTTTGAGGCCTTCTCATCGCGACACGACTGCAAAACTTTTCGGACATGGAGCGGAGCCCGTTTAAGTACTGCCCGCTCTGTGGGTCCAAGTACCCACACATCGATCTACACCCCGTGTGTAACAAATGCCTTTCGCCTGACCACGACGACGGCAAGTGCAAGTTGTGTGCACAGTTCCGCTCAAAGAAGACTCTCAAGCTTCGGCGCGCGGTGCGCATGGAAGCTAAACAAGCGGCCCCGGATCCGGAGAACATCTTCGGCGACCAGGACGAAGAGGACCAGGGTCATCATCTCCAAATCTCCCCACCCGAGACGGAGGTCGAGGCGGATCCGAGAGACGACGACGGAGTCGCGGGTCAAGGCCTTGAATACGTCGACGAGGTAGGAGACGACGATGAGATTTATGGGGCCGCGGCAGACAGCTCGGGGGACGAGCTCTGCCCCGAAGGTTACGAGGATACCGACCGGGACACGGGATCGCCTGTCGGCCTTACCCAAGACCCGTTGCCGCAAGCCACAGCCCCGCCTTCGGGCCCGGCCACGGACTTACTTGCTGAGCAGACTGTTTCGAAACCGAAACCGAAACCATCGGGATCGACAACACCTAAAATGGCCGACCCGAAAACGAAACCGAAACTTAAGGACTCGAGTGTCCCTAAGATGGCTGCCGTGCCGGTGAAAACGACGGTGCCCGCTACCCCATCGACTCCGTCGACCTCCGGTCCGCAGAAGTCGAAGAAGTCCGTCGATTCCGATGCTGCAAAATCAAAACCGACGCCAGAGGAGGGGTCCTCCAAAAAAGATGGTCGGCACGGGTCAGCGGCTATGACGCCGTCCAAGCCCGCCAAAGTCGGCTCCAAGGAGGCTACGCAGGCACACGGAAAGAAGTCGGCGCCCCGAACACAGGAATCGGAGGCGGTAAAGACAGGATCCGCGCCCAAAGCGCACAAGGTCCACAAGGACGTCGGATCCGAGGGAAAGATCAGCCCATCCTCGTCAGCGCCGAAACAAACTGTGAGTGAGCCGTCCCTCATAGCCGAATCACTGCAAAGAATCAGGGAGAAGGCCTTTGCCCCGTCGGCTCCGATACCATCGCCGCAGCCGCAAAAGGACACTCCAGCGAAGCCTTCTGGGAAACTTCTCTTTATTCTGCCGCCGAAGGAGGCGCCGAAAGCATTTTCAACCAAATCGGCACCGAAACAGGTGATTTCTTCACCGACTGGCCCGCTTCCACGTCGGGTACTCGAATCAGAGGACGATTCAGAGCATTTCATCGACGCTGACACAGGCAAACTGACCCTCTATAAGAGGAAAATCACTTCGGAGCCAGTGGACTCCTATGTCATCCCACTAAAGAAGAAGAGGGTGCCCCTTGACGCCTCAGGCCTCACGGAACCAATCCAGCCTCCTCCGAGACAGAGCCCTACTCCCTCCCCAGAACACTCTGCGGGTGAGGGGTATGATGAAGACGAGCAGTACAATTTCCCTATCAATGAACCTGATGCACAACCGGATTCATATGATGACACTGGTGACCAGAACACCCAGGGTGTGGGGCAGGACCCGCAGCTTTTTAATGCACGTGCATCCCCGACTGAGGATTCAGCAGGTTTTCATGCACTACTCGAAAGGGCGGCAGCCAATCATGATGTGGACATGCATGCCGACCCGGTTGAGGAAGACTTCCTTTTCGACACTTTTTCAGTCTCTGAAAGGACAGTAAAGACACTGCCTATGCTTAAAGGAGTCCTCAAGCATGCTGGGGACATATTTAAGGAGCCTACAAGAGCGAGAGTGGTCAACCCTCGCATTGAAAAAAAGTACAGACCTGCACCTGCGGACCCCGCATACATCCGGGGACAATTGCCACTGGACTCTCTTGTGGTCGCCAATGCCAGGAAACGTGCCAACTCCCAGACAACGGGTGAAGCTCCTCCCCCGGATAAGGAGTCCAAAGTGCTAGAGGCAGGGGGCAAAAGAGTAGCTGCACAGGCATCAAACTTTTGGCGCATTGCCAATACACAGGCACTCTTGGCGCGTTACGATAGGGCGCACTACGACACCCTAGAACAGATTGTACAACACCTGCCTCCACAGTTCCAAGAAGCCACCCAACTGCTCATTGAGGAAGGAAAGCTAATCTCAAACGCAGCCATCAAGTGTGCACTTGACGCTGCGGACACAGCTGCTAGAGCTATCAACACTAGCGTTATGCTGAGACGACAAGCGTGGCTCCGCATCTCAGGGTTTAAACCGGATATTCAGACAACAATCCTTAATCAGCCAGTCAATCCTGAAAGTCTGTTTGGTCCAGATGTTGACACCACCCTAGAGAAAATAAAGAAGGACACAGAAACTGCTAAGTCCATGGGGGCCCTGCAGTCACAACAGTTTCGTGGCAGCAATTTTCATCGCTCAGGTGCACGTGGAGTCACCAGAGGACAAATGGGTCAACAATCCCAGTTCTCTAAAGGTGGGGCACAATCCTCGTTCACGAAACAGAACAAGGGAGGTTACAGAAATAACAGCAACAGAGGTCGCTGCAGAGGAAACAACAGCTCCCGCTCCTCTGCTCCAAGCAAACAGTGACTCTCTGTCACTGCCCCCCGACCACCTAACACCTGTCGGGGGGGAGACTACAGCAGTTCCTGCCAGTCTGGAAAAACATCACCACAGACAGGTGGGTGCGACAACTAGTCCAGTATGGTTATTGCCTAGAGTTGAGGTCCACTCCACCCAACATCCCGCCAAGGCAAAGGCCTATGTCCGCAGAGCACTTGCTCTTATTGCAGCAGGAAGTAGTGGTGATGCTGCAAAAGGGAGCAATCGAGCTCGTGCCGGTGGGAGAGGAAGGCACGGGGGTTTATTCCCTGTACTTCCTTATTCCAAAGAAGGACGGATCTCTCAGACCCATTCTAGATCTACGTCCCCTCAACCTGTACATACTGTCAGAACATTTCCACATGCTTACACTGCAACAGATTCTTCCATTGCTAAACCAGGGAGATTTCTTAGCAACCTTAGATCTCAAGGATGCTTATTTCCACATTCCACTACACCCGTCACACAGGAAATACCTCAGGTTCACTATTCAAGGCAGGCACTACCAGTTCAAGGTCCTACCCTTCGGAGTCACCACAGCCCCGAGGGTGTTCACCAAGTGTCTGGCGACAGTAGCGGCGCACCTCAGGAGGCAGAACATCCATGTCTACCCCTACCTAGACGACTGGCTCGTGCAAGCCAAGTCAGAGCAACAGTGCGCCGCAGACATGTCGTCTACAATTCACCTTCTTCACGATCTGGGTTTCTCCCTGAACTACCCAAAATCGCATCTTCAGCCGGCACATGTCCGGCAGTTCCTAGGTGCGACGATCAACACCCTGACGGCCATGGCTCAGCCAAACCAAGTCAGGATAGACAGCATGCAGGCTCTGATCCAAAGGTTCAGGCCACAACACTCGCTTCCAGCGAGAGTGTTCATGCAGTTGATAGGCATGATGGCCTCCTGCATCTTCATAGTCCCTCACGCACGGCTACATATGCGCCCGCTCCAGGAGTGCTTAGCGAATCAGTGGACACAGGCTCGTGGGCAATTGACAGACCTAGTGTTGGTTACCAGTCGGGCATACGACTCTCTGCATTGGTGGACTCCACACAACCTTTGCAAGGGCCGACTGTTCCAAGAGCCTGTGCCGCAGATTGTCCTGACAACGGACGCATCTCTCCAGGGATGGGGAGCTCATGTGCTCACTTACACAGTGCAGGGACTATGGACGACGCAGCAACAGAAGATGCACATCAACTATCTGGAACTGATGGCAATCTTCATGGCGCTCAAGTCCTTCATTGTACATCTGTGCAACAAAGTCGTGCTAGTCCGGACGGACAACATGACCGCGATGTACTACATTCAAAAGCAGGGAGGCACCCACTCGCCACAGCTGTCTCATCTGGCTCAGAGCATGTGGAAGTGGGCCATTCAGAGGAACATTTTCCTCATGGCAGAACACCTCCCAGGAAAGGACAATCAGATGGCGGATCTGCTCAGCAGGTACAGCCATCAAATGCACGAGTGGGAGTTACACCCATCTGTCCTCCACCCGTACTTCCAGCAGTGGGGTCATCCGGAGATAGACCTGTTTGCCACAAAAGAGAACGCAAAATGCCAACACTTTGCCGCCAGGTTCCCTCACCCACAGTCGCAGGGGAATGCGATATGGATGAACTGGTCAGGCAAATTTGCGTACGCTTTTCCGCCAGCCCCTCTAATACCGCTGGTCGCAAGAAAGCTAAGGCAGCACGAGATGACTCTCATCCTAGTTGCTCCAACGTGGGCGCGCCAGGCCTGGTACACCACGTTCCTCGAACTCTCAGTGGTGCCGCATCAAAGACTGCGCCTCACGCCCAGTCTTTTGACGCAGAACCATGGAGAAATTCAGCATCCAGATCCGCAACAGCTCAACCTGGCGATCTGGCTCCTGAAGTCCTAGAGTTTGGATACCTTAACCTACCTCCGGAATGCATGAACATCATCAAGGAGGCGAGGAAACCAACTACTAGAGCATGCTATGCTGCAAAGTGGAAGCGTTTTGTCATTTACTGTACAGCCAATGACATCAACCCGCTAGATGCATCTATCCCCAACATCATCTGCTATCTGTTGCATCTTTACAACTGCAATCTAGCGTACACTTCCATTCGGATACATCTATCCGCCATAGCGGCTTATCTCCAGAACAGGCAGCACCTCTCTGTCTTCAGAGTGCCCGCCATTAAAGCCTTCCTTGAAGGTCTGAAACGAGTCATTCCCCCAAGAACACCGCCAGCTCCGGTGTGGAACCTCAATGTCGTTCTCACCAGACTGATGGGACCACCATTTGAGCCACTGCACTCGTGTGAACTCCAGTTCCTTACGTGGAAAGTAGCTTTCCTTGTAGCTATTACGTCTCTGAGGCGTGTCAGTGAGCTGCAGGCGCTCACGATCCAAGAGCCATTCATTCAAATTCATCCAAATAGGGTGGTGCTACGCACTAACCCCAAATTCCTTCCGAAGGTGGTGTCACAGTTTCATCTAAACCAAACTATTGACTTACCAGCATTCTTTCAAAACCCGCAAACGGTGGCGGAAAGAATGCTCCATACCTTAGATGTACGGAGGGCGTTGATGTACTACATAGACAGAACACAACCCTTTAGAAAAACAAAACAACTCTTTGTTGCCTTCGCACCACAACACAAAGGCAACCCGATTTCCAAGGCAGGGATAGCCAGATGGATTGTTAAGTGCATCCAGATATGTTATCAAAAAGCCAAGCGCACTCTAACAATACCCCCCAGAGCGCACTCCACACGCAAACTGGGGGCATCCATGGCTTTCCTAGGGAACATTCCTTTAGAGGATATTTGCAGAGCAGCCACGTGGGTTACACCACATACCTTTACAAAACACTACTGTGTTGATGTGCATTCCAAGCAGCAAGCTGCTGTAGGACAGGCTGTTCTGAAGACACTTTTTCAGGTTTCTGCAGCTGGCACGGGCAACCGCCGCTGATGGAGGGACTGCTATGTATTCTATGCTAAGATATGAATTTAGCAGCCCACATGCCTCGAACTGAATATGCTACTTACCAGTATGCATCTGTTCTTGGCATGTAGGGCTGCTAACATTCATATCGCCCGCCCTCCTCCCCGGTGCCTGTCGCAGCTGCAGATATACTATTGTATTTATTCATTAGCATGGACATCCTTTACACTTTTCACTCCATCTTCTGCCACAATGGCGAAAAACAATCTGGGGATGGAGCCGATGCCCATGCGCACTGTAGTCCAGGGGAGGAGCCACCTATCTCAGGATACTTCGAAGACTCTTCCAGGACAACAATGTGCGATCATCCGAGCCCAACACTAGGCGGCGATCTAATGCTAAGATATGAATGTTAGCAGCCCTACATGCCAAGAACAGATGCATACTGGTAAGTAGCATATTCAATTCGCTCACCAGCACACAAATAAATACACTCAGTCACCCAAACAACTGTTTCCACCTGCACTCTTAAACTTATACACCTAGTCAATCAACCATTCACACATCTATGTATAGAGTTACACACACCCCATCCAACCACACACAAACTCTGTGTCCCATACAAAATCTCACCCAACTAATCAATAACTAATACACACACTCATGTAGTCAGTGACCAACTGATGCCGCATGTTCTACAGCAACAGAGACAGTGATGCACACATTCACATAGTTTAGTTACTAATCCATGTATTAAGTGAGACACTTTTAGTTACTTACTTAAACAGACAGTCAGACAGCTATTAAATCCTCCATCCAGACAGTTATATATCCACTCAATCTTCAATACAGATTGGTAAATATATAATGCATATTTAAATTTCAAACGAAACCACATTTACTGGATGATGTCATCAGTGATGTCATTTGAGATGTCATCAGTGATATCACGGACCATGTCATGAATGATGTGACATCATCAGCAGTGCACTGCGGGTGCGTGAGTTATAGTTAGCAGAACTAACTCGAACGGAGAAATGTCTATGGTTTTGTACGAGTGAAATGTACAGCTAACTGAAAAAAAAATATATATATATATATAATATTCACAGAAAAAACCCATAGGTTTCAGGGGTGTTCTAGTTAGCTGGACATTTCTCTCGTACAAAACCATTGAAATTCCTCCTTTATAGTTAGTTGTACTAACTAGAACTTGGAATCCACTGCTGATGATGTCACATATTACATCATTGATGACATGGTCAGTGACATCACTGATGACATCTCAAATGACATCACTGATGACATCATCCAGCGAATGTGGTTTGCTTCCATATTTAAGTGAGTATTATATATATATATATATATATATATATATATATATATATATAGCAATCTGCATTGAAGACTGAGTGGATGTATAAGTGTATGGTTGGAGCATTTAGTACTACTGCGATTGACTGTCTAAGTGATTAATTTAAAGTGTCTCACTAAATATATGGGATAGGGATTTAACTGTGTGAATATCTGTATCACTATGTCTCTTGTTGTGTAACTGCCTAAGTTGGTTACTAGCTATGTGAAACTCTATATTAGTTTTTAATTAGTTAAGTGAGTGTTTGTATGAGAGTGAATGTGTGTGGTTGGGTGGGAGGTGTGTGGCTGCAAACATGTGTAAATAGTTGATTTAGTAGGTATACAAGGTTAAGAGTGCATGTGGAAACAGTTATTTGGGTGAGTGAATCTCTTTATGGGGACGTTGATGAGTAAATATATTTCTCAATGATACATGTCCTACAAAGTAGAAATATAAAAAGCAGATGTATGTGACAGTTGTTGTATATAAATACATATATATAAGACTGTATGGAAAACTGAATACTTGTAATAGTGATTTTATAACACACTAAGTATGAGTTACTTTCTATATAAATAAAGTGGTGTTTGTATAAGTGTGCAGCTGAGTAAATGTAAGTATGATCAATTATTTGCATAAGTGAGTAGTATGACTGCATAAGTGAATAGGATGTGTGCTGTGTGCTAGGTGTATAAGTATATTTAATAGTGTTCTATTGTACTTTCTCAACATGTATGAGTGAATCTGTAGGTAAGTGTTTAGATGTGTGTGTAGATCTACAAATCACTGAGTGGGTTTTTAGAAACTTGCATGGGTGTGTCAATGGTTTAAACATGGTACTCTATATTTTATAGTGAGTGATGAAAGGTTATACTAGTGTATGATGAGGTGTATCAGATTGTCACGTGGATGATGTCATCAGTGATGTCACTGACCATGTCATGAATGATGTAATATGTGACATCATCAGCAGTGGATTGCGGGTGCGCGAGTTATAGTTAGTACAACTAACTATAACGGAGGAATTTCAATGGTTTTGTATGAGTGAAATGTCCAGCTAGCTATAACACCCCTAAAACCTATGGTTTTTCCGTGAATTTCCAAGGTTTTTTTAAATGCTAATTCCTAACTATAACATGTCTGAAACCTATGGTTTTTTCAGTGAATTTCAAAGGTTTTTTAAATGCTAATTCCTAACTATAACATGTCTGAAACCTATGTTTTTTTCAGTGAATTTCAAAGGTTTTTTAAATGCTAATTCCTAACTATAACATGTCTGAAACCTATGTTTTTTTCAGTGAATTTCAAAGGTTTTGTAAATGACAATTTTTAAATATATTGTTATATTTAGTTTTTTGATACTGATTTTCTACATTTAGTAAATTTTTTTTTTTACATATTTTATTTTTTTAATTATATTATATATTTTTTATATAAATTGAAATAAATGTTTTAAAAAATATTGAAACTAACATTGTTTTTTTTAATATTTTGTAACATATATTTATAATATTTTCGTAATTGTTTTTCTTTTCTTCAACATTTTTTGGGAGTTGCACACCCAAAGCGCACCTTCCTCGATCACTGCGCGGAACCCAGCCTCCATTTTAGGAATGTTGTGTAGGATCCGCGTAGGGTGTGTGATGGGTGCTTATTTTCCTGGGCGATTGCTATGCGACCGGTACGCGACTCCAAGCGCATACGCGACATATATGTATTATATTACGAAACTCTCACGCGCTTTCGCTTGAAGCCGTATGCGTGTTCGACACGGTGGGTGAGCGACTCCCGCGAAATTTTTTAATGTCTAAAAAGAGAGATATATATATATATATATGTATTTCATACAAATATTAGAGCAAGACATTATCTGAGCTAATCATAAAAATAATATACTTTTACTTTTAATAAACCTATATCACTTTTAAATATAATTTCGCGAAGTCGCGTTGGGTGCGTGCTGTCTGTGCGCACGGTGCGCGGACCCCATGTGACCTGAAAAAAAGAGATTCGATTGGGGGGCGTGGCTTGGACGGCGGTGGAGATGGCCGCCCTAGCTCCGTCGCTCGTCACACAGGAGAGTGATTTCCCTTAATACAGGAGCTCTAACCAATCAAGCTGAATCTGACCTTCAGTCCCTTGGCTCCGCTTTCCTTGCTGCACACTCTGAGACCAAAACCGAATGTTTTGAAGGCAGGGAGCAGGTGTTTTGGCTTCGTGTAAGCTGTTGGCCTCAACGCCTGAAATGGCGCCGATCATCGGGACCATCACGGACCTCCAGACCTGATCGCCTGCATTTGCCCATCGCTCAAGCCCCAATCGAGTGATCTGACGAACGCCCACCACAACCTAAGGTGCGCGTCTACCCCGCATGATCGGCCACTAAGGGTATATTTTAAGATTTCACCGCTCCTACCGCCTCATCACGGATCCCTCTGCCTGACATCGCAATGGTGGAGGTGTGGCCACAACGCTGCTATCTCCTGGTGCCACTGTGATTGAGGAAGTGATCTTGCCCTCATGCTCCTTATTGCCCAGCGAGAGCGAGTGCCTGACTATCTCCCTGCAATGTCTGCGATGCCTGTAATTTGCCTGCAAACGCGACATCGATTTTCAGCCAGCCTCACCTGAAAATGGCGGTGGCGACGAGGGGTAAAGCGCGAAATTAGCCGGGAGTCGGAATCGGCGGGAAATCCGGAGATTTGAATTCCTTCAATGAATGAAGGTGATCTACTGCTGCCAACACCTTAATGCTACCAAATCCTTCACTGTGGCCATAACCTTCACTGTTACCATTCACTGCTGCCTTGACCTAGCTAACCTGCTATACTGCTGTGGCTAAACCCTTCATTGTTGCCAAATCCATTGCTGCTCATTGCTGCCAAAGCCTAAATTGCTGTCAAAACCTTCAGACCCACGGTGTGTGAGGGGGATATGCTGCTGATGCCACAGCCTGCCTTAACCTGCCACCACAGCTGCTGCTGCAGCCTATCAGTATTGCCAAGCCTTCAGCTTGCTGCTTTCTGTTTCTGGTTGTCCTGATCCGCAGTAGAGGCAATAGCGGTCTCACAAGCACAACATATGTGTGCCAACTAGACTCTTTACCCTCCCTTCATAGATAACTGGCTGATTCTCCTATGGTCTAACCTAATCCAAGCGGGTACGCCTGTCCCTATCTCTAAAACTTTAAGTTTTGCTGGCTGATCCGCCCGCTCCTCCATCACCGCTGTGCATCTTGCTCAACCATCCTACAAGATGGCGGAGAGAGAAAAGAAAAACAACAAGAAAGTAAGACCGGACCCACCATTGTCTGAATCGCCTATAAAAGCTAAAGCAGATCTAACAAGTACATTGGACGTGATACTTAAGAAATTGGCGGAAGTTCACGATTTAGCTAAATCCACAAAGAGTAACGCCGACACCATGCAATTGGAGATTACAGCGATAAGAGCGGACATGAATTCTATGAACAAGAGTATCGGTGAAGCAGAACAACAGATCAGCGATGTAGAAGTTAAAACAACCCATTCTTTTAAAATAATACAACATCTTCAGAGTACTACTGTAGATCTCAAACGTCAAAATGCAGAGTTAGAGGATCGTAATAGGATGGGTAACCTTCGCATCTTTGGCGTGCCGGAGGAATTGGAAAAAGATACTGAATCCTGTGTGGCGTTCCTTGAAGCATGAATCCCAACAGTCACGGGAATTACCTTCCAACATGGCCTAGAATTAGACAGGGCCCATAGGATACCGACATTCATCGCCCAGGGGGAAAAGGGTCCTCGCCCCCTGATCTACAAACCTCTCCGGTACCAACATACCGAGGCCATCCTACAATTCGCCAGGAAAAATCATCACGTCACCTTGGAGGGTCATCGCATAATCTTCACCCAGGACTACTCTATAGAGACAGTTGAGACAAGAAAATACTTCCTGTCATTGAGAGACAAGCTGAAGGCTAAAGGCATTCAATTTTCATTTGCAGGGCCGGCAAGGTTTAAGATTATCGATCCGGGCAAACTTCGCTTCTTCTTGAACCCTCAGGACCTTGCGCATTATCTGGAAGACTCTCGTCCACAACCCATGAACTCGTCAAGCGGATCTTCTAATAAGCGGAAAACGGACACCCACGAGTCTACTAGCCATTGACTGCGCCAGGGCTGCTCTAGAGTGCCAATGTTTTATCATAAATGGTTTCAGGTGAAATGGTAGTGCGGACTTCAGTAGTTGCCTTTGCCATAATCTCCCCTGTCTATGAAGGTCATCACCTTTCCATAACCAATTAATATGACCCAATTGTATGGTTCACTCCTCGGGGAGAGTCATGATCTTGAAACAGGTATGGTCTCGTTTTCTTCAATCTCTCTTAAAATGGTTAATATTGTTAAATCATACCGCAGGTGTTCTATTCTGGACATACTCGAGTCCCAACTGCAACCGGGACACACCACGTAACTTACATAGGTTAGGATTGTAAAATGACGTCCTATACAACGCTAATATTGGCTTATAGCTGTTACTCTTTAAATTGTAGCATAACTGTAGTGTAATTTCTGTGACAACATCTTTCTTTGACAACCATGACCCCTGCATAGAGGTTCGGAAGCACATATGCCATGTTATATATGGTTGCGCAGGTTTGCTGGCTCTGCTAGTTCAATGCAGGTGCTCTAATATGGTCATACTTAAGCGTCTCCTGAAACCTGGTCACGCCGTGTATCATATACTATATATCACGTAAGCTCCTTTTGACAAGGCCCTATAGGATTGCAGGCCTTATAGGATGTATTGTTTTGATTTTTGTTTATTACATAGGAGTTGATAGGACTATATAATACTGTCTTCGGAAACGCTGGTACTTGTTCATAGTTGTTGTACTTAAAATTGCACCGTTACTGTATTCAAAATTGTAAGTAATATCCTTGGCAGCCCTAGTCCTTACATAGAGGTTTTTTTCCTTGCATAGAGATTTGTTCTTGCACATGTCATGTTATGTACCGCTACATAGGTATACTGATTTCATGTAACATGTTTGCTTCTCCTGTTGAATTACTACCCTACCACACGTTCCTGTGTTGACTCCAGACGGTACTGCCATCGCTGCTCCTAAGTTCGAATTCTTTGGGGGTGGGGGTGGGGGAGGGATGAGGGGGAGGGAGAGGGTTCAGGGTCAGGAGGAAGAGGGATTAGGGGGTAAATGTACTTTTGGTCGTTTCAGCATTGTTATTTTCATTTCTTTGTTTGTCCTCTGCACAGATTCGCAACGTAGTATCACATGTAGCCTGCACATCATGCTACTCCACTATTGGTTACCACAGGTCCACTGACGCATGGTGGTCTTTTCAGTTAATAGGTCCCAGCTATGAAATACACTCCCCCGATACGCTTTACACCGAGCTCAGAGATTGCACAGATGCATCCGCAGTTTACTGGCCACCTCTTTTGCGATACTCAATGGTTAGATGACCCAGACCAAAACTCTGGTAGAAAGCCTTAACATAGTATCCTTAAACATCAAGGGCCTCAATCACCCAGTTAAACGCAGAAAAGTCCTTGATTATCTTGCAAAATCCAAAGGTGATATCATCCTGTTACAGGAGACAAAGCTTTCAAAAGAAGACACTGAGTTCATTAAGCAACATTGGATCTCGCACACATTATGTTCCCCAGCAGTCCACAAGAAGAGGGGGTGATCACCCTAGTCTCAAAAAAGTCAAACATTTCCTTGATCTCACATACTCATGATATTGACGGCAGAATAATTAAAGCTCATCTAATGAGAGACGATGACTCTATCCATGTAGTGACCATTTATGGGCCAAACTCTGATGACCCGGAATTCTGGGACTCAGTCTCATCAATACTAGAGCGCATTCCACAGGATGAACTCTTGATAGTTGGCGGGGACTTCAACCTCCCACTGGACCCTCTTCTGGACCGTCAATCCAAATGTACATACCACCCGGCACGTTCCTATGATATATTAAACCGTCTCTGCTCCAAATTTGATCTGCACGATTCCTGGCGCCTACAACACCCGGACGGGAGGGATTATACATTTTACTCGGCTCCCCACAACTCTTATTCGAGAATTGATTACATACTAATCTCTAGCCCATTCACTCACCTCATAGAGGAAACTGACATAGCACCAAAACTGGTATCTGATAATTCCTGTATCTACACTAAATTAGCAGACTCACGCTCCATACTTCCCCCAAAACGTTGGCGCTTCAATGAAGACATCCTTTCCGAACCTGAAAACAAAAAACGGATAGAGAGCGCCATCCGTGAATACATTGCTTTAAACGACCTGCCAGGCTTGGACATATCGGTTGTGTGGGATGCATTGAAAGCCACAATCAGGGGTGTCGTTATTGGCATCTGAGCACAAACTAATAAAAAACTGAATCCCGAACTAGAAACTCTTGAGAGAGACATTAAAGCACTGGAAACCTCCCATGCGGCCGATCTAAATAATAAATCCACTTTAGATAGTCTCACTAAGATGAAATATGAGTACAATGCAATCATGAGCAAACGAGCTGGGGTAGGGATAAATACATTTAAAGCACTGAAATTGTGTGAGGGTAAAAAGGCTGGAAAACTACTCTCGTCTTACCTTAAACATAAAAAAAGGCAATTAAAGCCTCAATTAAAGATCAGACCAACAATGTCCACACCAAACAAAACAGCATCCTAAAAACCTTCCAATCTTTCTACGAAGACCTTTACAAAAACAAATTGACGTTTAATGATGAAACATGCACCAGTTACCTGAACTTGTTAGATCTCCCGAGACTCTCTGATGAGGACTGCTCCAAGTTAGGTTCCCCCTTTACAGTTCAGGAAATCTCTTCCTCCATCATAACCCTTAAAAACAACAAGGCCCCAGGCCCCGACGGCTTTTCAGCCTGCTTCTATAAAGAGTTTGAGGTAATTATCAGCCCGGTTTTACTAAACCTGTTCCAGTCCTTTGCTGTAAAAGGAGGTGTCACTGACTCAATGAGGGAGGCCACCATAATTGTCATCCTGAAAGAAGGGAAAGATCCCCTTCTAACGAAGAATTACCGCCCGATCTTGCTCATAAACTTGGATTGCAAGATCTACGCTAAAACTCTAGCCAACAGACTGAATGCAATCCTCCCTAAACTAATTAGTAATTCTCAAGTGGGGTTTCTTAAATACCGCATGTCTAATGACAACACGAGATTGCTTTGTCATGTCTTAGAGAAAGCCAAGATTGCAGCCACTCCCTCCGTTGCCATCACCCTGGACGAGGAAAAAGCGTTTGACAGGGTGTCGTGGCTCTTTCTGAGACCATGCATGCAATCCTTCAACCTGGGGAAGCCCTACATTGACATGGTAATGGTCCTCTACTCCTCCCCGTCCGCTCATATTGCCATAAACGGCTCTCTTTCCAAACCATTCAGTCTAGAACAAGGGACCAGAAAAGGTTGTCCTCTCTCTCCAGCTCTTTTCCTCCTGGTACTGGAACCTCTTATCGCCAATATAAAACAAAACGATAAAATTAAAGGTGTGGAATTTGGCGGCACGCGAGTAAAACTGGCCGCATATGCAGATGACATTCTGGTGGTCACTGAACACCCTGACTCCTCCATAGAAGCCCTTATGAACACCATAGAAAACTATTCACTCCACTCAGGCTATAAACTGAACCGGGATAAGTCTGAGGTTAAACCTTTGAACATACTCAGTAACAAGGACATGCTGGGAAATTTTGGCCTGTACTGGCAGCCCGGCTTCATCAAATATCTAGGAATTGAATTTGGATGCACCCTTCTGGAAACCCTCCAACGTAATGAAAAATCCACCTTAGAGAAAATTAGCACGCAGCTTGACGGTTGGTCTCCCCGCTTCATAACTTGGAGGTGAAGGATCGAGACCATCAAGATGATGATCTCACCACTGGTGAATTATCTCATCACTATGCTGCCCCTTACTTTATCCCAGGACTTCCATCACAAATTAGATGCCACACTCACTAATTTTCTTTGGAAGGGAAAAAAAGCACGAATTAGCATAAAGAAACTACATCTGGACAAACCTCTAGGAGGAGTCAGTCTGCGAGATTTCAAAAGATACCAAACTGCATTTCTAGCCAAACAGGGCTCTTACTGACTGTCTCCCCCTGCCGATTATACTCCCGTCTGGCTGGAGTTAGAAAAGGCTATACTGGGGAATATCGCCCCGGCAGCTTACCTATCCGCAACCCTGAACACACTAACCTGCTCGAAACCAATTTTGCGGAACACAAGAGTGGCCCTACTTAAAGTGGATACATTACTTGACAATACCATACGACGCTCGAACTGGGAGTCGATATGGCATAACCACTCTGTGCTTTATAAGGGCAAACCACTATGTAATCGCCTCTGGATAAAAACCAACTGTACGAGGGATCATATCCCCTCTCTTTTAAAGACCTCCAATCGAAATATAATCGTGAACCAATGGAGTTTTATAATTTCCTGCACATAAAGGCGGCGATCACCAGGGCAAAGCTCTTTGTAAACCCTCCCTCTCTCCCGTCATACCTCTCCAGACTAAATAAGCTAGGCCATCAAGTGTCCTGGTTTTATAAACTCCTACGCCCGCAACACTCCAACCTCACTAAGCATCTAACACAGTTCTGGACATCAAACGTCTCTTTTCCTATATCAGACATAGAATGGGCCAAAACCTGGGAATCTTGTATGCGCCAATAAATCAGCCCTACTCTATCCCAGACTAAATTTTGGCTTCTTCATAAAGCTTTCTGGACTCAGGCACGTCTCTTCGCTCACAACATCAGCACTGATGCATTCTGTTGGAACTGTAAGTACGCTGAGGGTGACCTTGACAATCTTATTCTCCAATGTGATTGTCTGACCCCCTTTTGGGATACGGTTTTCGGCTTCATCAGTAGAGTCTTCTCTTTCTCTCCACCCGGGGAATTGCCATACCTAGTATTTGGTTTCCTCAAAGCCACGTCCCTCAATGACAATGACCGGGCCCTGTTAGACCTATTGCTTATGGCTGCAGTAAAGGTACTCCTCAACAATTGGAAAGATACCAGCAAATCTAACTTTGCCTGCTGGTTAAATTGGGTAATCAATCTCCGTGCAGCCGATAATATATCTCTTCAACACTCGCCATGGCGCCCTCCTCTGAGGCGGATGTGGACAACCCTTGACAACTATTTGAACACCCACAAACCTCCATGAGTCTTTTTTGTATTTCTCTCTCTTTCCACAGGACTCTAGTCTGGCAGTTGCCTCCCTGTCTTAATGGCTAGATCCAAGTCAGCGCAAATTAGGACGTCGTCATCCTGTGGACCACCTTAGTGATACTACTGCTAGCAGTGTTACTAATGCTAATACTGTCACGTTTGTAATTGTTAGTTTATGTCTTCCCCAATTAGTCTTTATTTATTTATTTAATTATTCATCCTGTGTTCGATTTCAGTTAGGTTTTTGATTGATTATTGGTGCCCACAGTTTTTTTTTAATTTTAATTTTTTTATCCTATTGTCAATTTTGCATCATACATCGTAATCCCATGTATCACAGTCATTTGCTCGCTGTCTGTATATTCCATATATGCACCCCTTTGTTTTATTTTCTCTGAAACTGCCAATAAAAAACTTTGGAAATTCAAAAAGAGATTTGAATGGTCCATAACACTTACTATTCTAACTATTGAAGGACCCCACCCATTTCAATCATTCTTCTTAGACCTTCTTCGAAGTAACAACTCTACTGAGAAGAACCATTTTTGATTGCACACCTGGTTTTGCTTTTGATTCAAAAACAATGGCTTCAGCACAGCAGCAATCATCTGATTCTGAACATTCAAAGGATGAAGGATTTGTGCATGAACCCCCACGCCCTGACAGGTATACTTCTATTGTGTGGACATTTTTTACATTTCCCGAGGGGCAAAGGAAAGTAAATGCAACAAAGGTAACTTGCAAAATCTGTAAAGTTGTCCTCTCACGCGGAGATCCAAATAAGAAGTACTCTTGCGGGACCGCAAGTATGCAGAAACATTTGAAGTGTCTGCACCCTGTCAACTTGGCACACGAGGAGTGCAGAAGACTCCTGGAGAACCCACCACTGGCAGTACCAAGCACTTCTGGGACGTCTCTATCTGACCAACACCTGAACATACGTCCCCAATTTGCCAACCTTAAGATACACTGCATTAAGTGTAACAGATTGCTCTGTTATGGGGAGCAGTCTGTGGACTTGATTTGCAGAGCACAGGAAAACCATCGGTGCTAGAGTTTTTTTGTTTTTTCCCCCTGAAGTTCATTGTTTTGTTCCTCCAGTTGTCTCTTTTTTCCTTTTTAATAAAAAACCCCAAAAATCAAAAAATTGTTCAGAAAACCACAAAAAAAATATAACACCAAAAAAAGAAAGAAAAGTCCTTTTCAGAACTAACTTCTCTGGTTAAAAAAGAGCCATATTTGTATGACAGTGTGTGAAAGTTTAGACAAATGTGTGTGTAGTGCATAATTGACTGAAAGAATGCATTAGTAGTGTATGGTGAATGTATAAGTGCAGAACTATAAGGAAGTGCTGCAGCATGACACTGTAAGCTCTTTAGCTGCAGTGTGCTGTGGTACTTCCGAAGCATAAGGATGCAACATATGTACATAAATAAGTTGCAACTCTATGCTTCCCTCGACACTGCTGCAGGAACTGCAGCTATGTGGTGACACAGGCCCCCTTGCACCATGGTACAAGGATATCTGTGTCATGTGGAGTTTGTTTTTGTGCAGAAAGACACACCTTCCTGCACAAAAACAATCAGTGAAGGCATTTTTCTCCTTCAATGTATGTTGTGCTATGCAGCATATATTGAAAGAGATAAAATTAGGAGAAATAAAAACAATTCTCCTTGTTGAGCCTTGCTACACCAGTTGGAGAATGGTGCAGCATTCACACATGTCCAGATTTATGATTTCTGATAAATCTGGAGATGTGTATTGTTCTAGGAGTGTTCTGTGTAAACACACACAGCAACACCTATAGAACGTCCCTTCAACGCAAAGTGGTGTGTATAATGAGATCGTATTTACATGGAAAAGAAAAGATGCACAAAGTGCCTTTTCCTCTCCTTGTAAATATGAAAGAGTGTCTTGTGCCATCACTGTTACAAAAAGTGACATATTGTTAGCACAGGATGCTTCTAAATTTGCCCCATAAGTGCTTAGGTATTGGCAGACTGTTACAATAAGAACATATTGCTAATTCATTGTTTGAAAAATTGCATGAGAGTGATTGGAGGTAAGCATAGAGTTATGTCTTTAAAGAAGCTCAAAGAAGAATGATTGAAATGGTTGCGGTCCTTCAATAGGGACAATGGGAAATATTATGAACCAATCAAATCTTTTTTTTTTCCAGGTCACACGGTATCCTATGACAGGCAGATTCCAAAACTACATAGGTATAAATTGGGTGTTTTGAAGACTGTATCAATACTTTGTAGCTTCTTGCAGATCTGCTTGCATAGTATATCAAGACATTAACTTGTACTAGGGTTAATAGCTAGGCCAATCCTTAACTATACGAGTAATAAATGGAGTAATTTCAGTACTGCAAAGAGAGAACAAGATACATTTATAAGTACTTAGGTTTTGGCAAAGTGATAGGACATGTTTATAGAGTTGTGAAGGAAAGGGATGGGGCCTGATATGACATGTGCAGACACACTCTGTGACTTGTTTGAAGTTAAAGAATCTAGTCTCTTTTAATCATGAAACATCCCGGACTCTAATAGCCCACCATGTCTCTCTATTGAACACCATACAGCTGCGTTTGCAGAGAGGTGCTCTGAAGTCATGCCCAATTTTATACCTCTTTGCAATGCAACTGTCTAGCACTTTCTGCACGTATCTGGTGGGTTAGTTGGCCCCCGGGGACACTCAGTATTCATGTTAACTTTATCCTGTAACTTAAAATGCCCACAGTGCATCTTTCCACACATATCTACTCCGTCCATCTCCCCTTTCTTCACCTGTGTGCAAACACAGGCCATTGTGCATTTTAATACTTCGTTAAACTTACCTTTGCAGTAATAGAAATAAAAAACGCTACACATTTTTTCAGTTGTTTTTTATAATTTAAATTTCTGAAAATTTCATATTTTAGAATTAGGATCTGTGAAAGAGAAGAAAAAATACAGTTATAATATATAATATTATATTTTTTACAACACAGCATAATTTTAACATTTTACAAATTATTTTCTTTGCCTTTTTTGCTGTTCTCAGAATATATTGAATTTCACTAGAAACAGTGATTTCAATCGTACTCATCATAAAACAGTGGGCAAAAAAACCCCAATCAATAAAATTGTTTAAAAAAACCTCCAAACTACATCCTCAATAACATACCATATAATACAAATTTCACATATATAAATGCTTACTCCTAAGAACATTTTCTTACTTGAATTTATATACACTGTAAATGTTGTTTAAAAATATACGCTGAGAGAATGTGCAAGAAAAAGTCCATAATTCAAAGATACACCTTTCCTCTAGGCCAAATGGTATTACTGAAATCCTTTATATTGAAATTGTCCAATAGTAATCATATTAATACATATTAATAAATTCCTCAGTGGCCGAATTATGTTCCTAAAATTTTGGCTTTAAAAATATTAGGTAGGAATTTGGTAATTCGCTAGGCAAATGTTGTTTAAAAACCAATTGAGCATCATTACAATATGTCCATCCCGTATCACATTTTTAATAGGTATTATAATGTCTAGATGGTGTATGTTCAATGACTTTGATGAGGATTCCCCTGGAAAAGAACTAGGATTATAGGTAACTTACTTACCCTTCTTTCTAATTGAATTGAAAGTTATATATTGACCTTTCTTTCCATTTCCTTTTCCGATAAGGGTAATAAAGGTATGGGTCTGTAGCTAGAAGTGCTGGATAGACTGTAGGCTTCTTAAGAAAGGACAAGATGATAGATTTCGTCCCTTGACAACACAGAAAAGCAGCTTCTAAGGAATGGTTGTAAAGATTGGTAAGAACTGGACTAATCTTTTGTATAGCAAGCTGTAAAAACAGGCCACTGGTCTAGAGAAGAGCCCGATTTGGCTTATAGTTAGCTAGCTTTGACTTGGGGAAAACTCCCTCGTGGTAGACCTGTGGGTGAGAAAAAGTCTATATGGGAGAGAGTCAGTAAGTCAATAGGATTTGTTAATATGCAAGAAAGATAGATTTGTCTCTGTTTTTTCCTTAAAGAACTTAGCAAAACGTTCACTGAAAGACTGTCGGGGAAAGGAAGTACTCTTTTCTTCTGTGTGGCTGAGATTATTCACAATGGCAGAGTTATTTATGAGATGGGTTTTTAGAATTGTAAATCACTCAAACATAAAATTCTGCCCTAAGCACTTTAACAAGCTTTTGTGGTTAATACACTGTGGTAAATATTTCTGTGAAGGATGTTGTGGCTAGAAATGGCAATGATCAGTTCCAAGGACAGTTATTCCTGCGGCCAAGTACGATGTTATTCGCTTCAGGAGAATGAGTGATCGTACCTGCGAAGATCAGATTCATTGCAGGCATTCTCTTCAATGGTATTTATGACAGGTGCTCACTAATGATGCGTTAGGTAATCTCCTATATGACAACTTCAACGGGAAAGTTATGTGTTATAAAAACCCTTGCTGCAATGCTCCGTCTCTGACCCAGCGCCAAGACGCCCAAGGGCATTCGCGCGCTATATAAAATTATAAATCAAATCAAATTATGATAGGTCAAAACCCAAGTGTGGACAAGGTGGTAGGAAGGCATGTTAGGATAGGAGTCATTGAAACTAATGCACATCGGTGGTTATATCAGTAGTTCAGATCTAGTGCCTTGAGTCTTACCAATTGTATCAGAGCATTGCCTGTGTTGCCAGGTTTTTCTGATGCTCTCATACTATGTAATAGGAACATTTCTCCACGGCCAGACCAATCCGCACCTTAGGAAGCAACCTTCTTAACCAGACTAAATAATCCACTTGCTTAGATGCTGCATCTATCAGCTGTTTTGCCCCCATCTACCAGTACATGTCTCAACAAAATCATATCTGCACTGTTCTGCGGTTCAGCTTTGGGAGAGTAACACATTGTGACTTTGATATCGGGTTACCCAGAATCTTTTTAATTCGAATGAACACTTCCTTCCAAAATGTACTCCCTTCTAGACAAGTATACTAAAGATGAATGGTAGAACCATTCTCCACACTGCACCTCCAGAAACCACCTTGTGTCATCCCTGTATAAATTGAAAACCTTGATTTCTGTAAATAGTGTTCTTATAGATGCAAGTCATGCCAAACCATCGTTCGTCCCATTCTCTTGTCTCCAGTTTCTATGCACAGTGCATTCTATGCCCATTTCATTTGTGTTCTCATCAGCATGTTTAGAAGTCATTGCACTGACTTTTGAAGTGACTCATTTAGTCACACGTTTCTCAAATTTGGCAAAGTCTTTGACCGAGGCATTTTTATGAGTCAAGGGCATAACCCAGTAGCTGAGTATCTGAGCCTATGGCAGTCTGCCACCATTATGTTGACATGTTCTCTACTGTGTGCAGAGGATATCATTTCTCCTTCGGAGAACCTTTCACCCAAAGTCCGGTATTCGCCTGGCCCAACCATTGGAATAGAGAGTTTGCCATGGCAGGCGTCAAGTTGGGATTACTATCAATTGGATTGATGAGAAGGTAATGTCTGCTAAATGTAACAAGTAATCGGGGCAACAGAGGGATGGGGCATCATGTGGCAGGTCAAAGGTGGCAAGCCCTGCCCAAGCACCCCTGTTGTCAAGCTGCCACTCATGAGAAGAATGTTGTGAGACGTAGTTGCTTTCCTGTCATGCCCCACACTTGCATGCGTATGATGGCATAAGCATACACATTTTCGGGCTTGGTTTGTTTGGAAAGCCATTGTAGATCCAAAAGTCTCCTCCACACCATTACATGGTCCATAATATTGTTGTCTATGTTGTACCATCCATAGCTGGAGAAGCTGCAAGTATGTGGCCGACAGTCCCAACATCGCCTTGAGCACCCATGATAGTTTGGGCACCTTTTCTCCTCTCTTACCAGCCAAATATAGTTGTTAGTCTTCTTTGTAAGAAAGTAAATTCTTTCATTGGATCTCAACATTTGACCTCCGTTCTCTTTTGAAATAGAAGATTTAAGTCAGGCCTATAAGGTTTCTGTGTGAAAAGCAATGGTGGCTGGTGGGCTTTTAAAGTGGTAGGGCATAATACTTACCCTGAATATAAGTGAAGCAAGCCCAACTTCTTCTATGTGGCTTTGGGTGGGAGGATTTTCTCTCTGAGAATTTTTTTTTAATGGGGCCAAACCGTATATGATCTGGTTGGTTATTTTCAGCTTCCTGGTGAAGATTCATTTTAATAGAGAGGTGGTGATCTTTGCGATGCAGTTAAACAGGGCTTTACCTCCATCTTTGTAGGAGAGCACTAGGGTTTGATCCGTCGTCCTTAAGTCTTCATCAGTAACAATAGGGGAGGGGGTGCCAAAATGTATGACGTTCTGGATTTTTGGTGCGAAATGTAATCACTGGACGAAACTCACATTGATTCCTGTGGGTTTTGCAGCATTAAAATACATTTATCATGGCCCAGTTGGTTACATGGGTCTGGTCTCATTTGAGTTGAGAGTTGAGAGTTAATCCAATGACATTGTCCTATTCTGTCATTTGGGGTATGGATCACATTAGATTTAGGTTGGAGAACTATGAATGAATCAGAAAATTACTAAATTAAGTTTTTAGAAGATGTGCAGTTTTAGAAGAATACCAGATTTAAGGTTTTGAAGCAGTTTTAGAAGGTTAATATTTATAGTACGAAGGGTTGTATTATCCCACCAGCATGATACTGACCTTTTGAATTACCTGTGGTTGTTCATTGTATCTTGTGATTTGGTGAGATGCATGAAAAACATATATGTAGTGTATACCTGAGTTTGGAATAGCACCCTACCCACAGAAAAAGGGTAACTTATGAGATAAATCTGAACGCCGGCCAAGAGCAGTATGTGAAGTGCAGTTTTAAGAATATCTACTCTGGGTGTAATGACAAGGTGCTTGCTGTTCTTGCACTGTGCGATTGACATCATCCAATATGAGAATGGCTGAAATACCCAAAGGTGTGGGTGGCACAGCAGAGACCCCCAATAACCAACATTTACTTAACCTCCTGAAACTCCAGCTGCCTACCTTTCTATTTCTGTCCTGTCACCTGCTTCCTCTACCATTAATGAGTGTGTGTTTCTCTCTTCAGGTTCCACCATGTTACCTCACCATTCCATGCCATTGACTCCCTTTCTGACCCTTTTGACTACAGCCTGTCTTTGAAGTCCTGCCCACTTTAGCTCCCGTTTGTGTTATGTTTGGGCCTGTCTGGCATCTGTCCTGTCTCCTCCCTTTTTTCCTTTTTCTTTCCCGTCCTCTTTCTTAGTGGCTTTTCCTCTGTTCGCAGAGTCTGCTTATCTATATAGGTCTATTCCCTTCTTACACCAACATCATCTGTCCGTCTGTCTATATCTCTTTGCAGGTGCATGGGTACAGGATGAGGCTACATTTTGATGGTTATCCAGATTGCTACGATTTCTGGACAAATGCAGATTCTGCAGAGATTCACCCCATTGGTTGGTGTGAGAAAACTGGACACAAACTTCTTCCCCCAAAAGGTGAGATCTGTATTTCTGTGGCAGGTAAGAAATAATGGTTCAAATGAAATTTTTTTCCAAGAGAATGCAGAAAATACATCTATTCTCACTTGTGTGATTTTGACATTTTGTACTACTCTTTAGTAGTCATTCATTGACCGTCTTTGTGGCTCTTCACTCAGTGTACACGATCTGTAGATTTGCATGCCAAAGTTCATATTTTAGCGGTTTCTCAAGAGAGGTAAACGCCCTTTCTTGTTTATATGCCAGTATACTGACATTTTCTTTCTTCTATTGACAGGCTTTAAAGACACAGAGTTCAACTGGGCTAATTATTTGAAGAATAGTAAATCTCAGGCAGCCCCAAAGAATCTATTCAAGAGCTTCAACACAGTAAGCATGAAAGGGAACCACACAGTTTTCCAAGACAGTATGCTGTATACAGGAGTGCATATTAAGTAGAAGTGTGATGACACCAGACATACACTGGAGTAGCACTGAGTCTCTGTTTCCATTCGGTCTATGACATTGAATGCGATTCAGAAAGGAGCACAAGCTGGTAGATAAAAAAGTATGGAGTATTATGTATAGCTTTAGCCGAGGTCCCTCAAAGAGCAGCCAGACATTCAAACAAAAGGAGCACCAAATAGATGGTGTTTAGAATTCACTTGCATTCCTGGAGAGACCTAGAAGGATCCAGTTGGGAGGCAGCATTGATTTCTAGTGAACAATCTGTTCTAATAGATACTTCTAACTGCAGATTCCCCACCTTTTGAATCCCCCCAGGTGCCAGACTTGTTCTGGAATTTTTCCCAGCAGTTGCTCCATATGCCAGTAGATGGCATTATCAGATTCCATGTTGGCCTCGTCCTAACTCCAGAAGTGACCGCGAAAGTGATACCCTTGCACACCAGTGTCAGTTCTTTTCTTCCTGCATTCTTCTAAGTGGATCCAGAGCACCTCTCCCAAGGTTTTGCTGGTTCTTCACTGACTTTCAGAGCATTTGTTCGGTAAGGGTGTGCTAGGATGTCTCCCCCTGAGCTTCAAGCTGTGCCACACCTGCAGGGAGCAGATGTCTGTTTTTAGAGCCTCATGTCCTAATATATTGAAAAGAAATAAGACAAGAAAACAGGCCATTCACACTTCAAGTCCCGGTCCTGGTCCTGGTCCAGATCTCTGTGCTGGGGCTGAATGACACTGTTAAGCTTGCATCCGGCCCCTCATTGGCACAGGGCTGCACCTCGACTCACTTGTGAAAGGCCTACCCTGTTCGCCCAGAGCTGATCTGGACTCTGCTCTGGAGTTGCTGGTTCTGGATCCCATCCTAATGCAAGAAATCGGATCCGGAGCAGAGTTAGGCTAAATCTCGACCAATAACTTGTTATTAGGTTACTAATGCACAGCGAGTGGGTGGTGATGGAGGACTCTCTGGTAGTGCCTCTGCGCCAAAATCAACGCCTTGAGGCTTCATTCAGCTCAGACCCAGATGCCATATAGGACTTGCAGAATTTTCCGCTTAACGAGGATGCTGCGGTGGACATTTGTTGCCTCACAAAATACTGATGATGGACTGTATTTAAATCTCCAGAGTGTTAGTGGTCGTGATTCCTCATCAGAGATGGAATTTGAGGTCCATTGGGGCCCTCCGTCAAGGAAATTGCCTCCCTTGCTGTAGTAGTACATAGGGTAGCAGAGGTGTTGGAACTGCATTTGTTCACTGTAGAAACTAAGGCTGATCTGCTGACTGAAATTTTGGAACCTTCAACTTCAGATCCTGTATGACATTACAGTGATGTCCTGGCAGACACCCACTGTGGCATGGTCGAAGCCCTGCTTGGCACTGCTGGTACGTCTCCACATTACAAAAGCCATAGAACTCCTCTGGGTGACCCATCCTTCTTGACTCAGCGCCCAGCAGCAGAAAGTCTTGTAGTGCAGGCTTCCGCCAGCAAAGTAAACCTGAATGCCTTACCAACTTCCCAGCAAGATAGAGATTCGAATCACATTGAAACACTTTGCAAAAAGGTATCCTCCACCAGTTTGGGATTGCAATCTCTGAGTGCGTCTTCCTACACATAATCGTGCTCACTGGGTTATGGCGAATTACATTTTACTAGCCCTCCCTGAGGAGTTTTGAAATTCCTACACACTGTCCACAAATGACAGGATGTGGCCAAATTGATTTTATGGTCTCCGTTGGAAACCTCAGACTGTGTAGGCTGTGCTATGGGTAATGATAAGATGATTCGGCGTCTTGCCTGGATGTGCGCCTTCGGTTTCATTAGGATGTGTAGGCTTTCCTCATGGATATGACTTTTGATGGCTGCAGGCACAAGGTGACAAGGCGGATTCAGCTTTGGAGCGGACTAAAGATAGCTGTGAATTAGCACGATCTTGGGGCACTCACTGATACTGGGCTGCACCTCCATTCCCTTGCTCACACCAGTTCGCCCAGACTAGATCCAGACCTGGTGCTGGAGCACACCGCCTGTGAGGCAACAAATGCAGAGTTAAGTTAAGCTAGAACTCAGCCAGTATCGTGGTATTAGATTTCTAAGGCACATCCAAATGATGAGAAGGATGAGGTTGATATGGGACATGGAGGTTCACCTCATGGATTTGTCTTTTGATGGCTTCTGGCTATTTGATGGCAAGACTGATTCAGTTTTGTGACGTTTTAAAGAATAACTGATATTGTAGCTTGCTACTGCTGGCCCGCCAGTACCATCCGCAATACTGGAAGTTAAGCGGTTACTCCTAGGACCTTGCTCACCTCTTGAAACAGCTATTTCAGCCAATGGAGTATCCTGTCCAGCTCATTCCTCCAACAAAAATGTGGCCAGTCCTTTCTTCTTTTCCTGCTGGTGCTACCTTTGAAGTTGCCTCAGGCCGTTGGTGGGAGAATACGCTTTTATCCTCCCAACTGGCATGCAGTTGCCTTGGACCAGTGGGTCCTCCAGGTTGTTTGTCATGTGTATGCCATTTTCTCATGTAAAACCTCCCTACAGCTCCTCCTCTTTTCACTCTGATCTCGACAGAATATCTCTCCACCCTTGTGAGAAAGTGCTCTTTCACTTTTTGCTGAATTGCAGATGTACCGTGACTCGGTGGGCCCTGGGCTGCTGCTAAGCAGGTACCCAGGGCCTATGTTCTTTCCCTACAACTGCATTGAAGACTAAACCCAATTGGCATCTCTGGCCACGGGTCAGCCCCTGGTAAATGGTACCACAGGTACCCAGGGCACTGTGACCAGAGAAGGCCGCTAAGGGGTGCAGCACTTATTATGCCACCCTTAGAGGACCTGTACCTTGACACTAACACACTGCCTTTGCAGGCTGCGTGTCTTGGTGCAGAACAAAGTGAAGAGTCCACATGGCACACATCGGCATGCCTGCAACCCACTGCCCTGGCATAGATCAGTCACTCCTCTAGCTGGGTGAAGTATACCTGTGGTGAGGGTATAGGTGCATGAGCCCTGTACCTCTACAGTGTCTAAGTCAATTCTTAAACATTGTAAGTGCAGTGTTGCCATTAAGAGCATATGGTGCTGGTAGGTGTCATTACAAACTCCACAGCACCATAATGGCTACACTGAAAAATGAGAAGTTTGGTATCAAACTTCTCAGCACATCAAACAAACACTGATGCCATTGTGGGAATTAATGAAAAACACACACAGAGCGCATCTTAGAGATGCCCCCTGAAAAAAACCTAACCTCCCACTAGTGTCCGGGCTCAGTGTCTGCTTTCAGCTGCCACCACCAGACATGTACCTGGAGCCCTGGGTCGAGAGCCTGCTGCTCTCTGGGGCCTGAAACAATGCACATCCTGGGGCGAGGTGCCAAGCCTCCTCCCCCAGGATGGGCAGGGTTCACGAAGGGGAAGCTTCAAAGGCTTGCCGCCTTTGTGGGCTTCCCCAGGCCACTTGCTGCTCTCAGCAACTGGTCTCCACTGGTTCTCTTCCAGGGGATCCTCATCAATAGTCATAAGCACATGAATATTCCCGCGCTTATGACTTTGATGAGGATACCCCTGGAAGAGAACTAGGATTACAAGTAAGTAACTCATCTTTCTGAACTCCACTTTGGGCGGGAGAACCAACGTGAAAAACAAGTGCAGAAGAGAGGTGTGCCTACCTCTACCAACTCCACCCCTCAGGTGGGGGAGGCGAGGTGAAGCACAACTCTCAGTCCACGCCATCTTGAAGATGGAGGTACTCCACCAACCAGGGAATGGCTCATGCCCCCCCTCCCACTGGAGTGTGGCATAATAGGGGGTGTACCCACCCCAGGGATCCATTGGTCCCTGCCTTTTACCTACCTGTAACACCCCTAAATCTAGTATTTAGGGGCACCCCTGAACCTTGCTTCCTCAGACAAGAAGAAACTACAAGAAGAAGAAGAAGGACCAAACAGCTGTGCACCAGCTAACAAGAGGAAGACACCCACTGACTTGGCCCCAGCCCTACTGGCCTGTCTCCACTTCGAACCTGCTCCTGCGAAATCCCGGTGTGTCCTGCAACCAGCAACCTCGAAAACCCCAGAGAACCTGCCTGCCTTCATCCACAAACACTTTGTCTCCCGTGAACACCGGATTTCCGCCGGAAACCGCGAATTAGCACCACTCTGCACCCGCCATCCACAACCCGAGCTCGGGTGGGCAAACACCACAAGGAGGTCACCCCAGCGATCCTGACCTGAGATCTGGTGACCCCTGACCTGCCTCAAGACTCCATCCAACGCCTGCAGTCTAAATCCAGAAGGCCCCCTAACCGCGACCAGGAGCTGGTAAGAAGATCCGACCCCAAAGGCACCCCGGCACCCGTCACCCCACGGTCTTGTGTGCCCAAACCGACGGTGCCTAACCAACTCCTAACTTCCCAACATACCTCTTGAAGTAGTGGTTGCCCCCAAAAGACCTACATCCCCAAGACTGCAGTGTCTTTACAAACCGGAGGTTCTCCATTGAAATCAACAGGGCGCCCAACGTCAAAACAGCACCCTGCACCCGGCCGCCCTAGTGCCGCTGAGGGTGCACCTTTGGTGCTACTTTGTTTCCCCATTTGCCCTGAGCTAAAGTCCAGGAGCTGTGCTCCCACACTTAAGGGGCTTGCGTGCCAGTAGCCACCAACTGGAGGCCCTCTATACCCCATTGGACAACATTGGGCCTCAGCACTCTGCACCCGGCCGCCCTAGTGCCACTCCGGGTGTAACAAAAGTGCATCCTTGACCCTGGGGGACCTCTAAGTCTACTCCCAGAACCTCAACTCCCACTACCACTACCAAATACTTACCTCAGAACCAATAACATTATTATCCTCCATAGGATAACATTGACTGTATTTCTGTGAAAAGTTTCAAAGTATGGATTTTGAAAAACAAAAGATATTCTTTAAAACTGCATAATCTAACAAAAACGATTTTACTTACCTCTTTTTCAGGAAATGTCCCAGAGTGGTATCTAGGTATACTACTCTGTGTAAACCTAGTAATCTCAAAAGTTACTTATCTGATATTTGACTAAAAAGCCTATTCAAGTCTATGTACCTCAAGTAACTTATCTGATATTTGACTAAAAAGCCTATTCAAGTCTATGTACCTCAAGTACTAAGTATTTCAGTTCTCTGCATCCATACTGTAAACCAAACCAAAGTGCATATACATCTATCATTCAAACTGTATTTCAATTGCTTTTCTACTGTAAAATACTTATTGCTTACCTGTGCCAAGCTTGCTTGGTTCTAGAAAATAAAGTAACTAAAAGACTTTTGGAACTTTTTATTATTTGAAACACAAAAAAACAAAACATCAAACAAACAAACAAGCAAGGCAGTACAGTAATAATACAGCCCTTAGGTATGTGCTCAAAGAGGGCGGGAGATACATGATAGCAGGAGAAAAAAGTCTTTGAATACAGATGAGGGGAGGGAGGCAGAGGCAGAATTGCATATGAACAGCACAATATACCACAGCTGGTAGGGATGTAGGTCAGGGCGACTGGGAAGGACTCTGGATAGCGGTGAGCGGGGGCGTACAAATATCTCCACGATATGAGTTCCAAGGATTCCAAATCTTCCCCCATTTTTTGGGCCTGCCTCCTGCAGCCTCCTGCAATATATACTGTTTTCTCTTGAAACATGCACCAGTCCAGACTCTCTTTCCAAGCAGTCACTGTAGGCGGCCTTGGGGATCCCCACAACTGGGCAATATCCCTCTTCGCAACCATATTGGCCAAAGTCACCCACCGAAGCTGCGACACGTCATAGTCATTCGGACCCCATACATTCAATAAACATTGTCGGGCTTCCGGCATCATCACAACACCCGTGACATCATCCATAATCTCATGTATACGTTTCCAGAATCGCACCACCTCAGGGCATTCCCATATGATGTGGAGATAGGTGCCAAGGAGACCACGCCCACACCGACACATGCCATCCGTAGAGAAACCCATATGAATCAGACGGGGACCAGTGACATAGATTCTGTGGAGGATCTTGAGTTGGACCAGACGGAGGCGGGCCGGAATCGCCACCTCCTTGGGAGAGGAGATCGCGGACTTCCAATCCTCGTCATCCAGTTCAATACCATCAGCAATCCAGGCCTCACGGAGGCGATCAAGCAGACCCGATCGGTCATTAATCATTTTCTTATAGAACAGTGAGATAGTACTATCCGGCACATAGCCATCTAGTATACGATCTTCGAGGGGGGAGGAATCCGGAACAGCACTACCCACTGGCAACACAGAATTCAGAGCATGACGTACCTGGATGTAACGAAATCTTTCCCTGTCACTCAGCTTATACTCTATTTGCAGTTCAGAGAAGGCCTTAACCTTTCCTTTAACCCAGAGATCACACACTTCACCAATACCGATCATGTCCCACTTATCAAATTCCTTCGTCCTCCATAGGCCACCCAACATTGCAGAGGCATAGAGCGGTGTCGCACCCGTTAATTTATCACTCCAGCCCATAGCCGCCGTTGCGCTATGCCATACCCGCACAGCTATAGCGGTAGGTCCGGTGAGTTGTGAACGGGAGGATCCCGAGTAAAGTGCCCTATATTAATCACCACCCGGGAGCAGCCACTTGTCCATTTCAAATGCTGGATTCAACGCCGGGCCATACATCCCGTGGTTGATAGCAGCAAGGTGGGAAGCCCAATAATACCTACGAATATCCGGGAGCACTATACCGCCATCATACCAGGGGAGTGTCAATTTCGGAAGAGCTATGCGCGAACGTCCGTCCCATATTAGTTGCCTCTGCAACGATTCTACTTCACGAAAATATGTTGACGGGATGATATCAAAACTATTCTGGAGGGCATATAGCAACCGCGGTAAGGACATCATCTTAAAAAGGGCCGCACGCCCTAGGGGACACAACGGTAATTTACGCCAACGCGCTACATCGGAGCGTAACCGTTGGAGTCGGGGGAGCAAATTACGTTCGTAGCGAACCGCCAGATCCATGGAGATAAACACACCCAGGTACTTAAAGCCAGACTGCGACAACTGGATGGGACAGTCCCGTGGCAAACGAGGGACATCACCCGCAAGTACATAAATGTAGGATTTCGACCAATTAATGATGAGGCCCGAGTTCTTCCCGAAGGAGGTAAGTACGTCAAACAACACATTGAGCGATTTTTGGGGAGAGGTAAGGTACAATAAAATATCATCCGCGTATAAGGAAATCCGATCCTCAAATTCAGTATACCCTTCATCGAAGGTTCCCACCGTAGCCAAGCGGCAAGAAGCTCCAACGCCAAAGCAAAAAGGAGCGGGGACAACGGACAACCCTGTCGTGTGCCCCTACCAAGAGTAAAAGGGGCTCCAACGCCAAAGCAAAAAGGAGCGGGGACAACGGACAACCCTGTCGTGTGCCCCCTACCAAGAGTAAAAGGCACCACCTGGGCTAGTGGTGTTTCATACAGGAGTTTGACCCAACCGATAAAACCCGCGCCGAATCCAAACTTGGCGAGTACCGCCCAGAGATAAGACCACTCGATTGTATCAAAGGCCATCGTGGCGTCCAAGGACGCCAAGATAGCCGGTTCACGCAGCGTCGGGGCCCTCGCGAGAACACCACGTAGACGTCGCAAATTTAATACCGTGTTACAGTGCGGGATAAAATCCGATTGATCCGGATGAATCAGGTCGCCAATAACCGTAATCAGACGATTAGCAAGCAATTTGGCGAGGATCTTGGGCTCCGCATTTAAAAGCGAAATGGGTCTATAAGACGAGCAGCAATCTCGTGGTTTACCCTCCTTATGGATCACCACAATGGTCGCAAGACGCTGATCTCTGGGGAGGGAGCCATTATCTCGCGCAGCCAAAAACATAGCACGGAGATGGGGAGCTAAAGTATCAGGGCGTAACTTATACAGTTCCACAGGAAGGCCATTGGGACCCAGAGCCTTGCTGGAGCGAAGGGAGCGCAGCGCGAGAGCCACCTCATCCACCGAGGGCGCAGCATCCAAGCAATCACGCTCCGATTCCGACAAACATGGGAGCGCTATGTCCCGAAGCAACAAGTGCGAATCCTCTTCAGGCCTGTCGGACACCGAGGTATAGACCTTTCGAAAATAATCAGCAAAGCATTCAACAATGCCAACAGGATCAGTTACACTCACACCACCACATGTCACAATCACCGGAACCACTCGATTCGCTCTCTCCCTTCTGTCCAGCCAGGCAATCAATTTTCCTGCTTTATCACCCACATCATAGAGCCGTCCCTGCTGTTCCCTACTCATCGTATTTGGCGCATCAGTAACCAAAGTTTTATATTCTAATTGTTTAAGGCGGAGGACATGTAATGCTTCTCGAGACCCCCCCCCGCTCCAATGCAGTCTCCAGGTCTGTGATTTCAGTTTCGAGCTGAACAATTGCCTCGTTCTTACATTTCTTGGCACACCCCACCAAAGACAATGCCTGTCCCTTATCACAGTCTTAAAAGCTTCCCACAACGAAACAGGTGAGGATACAGAACTAGCATTTTCAGTAAAATACAGATCAAATGATTTAATCAATTCAGCGCGTGTCTTGGGGTTGAGGAGATACCAGGGGTTAATCGGAGCCACCCTGCCTTCGGCCCCGATGCTAAGATTAAAATGAAACCAAATAGGGGAATGTTCCGATATACCCCGGGCCAGGTGTCTAATCTCTCCAATCGAGGGGGACAGTGCCGCCGGTATCAGGATATAATCTAATCTAGAAAGACTGCCATGAGCTCCCGAGTGAAAAGTAAACTGTGTTTGCTCTGGATGCATTAGTCTCCAACAGTCTATGAGGCCCAATGTTTCCAGGAAGTCGCCCAACCAGGATTGCGCAGCAGGAAGATCTCGGGGGGGGGGGGGGGGGGGGGGGGAGATAGCGGTCTATCCTGCCTGAAATGACGGAGTTAAAATCCCCACCCAGTATCAAAACACCCTCAGGGATACCCAGAACTATCCGCCCCAGGTCCGTAAATGTTGTGGATTGCAATCCCGGGGGGACATAAACTGACACCAACGAGATTGGCTTTCCCACCGCCCGACAAGTGCAACATATTGACCCCTGGCATTGAGGATCACATCATCAACTTCGAGGGGGAGGGAAACCCTAAGCAGAATACCCACTCCTCTAGAACTAGATGTAAATCCAGAATGGGCCGCAAGACGATAACCCCTTCTATTAAGAGCGTGACAAGTGTTTCCTATCAAGCGTGTCTCTTGTAACAGAATGACATCAGGCAAAAGGCGCTGCAACAGCTGCATAACCACCCCTCTCTTTATGCGATCACCCAACCCATTCACATTCCAGCATAATACCCTCAATCCTCTACCCCCATCCAAATCCAAAATGAACTCCCATCGCAAAACGAGCATCACACCAATGTCAAAGATAATGAAAGTACCTTGCCTTGAGAAAGAAAAAACAAACAATCCCAGAACATGTCCCTCCCTCCCCCCAAGGTTCCCAACACAACTCCCCTGCACCGACTCAAAAGCCACCCCAATTTGCAGTGTGCCTGTCGCCCTAGCAATTACAAACATGAACTAATCTACACAAAGAAAACCCCAGAAGAGGAAAGGGTCCCGCCATCCCCGCTACTTCCGAGGATACGAGCGGAATGATCAAAAAAAGTCAGTGAACTCCGGCTGATCACGCTGAAAATTGTTCCGGACACAGGCACCATAATCATTCTTGGTCCATCAGTCCCCCTTCCGCACCACCAGAATGTTCCTGGCCAGCACGGCGAGTCGGCAAAGTGTCCAACCAATCACTCACTTCCTCAGGCCTGACAAAGAAAAATGTTCGATTGTCATATTCAACACGCAGTCGGGCCGGGAATAACATAGTATATTTTAGTTCCATGTCTCTTAGTCACCTTTTCACACCTTGAAATCCCATACGTTGTTTCTGGACCGATTGAGAAAAGTCTGGATAAAAATTCACAGCGGCGTTCTCGAACTGCATAGGGCCGCTTGTCCGTGCCGCCTGCAAAATGGCGTCGCGATCTCTAAAGTTGAAGATCCGAGCAATAATCGGACGGGGGGGAAGACCGGGCTTCGCCTGTCCCCCTGGCACTCTGTGCGCACGTTCGATGACAAAGAATTTGCTCAGGCCCTATGGTGCCAGATGATTAAGAATGAGGTCCTCCACTCGAAGATCAGTGGCGAGTGGACTAGATTCTTCCGGGACCCCAATAATACGCACGTTATTGCGCCGTGCACGGCCTTCAAAATCCTCCAAGCGACGAGCAAAAAAGTCATTAGCAGATCTAAGATTGCGCACTTCTGTTTGCAAGTCGGACACGTCCGTGGTAAGACTGGATGTCTTCAGGTCTAATGACTTAACTTTCTCATTCGTCTTGGCCAAGTCAGTGCGAATGAGGTTGACATCGATAGCCACCGTGTCCAACTTCAGAGCCAAGGCTTCATACTGTTGGCCAATAGAAGACTGAATACCAGCAATGGCGCCCATCACGTCTTGTAGTGTTAAGTCCGCCAACACAGCAGGATCGTCGACAACCTCCTCCCGGGTCTTAGGTGCGTCACCAGGGGATCCTTTAGAAAGTGTATAGCGATCCATGACATTCGTCTGGGTTGAACCTCCACGGATGGTGGTCTTGACCTTCCGTTTCTCACCCTCAGGCTTGCCCGTCATGGCAAGTCGGGTGCCCCGGAGGGAGGCTTGGGATCTGGTCCAAATGGCTCCTTAAAATTCACACACGGGAATACAGGAGGCAAAGTCGAGCCAAGTGGAGTCCACAGCCAAACAGTCGCCCGCTCGAAACTCAATGAGCTGGCATCGGGGCTCGTCCGATCAACAGACACACCGCATATATGAGGCAGTGCGCCGGAGAAACGAAACCGAAAGTGAAGTGAGGCTGTGGTCTGATCCCCTCAAGCCGTTGTTGTTAAATTACGACCCGGGCACTGCCACCACTCAAGGTCCAGACTGTTCCATGGAGAAGGCCGCAAATTTCAAGACGGCAAAGCTCGGGGACCCTGCGTCCGATTTCGACCCAAAAACCTGCTAGTACATCAGCCGGGTTGTGTCTTCAATGATCTTCCATCAAATCAGGATATTGTACAGGATAAATGCGGGAGGCAGCGAGGGTCCTCGGGAGCCCTGTGCTCACGCGGCCATCTCGGATGCGCGCGAAGCTCCTCCCTAAAAGAATATTCTTATACAAAAACAATTGGTCTGAATTTCAGTCTTTGAGTGTGTGAATTGATTTGCTGACTGAGTGTGTACAACAAATGCTTAACACTGTCCTCGGATACTGCCTTACTGCTCGACCACACTACCACAAATAGAGTGAGGTGCTATCTAACTTTACCTCTGCCTACCTTTGGGGTTCCACTGGACTCTGTACACACTATACCTCATTTTGGTATAGTATGTACATAGCCAGCCTACAACCCTTGCCAAAGAGATCTACTCATTGATGGACTAAGGGTAATCACAAGAGTTCTAGAGAAGGAGGGGGCAATGGCTCCTCCTCTTAAAAAGGATGGTGAACTCAGACCCATATTGGATCCGACTGGATCTTCAGCACTTCAACATCTACCTTCAAAAGGACAAATTCAAAATGCTGTCTCTGGCCTTCTGTCTCTCCACCGTAGATCCTTTGGTTGGATGGTGTCTTTGGACTTGCAGTACACCTGCTTTCACATACCTGTCCTGCAATACCCACAGGCATTTTGGGTAAGGAAAACTTTCAATTCACAGTCTTGCTCTTCCATCCCCTGGGTGTTTATGAAGGTGAGGGCAGTGGATCAACCCCATTTTCACAGCGTTGAGATCTGCTTGTGGAAGGGGGGGCTTGTCACTGAAATTCGTGTGCCACCTGAGGACATCCATCTCACTGCTGTCTTCCCTTGGGTTCTCCATCAAGAAGCTGAAATACCACCTTCTGAAAGTGGAGAGGAATCCCTTTATGAGGGCTCTCTTATAGAGACTTCTAACTGTATCCACAACTCTTGTCACTGATCTACGCCAGATTCTGACAGATTACTATAAGAGGTTTCCAGAGTCAGGTGGCCCTCCAATACCCACAACTGACTCCTGCTTCTTAACATACTAGCCTGCTTCTTAATATACTGGACCTGATTCACAGAGGTAAATTACACTTTTGTGTTCGTTTACATTCTGTAGTATGTTTGCTACTTTCACTTTTTGAAAACTCTGCGTAAAATTACGTCAAAGGTGTAAGTTACATGTCTCCACACCCAGAATTAAGCAGTTGACTTGCTCTTGTGTGGGTGGGTAATTTCCTTCCCTAATCCCCTCCCCAATCCTCTCTAATACCCTATTACTCCTCCCTAATCCCATCCCTTTATAGTAAGTCTGACCCTTCTCCCTCTCACTCACATTTGCAACTACAATCTATACTTACATGTGCATAAACGCTGCATTTGGTGCAGAGAACGCCGCTCGCTTTATATGATATACCAAAATGAGGTATATCGTGCAGAGTTCAGGTTTTCCCTTATGAGTGGACTGGGGCTTGCTCTAGCTATCACAAAGTGCTCTTCTCGGGGGTAGTGTGGTCGAACAGCCTTAGGTTTTTCAGAGAGGAGTGTTAGACATCTGCAAATACACACAATAGTCCATAAATGATGCACATGACTCAAGAAGGCGATCCACAGCAATTTATAAAAATAACTCTTATCTTTAAATATGTTTAGGCACTAGAAACAATATAGTCACGTAACTATGTTTTTCAAGAGAAATACTTTTATGTTTAAAAGATCGATAGTATATTTTTCAGAAGCTGCGGTGTTATCCTATGGGAAGGAAAATAAGTATGACATTCAGGTAGAGTACAGCGACTTACAAGACCAATCCTGGGCGCAACTTGAGTTTGGGGCAAGGTCCAAGGCCGCACCAGCAGGTCACCTTCAGCTGCACTAGGACACACTGATGCAATATTGCATTGTGTTCCCAATGGTAGTCAATGGGGATTGGGCTGCGGGAAAAGTGGCTGCATTTTTGGACTATGCCAGTTGGGCTGGACCAAGCAGAGGGTTCAAGTCTTGTGATTCTAGGAGACGTGGGTACAATGTTGTTCCTCTACTCCTTTGGCTGGGGCGACCATGTGCTGAGGGTCTTTGAAGTGTAAGGTTTCTTCGTCTGGGAGTATTCACTGTTGAGTGGGGCCTGCAAACGAAGGTTGCAGGAGACATCGGGGAGTTCATGATGGGAAATCAAATTGTACTCTGTCTCGTAAGGGCTTGGGGACCACTCTGACACCGTTTGCCCACTTTGACTAGCGGGCTTGGGTGCAGCGGTGGTTGGCGGTTCTGAAGCCCTCACGGTTCTTCTTTAGGTGGGTGCAGGATACAGCAGAGCAGCCCTGCTGCTCCACAGGAGTCCTTGAATCTTTATTGAAGGCATGCATCCCTCCCAGGCTTTGGAGGCACCACACCTTGCAGGACAAGATGACTTTGGCACAATTCGACAGGGAACAGTAGACAGCCGGCAGGCCGGTAGCAAGTTGCTCTTCTTCAGTCCTTAGTTTTGTGGCTCTTCAGTGTCCTTCTTTATAGGTCAGTAGGATCTGATTATCTGGTTCCAGTGCCTCTCCTAAATACTGAATATAGGGACATTAGGGGAGTGTAGGTAGTAGCCAATGGCCTACCCCTGTGGTAACCTTCCCCCTACATGGCAACTTTGTGTGAGAAGTGGGCATCACCCTGTTCTAGAGTTCCTAAGTTTGCCATCACCAAGCTGGCTACATTTGAAATGTCAACTCAACTTCAGGTAGCCCACCTTAGGGGTGGTACTAACCTGAGGGTGGACACGCCTATCTGACTATCTAATTTTCCCACCTGTCCAGGTGCCAAAGTGCTCTGGAGAAAGAGGGTGGGCTTTTTCTCATGGGAGAGAAGCCAGATTTTCATACCAAAGGTGGTGGGCTCTTTGAAGCTCCCCTGCCTTCGAATGCTAATCTGCAGGTCATCCTGTGGGAGGAGGTGTAAACATCCTCTGCCTGAGCAGACTTTGTTTCCTACCTCCTGACAACAAAGCGATAGTACAATACCCTTTCACAAACCTCCTGTAGTACACAGTCAAGCATCTGCCTCGACCGAAAGACGCGCTGGAAATAGCATTGAATATTTCACTCCTCTGTCCCTAAGCACTCGTTTCACAGAGAGGAACGACCTACTCTGCTTTTGCACCCTCTGTCCGGTAAAAAGGTTATGTCCGCGTTCTCATAGCGGAGGGGGGCCCCCGTCCTGGCACACAGGAGAATGACATCTCTGTCCTTAAAGTTCAGAACTCTGGCCAGCAACGGCCGTGGGAGAGCGCCTGGTCTGGGATGGCCGCCTGGGACCCTGTGTGCCCGTTCGATGACAAAGAACTTACTGAGGCCTTTGGGCTGGAGATGCTTCAGGATGAGGTCCTCAACAAACGGGTCACGGAACACCCAAGATGCGGAGATTGTTGCACCGCAGGCGGCCTTCGTAATCGTCCAGTTTTAAGTCCGTGATTTTGCGGAAGTCTTGTAAATCACGGACCTCTTCTTGGAGCTGCGTGACATCTCCGACGAGTCTCGTGGCGGGGATCTCCACCTGCTTGACCTTCTGATTTAGCTTCCCCAGATCCGCCCTGATGAGATTCACGTCGATAGCCATGGTGCCCATTTTATGTTCAAGGGAGGTTTTGACTCCAGTGATAGCATCCATGACGTCTTTTAGTGACAATTCCTGTTCCACCTCACATGTGCCACCCTGGGAGGCCCCCCGGATAGTCTGCTTTGTTGTGAGTCTTTGGGAACAGTGTAGCAATCTAGTTTGTTGGTTTGTGCCGCCTTGAGTCCCTGGGCCCCAGACCCCTTGCTCCGATCCATGTCGCAGCTTGGTTATTACTCCGGCCCTTCTAGGTTACACAGGGTAGGCGTCAGCACAGGCCGCAGGCCGCACTCCACCGGCTGGTAATTCAGCGGACCTACAAGCCCCAATGGCCCAAGCCTAGGGAGAGCCAGCGCAGTCTCAGATATCCCATGGGGAGCCCACCACCACGCAGTGAAGTTGCGAGCATAGAGTCTGGTTCCAGGGTTAAGATACAAGCCTCTCTAGGCCCGAAGCACCCTCTCTCCTGGGCCAATACTGGCCCTCAGATGTGCGTTCTTTCTATCTGCCCGGGGAGGGCTCTCCATCTGCCTGTCCCAGCGGCGATAACATTCAGGGCTGTCTCTGCCCCAGCTCAAGCTGCTGCTCACACGGCCGCCACTTTTCCTGGATCCCAGCCGGTGTTACTTGCGCAGCTGTAACACAGTGGGCCCCCCTGTTCAAAACACAGTGTCCACTGTCCCAAATCGCCGCAGTGGGTGGGGGGATTAAAGTGCTGCACCACCAGCCCTCGTGGCGCCGCTCCACCGCTCGCCGAGTTGAGGCCCACCTCGCGAGGACGGCCCTGTACCTGGGCCCCCACCTGTCAGAAGGAGCGCCATCACTGGGCCTCACCCGCCGACGAGTCACTGCGGGGTTCCGATGCGCATATCGTGGCTTGCAGACCTCCAAAAGGGGTGATACAATCCAGGCCTTGTGCCGGCGCGTGAAGTCTCTGGCCCTGCGGAGCCACGCCCTGGTCCCCTGCCGCACTGTGTGTCCCAGCTGCACGCCGGCAGATAGGCATCACCTTTTCAGTCCCAATAACTTCGGCGCCAGGCGTTGGATGCGGGCCGGAGCTGGTGGGACGGTGATCGCTAACGTTCCGATGAACGATTCCACCCTCGGATGGTGCTGATAACTGTGCCGGATAGACGTTTGGGAAAGGTCAGGCGGCGGAGCTCTACTCCTACGCGGCCATCCTGGATCGTTGCTTGGCCATGCCCCACTCATCACACTATTATTTGGATTGAAGAACGACTTATCCTTAAGCCTCACAATTAAAGGATGAAAAATGCATAGCCATGATCACAGTCACAGTGAGAAATCGCTGTTGATCAAACTTGCATGTGACCGCTACAAGGTCGATGTTTTGACCCCCGAAGAAATGTAGGTTGCTTAATCCCTTACGGCAGGGTCTTCCTCAGGACTGTGAAGAAGGGGGGAGGGGGCACCCGGGAAATTAACACAAGAGGTCTTAGTTTATTGGCACAGAACATAATTTACAAATATAGGTCAGTTGGGATGAAGCCAAATTTACCATGAACCACCCCTGACTGTAGGTGGTACTGTAGTGGTTGGGCCTGTAGGCTCCAAAGGCGAAGAGCGGAAAAATGGCATTTGAAAAATAAGGTGAGGGCCATCAGATTACATCCCAAGAACTAGAATAAAATTCTAACCAATAGAGCTACCCAGCGGAATAAATCGGACTAACTTGAAATAAATTAATTGGGAATCTGTCCCTTTAGACCGGCCATTAAGCCAAAAAAGTACTTGCATTGACTTGGACTGTAAAGTTCCAATGAGTTGTTGTAGACCAATCTAAAAGAGAAGAAAAGAAAGTAAGAAAAAACTCATAAACATGTGTAGCTGAAACAAACAAAGAGGATTACCTCTGTTGTTTGTTCTGGGCCGCGACACTGGTAAAGCCCGCCAGGTACTTTTTATCTAAGGAAAAATAAAATACAGAAAACTGCTCTTAGCCACATGTAAACAGTCGACCGGAAAAAAGTGTTTCTGCCCTCTAAAGCCAGCGTGTGATTTCGGCTAACCTCTAGTCTTCAAAATGTCTGTCTCGCATGAAGGGAACTGGCGCACTGCCATGTCTGCTGTTTATAATGCAGGAAACACAGTTGATGGACAGAATGTAGAACAATGTCATACATTCACCCCAGTACAAGGATCTGGGCCTAAATCCATCGTTTTTTTGCACTCCACACCACCCTGGGTTAGACACTGGCTATATGCAAATCAGCTCTGACCCTGTGCCTCATGGGAACAGTCCAGTCCACCGGGTGGTGTGGAGTGCAAAAAAACGATGGATTTAGGCCCAGATCCTTGTACTGGGGTGAATGTATGACATTGTTCTACATTCTGTCCATCAACTGTGTTTTTTGCAATTTCACCCCGAGTGTGCTGGGGATGCTCAGACGTGAGTCCCAGGCTCTCCACACCACTGGAGTCAAGCTATCCAGGCTGATGAAGGCTGATAGCCAGAAACCGGTCCTTGGATGCTTGATTCCGGTCTGGGAAAGACATGGCTTGGTAGTTCGGACTGGACTGTTCCCATGAGGCACAGGGTCAGAGCTGATTTGCATATAGCCAGTGTCTAACCCAGGGTGGTGTGGAGTGCAAAAAAACGATGGATTTAGGCCCAGATCCTTGTACTGGGGTGAATGTATGACATTGTTCTCACATTCTGTCCATCAACTGTGTTTTTTGCAATTTCACCCCGAGTGTGCTGGGGATGCTCAGACGTGAGTCCCAGGCTCTCCACACCACTGGAGTCAAGCTATCCAGGCTGATGAAGGCTGATAGCCAGAAACCGGTCCTTGGATGCTTGATTCCGGTCTGGGAAAGACATGGCTTGGTAGTTCGGACTGGACTGTTACCATGAGGCACAGGGTCAGAGCTGATTTGCATATAGCCAGTGTCTAACCCAGGGTGGTGTGGAGTGCAAAAAAACGATGGATTTAGGCCCAGATCCTTGTACTGGGGTGAATGTATGACATTGTTCTACATTCTGTCCATCAACTGTGTTTTTTGCAAGTTTATAATGCAGGGGCACATCTCCCTCGTGGGTGAGTGGACCATGTCATGACAGACGCTCAATGAAGTCATTGCGGCTTTCACCATGGAAGAAAGACTCCATGTGACAGAGTTAAAAATTGAAAGATTAGAAAAGAGAAAAAGAATTAATCAATTATGGAATTCGAATGGCAATAGGGAACAGTGTAAATGTTAATCCAAAGGGTTAGATACCTGCCGCATCGGCGGAAAAATCCCATTTGCATGCAAAAATGTGAAATCAGGCATTCAGAATATATTTGTCAGGAAGCCCAGCGCGCATCATTCTGAAGAAAAATGTGTGCCCACTCCGTTAAAAAGTTGTATCAGATCCATTGTCATGCTTGGCTGATGCATTGTTTTGAAGGTTATACATAAGGACACAATCAAGTGCAGAGTTGCCAGATGTGTTAGCATATTCTATATTCTATATACATAGCAGGCATCAAATGTAAACCTTCTGATCCCATGTTGTAATTAAAAAAATAGGACACACAGCTTGCAGTACTGACCATGTATGGGAATGATGTTCTGGTTCTAGGTACCTGTCCATTAGTGGCAACTAGTTCACATGAAGCAGATTAAAGGATGGAAGTCTGTTGTATGCCACAGCTATTTCAGAGTGTGCAGATGTATTATTCTGATACTAGGCACAACAGCTGTGCATGGCTAGCGTCCCATTAGTCGAGGCCATTATGTATAGGGTCTAATCGGTACTTGCATGTACGTTCTCTGTAATTAAGAATGGTTTCCATGTTATCCCCCTTGGGTCCAACGGTAGCCTTCTCCAAGACCAGCCATTCGAGATCCTCTGGTCCATGTTTAGCATCTCTAAAGTGCTCCACTAGGGGCGCACCTTGTACGCCCCATCGTATTCGACTGCAATGCTGCAATATGCAGGCTTTTACTTTCTGCTGTGTTTGGCCGTCATATTTTGTCACACGGGCAGATGATTCCATAAATAACATTGGAGGTATTGCAGTTCGTAAGGATTTGAGGTCAATCGTGTGTTGTTTATAGACAAACTGTTTTATTTGAATCATGATCTTGCAGGCCTTACAGTGGCCACACTTGAAATGTCCTAGTGTGGGTGGTAAACTCCATAGAGACTGAAGGGATGAATCCTCCGGAGAATCCACAAATGAGCTTACCACGTGGTCCTTCACACGTTTGGCTTTCTTGAAGCAATGCATTGGTAGGTCCAATTGTTCCATGTCGTCTGATATGAGGCCCCAGTGCTTGTTGACCACCTTCTTAATGGCACTACTCTGTGTCGAAAAAGTGACGACACAAATCATCCTCTGTGTGGAATCGTGTGGAATCGCATTCTCTTTCTCTTGGTGTCAGCAACGTTTTCCTGGGGCTGAACCAAGCCCTTTTGAGTGCTCTCTTCACCAGTCTCTTCGGATACCCTCTTTACAGGAGTCAATAACTCCGCTCCTCTGATTCTGACATGAAGTCTTCCTTCTTAGAGCAGGTCCGACAGATTCGCAGGAACTGCCCGAATGGTAAATTGTCTCTTAGACCTCTTGGGTGATGGCTGTTGTAACGAAGAAGTGAGTTGCGTTCCGCTGGCTTCCGGTATAATGTGGTGTACAGTGTGTTGTTCTCATTTCTAATGGTGATATCAAGGAAACCAATTTCTCTGGTGTCAAAATGTATGGTAAACTGTATGTCCTCCTCTGATTTAGCCATGTGTGAAATAGACCCAACTCCACTGGGTCGCCAGTCCAGATCATGAGGATATCATCTGCGTACCTCCTCCACAAAGTCACCTTTTTGTTATAGGGATTGTTGTCACTGAAGATCAATGAATTTTCAAAATGATCCATGAAAATAATCACCAGGTCTGGGGCAAAGGCTGCCCCCATTGCTACTCTTCTAATTTGAAGGTAATAGTGACCCTGAAAAAAGAAAAAGTTTTTCATCATTGCAATTTGAAGTAATTTGATGATAAACTTGTAGATACCATCGTTGGTGCTGTCCTGCGATCCAGGGCTATTTTCGTAACTTCAAGAGCGGATCGTTAAGGTATACTCGTGTAAAGTGACACGATGTCCAAAGTCACTAGGAGTTGTTCCATCGGGTCAAAGGGTTGTTGATCCACTAGATAGATTGTCTGCATGGTGTCCCTCAGGTATGCCTTTGTGGTCTCTGCTATTGGCTTTAGAAAGAAATCTTATTTATCTGCACAATGGTTCGAGTAGGGATCCGCAGCCCAAGACGATAGGAAGTCCGCAAATCCTTGTGGATTTTTGGCAGCGTGTAGATTATGGGAAGGCGCGGCTGTTTCTTATCCCGATACTGAAATACCAAGTTGGTTAGGAAACCTTGTTATAGACCTTCCTTCGTGATTTCCAATATCTCTTTAACCTTTGGACAATATTGGCAAAAGGTTTTCCACCATGTCTGTATTTACAGTGCGCGCAGCCAACTCCCTAGCGATACTAGGTAGTTTTGTCCTCCAGATGTGGTCTTATATTGGCTCCATCATTGACCTCCTCCGAGAGGATAGACGGTCTGAAGCCAAGATTTTGCTGGAGGACGAGCACACTACATCTGAAATCATAGATTGCACCATTGACATTGCCTCCACAGGCTTCCCTCAACTAGCCGGCGCTGCCATGTTACAGCGCCACGGATGGCTGAGGCGACCTCGTTTAGACCGGAGGTTCGATCTAAAATACTGGCGATGCATATGATGGAGAGACTCATTATTTGGTAAATATATTGACAACGCTCTCCTTGCTATTAAAACAGACACAGATGCTGCCAAATCTTTTGGCACTCATCAATACCATAAATTGCTCCCCCGGGGAGCACGTGGGCGCAGATTATCTTTTTACAGGGGTGTTTGCCAGTGCTCCCATTAGTATCAGTCCTACCAGCCCCAGTACAGACCGGCTTATCAGCAACAGTCGTACCTTCAATCCTCCATAGTGTGTTTCTCTAAGCAAGGTCTCCTCAGAAGACCACGACCTCAGAGCCGCGACACAGGCCGCAAGCAGTTAACTTGTCTAGGCACCAGCTATTCCACCTTCTCGACCCGTACGTGCGAAGATATCCAATTACCTTAATCATTGGGAAATCATCACCTCAGACAGATGGGTATTGGACTTAGTCACCCAAGGCCATACCCTGGAGTTTACAGCAAAACCATCAACCACTCCTCCAAGGGGATCGCACCCCCTAGTCTTCATTTACTGCATAAGGAAGCTTTCTTAATGCTTGCCAAGGGAGCAATAGATAAAGTACCAGTTGCTCAAATTGGAAAAGGATTCTACTCCAGTTTTTCCTTCATAAGCAAGAAATCAGGAGAGTGGAGAGAGATCCTAGATCTCAGAAAGCTCAACAAATTCCTCTGCAACCAATCCTTCCACATGATATCATCCTCTCTGACATTCTTCATCTCAACAGCGAAGACTTCATGACATTTCTAGACCTGGAAGAGGCTTACTTCCATTTCCCCATCCATCCCAAACTCCTCAAATATCTTTGATTCATGGTAGCTGGTACCAATTACCAATTCAAAGTTCTTCCCTTTGGCCTCAGGTCCGTCCCTTGCATATTTACTAAGTGCCTGTCCCCGGTAGCAGCTGCACTCGGGAAACAAGGTCATCATGTATTCCCTTATCTAGGCGACAGGTTGTAAAACGCTTCAACCCCAGGACAAGCTCCCAAAGCAATACAGGCCTGTCTGTTGCTTTTTCTAAAACTGGGCCTCACTGTAAATTGTCGATAGTCCTCCACCAGTCCTATCAGACTATGACTTTTCTCTGAGCCGATTTAGACACAATTCAGAACAAGGCCTTCCTTTCCCGGGACAGGCAAAAGAGGCTAGTGCACTTGGCTCAAAAAACTTCAAGAAAACAGCCTGGGCATGATCCCTTCTGCAATAAACTTGGTCCCGTTGGCTTTGCTATAGATGAGACTGTTACAAGAAGAACTGCAGCTCCAATGGATCCAATCACAAAGGACTTTGGAAGAATTGATTTCCATTACTCCTCGGCTGCTGCCCAGACTCACATGGTGGTCTCACATACCACATCTCTCTCTAGGCCTCACATTCCTACCATTAGTAACGGAATTCATCATCACCACGGATTCTCCATCGAGGGCTTGGGAGGCCATTGATAACACTTCAGATCCAAGGAAGGTGGTCGGCAAGTCAACGGACTGTATATCAACAGCCTTGAGCTTAAGGCCATCTTTCTCTCCTTGCAGGCTTTCCTCCCAAGGATCGCAAAGATCTCCATGCTGGTCCGTACTGACTATATAACCAGCATGTATGATATCAACAAACTGGGCGGAACCTGATCACTAACACTATCTCAAGAAGCCCAAGAGCTGTGGGGTTGGCTCATAGAATATACTTAAAAGCCGAGCACGTGTGTGGAGTAGACAGACCACTAGCGGATGCTCTCAGCGGAACCAAAGATAGTTGCCACGAGTGGGAACTGGACCAACAACAGTTGACCAAGAAATTCTCATTGTGAGGGAATCCAGCACTGGACTTCCTTGCAACGGCCAACAATACAGAATGCCAATTCTACGCCACTCCCATGGTCGTGCAGGAATGCCCTTTCGATTCGATAAACCGAGATTTATGCATATGCTTTTCCCCCTTTGCACTAATTAACAAAGTCTTCACCAAGATGAAGTTGGAACGCTCTCGTCTCCTACTGATAGCACCCAATTTGCCCAGACAGCACTGGTTTTCAGAGCTCATCCTCCATCCACCAATGCTATCTCTCTTGACATTGAATCCGGGTCAGATATGCCACATGGAGACAGCCTCTCTCCACTTGCAGACATGGCTCCTGAATTCCATGAGTTTCGTAAGTTAAACATCACTCAACAATGCAGAGACATTCTTTCTAAATCTAGAGCGGAAGCCACTAACAAACCTTACAAGGTAAAGTGGAAAAGATTATGTCACTGGTGTCAGCAAAACAACTTGCATCCATTCCACGCCTCTCCAGAACAGATTTTACCTTATCTCCTCTTTGTGGCCAAGTCAGGCCTGATTTACTCATCAATCAAGGTTCACCTTGCTGCAATTTCAAGTCACAGACACTCTGCACAGGCTCTGTCTCTCTGTTCCACAAGGCTCATAAAGCAATTCATGAAAGGACTCTTAGCAACCCCTTTCTTTTGGTTACCCCCACCATGAGTTGTCTTGTTTACCCTTGTCTTGACCCAGTGGTCTGCCTTCTTCCCCAACTCTTCAGGAGAAAGTGGACCAAGGTCTACTAGGTACTGGTGTAATTTCTCAGGAACACAATTACTAAATGTAGAAAGCTGGTTCTGTATATATTATACCAAAATGAGGTATAGTGTGCACAGAGTCCAGTGGGGCCCCAAAGGTAGGCAGAGGTAAAAGTAGATAGCACCTTATTCTCTATTTGTGATTGGGTGGGTGAGCAGTAAGGCTTTATCAGAGGGTAGTGTTAAGCGTTTCTTTTACTCACTCAATCAGAAAATGATATTACACACTCAAAGACTGAACTCCGACCAATTTCATTTGCATAAAATATTATTTAGTTATATTTATTTTCTGGAACCAAGCAAGCCTGGTACAGGTAAGTGTAAATGGTACTTTTCAAGGCAGGCTGAACCATATAAGCAAGCTGAATGAAAATAATGTTGTTACAAGTTTGTAAATGCTTTCAATACAGTGGAAATTACTGTTAGGTTACTTTACAGATTACTTTTTCTACTTCGTGTGATATGCCTAGATATCACACTGGGGCATTTCCTAGAGAAAAGGTAACTAAAGCAGTTTTTAGTTTGCAGTTTTTCAGGTTCTCATACAAAACAAACTCCACACAGAACAAATTTCAAGGAAAAACTGTCAATGTATTCCTATGGAGAAAATGTGGTTATTGGTTAACAGGGAAGTACTTGATTGTGGGAGTTGGTATTCTGGGGTAAGAACCAGGTTCCCCCCAGGGTCAAGGATGCACTCTCAAAGCACCCTCAGCGGCACTAGGGTGGCTGGGTGCAGACTGCTGAGGCCCAATGTTATCCAGTGGGGGATAGGGAGCCTCCGGATGGTGGCTGATCACGAGCAGGCCAGAAGGTTGTGGGAGCAAAGCTCCTGGTGTCAAATTCAGGGCAAAGGGGGATCCGGTTTAGCACACAAAGTGCACCTGCAGCGGCGCAGGGGCGGCTGGGTGCAGGGTGCTATTCTGGCGTCGGGTGGCCTGTTGTTTTCAATGGGAGTTGCCGGTTTTGGATTTGGCCTGCAGGCTTGATCCAGGAAGACTTCTGTGAGAAACCAACAGCTGGAGAGATAAGTTGAAGGGCTCGGGGACGTAGGTGCACCTCGGATTCTCTTCTTCAGGGTGCAGGGTGGCTGGATGAAAGGTGTCTTTTGAGGTCAGATTTCATCTTACCGGGCTTCTCCGTGCAGAGGCTGCAGGCGACATTGGGGAGTCTACGAGGGGTCAACCCACAGTGGACTCTGACTCTGGAGTACTGGGGGACCTCGCTGGGACTGGTGGGCCACTCGAACTCGGGCTGTGGGGGGCGTGGCTTGGCACGCGGCAAGATGGCAGCATAGTCAAGCTGCCCTGCCCGGCCACCGTGATAATATCCTTCAACATCCTGCTCTAAACGTGTCGGAGACTGGATTCCTCGGTGGGTCCGTGCTAGTGGTGACCCTCGCTGTTCCCTGTGGCCTTGCAGAGCTGCGTGCTGACTTACTGTACGTCGTGACACTCGCGGCCACCTCACTCTGCCCGGACGGGTGGTATGTAGTGTGACCGCGCAACTGGGACATTGCGGTGAAGCCGGACCGCGGAGCCGATAACACCAGATGGCAGAGTGCCGTGGCTGTCCGTTGACTTTGCTGAGCTGCGGACTCGATTGCCGGCTCGAACAACGTCGGCGGCCGCCTCTCCCTGCCTGGACGTGAGGAGGACGGGGGGACTGCGCTGCGGAGCCGCCGGTGAAGTGCTGGACACCAGAGCAAACAACGACAGGTACCGGGTGTGCCGCAGCTGCGGGGGGTGAGACAGACTTCGTCGTGGGATCCACCTGGGAGCGTAGCGGAGCGGCCCTCGAGTTTGGGGATGTGGGGTGCGACGCTGCAGACCCGGCTGGCCTGAAACACGACCGGCTGGTTCTGGCGCCCGGAGGAGGCCGCGGCTAGGCCGCTGGGGCCTACACAGGGTGAGCAGACCCTTGCATGGTGACAACGTCGGCCGCTTCGAGGTGCTCCCCTGAGTGTGTACACTAGCTGGTGATCCGTGCAATGTGTGAGGCACGTTATTTTCTACAACTCTGCGGATTAAGCAGGAGACCTATCTACATTTGCTCGCCTCCCGTGCCTCACTCTTGGTGGCGTTCCAGTGGGCGCCTTTCGGGGGCCCTATACTGTGCTGTGCTCTGGGTGATCCGCCGCTATCTGGGACCTTGCGGATGACCCCCCCCCCCCTTCGAAATTGGCTGCTTCAGTGCTGATCTGATAGTACATATTCTTCCGGCAGGCACAGGAGGACTCTGGGGTGGATTGGGTCTGTGGATGATAACAGCTCAGTGACACATAAAACCACTGGGCACATAGGGACAGCGAGAGATCCCAGCAGACCCTCCTACTGGGGCAAGTGACTGCGGGCCTGATCTGACGGCGGACCCAACCTGGTGAGTCTGGACAATTTGCGGGTGCCACTGGTTGTTCGGAGTGGGCACAATGGGCAAGCCTGAAAAATCCCAGCCCAAATTAACATTTGAGCTCCGCAGGAGCGCCAAACCGCCTCAATCTGATTCCCCTGAGGGAGAACGGGATACCGCCACGCAGGATTCATCCACATTGGAGGCTATGCTGGTTGCGATCCGAGCCAGTTTACAGGCGATTGATGGGAAAATAAGAAGCCCTAAATGGCTGCATGGATCAATTCTCTGCCAAGTTGGATAAACAGGCGGCGAGGATAGGGGAGGCGGAGCAGAGAATCTCTGACGCAGAAGACGGACTGCAGCAGGTTGCGGACAAAACATCAGATATTACAAAGCTTATGGCAGTAATTCAGGCCAAGAATGAGGACATTGATTGACTATCAAAAGAATGAGGACATTGAAGCGAGGTCCAGACGCAACGTCCGCGTACTGGGCCTGCCGGAATCGACTAATGTGGGGTGTCTGAGGATTATGTCAAAACCATGCTGCGAGAGATATGCGGCACAGATGAACAATCCCCCATGTTTGCAGTAGAACGTGCCCATCGGTGGCTAGCTGCCAGACCACCTCCGGGCACTCCGCCGCATCCTATCATCATACGCCTGCTGAACTACAGGGATCGTGATACGGTACTGCGTATCACCAGACAAAAGGGCAAGATAGTGTATCACAACAATCAACTATCATTCTATCCCGACTTGCAGGTGCAGGCGGCACGTAAAGAATTTCAAGCTGTAAAGAAACTGCTGCAGCGGGAGGAAATCCCTTACGCCATGTTTTACCCTGTGAGGCTGCGTATAGGCGAATTTGAAGGTGGCAAGATCTTCACTACGCCAAAGCAGGCCATGGCGTATGCTAAGACTCTACAGAAGCGACGCAAGTCCCCTGGCGATACCTCGGATGTCGATGACTCAGGGCCAGATGTAGGTAATTCTATTTTACCGACTCATAAATACCGAATTTTACCGATTCGGTATTTATGAATCGGTAAAATAGAAGGAGGGATATTTAGGTAAATTCGGTAATTGAATTACCGAATCTGTAAAAATCGGTATTTACCGAATCGGTAAATACCGATTCGGTATTGCCCATTGATTCCTATGGGCCTTGAAGCCCATAGGAATCAATGGGCATTACCGAATCGGTATTTACTGATTCGGTAAATACCGATTCCAGCAAGGGTGCAGGGGGTGTCACTTTGACACCCTCTAGCACCCCAAATACAGGCATGTGTGCCATGTGGCACACAGACATGCCCTAAGGGCATGTCTGTCTGTCACATGGCATAGGTGTGCATACACACATGTGCAAGCACACCTGGATTCGGTATTTTACCACCCAATTGGATTGGGTGGTAAAATACCGAATCTGAAAGGCCTTTGGGACACAGAAGATTCCCACCTACATCTAGAAGTTACTGAATCGGTAAAAATACCGATTCGGTATTTTACAGAATCGGTAAATTTACCGAATCGGTAAATTTACCGATTCTGTAAAATATTGGCCCCTACATCTGAAAAGCCAAATACCGGTCGGTAACGGCCGAATTTGGCCGTTACCGACCGGTATTTGAGCTCCTACATCTGGCCCTGAGTCCGCTGTACCTGCGCCTCCAATGGGTGGGTTGGGGTGAATACCTTGACATTAATGTCTTCATGGTTTGTGGTACTGAGGGAGCTGGTTCGCTATTAGAGACCTTTAATGGATTGAAAACGTGTGGACTGTGTTTGCTGTACACTTTATGCCGTCAGTTAGCTACATAGCCGAGGAGTAGCGGAATGCCTAGTTATTATGTATGGCTGGCTGATTATGTGCAAAATGATTGGTTTGTTCGGATACGCACGCTTCAATGGCTCTGAATTACAAGTTTAATGGGCGTTATGTTTCAGCCGCGGTGGCCCACTTCCGCCTCGGGCCGGGAGTGCAGTCACCGCCGCAACCCTCCTGGGTATGACCTGAATACTAATAATGCTGTTGTTGGGGTTGTCTGGGTTGGTGGGGGGGGGGGGGCTCGGTGTCTTTGGCGGGTTGGGGTTGCAAAAGTGGGAGGGGGGTAGGGGGTCCTGGTCTTTTTTTCTGCCTCAGAGGCTGTATAACGAGTACTGTCTTTGTGGAACGACTTGTCAGGAGATTGTCACTAAAGTGGTTGGTGTGCAACGACAAAAGTGGGAGGGGGGTAGGGGGTCCTGGTCTTTTTTTCTGCCTCAGAGGCTGTATAACGAGTACTGTCTTTGTGGAACGACTTGTCAGGAGATTGTCACTAAAGTGGTTGGTGTGCAACGACGCTGGTTCGACACTACTTTTCAGATTTCTAGATGGCAGGTGAACGTTATAATTGTCTCACATGGAACGTAAGAGGCCTGAATACGCCTAAGGAGACTAGACAGATCCTTGCACAGTTAGATAGACACGGTGTGCAAACTGCACTGCTGCAAGAGACCCATCTGACAAAACACACTGAGGGTTCTGTGGCGAACAAATGGGCTGCTTACAGACTGGCCTCCTCTTATTCTAACTATGCCCGTTGGGTCTTGATTCTGATTAAACGTGGGACGCCATTTACCCGATAGACTCATGTATTGATGGGGAGGGACGCTGGGCAATTACACATGGTAAATTGGGGAACAGTGTGGTGACTAGTGCAAATATCTATGGTCCAGTGGTGGACGAACCAGCGTCGTTTCTTTCTATGATTCAGGTGCTGCGACGATGGCCGGAGTCTGCACTTATGCTGGGAGGGGATTTGAACACACACTTAGACCCTATGCTGGATAAATCTGCTCTAGATGGTAGTCGTATGCTGCGGACGGCTCAGTGCGTTAGACAGTTTATGGAGGAGAGGGGATTGGTAGATGTGTGGAGATTGAGACATGCTGGGGTCCTAGAGGGCACACACATCACGCCATCACACAACACCTGGTTCCGTCTGGACTATTGGTTACTGGACGAGCTGGCCAACGCTTGGGTGACGGAGGTCCACAATTTACCCAGAACACTGTCGGACCACAGTCCGGTTGTGCTTAAGATTCAAGTCCCACATAGTGTTCGCCCTCCCTTTACTTGGCGATTCCGGGCTGATGCCCTTCTAGACCCTGTATATGACGACACTATACATAAGGCTATAGTCCAATTCTTTGACATAAATGTGGGTGCGGTAGATAGCGCGGCCACACTGTGGGAAGCGTTTAAAGTGACCATAAGAGGGGTGTGCATAGGTACCACGGCGGGTATCCTCCGGGATCTAAGAGGGCAGTTACACCGTACGGAGACCAAACTGCGCGAATTAGAGGCTTCTTATGATGCTCATTCTACACGCGAGACTCTGGTGCAAATCAGAGAATACCTGGAGGATTACAATTTACTGGCATCTTCGGAGATGAAATATATCTCAAAGAGGTCTGTAGCTAGAGCATATGGGGAGGGTGGCAGACCGGGCAGGGTTCTGGCCAACCGCTTGCGGGACCATGCGACTGCCCCTCCAATAGACCACATAGTGGACAACATGGGTGAGGATCACTTCACCCCTGAAGATATACTGAGCCAATTTCATGACTTCTACCAGAACTTATATACATCTAGCGGGGACGTCCCCGAATCTGAGTTCCATGCCTACTCGAGAGACACGGCGTGTGCCTGGTTGTCGGACGTACATAGAAAGTTTCTCAGCCTCCCTATAGATGAGTCAGATATAAAGGATGCTATACTCTCTATGCCCAACAAGAAGGCCCCGGGACCGGATGGGCTGACGGTAGAATTTTACAAGAGATGCGCTGATCTTCTAGCCCCATATATCTTCGCAATGTATGCAGAGGCACACAAGGTGGGTCATCTCCCCCAGTCTCTCCGACAGGCGCTCATTATCACTCTGCTAAAAAAGGATAGGACCCCCACTAGATGTGAATCTATCGGCCATTGTCTTTAATCAATATTGACGCCAACATATTGGCTAAGATCCTTGCTAATAAACTGCATCCTTTAATGTCACTACTGGTCCTGCCGGATCAATCCGGCTTCATCCCTGAGCGTTCCACGGCATGGAATTTCCGAACGATCTTTGCCATGTTCCATGTTCTGAAACCGGACCTACAAGCCGTGGCTGTGCTGCTTGACGCAGCCAAGGCTTTCGGCTCGATCGAATGGAGGTACATGTTTTTATATTGAACAGGATGGGTTTTCCCCCATTTTCGTCCGCTGGATCGAGATTCCGTACACTGACGTATCTGCAAGGGTAAAGGGTGGGGGGGTCTTCACCATCCAACGTGGTACCAGACAGGGTTGCCCGCTTTCCCCATTCCTCTTTGCCATTATCTTGGAGCCACTGGCGTGCAGGCTCCGGCAGGCTCACAGGGTGGCTGCTCTGAATTTCAATAATAGGCCGGTGGGTATATCGGCATATGCAGACGACATGGTCGTCTGTCAGAGAACCACACACGTATCTTTCAAGAGTCATTACGGAATATGTCCGCTTTGGACTCCTCTCTGGCCTCAACATTAACTGGGAGAAGTCAGTTGTCATTCCCCTCACGTCAGGCACTGTGGAGCCCGTGATGGAATACCCCTTGATATGGACGGCTGACCCAGTGAAATATCTCGGCATATGGATCCACCGCGACCCTGTTATAGTCGTACGGGACAATTACCGACGGGCATACACTACCCTGGTACAACAAGTGGATAAATGGATAGGTCTTCCGCTGTCGCTATCGGACCGCATCGCAGTGATCAAAATGGTTATACTTCCCAAATTCCTATACCTCTTCTGCAACATACCTATCCGTTTGAATAGGCATCTGTTTGCGACGATACAGACACAACTGCTGTGACTGGTATGGGGTACGGGACCACCCCGCATAAGCTGGGCCACTCGCACGCTGCCCTTTGACCGAGGGGGGTTTTGCGCTCCAGACTTCTATTTATATGTGGTGGAGGAGGGAGATGCGGGAGACACTCCTCTCCATGGCATCCTATCACATAACCGTAGACTCACGCCTAGGGCTGAGATCAATACGATCGATGCCACGATATTTGCATGGCATGAGATCGGCCGGCGGACAGACAGGCTTCCGCTGTACGCGCCGTCTATGCCTATAGTAGGCCACAGTGCGCTCTCGATCGCACAGGAGCACGGCCCAATGCGGGCGCTCAAAGAAGCTGGCATTTCGGTTCTAGGAGACCTGTACAAGGATGGGATTTATGTGTCAAGTGACGACCTGAATTACATCTCTAATGCTTCTCCGCTGTTTACATACACGTTATCGGCTACGCAGTGATATGCGGGCCCACTATACCACGTTCCCGCAGGAACCAGTCATATCCAACTCGCTACAACTAGTAATTACCGCGGCCACCAGGAAACATTTGCTTACTAGATTATACCGGATGGTCATGTCAGAATCGGTGCTCCCGGAGGATCGTAGTAAGGGTCGCTGGAGCAGAGCTTTAGGCATACCCATCACAGAGGATACGTGGGCGCAGAAATGTTCGGTCACGGGGAGACTGTCGTCGAATATCAATTTGAGGATAATTCACCTGAAGTTTAAACATCAGACATATCACACTCCCATCAAACTATGCAAGATTAGTTTCAGAGACACTGACTGCTGCAGGCGATGTGAGCGGGAGGGAGCGGATTTCCTGCATCTTGCATGGGATTGCCAGGCTGTACACTCATACTGGACGGACATCTTGCACAAACTAGACGCCATGACTGGCCACACTCTGGACTGCACTCCATTAGTATGCTTACTGGGACATGTACCAGGGGTCAAAGGGTGGTTGGGCCGCTTTATCAGGGTGGCACTATTGCTGGCTAAACGGCAAATGTTTTTCACATGGGATGGCAGACGCAGTCCTAAGGTCGCCACGTGGATCTCAGATATGGTATACTGCCAGGAACAATTGAGGCTCTATGAGGAGGAACTTCCACGGAGTTCCAGACCTAAAGACATATGCGCTCCACTGCGAGAATATTTACTAGCATGTAGTGAGCAAGGTGATGGGGAGGGGAGTACACCGCATGACTAACTTGATCTGTTCTTCTTGACGTGATAGATTTTTCTTTTCTTGAGGACACTCGATTGTGGCGTAAGCTGCCTCTACACAAATGCATTGTACTGGCTAGGCCACCACCAACGCTGCTGAGATTGTATACTGCAGGAAGGGGACCAGGGCGGGGAGGGTTTCGTTTGATGTCTGTTTACTCATTTACAAAATGTCACTTTACCATGTACTGCCTTTTCTTGACAACTTGCATAATCAATAAATAAATTTAAAAAAAAAATACAACTCGGGCCGTAGGCGACGGGTGCAGTGGTGGTTCCAGATGTCGGGGTTACTTGTCCCCAGCAGGCTGGGAGTCTTTCTTGGCTGTTTCTTTTGAACAGAGCTGCTGTTCACAGGAGATCCAGTCTTTGTTGAAGGCAGTCAGTCCTCCCAGGGTTCTGGAGGCCACTGGCTGCAGGACAAGGCAACATTTGGCGCAGGATCCTGTATACTGTAGACGGGCCGGTAGGTCTGGGGCCAAGTCAGTTGTTCTCTGCAGTCTCCTCACTTGGGCATCTTCTTTTGTCCATCTACTTTGTAGGTTGCGGGAATCTGTCTACTTGGTTCACGGCTGCCCCCTAAATACTATATTTAGCTGGTGTTTTAGGGGTCTTGAGGTCAGTTGCCTATGGGCTACTGACCTCAGGGTGACTACACCCTTGGTGTGCTCACCCCATGTGGGTGAGTGGGCACAATCCCTAATCCTGATTGGAGAGTGCTTGCCATCTGCAAGATGGTGGGCACTAAAGAGTGGGGTTCACCTCGACTCCCCCACCAGAGGGTTGGGGTTGGCAGAGGTGGGCACACATTCAGGGCTGGCTAATTTGTCCCACCTGTCTTCCCACTGAAAAGGAGGGTAGCAGGAAGGGGGTCAGCTCCTGATAGCAGGAGAGGCTGGGGGTCACATTAGAAAGGCGGCAAGCCTATTGAAGCTCTCCTGCCACAGATGGCTCTTCCTGGCCTCGGGGAGGTGTGAACACCTCCACCCAGGAAAGGCTTTATTTCTGGGCTGAGGGAGCGAAGGCTCCCACCCCAGGGGACCAGAAACATGTTTCATGGTGGAAGACTTGGGTGTACTTGTCAGGTAACCCACGAGAGGCTGGTCTTTTTCATGGGGCATCTCTAAGGTACCCTCTGAGTGCATTTTTCATTAATTCCCACACTGGCGTCAGTGTGGGTTTAATGTGCTTAGAAGTTTGATACCAAACTTTCCAGTTTTCAGTAAAGCCATTATGGTGCTGTGGAGTGTTTGTAATGACAGACTCCCAGCACCATATACTCTTAATGGCATTACTGCACTTAAAATGTCTAAGAATTGGTCTAGACACTGTAGGGGTACAGGGCTTCTGCACCTGTACCCTCACCACTGGTATAGTGCACCCAGCTAGATGGGTGGCTGACCTTTACCAGGGCAGTGGGTTGTAGGCATGGCACACAGAGATGTGTGTCATGTCGACTCTTAACTTTGTTCTTAACCAAAACATGCAGCCTGCAATGCCAGTGTGTGTGTAAAGGTACAGGGCCTCTGAGGGTGGCACAAGAAGTGCTACACTCCTTAAAGGCCTTCCCTGGCCACAGTGCCCTTCAGTGCCCTTGGTACCCATGGTACCTTTTACAAGGGACTGACATGTGGCCAATAAGGTGCCTGTTGGGGGCACAAGGTACAGTTTTGGGAAGGTACACATGCCCTGGGAACCTGATTGGCAGGGACCCAGGGCATATAGAGTCAAAGGACATCAGTAGTCTGGCAAAAAGTGTGTGTGTGGGGGGGTTGAGGGGGGGGGGTTACTGCAACCGAAACCTAGCTTCGCACACTCAACAGATGCTCTTTCATAATAAGATTATAAAGACCATCATAATCTTGCATATTTTTAACTAGCCGCCTAGTATTTTCACTGAAAAGTCTACAAAATCTACCCAGATCTGACTGGGTTTCTCGAGCCTCACTAAATTTGATCTTGTATTCCTCAGTGGTGAGTCCAAAGCCCTCAATCAGGGTGTGCTTTATGATGTCATAAGACTCCGCATCTGCCCCATTCAGTGTCAGGAGCCTATCTCTACACTTTTCTGAGAACAGCTCCCAGAGAAGAGAGCCCCAATACTTTAGGTTGAGTTGTCTCATCTTACAGGCCCTCTCAAAGGCTGTAAACCATTTGGTAATATCATCACCCTCTGTCTATTTAGGGACAATCCCTTTAGGGGTCAATAGCTTCTTCTTTCTCCCTATTTATTATTTGCTGCCACCAGAGATGGGTCCTAGGCCCATTTCCGCTCTTTCCTTTGCTATTGCTATGAGTTTAGCCTCTAAGGCTATCCTCTTGGCTTAGTTTTTGAAGGACAGCATCTTCACTCTATAATTCTTCTGGGCATTTTCAGTAGTACTCCCACTGGTGTTGCTATTAGTAGGACCAGCGCTGGAATCATCATCATCTATTCCATCCACTTGAGGGTCCTCTTCCCCTTCTCCTCTAGGGGGTTCAGTATCTTCGCATTTTCTGCAAGTAACCTCTCCAGATGAAGCTCTCGTTGATCTAGTTCCCATGGCAAGTTTCCATGCTTGGCAGAGCGACTTTTGGGTCAACATAAGGTTCTTGTTGGGCCTGTGTTGAGCTCTTGGGAAGGACCTGCCTCAGATATGGTATTAAAATAGTTGAGACCTTTTTAGGAAATTAAGACATTCTTAAGTTCATTCTAAAGGGCCTAACTTACTTAAATTCCTTTTAACTTCTAAACAATTTTACTGTGGGATTTAACACAAGGCCCTAACAGCTAGGTTTTAAACAATTTAGCAAAACATTGAAATTGAAAAAAATGCTTTAACTAGTGACAATTTTGGATTCCTTAATTGAATCGCTTATTAACCAAGTGGTACCGCTGATGTAAAGTCTTGTATCCCACTGCTGCACCACCAATGTAGGAATCTGGCTCTTCGTATGATATACCAAAACAAGGTATATTGTGCAAAGAGTCCAGGTATTCCCTAATGAGTGGACAGGGGCTTTCTATAGCAATCCGAAGTTGCTCTTTTAGGGGTAACGCAGCGTTAAGCTTATCAGAGAGAAGTGCTAGACATCTGCAAGTGTACATAATAGTCATTAAATGATGCACATGGCTCAAAAAGGAGACCCACACAGATTTCTGAAGATAACACGTATCTTTATATATGTTTAGGCACCAGAATCAATACAATCAGTTAAGCACGTTTTTCAAGAGAAATACTTTTACGTTAAAAAAGTCAACAGTGCATTTTTTAGAAGCTGCAATTTTTTCCTATGGGAGGGAAAACAAGAACGGCATTCAGGTAGAGTATAGCGACTTATCAGACCAATCGCATGGACTTAAGGTGAATATGGGGCAAGCTCCAAGGCAAGCTCCAAGGCTGAACTGGGGTAGCGTGGTGAGCAAAATAACGATGCATTAAACCCAGATCTGTGACTAGGGGTGAATGTTTTGCCAATGTGCAACATTCCGTCCATCACCTTGTGTGTTTTGCCAAGGCAGCACCAGCAGGTCACTTCTAACAGCACTCGGGCGGCCTGATGCAGTGTTGCAATACATCATCGGGTGTCACTTGGGACCGGTCTGCGGGAAAACACGCTGCAGGTTTGGAATGGGAGGCCAGTCAGTCTGGACCAAGCAGAGGGTTCAAGTCTTGCGATGCTAGTGGATGTGGGAACACCTGTGAGCCGTCGTGGTTGAGTGGGGCCTGCAAACGGAGGCTGCATTGGGAAGTTCACAAGGGGTGAAATTAAAGTGAACTCTGTCTCTTAAGGGCTTGAGGACCATGCTGCTATATTTGGCTCACTTTGTTGCGGGCTGGGGGGCTCGGGTTCATTAATGCATAGTGGCGTCAGGTTTTGGCAATTCCGAAGGCCTTGTGGTTCTTTGTGTGCTTGCACAATGGAGGAGATCAGCTCTGGTGCTCCACGGGATTCCTTGAATCTTTATTAAAGGCAGACAGTCCTCCCAGGCTTGGGAGGAACAACAACTTGCAGAACAAGACGACTTTGACGCAATTCGACAGGGAACAGCAGACAGGGCGGCAGAGCTGGTGCCAAGACTGTTCAGTGCTACTGGACCCATCAACACCAGGGGTGCCACATAAACTCTTAGGAACTCTTAGCCATCAGACTAGTCTTGAAAGCATTTCTCATACTTATTCAGAGGAAACTGGTAATAATATAGGCAGACAACATGACCTACATGTATAACATCTAGAGGTGTGGGGGCACATACACCCCACTAACTCAGGAAATTTGGCGTTGGCTTACCCGCAACAGCATTCATTTGATGGAAGAGCATTTGCTGGGAGTGGAGAACGATTTTGCAGACATGTTCAGCAGTGGCACGTATATTGTGCTCAGCATTGTCACTTACAGAGGTGGGATGAGGCCGCTGCTGAGTTCAATGGCTCCTTCTGGTACATTGGATAAATTGGAGAAGTAGTTTGCAGATCCAATCTGGCACCTTGAAGGATTCAAAAGGAGAGGGATCTGATATTGGATAGCTTATCCACCAGAAAGAGAGTTACAGATGGTAAGTATCGTGTTTGTTACATACAATCTTGTTCGTTATCTTGACTGAGGTTCCAGAGGGGATAGACCGAGAATGCGTACAGTGGCCAGCCACAGTTCATTATTAGCTGTGTTCTTGGAGATTGCCTGCAACATGCTTCTTGGCTGTAATCTCTATTGCTGGATTTAAAGAAAAAAAGGGGAAGTGAGGTACAATGGGAGGGGAAAACCCTCAACTAGAGCAGTGGCAGTGACTAACAGCTGTGGTATAGTTAGAGGTCATAAGAGTGGCTAAGTTACACATCTTTTGATGATGTAAAAGATCAGCAATGTGTAGATGATGCATTCATCCACAGTATGCTCCTTTTCTTTACTTTCTGTTCCACATTCCCAAGTATGTTTGAACAAAAGCAGTGTATAGCCTCTGGTCTTGGTACAGGGCGGTCTTCCTACATTGTAAAGCATTCATTCACTCCTTTGTCCTTGGGGCTTGATTCTACTGGTGACATGGTTACCTTAGTGTTTTGCTGTCTTCTATTAGATCATACTCCTGTACTGCAGACTTAATTACATTCTCCTTTATCCCTCTCTCACAGTGTAGGCCAGTGATGTTGACAGTCATACTGCTACTTCACCCTCAGACTCGTAATGATAATTCTTCTATTTTGATCTCGCTCTCTTACAGCCAGTCACACCCTCAGGTTTCCGAGTGGGGATGAAGCTGGAGGCAGTGGACAAGAAGAACCCAGCACTCATGTGTGTTGCTACTATCACAGACATGGTGGAGAACCGCCTGCTTATCCATTTCGACAACTGGGATGAAAGCTATGACTACTGGTGAGGGTGCACCCTATGGTTCTGAATATTGCTGATGGTGCACCCTGATAGTCTGACTTCTGGAGAAAGTACACCACAAGTGTACCCCATGAGGCTGATGTCTGGTCAGGGTGTGTCCTGTGGCTCTGACTACTGGTAAGAGTATTTTCTGCAAGTCTAATGACTGTAGAAGGTTAACCCAGGGGGTCTGACAGCTGGTGAGGGAGCACTCTGGAAGTTTGCCTGTTGGGGAGGATGCATCTTGTTGGTGTGTCTGCTGGCAGGGTGCAGCTTGAGAGTCCGACACTGATGATGGGCACCATGTATGGCTGAATGCTGGGAAGGTGCACCTTTTGGATCTGGCTGCTGTGGAGAGTTTTCCCTGTTTATCCATCTTTGGTAAGATTGTTTCATACGACTCATGACGGGTACACTGCATGAATTGCAGTCAAAGGTTCACCTTGTGTGTCTGACTACTGATGAGGGTGTGCGCTGTGAAACTGACTTTTAGGAGAGGAACAACTTGTGGATCTGACTGCTGATGAGAGTGCACACTTTGGAGATGGCTGCTGGTGGGGTTCACACTGTGGTTCATCTTGCTGGTGGGGGAGTCACACTGTAGTTCATCTTGCTGGTGAAGGTGTACCCTGTGGGTGTGCCTACAGGTGAAGATACAACCGTTTTTGTCTTTTTTATCAGCATTATCCAGCTGCTATGCCATTTTTAGGTCTCGCGCCTAGCGTTGCAGTGCGCAGCAGTGCTCGCTCAGCGCGTGACCTCTTGTCAGAGGGTTCTGAAAGCTGCTCACACTCTCGTGCGTGCGAGCAGGCTTTCGCCGCTGCCATTGGCTTTACGGTGTTTTTTAAAAAAAAAAACAGCACAGGATTGGGCAAAGGCGGGCACATGTCCTGCCTTTGTAGCGCCCATTCCCGACAGTGGCCAGCACGTGCAACAGCACTCGTTCGCCCCGCTGCCGCTCTCCATCCCCCCCGCTCATCTGTGGTGCACGCGCACCACTAGTTTTGATCCCACTTAAAGCTCTGCATGTTGGTATGTGCATAGCTAACTCAGGATAATTATACACTATCCTTCATGTTAACTAGCACGTCATTTCAGGGTTAATGTCACTCCGACACAGATACGTTGGAGGTCAGCGTCACCCAGTTGAAAAACTCTGACCCCCCGGCAAGGACACACTCACATGAGCAAGCCCGCCAAATTGGAAACATTTCTCAGCCCGTGATAGAGGAGGCAGGGCGGCATCTTTGGAGCTTTCAGGCTGTCACAGCTTTATGTTAAATAGGGTTCCCAACTGCCGTTTTTTTTTACAGACATCATCAGTAAATTCAGATCAGAGACCGGGCCGGTAATTAATAAATATTGTTGTTTTCTCCCGTCTGCGATCACATGCAGTGCCTACTGACCTGACCTTGTTTTCCTAGTTTGACCAGTCTCTAATATTCATTATTCTTTGTGCAGGAGGCTTTTGGAGCTTTTTTTCTTTTTTTTCCCATTTCTTAGCGAGGCCCTTTAGCAAGCCTCCCACTGATGATAATCTAAAATCCAAACTTTTTCCTGTTTTACTATGGAGAAAGTCAAGTCCTATGTGGGCTCTGATGACCCATGTGTGTTGTTCGTTTTTAACCTGCCCTATGAAACACTTTCCCTCATTGTCCTCCACTTAAATCAGTTGTGTAATTACTTCCTGTCCACAGCCTTGGCGCTTCAGCTCTGGAACGCGGCTTTCACTGGTTAATAAATATTGTAACATTCTTGAGCGGATTAATGGACCTGGGAGAAGGAACTTAACATGGAGGGCACAGATAAACAGATAGATGGAGGCCCTGGTGGTTCAGCAAGTGTGGCAGAAAGAGGACTAACGTCTGAGGTCAGGGTCGGAGAGGGGGCAAGGCTGTGTGTGTGCGTGGTTGCGTGTGTGTCTGCGTGAGTGTGTGCGTGCGTGCGTGTGTGTGTGTCTGTGCGTGTGTCTGTGTGTGTGTGGTTGTTTAACAATGTTGGGATCAGTGCTTGAAATGGAACCTTAACATCGCCGGCTCTCCCTTTCTAAGTTACTTCTGAGAAGTGCAGGTACTCTCCCACACAAATTAAAGAAATGGAGGTTCTCTGTCTCTGACAATACCTCCCCGTTTAAGGCACTGGTCATGATGGACACATCACCTGTGTGGCTCTGTTTAGCTTCCCTGTCCTATGTTAGACTGCCAGGAAAGTCATTGTATTTTTAATTTTTGGATTTCACATCTGTAAAGATGAAACTCACCCCCGGTGTGCCTTTCATTGATGGACTGCGAGGACCTGCTCTTCTGACTGCCCCTGTGTGGCCATGTTTCTGTGAGTGCCTCTTATATGCCCGTATCTACAGCCTGTGCGTGCCCCTGTTTCTGTGACTACCCCTGTATGAATGATTCCATTGTCTGCGTATTTCCACAGCCAGTGTGTTCCCCCGTTTGTGTGAGTGCCTCTGTATGCTCGTTTCTACAACCTGTGCGTGCCCCCGTTTCTGTGACTACCCCTGTATGAATGAATCCATTTTCTGCGTGTTTCCAAAGCCCATGTGTTCCCCCGTTTGTGTGAGTGCCTCTGTATGCACGTTTCTACAGACTGTGTGTGCCCCTGTTTCTGGGTGTCTCTGCGTGCCCGTTTCTGTCAGTTCCTCTGTTTGTATCATGTTGTTTCCATAGACCTTGTGTGCCTCTGTCACTGAGCACCTCCGTGTGCACATTTTCACTGACTGTGTGTGCCTCTTTCACTGTGCGTGCCTGTGTGTCTACGTTTCCATACAGTGTATGCCCCTGTTTCTGTGAGTGCCTCTGTATGCATGTTTTCACAGCCAAAGTGTGCCACTGTTTCTGTGAGTGTCTCTGTGTGCATGTTTCTACAGCCTGTGTGTTCCCCTGTTTTTGTGAGTGTCTGTTTGCACTTTTCCACAGCCTATGAGTGCCCCTGTGTCTGTAAGTGACTCTGTATGTACGTTTCCACAGTCCGTGTGCACCCCTTTTTTTCTGTGAGTGTCTGTATGCACGTTTCCACAGCCAGAGTGTACCCCTGGTAGGCTGGATGGACAAAGCAGGCCTGTGAGCAAGACTGGGGCAAGCTGGGAGAGTCTACGTTTGCCACAGAGCTTTTTTTCTGAAATAACTAGAAGTGGCCAAAGAAACAAGCATTTGTAATGCAATAGGTCTGGCATTTACGCGAGTTTAATCTATTGGCATTGTAAATGACAATACTTTTTATTATGTTTCATTTCCTTTGTGCTGGAATACACTGGAAATCGGCTTCACACAAAAATGCGAGTCAGGAAATCTATCCACTTTACTACTTCTAGAACTATTCTCCACTTGTGATTGTTGTTAATGGTGTGTCTGAAGCCTCACCAACAGGTCAAGGGCTAGGATTCCCACATGGTAGGTGGCTCTTGGCATTGACTCGTTTGTGGGGTGAATTATGTGGTCAAAAGAATGGCGAAGGGGGCAGGAGCTAGGATTTCCACAGGGTAGGTGGCTCTTGGCGTTGACTCATTTATGCGGTGAATTAAGCCGTACATGGGATGACGAGGAGCGCCTCTGGGACTCAAAATCTATTTTTGCAAGTTCCCTGGAATCGCTCTCTAAAAGGTGCGTAACTGTGCCCTTGGTGTCTGTCTGTGTGTCTCTGTCTGTGTGTCTCTGTGTGTCTCTGTCTGTGTGTCTCTATGTCTCTGTCTGTTTGTCTCTGTGTGTCGCTGTCTGTGTGTCTCGGTCAGCATCCTGTTAGGCGCATGAGTACTCACAAACTTTCTCTCGGGGGGGGGGGCAAATTTACAGGGTGGTTTCTGGCCAAGGGCAGCACCGGTGGAGGCAGGGTCAGGGGGGCGGGGCTAGAGCAAAAAAAACCTGTGACCAAGAGGTTGAACACAGGCCCCTGCAGTGGAGCATTAGTTCACTGAGCCACCAGACCCAGCATACACACGTACGTTTGTCTGTCTGTCTGTCTGTCTATCTGTGTCTGTCTGTCTATCTGTGTCTGTGTGTCTCTGTCTGTCTGTGTGTCTCTGTCTGTCTTTGTGTCTGTGTGACTCTATCTGCATGTTTCGGTCTGCGTGTCTCTGTCTGCGTGTCTCTGTCTGCGTGTCTCTGTCTGTGTGTCTCTGTCTGTGTGTCTCTGCGTGTCTCTGTCTGCGTGTCTCTGTCTGCATGTCTCTGTCTGCGTGTCTGTCTGCGTTTCTCTGTATGTGTGCCTCTGTATGTGTCTCTGTATGTGTGTCTCTGTATGTGTGTCTCTGTATGTGTCACTGTATGTGTCTCTGTGTGTCTCTGTGTACCTCTGTCTGTCTGTGTGTCTCTGCCTGTGTGTCTGTCTGCCTCTATTTCTGCCTCTATGTATGTGTCTCTATCTGTTTGTCTCTGTCTGTTTGTCACTGAGCCACCAGACCCAGCATATACACGTTTGTCTGTCTGTCTATCTGTGTCTGTGTGTCTCTGTTTGTCTGTGTGTCTCTGTCTGTCTTTGTGTCTGTGTGTCTCTATCTGCATGTCTCGGTCTGCGTGTCTCTGTCTGCGTGTCTCTGTCTGCGTGTCTCTGTCTGCGTGTCTCTGTCTGCGTGCCTCTGTCTTTGTGTGTCTGTCTGTGTGTCTCTGTCTGTGTGTTTCTGTCTGCATGTCTGTCTGCATTTCTCTGTATGCGTGCCTCTGTATGTGTGCCTCTGTATGTGCCTCTGTATGTGTGCCTCTGTATGTGCCTCTGTATGTGTGCCTCTGTATGTGTGCCTCTGTATGTGTGTCTGTATGTGTGTCTCTGTATGTGTCTCTGTATGTGTCTCTGTGTGTCTCTGTGTACCTCTGTCTGTCTGTCTGTGTGTCTCTGCCTGTGTGTCTGTCTGCCTCTATTTCTGCCTCTATGTATGTCTCTGTCTGTTTGTCTCTGTCTGTCTGTTTGTCTCTGTCTGTGTGTCTGTCTGTGTGTCTGTCTGTGTGTCTCTGTCGTGTGTCTCTGTCTGCATGTGTCTCTGTCTGCGTGTGTCTCTGTCTGCGTGTGTCTCTGTCTGCGTGTGTCTCTGTCTGCGTGTGTCTCTGTCTGCGTGTCTCTGTCTGCGTGTCTCTGTCTGCGTGTCTCTGTCTGTGTGTCTCTGTCTGCGTGTGTCTCTGTCTGCATGTCTCTGGTCGCATGTCTCTGGTCGCATGTCTCTGTCTGCGTGTCTCTGTCTGCGTGTCTCTGTCTGCGTGTCTCTGTCTGCGTGTCTCTGTCTGTGTGTCTCTGTCTGTGTGTCTCACTGGGTGTGTGTCTGTCTGTGTCTCTCACTCTGTGTGTGTTTTTGTCTGTGTGTCTCTGTCTCTGTGTCTGTCCCTGAGCTATTGGTGTTGCATTATTTAGCAATGCCAATAGCTCAAACTTTAATAATGCGAGACATATTGCATTGCAAATGCTTGTTATGTTTTGTAGAGATCATTGCTTTTTCCGACGACTGACTTAAGATTACCCTAAGTCAGTTGTGTATGGTTGTTTGGCTGTATGTTTTTAGTAGAGATGTGTCACATTTCTAGCCTATTAATGGTTTTTGTTACATAATGATAAAGTTAAATTTGTTTGTTTTGTCCAGTTAAAGATCTTTGTAGTGTTTTATGTGTATTAATGTAACAATTGTCCCATGGAATTCATTAAGAAATGGTACCTTCTTCTGTGTCTTAGAGGGATTCCAGAGTTACTCAGACATATTAATTGGACCAACTTTGGTGCCGAACGGAGTGAGATTAGCTCCACTTTGTGCTTGTTTGCAGAAAATATTGAAATCCAAATTTGGGCGCTTTTGCCTCAATATTGGTACTGGTTTGATCAGTTTGGGTCCGGCTTTGCAGCGCTGGGTATGAATAGGATTAGTACTAATTCTTAAGGAATATGCCCCGGCACTGATATATTTGACTGGGATAGGTTGAAGACCTGGTAGCTCTTCCTGTTACACAAGTGATCTCACTATTAAGTGGCCTGGTAGTCAGATGACTACAAGCTGAAGAGACTCTAACAGTCACACAGGGTTGAAACATCAACAAACCGTCCCTCTTGTTTCTTACATGTAATTTAACTTCAAGGGATTCCATTCTGACTATGCAAACCCTCTTAGAATGTTATCAATGAATTCATACAACCATTGGGAATTGTACAGTGTCTTTTATCTATGTGCTTTGTAAATTTAATCACCCTTGGAGCACTGCGTCATCTACACTATGATCACTTATTTTGTTGATTGTTACACTTGATTGGAGTCAAATTATTACAAGATGCAACTATTGTGCAAAACTACAGTCCTGTGTTTGTCTTCCTTATAATTAATGTTGTTCCAGTTATCTGAAAGAAGCATGTTATTTATAGATTCCTTATCTTAGAATTACTCCCAGGCGTCAGACTGGATCCGGAAAGGGTTTTCGTCAGCAGTACCTCTGCGCGTCGACAGGTAGCATCCGTCGGGTCCGTCGTTGGTATCATGGTCGCCGGGATGACGTTACTGCACCTACTTAGACCCCGCCCTCGCGCGCTGACATCAGTTCCTTCTTTCTCTACGCCAGCCGGCACAGATCTGGAGGGAGCTGTACCTCCAGTCACTTTTTGACTGAACTTATTGAGCTAGTTTTGTCGACGTCTTTTTTGAGTCGACGACTCCTGGTGCACGGAGGGATGCCCGGTTCAAGGCATGGGGTTCCTGTAGCCGACTGATGTTGGTTATGGATCCGCACTGCTTGTGTCTCTGTTGCCTAGGAGCGGTCCCTAAAGCTTCTTGAGTGCCGGCAGTCGGCTCTGCGCTGTTTGAGATCCTGGTCGCAAGGGAGGTAGAGGGACCGGTCGCGGAGCCATCATCACTCTTCTGAGTTTTCTCATTCGGGGACAGGTAAGTCGAAGCACAAGAAGAAATCGAAGAAGCATTGTCGCTCTTTGACTTCTCCCCGTCAGCCGGCTGACGAGACGAGGGATGCGGGCGGTGCCCCTCGCGCGGCTCTGTGCGCAGAGCCTGAAAAGCCAACTCCAGGCTTCCCTCCCTGCCTGGGACCCAGAGCGACTCCTGCCCAGCTTTGTAAATTTTACGAGGTGATGCACGCAATCTTTGGGCAGCCCGAACCTTCCGGCCCAGTGGGCTCGGTTGGGGGGCCTAGGCCTTCTCCGCCGACGGCTCCGGTGCCGCAGGCCCCCCTTGGATCCAGACCTGGATCCGGACAGTGCTGGTTGACGTTATTACACCTCCACTGGCGCCGTTTCCTCCGGTACCGAAGCTGGCGCCAGTCGTGCCCCCGGCCGGCATCGACCCCGCCTCAATCCTGATGTGGAGCCGGATTGGCATTGCCCGACACCGGATCCGCCTCCAAGCGGGGTTTTTGTGTCCCATTTCACTCCTGGGGTCCCTTTTCGACCAGATTGGCACCCAGAGGATGAGGAGGAGGTTTAGGAGGGGTCAGGTCACCCTCTGACTGATCAGCTAGACTCTGAGCAGGACTGGAGAGAAAAACTGCGGAAATGCAAGTGGTCTAGACACCTTCCCTGACCTTGGCATGTTGTCTCCTCCTACAGTGGCTCCGGAGGAGGGAACGTCATACGCATTGGTGTTTCGCAAGGCAGCCGAGGCTCGCAACCTCCAGCTTCCTACGGTGGCGGTCAGGACTAACCTCCTGACAGAGGTTCCTCAGCCGTCTACGAGCTCTTCGGAGCCCCTGCTGCCGTTTAATGAGGCCCTTAGGGACATCCTTTTGGGCACCTGGTCCAGGCCCAACACGAGGACTCCCTTGGATAGGATGATTGCCCAATGCCACCGCCCGGCTCCAGGCAACCCCACTTTCCTCTCCCAACACCCCACTGCTGAGAGCTTGGTGGTCCAAGCTTCCGCTTCCAAGAGCGCATTCCCTACCGCTCCACCGGAAAGGGATCCAAGAAGCTGGGTCATCTTGCAAAGAAGATTTTCTCTACCGCCAGCTTGGGACTGCGGTCTGTAAATACTGCATGTCTATTGGGCTGTTATTCCCACTTTATGTGGGACATGGTTGCACAGGTGCTGCCTCAGTGTCCGGAGGAGGCCCGGACAGTGCTCTCCCAGGCTATTGTCGCCGGAAGGGATGCAGCGAAGTGTACCATCCGTTGTGGGCTGGATACCGCCGACTCTCCAGTCAGTAGCCCTTCGTCACTTGATGGCCGTCGCCTTTTTGGCAACAAAGCAGACAACGCTCTAGAGCGCTTCAAGGACTCATGGGCTACGGCCAAGTCCTTGGGGCTCTCCAGCCGCCCAGCGCAGTCTGCATTTTCCCCCTTTCGTGGCTACGGGAGGGGTGCCCCACTACGTCCCGCCCAGAGCCACAGGCCGCAGCAAGTTTCCCAATCTTTGCACGTCCGGGGACGTGGGAACCACCACCGTGGTTCGGGAGCCAGCGGGCGGGCCAGTCTACCAACCCCCTCTGCAGCAGCGTCCAAGCCTTCCTAGTCTTTTCAGGCCCATCAAAAGCCAGTGGGCGGCAGGATCTGCCATCACCCCCTCCCCCCCCTCCCCCCCCCCCCACTGGCGCACCATTATGTTGGACAGGTGGGTTTTGCACATAGTCTGAAGGGCCTACTCCCTCCCCTTTGAGGCTACCCCTCCAGCCATGCCACCCCGATACCACCACATGTCGGAGGATCACCTGGGCCTTCTCCATCAGGAAGTTATGGCTCTCTTGACCAAGGGAGCCATTGAGCATGTTCCTGTCCCAGAACTAGGTTGTGGTTGTTATTCCCACTACTTTCTGGTACCCAAGAAGGACAAGAGCCTGCGTCCTATCTTGGATCTCAGGAACGTCAGCCGCTTCCTCTGGAAAGAGAAGTTCAAGATGTTGATGCTCGCTCAAGTCTTGTCTGCCCTCGACCCTGGAGACTGGATGATAGCGTTGACTTGCAGGATGCTTATTTTCATATCCCCCGTCCTGCCAGCCCACCGGCGTTACCTGCGGTTCACGGTAGGCCACGAGCAGTTAGAGTTTACTGTGCTCCCCTTAGACCTTACCAGCGCCCCTAGGGTGTTCACGAAAGTGATAGCAGTGGTCGCAGCTCATCTGCGCAGATCGGGGATTTCAGTCTTCCCCTAGCTCCACGACAGGCTGTTGAAGACGGGGTCGCCCCAGGCTGTCGACTCCTACCTCCAGACTACGGCCAACCTCCTGCATCCGCTGGGGTTCTCCATCAATGTGCCGAAGTCACACCTGATCCCCTCTCAGAAGCTCCTCATCATCAGAGCGGTTCTGGACACGACGCGGTTTCAGGTTTATCCTCCTGAACAGCGAATCTGGGATATTCGGGCTATGATTCCTATCTTTCAGCCTCTATCCTGGGTTTCGGTCAGGATGACTTTGAGGCTGCTGTGCTTCATGGCCTCCTGCATTCTGCTGGTCGATCATGCCAGGTGGCATATGCAGGCTCTGCAGTGGAACCTGAAGTTCCAGTGGGTGCAGCATCAGGGAATCTGTCAGATTGCGTCCAGATCTTGGAGGGCACTGCACAACAATTGCAGTGGTGGCTCGCAAACCAGGATTGGGCAGATCCCGCTCCCTTCCCCAACCAGAGCACACAGTGGTGACAGACGCATCCCTTCTGGGATGCGGCAGCCACATGGGAGAGGCGGAGATCAGGGGCCTCTGGCGGAGTGTGGGCTCCACATCAACCTTCTGGAGCTCCGGGTGATCCGTCTTGCACTCAAAGCATTCCTTCCCTCTGTCTGGGGAAGAGTAGTGCAGGTGTTCACGGACAACACCACCGCCATGTGGTACTGCAACAAACAAGGTGGGGTGGGGTCGTGGACCCTATGTTAGGGGGCCCTCCGCCTCTGGACATGGCTGGAACATCAGGGCATATCCTGTTCAACACCTGGCAGGTTCCCGGAACGCCAGGGCTGAGGAATGATGGATCAAGAATGGCGTCTTCACTCAGAGGTGGTGCAAGGTCTCTTTCGATAGTGGGGAGAGCCTTGGTTAGATCTATTCACCATCGGAGAGAACGTGCAATGTCAGCAATTCTGCTTGTTGGAATTTCTAAGGCAGCACGCGCTAGGCAACGCTTTTAATCGCGAGTGGAGTTGCGGTATGTTGTCCGCCTTTCCGCCTATACCACTTCTGCCCAGAGTGCTGAAGAAGATTAGGCGCGACCAGGCCCAAGTCATCCTTGTGGCTACGGATTGGGCACGAAGAGTCTGGTATCCCAAGCTGCTCAACATGGCCCTCGATCCTCCGACCAGTCTGCCTCTTCGGGAGGATCTTCTGTCGCAGCAGCAGGGGACGGTCCTCTACCCGAACCTGTTCAGCCTCCACCTCCTCGCGTGGAGATTGAGCGGAGGCAGTTGATGTCTTTTGACCTGCCTCCCGAAGTTTGTGATGTAATCTTGGCAGCCAGATATCCCTCCACTAAGATGATATATGCCTGGCGGTGGAACAAATTTGTGGCATGGTGCAAAGCAAATTCTGTGGATCCCCTTTATGCCCCTCTTTCTGAGGTTCTCTTGTTTCTTTTTTCTTTGGCCCAGCAGGGCTCTGCTCTAGGCACTATCAATGGCTATCTCTCGGCCATCTCTGCCTTCCTTCGGCTTCCATGTAAGCCTTCTCTTTTTAAGTCCCCGATGTAGATAGTTTCTTGAAAGGCATAACTTATCTCTTTCCTCCTATTCCCTTTGTTATTCCTCAGTGGGACTTGAATCTGGTCTTAACCTATTTAATGTGCGCTCCCTTTGAGCTGCTTCACAACTGTTCTTTGAGGCTTCTGACGCTTAAAACCGCATTCCTGGTAGCCATCACATCTGCCAGAAGAGTAAGTGAGCTCCAGGCTCTTTCATCCAAGTCTCCTTTCTTGTCTGTTCATTCGGACATGGTGGTTCTCAGGACCCGTCCATCCTGCCTTCCCAAGGTTTCACTGCCTTTCACATTGGTCAGACCATCATTTTGCCCACCTTCTTTCCGCCTCTGCATCCTTCGAAAGGGGAAAAGAGGCTCCACCGTCTGGACCCAAAAAGTGTGCTTTCCTTTTATCTGGATCGCACCAAACAGTTCCGGGTGAATGACCAGCTCTTTGTTGGCTACATCGGCGCCAAGAAAGGTCGGGCCGTACACAAGCAGACTATTTCCCCGATGGGCCGTTTTGTGTATCAAAGCCTGCTATTCTCTGGCAAAGAAGGAGCCTCCGGTGGGGCTGCGCGCCCATTCCACCAGGGCGACGGGACGAGGAGTGGAGTTCCTCTAAATGACATCTGTCAGGCAGCTACGTGAGCTTTGTTACACACATTTACGAAACACTACTGCCTTGATAGTCAAGTCCGGAGAGATGGCCTCTTTTGCCGATCTGTTCTCCAGGACTTTCTGCTGTGATCTTGGTTTGCAGACCCACCTCTGGGGTTGGTATTACAGGGGTAAGGAATCTATAACTAACATCTTTCTTTCAGATGAACAAGTTACTCACCTTCTGTAACGATATATCTGTAAGAAACATAGGTTAGTTCTAGATTCCTTACCGCCCCACCCATCCTCCCCGTTCTGCAAACTGATTTCTAGGGTTAAGGACATCCTTTCAGGGCCCTCGTTTTGTGCACCAGTGGTCGGTGTCTTGCATGGCTCTGCGTTTCTGGCCCGGAAAGTGGTGCACAGAACTGACGTCAGTGCGCAAAGGCGGCATCTGAGTAGCTGCTGCAACATCATCTTGGCGACCACGACGCAAACGATGGACATGGAGCCGACCTAACCACCTTTCGACGCGCAGAGGTACTGCTGTCAAATACTTTCTGGATCCTGTCAGACGCCTTGGGATAATTCTAAGGTAAGGCATCTATAACTTATCAGTTTCTTACAGATATATCGTTACCGAAGGTGTTCAATAAGTCTGTATAACTGTATGGTAGAAAGTGCTCTTATGTTGGGTTTGTGTAATACATTCTGTCTGATGTACTAATTGTAACTTACATAGTGTATTTTTGGTTTTGGAAGATTTTTATTTCATAGCGGTTGGCAACTATTCCCAAATGCTGAGCTGCATTTTATGGCTAACATCAAGTAACAACTCTTGATAATTGGCTAAAAAGCAATGCAAATGCAACAGCTTGGAAGTGTGCAAGTATTACCACCATAAATACAGTTCCTAATGTGGCAAACCAAACAATACATGAGTTTATATTTAAAATATTCTGCTCTCGAGATGGGGCATGTGATTTGATTATGAAGTAATATGGGTGTCTAACTAAAAGCAAAATTACACCCAGCAAACCAGACAATTCGGGGGGTGCCTAATGGCCTTGATCTCTGGTGATGATGTGCTCTGTGTATCTGGCTGCGGGTAATAATGGTACACTGTGAACGTTACTTTAGGTAAGGGATCTTGTCGGGCTGACTACTAGTGCTCCTTGTGAGATCGAGTAATAGTGAGTCCTGTAACTTCTAATGTCTGGTAAAGGTGCAGCCTTTTGGTCTGACTACTTGTAAGGATGCATATGGAGGGTCTGAATACCATGGAGAACGTGACGTGCAACTCTGACCCGGTAAAAGGTGCTCCTTTTAATTCTCACTACATCTTAAGGTGTGCCATGACTGGGAGTTTTACAATTGGAAAGAGTTTATCATTTTCATACTGGTGATGGTGCACCATGCATGTGTGAAAACAAGTATGGGGTCATCCTGGGGTATGGCTCCCTGTCCCCCCTAGATAGGGCCGTCATCCTGTGCATCTTACTACTGGTAAGGGGTAATCCTATGAGTTTCATTACTGGTGAGGATGCATCCTGTGAGTTTCTCTACTGGCGAGGATGCATCCTGTGAGTTTTACTCCTGATGAGTATATGACAGGTTAATTACATGGAGAACATGCCCAGGCCCCCGGTCCCTGGCTGGGCGCCGAACCACGGCACTCAGACCAATCACAACACAGCATTGCAGAGTTATTAATGGTTTAGGAGAGGGAGCCTGGCTGCTTCCTGTTCTGCGCCCTGAGAGGAGAGATTGAGACTACGTGGGAGAGAGTGGGAAAACGGTGAGGGGGTACATTTTTTCCCTTTTATTTTTTTTACAGCCCCGGCCACTCCCAATCTGTGCCGGCCGCTACTGTCACTGGATGACCTGTAGATTAGCATCCCAAGGCAGGGGAGCTTCAAAGAGCCCAGTGCCTATGGTATGCAAATATGGCTTCTCTCACTGGAGAGGAAGCCAACCCCCTTTGTCCAGAGCCCTTTGGCATCTAAACAGGTGGGAAAATTAGCTAATTAGATAGGCGTGTCCACCCTCAGACCAGTACCACCCCTGAAATAGTACCTACCTGAAGTGAAGGTGACTTTTCAGCTATTTTGGTGATGCAAACTTAGGAACTCTGGGTTATGCCCACTCCCCACAGGAACTGGTCATATATGTGGCATAGTGACCCCAGGTGTAGGTGATCCATTGGCTAAAACCCTACACTCCCCTAACACCCTTAAATTAAGTATTTAGGGAAGGCCCTGGCATGAGGAATTGAGATCCTGATGACCTATGAAGAAGAATGACACTGAAGAGCCGCGAAAGCAGAAGACTTGAGAAGAGCAGATGACTTGGCACTAGCCCTGCCAGCCTGCCTACTGTTCCCCGTTGAACCTGGGACAAAGAAGTCTCCTGTTGCGCCTTCAAAGCCTGAGGGGATGGCCTGCCTTCAGAAAAGACTCAAGAACTCCTCTGGAGCAGTGAAGCTGCTCCTGCAGGCTGCATTCACTCCAAGCAGAACTGCAAGCACTCTGAAACCGCCAAAACCTGATGCTGCCAAGCACCATTGCACCCGAGCCCCTCTGCCCGATTCGAAGTGGGACAACAGTGTCCACGTGGTCTCCCAGGCCTCAAGAAACATGGTCCTCCTTAGGTTCCCCCCCCCTCATGAACTCTGACATCACCTGCAGCCTCTGTTTGCAGGACTCCCTCAACTGCGAGTGCTGCCAGAGGAAGAAACACGTCACCTTGAAGACCCTCTGCATCCGGCCACTCCTGACCGAGGAGTAAAGGACCACAGGTATCCTCACGTCGCCTAGCATCGTAAGACTTGAACCTTTTTGTTGGTTCAGGCTGACTGGCCTCCCAGTCAAAATTTGCAGCTTCTTTAGCAGTAGACAGTTCCACACTGACTAACATTGGGCACCCAACGCTGTATTGCACCCCACCGCCTTAGTGCGTCTGGAGGTGACCTCCTTGTGCTCTCTTGGACTTTGCCTGATATTCACCTTAAGTCCCGGGGTTAGTCATGTATGTCGCTGTGCTGTACCTAAATGCCGAAAATCCTTATCCGCCCATATGATAACATTGCAGCATCTGAAAAAATACAGTGTTGACTTTTTAAAACGTAAAGTATTTCTCTTGCAAAAAATACTAATCTGATTGTATTGATTCTGGTGCCTAAACATGTCTAATGATACTACTATTTTTTATAAATTGGTGTGGGTCTCTTTATTTAATCGTGTGCGTCGTTTATTGACTATTGTGTGTATTTGCAGATGTCTAACACTCCTCTCTGATACGCCTTAGGCTGCTCGCCCACACTACTCTCTAGAAGAGCACCTTTGGATTGCTAGAGCAAGCACCTGCCAACTCATAAGGGAACTCCTGGACTCTTTGCTTGATATACCTAATTTTGGTATATCATATAACGAGCCTGCTTCCTACATTGGTGGTGCTGCAATGGGATACAAGACTTAACATCTGCTGCTTAATAAGTGATTCCACTAAGGAGCCTGCTTCGTACACTGGTCCACAGGCGTTTCTACTGTTCACAGCGGGCCAGGACCATTTTCAGTTTGTAGTGCTCTGACTTGGCCTTTATTAAGACGTATCAAAATAACGCACTAATGGCCTGATTACGATCTTGGCGGACAGGGTTACTCCATCACAAATGTGACGGATATCCTGTCCGCCACATTATATCCTATGGAACTTGCAATACGGCAGACGGAATATCCTTCATGTTTGTGGCGAAGTATCCCATCCACCAAGATCGTAATCGGGCCCTAAGTTACCCATGATCCTTTACTTGCCACATATTTCCTTGCTTCACTGCTGAGATTTTAACCTAACTAAACTAACCTAACCTAATTTTAAGCTTGAGGCAGAAGATCAGAGTCAGGGCTGGAATGCATATTTTCACTGAAGTACACCAATTTGATAGTTTCAAGGAAGGCAACCAAAACTTCTGAATGCTGAGATGAGAAAGGAAAATACAAGCATTAGAATACCAGACATTTCATAACAGAATCTCAGGGCGATTATTTATTATCGTCCTGCATTGGCAATCCCCTTTTCACCCCATGGCATTTTCATGCTCTTACCTCCGTCCCATTCATGAGAAGCTGTATCGTTTTCATAAATGTCTATTTTCTCTCTCAGCGGTGAAAACATTGATCACAGTAGTTGATGGAAGGGTTTAAGTGTCTTAAAAAAGTTGCTTCTTTCTAGAAGCCAGCAGATGTAAGCAGTTACTGTACACAGGCTCACTGCCATCTAAAAATAGGCTAGACCTGAACGAACAAGCCTCAGTGCATCAATCAAAGCACCATGTGTCTTTATCTGTGGCTGCCTCTCCCTGGTCCTCGCACCACCTTAAAGCAATCACTTTTGCATGATCTGTCACTGACTGCGTTCTTTTTTGTTAATGCAGGTGCGACTCAAGCAGCCCCTATATCCGTCCCATCGGCTATTGTCAGGAGACCGGAACCACGCTGACGGTACCACCAGGTAGGTGCACTCTGCAGCTTGTCCTAGAAAACATGCCTTTGTGTAGGCTTTACTTTTTTTGTGTCTGTTGCTGAACGGGAGCTAAAGTCTTAAAAAATGACCGACGTTCATTGTTGATAAATATTGTATCGGCTCACAATGAGCAGCGAGTATATATATTTTGTGGGTTCTTTGATAGTGTGTTGTATTTTTAGTCTTCATTAATAGCGTTTGGGTTTGCCAATGCCATCCAAAACTATTACTGGATTGTTGGCACCCTCTCTTCAGCACAATTACTGCAGCTGGGAAGGTAGATGAAAAAAAAAATATCTATCTGACTTTTCTGCCTCTCTATATTTCTGTCTGTTTAGCTAGCTGTTTCCCTTTCTAGCCATATGTCTGTAAAGAAACAAACACACAGATCAGGAACAAGCCAGAGCAATATTTTATGGACGTGCGTTATTGGGACTAGTTATAAGCCGCTTTAGGGGAGGGTATTTCTTACATGGTCTGCTATTTCACAGATTAGTTTGCACATTCTTTTACAGCAGATGGGTGCCTGCCCCACACATCTGTCCCCTACTAAAGAATTATCAAAGCAGCTTTATGCAGAATCACTTTACAGATATGTACTGACATTTCTCAACTAATGATTTATATAGAATACCTTTCTATAGTTTCTTGACAATAGGTCTGTGCTCTAAACTGATCAGAAAAATAGTAATTAATAAATTGTTTTAATGTCTTGTACCAGTATTCTTATAAACCATCCTTCCTCTGAGGCTGAGTGACCAGTTATGTCAGACATGCGATGAACATTTCCTTTTCATCATCTTCTTCCTGCCCACATTTGCTACACTTCTATTAACCAATCATCATAGATGAAAATTAGGAGTCAAAGTAAGGAATTTTGGCCATCTTTTTCTGGAATGTTCTTCTTGCTTCTTCAGTGGTTCTTCCACTCAACAGTGCCATATTGCTGTCTTTTGCCAAAATGGAGACTGACATTTTCTGAACAGATTGCATCTGTAACCAAGATCTGAAAAAAGCTCTTTTACTTAGTAAATTAATTATCTAACAGTATTATTGCCAATGGAGGATTACCTGTGACACTCTTTGTGAAGTAATCGCCATTAAATAGTTGACGAGTCGACACTCGCGGTGTCAGTTATCCATTAAGCCGTCAGTGATCGGTGTTCCGACTCAAACCAAACCTATTTCTAGAGTGGCACAATTGACGAAAAATGCTGTGTTGGAAGGTTACCCATAGAGATTACCAGTAGTTACAATGATCTGCAAGCATTCCTACCATCACCTGTGATGCAGTTACCAGTAGCATTTGTCAATACCAGAAGTTGATTCCTGTTAGATCTGGGGGTCTCTAGTTGGCGGAGGTAAGTACCTTAGAGCAAGTAGGGACCCTTGCTTCTAGTCAGGGTGAAGGAATACACACAGTAGATAACCTCCGCTCTCCCTCTAGGTAGCTTGGCGCGAGCAGGCAGGCTTATCCCCAAGGCAATGTGTATAATAATTGCACTTAACACAACAATAATCCCCCATCCACCACAAACTGAGACCACACAGGTAAGTATATATCAAAAATATATCTACTTGCAGCAGTAAAAATCGACAATATGTTATAATTACTTTCTTAGGAAAAATGTTACACTTCTTCTTAATGGTTGCACTTAATCTTTAAGGTTGCCCTTGGTAGGAAGTTCTTATTAAAATCAACAATAGTCTCAAGTCTCTCTTTAAACGGTATTAAAAATCAAACTAGTGATTCCTCTCCACTTGGCTCTACAACCGAGCAAATTAAGCAATGCCCGTAGGTGAATTACTCAAAAGAATCAGCCCACAAAGCCAGGGGCCCCAAGCGCTGCAAGCGCGCCTCACCAGATTCACCGGGGACTCCTTCGTGCCGCTCGGCGTGTCCTCGCACCCCTGATGATTTCAGCGCGCTGAGCAGAGCACGCACCCTCTAGCCCCGGCCGGTCCTGCCAGATCTCCGCCTGCCCTCGACAATCCAACGGGCGGCGGGGACGGCAGACCGGGGATACTCACACTGCTCCCTGGGTGAGTCGCGGAGAAGGCGGAAGGTCGGGGAAGGTTCCCCGGCTCCTTCGTTGCTTTCTCGGCTTCGGCGAGGCTCCCGGTAATTCCCGGCGAAGGCTCCTTGCTTGGACCAATCCGCTCGCGGCTCTTCTGACGAGCCCTCCTTGACGTCACACGCCTCCTCGGTCCTCAGCCAATAGGAGCGCGGCCCTTCGTTTAATCCCGGGCAGTCCTCCAATGGCAGCGCGGCCTTCTCAGGCGAGCCTCCCTGAGCGAGCCAATCTCAGCGCGGCCGCTCCGATGCTGCTCACGGGTCCCGGGCCGCTGGCGGTGTATTTCTTTAGCTGTTCTGGGTCCCGGGTCGCGGCGGTGATGCTCGGATCTGGCGATTCGGGGCACAGCAGCCCTCACCACAGGCACACGAGTAGAGGCCGCCCTCAATGTTTTCAGTCTACGCCACCAGCAGCTCACGGGGGTAGCAAAGCAGTCCCACGGCCAGCGTCGGTTGTGTGTCGATAAACACACCGATTCTCTCCCACGGCTGGCGGATGGTTTGCAGAGCGCAGGCTGGCAATGAAGACGATCTCACAGCGTCTAAGAGCCTCTTTAGGAACCTTTTAACCCTGGGTTCCAGGAACAGGAGGCCAGCTCTTCTCAGGCCCTTGGAGATTCAGGTTGAAGACACAGCACACAGCAAAGTCTTGGCAGTTTCAAGCAGGCAGGGTCACAGCACACAGCAAAGCCCCTTTCTTCTCCTCTCCTTCAGTTGGATAGCAGGATAGGTCAGCCCTTAAAGCACACAGCAAGGCAATCTTCCTTCAGCTCCTTCAGCAGTCCTTCTTCTGGCAGAGGTTCCTCTTGATTGTAGAATCTAATTTTCTGTAGTCAGGGGTCCTTCTCTTATACCCCTAAAAGTCTTTGAAGTCCTTTGAAGTATTTGTGCAAGTGGGCCCTGAGCCCGGTCTAAACCCGTTCTGGGGGTTGCTGGAGCACTGGGGTGTTTCTGGTTTCCTTCTTCCTGTCAGCATCAGGGTCAGAGGTGACAGTTGGCCAGCAGGAGGGGGAGCCAGCATGGTGGCCGGGCAGGCACAGCCCTTCACTATCAGGCGATATCTCCTCCCGCTTCCCTGGCAGCAGATGCTGCCTTTCATCCACGGGCTGACTCCGACCACCTCCGGGGGCTCTGCAGCCCCTGTCACACTCAGGCCAGACAGGCAATCCACAAACAGGCCCAGGCACACAGAAAGGTTTAGACAAGAGAACAGCCACTTTCTAAAAGTACTATTCTCAAACACAGAATTTAAAAACAACCTTCACTAAAAGATGTGTTATTAAATTCGGACTTCAGGGATATCATTCACTTATGTCCCATCTTGTTCCTATGAGAAGATAGGCTGGTATCCATTGGGACCAGCCTCCCCCATGTTATTCTATGGAGCAAGATAGCCTTACAGCAGTGAGCGCACAAAATGGCTGCTGCCCACTACCAGAGCATGTGACCTGCACTAGTACATGCTCTACCTGACCCATACACTGCACCCTGCCCCGGGGGGTACCTTGAGCCTGCCATAGGGGGTGACTGATGTGCACAGACAGGGAAGGGTTAGGCCCAGCCAGTGGAGACACTGGCCAGGGGGACAGGGCAGTCCACTGACTGCACACAGGCCCTGCGCTGGCAGGCCTGAGACACCATTTTAGGGCTACTTATGTGGGTGGCGCAATCTGCGCTGCAGGTCCACTAGTAGCATCTGTCATCACCAGCCCTGGCACACACAGTGCACTTTACTAGGGACTTCATGGTGATACAAATATGCCAATCAGGTATATTCAATCAATATGAAAATTTACAGAGGGAGCACTTACACTCTGGCACTGATCAGCAGTGGCAGAGTGTCCAAAGCATCTAAACCAGCAAAAACGAAATCCAGCACAGCATCAAAAATACATGAGTCAGAGGCAAAAAGATGGGGGAAAAACCATGCCAAGGGTGTCAGGTCTAACACGTGTCCCCTCCAGCTGAAAGTGGGGAGAACTACCCAACCTCTTGGGAGTCCTCATCACTAAGGCGGAAGAATCTGGACAGACCATCAGCATTGGCGTGTTCTGTACCAGGGCGGTGCTCCACCGTAAAGTCCATCCCCTGTAGGGAAATGGACCACCTCAACAGTTTTGGATTCTCACCCCTCATCTGCATTAACCATCTGAGGGGCCTGTGGTCGGTCTGAACACGGAAGTGAGTCCCAAACAGGTAGGGCCTCAGCTTCTTCAGAGCCCAGACCACAGCGAAAGCTTCTCTTTCAATGGCACTCCATTTCTGTTCCCTGGGGATTAGCCTCCTGCTAATGAAAGCCACTGGTTGGTCTCCGCCCTCATCATTGATCTGTGAGAGTACTGCTCCCACACCTTGCTCTGAAGCGTCAGTTTGCACAATGAAATCACTGGAAAAGTCAGGTGCCTTAAGCATCGGTGCTGTGCACATGGCTGCTTTGAGGGAGTCAAAAGCAGTTTGACAGGCCTCTGTCCAATTCACTTTCCTGGGCTGATTTCTCGATGTCAGCTCTGTCAAAGGGGCTACAATGGTGCCATAACCTTTGACAAACCGTCTGTAATACCCGGTGAGACCTAAAAAGGCTCTCACCTCAGTCTGGGTCTTGGGGGGCTCCCAAGCCAGAATGGTATCAATCTTCGCCTGTAGGGGCGCCACCTGGCCGCTCCCCACCTGGTGTCCCAAGTACACCACAGATCCCTGCCCTATCTGGCACTTACTGGCCTTGACAGTGAGGCCTGCCTTCTGCAGAGCCTTCAACACTGTGCAGAGGTGTTGCAAGTGTTCCTCCCAAGTGGAGCTGAACACAGCAATGTCATCCAGGTATGCTGCGCTGAATTCCTCCAGTCCTGCTAATACCTGGTTGACCAGTCTCTGGAATGTGGCAGGGGCATTTTTCAACCCAAAGGGCATGACACGAAACTGGAAGTGCCCCTCTGGCGTTGAAAATGCTGATCTTTCCTTGGCCCCCTCAGTTAAGGCAATCTGCCAGTACCCTGAAGTCAAATCAAAAGTGCTCAGGTACTGGGCAGCTCCCAACCGATCCACCAGCTCATCAGCTCTGGGGATGGGGTGTGCGTCAGTCTTGGTGACCGCATTGAGCCCACGGTAGTCCACGCAGAACCGAAGTTCTGGGGTGCCACCTGGGGTAGCAGCTTTCTTAGGCACTAAGACCACTGGGCTAGCCCAGGGGCTGCTGGAGGGCTCAATAACCCCTAGTGCCAACATCTTGGAAACTTCTTACTTGATGCTAGCTCTGATCTTGTCAGCCACCCTGTAAAACTTCTGTTTGACAGGCAGACTATCTCCAGTGTCCACATCGTGGATGCACCGGTTGGTGACACCTGGGGTCAGGGAGAATAGGGGGGCGAACTGACCCAAGACTTGGCGACAGTCCTGCTGCTGCTCTGGGGTCAGGGTGGGTGAGAGTATCACTCCATCCACTGACCCATATTGCTCCTTGACTGCCAGGAGGTCAGGGAGAGGATCACTATCCTTCTCCCCTCCAGCATCTGTAGCCATGTGCATAGTCACTTCAGACCTCTCAAAGTGGGGTTTGAGGCAGTTCACATGTAGCACTCTCAGGGGCTGCCTGGGAGTCTTCAGGTTAACCAAGTAGGTAACCTCGCTCTTGCGCTCCACCACCTCATATGGCCCAGACCACTTGTCTCGGAGCGCACAAGGCTCCACCGGCGCCATCACCCACACTTTCTGACCAGGGTGGAACTCAACCAGAGAAGTGTTCTGGTCATACCATCTCTTCATTTCCTCCTGGCTCGCCTCCAGGTTCTCTTGAGCGAGCTTCCTGAAGCGCTTGGTCTGGTTGCGAATGGCCAGCACATAGCTGAACACATCCTGAGGGGTTTTCCCACGGGATTTCTCCCACCCCTCCTTCACCAGAGTGAGAGGCCCTCTGACAGGGTGGCCATACAGCAACTCAAAGGGACTGAACCCTAAGGATTTCTGAGGCACCTCCCTGTAGGCAAACAACAGGCATGGTAACAAGACGTCCCATATCCGCCTCATGGGCTCTTCCAGGCCCATAATCATGCCCTTCAATGTGCGGTTGAATCTTTCAACCAACCCATTTCCTTGAGGATGGTAAGGTGTGGTGAATTTGTATGTCACCCCACACTCATCCCACAGGGACTTCATATACCTAGAAATGAAGTTTGTCTCCCTGTCTGAGACCACCTCTCTGGGGAACCCCACACGGGAAAAGATTCCCATCAGGGCACGGCCCACCACTGGGGCTGTGACTGTCCTGAGCGGGATGGCTTCCGGGTACCGAGTGGCATGGTCCACCAAGACCAGGATAAACCTGTTGCCTAGGGCTGACTTGGGGTCCAGGGGCCCCACGATGTCAATGCCCACCCGCTCAAAAGGGGGTGCTCACCACAGGAAAGGGTTGGAGGGGTGCCACGCACTTCCCTCCGCTCTTGCCACTGGCCTGACAAGTTTGGCAAGATTTACAAAAGGCAGAGACGTGCTTCTTCATCTGGGGCCAGTAGAAATGGGTGACAAGCCTGTGATAGGTCTTGTCTTGCCCCAGATGTCCTGCGAGAGGCACGTCATGAGCCAGACCCAGTAGGAAGTTCCTGAAGCGCTCGGGTACTACCAGCACACGGGCTGCACCGGGCTCAGCGAACTTAGGCTCACTATAAAGTAAGTCATCCTCCCAGTAAATCAAATGCTCCCTGGACCCCAGGCCTGCTGCCTGGTCTGCAGCCTGCTGCCGCACACCAATGAGAGAAGGGCACTCCTTCTGAGCCTGGCAGAATTCCTCCCTGGAGGGACCACCCTCTTGCTGCCACTGGGACAGCTCAGGCAATTCCCCCAGTTTGGCCACCTGCTCCCCTGTAGGTTCCAGGGCATCCCCCTCAGGGTCTGCTTCCTCCTGGACCGTGGGAACGGTGGGGGCTGGTTTCCCGCGCCCTCTACCCCTTCCTCTCTTGGCAGGTCCCTGGGCCATTGTTCCAGGCTCCAGCTCTGCTAATCCGCCCTCTCTGGCTGTCATTGCACGGGTGGACACACAGATCCACGCAGGCAAACCCAACATTTCCAAGTGAGTCCTGTGCTCCACCTCTTTCCATGGAGAGCTCTCCAGGTCATTACCTAATAGACAATCTACAGGCAAGGCATCACTTACAACAACTTCCAAAATACCGGAGACTCCTCCCCATTCAAATGAAACATTTGCCAACTTGCAGAGGCGCACTGAACTGTCAGACGCCACCACAGGCCGGAGTACCTTGGGAATGATCTGCTCTTCAGACACCTACTGACACCTGACAGATGTCACGCTGGCCCCTGTGTCTCTCAGAACCTCTATCTCTTTTCCATTGATGGTCACCTTCTGCCCGTATTTCTTAGTGTTTTGGGGCAGCAAGGTTTCCTGGGCCATCTCTTGGTCTCCTAAAGAGACAAGGGTCATCACGGTATACAACCTTTACAACGAAACTTTTACAACGAACTACCATTACAACGCAACATTTACAACGCAAACTATTACAACGCATTGCTCTGGGGGCGCTCTAGGATAGGGAATATGTTAATTTACTATCCAATAACCTTCCCTACTATCCACGGGGACTGGAGTTGGAATAGTAAATTAAACTATTCACTATCCAGCACCCCAAAGCGCTATGCGTTGTAATGGTATGCGTTGTAAAAACTGCGTTGTAAAGGTAGGCGTTGTAAAAGTATGCGTTGTAACGTCCTACATCCGTCATCACTGCTAACCCCTCCTCCCCACTAGAAATCAAATCCCCTCCCAAAGCTACACTGGCTAACGCCGGAGTTGGAGCACCAGTGGGTGCTGGAGGTTACTTTGGACATTTGGGGGCAATGTGCCCCACCTCCCTACAGGCATAGCAAGTAGGCGGGGGCCTTTTGTCCTGCGTGCCCTTATGGGGCCAGGACTTCTTAGGCTTGGGGGGTTGAGACACCTTCTCCTGGGAACTATTTTGGGGCCCTTTAGAAGACTCCTTTTGATTACCCGTGTCCCCCCCCACTCTTCTGCTGGGGACCCTGTCCACCTTTGGCTGGGGTACTTACCACCCCCTTGTGGACCCTGGTACTAGTCCAGCGGTCCGCCTCTTTAGCAAGCTCACTGGGATCAGTTAACTTGATATCTAAAAGATGCTGGCGCAGCTCTGGAACACATAAACTACTTAAGTGCTCCCAACTAATCAAGTGACACAACCCCACATAATCAGTAACTTTGCTGCCCTTTATCCAACCTTCCAGTGCACGCGTGTACATACTCACACACTCCACCCAAGTACTTGAATCAAGCTTCTTGAAGTTCCTAAACTTCTGACGGTACTGTTCTGAAGTGAACCCATACCTGAGGCACAAAGCCTCCTTCATAGCGGGGTAGGATAAAGTACCTGCTGCTTCTAAGGGTGCTAAGACATCCCTCCCAGAGGCCTCAAAATGCTTCCACAATCCTGCCCCCCAATTCTTCTCAGGCACTTCATTCATCGTCAAGGCAAGTTCATACGATCTAAACCACGCATAAATATCCTCACCCCTCTGATAATTCTGTACCAGATCTTTTGGTATGTATACCTTACCCGCCTGTACTGGTTGTGCGCTGCCACCATTAGAACTGGACTCCACCTTTTTGGATTTAATGTCCAGCTCCCTCATGCTCAACTCATGAGCCAATTGGAGTTTCTTCTCCTCCAAAGCGAGAGCATTTCTTCTCTCCTCCGCCTCTTTCTCAGTTCCAAGGCGCAGTCTCATCTGCTTGGGCTTTGAGTTTAAAAAGCTCAATCTCATGGGCCCTAGCTCTCTGGCTATCCTCCAACTCCTCTGGAGAAATGATCCTACTGGAGTGGTTGCTGCCAACCCTAGACGCTGGCCTCCTCACTGGCAAATCACTGGATACAAAAGCATTCTCCTGTGTGCCTCCCTCTCCAATAACAACTTCTGGATCACCATGTTTGGCCTCCCACCAGGCCCTCAGAGCTTTCCTTAGCTCTTCCTTGTTTGCGCTGCCCTTTGCTGGGCATCCAAGCTGTTTGCAGAATTGCTTCAGGTGTTCCTTTTTGTAGTTGAACAACTCCTGAATTTCAAATTCCAATTCCACTTCTACTCTCACGCTTGGTGCTTTCTGAGACATGATGCTTCCTAACCTTTTCAACTAAAAGGTTTCACCAAAAAGAAGAAAAAAAATCTTGCGCAACCTGCGCTGCTAAACTAGACTAGTGATGTACAAGAAATCACTGCAGGTCAAGTGCAATTATTAGTTCAAAATCCGCACCGCTGTCCAACAATGTTAGATCTGGGTGTCTCTAGTTGGCGGAGGTAAGTACCTTAGACCAAGTAGGGACCCTTGCTTCTAGTCAGGGTGAAGGAATACACACAGTAGATAACCTCCGCTCTCCCTCTAGGTAGCTTGGCGCGAGCAGGCAGGCTTATCCCCAAGGCAATGTGTATAATAATTGCACTTAACACAACAATAATCCCCCATCCACCACAAACTGAGACCACACAGGTAAGTATATATCAAAAATATATCTTTATCTACTTGCAACAGTAAAAATCGACAATATGTTATAATTCCTTTCTTAGGACAAATGTTACACTTCTTCTTAATGGTTGCACTTAATCTTTAAGGTTGCCCTTGGTAGGAAGTTCTTATTAAAATCAACAATAGTCTCAAGTCTCTCTTTAAACGGTATTAAAAATCAAACTAGTGATTCCTCTCCACTTGGCTCTACAACCGAGCAAATTAAGCAATGCCCGTAGGTGAATTACTCAAAAGAATCAGCCCACAAAGCCAGGGGCCCCAAGCGCTGCAAGCGCGCCTCACCAGATTCACCGGGGACTCCTTCGTGCCGCTCGGCGTGTCCTCCCACCCCTGATGATTTCAGCGCACCGCGCTGAGCAGAGCACACACCCTCTAGCCCCGGCCGGTCCTGTCAGATCTCCGCCTGCCCTCGACAATCCAACGGGCGGCAGGGACGGCAGGCCGGGGATAGTCACACTGCTCCCTGGGTGAGTCGCGGAGAAGGCGGCAGGTCGGGGAAGTCTCCCCGGCTCTTTCGTTGCTTTCTCGGCTTCGGCGAGGCTCCCGGTAATTCCCGGCGAAGGCTCCTTGCTTGGACCAATCAGCTCGCGGCTCTTCTGACGAGCCCTCCTTGACGTCACACGCCTCCTCGGTCCTCAGCCAATAGGAGCGCGGCTCCTTCGTGTAATCCCGGGCAGTCCTCCAATGGCAGCGCGGCCTTCTCAGGCGAGCCTCCCTGAGCGAGCCAATCTCAGCGCGGCTGCTCCGATGCTGCTCACGGGTCCCGGGCCGCTGGCGTTGTATTTCTTTAGCTGTTCTGGGTCCCAGGTCGCGGCGGTGATGCGCGGATCTGGCGATTCGGGGCACAGCAGTCCTCACCACAGGCACACGATGAGTAGAGGCCGCCCTCAATGTTTTCAGTCTACGCCACCAGCAGCTCACGGGGGTAGCAAAGCAGTCCCACGGCCAGCGTTGGTTGTGTGTCGATAAACACACCGATTCTCTCCCACGGCTGGCGGATGGTTTGCAGAGCGCAGGCTGGCAATGAAGACGATCTCACAGCGTCTAAGAGCCTCTTTAGGAACCTTTTAAGCCTGGGTTCCAGGAACAGGAGGCCAGCTCTTCTCAGACCCTTGGAGATTCAGGTTGAAGACACAGCACACAGCAAAGTCTTGGCAGTTTCAAGCAGGCAGGGTCACAGCACACAGCAAAGCCCCTTTCGTCTCCTCTCCTTCAGTTGGATAGCAGGATAGGTCAGCCCTTAAAGCACACAGCAAGGCAATCTTCCTTCAGCTCCTTCAGCAGTCCTTCTTCTGGCAGAGGTTCCTTTGATTGTAGAATCTAATTTTCTGTAGTCAGGGGTCCTTCTCTTATACCCCTAAAAGTCTTTGAAGTCCTTTGAAGTCTTTGTGCAAGTGGGCCCTGAGCCCGGTCTAAACCCGTTCTGGGGGTTGCTGGAGCACTGGGGTGTTTCTGGTTTCCTTCTTCCTGTCAGCATCAGGGTCAGAGGTGACAGTTGGCCAGCAGGAGGGGGAGCCAGCATGGTGGCCAGGCAGGCACAGCCCTTCACTATCAGGCGCTATCTCCTCCCGCTTCCCTGGCAGCAGATGCTGCCTTTCATCCACGGGCTGACTCCGACCACCTCCGGGGGCTCTGCAGCCCCTGTCACACTCAGGCCAGACAGGCAATCCACAAACAGGCCCAGGCACACAGAAAGGCTTAGACAAGAGAACAGCCACTTTCTAAAAGTACTATTCTCAAACACAGAATTTAAAAACAACCTTCACTAAAAGATGTGTTATTAAATTCTGAGTTCAGGGATATCATTCACTTATGTCCCATCTTGTTCCTATGAGAAGATAGGCTGGTATCCATTGGGACCAGCCTCCCCCATGTTATTCTATGGAGCAAGATAGCCTTACAGCAGTGAGCGCACAAACTGGCTGCTGCCCACTACCAGAGCATGTGACCTGCACTAGTACATGCTCTACCTGACCCATACACTGCACCCTGCCCAGGGGGGTACCTTGAGCCTGCCATAGGGGTGACTGATGTGCACAGACAGGGAAGGGTTAGGCCCAGCCAGTGGAGACACTGGCCAGGGGGACAGGGCACTCCACTGACTGCATACAGGCCCTGCGCTGGCAGGCCTGCGACACCATTTTAGGGCTACTTATGTGGGTGGCGCAATCTGCGCTGCAGGTCCACTAGTAGCATCTGTCATCACCAGCCCTGGCACACACAGTGCACTTTACTAGGGACTTCATGGTGATACAAATATGCCAATCAGGTATATTCAATCAATATGACAATTTACGAGGGAGCACTTACACTCTGGCACTGATCAGCAGTGGCAGAGTGTCCAAAGCATCTAAACCAGCAAAAACTAAATCCAGCACAGCATCAAAAATACATGAGTCAGAGGCAAAAAGATGGGGGAAAAACCACGCCAAGGGTGTCAGGTCTAACAATTCCCCATCCCTAACCCTACTAGGCAGTTCCACTGTCACCAAAGCTTTACACTCCTATGCCTCAGCAACATCTTTAACAGACACAAGTTAAACCACCAGTAGTGGTGTTCCCTCAGTCACCTCAATTCCACAACAAAACCTCCTTCACCTTGTGACCTGGGTGACAATGAAAATCAACAAAACAGTGAGCAGGGGAACAAACCAAAGCAGTAGGAAGATGAGGTGCCAGCTGATGATCTGGAGGATGAGGAAATTCACCAGGGAGAGGATGAATGGAGAGACTTTGTTGTCCCTCGCTTCCATTCACATCTTGAGAGAGCAGCAAAAAAGTTTGGCCTATCTATGGCCACAGAGAAAAAAGAAGGCTTCCTCTTTGACTTCAAGGGGGTAGTCAGAAAGCCAATTAAAGTTCTTAATTACATCTAGAAGGTTATGCCAAAATTAACTACATTCCAGGCTGTCATTCTACCTACTATGAGGCACTATAATGCTCGCACATATTACTGGTCACCCTAAGTCGGAATCCAACATCACAGCGGCAGTTCAGAGGGGGTCCAAAAATTGAGTTACACCTGTGTCCTCAGCCTTGGTCCGGATGGAAGGTCAGTTGTTGATCTGGGGGTTAACTGAAGGTTCCTTCCATTAGACTATCACGCAGGCGCATACTGGATCCAGAGAATTTTGTAGCAGTGCACCTACATGCTGATATTGCCACCCAATAACTGATAGAGTGTAGCAATATATAATCGCATTGAGGTCAGTTCCTTACTTTCCACGCCTGCCGATGCTTATCTCACTTTGTCAGTCTTCTGACCCATCCACAAATGACTCTTGCACAGTGTTTTAGGGAACGCTGTCCCCACGGAACGCCACCGGATTCAGACTGTGCTGCAACTACAGGATGCTGATGTCTGTCACATACGCAAACAAGGTGTGCCTTTGGTGCCAGGCAGCGGGCACTACTTGAAGTAATTTCAGAAATGCGCCCTACTGCACTAGAAGGTGATTTGAGATTGGGAGGTGATGTTGTATGTCTCCGAATACAAGAAGTCTGTCTATTCACGCAGATCCTGCTCTTTCTCTAAGTCATGGGCCTGGTCACAGTGCTGTTTCCGCAACTGTTTCACTTCCCGCTCTAATTCTTCGCATAACTCGAAGTCAAAGTTGAAGTGGGACTTAACACTCAGATGCCAAAGAAAATACTCCATTGCTTCAAGAATTGTTACACTCCGAGGTATGCGACCACAGAACCGAATCCTCAGTTGGACCTGATTCCGCGGCAGATCAAGGCTTTGAGGTTGGCATGCTGCAAATCTTCAGTGTGCTTCCGTCTCACTCTGGAGCACCTTCGGGTCTCGCAGAACTGCCGAAATAAATTTCCATTTGGGTAATTTTCTGGCATCATCAGTCCTCTTCGGACCTGTTACTGAACCCATATTGACTCTGTTCCAGACTTTCACTCTGGCTACAAGCGCCAGGACGGTCCCTGCCGGCCCACGCCCGTACCAGCACCTGTTAATGATCTGGTGGCAACACCCATATCAGACCTGCAAAATAGACTTGAGCTCATCCACTGTTGTGCTATATAAAATTACAAAAGCGCAGCCAGTTGTCATGCAGCCTTACTATAACCCAGTGTCTCTATCTCATCACAGTAATCAGCAGAGCTCTTTTTTTCTTTTTGGTTCTTATGTTGATCCTACACAGGGTGCCTCTCATGATACTGGTGATGATGATGATGATGATGATGAGGGGATGGCCTGATCCCACTTACATTGATGAAGCCTTCTACCCAGAGCCACTGGAATTATGCAATGCTATGGCTATTCCACATAATTATGGATTGGCTACATTTGCCACATAACCCATTCTCTGCGGCATGACCTGCAGATTTTAACAAAAAGCAATTCGTGTTTCTCGCTCAAACAGATAAAAAGTTACCAATGGCACGGAAACCTGTTCACACACAGTGAAAAGTCCTTTGCAAAAGTTAACTGGTCACCTCTCAATTGATTATTGCTGTATTTGGGTATTAAACTGGTACTAATAAGGTGAAATCTTATCGCAGACAATGTTACCATGTGTAAAAGTGATATAATAATGCTATCACAAAATGTGCTGCATAATGCCGTATAATTTGACTTTTTTGCCACATAATTTAGTCACTCATCCAAATAACTTGGTCTACACCTGCCCTATAATTCCAATGGCCATGTTGATTCTTCACAAAACGCTAGCAGGCTTGATTCCTCCTCCGAGAAGTAGCTTAATCCGCCACATGGGCCACCAATGGAAGAAAGTGCCTCATTTGGAGCTGTGGTCCTGAGGCAGGCTAAGTGCTAGAATTACAGCTGCCCTCCATTGAGACTAAAACAAATATTTTGACAGAAGTTCTGCAGCTTGAGCCAGCTATGTCTGAGCCCTTCCTGCCATTTAATGATTCCCTCACAGATACTCTGACACCCCCCTGGTCTAAGCCATGTTCTTGACCACCAACCAAAGGCAAGCAGAAGCCAATATAACCCCATGGGTCTCATTCAAAGGACACCGCAGGTAGCAGAGCTTAGGCGAAGGCGGCGAAGGACAACTGAAATAGAGAGAGAGAGAGAGAGAGAGCGAAGAAACCATAGAGTCAGACAACAACGATAGAAAGCTCGACATCGAATTGAAAGTCCACACCCCTCTTGAAGCCAAAGATTGTTTGGCTGAAATCAAATGCAAGAAGATGCTTCCCGAAGCCGAAATGGCCATGATTTTTCCAAAGAAGAAAGAGTTTGAGGCTTCTCTTAGGGTGTTCAAGATTCCGCCGAAAACTTCAATGGAACTTACGGAAAAAGCCAAGTACGTCTAAGAGCTCGAGCCCCCGACAACAACAGAACCTCTGGACTAAGAGTAAGAAGACATTTTCTTCGAGGAAGAGGAAGACCTAGTACATGTTCCTGGATACAGAGGGGTCCGAATACCACGAGACCCAGCGGCAGGACCTCAAAACCGAGGAGAGGGATAGACACTTAACCACCAAGGCTGTCAGCACCAGACAACATTGCTATGTATAATCAGTTGATCAAGAGGGCTGCTGATAAGCACAACGTTCCGCTGGAGGAAGAGAAAGCACAGTCTTGATTTTTATCTGAGTTTTTACTACCATTACAACATAAAAGTCAATACATTCCTATGCTCCCAAGTATACTGGACCAAGGAAGAGAGGCATTCAAGGAACCTGCAACATGCAGATCTGTAACACCAAGGCCTGAATGGAAATATAAGGATTCCTCAAAAGACTCCCCATGCATTAGAGGGAAAGGCCGAGCAGACTCTGTTATTGCAGAGACAGCATGAAAGTGAATAAATGTTCCCATTATGTCTGGGCCGCCTCTGGACAAAGAAAGAAAAAAATGGAATTGTGGGAAGAACATTCAAAAGAACTACTGCTACTCAATGGCTCATTGTCAACTTCAAAGCCTTGCTCAACAGGTATGGATATCAGCAGTGGGAAGAAATTGCAGAACTCATGAAACATCTGCCTGAACATTACCAGAGGTGAGCAGCATCCTGTACATAAGAAGGTAAGAATATTGCCAACACTTTCCAGAAATCGTCACTAGGTCCTGCAGATACAGCAAGTAGGCAGATGGCGGGGACCACCCAAAAAAGGCATGCTTGGCTAAGGGTCTCTGCATTCCAAAATTAAGTGCAAGCTTATTTCATTAATACACAATTTAATGGAGAACAACTTTTTGGCATTACAGTGTATGAAACACTACAACCGCTAAAGAAGGACAATGGAACAGCAAAGTCAATGGGAGCAATGCAATTCAGGGGAAACCTAAGAAGAGGATCCACACCTACTAGGAACCTGTAAGGAGAGGAAGTTTCCAGAGCGCAACTTTACATCAGATGTTTCAGAGTACAAGCCAATCACAAACGCTGCAGCAGTGGCAGTACCAATCAACTCTATGACAACCCTTTAGGGGACGCGGAACGGGAAGACCACAGCCACAAAGGGGAGCAGCGGCTCCATCCAGTAAGTGACTCAACATACCAGGGTCCCCTGACTCAAACAACACCTGTGGGAGGGAGACTAAAGGACCTCTTCCAAAAGTGGGAGAAGATAACATCTGACTAATGGTTACTCAATGTCATACGATTTGGCTGTTGCATAGAACTAATCACGAAACCACCAGTGAAAGGGCCAAAGAAAGTGGTCCATACAAAGGAGGAAAGTACCAGATCACATCAATAAGTACAAGAATTGCTTTAAAAGAAGGTAATAAGTGCTCAAAAATAAGCTCACCCAGGGAAACTTCACAACATATTTCCTGATACCAAAGCATGACAAGACTTTTCATCCAATACTAGTCCTCTGTTTTTTAAACAAATTCATAAAAACACAAAAGTTCAAAATAACAGCGCTGCAGGATGTCATATCACAGCTATAACAAGGAGATTTTATGGCAACAAATCTAAAGATTCATGTCTCCACATCCCAATGAACCACAGGCACAAGACATACTTGCAGTTTATGGTAAACAGAGAACACTATCAATTCAAAGTGCGTGCGTTCAGAATAAAGTCAGCACCCAGAGTGTTTACAAAGTCCCTGGCAGTAGTGACGGCACATCTAAGAAGGCAAGACATAATTGTATATCCTTATTTAGACGACTGGCTGGTGAAAGCAAACTCCCAACACAAGTGCAAAGAGCACATAAACACAGTGATGTCAACACTACACAATAAGGATTTTTCACTAAACATAGAGAAATGATCCCCCAAACAGCAACAAGAAAAGCAGGTCCTGGGAGTAAGAATCAACTTTTTACAAGCAAAAGCGTACCCTTGTGAGAAAAGGATAATACCATTATTGCAAAAAACTCACCACTACCAACAGGGTCAGTCTCTGACAGTGAACTCTGTGGGGAAAATACATATCTCTCATACCATATGCAAGGCTACATATGAGACCAATCCAAGTATGGGTTCAAACTCAATGGTCACCAGCCACAAGGAGTTGGCAAGATGTAGTAGTTGTCATGCAGAAAGTACAGGAAGAGATAGGGTGATGAAACAGAACAAATATACCAATGGGAAGACCATTCTCAGTACCAACTCCCACAGTAACTATTACCACAGACATATGGGTTGGGGAGCTCATATGGGGAGACTCAAAGTCAGATGGATTTGGAGACATTAGAAAGCAGTTCAACATATAAAACAGATATTCTCACAATGGGGAACGCAAGAAATAGATCTTTTTGCAACATAAGAGAACACAGAATGCCAACTCTTAGATTCCAGGCACCCACACACCCAGTCCCTGGGGAATGCTCTGTCGATAGACTAGTCAGGGAAATTTGCATACGCTTACCCCCCCGATTCCACTGTTGCACAAGGTAATTAGCAAATGTAAGCAATCGCCAATGACACTGATACACATCGCCCCACAGTGGGCGAGGCAAGCTTGGTTCTCAGAACTAATAGAAATAGCACAAACCAACATACAGAGGCTACCAGGTTGGGACGATCTACTCTCCATGCAAAGGAGGGGGGGCGGGGTGAGGTCTCCATCCAGAGTAAAAAAAAACTTGGGTCTAGCAGCTTGGCTCCTGAGGGCATATAATTTAGACACCTAGGTCTTCCAGATACAAAGGCAGTTCTCAGGGAAGCAAGAAGACCAACAACAAGAAACTGCTATACAGCCAAGTGGGAAAGATATTCAAGGGGGTGACAAAGAATTGAGCTTATTAGAAGACAATCCAAAGGACACAACCGTCCTGCAATATTTTACATACTTGTTAGACAGCAAATTGAATTATGCTTCATTAAATATACATTTGGCAGCAATAGTGGCCTACACAAGAGGTGTTTCTTCACAACACCAGTAATCAAAAGATTCCTCCAGGGAGAAAAAAGAATAGCACCTCCAAAAAGGGTGCCAGCTCCAACATGGAACTTAAACCTAGTGTTAACACAACTAATGAGGAAACCCTTTGAACCACTTCATAAGGCATCCTTAAAGATGGTCACTTAAAATCTGCTTTCCTTTTTGCAGTGATATCTCTTTGCAGAGTAAGTACACAGGCACTCACAATCCAAGAGCCCTACATGCATCTTATGTTTGATGCGGAACGCTATACACAGACCTAGAGTCTCCATAAATGTATAACTTGTTGTTCCAGAGCAAAGCTCATATACATAAGTTGGTAATCTTCCTAGTAAAGTGTACAGAGGGAAGTGTATCCTTGGAGTGTCTATCGTAATTGGGGGTTGAGGCCTTTGCGATAAACTGCATGTGCACTTCCTAAAAGACAAGGTCACCTTGCGCACCAACCCAAAGTTATTTCCCAAACTGCCCTTGGACTTCCATTTGAACAAACCAATTCATTGTTGTTCTTTTGTTCCAAAGCCTTTGATGCCAGCTTAAAGTACACACTACATTTGTTAGACATACTTGGGTGCGTGTGCTGTTACATGAACAGAACCAAAATATATGTACTCATACAATCATCTATTTGTTCCCTTTGGCTAGGCAGGTGGGTGACTTGATTTGCCCATTAGCTCTCAGCCTGAATTATTGTTTTGTCCGCAAGAAAGCAAAGTGTGCTAACTTCGGAATATGGTCTAGGTGCATCCTAACAGAAGTATGTCGGTGACAGAGGCACTCAGTGCATGAGTGCTTGTTCGGACATCAAAATCAGGCACATGTTCACCTAATGCTAGTGCCTGGGATTGAATGCAGCTGACAGTGGTTGAGTCAGTTCTGTGCAACCTGTTTCATTAAATGGGAGCCTGCGTATTGTGAAATTAAAAGTAATGCTTGCTATTCCTATTCAGTTGTGTAACTGCAACAAGCATGGTAATCTATGAAAGATCCAATGCTGAAGAAAAAATAGTAACTTGCCTGTAACCCCAGTTCTTCAGTGTTGGTTACTTTCATAGAATCACAATGAGGCTCAGTATATACACTTACTAAGCTTCCCACCCGTGTTTGTTAAAATTTGAATTATGGTGACCTCCAAAGGGAGTAGAGAGCTCGGCCCTTCCAAGTCATTGGCTGAAGTTTGGGTTGTTTCAAATTAGGTCTTTCCATCTGATTGGCTGAAGTTTAGGAGTTTCAGATGAGCTGGAAGTGTTGTGCTAGTAAACTAGCACTGTTATTGGACTTGCATCCATTTTTAATGCTGGTCATTGCTATTTTAAAACATACTGAACATTCCCAGCCTGAAGATTAGGAATGATTTAAGCCAGGGTTCTCCAAATTCGGTCCTGGAGGGCCGGATCGATGCCAGATTTTTAAGATAACTACATTTATCTAAATGGGGATATGCTAAAAATCTGGAATGGATCAGGTCTTCCAGGACTGACTTTGTAGAAACCCGATTTAAGCAGTTGAATCTATGAAAGATGCCATTGTGGTAGAACTAGAGATACAGGTAAGTAACTCATTTCTTGAGCTTAATATTTGTTCTAGTTTGGAGTCACACTTATTTTGAAAAACAAAGCAGACTGTGTTGAGTTGAAGGCACAACTGTAACCAGATATTAACAGCCGCGGCCCGTGGAGGGAGTTGCGGTAGGGCGGAAGGCGGGGCGGGGGAGGGGCAGGGTGGTGGATGCTAAAAACTGGAGTATGGATATTTGGAGGTAAGTAAACAATTTAATTAATAAAAAAAAAATTGTAGTGTGCCCTGCATCGTATTTTGCGATGCAGGTGGTGCTACGAAATTCGTTTTATTATTTAAATTGTTTACTTACCTCCAATTATCCATACTCCGGTTTTTAGCATCCCCCACCCTGCCCCTCCCCGGCCCACCACAACTCCCTCCACGGGCCGCGGCTGGATATTAAGCTGGACATGAGTAAGGCCTGGGGCCTTCTTTTTTGTTTTGTCCTATTTCTTAGGGAGTTTGAAATTAAGAAATGTCTTTCTGTTCTCTGTATAATAACTTGCATGTTTTTCCCGGAGTCTGAGTTTTGTTGTTGCCAAGTGGAGAGCTTATCTAAACGTTACCTATTTGAGCCTTATAGTGTCAGAGGTCAGCGTTGGGGTCCCTATTTGGTGAAACACAAATCGTCCATCATGCTTTTTTTCACTGTAGATTTGATAACCTGTTTCTTTATCCAGTGACATTTTTTTTCCTTTCACAGAATACAAAGACCCCACAAACTTCTCATGGGAGAAGTATTTGGAGGAAACTGGTGCTCAGGCTGCCCCAGCGAGAGCCTTTAAATTGGTGAGCTTCGCTTATAGTGTTGTTGTGTTTCACAAACCTAACATGTGGGTTCCTATAGTTGCTGTATCCCACTATCTGAAGAACAACCTGAAAAATGTAAAGCCAGTACAGTCAATGACAGGGCACTGGCATTGACAGGATGGCCACAGTCCCAAAGTGGGTGAGCACATGTAAGCAGTGGCATATGGCATAGAAAGGCAGTTACAAGGTAGGCACAGTTAATATTGAAGACGAGGAGGTTAGAGATGGTGACTGGCAGGTACAGACACAGTTGCAAGTAGGGCAGAGACTGTGAGGGGGTGGGTATACATGAAGAGTGAGGTAGTGGGCACAAGATGGTATTGATGGAATAGGCACAGGCAACAAGAAAGAAGTAGTACAGAGACAGTGACAAGGGTTACACTGGCAGTGACGAAAGCAGATACTGAAAGGTTAGGCACAGGTGTGCTGTGAGGTGGTGGGGACAGATGAGAGGTGATGGATAGAGCACATACAGTAAGAGACTGTGTGACACTGAGTGGCAGTGGGATGGCAGCACTTGGGCAGGCAGTAAGAAAATGAGCACAGTCAAGCGATACAAGTTCATTTAGGCTTAGTCCATAATAAGATGGGCCGAGGAACACAGCCACGGGGAGGATATAAGCAAGCAATGACTTAGCACAGGCATTAAGTGAGCTGGTTGCTACTAAGAGGTAGTGACTGGGTGGAAGTTACAAGTCTTTGCTGAGCAGGGCATCATCTGTGACATGGGAGGGACAGGCAATGATGACATGAATGCAGGCCGAGTCTACGTAGTTGCAGGCAGGCATTGATGAGAAGAAAAACAGACCGTATAGGCACAGTGAGGCAGGTAGCAAACCTATTCTTTCTAATTATTTTCCCTCCCTTGGTGCTGTCCAAATTTCTAAGTGTTTAGGAAGTCATTTAAGATGGCTATAGCTCACAGTGGTGCCCCATGTAATCTTCCTTGGCATGTGGTAACATCCAGTTAACTCAAGAGCTTCAGTGGGGTTTCTACAGATTTACATATTCAGAGTCCTTTACTGCATCCTCCTTCTAGTCCTATATCTTTTTAACAGAAAACTGCTTTGATGTTTGCCAAAAAGCAATTAGAACTTGATAATACCTTCACCCTTCCCAATAACTAACCATATTGATTTTTTTATTAAATATTTTATTACTTTTAGCTAAGTGAGAAAGAAATTATGTACAGAAAAGTGCCATTTTACCTTAAAGATGAAAGTTTATTAACTTTCTTTGGGTGCAAGAAGCTGATTCTTTCTTTGGGTGCAAGAAGCTGATTCTGCTTTTGAGACAATGATGTGTGTGTTATGTCTGTATCCCATGTAGCGCCCGCCTCACGGTTTCCTGATCAATATGAAGTTGGAGGTGGTAGATAAGAGGAATCCCATGTTAATAAGGGTGGCATCCATTGTGGACAAAGAGGACCATCGCCTCAAGGTAAGGATTACATCCCATCATAGTTGGATATTAATGGAAAAAAACTCTAGAAATTAGGAGTTTCCGTTCTAGTCTACAAAGAAATTTAATTATCAGCTCTGAATTGTGAAAAGAATTGCAGGAATAACACACGTTGTTAATTGTTATTTTAGGATGGTGCCATGTGTTGTTAATGTAACGCGATGGTTTATCCTCAACGGCATGGATTTTTATTGCAGTGCAGGGAGGGTTAGTGGGTCATGAAGGGAAGAGAGAGATGGGCTGGCAGTGTAAGCCACACTTTATTGCAGGCTAATCCTAGTAGTAAATCACACAGCAAGTTGCCATTTATCAAGACAGTGTACCAAAGTTCACCTTTTTGGTATGGTCCCCCTCACTTTTTGGCACTGGTACTGATGTGTTTCGACTGATATGCAATGGAAGGATTGGTGTCACTACAACGCATGCTTTTACATCGCATGCCTTTACAACGCGGTTTTTACATCGCATACCATTACAACGCATAATGCTTTTAGGCGCTGGATAGTGAATTATTTAATTTACTATTCCAACTCCAGTCCCCGTGGATAGCAGGGAAGGTGTTGGATAGTATATTAAATACATTCCCTATCCTAGAGCGCCCCCCAGCGCATTGCGTTGTAATGGTTTGCGTTGTAATGGTTGCGATGTAATGGTAGTGCGTTGTAAAAAATTCGTTGTAAGTGATGTTCCCCGCAATGGAACCCTGATAACCAGGCCCCAGTACCAGTGCTCTTTTCTTAAAACAAGTTAAAATTGTCTAAAGCTAACACAATTGGCACACACTTTGGCACCCCTATAAGTCCCTAGTAAGTGGTATCCCTGGTTCCTAGGGCATTGGTTTCCAAGAGGGTTCCTAAGGGTTGCAGCATCTATTATGCCACCCTAAGCGAACCCCATACAAATTGCATGCAGCTTATCATTGCAGACTGCATGCAATGGTGCAAACCATGAGTGAAAACGTGACATTGCACACTCCCTGTGTGCTATACCAAAGTTACGGCAGGTAATAAATAACAGTCACCCCTTCAGAAGGCCTTGTAGCCCTAAAGCAGGGTGCCTTATATCACATGTGAGAGCATATCTGCCTGAGCAGATATGCTCCTGTGCTGTCTACTCTAATTACTAGATGGTGCAAGTGAACAGGGAAGCCATCTTAAGTATATGTACTGGGCACTGATCATTACGAGTTCCCCCACTGCATAACAGCTTTACTGAAACGTCTGGTGTTTGGTATCAAAAACATTGTCTTAATAAACTGTACTTTTATTATGACATGCTCCCAGAAGGCACTCTAGAGGGGCCCCCTTAAAAACTACCACTATCTTGGGTGGTGGCTGACTGGTACCTTCCAGCCTGCCACTACAGACATGTTTCTAACCCTCTACAGATGAGAGCCTATGCTCTTTGAGGCCAGAAGCAATGCCTGCTCGGGATGAAGGAGTTCACGCCTCCTCCAGCAGGATGGCTAGTGATTTGGCATTTTAAGACCAGCGGCTTTGAAGCCCCGGCTGCCTTTGATATGTGACCCTGGCTTTCCACAGACCTGGGAGATGCCACCCCTGCCCTGAGGCCCATTGGGCACCAGGATCGGCGAAATATTAGCTATGCAAGTAGGCTTGTTGCACTACCAGGCCAATCACACCCCTAAGATGGACTGTCTGATGTGCTTAACTAAAGAAGAGTTCCACCATCTTGTTTTTGGTGGAATTAGGAACTCTGGGACAGAGTATGACCACTCCCCACAGGAAGTGGTCATATAGGGGGTGTAGTGACCCCATGGGTAAATAGCCCATTGGTTACTACCCTACACTCTCCTTAACGCTCTGAAATTCAGTATTTAGGTGGCCCTCTGACACCAGGAACACAGATTCACCTTCCTAAAGAAGAAGGAGGACAAAGAAGAGTCAAAGAAAGCAAGAACTGTGGACTCACTGAGGACTTGGCACTAAACCCTATCTGCTTGCTCCTCTCTTGACAGTTTGATAGACCTGACTTGCCCTGCAGCTGTGCATCTTCCCAAATCCTCGGTGCGCTGCCAGCACTTCCTCAATCACATAGCATGCCCCTTAAAGTGGAGGACCCACTTACCAGCAGCCTACTGTCACTGACTGCAATGTTCTGTACAACGATCTGCTGACCACCGAGGTCCACCGACGCAGAAGCCGCCAAGGAAGAGGTCACCATGCTTCAGGAGATGAGATCCGTGTCCCCACCATGTTTGGAGGCCCCAGGACCCCCAGGAGCTGCCCTGCGCCAATACCCGAGGTACCAGAGCCCTTACAGCAGCCAAGACTTGTCCATTGTCCAGCCTGGAGACCAGCACCGCCATGACTGACCTACTGACGTGGGAGATCAGCAATAGAGAGGCTATCTTCGACAGTGGCTCTGCTGGCCTGTTTTGTCCCCATCTCCAGGTCGACCTAAAAAGTGAGAGCCTTCAACACAAACAATCCGCCGGACAAAACACCTCTTCACCGAAGGCCCGCAGCTCGAGTCCTACCCTACTAACTGTGCACCTTTATCCCTGAGACACTCAAGAACTGAGCCCCACTTTGGGTTCCAACAGACATGTCCCGAAGTCCCCACTTGCAGCATTGTTCTGTTACATTTTTTCTCCACAGACTTTAGAGGTAGCGTTAGGGGCTCACCTTGTGAATAGCACCTCTGCACCCGGACACGCCAAAACTGCTGATGGTTCTAAGAACCTTAACCCCTACTTACCTTAAGTTCAGAAGATCAACTCTGTAACTCGATTGCAAATACCCCTATGCAGTGTATTTTTCTCCCATAGGATAACATCAATGTGTTCGAGACTCGTGCCTCAAATCTGACAGCTGTATTTTCTGGTTTCTGAAAATTGCTAATTTAAAAAGTACTTACCTAATCTTGTGGATCTTGGTGTCCAAGTTGACATAAACATCTATGTTATTTTTATAAACTGGTGTCAGATTTCTTTATTTAATGTGTGTCTCATTTATTGACTGTGAGTGTTCAACAAATGCCTAACACTTCCCTTGGATAATAAGCCTAAACTTCTCGACCACACTACCAAGTAATTGGGATTTTTAAAGAAAGTCTATGTACACTTGTAAGGGATACCTGGGCTCTCTACACAGTGCACCTCATTTTGGTACACTATACAGATAGCCAGCTTCCTACAAACAGCATAGGAATACACATTTCTTTTCAGCTTGCAGGACAGAGAAAGATCTGATTCACAATTGTTCTGTTCCACTTGGTGTGTGGCATCAGGAAAAAAACGAGAGAATAGCTTTGAAAATAGATCAGTACCACGTACTATCTCTGAATGTACCATGACAACAACAACAAAGCAGAGTAAAATAGCATGAAGAATAAATAGCTACTAGTGTGCTAGACCCTAAGAAAAATCTTAAGCATATGAGTATGTAACAAAAATATTTGCTTGTAGGAAGTTGGCTCTTTATGTAGGGGATCCAAACGAGGTACACTGTGTAAACAGTCCAAACAAACCCCAGTTGGCTTACAGAGGCACACGTTGTATCCCAAATGCTCTCTTGTGGTAGTGTTGGCGAACAGTTAGGCATGTTAGAGGGTGATGCCAAACTGTTGTACTCACAGAGGCAATAAATGAGACACACGCGCAAAATTAAATCAGAGACCAATTAATATATATATATATATATATATACACACACACACACGTTGTCACATGTGGAAGGGAAACAGCACACAGCCCCCAGCAGTATCACCACAGCGTTCCCAAATCCATTTCATCTGCAAACTGCCATACGCGTTTCGAGCCCAGTTGGCTCTTGATCACTGGCTTGCATAATGATGAACGATGCAGATGAAATGGATTTGGGAACGCTGTGGTGATACTGCTGGGGGCTGTGTGCTGTTTCCCTTCCACATGTGACAACTCCACTTGGGCAACCTGTTTTCTCTCATATTCAGCGGCTGTCCGGCCGCAGGAGGAGTCCCGCCGCATACCATGCGGATCCAGTGCTTGTAACCACGGGCGCTTTCTGGAGTGGAGTGGAGGGGGCCTGACCCCTGGATTGATATTGGTGTCAATACGGCGAAACCATTTGCTATTTAGAGGAACTTTGATCTTTGAACATTTCCCCACTTGGGCTGATTTTAACGAGGACAGCAGCACTTAATTCAAGGTTTTGTATTAGAGTCCAGTTATCAAGAGGACTACATTAACCAGCATGCTATGGGTAACGCCCAAATGGGCGGTAACAATGACGAAATAAAAATGGCAACATAGCACCTCTGCTGTTTCGTTCATCATTATGCAAGCCAGTGATCAAGAGCCAACTGGGCTCGAAACGCGTATGGCAGTTTGCAGATGAAATGGATTTGGGAACGCTGTGGTGATACTGCTGGGGGCTGTGTGCTGTTTTCCTTCCACATGTGACAACTCCACTTGGGCAACCTGTTTTCTTTTTTTTATATATAGATATAGATATAGATACAAAGAACTTTGTTATCAAGTAGTACTTTATAAAATATCAGATTTTGCAGGTAAGTAAAAGTCACTTTAAATGTGCCCTGATCACAAGGATGCTGGGGACAAGGGCTCTCAGTCGGTTTGTTCGGGTGCAGAATGACAATGTCGTCTTGACTCTGGGCATCCTAGGGCCATGTGGTCATCCGTCTTGCCGGTCTAAGGTGCACAAAAATATGACAGCTGGGCCACTCTGGAAGAGGGTCTCTGTGGAGCTGACACCCCTCGGTGGCTACTTAGTGTAGTTGGTATCCAGGCTGGGCTCTCACAGTTCTTGTTTGCCGCTAAGGGTCCGGTACACCGTGTTTTGATCCTTGTTAGCTCTTGTTGGTCCTGTTGTCCTCTCACATGGTAGGGGAACAGATTGGACCCTATGGAGCACAGGTACCCCTTACGGGGGGGCAGTAGCGTTGGGCTGGCCAGTGGGCGGCAACTCGAACTGGACTTTGCTCTTTGGTGTCTTTGATGCATTGGGGAGTAGCTCCTCAACGCCAAGGGTGTTTGCTTGGCAATTCGCGAAGGGCTGGCAGTCTCCCGGGGTTCTTGGAAGATGATCCTCTGCAGGACAAGTCACTGGTCACGAGTGACAAGAATGGATGCAGGCAGGCAGGGTTTGGCACCAAATGTCCAAATCAGTCTTCAGTTCTCACTTTTCTTGCGACTCTTCTTTTTCCTCTCTTCTTGATCTGTCAAATCTAAGTCCCTGGTGTCAGGGGTACTACCTAAATACTCAATTTAGGGGTGTTACGGGTAGTGGGATGTAGTAGTCAATGGGCTACCTACCTCTAGGGTATCGACACCCTCTATATGACCACTTCCTGTGGGAAGTGGTTGCAACCCTGACCCAGAGAGCATAATTCCGCCAAATCAAAGATGGTGGAATTGTAAAAGTTGTGTTCAATTTAGGTAGCCCACCTTAGGGGCGGTACTATCCTGAGAGGGCAACGCGCCTTCTGACAAGCTGATTTTCCCGCCTGTCTTGGTGCCAAATGGCTAGCATTTCCCCTGTCTAGGAAAGCCTTGGGGCGCATATCAAAGGTGTCAGAGGTGTTGGAGGCCTCCTGCCTTGATATGCTTATTAATTAGCCATTCTGCTTGGAGGAGGTAACAGCACCTCCTGCTGGAGAAGGTATTGTTTCTGCTCTCAGAAAAATTGGGCTCTCTCCTGCAGGGGTCAGATAGTCGGTCTGTAGTGGCAGGCTTGTATGCACCAGTCAGCTAGTTACACAGGCAGTCAGTAGGTTTTCAGGGGGCACCTCTAAGGTGCCCTCTGAGTGCATGTGTTAATAAATCCATCACTGTAATGAGTTGTGGGCTTAACGCGAGATATTTGATACCAAACATCTCTAGTTTCAGCGAACACATCATGTAGCTTGGGAACTCGTAAACACCAATGTCCAGCACATGTACTCAAAATGGCTTCCCTGTCCACTTGCAATATCTAAGAATCGACTTTGACTTCATTGGGGCATATCTGCTCATGCAGATATGTCCACACATGTAGCATAGTGCACCCTACCTTAAGGCTAGAAGGCCTGCTGTAGTGATGGCTAACCTAATACTGCATGCAGTATCTGCAGGTATAGCAGACAGGAGGTGTGCCATTTCATGTCTTCACATTTCTCTGCACCATGGCCCGCAGCCTGCAATGGCAGTTTGCATGTGGGTGCTAAGGTGTCTCTTAGGGTGGCACAATATGAGATCCTCTAGCTTTCCTGCCCTAGTTACCAGGGGTACCATTTACTAGGGACTTGCAGGAGGTGCTAAAGGTATTGCCAATTGGGGGAACAGTTGTACAGTTTTTTGGAAAGAGATCTGGAACTGGGAACTTGGATAGCAGAAACCCAGTGAAATTCTGTCAAATTTGCATCAGATACCAGGCAAAATGTAAGGTGACCATGTCAAAAAGGGTATTTTCCTATAGTGCACACCTAAGTGTACTGCACAACTGGAAACTTAACTGACTCAAAGACAATGCCATCAGGAGAGATTTTTTGTAACTTTGGGAGATGTCATTGGCTGTGAAGTCTCATTTAGATTTAGACTTCCTGCCAATTTGGACTGTTCAGAGCTTATGATTTCAATGCCAGAAGTTAAAAAGTAGGTGCTTTGGGGGAGACTTTCTATCCTCACTCCTTCTGCCTTGGTATTTCTTTTTAGTTTGCAGTTGCTTGGTTATCAGCTACATCTGTAATATTGTTGCATGGAATCTTTCTGCCTGTGGATTCTGCCATGTATCTGTGAAGAGAGCTTCAACCTACCTCTTTTTGTGTGTAAATAATATACATTTGACTTCTGTTGTTGTTTATGGTAATGCACACTTTAGACTGAAAGGTCTTCTAGCACTGTGAAGTACTTTTTATATCTTGTACTCTCCAAAGTTGCACCCTTCTAAGCAAAATGCCATACCTTTCTTTTAGATCCACTTCGATGGCTGGAGCTCATTCTTTGATTTCTGGGTTGATGCAGATAGCCCAGATATCCACCCCGTTGGATGGTGTGCCAAAACTGGACACACACTGCAGCTGCCACCAGGTAAGGAAGTTAGGAAGCCAGTCTGTGGCGGATGATTGCTGTAGTGATGATGTGCTTTCTTTGCTTCAATAGCTTCAATTGAGCTGCAAAATAAAGACAGGGGTTCGAGGTATATGAGCTGCAGATCGTACACTTTTGCAATAGATCGCCACCTGGTGTTGGGCTCGGATGATTGCAGGTTGTTGTCTTCTTGGAAGAAGTCTTTGTAGTCACGAGATAGGTGACTCCTCCCTTGGACAATACTGCGCATGGTCATCGCCTCCATCCTCAGATTGTTTTTTTCCGCCACTTGGTTCGGATGGAAGTTTTCCACTCCAGCTAGAAAAGACTTTTTCAGCAACTTCGAAGCGTAAAAACTTTATACAAACATTTTCGACATCGAATAGACTTTTCGACATCACCAGCTACATTCCGGTGCGTCGACGCGGGCCGTTGGGCCTATCGGCGCCGTACGGCCTACGCCTCATGGACAGAACTCCCTTCAAGAGATGCCCTGTATGTCGAGCAAAATTCCCTCATAGCGACCATCACGAGGTCTGCAACCTCTGTCTATCGCCGGAACACGACGAGTCGACCTGCACAGCTTGTGCATCCTTCCGATCGAAGAAGACCATTCGGGATCGGAGGGCACGTCGACACGAGATGAGAAGAACAGCCCCAGCACCGGAGGCCATTTTCGAGGAGGAGATCGTCGAAGAAGACATCTCCGAGGGCGAGGACATCTCCGAAGACGAGGCTCCACTCGCCGCCGAGGAAGACTCGCCTTATCTCCAGATCATATCAGAGGCAGAGGACTCAGATGACTCGATCCCATCTCGTCAACCCGTGAGTACTCTCGCCCCTGCACAACCGACACTGCCAAAGGCAACGGTCGGCACTCCGCCCATGGGGCCCAGTCGAGACCAAAATATTCCCTCAAACGCCCCGCCTTCGGGCTCGGCTCCGAGGAAAACAACTACGCCTTCTGGTGCCTCAGCACCGACAAAACCACACGTGCCAATTCCACCTCTTCCATCGGCACCAAAGCATACACATCCTTCGACACCGAAAGATTCTTCGACACCGAAAGATTCTTCGACACCGAAGCCAAAACGCCCTTCGGTGCCCAAAGACAAAGATCTTTCGGCACCCAAACCAAAAGATGTACCGGTGCCAAAACCAAAAACTGTACCGATCCGCAAAAAGCTCCGGGTCCGAAACCTTACGGTTCCAAAAATAAGGATGGAAAGCCAGCGTCCGACGCCTCAAAGCCAACGAGAGCTGCTTGCCCTCCAAAAACTCCAACCTCAGTACCAAAGACTCCAAGGCCTGATTCAGAGACACCTAACCCTCTAACAAACCTACCAAGCCAAAACCACCTTCGGCACCGACAAATTTGCCACGGGACTCTTAACGCCTCCTACAGCAAAAAACACAAAACAACCTCTATCGGCACCGAAAAAATCGACGCCGAAGAAGGTTGCAGAGGAAGAACTGTTTAGACCAGATACTAAACAAAAGAGAGTCCATATCATCGCAAAAACTGGACATGTGGAAGCTATTCCTTACAAGAAGAGACCAGCAGACACACCACTTCTACCTGTGGTTCCTGCCAAAAAGAAAGATTGTGCAACTTCTCCAATGCACCCTTCCTCTCCTTCACCTTCTTCCTCTCCTATCCCTCCTTACATTTCACCTGCAGTTTCTCCAGTTCAATCTCCTGCATCATCACACCACACTGATGAAGAGTATGATCTAGGTGGAGGGAATGACATAACAGAGCCAAATACATACCCTGTAGATTAAGATATCAATGCAGATACATATCCTAGAGAGGATGATCTATAAGACTTCGCACCACACAATGTGCCAGACATTCCTGATCCACATTCCTACCCAACAAAACCTTCCCCTCCAGATGATAGTATTGGGTTTAATCATCTCTTAAATAGAGCTGCCCTTTACCACGGGGTTTCAATGCACTCTGACGCTATTGATGAGGATTTTTTACTTGATACATTTGAGCAGTCACAAAGGTCTAGGCAAATACTACCCATGATCAAAGGAGTCAATAAACATGCTCCAGAAGTATTTAAAGACCCAGTACGTTGTAGAGTATTAAATCCAAGAATAGAAAAGAAATATAGACCAGCACCATCTGATCCAGTCTATATTAAGGGACATCTGCCACTAGACTCTTTAGTAGTGTCCAATGCACGGAAAAGGGCTAAGTTCGAGGCATGTGGGCTGCTAAATTCATATCTATTGCATATCTATTGCATAGATCGCCGCCTAGTGTTGGGTCCGGATGATTGCACATTGTTGTCCTGGAAGAGTCTTCGAAGTATCACGAGATAGGTGGCTCCTCCCCTGGACTACAGTGCGCATGGGCATCGGCTCCATCCCCAGATTGTTTTTTTCCGCCATTGGGTTCGGATGCGATTTCGACGGCTCCTTGTCGGAATCGAAAGAAACTTACTTCTTAAGGCCAAAAGGCCTTCGGTATTCGCGTCGGTATTGTTTGCGATCGGTCCCGAGCATCGTCTGACTCTTCGGGTCGGACTTCTGCGGAGTGGTTTACTCTTCGCGCATCGAGGCCCTGTACTCGCAGCAAGACCCCGGCGACTTCATCATGGAACGGAGTCCGTTCAAGCGCTGCCCCGTGTGTGGGTCTAAATACCCACACATCGACGTGCATCCAGTCTGTAATAAATGTCTATCGCCGGAACACGACGAGGACAACTGCATGGCCTGCTCCAAATTCAGGTCAAAGAAGACGCTCAAGCTTCGGCGCGCGGCGCGACTTGAAGCCCTACACGCAGCCCCGGCACCCGACGACATATTCGACGACCCCGCAGAAGAAGGCCACAGCCATCATCTTCAAATCTCACCACCATCGACGGAGGTCGAGGCAGATCCAGAAGAATACATCGAAGGACAGAGCCAAGACCTTGAATACGTCGAGGAGGTAGGGGACGACGAAGAAGTCTATGGGGCCGCGGAAGATAGCTCAGAGGACGAGCTATGCCCCGAAAGTTACTCGACTCAGGCTCCGGTCACGGGATCGCCACTCGGCCTTACCCACGACCCTTACGCCGGTATCCCCAGCCCCGCCTTCGGGCCCGGCCACGGATACACCGGAGGAGCCACCGTTGCGCGTATCGAAACCGAAACCGCAACCATTGCTGTCGACAACACCTAAAATGGCCGACATCACGCCAAAAACGAAACCGAAACCATCGGTCTCCATGGCTCCCAAAATGGCCGCCGACTCGGCAAAACCGAAACCTACGGCTTCGACAACATCTAAAATGGCCGACGTCCCGTCCAAGCCATCGAAGCCTGCTCCGTCTTCAACTCCGTCGCCTTCGGGCCCCACGAAGTCAAAGAAGACTTTCGACTCACCGGCGCCTCAAACGGTGGCCAAGGACACGTCCTCCAAAAAGGTCGTCCATCCTACCTCGACGTCTGCAGCGTCTACCACCAAACGCACGGTCGAAGCCAAGTCCACTAAGGCCCAGGATCCGACGGCCGGAGCCACTACTCATCGGCACAAGGATGCCGGAACGGCATCGACGCCTAAAACTACCACAGGGCAGCGTCCCGTGGGAGGCCAGGAATCATCGGTGGCCACTTCTGCTACGCCGAGGTCCTCCGAAGCGGACGAACATGAAGCATCGGTTGCCAAACCCTCGGCTTCCTTTACGAAACAGGTCACCGACTCCCTCAAGAGAATTCGGGAGAAAGCCCTGTCGTCGGCGTCTACCGCACCGTCGGATCCGAGACCGGTGGACGTACCTGCAAAGTCGTCCTCCAAGCTTCTCTACGTTCTACCACCAAAAGTGGCGCCGAAGGCGTTTGTGGCCAAAACGGTCTCAAAGAACACCGAAACGCCGGAATATTCGACGCCCAGTCCCAATTTGCCTCGGCCAACTGCGTCGGAGGACAATTCGGAGCACTACATCGATGCCCACACGGGGAAATTGACACTTTATAAAAGAAAGATCACTTCCCAACCATTGGAATCATTTGTTATTCCACTGAAAAAGAAAAGGCCAGCACAGGACATAACTCCACTTGTTGAACCTATTCAGCTTCCACCAAGGAGGAGTCCAACACCTTCCCCCCACCAATCAGGGGGCGAGGATGATGAACAAGATGACCAATATAACTTCCCTACTGGAAATGACCCTGATGTACACCAGGACCCATATGTCGACGCTGGGGACCAGGACAGCCATCAGGTGGTACAGGACCCTCAGGTTTTTGGATCACATGCGTCACCTACTGAGGACTCAGCAGCATTCACTGCTTTAATAGAACGGGCAGCTGCAAATCATAATGTGGACATGCACTCTGACCCGGTGGAGGAAGATTTCCTGTTTGACACTTTCTCTGTCTCAGAAAGAACAGTCAAAACACTCCCCATGCTGAAAGGTGTCCTTAAACATGCACCAGAGATCTTTAAGGAACCAACAAGAGCAAGGATGGTAAACCCACGTATTGAGAAAAAGTACAGGCCAGCACCTGGAGACCCTGCATATATTCGGGGACAGTTGCCTTTGGACTCATTGGTGGTCGCAAATGCCCGCAAAAGGGCCAACTCCCAAACAACGGGTGAAGCTCCTCCCCCAGACAAGGAGTCGAAAGTGCTTGAGGCTTCTGGCAAGCGGGTGGCTGCGCAGGCTGCCAATGTATGGCGTATAGCAAACACACAAGCACTGCTGGCGTGTTACGATAGGGCGCATTACGACACCCTAGAACAGCTCCTTCAACATCTACCTGATGAGTATAAAGAAGCAGGCGAAATGCTCATTCAAGAGGGAAAGCTTATATCAAATGCTGCAATTAAGTGTGCACTTGATGTCGCGGACACAGCGGCTAGGGGGATTAACACTAGCGTCATGCTAAGGCGCCAAGCCTGGCTTCGTATATCTGGTTTTAAACCTGACATCCAAACTACAATCCTCAACCAGCCCGTCAATCCTGACAGACTGTTTGGCCCTGATGTAGACACCACACTTGAAAAGATTAAGAAGGACAACGAGACTGCTAAGTCCATGGGGGCTCTCCAATCTCAACAGTTCAGGGGCAACACTTTTCGTCGCTCAGGTGCGCGTAGTGTTACCAGAGCACACATGGGACAACAAACACAATTCGCAAGAGGTGGTGCGCAATCCTCGTACCCCAAGCAAGGTAGAGGGGGTTACAGAGGTAACAGTGCCAAAGGCAGAGGCAGGGGAAACAACAACTCACGTTCCTCTGCCACAAACAAACAGTGACTCTCTGTCACTGCCCCCCGACCATCCAACACCTGTCGGGGGAAGACTCCAGCAGTTCCTGCCAGTCTGGTCATCCATCACCACAGACAGGTGGGTGAGAAAACTAATTCAGTACGGTTATTGTTTGGAGTTAATATCCACTCCTCCCAATATTCCCCCAAAACACCGTCCTATGTCGGCAGAGCACTTGCACTTATTGCAGCAGGAGGTACTAGTAATGCTGCAAAAAGGAGCAATCGAACTCGTGCCAGTGGAAGAGGAAGGAACAGGGGTCTATTCCCTGTACTTCCTCATCCCAAAGAAGGACGGATCCCTCAGACCCATTCTGGATCTACGCCCTCTCAACATGTATATACTGTCAGAACATTTTCACATGCTAACACTGCAACAAATCCTTCCCCTTCTCAACCAAGCGGATTTCCTAGCAACCTTGGACCTCAAGGATGCTTACTTCCACATCCCGCACCACCCGTCCCACAGAAAATACCTCGGGTTCACCATTCTCAACAAGCACTATCAGTTCAAAGTCCTACCCTTCGGGGTGACTACTGCCCCCAGAGTGTTTACAAAGTGTCTGGCGACAGTGGCAGCGCACCTCAGGAGACAAAACATACATGTCTACCCGTACCTCGACGACTGGCTCGTTCAAGCAAAGTCGGAAAGACAGTGCGCCTCACACATGTCCCACACTATTCAACTCCTTCACAGCCTGGGATTCTCCCTAAACTACCCAAAGTCGCACCTTCAGCCAGCCCATGTGCGGCAGTATCTGGGCGCGACAATAAACACCCTGACTGCTATGGCTCAACCAAACACAGTCAGAATCAACAGCATTCAGTCGCTGATCCAAAGGTTCAGACCGCAACACTCCCTGCCAGCGAGAGTGTTCATGCAGTTGATAGGCATGATGGCCTCCTGCATCTTCATAGTCCCGCACGCAAGGTTGCACATGCGTCCCCTCCACGAATGCTTAGCAAATCAATGGACACAGGCTCAGGGACAACTGACAGACCTAGTGTTGGTGACCGGTCGGGTATACAACTCTCTGCATTGGTGGAATCCACACAACCTTTGCAAGGGACGACCGTTCCAAGAGCCTGTGCCACAGATTGTCCTAACAACGGACGCATCTCTCCAAGGGTGGGGAGCGCATGTGCTCCACTACACGGTGCAGGGACTGTGGTCACCCCAGCAACAACGATTGCACATCAACTACCTGGAATTGATGGCAATCTTCATGGCGCTCAAGTCCTTCAAAGTACATCTGTGCAACAAGGTCGTGTTGATCCGGACGGACAACATGACAGCCATGTACTACATCCAGAAGCAGGGAGGTACTCACTCGCCACAGCTGTCTCATCTGGCTCAGAGCATGTGGAAGTGGGCCATTCAGAGGAACGTCTTCCTCATGGCAGAACACCTCCCAGGCAAGGACAATCAGATGGCGGATCTGCTCAGCAGATACAGCCATCAGATGCACGAGTGGGAGATACATCCATCAATACTCCACCCGTACTTCCAGCAGTGGGGTCATCCAGAGATAGACCTGTTTGCCACAAGGGAAAACGCAAAATGCCAAAGCTTTGCCGCCAGGTTCCCCCACCCGGAATCGCAAGGGAATGCGATATGGGTGAACTGGTCAGGCAAATTTGCGTACGCTTTTCCCCCAGCGCCTCTCATTCCGCTGGTGGCAAGAAAGCTAAAGCAACACTCGATGACTCTCATCCTGGTTGCTCCAACATGGGCACGCCAACCATGGTACACCACGTTTCTAGAACTTTCCGTGGTACCGCATCAAAGGCTGCATCTCACATCCAGGCTCTTGACGCAGAACCATGGCGACATTCAGCATCCAGATCCGCAACAGCTCAATCTGGCGATCTGGCTCCTGAGGTCTTAGAATTTGGCTACCTCAACCTGCCTCCGGAATGCATGGACATCATCCGCGAGGCAAGGAAGCCCACGACCAGAGCTTGCTATGCAGCGAAATGGAAGCGGTTTGTCATTTACTGTACTGACAACAATATCAACCCGCTGGATGCATCCATTCCTAACATCATCTGCTATTTGTTACATCTTTACAAATGCAATCTAGCGTACGCCTCCATTCGGATACATTTATCCGCCATAGCGGCTTATCTCCAGAATAGGCAGCACCTCTCTGTTTTCAGGGTGCCTGCCATTAAAGCCTTCCTAGAGGGACTGAAGCGAGTCATTCCTCCAAGAACACCACCAGCTCCAGTGTGGAACCTCAATGTAGTCCTCACTAGGCTGATGGGCCCACCTTTCGAGCCACTGCACTCCTGCGAAATTCAATTTCTGACGTGGAAAGTGGCTTTTCTCATTGCTATCACATCGCTCAGACGTGTTAGCGAGCTGCAAGCGCTCACAATCCAAGAGCCATTCATCCAAATACATTCCAACAGGGTAGTGCTCCGCACTAACCCTAAATTCCTTCCAAAGGTGGTGTCACAGTTTCATATCAATTTTGTGGGCAACAAGGACCCCCTGATATGGATCGTACTCCTGGGTCAGGGAAAACAATTTTTGTGCAAAGGTATCTACCCAGGCAGACAAATCAGACAGGAAAGCTGGCTATCGTGAAAAACACATAATTATAAACTACACATTGATACAATTAAAGCAATGGACTGGAGTGATATCAAAAGATTGATTTTTAATATAGTTAAAAAGCAAGTAAAAATACATATGATTCAGTAAAAAATGGTTACATTATATAAGTAAACATTACTTCATAAGACTTTTCATTGATCGATATAGAAAAGATATATTAATAAACATAAATGAAGGGGTAAAGGGCTTTTTCTTAAAAATAATTTCTCAAATCTTTATATAAAAAATTATATATAAGGCTGTGTGTCAACGCGTTTCGACAAAGTCATTTGTCTTCATCAGGACAGATCGATATTCAGCCACTTTTTCTAAATAAAAATAAAACAGAATCGCATATAAATCACAGTACATTGCTTTTTTTAAAATTCACAAAGAAAGAACATGATTCAGTTTAAAGGAAATTTTTCCCTCTTTTTTTCTCTCTTTTTTTCTTCACATAGCCAGACTTATATCATCGGACAACAATGATTTAAAGACACAAAGTTGGAAAACACTTATATATATCTCACATAAACATCACAGTATCATCAATAACGGGATTGACCCTGAAAAGGTGTTCCTTCTATAGAAAATGGCGTAACATTATCAATGACCTTTGTTTTTTTATTTTTTTATATATAAACCTACCCATAGTTCAAGTTTAACACAGTAAAATATTAGAGAGGAGGCTTCTTTCTCGTATGTATCATAGGAATATATCTCATCTATATCTAGGATTATAAAGGTAGTCAGCCTATTACACCTAAGTAAGAGGAAAGCAAATTATAGCTAAAGATTAATTTTATTGAGGTGAGAAAACATTATTGAGCCTATATTGGGGTATCCTTGCATGATATTCGATTTAAGGACCAAAGGTAAATATACCAAATAGATAAGGAAAATCTAATCCTTCTAGTTACAGTTATGCTAGACTACAAGACCAATGAATGGTCGATATATTGCACGAGATTACTAACTCAAATTATAATCTGCGTGAGTTTATTTACATTTCGTTAGCGAATATCCTTACCCAAGAAAAAGAGAAGTTATCAACAAATAAGTTCGAGGTAGATGTAGCGGGTAAGGCACCTCTCCTCTTATGTCCGGAGACGGTATGTGATAACTGTTTAAGAGGGAAAAAATTCGATGTATAAGGTCCTACAACCATTTAAAGAATATTGTTGGATACTATCAGTGTTTCAGTGAAGCGTTCTCTTTAAATAGTATTCTTACCTGTTTGAACAATAATCACTGCTTCCATCTTACAAATGCCTACAAATACTCTTCATCATCTTTTAAAATCAAGGGAAAACGTTCCTCACTGTTTTCATTAAAAGCCGGTTATTAGGTTCGCTAGAAGGAAATATTGTCTTATATTATTAACTGGTCAGAGAATTATTCAAAAAGGTTCATACAAAACCTCCTTTCTATTAGTGTTTACCTTTCATACGAATTTCAGGGAAGTACTGGGAAGGGCGGAGACCGTGATGTAATTTTTCTTTGTTTATATTTCAGAGGACCTCTGTATCTTGATAAGCAGCTGCAGTTCGTGAAAAATGAAAATTAGTTTGCGTTAAAAGGCTGCGTTAGGAAATGCATGCAGGAACTAAAAAACCTTCTTTTTATCGATGCTCACCCGTCATGTAAAACTCATGGACATCTTGATAAGAGGGGCGGCAAATGTGATATCCCTCTGTTCCGTTCCGTTTGTATATCAGAATGCGGCTGTTGTTCAAAGGCGGCTGCAGTTAGTGATTACTGCCTGTTAAACGTGACAAAACACCCGTTTGTTAAGATAAAGGGCGGTGGAGGCCAAACTTGTTCAGTAAAAATAGCAATATATACCTAAAAGGTTACGATTTTAATAAGTATTCCGTTTGGGAAAAGCAGAAAGGCAAGTTGACCAGGCGAGGATGACACGAAGCTTTAACAATTGCTTACCGATTATAACAAAACGCAGAGGCGGCAGACGTGATCTCTCTCTGCTCCGCTTGTGTTTTGAATGGCGGTCTTAGTTCAAAGACGGCCGCAGCTGGTAATTAATGCCTGTTCAGCAAGACAAACATCCGATGTTTAGTAAAAGGATGTCGGCGGCCAAAGCCACTCGGTTAAAGTGGCAATAGATGACTAAAGATCTTGAAAAGTATTCCGTTTGGAAAATACGGAAATACAAAGCAAGAGTTGCATGGGGCTTCTGAAATAGCTTACCGGTATAACAAGCGCGGAGTGCGAAGCGTCTCTGCCTTCCACAAGGGTTCGTGTAGAAAAGGATGATTTCCTGTAGTCCCTTTACTACGGTTATTTATTTCCTTAATAGGCTCCGCCCTTCTGTTGGCTCTGCCCTAATTTAAAGAGATACTTCCTTTACATAGGTACTTACTATGTACTCAGTTAGTATTGTATCAGAGAAAAGGGATTTGAGGTTAGAACAAATTCATACTGAAATTTTTTATAAGGAAGAGGGCGAGCATTATCATTTTATAGGACAAAGGGCGAGCATTGTCAGAAAGGAAAGAATATATTTTCCATTGCATATATTCGCCGCAATAATATGACAAAGAGTTCTATGGTGTTATATTATCGCGTTTTCCCACGGCAATTCTTGGTTTAATCCATGGTCAAAAGTTCCAAGGGTGAAGATCCAAAAAACTTCCCTTTTCCTACGAACATCATCACCTCCTTGATTTTACTGCACATGGATTTTTTCTAAAATGTGCCATTTCAATTCTTCAGGTTTATGTTTGAATTCTATAAAATGGCTTACCAACGGAGCTGTGATCTTTTGCGTTTTAATAGCTGACCTGTGTTCGGTAAGCCTAGTCTTTATCATACGTGACGTCTCACCCACATAACCAAGGTTACACGGACATGTGAGTAAATAAACAACATTTTTTGTGTTGCACGTCCAAAACTCTCTTGCTTGAATCTTTGTCTTATTGAAATCCATTGTTTCACCTATTATAATGGTGTCACAAGAATGGCAGGAACCACAACGTGAAGTACCTTTGATCGCTTTTGCGCCATCGATTGATTTTTGAATAAAGGGAGTACTCATAGTTTCACCTTTATGTCGGGAATGAACCACGTGATCTTTTAGGTTTTTATTTCGCCTATGGGCAAACATGGGTTTTTGTAGTTTGTTCTGATTGTCTATGACATTTAAAAGGTGCCAGTTTGAATTAATTATCTGTCTAATTGTGGAATTCATGGTTGAATGTTTAGTAATGCAAACTAATTTTGGATCAACTTTCTGTTTTTCTGAGTTAAAAAGAGTGTCACGATCGTAAAATCTCGCTCTCTTGTATGCTCCTCTGACTAGACGACGAGGATATCCTCTTTCAATGAACTTTAGTTTCATGATTTCAGCTTGAGTATCAAAATCTTTTATGTTGGTACAGTTCCGTCTTACTCTCAAAAATTGAGAGAAGGGGATACTGTCCTTCTGGCATCGTGGATGGTAGCTCTTGAAGTGCAAAAGGATGTTTCGAGCGGTGGGCTTGGTGAACAAGTCCACTTCGAGAGCACCCTCATTGTTTTTAATGTTAATGTCTAGGAACTCAACTTTCGATTCATTAATATGTGCCGTAAACCGTAGATTTTCATCCGTAAGGTTTAGCCACAGAAGGAATTCATCCAGAGTCTGTTTCCCATCGGTTTAAAAATTGTGTAAACACGTAATGGGTTTAGGGCTGAGGAGACCTTTGGTTGTAAATGTTCCCCTAATGTAGGGACCTTTACGCACTCTTGAAGATTAGCTCGGGGCGAGCTTATAATCGGATTTCTTTCAGGAAGGGCACTTTCAGGACCCACAGACAGATCTTTTAGTTCCCCCACCACTGTATATGTATCAATATTTTGCATCCAGTTGTGTATTTGACATGCTTGACTGGGTACTAGAGGAGCCTTTTCAGGTATCATTAGGGCTTGCTTGAGCTGTTTAAGGTCTTGAACCCCTACCAATATGGGCGAGAGGACTTCCAGTATGTGATTAGTATTTATTGTACTTTTCTCCAACAAAGATAAAATTCCGGAGAGAATTTTTTCTAATGCAAAAAAGATCTCCATGATCCCCCCTGTCCATGCATTCTCATTTACATACAAAGAATTCAAAGAATTCCCTGCCCCTTTATCCTCACCCACTGAAACTCCTGATATCTTTTCAACAGAGAGATCTAATGAATCAGCGGCTTGGGATAAATTGGTAGGTGTACTACTGTACATAGTAGGCATATGTGTTTGAGCTCCTATTGGGGCCGGGTACACTTCTGCATCCGGATACAAATCCAGATCCATCCCCAAAGAGCCAGACTTTTTCAGCTGCTTCATCAGTTCTGCATTCTTTTCAATTTGATTAGCAATGTCCGGTAAGGTGTAATCCTCAGTTTTCGCCTGCCCAGATCTAAAACTGGATTCTATCCGCTGTTGTACCTTAAAAGAGAGATCACTTGATTTTATCGACAAGCAGCCCGGCACCGATCTCTGTGTCTCTCTTGAAATGTCCAGGAGAGTTACCAATCCTGCCAGTGGAGATATTAGGGTGACTTCCTTTTTTTCAACGTTCTTCTTCCGAGGGTAACCCTCTACCCTGCCCATTGATAAGGCTATTTCCGTTTCCGGAGTGTTACCCTCTTTTTCTGCTTGCCGTACGTTCATTTCACATGGAGGATGTAACCCATCAATTTCACCCCCATAATTCTGGCGTATAATTACAGCGGGGTAAAGCGCCTCCGGTTTTATAAATTGGCTCTCCACCCTATTCCCCGCTATTACATGGGTGTCCATCGCTTCTTCACCTGAATCCTCCTTTTTCCCTTCCTCTTTTAACCCCTTTCCACGCTTAGAGCTTCTTACCCCTTTTGAAAACATTGACATCACCGATGGGTATGTTTTCAAGAGTGAAAGATGATCCCCGTTTCTCCGGCGACGAATGGTTTTCTGGGGCTTAAGGGAACTCTTATCGCTCAAGTTACAGCTTTCTGAGTCTACTACTGATTTTGTTTTTAACTTTGAGCACAAGCACCGGATGTATGACGTTACAACGCATACTTTTACATCTCATGCCTTTACAACGCGGTATTTACAACGAATACCTTTACAACGCATAGTGCTTTGGGGCGCTGGATAGTGAATAGTTTAATTTACTATTCCAACTCCAGTCCCCGTGGACACTAGGGAAGGCGTTGGACAGTAAATTAAACGTATTCCCTATCCTAGAACGCCCCCCAGCGCAATGCGTTGTAATGGTTTGCGTTGTAAAAGTTGCGTCGTAAAGGCACTGCGTGGTTAAAGTTGCGTTGTAAAGGATGTTTCCCAAGCACCTAGATGGCATTACCATTGCTTAAGACACTTAAGAGACTTAGAAAACACTTACTCTTGGTGCTTTTCCGTTTGTTGAGGAATGGAGGATGGAGTAGGATGGGGAAGTAGGAAGGATGGCGTTCTACCAGGGATTCACAGGGCCAACTCAGGGACGCACTTTGTATCCGTTCAGATCACTCAGGCTGCGACTTCCGTACTCAGCTAACCTCATATGGCTTTTATAGCACCAGCCGCTCCTGCCGCTGCCCAGGTTCAGCCGTTTCCACAAGCTCCAATCCGCTGTAAGTACTGTAGAAAGCCAAGAGGAATCAATCTGCCGCACTATAATTCTCTGCCGCCGGCCCCCCAGATCCCCATGCGCTACACTCCCTGTGGACAGAGTCTCTCCGGATGCAGGGCGGCGTTGTCGGCGTTTTTTTCCCCCAGAAGGCATTCAGTTCTCAATTCAGCTCGCCTTGCTGCTCCGTCAGCTTCCGTGGCTAGCTAAACCATTACGGCTCCAACCGCTCTTGCTGCAGCCCAGGGTACCGCACGCCACAGACTCCCTCCACGCAGCTCAGCACAGGCTCACGTTCTCCGGAAGAATAGAAATAACTGCGTCTGTCCCCCTCTGTGGTTGAAGGCTCCAGCCGAGTTTGGGGCTTTTCCAGAGCAGCGTTTAGCGCGATTTAAACTTCAAGCGGCTAAAAACCGCAAGGGAACTGGTTTTTGGCCGGCTCCGCGTTCGTTTTTACAAGTGGCAACGGCCGCTTTGATGTTCTTTCTCGTTGGCGGCACCTGCCGCGCTCGTTTTCACAAGCAGCTACGGCCGCTTTGATGTCAGATTTGTTTTTTAGCGGCCGCTATGATGTATGATATATGGTGTAACCTGCTCCTGCCGCATTTGGTTTGGTTTTCAGCGCCTCATGCCGCGTTTGTTCCGCAAGCAAGAGCCGATTTTGCAGTTTTATGTAAGCGGCTCCTGCCGCGTTTGGTTTTCAGCGTTTAGGTTTCAGGTTTCAGCGTTCGCTCCGCGGCGGCAACGGCCGCTTTGGTGTTTAATGTTAGCGGCTTCTGCCGCGTTCGTGCTGCTTTTGTCTTTTATTTGTATTTTATTTAAGCGGCTCCTACCGCGTTTGGCTCCTGCCGCGATCGACCCAGGGGCATCAACGACCGCTCCCTGGGTCCAAGCAATGGCGGCACTGGCGGCTCCCACCGCTTTCTGATTCTCTGTGGTTACTTGCTGCCACGACCGCCTTGACCGCTGATCGTCTTGAATTCTAATCGTTGGCGGCTCCTGCCGCGTTGCCAACACAGCTCAGCTCGCACGGCTAGCCTCTGCATCCGACTCTCGAGCTGACGAGCTTCAGGTGCGGTCACAACAGTCAATGATTCGAGCTATGAGGGATGCAGTCAAAAAGCCCTTGTACACTTATAAGGGTTACCTGGACTCTGCACAGTGCACCTCATTTTGGTACACTATATAGAGAGCCAGCTTCCTACAATGTGCACTTAATTCTATGGAGTATTTGTGTGGTCTGGTTTAGTGTATACTACCTAATGGCATAGGTGGGAAAAGGGTGCAGTGAGCCACTGCTGTACCCGTCCAGCCTTTGCTATTGCACAGTCTATACTTCGGCTTTCCTCTAGTTTTAGTATTGCCCGGCTCTACCTTTGTGTCTGATGACTGTGGATTCCACTGCAACTTCTTTGTCTGCTTGTCTCCCATCTGGAATAATGTTCCTGATGACTATGTTCAGGGACTCTGATTAAATCTATTCCTAGCCCGATCTAGCTCTTGACACCAATTGCTTTGATATTATTTGGCGCAAACGATCCCCTCCGATCTCAACCGACTCGCCGAACTCTTTACTACAGAGGGAATTAAATGCTATTTGCAATACGAGGTACATTCCCATAGAACAGGGAACCGACCAAACCGGCTCCCTAACATGCCCTACGGGTATTGAAAGCCCCAGCTCAGGAATTCGCATCAACTTAGTAAAAGTCCACTGGAAACTCCCGTCGTAATAACAGATAAATTTACCACTCATGGGAAAGCACATCCTCAGGTCCCTACCCAGAGCACAAAACGTAAAGGTATGAAACACCAGGGGAAACCAGCGAAATACCAAAAAATAATCTTAAGCCCCCCATTGGTTACTGCTACCACCACCCCCGAGACACCCAAAGCATGTCAAATACTGGAAACCCCTATACCCCTTTTACCATCTATTTTGTTGGCCCACTTTGAAGAATTGGTAAAAACCCTATTATCCCCGCTTATTGAAAGGATAAAGAGAATTGGGGAAAAGCTCTCAACAATAGATGAAAATACCAAGCCAACCAAGTCAAATAACCAATTCCAGCGAATAGTTGCCCCAAAAACGTCTGATACCACTGTACACAATAAAATTGCTTAGAATAAGCCACCAGATCCTGTACTATCAGTGTTCAAAAACAAGGAGGTAGCCAAAGAACCGACAATGGCCCTTTGCTCTGTTCCCAGAGCTGGGTGGTCGAAAGTAGGCAAATGTTCTGAGGGGCTAACTGCGAGTAATAAATGTATAAACTTACCACCAGAGGCAGCACCCTCTCTCGTCCTCTCGGGAGTGCCTGAGCTCACTACCGGAAAAATTGAAGGTCACCAGGACCTTAAAAACAAAGTCCAGTTCTGGTTGACAAAGAACAGACCGCTTCCATCCAACATTAACGGGACAATCCTAAATGTGAGAAGGGTGGGGTGGATAGGCTCCCGTCCCAAGAACACAGCGGGAGACCTGGTCATTGTTAACTTCCGGGATAACCTGGTCGTCCCTTATCTGCGAAGCTGGGAGCCACAAAGAGGAGACTGGCCTATAACAACACTTGAATTGTGCGATTTCTACCTAGAATTGCGTATTCGCCAATCACAAGGTGGAGTGTAGAGGGATACCACCGGGGGGGGCAGGAGGGGCCCTGTATCAATTAGTTACCAGCAGATACCCTCCCATAATTACCAGATCCTACCCCCTGCCTCAGATATGTTACTCTGATAGGACAAGGATATCACTCATACCAACTCTGTATTGTCTGATTGTAAGGAAAACTGATGTACTTTTCTTTTAAATTTATTGTTATTCTAATGTAAATGAATTTTGTATTTTGTATGCTTTTATGGTTAATAATTTTAACCGAATAAAGTACCTTTGAATATTTGGCTCAAATACCTCTGGTGAGTATCTCTCACTTCCTTACTTCTTTAAATAATATTTCAGTTCCCCAATATATTGCTCACAGATTTTAAAGCCATGAAAAATCTGCAAAGAAACTTTTTGCAATTTTAAGTGTAGTTACCAAACCTACGTTATTGCTTTCTGAATTATAAATATTTGGTAATGTAGCATGCATGTAGTGAATAGAAAATGCTGTTTATTGAGCTTAGTTGTTATTCATATGGCATTGTGGTAATCGACACAGTCCCTGTTGTGGGTTGAGGAAGTTGGTCTAAATCTGGTTGCCAGCATAATGCTATTGAAAGGTTTGTCATGCGTATGTGCCACAAGATTAGTCCTCATTGAGTAGACAGCTGACACCTATATGCCTTCCAGTTATGTCTGATCTGCCTAGCCAATCACCTAACCAAACACTGCACTGTTTTCCTGCACATTAAAGTCTCATGTTGGGGCCCATAGGGGTATTTGTATTTCTCTTACTGTGGTTTTAGAATGATCTGAAATTCCCTACAGTCCTTGCAACAATTGACTTGCTTTATATCACTCATACTTTGTAACCATAAACCTCATTATTCTACTATACTTGGTTAGTAACCGGCGGGTAGTCACTAGGTAGCACTAATATTTGCTGAAAAGACTTGTGTGCTTCTCTTTGTGACATAGTCTTGTGCTTTTAGGTACCAATGATGTTCCTGTGGCACCGGCCCAAAGCTGCCCAACTCCCGGATGCAAGGGCCTTGGTCACATTCGAGGGCCTAGGTTTGGAACTCATCACAAGTACGTATGAAAAGTGGTTGTGAAAAACGAGCTGGTAAGCGGCTGTCCTGAGAGGATCACCCTTAATGCAGGTTGTCCCTTTTCTTTATATATGTAGGGTAGCTGGCTGCCCCTATTCAGATTTGAATCTCAACCGGGAGAGCATCCTTCATGACCGTCTTAGTGGAGAGCGACCCCTGCCATGCAACAGCATGCAGAAACCCAGGAGGCCAGATACCCCATCTCTACCAGGTGATCTCCCATCTGACTCACCACATTCCAAGTAAGTTGCTGCTTTGTAAGCTTTGTATTCTGTAGTTCTGCTCAATTACTTAAGTGGGCAATAATTGTGAAGAAACCTTTTTGTGAGCCAAAGTATTTTAAATATTTGGTAAGGCAAATGACCTGGGCACACAGATGGGTCACAAAGTATCATAAAGGCACAGTTTCTGTAAAGGGTGTATCTCCTAATTTTACTTCTGCAGCAACACAGATGTTCGAGGCATATGAGCTGCAGATCTTACACTGTGCATTAGATTGCCACCTGGTGATGAGCTTGGATGATTGCATGTTGTCGTCGTCTTGGAAGAAATCTTTGTAGTCACGAGATAGGTGACTCCTCCCTTGGACGACAGTGTGCATGGGCATCGGCTCCATCCTTAGATTGTTTTTTTCCGCTACTGGGTTCGGATGAACTTTTTCCGCTCCTGTTCAAAATCTACTTTTCAAGTACTTCGAGGTGTAAAAACTTATTTAAACTTCACCAAACTACTTTTGATATCGACAAACATCGTCTCGACTCCATCAGCTCGGTTCCGGTCGTTGACGCGGGTCGTTGGGCCTATCCACGCCATGAGGCCTACACCTCATGGAAAGGACCCCTTTCAAAAGATGCTCCAACTGTGGAGCAAAGTTCCCACACAGTAACCATCACGAGGTGTGTAACCTGTGCTTATCGCCGGAACACAACGAATCCAGCTGCACAACCTGTGCGTCCTTTCGATCCAAGAAAACCATTCGAGATCGGAGGGCCCGTCGACACGACATGCAGAGATCGGAACCGGTGGATATCTTCGACGAAGAAGTTCTGCTCGTTCCCGAAGAAGATTCAGACGATCTCCAAATCGTATCAGAGGCAGATGACTTAGATGACTCCATACCATCGGGTCAGCGCGTGAGTACTACTGACCCGGCCCCATACCCACCACCCAAATCGAAGGCAAGGGTCAACACTCCGCCTGCGGGGCCCAGTCGAGACCGAAAACACACTTCGAAAGCCCCGCCATCGAGCCCGGGTCCGAAGAAAATACTCAAGCCTTCCGGTAGCTCCTTACCGAGCAAACCGCACATGCCGATCCCACCAGCTCCCTCGGCACCGAAACCAAAAGAAGTCTCGGCTCCGAAACCGTTGACTTCTAAAGACAAAACTATGAAGCTAGTGTCTGACGCCTCGAAGCCAACGAGACAAGCTTCTACTGTGGTATATAAATAAATAATACCGGATCTATTTTTGAATGAATGAATGAATAACAGATAGCTCAATAAAATAAGAGTCAAGATTCGAGGTAGAAGGAGTTTTGCAGGTTTAATACAGCATAAGGACAGGAACGGGACAACCTGCATAGGAATAGGATGACAGGGTGACAGGGCCCAGCAGCTGCTGGGGCTGGGTTTGGGATGAGCGCGCTGGCTCTTAATAACAATACATGAGCATATATACATAACGCAAACACATAGCATTACATTGCAGTAGGCGTAGCAGTGGGTGGAACAGAAGGCGTGACGCGTAGCAGTCGCGAAAGATAAGGGTGAGAAGGAGGTGTAACTGGGAGTATACATAGACATGTGATGCAAACGTAACAGAATATGTCTTGAATGGGGCGGAAACCATGGAGGGGGCTACCTAAGGAGCCGGGACCTCTAACCTGGTGGTGCGCGCAAACTAGCAATGACGTATTACTAGGAGAAGCTGGGGGCTATGAACTCTGTGCTAGGAGCAGAGACTAAAGTCTGGAGGGTCGGAGCGACATGTACCTAAACCCTATCTGGTATCTAATGTTTAGGGAACATGTTGATACAAACTAGAAGTTAGGAGGGGAAAGGCTAACTGACTCTAAGACTGGAACATGCATTATTCTACATGTAGTGCGTGATGAAGAATATTAAATGACCATTAAATACAGTATTTCTCTAACGTGGAGACGTGAAGGCTAGACAATGACGGAAACTATTGATGCAGTTCAGTAGCTTAGGAATGCAGAGAAGGAGGACTGAACTGATAGCTGGAATCACAACATAGTCTTGGCAGACTCAGAGGCAGAGCCAAGCTGCACCGGGCACTGCGAGGCAGGAAGTAAGGGAAAGGTTGAGGATACAGGTGGGGGCTGGATCGCTCCTCAGCGAGGCTTCAGGAGACAGGAGCTGAATCTGGTGTCCAGGCCCTTTTGAGGCCTAGAAACGGGGACTTTATAATGGAATAACGTGCACACTGAGAAACGTGGCAACGTAGCTTTACATAGGCCTGATATTCGTATTATTCACGAGGACTGGAAACTGGTATACTAGAGGTGGACACAACTATAATTGCGTCTTGAATCGGACATGGGGAATAACATATGCATATTGATCATGCACACATAACATATGATGGATGACACGTAGGGACACAGAACATGACAAAATTTACTTTTCCACATTCCCTCCTTGTCACTACGTTTCCATCAGGAAACATCAATATTCATGATACCATCTATCATTTCATACAGTACCATTTGTTCATCTCGAATTGTCTTGGAACGAGATTTAGAACGGGGCTTGGGACTAGGAATACAAGAGGTAGCACACATGCCGCAAATCGCAGGGCCACATTGTATACAGAGGCAGCAGCTGAATATGATCGCTACTGCAATACCTAGAAAGGACAGGATTTTCCATCCCCAGGCGGAAATTATATTCCTGAACCAACCGGACCATGTCCAGGTGCCTGGATCTTTGTGTAACAGATGGGCAATTTTATGGAGTCTGGTTATAGCTGAATAAACAGACGGCGCGTTATTTGGAATGAAAATGCAGCAACTAGATCCGATGAGTCTACAGGCCCCACCCCTATCGGCCAGTATGACGTCAAGGACGAGACGATTCTGGAGCACGACAATTCTCATAAAGGATTGTTCTTCGGTTAAGTTACCTAGAGCGGAGGCAGTCTCATCTACTACAGCTTCAAGGGTTCTTGTTAACCTACGAATTAGCTTACTGTTTACAACTGTACCTAAATAAGGGAACACACCTTTATCAATATCAATGAATTGTTCTGCAGCAGTTTCAGTATAATCGACAATCGGTAGGTTTCTTTTGTGTCTAGTATGTACTAGATGTGTATTTCTATGATAATCAGGTGGGGCTAGAAAAACAGGTGGCAGTAGGAAGGCAATGTAACAGGTTCCCTCCCAATCGAGGGGCAGACGAACATATGCAGTTTGACCACAAACAAAATAAGAATGACGTGAAGCTTTAAAAATAGATTTCCCACTGTCACTATACTTGATAATAGTAATACAATCACTATGTCCTACGTGTACAGAACCATAATTACGGACACATAATTCGCCTTTGACTGGTAGTACTGAAATAGCAGGTGAGTCTGGAGTAGTATCAGACTGAACATTCAGGACCATAAAATTCGACGAATAGTTACCTAAATTGTACACTTCATTTTCTAGATCTAAACCTGTTCTGTGGGGGAAACCTTGCTTGTTTGGGAAACATGTGCTGTTAAGAAAAGACATATCTGTTGAGGATGACGTTAACGTGGACCATGCTCCACACGAACCATTATGTGAAAAAGGATAAGGAAAGAGTGGCAGAACTCCCTTCGGTGTCTGGAAAGGGGGGAGTCGACCACACACCCAACAATTAGTGGCATTGCTGGTCTGGTGTGAATAATGCAACATGCGGATAAAAGTATTGTTACGCATAGCGAGGCGGTATGAATATTCGTGAGGAGGCAGATCACTAAACGTGTGCTCTACTGTAACATTAGAAGGCTTATTTACATGTGAAACTGGAAAACACAGGAAAAATGCGTAACTAGTGCAGGAAATCATTATGCTGATGAATAATATGAAACTTAGAAAAACGATACATCGGTTTGAGTTTTGACTGACTCTCTCACTATGGGGGTCTATTTTATACATGTCAGAAACAGTCTAACCGTTTCACCTAGGGGAGGACTTAGACAATCAAACTGACTGACTTATTTTACTAGACCGGAGTTTTTGCTTATACTCCTGTTGCGGAGTTTTCTCTAACAGGGGAGGGGTTGTGTCAATGTCATTTGCGGGACAGTCCTTAGGAACAATGTTTTGACAATGTTTTAGATCCTGGAAAATGTTCTTGGAGACCGGCTTCAATCCGTAGAATTTCTTGACGTGCGAAAGATGCACCCAGCCGCGGCGTCCTTCCAATTTCACGGCTGTACGGGTGGTGAGGAGGACCTGACGGGGCTCCTTCCAACGTGGCTCCAGCGGACTTGATCTGTCGAAGTTCCGTACGAGTACCATCGAACCTGGAACGATTTCATGCGGGGCCACCTCGGTATTGTCTGGAAATGCGGCGGCAACCTGTGAACGACATGAGTTGAGGGCAGACATCAAGGAAGCTAGGTAATCTGTCAGCATATTACTTGAAACATCAGTAATACTTCGGGGTCTAGGAGTACCCCACATGTTAGGGGGGCGGCCGAATACGACCTCATACGGGGACAGACCTGATCTGGAATGTGCGACCATGCGCATATAAAACAAAGCAACTGGCAGAGCTACTAGCCAGTCCACACCCTTATCTTTACATATTTTGGCAATTCGGATTTTCAGAGTCTGATTATGTCTCTCAACGAGACCGGCTGCTTCAGGATGGCGTACACAATGAAACTTCCACTGGTACCCTAACAACAGGGAAACGTGCTTCATCAACTCAGATGAAAATGGCTGACCGTTATCAGAATATACGACTCTAGGGAGTCCATATCGAGGGAAAAACTCACGAACCAACTGCTTGGCAGTGGTCGCGGCTGTGTAATCTGGGACTGGATATGCTTCTGTCCATCTGGACAAAGCGCATACAACTACAAGAACATACTTGAAACCTCGACATCGCTCCATCTGAATATAATCCATCTGGAGGACCTCAAAAGGGTGGTCAGGGGGCTGGAATCCACCTTGTTCCACCGGGACACTTTTACCTGGATTAAACTGACAACATATCATACAGGTACGGACTTTCTGCTTGGCTGCAGCTCGTAAATGCTTGTTGAACCAAATGTTCTGGATACTGTCTAACATTGCTTTTTCTCCTAAATGTGCTGGACTATGTGCGGTATTAATGAGGACTTGAACCATAGAGTCGGGGAGAAACCATGCGGTTCTACCCTTCGTTAACCATCCTTGATCTGTCTGGACCCCTCCTTGTTCAGACCATTTCTTGATTTCATCGGGAGTAGCATGTAACTGGATATCTATGACATCCTGGGTGGGGTCCTTAACTATCATACATGTAGTCAGATCTGGAGTATGTGTCTGTGTTAGATTAACTTGAGTGTCTGGAGTCTGTGCTGTAAGCTTGGCTGTGCGATCTGCTAGATCATTACCTTGAGAAATAGTGTCAGTAACTTTCGTATGTGCTTTGCATTTCATAATAGCAATAGATGTCGGTAAGTGTATGGCATCTAACAGAGCTTGAATAAGGAGACCATGCTGAATCTTGGTTCCATGAGAAGTCATGAAACCTCTCTCCTGCCAGAGCACTCCAAAGTCGTGTACAACTCCAAATGCGTAACGTGAATCTGTGTAAACATTAACTTTCAGGTTCTTGGCGTGTATGCAGGCTTGTGTCAGAGCAACTAGCTCTGCTGCTTGAGCGGACAGGGTATCAATGCGGTGTGTCTTAATAACTTCGGTGTCAGTAGTTACTGCATACGCGGCTACTAGTTCTCCTGTACTAGTTCTCATACATGAACCATCCACATAAAGTGTCAGGTCAGGATCTGGTAACGGAATGTCTGTCAGGTCTTGTCTTGGCTTTGTCGTAATGTTAACTACTTCCACACAGTCGTGTGTGGCAGAATTTGAATTAACTGATGGTAACAGTGTAGCAGGATTCAGAACGTTGCAGCGTCTGATTTCTATGTGTGGCTGAAACAATGTCAATTCATAACCTGTTAAACGTGCAATTGTCAAGTGCTGTGTTTGTGTTCGGTTTAAAAGAACTTCCACGGAGTGTGGGACTTGTACTGTCAAGGTATGTCCTAAGACTATGGAATCACTTTGTCTGATAGCTAGTGCTGTGGCTGCAACTGACTTGAGGCACGCAGGCAGAGCCTGGGCGACTGGATCTAATGTGCTAGAAAAATAAGCACAGGGCTTGTATTGTCCTGCTTGGTCTTGTGTGAGAACAGATAATGCTGTACCTTCACGTTCAGTAACGAAAAGTGTAAAAGGCTTACTGTAGTTCGGTGTTGCTAGAACTGGAGCTTGACATAAAGCTTTCTTTAACTCGTTGAAACTAAGTGTATGTTCAGATGTCCAAGGGAGGACAGTCGATACGGCTGCCTCCTGTGTCGTTAACTGTATCAGTGGCTTGGCTAGAAATGCATACTGGGGAATCCATTGTCTGCAATAAGAAGTAAGGCCAATAAAGGCACGTACCTCCTTCTGGGTTCTGGGCTGGGGAAGACTCGCTATTAACTGGATACGGTCTGGTGTCAACTGCCTACCCCTCTTGGACAGTAAGTGTCCTAAGTAGACCACTTGCTGGACACAGAATTGAAGCTTCGAAGGTGACACCTTGTGCCCCATCTCGGCTAGGAAATACAAAACCGTGAGTGACGCTCGCTCGCAGTCACGTTCAGAACGGGCTGTGATCAGTAGATCATCGACATACTGGAGCAGGGCAGTGTCAGTTGGCATGTGAACATTGTCTAGTTGTCTCTTGAGTGCTTGACTGTAAATACTAGGGCTTTCTGTGAAACCTTGAGGAGCGCGTGTAAACATATAGCTCCTTCCATTTAAACAGAATCCGAAAAGAAACTGGCTGTCTGGATGAATGGGAACACTAAAAAATGCGTTCTTGAGGTCTATGACAGTGAAGAACGTGGCTTCGGAATCAATAGCAGTTAACAGGGAAGAGATATCTGGGACAACTGGGTACTGAGGAATAATACATTTGTTAAGTTCTCGTAAATCAATCACTAATCGATATACTGGGGGTGCATTTGGATCAGTACGTTTCATGACTGGAATGATCGGAGAGTTACATACGTTGGAGTCAGTTTCTACAACTACTCCTTGAGCCATGAGCTCGTCAATAATTTTGGATAAGGCTGCTACAGCCTCGGGTGGCAATCTGTACTGTCTGATTCGTGGTAACACTACACCTGGTTTGAGAGTCACACGATGGGGTGTGATTTGCATGTAACCTACATCAGTTGGACCTTGCGCCCATAAATGCTGCGGAACTTTAGACAGTCTGGGATCAAAATCTCGTAATACATAGTGACCCTTAAAGTCACGTAGGAACAGACGTATTCCCTCCGGGGAACAACATATAACTGCACCTAACTCTTTCAGTGTTTTAATGCCCAATAGATTTTCTGGACATGACTTAGTAAGTAACAGATCAGTAGTGCGGGACAATGGACCTACTTCTAGAGTGACTGGCTTTGAAATCTCATTAACGATAGGCTTTCCTGAAAATCCAAGGGAAACATTTCTAGAGCCTGAGAGCGGAGCCCCTGGAACTTCGGCGTGACTAATTGTGGTCCTACTTGCCCCTGTATCAATCAAAAACTTTCTGTCTTTCCCTAATACTTGACTGTGAACATAGGGACCTTCTTGATCTACAGGTATCTCGATGAGAGGCAAGCCTACCTCCCTCTCTAGGCTGTTTCATGAATATGGCTGGTACTCTGGATACTCAGACTGTGCATACTGGTACATCTGCGATGTGACATGCTGTGTTGCAGCAATAGGCTGCGGTACTGTAACTGTCTGTTGTGCATTCTGTGGCTGAGGAATCTGTGAAACTTGTTCCTGTCTAGGCGGACGTGGTCTTTCTTTAGTCTTACCAGTAGCTATGTTATGTTTCAGAACTGCACACTCATTTATAAAATGACCTGGCTGTTTACAATAATTGCAGTTCCCTTTAACGGGTGCTGCAGGATGACTGGCTTGATTCGGACCCTTCTTCTGACTGTCTTGAGGAACAGATTGTGCAACTAGCACTTTCATTTTCGTGTCTTTCATACGTTTTCTCTCGTGTTCTTGCTCTTCTCTGATTCTATTCTGGTGATACTGAAGCATCTGGAGCATCTGGGACGGAGTATTTGCTTGCCAGGTACTTTCGACTTTCAGAACTCGGTTTTTAACTTGTGGGCTTGAATTCTCGACTAATTTAGTAACGAAAAGGTGAGGGTATGACTCGCTACTTGTCTTGAGGCCACTGTTAATACTGAAGCATTTTTCAAACCTAGAATAAAAATCACTAATATCTTCATCTTGTTTCTGTTTACAGGCTGAGATTGCATCCCAGTCTTCCTTTTTCGTTGTTAATAATCTGGGTAAAACTTGAATCAATAATTCTGGTAATTCTTTACATTTATCTCCGAGACCAGTACCTGGTACACGTGACTTGTCTTCAGCTTCTAGAACTGCCCAATCTATCTTTTTCTCTCCCACCTCCCATTCTTTTTCTTTAAGCTTTTCATACACCCCTGCGGGCAACAGGACCTTTAACATTTTAATGATATCTGGGTATGTGTATTCTCCCATACGGAGCATGTCTTTTAATTCTCTATGGAACCCTGCTGGATCTTTGTCATGACAGGGAATTAATTTCTTCATCTCGAGAAGTTCCATCTTTGTGATCGGGGTGTAAACAAACACTCGTTGCATTTCGCCACCCGCTCCTCTGACTGGGTGGACTTCTCGTAACGGATTCTGTCTGTCTATGTAGAATGATTTACTTTCTGGGGGTGAGACATGAACAAAATGCGGGTTCAAGAATGTTCTATATTTGTGGCGCTGTTCTAGAATTACACTAATTAAATCGGTACCTAGACCTCTCCATCTATACTGGAGTAACTCGTTCAGGATATCATGTAACGGACCTGGATCAGAGTGCTGACCCTCATACAGAATAATGAGGTGCTGAATCATATACATACCCACCAGTCGCTGCTCGGCTGGGGGCAATTTCAGAAACATTTGTGCCACTATTTCGTCTGGAAAAGTGGTAGAATCAGTAATCCATCGGACTGCTGACCGAACTAGTTCCTGTTCATGCATAGTACTTAATTCACTATAACCGATTCGTGATTTCAGAATGTGATCGGTAGCTTGGAATACTTGTTCTAGGGAACCTTGTTCTGGTGCTGAATGATGGAAAGTAGACTTGGGTTCTAGACGTAAATGGCGATCTGGAAATCTAGGTTTTCCTACATACGCTATTCTGGCAGTATTCTCGTCGTCTTCCTCTTCAGGATCAGAGGTACTTTCTTTCTCGCTTACTTGTGCTGCTTTACGCTGTTCGTGTATCTTTATTATCTCTCTACGGATTTTCTTGTACATACTTTCCATGGCACCAATGGTATTGTGCTTTCCTTCGGCTATATTATCACTCCACTTTGTTAGAGTTTTCATTTCTTCCGGGTCTTTAGACGGGTAATCTTGTTCTCTTATTAGACAGTTAATTAAGAACTTCAATATCATGCGCTGAATCTCGGCTTTCCTTTGAGACATGGCATCACTAATACTTTGTGGGTCATCCCCTGTACGGATGAAACGATATATCCTGTCTAGATCTTCTTTCATATTCGGCAGGGTGACTAGATACTCGGTCACTCTCCTTACGCGTACGGAATATAAAACCATATTAAACTCGCCTGGAACTGGGTCATAGACACATTCGCCAAGGGTTTGCCTGATCTCTGCAACAGACTTATTACTTTTAGGAGTACGCTGTGATGCTTGAGCATGTAATTCGAGTGCTGATAAACGCTTGTATGGCGGCGGGGTTTGAGGAAGACCTCCTCCTGCGGCCCCTAAACTAGAATCATCAACTGATGCTTTTCGTCCTGGCAGGGTGGGTAATTGTAACGTGGGCTGGACTTGTATGGCGGGCTGACCCGGGGGGGCTGTTAAGGGCACCCCGGTGTCTGGAGGAGCAGGAATTACCTGATTTACAGGGACTGGCGGAGCGCGAACAGGATTTGCATATTCGGGGACTGTGTCGTCCAGATAGGACGAAATAAAAATATCAGCTGCGGTCGGTTTGTGACGTAGTTTGGTCGGAACTAGTGGTGGCGGAAAGTTACTGGATGCCTCTGGGGTCGCCTTTGGCAAGCCCTCAGCAAGAAGAGGATACATACCCTTAATAAGGGCATGCCTCTGTCTGTCTGATTGCTCAGTTCTAACTCGTTCACCTATCTCGATTAATTCTTTTTCTTGGGCTCGCTCTAAGGATTCTCTACTTAATTCTGACTTTCTGATTTCCTTTTCGGTTCTTTTATGAGCTTCTTTGCGCCATAACTCGATGGCATCTTTCTGTGACTGTCTGGCTTTCTTTTTCCATAATGCTTCTTCTACTCGCATGATGCATTCGGCATCCCATGTACCCGATACGGGCCATCTATACTTTTCTTCTAACTGTTTGGTATACTCTACCCATAAATCTAGATACAATATGGCACTTATGCCATGTTTCTGATACATAAAATGACCTGGACTGTCCCTAGGCGGGACGGGAACTGCTGCTTCCAGCAGACCCTTTCTAGTTTTTAACTGACGTAATTTTGAGAAGAGCGGCATGACTGGACTATAATCTGGACATAATACAATACACAATGAAAAACACGAAATCACGTCGCACTCATACCACAACATTAAAATACATGAAGAACATTATGAATAACAGTTCGAACAGAAAACCACCTGAAAATACTTGAAATTTCTCGAGAACAGAACTGACTAGAACAGAAACTAGATGCACTGCTGAAACAGTACGAAACTTACCGGTCTCTTAAAGAGACACGTCAGGACCCGCATCCACCGAAGTGGACACTTCGTTTGTGGGACTGTGTACCACCAACCCACAGACCAGAGTCAATTAAATTGACCCTGTCTAGATACCACCCCAGTAACCGTACTCACCGGGCAGCAAGAACGGAAGGCCTCGGACTGGACTGGACTGCTACGACGACGAACTTCGGACTTCGGACTTCAGTTACGGGTGGACCTCCGGATACCTCGGACCTTGGACTCTTGGCTTGGGCTCTGGTCGGGACTCGCCGCGTTCCTCCACCGTCTCGTCTGGATGCTGGACCGCCTCCTCCGTCTCCTCCGTGGGCTTGAGGGATACTTGAGCAGAAATATCTGCCACTGCGCAGAAGAGTTCCGTCACGACTGCAGAGGGTCAGGGGGTCGGCGTGGCTTCACCGACGCGTGGGGAAAGGGCAAGTCCCTGTTCGGGCGCCATTATGTGGTATATAAATAAATAATACCGGATCTATTTTTGAATGAATGAATGAATAACAGATAGCTCAATAAAATAAGAGTCAAGATTCGAGGTAGAAGGAGTTTTGCAGGTTTAATACAGCATAAGGACAGGAACGGGACAACCTGCATAGGAATAGGATGACAGGGTGACAGGGCCCAGCAGCTGCTGGGGCTGGGTTTGGGATGAGCGCGCTGGCTCTTAATAACAATACATGAGCATATATACATAACGCAAACACATAGCATTACATTGCAGTAGGCGTAGCAGTGGGTGGAACAGAAGGCGTGACGCGTAGCAGTCGCGAAAGATAAGGGTGAGAAGGAGGTGTAACTGGGAGTATACATAGACATGTGATGCAAACGTAACAGAATATGTCTTGAATGGGGCGGAAACCATGGAGGGGGCTACCTAAGGAGCCGGGACCTCTAACCTGGTGGTGCGCGCAAACTAGCAATGACGTATTACTAGGAGAAGCTGGGGGCTATGAACTCTGTGCTAGGAGCAGAGACTAAAGTCTGGAGGGTCGGAGCGACATGTACCTAAACCCTATCTGGTATCTAATGTTTAGGGAACATGTTGATACAAACTAGAAGTTAGGAGGGGAAAGGCTAACTGACTCTAAGACTGGAACATGCATTATTCTACATGTAGTGCGTGATGAAGAATATTAAATGACCATTAAATACAGTATTTCTCTAACGTGGAGACGTGAAGGCTAGACAATGACGGAAACTATTGATGCAGTTCAGTAGCTTAGGAATGCAGAGAAGGAGGACTGAACTGATAGCTGGAATCACAACATAGTCTTGGCAGACTCAGAGGCAGAGCCAAGCTGCACCGGGCACTGCGAGGCAGGAAGTAAGGGAAAGGTTGAGGATACAGGTGGGGGCTGGATCGCTCCTCAGCGAGGCTTCAGGAGACAGGAGCTGAATCTGGTGTCCAGGCCCTTTTGAGGCCTAGAAACGGGGACTTTATAATGGAATAACGTGCACACTGAGAAACGTGGCAACGTAGCTTTACATAGGCCTGATATTCGTATTATTCACGAGGACTGGAAACTGGTATACTAGAGGTGGACACAACTATAATTGCGTCTTGAATCGGACATGGGGAATAACATATGCATATTGATCATGCACACATAACATATGATGGATGACACGTAGGGACACAGAACATGACAAAATTTACTTTTCCACACTACTCCGAAGCCAATATCTTTGGTACCGAAACATACAAGGCCTGATTGCGAAGCGCTCAAGCCCTCGAAACAGCCTTTAAATCCGAAAAAACAACACCTTCGGTGCCAAAATCTACACCAAAGGACACAGTTACAACTCCTAAGGCTAAAGACAAGCAGCAACCACGCCCGGAACCGAAAAAATCGTCACCGGCAAAGGTTCCGCAAGGAGAAGAACTTTTTTTGCCTGATCCTCTACAAAAGAAGATCTACATTGACCCAAACACAGGCCATGTATCCACTACACCACACAGGAAGAGGAAATCAGACACAGCACCTACATCTGCAGTGCCTGTCAAGAAGAAGGACTCTGCCACATCTCCTATGCACCCTTCTCCTATACTTCCTTCATCTCCTGTTCCTCCTAACAATTCATCTCAGAATTCCTCTGAACACTCTCCTCCTTATTCTTCACCACATACACCTCAAAATGATGATGAGTGTAGTATAGGGGGAGGGGTAGACCCAGATGAGCCTTTTTCCTACCCTGTTGATGACCCAGATTGGGAGTACCCAAACCCACATGATATGCCAGATATTCCTGACCCACAGTCATATCCATCAAAACCTTCTCCCCCAGAGGACAATATTGGTTTTGGGCACTTACTGAATAGGGCTGCCATTTATCATGGGGTCACCATGCATTCAGATGAGGCAGTGAAAGATTTTTTATCAGATACGTTTGAACAATCACAAAGATCTGTTCACAAAGGGGTCATCAAACATGCTCCAGCGGTATTTAAAGATCCTGTACGTGCTAGGATCCTAAACCCTAGAATTGATTTTATTTATTTATTTTATTTATTTTTGGCATTTGTACAGCGCTCTGTTACCCGTGGGTGTCCTGGCGCTAAGTGTTACTCCTGAGATAGAGGCAGGTTAGGGAATCAGATGGTAAACAACCATGTCTTTAATGCTTTTCTACAGGCCATGAGGTCTGTCAGTTTTCTGAGGGCGTGGGGCAAGGTATTCCAAGCTTTGGCTGCTCCCAGCACAAAGCTTCTGCCTCCCCACCGTGCCCTCTTAAAACGAGGCATCACGATCAACCCCATGTCAGCTGATCTAAGATTTCTCGTCGGACGGTACCAATGAAAGTGTCGCCGAAAGAATGAAGGTCCCTTGCCTTGTAAGGACTTGAATACTAGGCATAGGGCTTTAAAAAGAATTCTCTTTCGCATTAGAAGCCAGTGCAGCTTGACCAGCTCCTGAGACACGGAAACAAATTTAGGGATCCCCAGAATGAGCCTTGCAGCCGCATTTGGAAGTACCTGCAATTTGTTAAGTACCCCCTGTTGGGCACCAAGAAATAAACCATTGCAATAATCCAACTTTGCCATGACCAGTGTTGTGACCACTGTTTTCCTGTCACTGTCAGGGATGAATGGAAGGAACTTGCGAATGGATTTAAGCAGGTAAGCCACCGAAGAAGATAGGGCACTGACCTGGGGACGGAAGGTAAGTTGATCATCGATCAACACCCCCAGATTTTTCACCTTCGCTACTGGGGTGGGGGCATTGCCCATCTGGTCTGGCCACCAGCTTGGGCTCGCGAAGTTGGTGTTTGAACCAAACACTATAACTTCAGTTTTAGGCGAGTTCAATTTAAGGCAGTTAACTGCCATCCAGTTCCCAACTGCCAGCATACACTCCTGGAAATTCCTAGCTACTTCTTCTTCCCTCCCTGGTAATACCGACACCACAATCGGGGTGTCGTCTGCATAAGATGTGAGATCAAACCCTTGTGCCCGGATTACTGGCGCCAATGAGCTAACGTAAACGTTAAACAACGTAGGGCTCAAGGACGAACCCTGAAGAACTCCGCAGGGCAGGATGAAGGGTTTTGACTCATAATCTCCCAGGGCCACCTTCTGGACTCTGCCGGACAGGAAGGCTTTAAGTGTGTCGAGCGCTTTCCCTTGAACTCCGCGGGTCTGCAAACGGTCCAGTAGAATCCCATGGTGGACCGTATCAAAGGCCGCGGAGAGGTCCAGCAGCACCAGGGCTGCCCTCCCTCCCGCATCAGTCACCGCTCTGATCTCCTCAGTTGTTTTAATGAGGGCGGATTCCGTGCTATGGTAAGGTCTAAAACCATGTTGAGAGGGGTCCTAGGATTGAGTGGCAGCCAGGAAGGAGCTTAATTGGGCGTTCAGCACCTTTTCTATTAATTTAGCTGGTAATGGGAGCCTTGCAATTGGGCGATAGCTATTTGGGTCCCTAATATCCAGGTTAGGTTTCTTTAGTAGAGGCAAAATTGATGCCTGTTTCCAACAAGCTTGAAAACCTCCTGTCCCAAGCATTATGTTGAAAACGGACACCAGCGATGAAACTATCAGATCTGGGGCCATTTTCATCACAGCCACCGGACAGGGGTCTGACGGAGCACCTGATTTTACTGCTAACAATAGCCGCCTAATTTCTTCGCCATTTACTGGCGAAAAGCTATCCAGATTATGTCCTAAGGATAACTGCATAACAATTTCTGAGGAGGCCGCCTGGCTGTTCAACCTCTCTTGACTAGAGAAAGCTTGGAAAATCGTCTCCACCTTACTTTGAAAGAATCTGGCCAGATCGTCACATAATTCAGAACTTGCGGGAATGGCCGCGGGAGCCGGACAGCCAAAGCTGCCACCGTCGCAAACAGTTCCTTCGCCGAGTTCTTAGCCAAGTTTATGCGGTTGGTATAGAATTCTTGTTTTGCCTTACCCACCGTTTTTTTATAAGTTAGGAGACTTTGTTTCAGACGACTTCTATCACTTTCCCTATATTCTTTCCGCCAGACCCTTTCCAATTTTTTACATTCCAGCATGTGATTTTTTAGTTCCTCCGAGAACCACGGCGCTGAAGGCCGTGCTCTGGCAAGGAGGCGTAGTTTGGGTGGGGCAAGAAAGTTGTACGCTTTATCAATCCAACTAGTGTGGGCAAGCGCCGCCGCTTCCACCTCTAATGGAAGGGGCTCCTTTGAGGAGAGCAAATAATCTTCCAATGCGCTACCCTCAATTTTATTCCAGGCCCTGCATACCCGGGCTGTTTTAGGTGGGCACCCCCCACCTTGGGATTTAGGCACCGAGATGGCAAATAGCAGCGCCCTGTGATCAGACCAGGTTAGTGGTAAAGATTTAGTAAAGCCCAGAGTGGGGTGGTTCGAGAAAATCCCGTCTAGGGTATGGCCGGCGTTATGCGTGGGACCACTAACCAGCCCCCTACATCAGGTCAATAAGTGCGTAGGTGTCTGCATCCATGGGGTTTTCTAGATGGAAGTTAAAATCTCCCAAGACCGTAAAGTCTTTGGAGCATAGTCCCTCCTCCAGAATACTTCCCACAGAGCTCAGGAAGATGGTTTTAGAGCCAGGGGGTCTATAAATTAAACATCCATTAAATGACTGATGGTTGACTAAGGTAAAGTTAAAACCTACCGCTTCACAGCCGTCCACAGTTAACGGGTGAAAGAGAGCGTTAAGAGAGTCATGATAGATCACTGCCAAACCTCCACCTTTCCTCAGTGGCCGGTCCCTCGTAACCAGGGGGAGTGGCTTTAACTAAGTCCGGGCCGGAAGCAGCGTCCGTCCACGATTCAGTCACAAAAGCGATTTTAATATTTTCTTCCTGTATTAACAGCGCACACTCCAAGCTGTGCTTTACCAACGATCTAGCATTCACCAGGAGGCACTCAAAGGTACATTCCACCGATTTATACTTTCCTCGATCTACTCTGAATGAGGCCTTAATGGGGGACATTAATACCGCAGGGATCGCTCTCGGACAGCCTAAGCAGGCACGTGGGCTTGATGGTTGGTCCTTATTCATATTTAGGACAACACAGCTAGGTTTCCTCCCAGGTCCCATCAAGTCTCGCAATGTTTCTGAGCTATAGGTCACCCTCTGTGGATCTCCCCTCGTGCAACCGGCAGCGTGCGTGGCCCTAGGCCCGGGCCAGGCTCGGACGGGCGCAGACGGGCTTGCCTGTGGCACGCCTCCGGCGCGCCGCCGGAGCGCCCGCTGCGTGGTCGCGTCATCGCGACCTTTATGCACCAGGGGAATAGGGTAGGAGAAAGAGTAGGCTGCTCGACCTTGACCCACCACAAGATGGCGGCCGTCCGGCGAGCGTCCGGTCGCAGTTCCCCTCCCTGTCTCCACCCTTCAGCTAAACTAGGGGCTAGGAGCTCGCAAATCAGCCTGCCCCTCCTGCCAGGAAATCGGTATTTACAACAAGGGGGTAAGTTGATAAAAACTGCACTTTTTAAAAACGGGGTAAAATGATACAAATATCTCCGTTATTTAGGAGCTGCGCACCGGAACTAATATTGCACAATAACAACCTGATAAAACTAACAAACAGATTAAAATTGACTGATACCTCCCTAGCTCCCGGCTCACGCCTCAGGAGCAATACAGGATGTATTAGTAGCTCCTGGTGATCCAGCCTACATTAAAGGACAGCTACCCTTAGATTCACTAGTTGTCTCAAATGCTAGAAAAAGAGCAAACTCACAGACGTCAGGTGAAGCACCGCCCCCTGATAAAGAATCTAAGGTGATAGATGCTCCAGGCAAAAGAATAGCTGCACAAGCTACTAATACATGGCGTATAGCTAACACGCAAGCCCTCCTTGCAAGATATGACAGGGCTCATTATGATCAGTTAGAAAAATTAATGCAACATCTACCTGACCAATATAAGGCGAAGGAAAACGACCTTATACAAGAAGGCAAGTAATTTCAAATACCTCAATCAAGTTTGCACTTGATGTAGCAGACACTGCATCTAGAGCTGTAAACACTAGTGTCCTACTTAGACGTCGTGTGTGGCTACGCATTTCAGGATTTAAGCAGGAAGTGCAGACTACCATCTTAAATCAGCCATTCAACCAACATAAATTGTTTGGACCAGAGGTAGACACAGCACTTGAGAAAATGAAAAAAGATACAGATACAGCCAAATCTATGGGAGCTTTTCAATCCACACAGGCTAGAGGCTCCTTTCGTCGCTCCTTCTATAGAGGAGGCTCCAAACAAACTGGAGCAGACAATACAGCTTCCTTCAAATCCAATACACAGGCATCCTCCAGTAAAGGATATTTTAGAGGAGGCTATAGAGGCAACAACAATAAAGGAAGAGGTTGAGGTTACCGCTATAATCAAACCTCTTCCAGCACAAAACAGTGACTTCCCTCTGCTCTCCCAACAGCACTCCACTCCTGTGGGGGGCAGACTAACACAGTTCCTACCTGTCTGGAATTCCATCACAACAGACAGGTGGGTAAGACAAATTATCCAGTATGCTACTGCCTCGAACTTACAGCTACCCCTCCACACATACCACCCAGGCAGCGTCAAATGTCTGCAGAACATCTTACGCTGCTCAAACAAGAAGTTCTATCACTTCTTCAAAAGAACTCAATAGAAATACTTCCTTTACAACATCAAGGAACAGGAGTTTACTCGCTGTATTTTCTAATACCCAAAAAGGACGGGACACTAAGACCAATTCTCAACCTCAGGCCCCTCAATAACTATATACACTCAGATCATTTTCATATGATCACTTTACACCAAGTGCTCCCATTGCTGCAACAGGGCGACTTCCTTACAACACTAGATCTAAAAGACGCCTACTTCCACATTCCTATACATCCTTCTCACAGGAAGTATCTAAGGTTTGTACTGGAAGGACAGCATTGTCAATTCAAAGCCCTTCCATTCGGGGTGATACTGCACCAAGAGTGATCACAAAGTGCCTAGCAGTAGTAGCAGCACATCTCAGAAGACAACAAATGCATGTCTTCCCTTATCTAGACGATTGGCTCATAAAAGCCATATCATTCAATCAGTGTGTTCAACACACACATCAAACAATTCCAACATTGCACGACTTAGGGTTCACAATAAACTACATCAAGTCGCACCTACAGCCCTCTCATGTACATCAATATTTAGGGGCTACAATAAATGTGTCTACAGCTCTAGCGTATCCCAGTACAGCAAGGATACAGAGCATTCAAGCCTTAGTCACAAAGTTCCAACATCAACGCTCTCTCCCTGCCAGAGTGTTCATAAGACTAATAGGCATGATGGCATCTTGCATCTTCATTGTACCATATGCAAGACTGCAAATGCGTCCGTTACAGGAATGCTAGCACAACAGTGGAATCAGGCTCAAGGACAACTAACAAACCTGGTGTTGGTAGACAGCCGCACACATCACTCTCTGCAGTGGTGGAACACCAAAAACTTGACAAAAAGGCAGCCTCGAACCTGTTACACAAAAAGTACTTACAGCAGACGCATCTCTCACAGGATGGGGAGCCCATCTCCTACATCATACACTCAAGGGCAATGGACCAACCAACAAAAATCATTCCATATCAATCACCTAGAGTTGCTAGCAATATTCTTAGCACTCAAATCATTCCAAGTACAAGTACGGAACAAAGCTGTCTTAATCCGGACGGACAACATGACAGCTATGTACTATATACAAAAACAGACTCTCTACAGCTGTCCCAGCTTGCACAGAACATTTGGAGATGGGCCATTCCACAAAACATATATCTGTTAGCAGAACTCCTTCCAGGAGTTTACAATCAGATAGCAGATCTGTTAAGTCGGCAGACACAACAGATTCACGAATGGGAACTACATCCGCAAGTTCTCCAACCATTCTTTCACAAGTGGGGTCATCCAGACATAGATCTGTTCGCCACACACGAAAACGCTAAATGCCCAACCTTCGCCGCCAGGTTTCCACACCCGCTGTCCAAGGGCAATGCGATATGGATGAACTGGTCAGGCAGATTTGCGTACGCTTTTCCGGCACTACCACTAATAGTGCGCAAGCTACGACAGCAATCGCTCAAACTGATTTTAGAAGCTCCCACATGGGCACGCCAACTGTGGTATACAACTCTGCTAGAACTATCCCTAGTTCCACACCAAAAACTACGCCTGACACCATCCCTGCTAACGCAGAACCATGGAGACATCAGACATCCAGACCCAAGTCAACTGAATCTGGCAATCTGGCTCCTGAGGTCTTAGAGTTTGGTTATCTTAACCTACCACCAGACTATATGAATATCATTAAAGAAGCCAGGAGACCTACTGCTAGAGCTTGCTTTGCTGCTAAATGGAAAAGATTTGCCATTTACTGCAACAATAACCAAATTGATCCCCTAGATGCTTCCATCCAAAATATCATTTGTTACCTTCTACATTTACAAAGATGTAATTTGGCATATTCATCTATACGCCTACATCTGGCAGCAATTGCAGCATATTTACAAAATAGACAACATCTGTCTCTATTTAGAGTGCCTGCTATTAAAGCGTGTATGGAAGGATTCAAAAGAATCATTCCTCCCAGGTTACCACCCTCTCCAGTGTGGAACCTAAACATTGTTCTTACAAGGCTCATGGGACCACCTTTTGAATCTCTACACAAATGTGAACTGCAATTCCTCACATGGAAAACAGCTTTTCTAATAGCTATTACCTCTCTTAGGAGAGTAAGTGAGATTCAAGCTTTCACTATACAAGAACCATTTTTACAATTCCACTGTAATAAAGTGGTTCTCAGAACAAATCCCAAATTCTTTACAAAAGTCATTACTCCATTTCATTTAAACCAATCTGTAGAGTTACCAGTGTTTTTCTGAAACCCAGACTCTGTAGCAGAAAGAGCTCTACGCACACTAGACGTTAAAAGAGCACTCCTCTATTATATAGATAGGACCAAATCCTTTTGCAAAACAAAGCAGTTGTTTGTAGCTTTCTCTCCACCACATAAAGGCAACCCCATCTCTAAAGCTGGAATTACAAGGTGGATTGTAAAATGTATACAGATATGCTATCAAAAAGCAAAACGTACATTAACAGTTCCTCCTAGGGCGTACTCCACACGCAAACTAGGAGCCTCCATGGCTTTCCTAGGGAACATTCCCCATGAAGACATTTGCAAGGCAGCAACATGGTTTACAACACACACCTTCACCAAACACTATTGTGTTGATGTGCAAACTAAGCAGCAAGCTGCAGTAGGCCAAGCTGTCCTCAAAACCCTGTTTCAAACTACTGCAACAGATACAGGTGACCACCGCTAAGGGGAGACACTGCTGTACAATCTATGCACAGTGTAAGATCTGCAGCTCATATGCCTCGAACGGAAAATGCTACTTACCAGAATGAATCTGTTCTTGGCATGTAGAGCTGCAGATTCTTACACGCCCTCCCGCCTCCCCGGGGCCTGTATCTGTTCCAGTTCTATCTTAATTAGATCTACACGCATGGACTTCCTTTCTTCTTTCTACAAACTCCATTATTTCCCATCATGGGGAAAAACAATCTAAGGATGGAGCTGATGCGCATGCGCACTATCGTCCAAGGGAGGAGTCACATATCTCGTGACTACAAAGACTTCTTCCAAAACGACAACAACATGCAATCATCCGCGCCCAACACCAGGTGGCGATCTAATGCACAGTGTAAAAATCTGCAGCTCTACATGCCAAGAACAGATGCATACTGGTAAGTAGCATTTTCCTTCTTATTGGCCCCAGTTATGTTACACTATCAATAGCTTTATAAATGTCTATTGGCATAGCTATTAACAATACACTTGCTTACAGTCCTTTATTGTAACGCAACTTATTTAACTGTGCAGATCTTTCCAGCTATTGTATTGCAGCATTTGTATAGCACTTCATACTACTGCCGTAGCCCCAAGTGGTGTCCTGGGTGATTGCATAAGAGACTGAACAGTTTGATGTGTACGATTGTGCAAGTGTATTTGGATAATGTGACCTAGGTGGGTAATCCACTTGTGTTGCTAAAGACGTATAAGTGCACATAGACATGTCAGTGAAGCAGAAGAATATGTTGTACTTTGAACCATACCTGACAGTACATACCATCTTATGTTTGTGAGACTGATGGGTCTCCGGTGCCCGCTTATAAAATGAGCCTGTGATAAAATGACCTAGGTTGGAAGTCAGATTTAGTTATTAGGAAATAACCAGATTTTTATTATCCTGTATAATCATAATGTATTTAATTAAAAAACATGTTCAAGGCATGTGTGCTGTAGATACTCATGCTTTGCATAAGTCCACCGTCTAGTGTTGGGTTCGGATGATTACAAGTTGGTTTTGTTCCTAGAAGTTTTCTTCGAGTCACGAGGCTGTGTGACTCCTCCTCTTGGGAATACTGCGAATGGTCATCAAAACCATCTTCAGATAGTTTTTTCTGTCGACGGGTTCAGATGGAGTATCTCGTGCTCCGGTTTGAGACTCCATTGGACTCCCTTCAGGTCGTTTATTCCCACTCTATGGTATTGTCTGGATCGGTTTACTTTGCGTCTCAACCTTTCCGAAGCGGTTCTTTGGATCGCTTCCTCTGCCCTCGAGCCACGCCCAGCCGGGCAAGCGCTCACAGAGAATGACGTGCTCATGGAACTCCGTTCCGTTTCTGTCCGAAGTGCCACTCGATATACCCTCACACCAACCAACATCCCTTTTGTAACTTATGCCTCTCGTCTCAGCATCGAGAAGACACCAGCGAGGCCTGCAAATCCTTTCAGTCCAAAAAGACCCTTCGGGATCGACGTGCCATACGACACGATATGCATCGCAAATAAGCTGACGATGTCCCAGACATCTTCGGTCGACAAGAAGAGAAAGAAGCTTCCGCTGCACAAGAGGAATCACTCTCCATCCATTATTCCGAGTCCCAATCCGAAGATGACTCGACCATTTTGCAGTCACCACAAAAACAATGGCAGTGAGTACCTCTGCCCCTTATCTTAGGCCCAAACCATCAGTTTCTACTGAAATATCTGCTTATGGCCCGTCACTGCACTTAAGCCAAAAACATGACTCTGAAGCCCCGCCCTCCAGCTTGGCTCTGAAAGTTTGGCCTACAGTAGGGGCCTCCACCTCTTCGATATCCGAGGCCATACCACCTTGATCTTTGGTCTCGGCACCAAAACAAAGACTACAAATTTCAGAACTGAACATTCCTTCGAAGCTCCCACCACTGAAATGCTTTGTTTTTGGTCCGAAACCTCCTCCAGAGTCAATTCTCGAGCAATTTCAACAAAAGCTTGATCCGAAACAAAAAATATTGCAAATTCCGCCTGGAACTAAAAAAATTAAGATACAACCACCAAAACAACACACTTGAAGAGGTGTGGCGCCGCGGCCAGGGCGACTGACGCTGGAATCTGGGGACCACGGTTCGATCCCCGGCTCCGGCGGCAGGTTAGCCCAGCACCATGTGACTCTGGGCAATAGCTCGCTTAATCTTCCCGACGGCCCCCCAGCGCCTAGAGACCCTTACGGGTGATTGTGCGCTTTACAAATGTGGACTTTACTTTACTTTACTTCTAAGAAGCAGTCTATTGCACATTCCTATTCCCACTTCATCACTACTGTAAACACCTACTTCACCACCTCACTCACCACATTTATCTGAGACCGGTCACATATCCCCTCAGTCTACAATAGGGGAGGATCAGGATATCCCAGATGATACCCAACCAGGGGATCCTTGGGATATTTATGATATTGAGCCTCAAGCAGACATTGATCCTGACTCGTATCCTACTCGCCCATCACCACCTGATGATGCCTCCGCTTATCAGGACTGATGCCAGTGTGGGATTTAATGTAAAATGCACTCAGAGGGCATCTTAGAGACGCCCCGACGCTCCCTAAAAGACGGCCAGCCCCGCTGTGTTCCTGACTGGCTGCCAGGCCTCTGCCACCACCAGACAGGTTTCTGGGCCCATAGGGAGAGAGCCTCCGCTCTCTGGGTCCTGAAACAAAGCCCATCCTGGACAGAGGTGTCATGGTTCCTCCCCCAGGATGGGCAGGGTCCACGAAGGGGAAGCTTCAAAGGCCTGCCGCCTTTGTTAGCTAGACCGACCCTTTAGCTGCTATCAGCAACTCGCCCCCACCGGTTCTGACCCTCACTTTTGGCAGGAGAATCAGTGGGGAAACCTAGCCATGAAGGAAAGCATGCCCACCTTTGCCAACTCCACCACCTCAGGTGGGGGAGGCAAAGTGAAGCACACATCTCAGTCCCCTCCATCTCGAAGATGAGGGGACCCCTCCATGGAGGATGGCATACCAGGTGGTGTAGACACCCAAGGGAAAGGACCCATCGGTCCCGACCTGAACACCCCTTAAACGCCCCTAAATTTAGTATTTAGGGGCACCCGTGAACCTTGCCTCTTTAGATTCGACGACCTAAATAGAAAAAGAACCAAAGAACCGTGCAGCCAAGGAGAAGGAGACAACGACTGACTTGGCCCCAGCCGTACCGGCCTCTCTCCTCCTCCAGCGACCCTGCTTCCCGAAATAGGCCTGGCCCGCAGCCAGCAACCCCTAGAACCCCATAGGACCTTACTGTCTTCGACGAAGACTCCAGTCGCCCGTGGACACCGATTTGTCCAGCTAAGAAACCAATACCAGTCTGCGGATCCGCAACACTGCACCACTTTGCACCCGACGCCCCGGCGATCCTAACCTCATCTGCACCAGTCGCTGTCCACTCCAAGACCCCTCATCGATGCCAGCAGCCTCTGTTTGAAGGATCCCGCCTGACCGCGACCGGATCTAGCTAAGGTCTTGATTTATTTATACATTTCAGACTGTGCATGGAGTTGTTCCACCTTTTATTCATTTGATGTTTTCAAGCATTGTTGGAGGCATCCCAATTGTGCTGTTTCTTCTGGTTGCTATATTGTTTCTATTTCTGTTGATCTGAAATGGCTGTCCAACATCAAGACCTGGTAGTAATGGAACTACCACACGTCCTCCTGTGTCGAGAACACATGATACAGTATTTCGGAGAGTCCTTCTAGATGGTACCAAACAAGTCTCTGTTCTTCCGGCCTTTGTGGTTTCAGAAAGTATAATTCATATTTCACTGCTATGGTTCTCTTACGAGTGTGCTACCGACGTACATCGGCGGCCAGTACAGGTAAGCGCGGTGGGGCAGAGTGGGTGGGAAGTCGACAGACAACAGAATAGGTATTTTAAATAAATAAATAACACTTATTCCGTCATCTGTCGCTTCCCCCCCCCCCCCCACCGCGCCCTGCATGCCCCACTTCGCTTACCTGTGCCTGTCGCAGCTGTTGATGTATGACTTGCCATGCAACTGTCACAGTTTCCGGACATAAATCAGTTTGGTTGTCCTGTGATTCTGGACCCTTTGCTACAAGATGCCAATTATGAGCCTCTGCCGGATGCTCCTTCGCCTTCTAGTTCCTCTATGGAAGACGCACAACCACTGCGTTTGCCCTGGACTTCTGTTGAATGGGTTGGAGATGACTCTTTCCCTCTTGGGTCGTGCTCTCTTGGCCTCTGTTGATGTGATTTATCAGGATGCAGGGTCCATCCAGGGTCATAAAGACTCCAGATCTGGGTATTCTGGACTTGTTGGAGATGCCGCATTTCAATTTGAATGCCTCTTAGACTTTTTGATTGTCTTTTTCTTTTTATGAAATTCTTTTTGGCATTTTTATTTAGTTTGTGTGTTTTTTGATTGGCCTCTTTTATTGCTTTAGTATCTTCTTCAAGCAGCTGTTGGTCATCCAGACTGCGACGTCTTGCATTCCTTTCTGAAAGTTGAGTTTAGCAGTGGTGGGGTCTTTGGTGAGGGTGAGGATGAGCTGGGTGTCGTCGGCGTAGGATACGATGTTGTCCATGTTGAAGTATAGACATGTCATTCTGTACAATATCAAACACAGATGACACAATATTATTCACAGAATAAATGTGTGTGGACAATGTGTTCATCCAATTATTGACAACTCCCTATGCCTCTCTAAGAGTTTCCTTATCAATCTATCTTAACTTTTCGGCAGCTTCCAGTTGAAAAAGTTTCCACATTCCTTTGCATGTGGCATAAATAATGCGTTCATGTAGGAATCTGGCTCTGTATATAATATAACAAAGTATATTGTGCACAGAGTCCAGTGGATCCCCAAAGGTAGGCAGAGGTGAAAATAGATAATACCTTACTCTCCATTTGTGGGAGATTGGGCGAGCAGTAAGGCTTTATCATGGGGTAGTGTTAAGCATTTATTGTACACACTCAGGCAAGAAATGATGTCACACAACACACTCAAAAGACTAAACTCAGACCAATTTGTTTGTTTAAAAATATTATTTAGCTGTGTTCTATTTTTCTAGAACCAAGCCAAGCCCAATACAGGTAAGTATAATAATACTTTGCAAGATTTATGCAGTGAAACACAGTTTGAATGCAGTTTAACCACGTCGCTGCGGCGGCTATTCCGCTGCGGCGCTATGGGGGCGGGGGGGCCGCGCAGCGGGCGCCTGCTGATGACAGAACCGCTCCGTCACCAGCCGCGGTTGAGCTGTGCTCATGACGGAGCGGTTCCGTCACGGCCCTGCCCGCTTAATAGAACGCGCCGTGCAGCCGTGTCGGCTGGGCCACGACGGAAACGCTCCATCATCAGCACAGCGCCACCGCGGCTGATGACGGAGCGGTTCCGTTATCAGCACGGAACCGGTTAATGCAATTGGGTTGTTTACAGGTAAGTCATGTGTTCATAAAACAGTTTGTATTACTTTTCAAGTTACTCTTCAGATTACTTTTAAAAGTTACTTTTTCTACTCAGTGTGAGGGACATTTCTTAGATAAGAGGTAAGTAGATCAGTTTTTGTACATGTGCAGTTTCTTAAGTTTTCATACAAATCAAGAAAGCAGTCAATGCACTCCTAAGGGAGAAAACAGTGTTATCGACTTAATGGTAAGTACTTAGGTTTGGGTGTTGGTTTTCTTGGGTTAAACCAGGGTTTCCCCAGGGTCAATAATGCACTCTCAAAGCACCCTTAGCGGTACTAGGGTGGCCAAGTGCAGAGTTCTGAGGCCCAATGTTATCCAGTGGGGGATAGGGGGCCTCCGGTTGGTGGCTGATCGAAGGCAGGCCACAAGGTTGTGGAAGCAAAGCTCCTGGACTTAGGCTCAGGGCAAAGGGGGATTGATTTAGCACACAAGGTGTTCCCACAGTGGCACAGGGGCGGCCGGGTGTAGGGTGCTGGTTTGGCGTTGGGTACCCTGTTGTTTTCATTGGGGATTCTCCGGTTGCAACAAACACTGCAGGCTAGGGGACGAAGATCTTCTGGAGGCGACCACCAGTTGGATAGGTAAGTTGGGATGCCTGGCGAGGCAAGGAACACCGTTGGTTTTGCCACCCAAGGCCGTGGGACGTCTGGTGCAGGGGTGTCTTAAGGCTACGGGGTTTTCTTGACCCTGGGGAACCCTCGTTCTAACCACAGAAACCCAACTCCCACAAACAAGTACTTACCTGTAAACCAATAACTTCCTTTCCTCCCATAGGATTGCATTGGCTGCTTTTCTTTGAAAATTCTTCCAAGTGTGGAGTTGGTTTGTATGAAACCTTGAAAAACTGTGTACAAATTGAATTACTTACCTTTTGTCTAGGAAATGTCTGTGTGATATCTAGGCATATCACACTAGCAAACATAACTTAAAAAGTAATCTAAGAAGTAACGTGCACGGTAGTCTATAGAGTAACAGAAAAGTAATTTGGAACTGTTGGCTTACCTGTAAATCAACCAACTGCATTTGAACCTGCATTCAACTGTAATTAACTGAATTATTACACTTTACCTGCACCAGGCCTGGCTTCATTCTAGAAATAAATAACCAAATAATACTTTTATACAAACAAAATTGGTCTGACTTCAGTCTTTAAGTGTGTGACATAATTTCTTGCCTAAGTGTGTACAATAAATGCTTAACACTACCCTCTGATAAAGCCTTACTGCTCGCCCACACTACCACTAATAGGGAATAAGGTATTATCTACTATTCCCTCTGCCTACCTTTGGGGTTTCACTGGACTCTGTGCACACTATCCCTTACTTTGGTATAGTATATACAGAGCCAGCTCCCTACACAAAGCTTGTGAATAGTCCTTACTAGTCATTAGACATTGACCAAAAGTGGGAACTATAAACATTCACAAATTATGTTAAGAGTGGTTTGATCAGGACACCATGTGTTCTTTTGTCCTTTTCTTACCCCTTCTTTCTCAGCAGGCATTTTTCTAATGCATCATTAGACATGTCCTGATGATGATCCCATTATTATTTTAGGGATGGAAGCGTTGTCGACTTTAGCACCTGGGCACAAAATTTGTAGTTATCATTGACACATGCTATGGTGCTTCTCAGTATGTTCTGCTGCCCGACCATAAAACTGTCATTTCGGCCACTATGCGTAATGCCTGACGTTTGTTACTCAAATGTTTGAGGCATGTGGGCTGCTGAATTCATATCTATAGCATAGATCGCCGCCTAGTGTTGGGTCCGGATGATTGCACATTGTTGTCCTGGAAGAGTCTTCAAAGTATCACAAGATAGGTGGCTCCTCGCCTGGACTACAGTGCGCATGGGCATCGACTCCATCCCCAGATTGTTTTTTTCCGCCATTGGGTTCGGATGCATATTGGATCACTCTAGTTCAGATTCAATAGAAACTTCTTTTCGACCCAAGGGCCTTCCTATATCGTCGGTATTGTCTTGCGATCGGTGCCCAGCTCTGTTCCGGCTCAGTTCCCGAATCGGATGTCCAGAGGAGTTGCGTGGCTCTTCGGTGCTCGAGGCCCAGTCGACGCAACCAGACTGATTCGACGAACCATCATGGAACGGAGCCCGTTCAAAAGGTGCCCCGTGTGCAACTCAAAGTATCCCCACATCGACGTCCACCCGGTGTGCAACAAGTGCCTGTCGCCGGATCACAATGAAGCCAGCTGTATGGCTTGTTCTCGTTTCCGCTCCAAGAAGACAATTCGACTTCGGCGCGTGGCGCGCCAGGAGGCCCAGCAGACGGCGCCTGACCCGGTGAACATTTTCGATACCGAGGGAGAAGAGGCAGACGTGCAGGACGATCGAGAGCAGATTTCCAATCCAGCGGCAGAGATCGACTCCAACTACGACGCAGACGTTGAAATGCTCGATGCAGAAGACATCGTCGACGAGGTAGGAGACGACGATGGGGCCTATGGGGCCACGGAAGATAGCTCAAGCGAGGAGCTATGCCCCATTCAGACAATTGCTACGGCTAAGGTCGAGGGATCGCCACATGGCCTTACCCAAGATCTTGCACCCAGTTCCACGGTCTCGCCTCCGGGCCGGCTACGGACACTTCTAAGGAGCCGCCATTGGTCAAATCGAAACCGAAAGAGAAAGCTTCGGTCTCAACAAAACCGAAAGTGATAGAGGCGCCGTCGAAACAGAAAGCGCCTGTCGCCATGGTCGGCTCCCCGTCTTCTGACCTGTCGGTGCATACAAAGCCAAAGAAGGTTGTCGAGCCGGTGAAGTCGCTCAAGAGCGTCGAGCCGAAGACTGGGACACCCAAAGCGCTTGTCAAGGTCGTCGACCCGAAGACTTCGGCGCCGAGGGCCATCGACACAGTCAAAGGACTCGGAACTACAAAGGTTGTCAATCCTGCGCGTCGGCCAGACAAGGCCAAAAGTACTGCGACCCTCGAGTCCGCGCATGGTGGTGGCTCGAAGGCACCTGTCGAGTCGACGCAGCTGTCCGCATCCTTCACAAAGCAGGTGTCGGACTCATTGAAGCGCATCAGAGACAAGGCTTCCGCTGTCGATCCGAAGGATACTTCCACGCCGAAGCCTGCCGCCAAACCGCAAAAGTCGACGGCGCCGATTCAGTTCACGCTGCCGCCGAAAGTAGCGCCGAAGGCGTTTGCGCCCAAGAAGGTCGTCGAGGCGTCCATGAAGGTGACCACAGGGCCAAAGCCTACCCCTGCAGTTGTAGGCACAAAGCATCGACAACCCCTGCTGGAGGAGCAGTCGGAACAATTTATCGACGCCGACACCGGTAAACTTTCCATTTACAAGCGAAAGCTCACACCAGCACAGCCTATGGAGTCCTACACAATTCCTTTAAAGAAGAAGAAGGATTCCACGGATTCCCCCGTTCTTGTTGAACTGATAACTCCACGTGGTCAGGACACTGCCCCAATCTCGCCCAATTACTCAGATGTGGAGGCTGGGGAAGGTGACTATAATGAGTACAACTACCCTGCCGACACTGATCCTGAAGATCAACATGACACATGGGCAGATGCTGCAGACACAGGGGATCCACAAACTGCCCCAGACACTCAAGTGTATACTGTCAAAACCTCACCTACTGAGGACTCTGCGGCATTTAATGCACTTATTGAGAGGGCAGCCAAAAATCATGACGCCCAGCTCCATGCTGACCCTATTGAAGTGGACTTTCTGTTTCACACCTTTTCCACCTCTGAAAAGACCGTAAAGACTCTACCTATGTTGAAGGGGGTCTAAAAGCATGCTGCAGACATTTTCAAAGAACCCACACGTGCCAGGGTTATAAACCCAAGGATTGGAAAAAAGTACAAGGCGGCGCCTGGCGACCCTACCTACATCAAGGGCCAGTTGCCGTTGGACTCTCTAGTTGTTTCTAATGCCCGGAAGAGGGCAAACTCACAGACTACTTGTTAGAAGGGGCGAACTCAGAGGGCCAGGTTATGCTCACCCGGTCACCCCAAGTCCCACCTCTTCCACAGAACTTGCCGAGTCTTGATTGTGAGGTCCTCACCGGGGAGGACTTCGAGTCTAGGATCGTACACACTGAGCTCTCACCACACTACGAACAGACACCACACCGTTGAATTCTGGTAACAAGTTCTTTATATAAGCATTAAAACGAAGAAGGCACTCTTATATACACAGGGGTCGCGGGACCACAAGATCGTTGAGGATTCGGGGAGGGAGAAGCGGGACAGTCGTTAGTCTCTGGGTCAGTACGAGGCGTACCCTGCGCACAGCTCTCAATCCTCGAGCCGGGGGATACGGGAAGATGGTCGTACTGGCTGCTTTACCTCTGTCGAGTCGGCTCAGTCGTGATGGTGGTCTCGATGGTCCAGCCGGACCAGAGTACTCCTCGAGCCGCGACGAGGTCAGCAGGGCTCGATCTGGAGAAGTTCGTGAGGAGCCGCAACAGCGTCAGCAGGGCTCGGGTGGTCTTAGAGGTCGAGCCGCGACAGCGTCAGCAGGGCTCCGATGGTTACGAGGGGACGAGCCGCGACAGCGTCAGCAGGGCTCCGGTGGTCTTAGAGAGATCGAGCCGCAACAGCGTCAGCAGGGCTCTGGTGGTTCAGTTCCTTGATGCGAAGAAGGAGCCGCGACAGCGTCAGCAGGGCTCAGGGGATCAGGATGAGTTCGTCTTAGGGTCAGCCGCGATCAGATCAGCAGGGCTTCAGGTCCAAGATACAACTGCCCGCTAGCTGTCGGGCGGGCCCAGTTATAGTCCTTTGTCTCTTTGATCTCCGGACCCTCGCCGGCAGGGGTCTCCTGCCCTGGGGGCTGGTCGTTGGCGAGTTCCGGCGGTTGGCTCTTTGATCCCTTTGAAAGATGGGTCCGGGAATTCCCAGACGCCCAGCGGGTCTGGAGCCAGCCCTCGGGGAGGCCAGAGGGGTGATCGAAACTGGCCCACAGGGGAGGCCCAAGGTGTGACAGATACCGGCCCCTCAGGGGAGGTCGGAGGTGCCATCGAAACTCCCGGGCTTATCTCACTCGGGGAGCCCTTTACCCCCCAGCTGGGACTGGCGCGCCTTTGGAGTCTGGGTTTCGCTGGGGCCGGGGTCACGCTAGGCCCAGGGAGACAGGGATGTCGGGAAGGGTAGATGGCGTCCGGGCCTTGTGGGGCATGCATGGTTAGGCGCTCGGAGCCGGGCGTGGAGCGGGAAAGGCAGGCCTGGTCAAGGTAGGCCTGGTCAAGGTTCTCGGGGGATCTAGGTGTACTTGGAGTAGGACGACCAGGCTTGGGGGGCAGGCTACACTAAGGGGGAGGCTGCGCAGGGGACTCGGGGTACAGGCCTACGCTCACAGGGTGTGGAGGGACAGAGGCGAACCACGCCACGAGGCCGGGTCCAACACGCGTCCCCCCCAGCTGAAGGCGGGGAGAACTACCCATCCTCTTGGGGGTTCTCTTCGCTGAGGCGGAAGAATCTGGACAGGCCGTCTGCGTTGGCGTGGTCAGAGCCAGGCCGGTGCTCAACAGTGAAGTCCATCCCCTGGAGGGAGATGGACCAGCGCAGCAATTTGGGATTCTCCCCTCTCATCTGCATTAGCCACCGGAGAGGTCGGTGGTCGGTCTGGACCCGGAAGTGAGTACCGAACAGGTAGGGCCTCAGCTTTTTCAGGGCCCAAACCCCCGCGAAGGCCTCCCGCTCGATGGTGCTCCACCTTTGTTCTCGAGGGAGTAGCCTCCGGCTAATGAATGCCACTGGTTGGTCTAGGCCGTTCTCGTTCACCTGGGACAGGACTGCTCCGATGCCATGCTCGGACGCGTCCGTCTGGACTACAAACTCTCGTGAGTAGTCGGGGGCCTGTAGGATGGGGGCGGTGCACATAGCGTGTTTCAACGTTTCGAACGCCTCTTGGCAGGTGGGGGTCCAGCTGACTTTCTTCGGCTGGGTTTTGGAGGTTAACTCCGTGAGGGGGGCTACGATGCTGCCGTACCCCTTGATGAACCGGCGGTAGTACCCCGTGAGCCCTAGAAACGCCCGCACTTCCGTCTGGGACGTGGGGGCCTCCCAGGCCACGATGGCATCGATCTTGGGCTGGAGGGGGGCTACGAGGCCGCTTCCGACCTGGTGCCCGAGGTAGACTACGGACCCTTGTCCGATCTGGCACTTGCTCGCCTTAATGGTGAGCCCGGCCCTTCTCAGGGCCGTCAGTACCGCCCAGAGGTGCTGGAGGTGCTTGGGCCAGTGGGTACTGTACACTGCGATATCGTCCAGATACGCCGCGCTGAATTCCTCCAACCCCGCCAGTACCTGGTTCACCAGCCTCTGGAAGGTGGCGGGGGCGTTCTTCATCCCGAAGGGCATCACCCGGAAATGGTAGTGACCATCCGGGGTGGAAAAAGCGGATCTTTCCTTAGCTCCCTCGGTGAGGGCGATCTGCCAGTATCCACTGGTCAGGTCGAACGTGCTTAGGAAGCGAGCCGCCCCGAGGCGATCAATAAGTTCGTCTGCTCGGGGGATGGGATGAGCATCGGTTCTGGTGACTGCGTTGAGCCCGCGGTAGTCAACGCAGAACCTCAGCTCGGGAACAGCACCGGGGGCGGCTGCCTTCGGAACCAGGACCACGGGGCTAGCCCATGGGCTGTCAGAGGCCTCGACCACCCCGAGAGCTACCATCTTTGATACCTCGGCCTTGATGCAGGCCCAGACTCGGTCAGGGATGCGGTAGGCTCTGTGCCGTACCGGTGGGCTGTCCCCAGTGTCCACGTCGTGGACGCACCAGTTGGTGACGCCGGGGGTGAGGGAGAAGAGGTCCGAGAACTGTCCCAACAACTGGCGACAGTCCTCGCGCTGCTCGGGAGAGAGGGAGGAGGAGAGACTCACCCCCTCTACGGAGCCATCTTTTTCTTTCGTGGACAGGAGATCGGGGAGAGGCTCAGTTTCTTCTTCTTCCCCATCGTCCGTGGCGAGGAGTAAGCTCAACTCGGACCGTGCGAAGTGGGGCTTGAGGCGGTTCACGTGAAGGACCCGCAAGGGGTTCCTGGGGGACTCTACATCGATGAGGTAGGTCACCTGACTCTTGCGCTCTACCACCTTGAAGGGCCCTGTCCACTTGTCTTGCAGGGCACAGGGCTCCACGGGGGCCATCACCCAGACCTGCTGTCCGGGCTGAAACTCGACCAGAGTGGCATTCTGGTCGTACCACCGTTTCATTTCTTCTTGGCTGGCCATTTCTTCTTGGCTGGCCTCGAGGTTTTGCCTCGGCCAGTTCTCTGAACTTCCTCGTCTGGTTCCGGAGGGCCAGAATGTATCGAAACACATTGGGAGGGGGCTCTGGGGCCGCCGTCTCCCACCCTTCCTTGACCAGGCTGAGGGGTCCTCGGACGGGGTGCCCGTAGAGCAGCTCGAAAGGTCTGAACCCCAGGGACTTCTGGGGGACTTCGCGGTACGCGAAGAGAAGACCGGGAAGGAGGACGTCCCACTTACGCCTCAGGGGCTCTTCGAGACCCATGATCATTCCCTTGAGGGTCCGGTTGAATCGCTCCACCAGACCGTTACCCTGGGGGTGATATGGGGTGGTAAATTTGTACGTCACCCCACATTGTTGCCAAAGGGACTTCATGTATTTCGAGATGAAGTTGGTCCCTCGGTCGCTGACGACTTCTCGGGGGAATCCCACCCGGGAGAAGATGGCCATGAGGGCCCGCCCCACTACGGGGGCGGTCACCGTTCGGAGGGGAATGGCTTCGGGGTAGCGGGTGGCATGGTCCACCAAGACAAGGATAAAACGGTGACCCAAGGAGGTCCGGGGGTCGAGGGGGCCCACAATGTCGATTCCACCCTCTCAAAGGGGGTACTGACCACGGGGAAGGGTTGGAGGGGAGCCTTGCGCCTCCCCCCGCTCTTTCCGCTGGACTGACACGTGGGGCAGGACATACAGTGGGCCTCCACATCGGAGCGCATGCCCGGCCAGTAAAAGTGGGTGACTAGGCGGTGATATGTTTTGTCTTGACCCAAGTGTCCCGCCAGGGGCACATCGTGGGCCAGGTTCAGGAGAAAGCCGCGGAAGCGTAGGGGTACCACCAGCACTCGGGCTGACCCTAGTTCGGCAGACTTTTGCTCGCTGTACAAGAGGCCGTTTTCCCAATAGACAAAGTGGGAACCGGACTGGTCATCCGCGGCCTGGGCGGCGGCCTCCTGCCGCGGCCCAACCAAGGATGGACAGGATGTCTGCTCTAGGCAGAAATCTTCTCGGGACGGTCCTCCTTCCTGGCGCCACTGGGCCAGCTCAGGAAGGTCGTCCAGGCTCGGGGTTGGTTCGACGCCAGGGCCGAGGGAACCTGCGTCGGGGGGGGAAGCCCTCCCCGGGGAACAGCTCAGGGGTCTCGGAGGATTCAGGGACCTCGGGGTCCTCGGGGGTCGCCGGTGCCGCCTCTAAGGTCGCCCCTTCGGGGGTGGTCCTTCGGGCGGTCATCGACCGGGTACTCACACAGGCCCACTCGGGCAGGCCCACCATCTCCAAGTGGGTCCTTTTCTAAACCCGCTGCCATGGGGAGCTCTCTAGATCGTTGCCGAGCAGGCAGTCCACGGGCATGTCTGAGCGGACCGCCACTCGTAACTCTCCGGAGACGCCCCCCCATTCGAACGGGACTTGAGCTATCCGGCAGGTGCGGACGGAGTTATCGGCTGCGATCACCCTGCAGGAGATGTGGGGAACAATCTGGGCTTCGGTGACGAGGTGCCGTTTGACGGCGGTGATACTAGCCCCAGTGTCTCGGAGCGCCCCTATGTGATGGCCATTGACAGTCACCTGCTGTCGGTACTTCTCGGTGTTGTCGGGTAGGGGGGCTCCTGGAACCATCTCTCTATCACCCAGGGAGACTAACATCATAGCTGCGGGGTCAGCTCCCCCGAACTCCTCTTATCCCTCCTCTTCTTCTAGGGCTACTGAGGTGATGTGGCGCGCTGGGGGCCCTGTAGCGGCCGGCTTCTTGAACAGAGGGCATCGGGGGTCATTGGCATAGTGCCCTGGTTGCTGGCAATGGTAGCAGGCTGGGCTGACTCGGGCCCTGGCTTAGCTGGGGGGAACCCTGCACGCGCTGTGGGAGGCGAGGTACCTGGCTGGTTTCTGGGGGGACTGCGCGGGGACCCTCCCTGGGATCCCCTCTGTCTATTCTGATTCCCTCCTCCCCTCTGGCGGGAAGATCCCTGTTCATTTCGGCCAGAGTCTCCCCCGGGCCCCCGGGGTACTCTGGTGCTCACCCAGCGATCGGCCTCGACAGCCAGCTTCCGGGGGTCGGCCAACTTGCTGTCCAGGAGGTGCTGTCGGAGTTCCACAAAGCAATTCAGGGACAAATGTTCATACGCAATGAGGTCAATGAGCCCCTCGAAGGTGGATACTTTGCTGCCCTTGATCCACCCTTCCAGGGCCCGGCTGTCGAAATTGACATATTCTACCCATGTGGTGCCGGGGATCTTCTTGCATTCTCGGAAGCGTTGGCGGTACATTTCTGGGGTGAGCCCGTACCTTGTGAGGAGGGCTTCTTTCATGTGGCTGTAGGAGGTCTGTTCGGCAGACGGTAGGTTGTGTAGGGTGCCTCTCCCCTCACTCAGGAATCGCCCCCACAGCCCGGCTCCCCAATCTTTCTGCGGAACTCGGTGTGAGGTCATGGCGACCTCGTAGGCCTTGAACCATTGCTGGATGTCATCGTTTTTATAATATTCTTTGACCACATCCTTGGGGATGTGGACCTTGGGTTCCACCGGAGGAACAGACTCTCGGGTCGCTGCTGTTCGGTTGTCTTCGTTCCGGGCCTTTAGTTCCATTTCCAATATGCTGCGCTCGTGCTCCAGCTGGAGCTTCTTTCCGTCATGTTCTCGCTGGAGTTTCTTCTCCTCCAGTTCTCCTTGCAGCCGCAGCTGCTCGATGGCTAGTTTTTTCTCGGCCAGCTTGAGTTCTACCTCCATCTTCAAACGGACTAGTTCTAGCTCGTGGCTTCGGTTGCGTTCTCGGTCGGTCATCTCTTCTCGAGATAGACCTCTCTCTGTGCTGTGAGTCCGCGTCGGGGACTCTGCTCTTTCTTGCTCTGGGGCGTGGGTTTCGATCAGGGGTGCTCCCCCTCCATCGGCTTCTGTCGGTGCTGGAGGTTGGGCTCCGGTCTCCACCCAGGCTGTTAGAGCTTGTTGAAAGTCCTCTTTGGTGTTTAATCCCGTTGACGGGATATGGAGATCTTTGCAGAATTGCTTAAGCTCACGGTGCGAATAGTCTCCCAGAAGCTCCATCTGGAAGGTGGTCTTGTCGGTCGTGAGGCTCATGGCTGTTCTTCGTTCGGGTAGTGTGTCAGTACTGTACGATCCCTAGACGTAGGTTCTTATCGCGACGCTGCCACCAATGTTAGAAGGGGCGAACTCAGAGGGCCAGGTTATGCTCACCCGGTCACCCCAAGTCCCACCTCTTCCACAGAACTTGCCGAGTCTTGATTGTGAGGTCCTCACCGGAGAGGACTTCGAGTCTAGGATCGTACACACTGAGCTCTCACCACACTACGAACAGACACCACACCGTTGAATTCTGGTAACAAGTTCTTTATATAAGCATTAAAACGAAGAAGGCACTCTTATATACACAGGGGTCGCGGGACCACAAGATCGTTGAGGATTCGGGGAGGGAGAAGCGGGACAGTCTTTAGTCTCTGGGTCAGTACGAGGCGTACCCTGCGCACAGCTCTCAATCCTCGAGCCGGGGGATACGGGAAGATGGTCGTACTGGCTGCTTTACCTCTGTCGAGTCGGCTCAGTCGTGATGGTGGTCTCGATGGTCCAGCCGGACCAGAGTACTCCTCGAGCCGCGACGAGGTCAGCAGGGCTCGATCTGGAGAAGTTCGTGAGGAGCCGCGACAGCGTCAGCAGGGCTCGGGTGGTCTTAGAGGTCGAGCCGCGACAGCGTCAGCAGGGCTCCGATGGTTACGAGGGGACGAGCCGCGACAGCGTCAGCAGGGCTCCGGTGGTCTTAGAGAGATCGAGCCGCGACAGCGTCAGCAGGGCTCTGGTGGTTCAGTTCCTTGATGCGAAGAAGGAGCCGCGACAGCGTCAGCGGGGCTCAGGGATCAGGATGAGTTCGTCTTAGGGTCAGCCGCGATCAGATCAGCAGGGCTTCAGGTCCAAGATACAACTGCCCGCTAGCTGTCGGGCGGGCCCAGTTATAGTCCTTTGATCTCCGGACCCTCGCCGGCAGAGGTCTCCTGCCCTGGGGGCTGGTCTTTGGCGAGGTCCGGCGGTTGGCTCTTTGATCCCTTTGAAAGATGGGTCCGGGAATTCCCAGACGCCCAGCGGGTCTGGAGCCAGCCCTCGGGGAGGCCAGAGGGGTGATCGAAACTGGCCCACAGGGGAGGCCCAAGGTGTGACAGATACCGGCCCCTCAGGGGAGGTCGGAGGTGCCATTGAAACTCCCGGGCTTATCTCACTCGGGGAGCCCTTTACCCCCCAGCTGGGACTGGCGCGCCTTTGGAGTCTGGGTTTCGCTGGGGCCGGGGTCACGCTAGGCCCAGGGAGACAGGGATGTCGGGAAGGGAAGATGGCGTCCGGGCCTTGTGGGGCATGCATGGTTAGGCGCTCGGAGCCGGGCGTGGAGCGGGAAAGGCAGGGCTGGTCATGGTTCTCGGGGGATCTAGGTGTACTTGGAGTAGGACGACCAGGCTTGGGGGGCAGGCTACACTAAGGGGGAGGCTGCGCAGGGGACTCGGGGAACAGGCCTACGCTCACAGGGTGTGGAGGGACAGAGGCGAACCACGCCACGAGGCCGGGTCCAACACTACTGCTGATGCTCCTCCCCCTGACAAGGAATCTAAAGTGCTGGAAGCATCAGGGAGGAGGGTGACGGCTCAGGCAGCCAATATCTGGCGCATTTCTAACACTCAGGCACTCTTGGCCAGATATGACAGGGCACATTACGATACCCTTGAAACCCTGTTACAACACTTGCCAGATGAATATAAGGAGGCAGCAGAGATGCTCATTCAAGAAGGGAAACTCATCTCCAATGCTTCTATTAAGTGTGCACTGGACGCGGCGGACACCGCGGCCAGGGCCATCAACACAAGTGTAATGCTGCGGCGTCAGGCCTGGCTCAGAATCTCCGGGTTCAAGCCGGAGATACAAACCACCATCCTAAATCAGCCTGTGAACCCTGATCACTTATTTGGACCAGAGGTGGACACCACCCTTGAAAAAATAAAAAAGGACACTGAGACTGCAAAGTCTATGGGGGCTCTGCAAAGTCTATGGGGGCTCTCCAGTCCCAGCAGTTCAGGGGTGGTACTTTTCGTCGCTCAGGCAATAGAGGTGTTTCCAGAGGCCAGTTGCCCCAGCAAACACAGTACAATAAAAGTGGGGCGCAAACCATGTACAACAAACAGAGTAGAGGTGGCTATCGTGGAAACAGCGCAAAAGGCAGAGGTCGTGGAAACAACAGCTCCCGATCCTCCACCGCCAACAAACAGTGACGCCTTGTCACTGCCCCCCGACCATACAACACCAGTCGGGGGGAGACTCCAGCAGTTCCTGCCAGTCTGGTAATCCATCACCACAGACAGATGGGTCAGAAAGCTTATCCAGTACGGTTATTGTCCGGAGTTAACATCCACTCCACCCAACATACCCCCAAAACACCGTCCTATGTCCACAGAGCATTTGCACTTATTGCAGCAGGAGGTACTCGTCATGCTGCAAAAAGGAGCAATCGAGCTCGTGCCGGTGGAAGAAAGAGACACAGGAGTTTACTCCCTGTACTTCTTAATCCCAAAAAAGGACGGGTCCCTCAGACCCATACTGGACCTCAGACCCCTAAACCAGTACATTCTATCAGAACACTTTCACATGCTCACACTGCAGCAGGTTCTTCCGTTGCTCAATCAAGGGGATTTCCTCGCCACATTAGATCTAAAGGATGCATATTTTCACATTCCGCTACATCTGTCACACAGAAAATACCTCAGATTTACCATTCAGAATCAGCATTACCAATTCAAAGTCCTCCCTTTCGGAGTGACTACAGCCCCAGGGTGTTCACGAAGTGCCTGGCGACAGTGGCTGCACACCTCAGGAGACAAAACGTTCACATCTACCCTTATCTGGATGACTGGCTTGTCCAAGCAAAGTCGGCCCAGCAGTGCGCCGCCAACATGTCCCACACCATTCACCTTCTTCACGATCTGGGATTCTCACTCAATTACTCAAAATCACACCTTCAGCCCGCCCATGTACGGGAGTATCTGGGCGCAACAATAAACACTCTGGCAGCCACAGCACAGCCAAATTCGGTGAGAATCAACAGCATTCAATTGCTAATACAGAGATTCAGACCACAACACTCGCTTCCAGCACGAGTGTTCATGCAGTTGATAGGCATGATGGCCTCCTGCATCTTCATAGTCCCACATGCGAGACTACATATGCGTCCGTTTCAGGAGTGCTTAGCACATCAGTGGACTCGGGCTCACGGACAGTTGAAAGACCTAGTGTTGGTGACCGGTCGTGCATACAACTCTCTGCATTGGTAGACTCCACACAACCTTTGCAAGGGACGACCGTTCCAGGAGCCTGTGCCACAAATCATCCTAACAACGGACGCATCTCTCCAGGGATGGGGAGCTCATGTACTCCACTACACGGTGCAGGGACTATGGACAACGCAGCAAAAGAAGATGCACATCAACCTCCTAGAGCTGATGGCAATCTTCATGGCAATGAAGGCATTCAAGCTACATCTATGCAACAAGGTCGTGTTGATCCGGACGGACAACATGACAGCAATGTACTACATTCAGAAGCAGGGAGGTACACACTCTCCGCAGTTGTCTCATCTGGCTCAGAGCATGTGGAAGTGGGCCATTCAAAGGAACATCTTCCTTATGGCGGAACACCTTCCAGGCAAGGACAATCAGATGGCGGATCTGCTCAGCAGGTACAGCCACCAAATGCACGAGTGGGAGCTACATCCATCAGTACTCCACCCATACTTCCAGCAGTGGGGTCATCCAGAGATAGACCTGTTCGCCACAAGGGAAAGCGCCAAATGCCAAAGCTTTACCGCCAGGTTCCCACACCCACAGTTGCAGGGCAATGCGATATGGATGAACTGGTCAGGCAGATTTGCGTACGCTTTTCCCCCAGCACCTCTAATACCGCTGGTGGCACGCAAGCTGAAGCAACACTCGATGACACTCATCCTAGTTGCTCCAACGTGGGCACGCCAACCATGGTACACCACGTTTCTAGAACTTTCCGTGGTACCGCATCAAAGGCTGCACCTCACACCCAGACTTTTGACGCAGAGCCATGGCGACATTCAGCACCCAGATCCGCAACAGCTCAACCTGGCGATCTGGCTCCTGAGGTCTTAGAGTTTGGCTACCTCAACTTGCCTCCAGACTGCATGGATAGTATACGGGAGGCAAGAAAGCCCACCACCAGAGCATGCTATGCAGCAAAATGGATTCAGAAAAGGGGGTGGTGATGAACAGAGTGTCTGAATTAAGCAGACCACTCTTACCCAGTCCAAAGATCAGGGCTTGATCCATCACCGTTATTTAGCTCACTGCCCCATCCCAGCTCAGAACCTGGCTATATGCAAATTAGTCTGTCCCTGGCCCAGTGCATCATGGGAACAGGGCAGACCAAACTACCAAGCCAATTCTTCACCAGAAAGGAGACAAGCTACCGGGGACCGGTTTCTGGCATTTCAGCCTCGTCGGCCCGGCTTGCTTGAATCCTGATGGAGCAGTGAGCAAGGGACTCATGTCTGAGTATACCCTGCCACACCTATAGTGGCCAAAAACGATTCAGAAAAGGGGGTGGTGATGAACAGAGTGTCTGAATTAAGCAGACCACTCTTACCCAGTCCAAAGATCAGGGCTTGATCCATCACCGTTATTTAGCTCACTGCCCCATCCCAGCTCAGAACCTGGCTATATGCAAATTAGTCTGTCCCTGGCCCAGTGCATCATGGGAACAGGGCAGACCAAACTACCAAGCCAATTCTTCACCAGAAAGGAGACAAGCTACCGGGGACCGGTTTCTGGCATTTCAGCCTCGTCGGCCTGGCTTGCTTGAATCCTGATGGAGCAGTGAGCAAGGGACTCATGTCTGAGTATACCCTGCCACACCTATAGTGGCCAAAAACGATTCAGAAAAGGGGGTGGTGATGAACAGAGTGTCTGAATTAAGCAGACCACTCTTACCCAGTCCAAAGATCAGGGCTTGATCCATCACCGTTATTTAGCTCACTGCCCCATCCCACTTCAGAACCTGGCTATATGCAAATTAGTCTGTCCCTGGCCCAGTGCATCATGGGAACAGGGCAGACCAAACTACCAAGCCAATTCTTCACCCTAAGCGTGGAATGGTATACTCAGATGTGAGTCCCTTGCTCATTGCACCATCAGGATTCAAGCAAGCCGGGCCGAAGACGGCTGCAATGCCAGAAACCGGTCCCCGGAAGCTTGTTTCCTTCCCAGTGTAAGAATTGGCTTTTGTAGTCTGGTCTGCCCTGTTCCCATGATGCACTGGGCCAGGGACAGACTAATTTGCATACAGCCAGGTTCTGAAACTGGGATGGTGCAATGAGCTAAAAAACGGTGTTGGAGCTAGCCCTGATCTCTTGACTGGGTGAGAGTATTCTGCTTAATTCAGAGACTCTGTCCATCACCACCCCTTGTTGTAAATATTTTTGTCCACCCTAAGCGTGGAAGGGTATACTCAGATGTGAGTCCCTTGCTCATTGCACCATCAGGATTCAAGCAAGCCGGGCCGAAGACGGCTGCAATGCCAGAAACCGGTCCCCGGAAGCTTGTTTCCTTCCCAGTGTAAGAATTGGCTTTTGTAGTCTGGTCTGCCCTGTTCCCATGATGCACTGGGCCAGGGACAGACTAATTTGCATACAGCCAGGTTCTGAAACTGGGATGGTGCAATGAGCTAAAAAACGGTGTTGGATCTAGCCCTGATCTCTTGACTGGGTGAGAGTATTCTGCTTAATTCAGAGACTCTGTCCATCACCACCCCTTGTTGTAAATATTTTTGTCCACCCTAAGCGTGGAAGGGTATACTCAGATGTGAGTCCCTTGCTCATTGCACCATCAGGATTCAAGCAAGCCGGGCCGAAGACGGCTGCAATGCCAGAAACCGGTCCCCGGAAGCTTGTTTCCTTCCCAGTGTAAGAATTGGCTTTTGTAGTCTGGTCTGCCCTGTTCCCATGATGCACTGGGCCAGGGACAGACTAATTTGCATACAGCCAGGTTCTGAAACTGGGATGGTGCAATGAGCTAAAAAACGGTGTTGGATCTAGCCCTGATCTCTTGACTGGGTGAGAGTATTCTGCTTAATTCAGAGACTCTGTCCATCACCACCCCTTGTTGTAAATATTTTTGTCCACCCTAAGCGTGGAAGGGTATACTCAGATGTGAGTCCCTTGCTCATTGCACCATCAGGATTCAAGCAAGCCGGGCCGAAGACGGCTGCAATGCCAGAAACCGGTCCCCGGAAGCTTGTTTCCTTCCCAGTGTAAGAATTGGCTTTTGTAGTCTGGTCTGCCCTGTTCCCAGGATGCACTGGGCCAGGGACAGACTAATTTGCATACAGCCAGGTTCTGAAACTGGGATGGTGCAATGAGTTAAAAAACGGTGTTGGATCTAGCCCTGATCTCTTGACTGGGTGAGAGTATTCTGCTTAATTCAGAGACTCTGTCCATCACCACCCCTTGTTGTAAATATTTTTGTCCACCCTAAGCGTGGAAGGGTAGACTCAGATGTGAGTCCCTTGCTCATTGCACCATCAGGATTCAAGCAAGCCGGGCCGAAGACGGCTGCAATGCCAGAAACCGGTCCCCGGAAGCTTGTTTCCTTCCCAGTGTAAGAATTGGCTTTTGTAGTCTGGTCTGCCCTGTTCCCATGATGCACTGGGCCAATTAATTCAGAGACTCTGTCCATCACCACCCCTTGTTGTAAATATGCAGCAAAATGGAAGCGGTTTGTCATTTATTGCGTAGACCACGACATAGACCCGCTTGACGCGTCCACGCACAACATCATTTGTTATCTGTTACATCTTTACAAATGCATTCTGGCGTATGCTTCCATTCGAATTCATTTATCCGCCATAGCGGCTTATCTCCAAAACAGGCAGCATCTCTCCCTTTTCAGAGTGCCTGCCATTAAAGCCTTTCTAGAGGGACTCAAACGAGTCATTCCTCCCAGGACCCCACCTGCTCCTGAATGGAATCTTAATGTGGTCCTCACCCGACTGATGGGTCCACCTTTTGAGCCTCTACATTCATGCGAAATTCAGTTCTTAACATGGAAATTGGCTTTCCTGATAGCCATTACGTCACTGCGACGTGTTAGTGAGCTCCAGGCACTAACTGTACAAGAGCCATTTATACAGATTCACTCCAACCGGGTGGTGCTGCGCACTAACCCTAAATTTCTTCCAAAGGTGGTTTCACAGTTCCATATCAATCAGACTATTGAACTGCCTGTGTTCTTCCAAAATCCTGACACAGTGGCAGAAAGAATGCTACACACTCTTGACGTCAAAAGAGCTTTGATGTATTACATTGATAGGACCAAAGATTTTAGGAAGACGAAACAACTCTTTGTTGCCTTTTCCGCACAACACAAAGGCAACCCCTTTTCCAAAGCAGGTATAGCCAGGTGGATCGTTAAGTGTATTCAGATTTGCTACCAAAAAGCTAAGCGCACTTTAACAATCCCACCAAGAGCCCACTCCACCCGCAAGTTGGGGGCCTCCATGGCTTTCCTTGGAAATATCCCTTTAGAGGACATTTGTAGAGCAGCCACATGGTCTACCCCACACACATTTACAAAACACTACTGTGTAGATGTGCACTCCAAGCAGCAAGCAGCTGTAGGGCAGGCTGTTCTCAAAACATTTTTTCCAACTGCTGCAGCTGGCACAGGCGGCCGCCGCTAATGGAGGGACTGCTATATATTCTATGCTATAGATATGAATTCAGCAGCCCACATGCCTCAAACCAAATATGCTACTTACCAGTATGCATCTGTTCTTGGCATGTAGGGCTGCTGACATTCATATCGCCCGCCCTCCTCCCCGGCGCCTGTAGCGCCTGCAGCACTTACACTTACTCTTAGCATGGTCATCGCTCACACTGTTACACTCCATCTTCGCCACAATGGCTAAAAACGGTATACAGCCTTTACAACGAAACTTTTACAACGAACTACCATTACAACGCAACTTTTACAACGCAAACTATTACAACGCATAGCGCTGGGGGGCGCTCTTGGATAGGGAATAGGTTAATTTACTATCCAATAACCTTCCCTACTATCCACGAGGACTGGAGTTGGAATAGTAAATTAAACTATTCACTATCCAGCGCCCAAAAGCATTATGCGTTGTAATGGTATGCGTTGTAAAACTTGCGATGTAAAGGTAGGTGTTGTAAAAGTATGCGTTGTAACGTCATACATCCGCTAAAAACAATCTGGGGATGGAGTCGATGCCCATGCGCACTGTAGTCCAGGGGAGGAGCCACCTATCTCGTGATACTTCGAAGACTCTTCCAGGACAACAATGTGCAATCATCCGGACCCAACACTAGGCGGCGATCTATGCTATAGATATGAATGTCAGCAGCCCTACATGCCAAGAACAGATGCATACTGGTAAGTAGCATATTCGTTTTCATTGTAAACTGTCCCACTTGTATGTTTTCTCTCTTTTTTGTATTTTTCAAAATAAATCACTCTATCCACCCTGATATATGAACATATACAACATTGTATCTCTGTGTCAATTACAGTTGTAATTCTATATTTTGAGAGACTAGTGTTCCTTTATAATCAAAGAAGTAAAGGCATTACTGCAACAAGGGTCCATTGAGAAAGTGCCATACGAATTCCAAAACAAAGTGGTTTTTACTCTGTTTACTTTCTAATACCAAAAAAAGATCGAACCCTAAGACTCATTCTGGATGTACGGCTACTAAATCGCTACTTACTGTCTGAACATTTTCACATGGTCCCACTACCTGATGTAATACCACTACTTTTAAAAAGGCGACTTCATGACCACATTAGACCTGACTTCCATATTCCAATACATCTAGCACACAGAAAGTTTCTGAGATTTGTGGTAAGTGGACACCTTTATCAATTCAAAGTATTACCCTTTGAGGTACCGACATCCCCAAGGCCATTTACAACATGTTTAGAAGTAGTAGCAGCAAAACTAAGAAGAGAAAACATTCATGTGTTTTCTTATCTCGACGATTGACTGATCAAGAGTCCAGACAAACACAAATGTGCAGCAGACACCCAAAAGACAATTAATTTACTGCATCATTTGGGGTTCTCAATCAGTGTGACAAAATCACATCTCCAACCATCCCAAATTCAACCTTATCTGGGGTCAGTTCTCAATACCATTTCTTGGACAGCTTACCCCAATCCCCAAAGAGTTCTCAATCTCCAGAACCAGCTGGATCTTTTTCAGCCACATCATCTCCTACCAGTGAAAACAAAAATGATACTTTTGGGAATGATGGCTTCCTGTATAGCAATAGTAACTCATTCTCACCTACACATGAGACCCCACCAGGAGCATTTAGCATCTCAGTAGTCACAAGTGGGTGGAAAGCTGGAAGATCTAGTGTTTGTTTCACCAAAGGTTCATCAGGCTCTATCATGGTGGAACAATCACAATATTGTAGCAGGGAGAGCCTTCAAGGATCCAAAATAACAATCACAACGTATGCATCCCTTCTGGGATTGGAGGCTCATATGAAGGACATTGTAGTTCAGGGAAACTAGACACTACAACAACAGTTGCTACATATCAGCATGTTGGAGCTATAAGCCATTTCCATGGCTCCCAAAGCTTTTCTCACAAACATAATGGAAAAAGACAGTCCTTTTACTTAGAGGATTACTGCATGTAGCACATACAAAAAACAGGGGAGATCCCTTCCATAAATTTATCCCAGTTCGCACAGAATTATGGAAATGGGCCAAAATCACAAAATCCATCTCCTAGCACAATACATACCAGGAGAGGAGAACACTATGGCATATCTCCTTACCAGAACACACCAGCAGGTGCACGAATGGGAGATAGACAGTACGTTGCTGCAAACATACTTCCAAAGGTGGGGGAAACGCACAACAGACCTGCTTGCAACATAATGGAATGCAAAATGCCAATACTTTGCATCCAGACGTCCATGCCCACAATCTAAGGTCAATGCTTTATGGATGAACTGGTCAGGGATATTTGCATACGCTTTTGATCCTCTCCCACTACAACCTTATGTAGTCAGGAAACTCAGACAGACTTCAGTGTCTCTCATTCTGATTGCACCCACATGGACTCCCCAACCATGCTATACAACAGTGTTGGAGCTCTCCTTACAACCTAACGAGAAGCTACCAAATTATCCAAATCTTCTAACACACAGCAATGGCAGAGTGAGACATCCCAGTCCTCAACAGCTCATTCTTGCAATCTGGCACCTAGGAACTTAAAATGTGGATACCTCTGTTTACCTGAAGAATGTATGACAATCTTAGAAAAGCAAGAATAGCTACAACAAGAGCATCCTATAAATCTAAATTGAAGACTCGTGTACATTATTGTGATACACAACACATTAACCCTTCTCCTCCCACAGAACAGAAACTAATATGCTATATGTTATATTTACAAAAGTCATACTTCACGTGCACCTCAATACGACTACATTTAGCCGCTATTGCTGCATGTCTACAAAACAGAAAACACCAGTCACTTTTTCGTATTACTGGAATCAAGGCCTTCATGGAAGAATTAAACAGGATAATTCCACCACGTACACCACAGTACCCACGTGGAATTTAAACATTGTACTGATAAAGTTATTGGGACCAGCCACTACACAATTGTTAAATACAATTTTTAACATGGAAAGTTGCTTTCCTAGTTGCAATAACATCATCAAGAAAGGTCAGTGAAAAAAATCACCATTTAAGAGCCTTATTTCCAAGTTTTTACAGAAAAAGTGTGTTTACGTAGTAACCCCAAGGTTATTTTACCATTTCTTTTAAATAAAACCTTGGAACTGACAGTTTTCTTTCCAAAACCACAAACTGTTCAGAATGTTCCTTACACACCATAGACGTTAAAAGGGCACTTATGTACAATGTTGAACGTACTAAACCCTTCAGAAAAACCAACCAACGTTTTGTCCATTTACTAATCCAAAAGAAATGTTATATCCAAAGCTCTTATAGCAAGATGGATTGTTAAGTACATTCAAATATGTTATGCAAAAGCAAAAAGAACATTACCACATGCACCAAGAGCTCATCCGACAAGGTAAAAAGAGCAACCATGGCTTTTTTAGGACATAACCCTCTCAAAGATATTTGCAAAGCAGCAACATGGATAAACCCACACACTTTTACAAAACATTACTGTGTGGATGTTCTATCAAGACAACAAGCTATAGTTGAACAAACTGTCCAACAAACATTATTTCAACCACTGCACCATCTCATGCCTAAAGCCACATAGTGGACCGGTACTGCTTTACGGTTTATGCATATCATATGTATCTGCAGCCAACACATGCTATGAATGTATTATGTTGCTTACCCTGTAAGCCTCTATTCATAGCGTGTAGTGCAACAGATTCATGTGCACCCTCCCGCCAGGTATTAAATGGTGGAAAAATACTTACAAAGCAGCATGCCTAACAAAAGGATGCTTACGAAGCAACTGTATCCTCACTCATTTTCATGGCAAAAACAAAACGTTTTGAGGAAGAAAGACTTCGACCTGCGCAATGCCTTGAGGGAAAGGCACATACCAGTGTAACTTTTGACAGGATTTTAATGTGTAGATATCTATGCCTCTGCATTATTAGTCCATCAGGGTCAAATCTTTTGGTTTTCCAAGAGGCTTTTCATGACAGCTTGCAAGGAACAGAGGTATGTGGTGTAGCTTCCCAGGTGTTATTCAGCCAGTTTGAGGCATGTGAACTGTAGATCACATGCTTTGCATACTCTTGCCATCTAGTGTTTGGTCCGGATTCTTGCAAGTTGTTTTCCTTTGAAGAAGTCTTTCCAGTCACAAGTTAAGTGACTCCTCCTTTTGGTGATAGTGTGCATGGGCATCGACTCTATTGTTAGATTGTTTTTCTCCGCCACCGGGTTCGGACGTGAATTGCTGCGCTCCGGTTCGAGGCTATTTTCTCGGGTTCCCCTCGGTGCGCAATACACTTACTCTCGATTGTATTGTTTTCGATCGCGTATTCACATTCTTCGCGTATCGCGTCCAATACAAAAACTATTTTCGATCAGGCAACTGGTGCAGGGCCTTCGGGCCTACCCGCGTCGGTCCACCTCGCAGTCGATGGAACGGACTCTATTTAAATTTTGCCCTCGGTGCCATGCGAAGTTTCCACACACTGACTCACACGAACTATGCAACTTGTGCAAATCTCTGTAGCATAACAAACCGGACTGCGACGCATGTAATTCTTTCCGATCCAAGAATACGCTCCGCGACAATTGGTCTCAACGTCGCGACATGCAGAGGCAACACACTGGTTCCATTCCGGACCTCTTCGGATAAAAGTCCGAGCAAGAGACCGGCGAGGCACTTGGGGCAGAGGAAGAACAGGAGGATCCCATATCTGTTTCTGAATCTGGCACCGATGGGGACCTCCCTTGCCCCAAAGTCCCACTCAAACTAAGAAAAAGGCTCTTGTCTCACCCCTGCCTTAGGGCCATGTTCGGCACCGACAAAATCTTTCCAACTCCTCGCTTTCCGGCTCGGCACCGAAACTCATGTAAAAGCCTTCTGTTCGGGATTGAGTGGTCCACACTCGGGCACCAAGTCGAAACCTTCCAGTTCGAAACCAGTATCAGGCCTAACTCCTTTCGACACCAACGCCATCTTTGGATCCGAAAACGATGGCACCGAAACACAGAGATGCCCTAATACCATCACAGGAGCCCTGTTTCCACGGCGCGCCTTCAAAACCGTACCCGAAACGGAACTGTATATTAATCAGAAAACTAGACATATTGCAACCAAATTGCCATATAAACGCAAATCTGACTCAGAGGACACTTACTGCATTATTTTTAAAAGGAAATATGTAGGTACTAACCCTTCTCTTCCTCCTCCTCCATCACCTCCTTCCCCACAAACACAGCATTTACTAATTACTCCTACTAATTCGCCACTACCACAAAGACCTGATGATCAGGATGATGGGGATGAAGGCAATGATCCCTCACCTGCGGACCCATGGAAGGATTATAATAAAGGCTCCCGGTTTTCCGTTTAAACAGATTTTTACATATAAATATACACGGAAAACAAGTTTTCCTTTATCTGTATTTATATTTAAAAACGGGAAAATGCCAGTATATTTTGTCATTGACATCAATACCAGCTGGTGTCTCCCCCCTCCTTAGGGGGTTAAGAGGTGTCAGCCCGGCTGAGACAGCTTGGGCGCGCACACAGCCGTACCCGAGTACTTCACAGGTCTTTGAAAGACCATTTACTTGTTAATGAGGCTTTGTTTGTCTTTCACCCCTTAGCCCCTGCCTCCTCACTCTGACGATTGCCCACGCTGCGAACTGCTTCAACAGTGCTTGTTTCTATACTTCCCACTCTGAACATTTCTCACTCTTGTGTCCTTTTCCCCAACCGATCGCCCTCCTTAGGTGTCTACTCCCCGGGGCTCCCCACTTGCCCGCGCTGTCCAAAACATCTGCAGCATGTTATGCAAAAAACTCGGGGTGGGAGCTGGAGAGGTACCGCTTGTTAACCTGCTGTTTGAAAACCTGCATACTTTTTATCAGTTCCCACAATTGCTAACGCTCCATTTACTGCTCTTTACCGCCTGAGATCGCACTAATTGCTGCCAGATTTGATTTCTCTGTGGCAGCAGCCTTTACATCAAGTTAATGCTCTATTTTTCCTCCTGTTTTTCTGCAGAAGACAGAGGGGGGAAAGAGGAGCGGAATTCTGTAGTAGGGGATATCTGTGTATAGTCATAATCTAGTGAATAGTCCCGCCCATGTGCGAGGACCCCGGCAATCAAAAATAATCTCTTAAGTTGTCAGAAAATTGCAGAACTGCAAAGACACTTAAGAGAGAATTTAAAGACAAATAATGCAGCCTATATCCACAGGCTACACTGTCCAGTACTTCAACTAGAAATTCCACCAAAAAACCCACAAATAGCACAGCCTGCCCAGTTTCTCCCCTAGAGAAACTTGCCTCTACCAGTAAAAGCCTCTGGAATGATAGAGAGAAGGCATGGACAGACAAGCCCCATAGGCTGCCATTATGTGGCTTAAATAAGATACTGTGCCTTTAAGAGAACTTTCCAGAACTTCTCCCAGTATCCCAGAATGCACAGCAGGTCCCTCTTACTTTCAGTTCTTTTTCCGGCTCCTGCTAACAGGACCCTGGTGCATTGAGTTCTCCCTTTTTCAAGGGTTTATTGGAATTTTGTGCACTTTTACTTTTAAAAGTGTTTTCAGTTTGTGTACTTGGTGTTTCCCTTCACTCCTGTGTATTTGTTCAGGCTTTTTAGGGCTCTAAAATGCCTGCTCTCTTCGACAAGTGCCCAGCATGTGGAAGGAAGAAGGCCAAGACTGATCCACACGACGTCTGCATACTCTGCCTCCCTGAAGCACATGTCCCTGAAGAATGTGACATCTGTCAGACCTTTTTAACAAGGACCCTGAGGGACAGGCTGAAGATTAGGCTTCAAGGCCTAGAGGAGAGATGACTGCAGGCTGCAGGTGGGTCTGGGCAGGCTGGGAAGGCTCCCTCTGCCGAGGCCTCTGGGGGGCTCCCCAGAGGCAGGAAGTCCAGCAAACGGACCCGGTCTCCGTCGACGTCGATTGCATCGTCAATGACGTCGAGAGGGATGACGACGGTATGTTCCCCATCTCCCCGGGGCTCCAGGTCGAGACAGCGTGGAAGGTCGACGTCGAGAGGCCTGGGTAGGCCGCCGTCGAAATCACCGCCGACGGCGTCTTCGTCGTCAACGTCCGCGTCGAGTCATCGGCGTCGAAGAAGACCGACAGGCATCGGCGCTCGCCGTCGAAGCGACACCGCCGATCGCCGTCGAGCAGGCGGTCGCCGTCGAGGGGCTCCTCGACGTCGAGGACCGCGAGAATACGGTCGACGCACAGGAGGAGTCGACGCTCGTCGTCGAGGACTGACCGTTCGTCGTCGCGGCGTTCGGCGTCGAGGAAGAAGCACTTGACGTCGAGGAGGCGGTGTTCGACGCCGGAGTCACGGGGTAGACGTTCGACGCCGGAAAAGCGACGATCGACGTCGAGGAGAAAGAGATCGGCGTCTCTGAGGCTTTCCGCCTCTCCTAAGCGGCGCAGAAGGAGTTCTGGCGCCAAAAGCCACACTGGGTCTGGTGAAGGACGCCGGAGGCGTCGCTCACGTACTGGAGGGTCTGGATCACAGTCCCCTCCCCCGAAGAAGTCACCGGGCTCGGTGTACTCGGTGGTTTATACACCACCTCGGCCTAAGACTCCTCCTCCTTTGCCTAAGGAGGATCCTCCCATCAATCCTCCTGCCTCCACTTCCTCCAGCGGGACAACCTCCGCCACCGCTCCCACCTCATGGGCCCGCGCCTCAGCCGGAGATGCCTCCTGTCCTACCACCGAGATCGGTGTCCCTGCCTCCGCTCCCTACACCGCCTAAGGGGACTCCAAAACCTAAACCCCAGGATAGGCCACGGAAGACGCCTCCACGGAAACCTGCGGAGCGCCCACGTACTGGGAGATCGCGATCACGTTCCAGGAGGAGGGAACGCTCGCGCAACAGGTCGTCCACACGGTCAAGACGGCGCCACAGGAGGCACAGGTCTCGTTCCCGGACAAGGTCTTCAGGGACCAGAGACTATTCCCCGACTTTGTCGGAGTCACCGGAAACAAGGGTTTCACCGATTGATGATCTGGTTTCTTTCCATGACGTCCTTTTACGAGGTGCAGCAAAATTGGGCATCTCGTTGACGGTGCCCACGCCCAAGACATCGGTGATCTTTGAGACGCTGCTCCAGAAACATCTGTCTCGACCATTACTGCCTCTGGTACCGGGCCTGGAAGAACCGGCCATGGACCTTTTTCTCACCCCGGCGGTGATTAAGGTGGCCCCCTCGAGACTGCAGAAAAAATACCGGGCTCCCGACCCGGATCCGGCTTTTCTAAGGGTGGAACCACCTCCAGACTCTGTGATTGTGACGGCGGCTCGTAAACAGCATGCCACTACTCCGTCCTCCACAGTTCCGCCAGATAAGGAATCCAGGTGGCTGGATTCGTCTGGGAGAAAGGTTTGTGGGACGTCCGCGACTTCCATGAAGGCTGCGAGTGCCACGGCCTTGTTGGGACGCTATGATCGAGCACTCTGGGAATCTCTGCAGCAGTTTGTGGAACATCTGCCGCGTGATAAGCGAGAAGACTTCCAAGAGGTGTTGAATGAGGGGATGTTGGTGGCGTATCAGGTCATCAGTGCCGCAGCCGACTCTTCCCTGCTGGCGGCGCATGGTTTCTGCCATGCAATTAACCAGCGAAGACACGCCTGGCTCCGCCTCACGTCGTTAAAACCGGACGCACAACAAAGGGTTGCCAATCTACCATTCTCTGGCGAAACCCTATTTGGAAAACATGCGGATGACGAAATGGCCCGCATGAAGGCGGAGGCCGAAACGCTCACGGCGGTAGGTTTGGAAAAACCCAAGGAGACCAAGAAGTCGTACCGACCGTTCCAGCGACGGTTCGGTGGCCAGGGCAGAGGGCGTGGCCAGTCTTCAGGACAACAGCAGCAGCAACAACAGCAGCAGTTCCGAAAACCGTTCCAGAAACGCCAGAAAGGCAGAGGCGGCCACTAGTCGGCGACAGCGACTAAAGGCCCGGCCGGGTCTAGGTCCTGAGCGCTTACTTCCCCTACATTCGTTACCCACTCCGGTGAGGGGAAGCGTTCAATTTTTTCTGGCAGAGTGGAGAAAAATTACTCAGGACAAGTGGGTGCTGAATATTGTTTGCAATGGATACAGTCTTCGATTCACTAGCCCGCCTCCATCAATCCCTCCGGTCAGCTCGCAGTTTCAGCTGCGCGAGCTCCAGGCGGAGGCCGATATCCTGTTAAGGAAAAGGGCGATAGAAGACGTACCTCGGTCTCAAAGAGGAAGAGGTCTGTACTCCCGGTTCTTCCTAGTTCGCAAAAAGGACAAGAACGAGTTCAGGCCCATTCTGGATTTGCGACAAGCAAACAAGTGGATTTGCAGAGAAAAGTTTCGCATGCTGTCGTTGCATCAGATTTATCCTCAGCTGCAACGGTGAGACTGGCTGTGTGCTATAGACCTACAGGATGCATACTTCCATGTGCCCATTGCACACAAACACAGGAAGTTCCTGCGATTCCAAGTCGGCGCCAATCATTATCAATACACAGTACTGCCATTCGGACTGAAGTCTGCGCCGAGAACATTCTCAAAGTGCATGGCCACTGCGCATTTGGCCTGGTCGCCCCCTCGCTCCTCACCTCTCCTGCCCCAGAGCCTCCTGCTGCCTGAACTCATCGCCGCTGAGAGCCGACGCAGCGTCCCAGCCGCCGCTGGGCCGCCCGCCTTGCCTGCTCCCGTTTTTCCCGCCGCTTCCTGCCTTCGGACCCGCCCCCACGCCAGACGATTGGAACAGACGATCCCGCCTCCCAGCTGACCCGCCCTCCCGGCTCCCTTCTTAAGGGGACCCTGCCTGCCACTTGGGAGTGACCACTGCGCATTTGGCCTGGTCGCCCCCTCGCTCCTCACCTCTCCTGCCCCAGAGCCTCCTGCTGCCTGAACTCATCGCCGCTGAGAGCCGACGCCGTCGCAGCGCCCCAGCCGCCGCTGGGCCGCCCGCTTTGCCTGCTCCCGTTTTTCCCGCCGCTTCCTGCCTGCGGACCCGCCCCCACGCCAGACGATTGGACCAGACGATCCCGCCTCCCAGCTGACCCGCCCTCCCGGCTCCCTTCTTATGACGCCCCCTCAGCGACCGCGCAGCGGGAGCACCGAAGGTGCGCCAAAGGTAAGCCCGTCTGCGCCCGTCCGCGCCCAGTGCCAGGACCCCTGGCCCCCACCGACGGAAGCCGACCCGACGGACCTACGACGCCACCAAACTCATCGCACTCAACACCGGCCGAACCCCGGGCTGCTACCGAGCCACACCGAGACGCACCCACGGACCCTTCAGCTGCCACTCCTGCAAGTTCACCTGCAACCGGACCCACGCCACACCAGTACCCACCAAGCCGAACACCAGCAGCACCCACCTGAAGTGCATCCTGCTCAACACCCGCTCCGTCCACAGACACGCCGTCGAGCTCTGGAACCTGCTCGACACCACAGCCCCAGACGTCGCCTTCCTCACGGAAACCTGGATGAACGCCTCCTCAGCGCCCGACATAGCCATCGCCATCCCGGACGGCTACAAGATCATCCGGAGGGACCGCGTCAACCAGACAGGAGGAGGCATCGCCATCATCCACAAGAACTCCATCCGCATCACGACCAACACCGACGACACCCTCGCACCCGCCGAACACCTGCACTTTCAGATCCACGTCAACCCCAAGACCACCCTCAGAGGCACCCTCATCTACAGACCTCCGGGACCACGCACTCAATTCAGCGAGGACATCGCCGACTTTATCAGCCCACACGCCCTCCCCTCCGCCGACTACATCCTCCTCGGGGACCTCAACTTCCACCTGGAGAACAACAACGACCGCAACACCACCACCCTGCTGGACAACCTCGCCAACCTCGGACTCAAGCAACTGGTGACCACCCCCACCCACTACGCCGGACACACACTCAACCCGGTCTTCTCTTCCAGGAAGGACATCGCCTTCAGCCACGCCACAGGACTCCACTGGACGGACCACAGCTGCGTCCACTTCAGCTTCAGAAGGACCACGCTCCACCATCACCAGCAACAGGTTCCCCGCAGAAGCTGGAACAAGATCACTGCAGACCAGCTCGCTACTTCCCTGAGCCAGAACCCTCCCACCAGCACAACGAACCCCAGCCAATCGGCCACCAACCTCACGAAATGGATCAGCGACTGCGCAGACGACCTCGCCCCTCTGAAGACCCAGCCGAGCAGACCCGGCAGCAAGAAAGCCCCATGGTTTAACGACGAACTCAAGAGCTCCAAGAAGAACTGCAGAGCACTCGAGAAAACCTGGCGCAGAGACCCAACACCGGACAACATGACTGCCCTCAAGCTCGCCACCCGAAAACACCACCAACTGATCCACACCACCAAGAAAACCGCATTCAAGGAACGACTGGACAACAACGCACACAACAGCAAGGAACTCTTCAACATCGTCAAAGAGCTCTCCAACCCCAACGCCGGAAACAACAACATCACCCCTTCGCAAGACCTCTGCAACTCCCTCGCCTCCTACTTCCACAACAAGATCGCGGACATACACAACAGCTTCAGCACTCAACCGACGCACGCCGCGACCGAACCACCGCCCCCCACCACCACCCTCCGCGCCTGGACCCCGATCAGCACCGAAGACGCCATCCGCACGATGAACTCCATCCACTCCGGATCTCCGACAGACCCCTGCCCTCACCACGTCTTCAACAAGGCCGACGCTGTCATCGCACCCCACCTGCGGGACATCATCAACACCTCCTTCGACATCGCCACCTTCCCGGAGAGCTGGAAGCACGCCGAACTCAGCGCTCTACTCAAGAAACCATCAGCCGACCCCACCGACCTCAAGAACTACCGCCCCATCTCGCTACTCCCGTTTCCGGCAAAAGTCATCGAGAAGACCGTCAACAAGCAACTGGCCGCCTTCCTCGAGACGAACGGGTCCCTCGACCTCTCGCAGTCTGGCTTCCGGGCCAACCACAACACCGAGACCGCCCTGATCGCAGCTACCGATGACATCTGAGCCCTACTCGACAACAGAGAAACAGCGGCCCTCATCCTCCTGGACCTCTCCGCGGCCTTCGACACTGTCTGCCACCGCACCCTAGTACAGCGCCTCAGCAACGTCGGAATCCAGGAGAAGGCACTGGAGTGGATCATCTCCTTCCTCGCCGGAAGGACACAGAGAGTCCGCCTCCCCCCGTTCAGATCGGAGGCCACCGAAGTCATCTGCGGCGTTCCTCAAGGCTCCTCGCTCAGCCCAACACTCTTCAACGTATACATGAGCCCCCTCGCAGCCATCACACGCCAGCACAACCTCAACATCATCTCCTATGCCGACGACACCCAGCTGATCCTCTCCCTCACCAACGACCCCACCACCGCCAGAGCCAACCTGCACGAAGGGATGACAGACGTAGCCAAATGGATGTCGAACAGCCGCCTGAAACTGAACTCGGACAAGACGGAAGTCCTCATCCTGGGATCCTCACCCTCCGCCTGGGACGACTCCTGGTGGCCCCCCGCCCTGGGCAGCGCACCCAAACCAACAGACCACGCACGCAACCTGGGCTTCATCCTGGACTCCTCCCTCTCCATGACCAGGCAAGTCAACGCCGTCTCCTCGTCGTGCTTCAACATCCTGCGCATGCTACGTAAGATCTTCCGGTGGATCCCCACCGAGACCAGGAAGACGGTCACCCAGGCCCTCGTCACCAGCCGTCTGGACTACGGCAACTCCCTCTACGCGGGAACCACCGCCAAACTCCAGAAGAGACTCAGCGGATCCAGAACACCTCAGCACGACTCATCCTGGACATCCCCCGCCGAAGCCACATCTCCGGTCAACAAGAGAATCACCTTCCGGCTCCTCACCCACGCACACAAAGCCCTACACAACCAAGGCCCAGGATACCTCAACAGCCGCCTCAACTTCTACGCTCCCAAACGCCAGCTTCGATCGACCAGCCACGCCCTCGCCGCCGTCCCCCGCATCCGAAGAGCCACCACAGGAGGAAGGTCCTTCTCCTACCTGGCCGCCAAGACCTGGAACTCCCTTCCGACCCACCTCCGCCTGACCCAAGACCACCTCGCCTTCAGGAAACAGCTCAAGACCTGGCTGTTCGAGCAGTAGCGGACCCCCTCCCCCCAGCGCCTTGAGACCCTCCGGGTGAGTAGTGCGCTATACAAATGCTTTGATTGATTGATTGATCGATTGATTGATTGATGGCGGTGGTAGCGGCACACCTGAGAAAGAACAAGGTGTTTGTCTACCCGTACCTGGACGATTGGTTGATCAAGGCCTCCTCCTTCTTGGAAGCTCAAGCACACTTCCAGAAGACGTGCGTTCTTTTGAACAAGCTGGGGTTGCACATCAACATGTCCAAGTCTGTCCCGACTCCGGTCCAGTGCATACAGTACTTGGGAGACTCCATCAATACGCAGTCAGCAAGCGTGTCTCCTTCGGAGGAGCGACGATTATCACTGCTTCGGAAGGCTCAGGCTCTTATGACCACTCCATCTACAACAGTGAGGACGGTGTCTTCTCTACTGGGATCGATGGCCTCGTGTATCTTCCTACTGCCTCATGCACGACTGCACATGAGACCGTTGCAAGAGTGCTTGGAGGACCAGTGGGATCAGAGGAAAGGATCTTGGGACGACAAGATACGACTGTCTCTGCATGCTCTTCAGTCTCTGAAGTGGTGGTGTTTGGCGGAGAATCTCCTGAGAGGGGTTCCCTTCCACAAGGACATTCCCAAGCAGACTATCGTGACGGATGCGTCTCTCCACGGTTGGGGGGCGCACTCCGGAGACTTACAGATTCAGGGGACGTGGTCACAGACGGAGTCCACCTACCACATCAATTTCCTGGAACTCAGAGCTGTTCACTTGGCGCTGAAGGCCTTTCTTCCGTCCTTCCAGACCAACTCTCTGCTTGTACAGACGGACAATACGACCACGATGTATTACCTCAACAAGCAGGGGGGCTCGAGATCGCGCACCCTGTCGCAGGAGGCGCAGGCGATCTGGCACTGGCTTCTGGCCAGAGGACTGACGATTACGGCTACCCATCTACCAGGTGTGCCGAATGTTCTGGCAGACGCACTGAGCAGACTGATTCAGGAAAGTCACGAATGGGTCATAAAGAAGTACTAGGAGAAGTCTTCGCAAGGTGGGGGACTCCAGACGTAGATCTGTTCCCCACCGCCGAAAACAGCAAATGCCGAGACTTCGCCTCCAGGTACTACCAGCCGGGGACTCTGGGGAATGCGTTATGGATCAACTGGTCGAACAACTTTCTGTACGCTTTTCCACCCATTCCCCTGATTCCGACGGTGCTCATCAAGCTGTCCCGGTCCAGGGCGCGGATGATCCTAATTGCCCCGGAATGGCCCAGGCAGTGGTGGTTCACGGACCTGCTTCACCGGTCTCTACTTCCTCACATACGGCTGCCGTGCAGGCCGGACCTTCTCACGAAGTTCGGGGGACGGTTGTTGCACCCCAACCTCTCGTCTTTGAATTTGTTGGCATGGCTCCTGAGATAGTGCAATATGGCCATTTGAATCTCCCTGCAGATTGTATGGACATACTGAAGGAATCCAAGAGACCCTCCACTAGGACTTCTTATGCGTACAAGTGGAAGAGATTTTGTATCTGGTGCAAGTCCAAGAACTATGATCCAACGACTTGTAATGAAGATGTCATCCTTCCTTATCTTCTACATTTGGTGCAGTCTGGCCTTAATGTCCATTCCATTAAGGTTCATCTCGCTGCATTGACTGCCTACAGGAAATGCCCTTCACAGACTTCCTTTTTCCAGATCCCTGTGATTAAAGATTTTCTGGAAGGCTTGAAGAAAGTGTTCCCTCCTGTCAGGCTTCCTTCGCCTTCATGGGAATTGAATGTGGTGCTGTCCAGATTGATGAAGGAGCCTTTTGACCCTATTCATAAGGCTTCGTTGCAGCACCTGTCCTGGAAGGCGGCGTTCCTCGTGGCCATTACATCGGCCCGCAGGGTGAGTGAAATTCAGGCGTTGTGTTGCCAAGAACCTTATACTGTATTTCATGCTGCTAAGGTTGTCATGCGTACTCACCCTAAATTCCTTCCCAAGGTTATTTCTGATTTTCATGTCAACCAGAACATAACTTTGCCTATGTTTTTTCAGAATCCTTCGTCTCCAACGGAAAGGTCTTTACATTCCCTGGATGTTAGGAGGGTGTTGAAATGTTATCTGGATAAAACCAAAGATATTCGTAGGTCGGACCAATTATTTATCAATTATGGATCGGTCAGGACGGGTCTTGCGACCTCTAAGCAGTCTATCTCTAGGAGGATTGTGTCCTGCATACAATTGTGTTACCAAAAAGCTAATAAGACCTTAGGGGGTAAGCCTAAGGCTCATTCCACCAGGGGCAAAGCTGCCACGACAGCTCTGCTCCGTAATGTTCCAATTGCAGATATCTGCAAGGCGGCCACTTGGAAGTCGGTCCATACCTTTGCTAAGCATTACTGCCTGGACACTGATGCCAGGGCAGACGCTCAGGTTGGGCAGGCTTCGCTGCGAAATCTGTTCGCACAATAGTGGTGTTATTTCTCTTTTCTCCACCGCCGCTTTGGTGTGGGGATGGGCTTGCCATTCTATTCACTAGATTATGACTATACACAGAGCTCCCCTACTACAGAAGGAGTAGTTTCTGTCCTGTAACTCCAGTTCTGTAGTAGGGGTATCTCTGTTATAGTAATAAGCGGCCGCCCGCCCGCCTCCCCGGTGGAGAGAGATGTTCATGAAAGGAATGCTACAGGTCTGGCGTGTTACGCCTTCAAAAATAACTGGAAGTAAGAGGGACCTGCTGTGCATTCTGGGATACTGGGAGAAGTTCTGGAAAGTTCTCTTAAAGGCACAGTATCCTATTTAAGCCACATAATGGCAGTCTATGGGGCTTGTCTGTCCATGCCTTCCTCTCTATCATTCCAGAGGCTTTTACTGGTAGAGGCAAGTTTCTCTAGGGGAGAAACTGGGCAGGCTGTGCTATTTGTGGGTTTTTTGGTGGAATTTCTAGTTGAAGTACTGGACAGTGTAGCCTGTGGATATAGGCTGCATTATTTGTCTTTAAATTCTCTCTTAAGTGTCTTTGCAGTTCTGCAATTTTCTGACAATTTAAGAGATTATTTTTGATTGCCGGGGTCCTCGCACATGGGCGGGACTATTCACTAGATTATGACTATAACAGAGATACCCCTACTACAGAACTGGAGTTACAGGACAGAAACTACTCCTTCCCCCCCCACCCCTGCCACAATTACTCTGGCTCTTACCAGGCTGCAGCTGAACACGGAGGCACTGGCTCGCCCGGTGCCCCTCAGTGCCAGGCCTCTGTTGGGGGCAGAGGAGATTTTCAACCAGTGAGGGGCAATTTGTGCCCACAGGAGAGGCACGGCTGTCGACGGATTAGCAACATGTCATTTTCAGATGATAGACAGGGATTGTCGTGGCTGTGTGTACATATTTATTTTCGGGAAAACTGTGTTTCCTCCAGTGGCGCTTGGCGCATCTTTCTCCTTGGGGAAGAAGGACTGCTTCCTTGCAGCAAACAACAACAGTGTACGGGTCCTAAATATAACAGACATTAAAGATGGGAAGCTACCCACAAGGGTATTTTTTCCGAGCAACACCACAGATAGGCCGTTGACAAAACTAGGAAGTCATTGGACACTCATTGGTGGAAAACTGTGGCATGGAGTACAGCTGACCATCTACACTGCTATATCGATAAATTATACAGCACACAGAGTAAAGTGAATTGCATTCGGTACGTTCATAATTATTGTCCTAACCCGGTTATCAACCTTAAAATGATGAAAGGAGGAGAATGAAATGGTCGTATTCAAACCCAATATCAAAAAGTTACTTAGTTGAGTAGGAAAGTTATTTCAGAGGGTCCCCCACGAATGAAGGGGCTATTTGCTTGCATTCATCTTCCTAGCGCTGCTTTATCGTGAGTGCGCGCACACACACACACACACACACACACACACACACACCACACCACACCACACCACACCACACCACACCACACCACACCACACCACACCACACACACACACACACACACCTACCAACCATCCTTGTGGGGACTATGTGTGAACACCTGCATTGTGGGGACTAACCTTTCCCAATGTTTTAAAAATATACCAATAACAGAAAAATGTTAAGAAAAAAATCATTATATAGGATCCTGCTTCAAATCTGCAAAAATATTGTTTTTTAAACGCGCGCACAGAACCATCTTTGTGGGGACTTGAACGTGTGTTACCATCCTTGTGGGGACTTACTCAATAATAATCATGTCTGATTGAATACATTAAAAACCAAATGACTAAATGTTATTTTTCAGTGATTTGCCTATATTACTTGATTGTTTAGACATATATGAATATCTCTTTGTATCCTAAGAGCCTTCAGCAAATGGATTTTGTTAATAATACATTTCTCAGTAGAAACATATGGTATATAAAGTCCACGGAAAGGGGTTCACAGATACCTAGTCTATTGCTCAGTTCTCACAAACATTAAGAGATAAGGAAACAACAAATTATTAAATTCATGTCAAGGCCAAAGAGCATGCAGGGTGGTCATATGGGAAGGTCAAGTTGAAGCTACCTAGTTGTTTTTACATCAACTTCACCATATTATTGATATGGCTGTACAATAATAGTCTTCAAAGATATGGCATGGGATTATAGTAATGTTCTAGAGCTGACAGAGGGAGTATGTCGTGACAGTCATTTTCAAGCCCCCGCAGAGATAGTGCATGTATATATTGATGCCCAGGTTCCAACTGACAGTGTTTAATTACAGTCACTCTCAAATCCCCTGCATGAGATAGCGTGTCATTAGAGTGATGCCCAGGTTGCTACACAGATAGCATGTCATTATAGTCATGCTGAAATCCTCCAAAAGATAGTGTCTGATTATTATAGTCATGCCCAGGTCCCTAGAGATATAGGGGGTCATTAGGATGGCGGGCGGACTTTGCCCGCCCGCCATCCTCGTGCAAAATGGGACCGCCCGCCATAGGAGCGGCGGTCCCGCCTTGAGCATTAGGCAGGCGCATCCTGTATTTTTACCATTGCGGCAGGCGGTGCAGAAAGCACCGCCCGCCGCAATGGTAAAAATGCACGTTGTGCATTTCAAAGCCCAAAATGACACACCGCGCGGTGCCTGCCATGATGCACTTTGAAATGCGGGGTGGTACCATAGGTATAGAGATAGTGTGTGATTATAGACACACCCAGTTCCCCACAGAGAGTGTGTGGTTATAGGGGTGTCCAGGTCCCCACATAGATAGTGTGTTAATATAGACATGCCCAAGTCCCCACAGCGATAGTGTGTGATTATAGGGTTGTCCAGGTTCCCACAGAGATAGTGTGTGATTATAGAGATGTCTAGGTCCCCATAGAGATAGTGTGTGATTATAGAGATCTCTAGGTCCCCACAGAGATAGTGTGTGATTTTAGACATGCTCAGGTTCCCACAGAGATAGTGTGTGATTATAGGGATGTCCAGGTCCCCACAGAGATAGTGTGTGATTATAGGCATGCTCAGGTCCCCACAGAGATAGTGTGTGATTTTAGAGATGTCTAGGTCCCCACAGAAAAAGTGTGTGATTATAGAGATGTCCAGGTCCCCACAGAGATGGTGTGTAACTATAGTATTAACATGGTTGCCCAAGAGAATATGTGTGATTATAGACGTTCCCAGGTTCCTGCAGAGACTGTGTGATTAAAGACATGCCTGGTTCCCCACGGAGATAGTGTGTGAATAAAGATATACCCAGGTCCTGCCAGAGACAGTGTGATATTATAGACACACCCAGGTCCCGACAGAGATAGTGTGTGATTATAGCCTTACCCAGGTCCCCACAGAGATAGTGTGTGGTTATAGGGATCTCCAGGTCCCCATATAGATGGTGTGTTAATATAGACATGCCCAAGTCCCCACAGGGATAGTGTGTGATTATAGGGTTGTCCAGGTCCCCACAGAGATAGTGTGTGATTATAGGCATGCTCAGGTCCCCACAGAGATAGTGTGTGATTATAGAGATGTCTAGGTCCCCACAGAGATAGTGTGTGATTATAGAGATCTCTAGGTCCCCACAGAGATACACACACACACACACACACCCACACCCCACCCCACCCCTAACTGTGTGCACAATAGCAAAGGTGGTGCTTTCCTGGTCATTCGCTTGGAATGGTAGAGGCACACTGCATTACTTGAAATAAAAAGCATTTGTAATGCAACCAGGTCTCGCATTTATGGGATTTTGTGCTCTTGGCAATGTAAATGGCCATGCCTTTTTATTAATGTTTTGGTTTTTAAAACATAAATAAAACACATTGTCATTTACAATGCCAATAGCTTAAACTCGCGTAAATGCGAGACCTATTGCATTGAAATGCTTGTTTCCAGTATGTTGAGACTTTTTTCCAGGCAGCATATTACTGTAGTCTAGAAGGCCTGCGAAGGATTTAGAGGAAAACAGGACGTTGGCGCTCTAACAGTAGTGTTAATAGTGGGTCGGTGAATGATAGGGTAGTCAAATGTCTCACGGTGCAGCCAGTATTGAGGAAAAACCCTAAACCTCACACAAGAGCCAAGGTCAAGACCTTGGAACTAGAAAAACACATTAAGCAGATACTGGGCACACGTGTAAGATAAATAGTACAGATACTACGATGTTTAACACATAAGAATTTAGGTTGATACCGGTGGAGTGAAAGACACATTGTTTTTTATGGAGATTTATTTATTTATTTATTTATTTTTCTTCTTTTTTTCAAAACATACAACACCAGCCGACACGTGTTTCGTCAAACAGAGAGATCCTGTGACTCTTCAGGGCTGTAAGTGCGTGATGTGGATCTTTAAACCGGTGATAATTCCAACCTGGTCGACGGGTAAAACTAAAGGCCGTAGGTGTGGTGATGGCAGGGGGTCTCCGGGGTGATGTCCCACCCCAGGACATCACCCTGGAGACGAGCCTCGACGCAACCTGATTACCCCAGGTCCTTCGTGCACAGACGTACCCGTCTGTGTCCACCTCTCCACCCTGCCATCACCGTACCTACGGCCTTTAGTTTTACCCATCGACCGGGTTGGAATTGTCACCGGTTTAAAGATCCACATCACGCACTTACAGCCCTGAAGAGTCACAGGATCTCTCCTGTTGACGAAACACGTGTTGGCTGGCGTTGTATGTTTTGAAAAAAAGGTGGGGGGGTGAGAAAGAAAAATCTCCATAAAAAACGTGTCTTTCACTCCACCGGTGTCGACCTAAATTCTTATGTGTTAAACATCGTAGTATCTTTATATTACTGTAGTCTAGTGCATAATTTTAATTGAATTGCTTCCAGGTGTTTATAGCTGGGCACAATTGGGTTGCAGCTGAAGGCAGTGGTATTTCTCTTAGTGGGGCAGTATGGTGTTCAGTGGCAGAGGGGGATGTGATAGCACTTTTAGGCATATTTGGGACATTCTGCAAATGGCAAAGTTTTCAGATGAATGTATAGTGTTGACCAATAACAACTGAGCGCATGTGTGCATTGGCAATTTAAATAAATGTGGAAAAATACTAACTGTAGCGTCGTCTTTTGCTTGTGGCAAAAATAAATGTGGATAAATACAGAAAAAATGCCCAAAAAATAAATATTGATAAATATAGACGGAAATGGCAAAAAAATAAAGACCATAAAACCGGGAGCCGTAAATATAATACAGACTCTCCCGCGAATAAAGACCCTGATCTTTATCCTACCAAGCCTACATTATCGTCTGGTGGAGACCAGACGATAATGTAGGCTACATAGAGCTACTAAGCAGGGCTGCTGAATATCATGGGGTACAGTTACATAAGGAGTCCCTAGAGGAGGATTTCCCAACGGACCACACACACACTCTCATTGCTTAAAGGTATGTTAAGGCATGTGGTCGACACATTTCACGACCTTGTTCTTGCATGCATTCTCACCCCCCCCCCCCCCCCCCCCCCCCCGGTATAGATAAAAAAGTATAAATCGCACCATCAGATCCAGCTTTCATTAAGGATCAGTTGCCTTAAGACTCTTTTGTGGTGTCTAAAGCCTGTGAACGGGCCAAATCACAGACGTCAGGCGATGCTCCTCCTCCAGACAAAGAGTCAAAGCTCATAGATGCATCCAGGAAAAGACTAGTCTCCCAAGCTGCAAATTACTGGTGTATCGCTAATACCCAGACCCTCTTAGCCAGGTATGATTGAGCACACTGGGATAAAACGGAGCGATTGCTCCAGTTTCTACCAGATGAACACAAAGCGAGAGCCCAAGACTTAGTGCAAGAGGGGAAGCTCATCTCTAATTCTTCGATCAGGTGTGCATTAGATGTAGCCGATACTGCGGCTACAGCCGTCAATACCAGTGTGTTGCTAAGTTAAGGATATCAAGTTTTAAACCTAAAGTTCAGGCTTCCATTCTTAACACACTGCCCGACAAACAACATCTTTGGTCCTGCAGTAGATACGTCCTTAGAAAAAATGAAAAAGGACGCAGGTGTGGCAAAATCTATGGGAGTCCTACAGTCCCCTTCCAACCGTGGGTCCTTTCGGTGCACCTCCTATCGTGAGGGGTCCAAAAATATCTCTTCACACACCACGTCTACATCATACAAGGGCAACAATCAACCCTCGTCCTCAAGATGTTTCTTTAGAGGATGCTACAGAGGCAACAATGGCAAGGGCAGAGGTAGGGGTTCTACAACACGTACCTCTCCCTCAAATACCAAACAGTGACTTGTCTATGATTCCCCCTATCATTCAACACCTGTCGGGGGACGTCTTTCACAATTCCTCCCAGTCTGGCAGTCAATAACTGCAGACAAATGGGTGTTAGGAATTATCTGTTCTGGTTATTGCCTGGAGCTTACAAACAATCCTCCAAACATTCCCTGGCGTTTACACAAATTGTCACCAGATCATCTACACCTCCTCAAGCAGGAAGTTCAGTCTCTCCTTTAAAAAGGAGCCATAGAGCCTGTCCCACTACAATATCAAGGGTCGGGCGTATACTTCCTGTACTTTCTAATACCCAAACAAAGGACGGCTCTCTCAGACCCATTTTAGACCTCAGAAAGTTAAATCACTACATACAGTCAGATTATTTTCACTTGGTGACACTTCAGCAAGTGCTCCCAATTCTACAGCAAGTCGACCTTAGGTCTACTCTAGACTTAAAGGACACATATTTCCACATTCCAATATATCTCGCTCATCGCAAATATCTCAGATTTGTGGTAGCGGGCAGCATTACCAGTTCAAAGTGCTTCCATTTGGAGTCACCACAGCCCCCAGAGTATTTACCAAATGCCTTACCAAATGCCTGGCAGTAGTCGCTGCTCACCTGCGAAGACAACATATTCATGTCTTCCTGTACTTAGATGACTGGCTCATCAAAGTCAGGACTTACAGAAAGTGTCTCCAGCACACTCACATAACACTACAGTTACTGAACCAACTAGGATTTACAGTCAATGTTTTAAAGTCTCCTCTCCAACCTTCCAACACACAAACCTATCTAAGAGCCACTTAAGATACTCAAAAAGCTCTCGCCTTTCCCAATGCAGCCAGAATTTGCAATATTTAGGCTCTAATTGCTCAGTTTCAGCCCACCCATTCAGAACCAGCTCGAGTGTATATGCAACTGCTGGGAATGATGGCCTCTTGCATTATGATTGTCCCTCATGCAAGGCATCATATGCATCCCCTTCAGGAATGCTTAGCGAGTCAGTGGAACCAATCGCAGAGTCTTTTGACCGATCTAGTGTTGGTAAACGGCTGCATCCACAGCTCTCTGCAGTGGTGGAATCCACAAAATTTATCAAAAGGGCGGCCCTTCATAGACCCGGTTACACAGACAGTACTAACAGTAGATGCGTCGCTCACTGGTTGGGGAGCTCATCTCCAGAATCATACGATTCAGGGCTATTGGAGTCAAAACCAAAAGGCTCTCCACATAAATCTTCTAGCAGTGTTTCCAGCACTCAAATCTTTTCAAGTATACCTTCTAGACAAAGCTGTCCTAGTCCAAACTTGCAACATGACAGCTATGTGCTATATACAAAAACGGGTTGGGGGGCACTCTCTCCAAGTGTCGCACCTAGCTCAAGACATTTGGGAAATGGGCCATACATCACAAAATGTATCTCCTAGCAGAACACCTTCTAGGAGTAAACAATCAGATTCCCGACCTTCGCAGCAGACAGAGGCAGCAAATCCACGAGTGGAAACTCCACCCTCAAGATCTCCTCCCATACTTTCAAAATTGGGGGTTTCCTCAAATAGATCTTTTTGCAACACACGAAAACGCTAAATTCCCAAACTTCACCTCCAGGTATCCACACCCACTCTGCAAAGGCAATGCACTATGGATGAACTGGTCAGGGATATTTGCATACGATTTTTCTCCTCTCCATCAGTGGTTTGGAAACTCCGACACTAATCCTTGGTTCACAACCCTCTTTGAGCTATCAATAGTTCCACATCAGAAGCTACATCTCACATCCAGTCTCCTCACTCTGAGCAATGGAGAAACCAGGCACCCAGACCCCAAAGAACTCAACTTAGCGATCTGGCTCCTGATGTCATAGAGTTTGGATATCTGAATCTTCCTCCAGACTTTATGAACATTATCAAAGAGGCCAGAAGGCCTACTAAAAGAGCTTGCTATGCAGCCAAATGGAAACGGTTTGTTATCTATTGCAATAATAACAATATCAATTCTTTGGGTGCTTTCATTCACAATATCATCTGTTATTTATTACATTTACAGCGGTCAGAATTAGCTCACACATCCATCCTTTTACATCTTGCTGCAATAGGTGCGTTTCTCCAAAATAGACAGCACTTGTCTCTGTTTACAGGACCAGTTATCAAAGCATTTACGGAAGGACTAAAAAGAGTTGTACCACCAATACTTCCACCTGCCCCCACGTGGAATCTTAACATAGTCCTTACACGATTAATGGGTCCACCTTTTGAGCCAAAGCATAAATGTGGACTGCAATTTCTCTCTTGGAAAATCGCTTTTATCATTGCAATTACTTCACCAAGGAGTGTGGGTGAGTTACAGGCACTAACCATAGAAGAACCTTTTTTACAACTTGACAAAGTGGTCCTTCGTACCAAACCTAAATTTCTACCTTAAGTAGGTATAGAGCGCGGGTTCACCTGCTCAGGATTTTACCATACTCACCTGGGCCCATAAAACATATACACTTTGAACAGGTAAACCTAGGCTTAAACCAGTAATTTTATTTTTAGGACCTATACCTTTGACTTACCAATCCTGGTCACTAGTACCTAGAGTCCTAAAGGATTAAGGGAGTGAGCAAGAAAATAGGCAGTAAATAACATTTGCACTCATAAAATAACCACAGACTCAGGAAAGATTCAAACACTTTATCTATGTAATTCTTAAATGTCAGAGTCCATACTAAACCAGTCAAAGCTTGATCAATTAGAAAGAATAACATCAAAACAAGATGATGTAAAAATATTATGAAACTTTCTTTAAGCATTGAAACATAGGAAGGATAAGAAAAGGGGAACAGCACATACCCACTCAAACTTTATATTTACCTAGAATGTTGTGAGGACCAACCCTGGCCACGGGCTGGGATAAAGGACAGGACCTCCGATAATGCAGGTGCCAACAGGATAGAAAAGGTGCAGACCAGAATCAGGATAAGTACGGACCAAATTGGATCAGGACAGGACCATCGTAGGTCAGGACCGGCACCCATAGCTAAAGTGCAGCGCCAGCGTCACACCCCTCTCTGCAGCTAACAGTCGAACCCCGATTGGGTTATCGAATCTTCTCCCACAGAACCCCGATTGGGTTATCAAACTCCTTCCCAGAACCCCGATTGGGTTATCGAATCTTCTGACAGAGTGCTCCGCCAGCACCTCTGCTCTCGATCGCCTATTGAGTGCGTTGGGTCAGTGACAGGTCAGCTATTCGGACAATTCGGACAATCTTACTAGCTAAGCCTACCTTAGTTATACCATTTTCCAGGGCAGTGTACCACCCCCCCAATGTTGCAAATTTGTGTATTCCCTCAATATGATTGGTCAAAAGACGAGGAGAGGTCATCACACCATACTGGTTATGAGGTCATGCTCTTCAATATTCAGTTCAATGTTCCTGCCCAATATTTTATTTTCCCATGCACTTTTATTCCACCCGGCAATGAATTACTCGAGTTACGGTTAGTAAGAAGCCCATTGTAAAGCTTCCCCAGCTTACTAGAAATGTCATGTGGTGCATTATTAGTAATGCGAAACATGTTTATTAGTGCTTTACGGTTTATTTCGAGAGGGTTGAGGACAAGCAAGTCTCTTTATTTGCGAAACCTTGCTCCATCAAGTGGTCCTTCGTACCAAACCTAAATTTCTACCTAGAGTAGTATCTGCCTTTCACATCAATCAATCGGTTGAGTTACCTGTGTTCTTTCCTCAATCAGATTCTGTAGCAGCGCAAGCTCTACACACTTAAGATGTTAAAAGAGCTTTGTTGTATTGCATAGAAATAACAAAACCATTTTGTGAGACAAAACAACATTTTTTTTTGCTTTTGCTCAACCTCACAAAGGCAATCCTATACCCAAATCAGGTATTGCTATATGGATTGTTAAATGTATTCAAACATGTTATACAAAAGCAAAGAGTACCCCTAGAGCACATTCCACGCGCAAAGTAGAGGCTACTATGGCTTTCTTAGGGAACATTCCCATATCTGATATTTGTAAAGCTGCAACATGGTCTACACCACACACATTCACAAAGCACTATTGTGTAGATGTGTTAACAAGGCAGCAAGCTAATGTAGGCCAGGCAGTACTTAGAACACTTTTTCCGACAACTGCAACAGCTACAGGCTAGCCACCGCTTTGGGAAAATACTGCTTTATAGTCTATGCAAAGGATGTGATCTACAGCTCACATGCCTCGAAAGGATAATGTTACTTACACAGTAAGCATCTGTTCTTAGCATGTATATCTCTAGATTCACATGCGCCCACCCGCTTCCCCAGGTACCTATACCTGTTGCAGTTCTTTTTACACACATACATATGCATGGACATCTCTATTTTTCCTCTACTAACTCCATTCTCACCCTCTGCGGGAAAACAATCTAACAATAGAGTTGATGCCCATGCACACTATCACTGTAAGGAGGAGCCACCTACCTTGTGACTGGAAAGACTTTTTCGAAGGAAAACAACTTGTAAACATCCAGACCCAACACTAGATGGCAGGAGAATGCAAAGCATGTGAATCTATATCTCTACAAGCCAAGAACAGATGCTTACTGGGTAAGTAACATTATCCTTGTCTAGTAAAACAATACAAATCCAGAGAGCAGGTGTAGTGATGAGGTTTTTGATTATTCTGTAAGTGCTATCTTTTAAAAATGGACATTAACGTTACGTTAATAGTTGTAAACATTAACCGTCGTATAGCAACCGGTTCACCTGAACTTCACAAGGTAGACTTTTCCAAATCACAGAAAAGCATGTGGTGTTGTCCTTGTTAGAGGTTAGACCAGAACACATTAGACCTTTTCTTCAATATCACATACAAGAAGAAGTAAAAAACACATTTTCTTTTTATTTCCCATGTGCCCTTCCAATCGGATTTCCAATTCAGCTATCAATTGTTTTAAGTGCCAGACATATTTTTAATTGGCACTAGACTATTGCCCATCAAATATGAGGCATTACCTCCTTGCTTTGAAACCACAATCTGTGAGCTCAAATCTGGCCACCTCTCTGACAGGACAATAATAAAGACAGTCCATATATGTGGCAAACACAGATTTGCAGGCTGAGCTAAAGCTTGTCAAAACACCAGACAGGAAAGTATAATGACTGGAGAAAAAGGGACAGATGAAGGATTGGGTTTCAAGGGTTGTCTGAAGCGAGACAGATGATAAGGACTTCGGTGAAATGGGGGTGGGGGCAGGGAGACAGAAGTGAGAGGTCAACGATAAGGGTTTTGTCAAAGTGGCAGTAAGAGCTATCCTTGGATTAAGAGCTTTGACAGGGTTTAAAAGATATGTTTACATGTTTTGGTGATAGGGGCTTGCTTTGGGAGTCATGGGTCTGGAGATGAGTTGGGCTGCAGTAACTAGGGAATATTTTCCCCTATGAAAGCTATTATTGAAGATAGTTTCAATTGTCACATTCTTGCTTTTCTACCACCCATTCCTCTTTGCTTCATTGTAATAATGTTAGAGGATATATGACAGGGTAAAGAGGTAGGGAATAGTTGCATTACCCTAATGTTTGGTGGTGCTGATAAATTAGAAATATGAAACACTGTGGGGAGACTTCCACACGCCCATCTGGACCCTTTTTCTGCCTATTCTGCCACACAGACAGCGTGCAGCACAGCTTTGGGGGTAACTTGCGCTGAAAGCGCCCTGCCATCTCGCCTGCTGGTCCCCCCCGCCGCTGCTTACTCACCACCTTGCAGCCGCCGAGCGGGGGGACTACAGCCTCCATAATCCCCGGTGGGACTGCCCCGCCCACCTACCTGCACTTCCGCGCTCGGAGGCGGATAAAACCATCGGTGCTTCCACTGAGGAGTGGGAGACTTCCACACGCCCATCTGGACCCTTTTTCTGCCTATTCTGCCACACAGACAGCGTGCAGCACAGCTTTGGGCGTAACTTGCGCTGAAAGCGCCCTGCCATCTCGCCTGCTGGTCCCCCCCGCCGCTGCTTACTCACCACCTTGCAGCCGCCGAGCGGGGGGACTACAGCCTCCATAATCCCCGGTGGGACTGCCCCGCCCACCTACCTGCACTTCCGCGCTCGGAGGCGGATTAAACCATCGGTGCTTCCTCCGCGTCCCGCGACGCGCGCGGGCGACGCCGGGCTAAGCCCGGGCAAAGGGCGGGCCCTCTACGGCCCTCATCGGACTGAGGAGGACGGGGACGGGCCACCCCCCTTGTTTGTTCGGGTCCCATACTAGAGGTAATTTACTGATCTGTAACCTCCTTAACGATGCCTAATGTCCATACAGGGGATATGATCGACAACACCCCCCTCACAACAACTAGTCATCTGTTTCCCCTGTTCAGAGACATGGCTAAAAATGCTTCTCGACAATCCCCGGTTGGGTCCCCCAGGGTTTTCTTAACTGCACATCCATCATCTACACTTTCTTGGTTGGATGATTTGAACAGCCTGTGCAAGGCAAAGTACGTTTCTGCAGAACCTTCCCCCACGTTAAAAAGCAGCAGCCTATCATCATCATCATTATGCCCAAGGGAGCTGATATCCTTTTCGGAAAACAACAAAATTAACACTCTTAGTACAATACCTCCCAGGGCTATACCTGCTAAAAGGAAGTACGATGGGGACAAAGAATATGGGAGTAATTCTAACCCACAAACACTTGATAAACCATGTCTAAGTCCTATACCATCTGCAATTAATTCGGCCTTTACCTCGCCACCTGTTGGTAACTTGGACGACTCATCAACATTCTCCCATCACACCCTTTTGCCTATGATTGAACATCTCATTGAATCCTTAATACATCCCTTAATCGATAAAATCACTGCATTCGGGGAGAGGCTGACGGGGCTGGAGAACTCCATCAAATCTCTCCAGAAATCCTCAACTCACACTGCAACAACTTATTGTCTGCCGACAACTGCCTCTTCAAACCCACCTAAATTGACTTTATCTCACGAAGCGGTGCTTACTCAAGTACCTACCCCCATTTCCTTGCTGCCTATCACTCCCAACGCCCCCCCCTGAAACTGACAACAACGCGTCATATTCCATCTAAACATGTGCGCACCACCCATATACACTTACCTCCAGAAGCAGCGCCCTTTGTAATCGTCCTCTCGGGAGTCCCTGAACTAGTAAAAGGTAAAACGGAGAGACAACATGAGCTTATGAACAAAGTCAAGTTCTGGCTATCTAAAAACAGACCTCTGCCATATCACTTTGATGGTCGAATAATAAGCGTCCGGAGGGTGGGCTGGCTTGGACCCCTCAAAAAAGACATCTTGGGCGATCTGATCCTGATACGTTTTAGGAGCAGAAACATTGTGCCGTACATGCAGACATGGCTACCTCAAAAGGGCGACGGTCTTATCTCTACCTGGAACTTACATGACTTCTACCCCAATATGTTTTACATGCTTTCCCCCAGACCACTGGGAATTGACAACTACACAGTGGGTAGAGGAGCCTATTTAAGTAGTGGCAATATTTTTTCAGTGGCTGTTAATTGTCCCAAATTGTCATACAACAGTTCCATGTATCGTAACTACTAATTCTTTTAGAACACTGTTACTTTCAATGTTGTCTAAAGGTTCTAGAAAACATGTTATTACTAAAGCTTGTTATAAATAACGTAAGGACTAAAGTCCTTTTTAATAATTTTTTAATTGTGTAATTTAAAACCAATATGTGGTTTATTTTAAAATGCAATGTATTTTTCTCTCTGTATGCTTTTATGATTTTAAAGTTAAACTCGAATAAAGCCTATTTTGATTTGATTTGAAACACTGTGATTTGGTAATACTTGTATTTTTCCTTACAGTTGTTGTATTCCCTAATGTTTGGTACAACCTTGAGGGTATTTAATCTAATATTCTTGATGCTTTATGTTGGCAACTTCTGATTATCAAAATACATTGTTTAACATTGATCTCTCAGATGTCAGTCTTATTGTGTTTACTGAATAGAGCACTCCATCCCTGTTGACCTAACATGTCTTGTTTACTCTTTGACTCACTTTGTTATTTAGAAAATCACTGGCCGCCGATGGGGAACGTTCCGGTCGCAGCAGTGTCCTAAGTCTGTCTGAGCTGTCCGAGAATGGTCAGGAAAAGGACTGGCCTGAAGAAGAGCCTGTTATAGACACCAAGCCCAGGCTCCGAAGGTATGGCCACTGAGAGATGCCCGTGTGCTGTTTCTCGCACATGCAGCATACCTGTTATTGTATTTCTTTGCAACATATCACTATGTCAAAGCATGCCCCCTTCTTTTTGTACCTTTGTTTGCTTTTGAGGCCTCTGCCAATTGTACTTCTCCCAACTGATACCCTCCCCTACCGATAATTCCTCTGTTTCTCATCGTCCCTCTGCCTTTTTACTGCAAACTCTTTGCCTCTTATTGGAGCACTCTCTCTTTCTCATTTGGGGACCCACTCCCTCCCACTTGAAGGCCTCTTCACCTTTCCTGGAATGTTTTTTGTTCCTGCCACACTTTATGGTGAAGCCTGTTGTTATGGCGAAAAGCCTCATACTGTGTCGTGCACCAGTGTTCCGATACACCCTTGCCATTCATATTTCTCCGTTTGTCGTACCTCTCGTCATCCTTTGATGAAGTCTAGTATTGTTCTCCTTGTGCTGCCTCTCTTCTCCCCCCTTACTGTATCTTTCTCTCACTGGAATGCCTCTCCTCCCTTCTATATGTGTATTCCATTCACGACCTACTTCTTCTCGCTGAGTTGCCTCTATTCTCCATGATGGGTGCTTTTTGTTCTCCCTCGGGTTCCCCCTCCTCCGCCCTTTGTTATGTTATGTTATGTTATGTTAATGATTCTTATATCGCGTATGACTCACCCGGGGGCATCTCAGCGCTTTACCTGAGGGGAAAACTGCAATGGGAAGAGTTTCAGAACAACCAGGTTTTTAATTGTTTCCTGAAGGACAAGTAGGTAGTAGATTTCCTCAACGTCACTGGAAGAGAATTCCAGCATTTGGGTGCTACAAACGAGAATGCTCTGCCGCCTGTGCGGGTGAGCCGGATGCGAGGGATGTCCAGGAGGGCTAGGGAGTTAGACCTCAGGTTACATTCGCTCGAGTGCCTAGAAAGTTTATCTCTAAGATAGGCTGGGGCCTCACCTCTTAAGGGCTTTGAAGGACAGACAGCCGATCTTAAACACGGAGCGTTTTTGAATTGGCAGCCAGTGGAGCTGTTTAAGCAAAGGAAGAGATGGTGTACTAGGAGGGCAATTCAAAACCATTCTGGCCGCTGTGTTCTGTATTACTTGTAGCTTAGATAAGGTAGTAGTTCCAACCTCTGCCAGTAAGGCGTTGCCATAGTCCAGTCTACTTCCTATCATTGCCTGCACTACGGTTCTACGGTGCTCCAAGGGTAGGTAGGGGATTATTCTACGCAGTAGACGCAGATTATAATAACATGAACTTGTGATGTTATTTACATTGTCCTTCATATCTAGCTTGGCATCTAATTGGATTCCCAGGCTTTTCACTGAGTTGGAAGGTTTTGGTGCTTCACCCAATTGGGGGGCCACCAGTCAGCAGTCCAGAGATGTGCAGATTTCCCTAAGAGCATTAGCTCGGTTTTTCCCGGGTTAAGTTGTAGGCACTGGTCCCTCATCCAGTTTGCGATCGCCAGCATACCGTCCATGAAGCGCTGTTTCTCATCCATGATGTTCTTACCAATTGGGAAAAGTAGCTGCGTATCGTCGGCGTAAGATTGTTGTGAATGTATCTAGGACCCTATTTAAATATTCCCGATTCATGCCCTTATGTGGTTATAACAAATCATATCCTTATAAAGGCATAAGAATCATGCCCATATTTAGTCATAGCCAATGCAGTCCAAATACGGCAAGGCTACTCCCATAGACTCCTAGAAAGTACAACGCGTTCTTTAAACAAACCAAGCCTCCAGCAGCCCGGGAATTCCCCCTGCTTTTGTTTTGATTTGTACAAGAACTCCTGGAGTCCAGAAAGAACTGTAAGTTCTTAGTGACGTCTTATGTCCAACCTTACGTCAAACTCTGCACCTTCCAGGTATAAATATACCAGCATTTGCCTTAAGCAAACACACGGTGGTTTGGAGCAGAGCGGCTACCTACTTGCCCGACGCCCAGCTGATGCGAGTGCCGAAGGAAGCCGACCCTCCCATTTGACGCACTGAGAGAGACGCTGTCTTTTCTCCTGCCGAGAATTCCAGCTCCAGTGTTTCCAGTCACCCTTGCGGGTTGCTTGGAGATCGAGTCCTGAGAGAGAGATACAAGACCTCCTTCATTCTATACCCAAGGTACGGAGCTGATTAGAACCATAGAGAATTCTTGATTCAGATTCTTGGCAAAAACTAACTTAACTTAAACTGCAGCTCACTTACTCCTTCCTACGTACTAGGCTTAGGTTAGGTACACCGGGTAGGCGTATCTTAGAAGCACCAGTTGAGTACGTTTAGTCAATGATTTTATGTATTTATATATTTTATCCGTTTTAAGTATCATATGGCTTAGAAACCATATCAATGCTTTTACAGTATTATTTCATAATACTCCTCAATAAATAACAACTTTTATTAAAAACGCCCATCTCTCTATTTCTCTGCACTCCTGGTGAAACTAAGCATGCACGATTGACTGATAGAAATAGCTGTCTACACGACTCTTGAGATATACTCCTTATTCTGGGGGGAGCAAAGTTGTCATGTTTATGCGGTTGTCAGAAACTAATCCCTTCTTGTCTAATCAGGAAAGTTAACTCCTTCCTGTTCATTCGAGAAAGTTTCTAGTGACCTCTGAGCTAGCTGGCATTCATAATTAAGTCTAACATATTCAGTAGAGACCTAGATGACCTCAGTCCTACGTCTAAACTACCGTTTATGTTATTCCAATGCGCAGAGCCTATTGGGAATATAGGAACTACACTACAAGATAATCTCAAAGCCGAAGGATTGGATAAGTTTGGCCTGGGGGGATAGATAAACATTGAACAGAGTAGGGCTAAGACAGGATCCCTGTGGCACCGCTTTATCCAGCAGGAATTTCCTTTTAGAGATATACGGTCCAAGAGTAGTAATTTGCCATCTGTCCCCAGGAAATCTCTCAGCCACCGTAGCGCAGTGCCTCCGATGCCACACTCGCTTAGTCTCTCCGCGAGCCTTTGATGAGATATCGTATCAAAGGCCGCGGAGAGATCTAAGAGGATCAGAACTGATGAGCCACCGGAGTCGAGAGTACGTCTTAGTGAGTCAGTAACCGCCAGCGTTGCTGTTTCTGTGCTGAACCCCGGTCGGAAGCCTGACTGGGAGGGGTCCAGCATTTCATTTGCTTCTAGGTATTGACTAAGCTGGGAGTTTGCTAGATTCTAGTAGTTTCCCCAATAGAGGTAGCAGGGATATTGGCCTGTAGTTACTCAGCTCCAGTGGGTGGGCGGTGGGTTTCTTCAAGATAGGCCGCAGGGAGGCCTCTTTCCAAGCCCTCGGAATAAGGCCTGTATCCATTGATGCATTGAAAATTCGTTGGATAATTGTGGCACATACGGGGGACATGAGAGCCATTATACTAGGTGGGCATATATCCAGTGGCGATCCAGATTTAGCTACTGATAGCAATTTGCTTGTCTCTGCGAGCGAGATATGATTGAAATGGTTAAGCACAGCCCTGTTTGGTATATGGAGGTTGTCTGTTTTTTTGTTTGTCTGGGTCTTATTTATATCCTGAACCGGGAATTTTGAGTAGATTCTTTTCGATTTTTTTCATGAAAGAAATATGCAATGGAATCACATAGATCCTGTGATTCTGATGGTCATTGTTTGCATACTGAAGGTGAGGAGAAGTCTCTGACAATATTAAACAGGGCTTTGGTCGAGTTTTTTGACTTTTCTATTTGGGTTTGGATTTAGAAGCATCGAGCGTTTTTTATTTTATGGTGATAATTTGCTAGTGCTACTTTGTATGTTTTCCTATCTCCCGGTAGTTTCCCCTTCCTCCACTTCCTCTCCAGTGCTTTACATGTAGTTTTTAGGGACTTAAGTTCATCTGTGTACTATGGGGTTGAGGGTCCCCTTGTTGGCATAGTTGCCTTATTTTGTGGAATCATTGTATCCAGTGTTTTCATTAGGGCTAGATTAAAACTGGCTAGCATGGCTGAGGGGTCTTGATCCGTTTGTTCAGTTTTATTGGATTGGTCGATGAAAGGTTTGGCAAAATTATCCATCGTCCACTTATGCCATGGTCTTTAATATTTTCCCTTTTGGTATAAGGGGTTGACCTTATTTTTAGGCCCTGTTTGAAGTTGGAGGGAAAATTGGACCAGGTAATGGTCTGACCAGACAAGCGGCACTGGCTGCTGTTCTTCCATCTGCTCTGAGTTCGTAAAAATAAGGTCTAAGGTGTGGCCCGCCGAATGAGTGGGACCTAACACCATCTGGCTAAGCCCAATTTCAGGTGCTTCTTGTCCTTCCTGTGAGTCTTACTCTTTCTACCTTTCCATTTACTTCTTACTCTCACTTGGATACTTCTCCTTCCCTCTCCCACATGTTTTTGTTGTCTCTGGAATGCCTTTCCCCTTATCTCGGTTGTGCACATTTTGATGTCACAAGCGCGCCTCTCTCCTACTGCGTTTTGTGTTCCCTCTTGTTATTTCGTCTGCAGAAGCCCCTCTATGCAATCTCTTATTCATACTTGCCTCACATGCTGCCTTTCGAAATATCAGCCATCCTATCTTGCATTACTTTCTACTTTACACCACCCCCTGTTCTCTGCCAGATATGCCCGCAACAGGACTCTCTTCAAAACTTTACACACAAAAGTGTGTAAAACACTTGGTGGAAGAATTCTTTGGGCAATGTATTCTCTCTTGAGTTCCAAACGTGGTACAGAGCATAGTCAGATCATATTTACAACTTCTTTGCCATAAAGTGCAGTCTTCTTGGCCTGTATCAAGTGGGAAAAATATTTGTGCAAAAGAATCAGAAGTTATTCAAGCTCCTCTGTCTTGATGTTGACATAAAGCAAAATATTTGCAGCATGTGTTGCAGTAAATCACATGCAGTGTACAGTCCTGCCGTGTACTGTTAGGGTTGATTGTTGCAAGTTGTACTTCTTCAGGTAAGAAATGTTGATTTCCAGGTGACTTATGATCCCTCTACTGAGAACCACAATGAAGCACGGCACAGCCTCCAGCTCAGAATCTCTTTTTCACTTTCATTGGGTTCTGAGGTGTTTCCATTGCTCTGTGACTGCTGATCACTGAAGGGTGACAGTGGAGAACACACCATTAACATTTTCCCCGTCTGTAACTTGGTCAGACCAGCATCAGCTCATCAACCTCTGCTTGCCAAGAGGTCACAACGTGGCCGCTAGTAACACTTTTCGATTCTTAAAGAAAAACATTCTGCATGTATAGGACTGATCCTCGGCGCATTATTGCATGATGCAGTGCCAGGACTCTACTTAGTCCCCATCTGCTGTGGTCATCGGACTTGTGAAGGAATTGCTTCTGACATCAATGGGAAGAATGCAGCTGGTAGTTGGGACAGCCATTAAGAGAAGTTTCTCTTGTACGTGACCTCCCGTAAACCGGACTTCATAGTCACTTTCAACATCCGACACAAGGAGAGTGACCAACCAGCCCTATAGACAAAGAACCACAATATAGTTCTATGGCCACCTTCCAGTGAAAATCCAGCATACAAAGAAAGCAGATTAACATTTGAGAAGGGTATATCTAAAGATATTGGGGCATACTTGTAGGAAACTGGATTTGTGTTGCAGTACCCCCTCCCCCCACACAAAAACACAAACTTTGCCCCATTCTTAGCTACTAAATGCTGATTTTCAACTCTTCCAGTGTACTGAGACCTGCTAACCAGACCTCAGTGCCAGTACCCTTTCCTTAAAACAAGATGATGTCTAATTATAACACAATTCTGAAAGGACTTTAGCACCCCGTAAGTTCCTAGTAAATGGTAAATAGTAAATGGTACCCCTGGTATCTAGGGCATGGGTACTAAAAAGGGTCCCTAAGGGCTGCAGCATATCTTATACACACAAATTCCACACAGACTGCCATTGCAGGCTGTGTGATGGTGCAAACCATGAGTGATACGACCAAACACGTGTTGGCTGCTAGTGTGTGTCTGCTTGTATTTTCTGTCAACACTACATGCACTACAAAATGAATACGGAATATGAATACTGAAGATTAAAAGAATACCTCAACTTTGACTCTTTAAAAACTGAACTTTGACTTTTTTGAGTGCTCAGGGCTCTGTGTATTTAACATAAGTAAGTCACCCCTACAGCTGGCCTTGGAGCCCTAAGGCAGAGTGCATTATATTTTATGTGAGGACATATCTGCCTGAGAAGATATACCCCTGTGTTGTCAAGTTCTATTACTAGATATTGCAAGTGAACAGGGAAGCCATCTTAAAGTGAACTGGGCACTGGTCAAAACGAGTTACCCAGCTACATAATGGCTCACTGAAACATATGATGTTTCGTACCAAAAGCCTTGTCTTAATAAATCTGTACTGATGCCAGTACTAGATGTATTATTTATTAGAGGTGACCCCTAAAACCTTACTAGTCTAATAGTGCGCTGGCCAACCAGACTTTTACAGTCTGCCATCACAGACAGATTTCTGACCCCCTGTAGGTGAGAACCCAGGCTCTGAAAAGGACAGAAACAATGCCTGCTCTGGCAGGAGGTGTTACCACCTTCTCCAGTAGGGATGTCAAAGCATGTCAAAGCAGGGAGCTTCAAAGAGCATACCACCTTTGATATGCGAGTCATGCTTCCTGCTGACCTGGAGGATGACATCCCCTGCCCACAGGCCCATTTGGCACCAGGCATAAGATAGACAGGACATTAGATAGTCAGAAGGCGTGCTACACTGCAAGCTGGACACGCATCTAGGGTTGTTAGCCTGAAGTGAACACGAAAGAAAGGACTCCACCTTCATGTGTATGATGGACTTAGAAACTCTGGGGTACGGTGATGACCTTTCCCCGCAGGAAGTGGTCATCTAGGGGGTGTAGTGTCCCCAGGGGTCAGTAACCCTTAATGCCCCTACATTAAGTATTTAGGTGGCCCCAGACACCAGGAAATCAGATTAGACTACTGAAAACCGAGGAGGAAAGAAGGACCGAAGAGAGTGAAAACTGAAGACCTGCACCAAAGATTGGCGCAAAACCATGCCAGGCTGATTCCACTTCCAGCATCACGGGGTCTGACTTCGCAAAGAGCTGGGCATCCTCCCCAAAACTCTTGGAGGACTGCCCAGCACCTCAGCAACCGGGAAAGATCTCCCATGTAGCAGAGGAGCTGCTCACCTGCATCTGCAGGACCCGCTCGCAAATTTTTTTACTCTGTCCCTTTGGCTACCAGCCCACCGAGGGAGCAAAGAGCCAGGAGAAGATTGTTTGGAGCTCAGAAGGTCAGCCTCGCCACTTCAAAGAAGTCCTGAAACGCTGACCCCTTTTGGAGTCTCCCTACACCTATACCTGGGGTACTGGACCGCTTGTAGCAATCAAGGATTGTTGGTGGTCCAGTCCAGCGAATCCTCATTGCTCTAACAGGGGCTCAACAGTCATGAATCTTGGTGCTTCTGGAAATGACATGCCATCTTCCCAGGAAGCTGCAACTGCACCCAGATTTGCTCACACCACATAAAAGCCACTTATAGCATCTCAGCATCAAGGAGCTTTACCTCAAGGGTTGGGACCTGAGGTCCTACAATATAGTTACCAAAAATGACAAGTGAAGTGTAAGGCATTATTTGGAGACTAGAAATCTAACTGTTGCTGGAATATGATTTTACCTTGAAAAACCAAAGACAAGGAGCGTTTGGCTAAAAAGGAACAGTTGGTTTAAAACGCTTCGGCCAGGAAACAAACACAGAAACGAGTCTGAAGGCTGTCTCAACATACATTCGTTCTGAGTGCATTTATATAAAGTCTTTGAAGCGTCATCAAATGATTTAGATCTTATTTTAGAGAAAGGCATGCAGGCCTAGTCATGGAGTTGTAAATCAGGCCACCTGATGGTGAATGCAGGTGGGTCTCCACCTTGCATGGACACAATGAGTGCCAGTGGGGGAAGTGTTCAGATGTTGAGTATGGAGAGCGTGTGCTTTCTGCATGTACTGTGTGTACTGTACTCTGATTGACTGAGTGTTCCTAACTTCATGTGGCATCTAACCGTGTGGTGTTTTGGGGACACGGAACCCCTCTGGCCATATGTGCTTTATTGGGGCCAAAATCCTGAGATCATTGTGGTGTTGTTGCCTATCTGTGGGACTAATCTGGGTTTTACCTGTTCCCTTGTTTGTCCGGCTGGTTACTTGCCACCCCACCTATGATCTTTCAATCAGTAGCCTTAGACCTAGGTCGCAGGGCCTGCGTGACGACAAATTTCTTACTCGAGATTGATGGAAAGGTCATCTTGGGAGATTTTGACAACAGTGACTTAATCTCGTTTTTGAATATGCATGTATCATTGCATAAATTGACATCAATATTAACATAACCATTAAGGCATGCTATGCAGCAAAGTGTTATTTACTACATGTACAAAAGTTAGGTACGTAAAAACAGACAACACCAGTCCATTTTTAAAATCTTGGTAGTTAAAATCTTTAATGGCAGCTTAAATTGAGTAATGCCTCCTACATTTTGGGCTGTACCTTTGTAGCTCTTAATATTCTCCTAACTTGACTTACATGCCTCCTGTTTATTAGTTATTTTATTCCTGCCCTGCTGTTCATTTCATGGAGGTTTATATTCCTTTTTTCTGCCACATCCTTAAGCATGGTTTGTGAGCTTGAAGTTTTATAAATGACCTTTCATATAGGTACACAAAGACGGAGAGGAACTTGTAATGCGCCTTTGTTTTGTACCAAAAAAGTATCACCTTTTCATATTAATAATTTCAGTAACCATAAACACTTGCAGAAAGAGCTTTACATACTTGAGGTGTAGAAAGTACCAGTATGTATCATACTAACTGTAATAAGTCAATTTGGAAAAACGAAGCAACTACTTGTTGCCTTTGTCTAACCACGGATCGGGAATGCAATCATAAAAGTGGGTCTTGCAAGGTGAATCGGATTCAAGTATGTTATTGTAAGGCTTACTAAACATTAACCAACACACCTAGAGAACATTATTCTTGGAAGAAAGGTGCAATGATTACTGGGTAATTTCCCATTAGCAGACATATGTAAAGCTGCTTTTCAGTAATTATCTACACATTCACTAAACACTATTGTGGGGACATTCAAGCCCAAAATAAGCAGTCTCACAAGCAGTACTTGAAACATTATTCCAGACATAGCCCTCTATTGCTTGCTAGCCAGCACGTTGCTTTTTAATTATGTGCTGAGCATGTGATCTACAGGAAAACAAGCTGCAAATAGAGAATGTTATTTACCTATAACAATCATTGTACAGCTTGTAGTGCTCCCCTCTTTCCCAGATGTGAACCAGCGAAAAATATATCTAACTTATTTATTCAGTCATTTTATGTTACTTACACCAGTTTTGCACATACCAGAATTCTTCGCACTTACACATTCCCACATACCCAAAGGGAACAAAATACAGTGTGAGATGGAGTGTGTGTCTGGTGCATTGTGGATTTCAGGGGAGGTACGAGTAGTCACATGGAAAGCAAACTACCTTCTTTTTAGGAAATCAACTTGCAATTTCTGAACCCAACACTAGATAGCAGGAGTGTGCACATCAGGTGAATTTAGAGCACAAGCAACAGTCAGATTGTTTATTACAGGTGAGTAATGTTTTTAATGTCTCGTCTGCTGCAGCACGTGCGCTCTCACTTGCAAGAGATATTGTATTTTACAAGGGGCCTTGAGCCCGCCCACTGCTTACCATGCGTGGGCTTCATTGTTACTCTCATTTGCTGCCTTTTAATTGGGCGATATCAACAAGGTGGTCCCAAGTACTATCAATATATAAAAACTAAAATAAATTCAAAATCAAAATATCACAACATTGTTTTTAATCACAAAGTGTACAATAGAACAGAATTCATAAAATACATCAATGAACTGAATCACATATATAAATGCCCCTAAGGGAAGGGGAAGTGATGGATGGAGAGTGAGGAAACTATACAATTGATGAAACCTAGGTCATTACAACCGCAATAAAAACACTGATGTTGAATAATAACAAACTAAACATAGCAAATTCTTTACTAATTATTTCAGACACCTCATGCCTCATATGCATATAGAATCATAAATGATATATCCAATTGGAGGCTGGGAAAGTACAAAAGATGTCGACGTTTCGACCCAAGATGTTGCAGGTGTACGATAGAACCTTGCTAGAGGGTCTTCATCAGGACAGGGACAGACAGGGGACAAAGGATCTCATGAATTCCAAGATAAAGATCTTTCAGTAGGGATACAGCCGGTGGATAGGGATCCTGAGTTTTCAAAAATGCGGGACCAATGACTCAAAAGGGTCCTTATGTAACGAATACCCCGGTGGATACAGTCTGTGTTCTTCGAATCTGATTAGTTGGCAGATGAGGACTATGGTGATCGTAGTATGTGGATTACGGCGAGGGACAGTATCAGTTCCTTCTTTATGAGAATCCCGAACTCACACGGAGGTTCGTTGCTCCGATAACCAATATCGGGGTCGATGGATAGGCCACTTGAAGTCGGTCCAATGACGGAAAGATGTAAACGAGGCTCAAAAAGTGAAAACGTAGTCCGCACTTTAATTGGGCAGCGTGAGCCAGCTTCACTTCCTCTTCTGTCGCCTGGAGTACGGAACAAGTACTGATTGCTTCATGTGGGTTAGGGTCCATCCGCTGCTGGTTCTGTGATTGAGGTAGTATTTTTTATTTTCTTTCTTTTTCCCCTGACATCCTTGTCCGTGTTGCTTCTTCCTCTCCCACACCCCTATTTGTGTTGCTTCTCCCCCTCAAGTCCCCATCCGTATTGCTTATTCCCCCCTTGTCTTGCTTCTTAGTCCCGCCACCACCCCTCCATATCGCCTATTTCCTCTCCCATTCCACTTGTCTGTGTTGCTTATTCCCCTTCTACTGCTCATGTTTCATATTCCCCTTCCACCTCGTCCATGTTGCTTATTGCCCACCAACGCCATCTGTGTTGCTCCTTCTCTACCTACCCTGTCCGTGTTGCCTATTCCACTCCCACCCAGGTCGTGCTTTTATGCCCCCTTTTTTGTTGTTGCTTATTCCCCTCCCGCCCCGTTAATGTTGCTTATTCCCCTCACACCCCTTTGTGCATTGCTTATTCCACTCCCTCATCCGTTTGGTTATTGCACTCCAGCCCCGTCCGTGTTGCGTATAAGGGCTGTGTTGCTTATTCCCCACCCAACCCCTCGTTGTTCCTGTTGCTTATTCCCTCCCAAACCCAATGCCTGTCAATTGGGAATAAAAGTGCTATGACACGACCATTGTTGGCCTCTTCATAGCGCATTCCTTTTTTACTTGTCCTTTCCCTAAAACCTGTCCTTCTGTTGTCCACCCCCACCCGATCGGGCAAAGCCTATAGCTGTCTCATAGGCTAGACTTATTGTCTTTGCCAGTGCTTGAGTTAATGAACAACAATAACTTACAGCAACCATCCTAATTCCAGTCTGCACTAAACATTTCTAGAGAATCCAAAGGCCTCAGTCAAAGACATGCTATGACTCAAAACCCAAAGGTTTAGATCCAACACAGCCACATCTGAATCCTTTTCTGACATTGGCACATGTTTGTGGTGCTCTTTCCCTGAAGTCTTGAGATTCCAGTAGAATATAGGTATGTTTGAAGAAAACATGTTTGCCGTTGATTTTATTGCTTAGATACCTCATCATGATGACAATTTATAAATATCTTGACTGACATCTATTTTGTCCTTCTCCCTTTACCTACGCTTCCTGTCTCTCCTCTATCCTCCATACCTTACCCCCTTCCCTCCCCTTATGTGTTTTGTTTTTTATACTTTCAGTTTTTACCCGTTGACTTCTTTTGTTTCTGTTTGTAAGTTGTATTTCCTAATCACCCATATTTTTAAATAAACATGCATTTGGGGTTGAGAAATGCTATATAAAAGTTGTGAATAATTAATATTTAGCTTTCTTAGTAATTTTGAATGCTTTTGTTTTCATTCGTGTTTATTTCAGGGTAACACACTCTCGTGCTTACATTAGGCTTCAACTTGTGCAGCAAGACAGTGACGGCAAAGGTTGGTAACCTTTTTGTATCTTACATTAAACATTACATTAGATATTCTCGACTATCCAGGTAGCTTTTTATGGGGGTTTACAGAGCATTTTGTTGGGGGACTTACTCAAGCGTGTTTTTGAGGAAAGACAGGTTGTAAATTTGTAAGATCACTCATTTGATTGAAAGCCAAGGGCGAGATCAGGTAGAGAGTTTTATACAGCGGAACTATCCTCTGGCGTCAGGGAGGATCTTGGCACACATGGCTGAGTTTATAATAATTTGGTACTCTGGAAATACTCTTGTGCTTACACCGCCTGACGTCATGAAGTCAGTAAAAATCCATTCTTCCCTGAAACTTTAGTATCTGTCCCACTCTGATGCACTGTACTAACACGAGGCTCAACCCCTAATGTCACCTGTAGTGTTTCTTGCAGTATCCTCCGGCTAGTCATACTGTGTGTCTGTATGGCACCTAATGAAAGCGAGGGCTTCTTGATTCTCTAGCGTAGACACCGCGTCTCACCATCAGTATGCAGAAGCGCTCGTGGCAGACAGAATGCAGCCGACAGCTGGAACATTGACTTCCATTTCCTGCAAACCAAGACCCTTGGTAGAACTCCCACCTCCTTTTCCTGATCATTGTAATTTAATGTTACAGCCTGGCTGGGTTATTATTTTAGAACTTTGTGGTTTGCTCCCCTGGTCTTGAAATACTTCATCCAAGCTTCCTTTATTCTGGGTTTACTGTTATTCTTAAAAAATGAATGTATAGAAGACTGTGGTAAATTAATGTTTCCTCTCCTTTTTCTTTTTTCCCTGGTCTCTCCCTGCCCGTACGTTCCTAATTCATTGCATCCAGACACAGAATTCACTTTACAGCAGGGTCTGCACCAGTCGGTTTTCATTTCTTCCCTTTCTTCGAACCCCATGCATCGTCTCCACCTCTGTTGGGAACAGCATTGCAAGCTGTTGCCCGAGGTGTCGGGCTTCACTGCCAACAATGTGGCCAAGTGGACCGTTGAAGAGGTGAGTGACCTGAATATGTGCCACGTGCATATATTTATGCTGTGGCAGTGAAAATAAATGTGGCCAAATAACGTGTTATGTTGAGCAACTGTACTAATAAACATGCACTCACACATTTAATACTACAATGCAAAGGTCAGACGCCAGTTTATTAGTAAAGTACAGCAAAAGTGACATGAGAAACGTTTTTACTGCCTTGGAGTCTGCATGTGACAATTAGTTTGCATAGGAAAACAATAACTCATAAGATCTCATGAGTGTGATTTTACCGTACAGCACAAATTTAAACCCTTGCATCCTGGTTTTGGTAAAATACATTTGTTAAAACGAATGCTCTTGAAAAAAATGCTGTCATGAACCATATATGCAGATGTGCAGACTAGAATATGCTATTTATTACCATAGCTGAGATGGAGGAGGGCATCAAGAGACATGGCCCCTCCCCGCAATACCCAGTGGTAATAGCATATTACACTGCACATCGGCATATATGCTATATATGGCATTGGTGTTATATATATATATATATATATTACCTACTGGCGGTCGCCAGTAGGTAGATATAGTTACGACCTAGTTTCCATAGGAAATCCGCAACATTCTACTATTGGGAATAACTTTGGCGCCGGTTGATGAATCTTCGCGAATTTTTCAAAGAAGATGGCCCGCTCCACTCCGCTCCTTCCCTGAAAGTTTTGGGGGGATTCGTCAAGTGGGGGCTGAGAAAAAAGGGTGGTCCCAAAACGTGTTTTCCCCATGTTATTTTCCATAGGACCTTTAGACACGGCTACAGCCCGAACGGCTGAACGAATTACAAGAAATTTGGCAAAATGGTAGAGTCTGATTCGCAGATCACGCTTTTGCTTAAATGGTGTAAATCCCTCCAGTAGTTCCTAAGAAAATCAAGAGAAAAAATATATATATCTATAAGCGCGCACCGTAGGGGGTCAGGGTGCTTCTACCCTGCCCCCTTTTTGAGTTCTACAATTTTGTTTTTCTGCTTTCTTGTGCCTCAGTCTTCCGAGGCACAAGATGGCTGCCAACAATTTCTGTTTTGGAGTGTTAACAGACAGTGGCAGCTCATTCGCTTTCAACACTTCAAACCAGGAAGTGTTGGCTGCCATCTTGCGCTCGGTAGACCGAAGCACAAGAAATCAGAAAAACAAACGTGTAGAACACAAAAAGGGGGCAGGGTAGAAACACCCTGACCCCCTAGGCCAGCCCAGGTGGTCCCACAAGGACCCGCAAGGCCCAAAAAATGTTTTTTAAAAACCCAGTCTGGTTTTTTTTCAAATTACTCTCCGGGGGGACCAAATCGCGGGGGCATAGTGATAAAGAAGTGTGGGGGGGCTCCAATCCCCCCCACACTGCCCCAGGGACCGCCGTCCTCCGGGGCAAAGCAGCGCAGCCCCCTGGTGCATACTGAAGGCTCCTGGTGGGCTAGTTGGCCCCCAGGGACCCCCAGTATGCAAGGGGAATTAGTTCCCCCTCTGCAAACTCGCCAGGGGGCTGCGTTGCAGAGAGGTGTAAAAAGGGGCATAGCCTCATTACACCTCTCTGCAATGCAGCCCCCTGGCGCATACTGGAGGTTCCAGGTGGGCTAGTTGGCCCGCAGGGACCCTCAGTATGCAAGAGGAATTAGTTCCCCCTCTGCAAACGCGCCCGGAGGCTGCGTAGCAGAGAGGTGTAAAAAAGGGGTTGGTCTCATTACACCTCTCTGCAATGCAGCCCCCTGGCGCATACTGGAGGTTCCAGGTGGGCTAGTTGGCCCCCAGGGACCCCCAGTATGCAAGGGGAATTAGTTTCCCTTCTGCAAACGCGCCACGGGCTGCTTTGCAGAGAGGTGTAAAAAGGGGCATAACCTCATTACACCTTTCTGCACTGCAGCCCCCTGGCGCATACTGGAGGTTCCAGGTGGGCTAGTTGGCCCACAGGGACCCCCAGTATGCAAGGGGAATTAGTTCCCCCTCTGCAAACGCGCCAGGGGGCTGCGTTGCAGAGAGGTGTAAAAAGGGGCATAGCCTCATTACACCTCTCTGCAATGCAGCCACCTGGCGCATACTGGAGGTTCCAGGTGGGCTAGTTGGCCCCCAGGGACCCCCAGTATGCAAGGGGAATTAGTTCCCCCTCTGCAAACGCACCAGGGGGCTGCATTGCAGAGAGGTGTAAAAACATTTTTTTTTTCAATTTATATTAAAAATATGTAATGTAATTAAAAAAAAATATATCTAAAATAAATAATTTAAAATAATGTAGTAAATCAGTATAAAAAATATAACAATTAATACATTTAAAGATTATCATTTACAAAACCACTGAAATTCACTGAAGAAACCATAGGTTTCAGCCACGTTATAGTTAGGAATTACCATTTAAAAAAACCTTTGAAATTCACTGAAAAAATCATAGGTTTCAGCCACGTTATAGTTAGGAATTAGCATTTAAAAAACCTTGCAAATTCACTGAAAAAACCATAGGTTTCAGGCCTGATATAGTTAGGAATTAGCATTTAAAAAACCTTTGAAATTCACTGAAAAAACCATAGGTTTCAGGCCTGATATAGTTAGGAATTAGCATTTAAAAAACCTTAGAAATTCACTGAAAAAACTGTAGATTTTAGGGGTGTTATAGTTAGCTGGACATTTCACTCATACAAAACCATGGAAATTCCTCTGATATAGTTAGTTGTACTAACTATATTTCGCGCGCCCGCAATCCACTGCTGATGATGTCACATATTACATCATTCATGACATGGTCAGTGACCTGATTAACATGTGACTGAACGGCTGTGACAGGTAAGCATCTGCCATCAGTGTACTAACCGTCATAATTAGTATAAAAGTAGCCATCGTGTATCTGACACTTTTACAGCACAATGTTCAGAAGTAACTGAAAGGTGGCACATTGGTGCTAGATAAACCACTGAAATAAAAAATTAAGAAGTAGGTCATTTCAACAAATTACATTCTGTCTCTGGGCCTGTTGACATAGAAGCAAATAAAGGAGGCCCAAGTGAAATTAACGGGATAAAACATATTTGTAAAGACCAGCTCTTAAGCTTAATGGCTAGTAATAGATTTCAGTTTGATTAATTAGTGCCACAGTTAAAAGCTCCGAAAGTGCCTCACTGCTCCATACATCGTTTCACGGTGAGAGTCTTAGGTGAGTTGACAAATCAGTTGCAAAACCTTCCATTGTATACTTGTTCACCTCTTGTACTGCCTGACCCTAGCTCAATAAATATCACGATTAAAGAACTACATATTTACTTATTGCTGTCAAGCGAAATATAAACACTGGTCAGCTAATATTGGGGAAGCTAGTGAATGCTTGTGCAAATGTTATTCCTCATTTTTGAGAAGGGTATCCATCCATTTTGTGATCCGCCCCTGGGGTTGGTTTTTATTTTGACAGTCCGAGTTCTATTACTAGAAGTGAAGAAGGGCAAAGAAGGGCGGATTTCCTGGGCTTGTGGAAGCACAGAAGGCTACAAAATATGCAATGGTTAGGGCATGCTCCAACACATGGAATAGAGACTGACAAGCCGGTCTTGTGAGAGAGTCAGGGCTGTAGCGCATACTACTCAGTGAACCGCCTCCTGGCTTTAAGCCTCCCATGGAGAGGATTAGTGAGAAGACGGAAGGGGTTGGTTCCGACAGAGAGTGGACGAGAATTCTACCACCTTAGGAACCCTGCTGCTATGCTGCTAAGCAGGAACGTGAAGGCTGCATTGTTAAAGGGCATCATTTTGTGTATCTGGCTTTTTTTGTTGCATGACCTGGGAAGATTCTTTGGAGCTGGGAATCTAACGTAAGCAAGAGCCCTCTCTGCCCATCTTCTGGCTTTGCTTACAGTACAAAATAAGTTTGCTGTAAAACACAGCCTTAATTATTTAGATTGACAGTTCCACTACTTTCCCCCTTTTATAGTGTAATTGAATGATGAACTTGCCCCTCGTCTGCTTTTTTCCTCTGGTTCAATGTAATAGTGAGGAAGTCTCTGTGCCTTGTACATCCTCCAAACATATGCTTTGTTTATTAACAGTATAATAAAAAGTTGGTACACTGTATATTGGTGCACTGACTTTACATTAGGAGACTTCTCTTATCTCCCTCAGAACTCCCGTCTTATCCCCCATGTCAATCAATATTCGTTAGGGACCCGGATGGACCTGGTTGTGGCCCTGACAGCCCAAAAGAAGCGAAAATATTACATATGGGACCTCAGCCAACATACACCAGTCTATGTCACACTTACAGTCCCTAGATTGGTGTGGCTGCTCTGCTCCCCATGTTCTCTCAATGTTACGTTTGGCAACCATTAGTCCCACTGTCCGCCATATTTGCATCATTCAATTCAAGTCTGTTGCACTCCAGCTATTAAGAAGACAACAGTTTGCTGAGGCAGTCTTTGAACTCCCTGTCACTTCACCCATACACTCCACTACCTCTGCTCAGAAACTTTGAATTACAGGGCACTCCCACATGATGTGATAGAACATGCCTGGTTGCCCACTACCACACTGACAACTTTCCGTCATCACTCTACCCATTTTAAATGGTGTCGTTTGGGCATAGTAGGAGCGATGTAATATTTTTATTTGTACCAATCAAAACCCTGCCCACATGGCCAACTCCCGCGGGGCTGCCAGGGCCTCCGCCTATTGACATCCCCTGCACCCCAAGATCTTGGGTCCACTGCGCCCTCAAGTGCTGTAGAGTGTTAGGAGAATTGTTGAGTAACTTTTTATATGTAATGGAGGTCGCTTTCTGAGGTATGTGTTCATCTAATAAGTGGTCTTCTAAGGGTGATAACTCGGGGAGCACTGTTCCCTTGGCAAGACTGCCATGAGTGCATCGCGCATCTGGATGATAGACCTCAGCGGGAACTAGCTGATAGTCACGTTGGAGTCCCAACCATGGGACGACATCTCTGTGGGCCCACAGAGCTCCCACTTTGGAGAGCTCCACAGAGTCCCATAGGGGTGTAGCTTGTGTAATTTTATCCCACTGTCCCAGTGCTTTCAGAGCTGCATGCCAAATGGTAACCATGGTAGCAACAGGGCCAGAAAGGGATGAGTGTTTATGGGCCCCATAAAGAGACCTGAGATAACCAGACGGTTACATAATGAATCTGTCCATGTGAAACGCAGGTTCGTCTGGAGGGAGGTAAGCCCAACTGTTTATGGTGGTAAGCTGTGCCACTCAATAGTATTTCTGGATATCGGGCAAGGCTATCCCCCCCCATCAAACCCCTCCCTGGTGAGTTTATGTAGCGTAATCCTAGCGGGCCATATCCCACAGCAGTGTCCTGAGTTCTTTGTTGATAGCCTTGAAATACAAAGCATGCACAGGGTAGGGTGTGTTCTGCCAGACTTACAAAAAACGAGGAAGGGACATAATTTTATAGAGTGCCGCTCTGCTCCAAAGAGGAAGGGGGAGAGACCTCCAGTGATTCACATCACGCCTGAACCTATTTAACGGTGGTAGGAGAGTTTTGCTATAGAATAACTGGGGGTCTTTAGTGATATATATTCCCAAGTAGTGGAACGCTTCTGTGATTATTAGCGCCTCACAATCCTGAGGCAGTCGGGGCTCTTGGCCCCCAGGAGATACACCAGCGTAAGTCTACTGAAATGTACTGACTGGGTCTGTGACGTATAGCAGGATATCGTCTGCATACAACGATATTCTGTATTCCCAGCTATCATGCCAGTATAGACCCCTGACCAGGGGTTCCTGTCTAATCCAGGCAGCTGAGGTCTCTGGTATGAAGGCAAAGAACAGCTGTGACAGGGGCAACCCTGGCTTGTGCCACGCTGAAGGCAAAAGACCTGGGACAGTACCCCAATCAAACTGCCCAAGAAATCTCAGACCAACTTAGTCTGTTACATTTACATACATTAAAAAGGCTTAAGAATGGTAGGTCAATTTAATGAGGTCATAAAAGGGGTATATAGTTGGAGTGGTCAAGGGGGTTAGAGTTTTGTACTGCATCCACATAGGTGTTTGCCTCTTTCTCAGTTAAGTGTGCTACATTTTTCACATTCTCATCTGCACATGAGCTTCTCTTAGGACAGGCTGTAAGCCTTGGGAACTTCTTCTCTTCACTGCCACCACCTACCAGATCTTCTGCTGGCTTACTCAGTTTCATTTGTTGGGGACGTACTGTACAGGATAGTGCCTGAAAAATACTTCTGGAGCTACCACTGTGTTCCCCATTTGTTCTTTTTAAGCTCAAAAAGCATAATTTCCAGTCTCACTAATCTAACAAATATCATTCTTGCCTGTGTTGCAGGTAGCATCTTTTGTTAATCGTTTACCTGGGTGCAAGGAGCAATCGTCTGTGTTTAAAGATGAGGTAAGTTGAGATTGACAGTCTTTCTAAACACACAAAGCACTGTTGGCCTCCTATCTGCACGCACTATTCTCTGAGTATCTATGCTAGCTCCTCAATGCGTTTGCCAATCTCACAGTCCAAGATCAGGCATGTTTGCAGTCTACCAGTGTGTGTGTGTGTGCGTGTGTGTGTTTGTGTATGGCAACCTTGCAGCTATGTGTTGAAAGTTTCAATTGTGTGACAGGTTTCCAAAATTAGCAAGAGTCCTTTACTGAGTTTGTCCTAATCCCAGTCGACATGCTGACCTGTGTGGGTTCATGTATATGTGTGTGTGCAGTCATATCCTACTCTGGGAGGGTGCATGTGCTAGCGTTCTCCCTTTGAGTAGACCATCAAGTTACACAGCCCTTGTTTATTAGATTTGATCATTGTTTTTGCTAAGGTCAGGACTGGACCAGCCTCCTAGAGGTGATGTGTTCCATAACCCAGCAGCAAAATGTAGAGCCTCCACGAATGTCTGCTGACACCTCATAACGCTCCCTTTCTCTCTTGAATTAACAGCAAATCGATGGGGAAGCGTTTCTGCTGCTGACACAGATGGACATGGTGAAAATCCTCAGCATTAAACTTGGCCCTGCTCTGAAGATCTACAATGCCATCCTGATGTTCAAAAGTTCAGAGGAGAATTGAAGGGCGGGCACACCCAAACAAAGACTGAAAAAGGGCAGTTGCATGAGTAATGCCCCCATAGTGATGCAACTAAGCAATGCGTTATCATCAGCTACTCAAACTTCAGAACGTTGTCGGGCCAAGCGAGAAGCTCCATGTTAGGGTTTTAGTAGCTCAGAGAAGCTGTAACAAAACCTGTCCTGCCTTCTATTGAAAGGGAAAAAAAGACAGCTTCTGATAAAATATAGTGCAACCTTTTGTATTGTTAACTTTTATATGACTTAACTTGTGGATCACTTTTTAAGACACATATGCGGACTTGAAGCTTGGGTCATAAAACCTAGCAGTTGGTGGCCAAGTGAACATTAATCAAGCAAAATAAAACAAGTTCCTCAGCAGATTGTTTCTTTGATAGCAAAGGCAAGAGATTGATGTCTGGCTGCTTCATCTGAGCTTTTCCGCACACGGTCTTTGTATGAGTCACAAGTGTGTAATGAGCCCTGTCACTTTGGAAGGCCCCTTGTGGATCTGAGAAATATTTAAAGGCTGTTTTTACAGGTAAGTAACTTTTTTTATCTCCATTTTGATCGTTGTCGCTGCCCTGAATATGCAGTAGCTGACCACCTCCTGCCACTTTTGCCTGGGTATACATATCTAAATTACAATCTAGCAGTTTTTCGTGAAACAATACACTAGGAAGTATTCCATGACTATCACTATCGACAGCCTTTTCCGCAGCCAAATGATATCTCTTGTTGAGGCCAATTTTGGTTTACATTTATTGAACATCAGATAAGATCAGAGCTTAAAATCCAGACTATTGTTTATCATTATCTTTATAAAGTTTCCACCTCCTCCAGGTGACCCAATACTGGTTACTGTTGATCTGACCAGGTTTTCATTAACACAGAAGTGTATTATTCACATACAGCAATCAAAAAAACTGCAACACAGTCTCCTTCGGATCCATTTTGATTAATGCTGCCTCTGATTAATTTTGTCTGTCCAACATTCATGATCAAGTTGCAGAGAATGTATAGCAATTTTTGCGTGCTACAGAGAATGCTGCTCAAGGATTAATAAACCCAGGCACAAATTCAGCATTATTGTCCCAGGTGCCTAAGAAAGTGCTTTACAAAAATCACCTAAAACGGAAAGGCAGAGGGATAACTTCTACCTACACATAAACTTTCCATTGCACTGAATGGAGGCTTGGAGAAGCCTTTTTACATTTCTGGAAGATATATTACAGTTTATGTGACTGGTCATCCATCAAATTCCATCACGTAGATTCTGGATGTATTTTAAGGGTTTGTAGGGGAAATATGATCCAGAATTAACGTACATTCTGTGAGCACCGCTCTTTCCCTTGCAGTGCTTTTTATTATATTCTCATCGTCAACTGCTGTTGGAGGCATCGATCAAATCAAATACATCAGCCACATGTAAAGTGAACAAAATCTTAAGTAGTATGTCTATGTAATTAATATGTAAATAAAAAACAAATCTGTTCTGAGCAAATGTCAACCAATACTTATTTTGCAAATTAAATCCCCCTTATTCAGGGCTGAAATATATCAAACCATTTTACACATCAATAGATAATTATTATCTGAAACTCTAGTTGTGTTATCAGCAATTAGTAATTTCAGATCTTTACAGAATCAGTTATAGCAACTCTGTATTTATAGCTCAGAAATGCATGTTTTTCTATTGCTACTAACCTTGGATCATTGGACAAAGCTTCAGGGCTAAAGGGTCACAATACCAAGCTTATTGCTGTCATTTCTTGGAAGGCGAGTGGATTGTTCGTGAATCCAGAATACATTTTAAGCAGCAAATCTACTCCTTCTGGTAAGTAATAATTTTGTTTTGTATGAGTCTGTTTCAGGATTCGCATGCAGTGCATTGGTTTTGTAGTGGTATCTACCTCTTTAGGGAGGTTTGATTGAATTGCCCTGGAATTCGCAAACCGGTATATCTGATAGAAACTTCTACTTGCAGATTCCTTAACTTTGAATTTCCGAGGCGTCAGACTCGATCAGTCAACTTTTGCATGATTATTACCCCTGTGCGCCATCGGGTGGCTCCGTTCGGCTCGGCCTGACGTCATCGTTAGCGTTGGTTATAACGTCGGGTCACCTATATAGACACCACACAGGCGCGCACACGTCTGTTCTTTTCTTCCAGCACCAGTTAAGCGCTGATCCGGAGAAGAACTACCCCTCTGTCTATTTTTTGACTCACCTTTTTTGGACACTTTTGTGAGGAATGTTTTCATTGTGTGTCCAGAATGTCATCTAGACTTAAGGGGTTCAAACCCTGTGGCGCCTGTCACCGGGCCATGTCGGTAACCGACCCCCACCTAGTCTGCTTGTGGTGCCTTGAGCACGACCATGACACAAAGTCGTGCTTGGGTTGCCGGGCCATGGCTCCGAAGGCCTTGCTGGAGCTATCTTTGAAGCTCCTCGCTGCCCGGCAGTCGACACTGTTGAGCACGACTGCTCTGAGATCCCAGTCCTGTTCGAGGAAGAGGAGGTCACGGGACCGCTCCAGGAGCCCCAGATTCCCTTCTTCTCACTCATGGTCCTCAAGACATCTGGGGAAGAGGCACAAAAAGAAACCAAAACGAACTTCGACTTCACCTCGTCTGTCGTCCATCTACGAGACGGGTAAGGAGCATCAACGCTTTAGGCACGGTTCCCCAGAGCCAGGTTCGACTCCACGTCTCCCCCCTTTTCCAGGACCCAGAGCGACCCCCGCTCAAAAGAAGGAATTTTAAGAGGCCATGCACTGTCTATTTGAGCGGGCTGACCCCTCCGGTGTGCCTTCTGGCCCCTCGGGGTCAGAGGAGGCCCCACCAGGTTCTACACCATTGGCTCCAGCCAATGTGCAGGTGGGGTCTCTTGTGCCAACGCGGCCTTCTCCGGCCTCAGACCTTAAGTCGATGCATCCAGCGCCAGCCCCATCCTGATACCCGACGACTCTGAGTCGGATCGACGCCGCTCGGCGTCAGCAGAGCCCAGAGGTTCTACGTTGTTGCCTGTGTATTTGAGGAAGTTTCAGGCATGGGTGAGGATTGGGAGGGGCTATGGACCATTTAGAACAACAACTAGATGTTCTTGTGGAACAGTTGGACTGGTGTGAGTATCTTTGGGAAGCTGGTGGACTGGACACATCTCCAGATACTGGCATGCTTGCTCCACCTAGTGTGGCTCAGTGGGGGAGCATCTTATTCCATGGTGGCGAGGAAGGCAGTAGAGGTCCTTGGCCTGGACCTGCCCTTGGTGCAGGTCAGGACTAATCTCTTGACCGAGTTGCTTCAGCCGGGGGCTTCCACGTCTGAACCCCTGTTTGAGGCATATGAGCTGCCGATTGTACACTATGCATTAGATCGCCACCTGGTGTTGGGCTCGGATGATTGCAGGTTGTTGTTGTCTTGGACGAAGTCTTTGTAGTCACGAGATAGGTGACTCCTCCCTTGGACAACACTGCGCATGGGCATCAGCTTCATCCTTAGATTGTTTTTTTCCGCCACTGGGTTCGGATGAAAGTTTCTCCACTCCGGCTAGAAAAAAACTTTTCAAGCACCTCGAAGCGCAAAACTTCCTCAAACTTCTAAAAACTACCTTCGACATCGACTACAATAGTGTCGTCGCCATCAGTTCCATTCCGGTCATCGACGCGGGCCGTTGGGCCTATCGGCGCCGTGCGGCCTACACCTCATGGACAGAACTCCGTTCAAAAGATGCCCGGTATGTCAAGCAAAGTTTCCACATAGCGATCACCACGAGGTCTGCAACCTCTGTCTATCGCCAGAACATGACGAATCGACCTGCACAGCCTGTGCATCCTTCCGATCGAAGAAAACCATCAGGGATCGGAGGGCCCGTCGACACCAAATGAGATCAGCCCCGGAACCGGAGGATATCTTCGAGGAAGAGGTTCTGCTCGTTCCCGAAGAAGATTCGCCTGATCTCCAGATCGTATCAGAGGCAGACGACTCAGATGACTCCATTCCATCGAGTCAGCGCATGAGTACTACTGCCCCTGCACCACATACAGTTCCCAAACCGAAGGCAAAGGTCAGCACTCCGCCCGCTGGGCCCAGTCGAGACCAAACACCCGCTTCGAAAGCCCCGCCTTCGAGCCCGGTTCCGAAGAAAACAACTAACTAAGCCTTCTAGTGCCTCGGCACCAAGCAAGCCGCACGTGCCCATTCCACCTCTTCCGGCGGCACCAAAACCCAAAGCGGGCTCTGCTCGGAAACCAAAGGATGGCTCGGCACCGAAACAGAAAGACCTCTCGGCACCGAAGCCTAAAGAAGTATTGGCACCGAAACCGAAAGAAGTACCGGCTCCGAAGCCGTCCACTTCGAAACATAAAAGTGTGAAGCCACCGTCCGACGCCTTGAAGCCGACGACACCGGTTCCCACACCGAAAACACCTTCTTCAGTGCCGAAGCCCACAAGGCCCGATTCCGATGTGCCCGAGCCCTCGAACCTGCCTACCAAGCCGAAAACAACACCTTCGGCACCGAAAACGACCCCAGAGGACGTTATATCACCTCCCAAGGCTAAACATACAAAACAACCTCGTCTGGAACCGAAAAAATCGACGCCCAAGAAGGTTGTACATGAGGAGGAAATTTTCTTGTCAGATCCTCGACAAAAGAAGATCTACATCAACCCTAATACAGGTCATGTAGCAGCTACAGGTCACAAAAAGAGACCAGCAGATGCACTGCCCCCACCTGTGGTTCCTGCCAAGAAACAAAACTGTGCAACATCCCCTATGCACTTTTCCTTTCCTATACCTCCTCCTCCTTCTTCTCCTACTCTTCTTCACATATCACCTCAGATCTCTCCCGCACATTCTCCACTTTTATCATCACATTCACCTCAACATGATGATGATTAATATAGTCTGGGTGGAGGGGATGATATAGATGAGCCTTTCCCATACCCCGTGGATGACGTTATATGGGACTTGCCAAACCCACAGAATGCGCCTGATATTCCTGACCCGCAGTTGTACCCTTCAAAACCTTCCCCTCCAGAGGATAACATCGGTTTTGGTCATTTGTTAAACAGAGCCGCTGCTTACCATAAAGTCACTATGCATTCTGATGAGACTGAGGAGGATTTCCTCTTAGATACCTTTGAACAGTCTCAACGGTCTGTTCAAATTCTTCCCATGATTAAAGGGGTCATCAAACATGCTACAGAGGTATTTAAAGACCCTGTACGCTCTAGAATTTTGGAGCCCAGAATTGAGAAAAAATATAGGCCTGCACCCACAGACCCAGTCTACATTAAAGGACACCTACCATTAAATTCTTTAGTGGTGTCCAATGCTAGGAAAAGGGCAAATTCTCAAACTTCTGGCGAAGCACCCCCACCTGACAAGGAATCCAAAGTAATTGATGCGTCAGGTAAAAGAATAGCTGCACAAGCCACTAACATATGGCGTATAGCCAATACACAAGCCCTCCTTTCTCGTTACGATAGGGCTCATTATGATCAACTAGAAAAATTACTTGAGCACCTACCAGATCAATATAAAGCTCAGGCAACTGACCTCATACAGGAAGGCAAGTTAATTTCAAATGCCTCAATAAAATGTGCACTAGATGCGGCTGACACCGCATCTAGAGCTGTGAATACCAGTGTCATACTTAGGAGACATGCCTGGCTACGCATTTCCGGGTTTAAACAAAAAGTACAAACTACCATTTTAAGCCAACCTTTTAATCAGAACCAATTATTTGGCCCAGAAGTGGACACTATACTCAAAGATGAAAAAAGATACGGTACTGCCAAGTCTATGGGGGCTTTACAGTCCCACCCCAGCTAGAGGTTCCTTTCGTCGCTCCTTCTACAGAGGAGGCTCCAAACAAACTGGAGCAGACACTACAACATCTTTCAAATCTCACACACAAGGATCCTCCATCAAGGGATATTTTAGAGGAGGATACAGAGGCAATAACAGCAAAGGGAGAGGTCGCGGTAACAACATGAATCGATCCTCTTCCGCCACAAAACAGTGACTTCCCTCTGCTTCCTCAACAGCATTCCACTCCTGTAGGGGGGCAGATTAACACAGTTCCTGCCTGTCTGGAACTTCATTACAACAGACATGTGGGTGTGACAGATTATCCAACATGGCTACTGCCTAGAACTTATAGCAACCCCTCCACACATACCTCCCAGGCAGCGTCCAATGTCTACAGACCACCTGACTCTGCTTCAACAATAAGTTCTGTGACTTTTACAAAAGGATGTCATTCAATTAGTTCCTTTAGAAGAACAGGGAACAGGGGTTTACTTTCTGTATTTTCTAATTCCCAAAAAGGACGGGACACTGAGACCAATTCTCGACCTCAGGCCCCTCAACCAGTACATACAATCAGATCATTTTCATATGATCACTCTGCAACAAGTACTCCCACTACTGCAACAAGGCGATTTCCTTTCAACCCTAGACCTAAAGGACGCCTACTTTCACATCCCTATACACCCTGCTCACAGGAAGTACCTGAGCTTTGTACTGGAAGGACGACACTATCAGTTCAACGTCCTTCCATTTGGGGTAATAACAGCACCACGCGTGTTCACAAAGTGCTTAGCAGTAGTAGCAGCACACGTCAGAAGGCAGCAGATACATGTCTTTCCTTATCTAGACGATTGGCTCATAAAAGCCAAATCATTCAAACAATGTGTCCAACACACACATCAAACAAACAAACGTTGCACGACTTGGGGTTCACCATCAACTACACCAAGTCGCACCTGCAGCCTTCTCATGTACACCAATATCCAGGGGCTACAATAGACACATCTACAGCTCTAGCGTATCCCAGTCCATCAAGGATACAGAGCATTCAAGCCTTAGTCACAGTCTTCCAACAACAACAATCTCTGCAAGCCAGAGTGTTCATGAGACTAATAGGCATGGTGGCATCTTGCATCTTCATAATACCACACGCAAGATTGCAAATGCGCCCGTTACAAGAGTGCCTAGCACAACAGTGGAACCAGGCTCAAGGTCAACTAACAGACCTGGTGTTGGTGGACAGCCGCACGCATCGCTCTCTGCAATGGTGGAACACCAAAAACTTGACAAAGGGCCAGCCGTTCCTCGAACCCGTTCCACAGTTAGTGCTCACAACAGACGCATGTCTCACAGGATGGGGAGCCCATCTCTTACATCATACAACTCAAGGTCAATGGAACAATCAACAAAAACTGTTCCATATCAACCATCTAGAGCTGCTAGCCATATTCTTAGCACTCAAGACTTTTCAAGTACAAGTACAAAACAAAGCTGTCTTAATCCGGACGGACAATATGACAGCAATGTACTCTATACAAAAACAGGGGGGACACACTCTCTGCAACTGTCCCAGCTTGCACAGAACATTTGGAGATGGGCCATTCCTCAAAATATACATCTGTTGGCAGAACACCTTCCAGGAGTTCACAATCAGATAGCAGATCTGTTAAGTCGGCAGTCACAACAGATTCACGAATGGGAACTACACCTTCAAGTTCTTCAACCATTCTTCCAAAGGTGGGGTCATCCACACATAGATCTGTTTGCCACCCACGAAAATGCGAAATGCCCAACCTTCGCCGTGAGGTTTCCACACCCATTGTCCAAGGGCAATGTGATATGGATGAACTGGTCAGGCAGATTTTCATACGCTTTTCCGCCTCTCCCACTAATTCCATTAGTAGTGCGCAAGCTCAGACAACAGTCTCTCAAACTGATCCTGGTAGCTCCCACATGGGCACGACAACCGTGGTTCACCACACTGCTTGATCTCTCTCTGGTTCCACATCAAAAGTTACAGCTCACACCCTCTCTGTTAACACAGAACCATGGAGAAATCAGACACCCAGACCCAAAACAACTGCATTTAGCAATCTGGCTCCTGAAATCTTAGAGTTTGGTTATTTAAGCTTACCACCAGGCTGTATGAACATCATTAAAGAGGCTAGGAAACCCACTACCAGAGCGTGTTATGCCGCTAAATGGAAAAGATTCGCAATATATTGCAGAAATAATCAATTTGATCCCCTGGATGCTTCCATCCACAATATCATTTGTTACCTTTTACATCTGCAAAGGTCTAATTTAGCATATTCTTCCATACGCCTGCACCTTGCAGCAATTGCAGCGTATTTACAAAACAGACAACATCTGTCTCTCTTCAGAGTGCCTGCAATCAAAGCATTCATGGAAGGATTAAAAAGAATAATCCCACCCTGGTGGCCACCTTCTCCTGTGTGGAACCTGAACGTTGACCTTACAAGACTCATGGGACCCCCTTTCGATCCTCTACATAAATGTGAACTGCAATTCCTAACATGGAAAACGGCTTTCCTTGTTGCTATTACCTCTCTTAGAAGAGTAAGTGAGATACAAGCTTTCACTATACAAGAACCATTTTTTCAAATACATCCTAACAAAGTGGTTCTTAGATCTAATCCAAAATTTCTTCCAAAAGTCATCATTCCTTTTCACTTAAATAAATCTGTAGAGTTACCTGTGTTTTTTCAAAACCCAGACTCTGTAGCGGAAAGGGCTTTACACACTCTAGATGTTAAAAGAGCTCTTCTATACTACATAGATAGAACTAAATATTTTAGGAAAACAAATCAACTGTTTGTATCTTTCTCTCCACCACACAAAGGCAACCCCATCTCTAAAGGTGGGATCGCAAGGTGGATTGTAAAGTGTATACAAATATGCTATCTAAAGGCTAATCGTACATTAACAGTTCCTCCTAGAGCAAACTCCACTCACAAACTAGGAGCCTCTATGGCTTTCTTAGGAAACATACTCCTAGAGGACATATGCAAGGCAGCAACTTGGTCTACACCACACACCTTCACTAAACACTATTGTGTTGATGTGCAAGCCAAGCAGCAAGCTGCAGTAGGCCAGGCTGTCCTTAAAACTCTCTTTCAAACCACTGCAACGGATACAAGCGACCACCGCTAGGGGAGACACTGCTGCACAATCGATGCATAGTGTACAATCTGCAGCTCATATGCCTCGAACGGAAAATGCTACTTACCAGTATGCATCTGTTCTTGGCATGTAGAGCTGCAGAGTTGTACGCGCCCCTTCGCCTCCCCGGGACTTGTATCCATTCCAGTTTTTCATCTTACTTAGATGCACACGCATGGACATCCCTTTTTCTTTACTTATACTAACTCCATCAATTCCCATCACGGCGAAAAACAATCTAAGGATGGAGCCGATGCCCATGCGCAGTATTGTCCAAGGGAGGAGTCACCTATCTCGTGACTACAAAGACTTCTTCCAAGACAGAAACAAACTGCAATCATCCGAGCCCAACACCAGGTGGCGATCTAATGCATAGTGTACAACTCTGCAGCTCTACATGCCAAGAACAGATGCATACTGGTAAGTAGCATTTTCCTTTTCCCTTTGATGAAGCACTAACCGATGACCTTTTAGGCCTGTGGTCCAAGCCTAGCAAAGGGGCTCCTCTGAACAGGACAATTACACGCCGCCATTGCCCTGCCCCGGGAGATCCAAGGTTCCCCAGCCAACACCCTACCCCTGAGAGCTTGGTGGCTCAGGTTTCTGCGTCCCATGGTGCATTCCCTTCTGCTCCTTCGGACAGGGAATCCAGGGCACTTGGGAAGAAGATGTTTTCTTCTACCAGCCTGGCATTGCAGCCGGTGAATAACAAATGCTTATTGGGCCGTTTCTCATACACCCTTTGGGAAACGGTTGCGCGAACGCTGCCACAGTTCCCGGAGGAGGCCAATGCTGTGCTCTCCCAGGCAATGAAGGATGGGAGAAATGTAGCAATATTTACCATCAGGTGTGGTTTAGACACAACAGACTCGCTGGGTAGAGCGGTTTCGTCAACAGTGGCCTTACGACATCATGCCTGACGGAGAACATCTGGCTTCTCGGGTGATATCCTGGCTAATCTCATGGACATGCCCTTTGACAGGGCTCGTCTTTTTGGAGAGAAAGTAGACTTGGCCTTGAAGCACTTCAAGGAATCTCGTGCTGTGGCGAGAAACGTAACCAACCTAGCTTTTGCCCCTTTTGTGGCAATGGAAGGGGTTTACAACTGTGTCAGCCATACCCAGCCACCATCCTGCCAGACTCCCCAAGTTGTGTGAGGACGTGGACACGGTTCATTCCAAACTCGGAATATTAGCCAGAAGTCGTCTGCAACCCAGCCCTTGGCAGCTGCAGCCTCTAAGCATTCCTAGTTTGGTACGGCAAGGCCAGGATACTCCAGTCGGAAGGAGAATTCATCACCATCTCCTCTGGTGGAGGTGCATAGCATCAGACAAATGAGTCTTGCAGATCATTCAGAAAGGCGATTCTCTAACTTTTCTTTATTTTCCTTCTCCCTTACCGCCAACTCAAGAACGGCTGGCAGAGGATCACCTAGCATTAATCCAAGAGAATGTTACTGCCCTCCTGGCCAAGAGAGCTAGAGAAAGAGTTTTGATTTCAGAAGTAGGCAGTGGTTGCTACTCCCTCTACTTTCTGATTCCGAAAAAGAATAAAGGGTTGCGGCCCACTTTAAACTTTCGGACCGTCAATCTCTGTTCCTCAACAAGGTGAAATTCAGGATGCTCACATTGGCTCAGGTCTTGTCTGCCCTAGAGCAAGGAGACGTTGGACTTGCAGGATGTGTACTTTCACATCCCCATCCTGCCTGCCCACAGGCGTTACCTGCGGTTCAAGATAGGGCACAAGCACTTTCAGTTAATCGTGCTTCCGTTTGGCCTTACCAGCGCCCTGCGTGCATTCACCAAGGTGATGGTGGTGTTTGTAGCTCATCTGCGCAGGTTAGCGGTGTCAGTCTTCCTCTGTCTCAATGCTTTTGGAGACGCCCTCACCCCAGGCTGTCGTCTCCCACCTCATGACTACGCCGAACCTTCTGCATTAATTGGGGTTCTCTGTAAACGTGCCAGAGTCACAACTGACTCCTTCTCAGATGCTCCCTTTTATTTGAGCTGTTCTGGACTGCAGTTTTGGGCTTATCCTCCTGAGCAGCGAGTCCAGGATATTCAAGCTACGATACCCATGTTTCAGCCTCTATCCCGGATTTTGGTGAGAATGACTCTGATGCTGCTGGGGCTCATGGCTTCCTGCATCCTGCTGGTAAATCACACCAGGTGGTGTTTGTGGGCTCTGCAGTGGGACATGAAGCTCCAGGGGACGCAACATCAGGGGAATCTCTCTGACATGGTCCAGATCTCGGAGGGAACTACAAAGGACCTGCAGGGGGGGTTGACGAACTGTGATTTAGTCAGTGGCAGACCCCTCTCCCTTCCCCAATCAGATCTCACAGTAGTGACAGATGCATCACTCCTGGGATGGGGCTGCCATCTGGGAAAGGTGGAGATCAGCGGACACTGGTCTCCGGCAGAGTCGAGACTCCACATCAATTTGTTGGAGCTTCGAGCTATTCTTTTGGCATTGAAAGCTTTTCTTAAGCTAGTGCAAGCATTCATGGACAACACCACAGCCATGTGGTACTGCAACAAGCAGGGTGGAGTGGGGTCATTGATCCTTTGTCAAGAGGCTCTAGTCTCTGGACATGGCTGGAACAGCGGGGCAAAACCCTGGTGGTTCAACACCTGGCAGGTTCTTTGAACGCCAGGCCAGGCAAACTCAGCCGTCGATGCCTAGAGGACCGCAAATTGTGTCCCCAGTCGGAGGTGGCGCATGGGGAGAGACTTGTTAGGACTGTTCACCTCCGAAGAAAACTCGCAATGTCATGAGTTTTCCACCCTGGAGGCTATCGCTCTGTGCCGCTTTTTGTCTAAAGTGGAGCTCAGGCTTCCTGTACGCCTTTCTACCCATACCACTTCTGCCCAGAGTTCTCACGAAGATCAAGAACAACCTGGCCCAACTCATTGTTGTGGCTCCTGGCTGGGCACGAAGAGTCTGGTATCCAGAGCTTCTTTGAATGAGCATCGATCCTTCAATCAGGCTGGCCCTTCGAAAGGTTCTTCTATCGCAGCAGCTGGGGAGGGTCTTCCACCCAAACCTGTCAACTCTCTGCCTCCTTGCATAGCGATTGACAGTTGATAGCTTTCGACCTTCCTCCCAAAGTATGTAATGTTATTTTGGCGGCCAGGTGGCCCTCCACTAAGACGGTATATGCCTGTCATTGGCAAAAATCTGTAAAATATTGTGCAGAAAGGTCTAGTGACCCTCTTTCTGCTTCTCTTTCTAATATCCTTGTCTTTATTCTTACACTTGCCAGCAGGGCTTTGCTTTGGGTACTCTTAAGGTTTATCTTTCTGCTCTGTCCGCTTTCTTGCGGCATCCGGACCAGCCCTCTTTATTCAAGTCCCCTATTGTACATAGGTTCTTAAATGGGCTTGCACACATGCCACAGTGGAACCTTAAGTTGGTCCTCACATTTCTCATGTGTGCTCCCTTCGAGCCATTACATAATTGTCCCCTCTGGTTGCTTACTATCAAGACTGCCTTTCAGGTGGCAGTACCACCAGGCTTTGTCATGCAAGCCTCCCTACTTGATAACTTTTGTGAATAAGGTGCTGCTTTGCACCTGTGCTTCATTCTTACCGAAAGTGGTGACCCCGTTCCATCTGGGTCAATCAATCACGCTGCCCATCTTTTTGGCTCCCCGCATGCCTCTAAGGAAGAGGAGCAATCTCCACTGTCTGGACCGAAAAAGAGCGTAGTCGTTCGACCTTGACCGCACAAAAAAGTTCCGGGTGGACGGCCAACTCTTTGTGGGTTATGTGGGAGCTAAAAAGGTCAGGCAGTGCAGTAAAAGGACTATTTCACACTGGGTTATTTTCTGCATTAAGATCTGCTATGCCTGGGCTAAGAAGTAGCTTCCTGAGGGCTTACGTGCCCATTCTACAAGGGAAAAAGCTGCAACCATGGCATTGGCTCGGGGTGTCCCAGTCCTGGACGTCTGCCAGGCAGCAATGTGGGCTTCTCTGCACAAGTTTGCCAAGCACTACTGCCTAGACAGTTAGGTCCGCAGGGCCGGGCATTTTGCCTGTTCAGTCCTGCAGGGCTTTTTAGTGTAGGAAAGCTGTCCGCAGGCCACTGCCAGGATGGTATAGCTTGGGTATCTAATTCAAATGTAAGGATCTGTAAGCTAGAAATATCTATCAGATAAACAACTTACTTACCCTCGGTAATGCATTCTCTGGTAGAGACAATATCTAGCTGCAGATTTTTTACAGACCCACCCATACCTCCCAACTCTGCTGACTCATTTTGATTGGGCTAGGGTAGACCCCTTTTCTGGGCCCTAGTCCTGACTCACACAAGCCAGTTCACTTTGCCCCAGTATTGGAACTTTCATAGATTCCCATGCTTTGTATCATTCCCCGTCGTCGGAATGGGAGCCTCGGTAGTATAAAAAACCATAGAAACAAAAGAGAAACCTAGGCCTAGGCCTCATCTCATTTTGTATTCTATCCACCTCTTTTTGTGAAAAAGAGACCAAACTTTTGCCAGGACCAATCAGAGCAGCCTCACCCTCTAGAACCTTCCTGAGAGAGCTCAGAGCCTCAGATTTTTCTACCGCACGTTGTGCTAGGGAGTCTCCACTGAGCTCTGCTCAGTTTTCACTGTTTTTCTACTTATTTCTTCAAGTTTCTGCTTCAAATCGTCATGTCTGACAAGGAGAAGAAGGCCTTATTCAGGTCCTGTGCCTCTTGTGGCAAAAAACGTCTTTTTGTGGAGGATAAGCACGATAATTGCATCTATTGCTTATATCCTGACCACAAGGCCACAGACTGCAAGATCTGCAGGACTTTCTCGAACAAGACTCTTCGGGACAGAGAAGGCCGGCTACTTACCTGGCTTCAGAAGATGAAGACACGCAAGGAGGTGCTCTCTTCGGATGAGGAGGATTCCGTGTCTGCTGCTTCCTCGCAAAGATCAAAGAAGAGGGGTAGGTCTCCCCCTGGTTCTTCGACATCTGAGCCCCCTCTTAAAGCCCCTCACAAGATCTCTGACAGGTCTGAGAGGGCTGGTCCCCTTCAATCTCCTCACGAAAGTGTAAAGGAGAGGCAGGGACAGGCTACAGCAGTGGTGCCAGCCTTAAAGGACAAAAAAGAGGTGGTGATCCTTTCTCCTCCGTCCAAAAAGATCAAGCCCAGTGATAAACACTCTACTGGCACGTCAGGATCTGGGCCGGAGAAAAAACAGCGTCCGTCGACGACGAGAACACCAGGTACGTCGACGACTGTGACTTTGGCTAAAGTTCCCGCTGTTTCTGTGGCTCCGTCGACGGGCTCGTCGACGGTAGCGGTGTCCACGACGACGACTTCGTCGACGTTCAAGGTTCCGAGCTCGTCGACGATGATGGCTTCCACGTCGACGACGACTAGCAGGCCGCTGTCGACGGCCGCAACGACGACGAAGACTACGTCGACGACGTCGACGACGACGGCTTCCTCGTCGACGACGATGATAATGACGACGAGTTCGTCGACGAGACCGTCGACGGTGGTCCCATCGACGACGAGGATTGTGTCGACGAAGGCTGTGGTGCAGTCGACGGTTACAGTAACTGATGCTCCGACGACGACGGCGTCGTCGACGAGACCGTCGACGGTCCAAAAATTGCATTTTCCAGTTCAGAGAATGAAAATCACGCCGGAGATGACGTCTCCGCGACGAGTCTCTTCCCATCTACCGACAATGCTGTTAGATGATGAGTCTGACGAGGATGAGTTTCAGGACAATTATGGACCTGCCTATAGTCCCTCGGACTTGAACGTAAAGTTGCAGGAGACGGACACGGAGGAGTATTTCGACCAGGCAGGTGGCCAACAACTACATCCTTATGTTGTGGAAGAGCGACATCCGCCGAGTTTGGGACAAGGCATGGTAGCCATGCCCTCCTCTCTCATTTCGGATCTTCAGGACATGCTTCAGGATTATCGTAAAAGGTTTCCGTCAGACCCTTCCGGACAGACTACGTTTTTTCCACTTCCACCACAGCCGCAAGTGCAGCCGGCTACTAGTGTTCCGGTGGTACCCTCCACACCACCGCCAGTGACACCTTTGGCCCGGGTTCCCACACCAGATCCCGTACCACTGCCCGATGCCCATCAGGATACCTCTTCAGATGAGGAGGTTGTTCCAGTGGATCCCTTGATGGATCCTTTACAGGACCCTGACCCGGATCAGGGGGACAATGACCCGCAAGACCCAAATGCTGCTGGTCGTGACACTTCCATCTCCCCTCCGGTGGATATAGGGGGTTTTCATCATCTGATGGAACGGGCTGCTAAGAGGTTTGGACTACCTATTTCAAGAGAGGAATCGGAATGTTTCCTTTATGACTTTAAGGAACAACACCAACGCTCTGTCAAATCTATTCCCATTATAGAGCATGTATGGGAGGAGGGCATGAAGATCATGCAGAGTCCTGCCACGGTGATTCCAGTCCTCCCCAGACTGGAGAAGAAATATAAAGCTCCTGAAGGCAGTCCAGCTTGCCTTATTGGTCAGCCAAAGCCTGACTCGGTGATTTCTCAGGCGGCACAAAGCAAGTCAAAGAATCCGTCCACACCGTTGACCACTCCTCCGGACAAAGACGGCAGACGTCTGGATAATGTTGGAAAACGATTTTCCTCTATGGCCAGCTTACTGGTTAGAGCGGCGAATGCCCTTGCCATCTTAGGCCGTTACGACCGCCAGATGTGGTGCGACATGGAACCCTTCGTGGACCTATTACCTGAGCCCACTAAGGAGGACGCCAAGAAGGTGCTGGCGGAAGGAGAGAAATCGTCTGCAGAAGTGATTGACTGCGCAATGGACATTGCTTCCACGGCCTTCCGGGCCTTGGCCGGCTCCGCCGTCTTACGGCGTCAGGGTTGGCTGAAGGCCACCTGGTTTCGTCAGGAGGTCCAGAACAGAGTCCTAGACCTCCCTTTTGATGGGGAGATGCTGTTCGGGAAGCATGTGGATGATACCCTACAGAATATCAAGAAGGACACAGACACAGCAAAGTCCTTGGGCTCTCTCACCTATCGCAAGGTCCCCTTTAGGGGCGCACGAGGGAGAGGATTTACATCTTACAGAGGAAACCAACAACGTTTTTCCTCGCAGTCTTCCCAGTCATATAAACCCAATTACTCGAATCAGCGACAAGGGCAATCAGCATCTTTCTCTCGCAACCCTCCGCGAGGCCGTCAACAGCGACAAGGCCGTGACAACACCAAACGACAATAGCGGCCTCCCGGCTCTACCTGCTGTTCCTCCCCTCCCGATCACATCAGTGGGGGGCAGGATATCCCTTTGTCTGGACAGTTGGATGTCAATAACATCGGACCAATGGGTCCTCAACATAGTGAAGAGTGGCCATACGTTGGAGTTTCACGACTTTCCTCCAACACGAGCTCCGGGCGCCATCCGCTCAGGACATCTAGGATTACTACATCTAGAAGCCCACCAGTTGTTCCTCAAAGGAGCAATAGAACCGGTCCCGCTCTCTCAGAGGGGCCGGGGGTTCTATTCAAGATTCTTCCTAGTGCGGAAGACGAAAGACACTTGGCGTCCCATCCTCGATCTTCGGGAGCTCAACACCTATCTCGTAAAGCTCTCCTTCAGGATGGTCACTCTCCAGGAAATTCTTCCTCTCTTAAATCCAGGCGACTACTTGGCGTCGCTGGATTTAGAAGACGCATATTTCCATATTCCAATACACCCAGCTCACAGACAATACCTTCGCTTTACAGTGGGAAAGAGCCATTTCCAGTTCAAAGTGCTTCCATTCGGCCTTCGATCGGCACCGAGAGTGTTCACCAAAGTATTGGCACCGGTGGCAGCTTTCCTTCGACGACAATCTCTCGAAGTTTTCCCTTACTTGGACGACTGGCTCGTCAAGGCACCATCTTTCCAGGACGCTTCGCAAGCCGTGTCTACTTGCCTCCATTTGTTCCGCTGCCTGGGCCTTCAGTTGAACAAACACAAGTCAGTCCTCCTGCCTTCCAAATCTGCAAGATTCCTGGGGTCCGTGCTGGACACCACGCATTGTACGGCTCGTCCCTCAGAAGAGCGGCAACAAAAATTGATGGTTTCGGCTCAACTACTCTGCCGCAGCAAGGTCCTATCGGTCCGCCAATACAAATCCCTTCTCGGATCGATGTCCTCCTGCATACCATTAGTACCGCATTGCAGGCTAAGGATGCGTCCTCTACAGGAGGAGCTGGACAAGCAATGGCGCCAAGCAGAGGGGTCGTTCGACGACAGGGTTGTCGTAACATCAGCAATGAGAACAGCGAGCGAATGGTGGCTTCAGAAAAGCAATCTCGCCCAAGGCCTAACATTCAGGATTTCTCCTTCACCCATGGTGATGACCACGGACGCCTCGTTGGAAGGCTGGGGTGCAGTGCTCCGAGAGCTTCAAGTCAGTGGCCATTGGAGTCCAGGACAGCGGCAGTGCCATATCAATTTCCTGGAGCTGACAGCCATTCGGTTGGCCTTGCAAGCTTTTCTACCCAGAGTGGGCAATCGCTCAGTGCTGGTCCGGACGGACAATACGACGGCCATGCACTATGTAAACAAACAAGGAGGCACCAAATCGCAGACTCTGTCCGCAGAAGCTCAACGGATTTGGGATTTCGCAATTCACAACAACATCACTCTGAGAGCCGAGCACTTGGCGGGAACTCTCAATGTCAAGGCGGACGCCTTGAGTCGCCAGACGGAAGTGACTCACGAGTGGGAGTTGAATCAATCCATTCTCGACGGAGTGTTCTCAGTTTGGGGGATGCCGACCATCGACCTCTTTGCTTCGCCGGAGAACGCCAAATGCCGGTTCTACGCAAGCAAGGTTCACCATCGGGGGTCCCTAGGGAACGCTCTTTCGATGGCCTGGTACAGCGCGTTCTTTTACGCTTTTCCTCCCATTCCCCTCATTCCTCGAGTTCTCAAGAAAATGAAGGCGGAACCCTGCAGGATGATTCTAATTGCTCCAGCGTGGCCCAGACAATTCTGGTACACAGAACTGCTGCGACTCTCCCAAGCTCCTCCAATTCACTTGAGGCCCATTCCGTCCCTCTTGTCCAGGAGTCAGGGACAGGTTTTCCACCCGGATCCGAGATCCCTCCACTTGACGGCGTGGCTCCTGAACACAGAGAATTCAGTCATCTAGCTTTGTCTCAAGAATGCAGAGAGGTCTTGGCTCATGCCAGAGCACCAAGTACCAACAAGACGTACACGGCAAAATGGAAGAGATTCTGCTTGTGGTGTCAACGGGAAGGTCTCCATCCTTACACTTCCCAACCTCATCAGTTGCTGCCGTATTTGCTATCTCTAGCTAAGTCTGGTTTGGCACATTCATCAGTAAAGGTGCATCTAGCGGCCATATCAAGGTTTCGACGCAGTTCGGCAGGTCCTTCCTTATGGTCCTCTAGGGTGGTTAAACAATTCTTGAAGGGCCTATTCCGGATGTATCCGCCAGTTCGTCCTCCTCCACCAGTGTGGCAGCTCAACCTTGTCTTGGCTCAACTCATGAAAGCTCCGTTCGAGCCGGTTCACAAGGCAGACTTAAAGTTCCTCTCCTGGAAACTAGCACTCCTCTTAGCTCTAACATCGGCTAGACGAGTGAGTGAGCTTCAGGCACTCTCCATAGTGCATCCATTCCTGCAATTTACTAAACAAGGTCTGGTTCTTCGGACTAATCCCAAATTCATCCCGAAAGTGCCATCTGAGTTCCACTTGAATGAACCGGTGATTCTGAAAACATTCTTTCCACATCCTTCTACACCTGCGGAGCGTACGCTCCATTCTTTGGACATTCAACGGTGCTTAAAGTTTTACTTGGAGCGCACACGTCCCTTTCGGAAGTCTACTCAGTTGTTTGTGTCCTACAGTGCACCTCGTAAGGGGTTGCCTTTGGCAAAGACTGGCATTTCCCGCTGGATCTCCAGTGCGATTCAATTCTGTCATCAGGAAGCGGGCAAGCCGCTGGACGGCAGAGTCCGTGCACATTCCACGAGGTCGGTGGCTTCATCTGTGGCTCTCTTTTCGGGAGTTGCCATTAAAGACATCTGCAGGGCAGCAACGTGGAGCAGTACTCATACCTTCACGAAACACTACTGCCTGGATTCTGCAGGACGAGATGATGCGGCTGTTGGCCAGGCAGTCCTGCGTAATCTGTTTCATTGAGAGGTGAGCTTTCCCTACGATCCCTCCATCCTGGTGAGCACATTTTGTTTGTTTTTACTGTACTTTATGTATTTTTCTATGGTTATGTGATGCCATGTATTTACAAAATGTGTTCATGGTGCTGTACTGCTAGCTATTCTGATACAAAGCATGGGAATCTATGAAAGTTCCAATACTGGGGCAAGAAAACAAGTTACTTACCTGTAACTTTGGTTCCCCAGTATTGGTAACTTTCATAGATTCCCATGCGCCCGCCCACCTCCCCTGGGAAAGCTCATCCTTTTACAGAGTTAGTGGCTGTTTGCACAACGGCTACGAAAATCTGAGGCTCTGAGCTCTCTCAGGAAGGTTCTAGAGGGTGAGGCTGCTCTGATTGGTCCTGGCAAAAGTTTGGTCTCTTTTTCACAAAAAGAGGTGGATAGAATACAAAATGAGATGAGGCCTAGGCCTAGGTTTCTCTTTTGTTTCTATGGTTTTTTATACTACCGAGGCTCCCATTCCGACGACGGGGAATGATACAAAGCATGGGAATCTGTGAAAGTTACCAATACTGGGGAACCAAAGTTACAGGTAAGTAACTTGTTTTCTTATGGCTCTGTGCTTCTGGCATGGACAAATGCAAAGTAACTGACGTCAGCGCACCTGCAAAAGTTTCCTGATCCAGTCTGACGCCTTGGAAATTCAAAGGTAAGGAATCTGCAGCTAGATATTGTCTCTACCTATAATGCGTTGTGAAGGTCAGTAACTTGTTCTTCAGGACCCTTTGTCCAACCTGTACTTCCTTGTGTGTCTGGATGGCCAGACAGTAATGTTTGGTGAAGGTGTACATAGAGGACCATGTGTCTGCTGCACAGATTTTGTTGAAGGGTACTTTTCCCAGGAAGGCTAGTGTTCTCTTTTTTTTATGATGTGCACCCTGGGCTTCGATGGCAGGGTTTCTCCCGCTTTTGCATATGATGTTTTTATTGTTTGCACAATCCCTTGTGCAATGATTCCCTCGTTACTGGTGAAGACTTGAGTTCCCTTTGGTACAGTCACGATGACACCCACAAACAATAAACAAAAGAGACACAAATTCAGACCAAACAACAAAATGACAACATAATGCACATCACGTGATCCAGCTGAAAAAACTACTCCCAATAATAAGTAACCATTTCACACTTTACTATAAAAAAATCTATAAATGGATTTACACCAAACATAGCATGAGAATAGAATTTCAGTTGTAAAGTTTGTTGTTTTTATTTGGTGTATATGTTCATTTGCTTTTTAAATATTTGCATGTGAAAAATGTGTTGCGCAGGTCTTGAAGGGGTAAGTTCTGAGATACGTCAGCAGTTAAAGGAATGACTAGAAAATCACGTGTTCTGTCAATCACATTAACATTTTCTAAAATTTGATTGGGTGACAAACAGCTTCAATATTTTTATGCAATCTTGAAACTCAAATTTGCAAAAACTTGTGCCATAGAAAAAGGATTATATGAAATGGGGAGACCTGGTGACCATTTATAGGAGAGCAGAGAAGTTCTCCTAGGCATGAAAAATATGGTAAAAATTTTTTTAAGAATGTAGTAAGTTCACAAATTCTGACGGCTATTACTTACACAGATTACGCATGTTATATATACCCCAGGTGCCAGACTGAATCTAAAGGTTATGACAGTAGTGCTCCTGTGTACCTTTTAGATGACACCTTGCGGGCTCATCATTGGTCTTTTTCTACCCAAAAGTGAAGGAGCGAGACACATATAAGTGCCGTTCTTGCTTACTTTGAACACCTTTGAATGCGCATCCAGAGCTTTTTTCTCTTTTTCATTGGTTTGATTAGTTTTTTTACAAACTGAATTCACTTGTATAAAGGAATCATGTCCTCCTAACAAAAACTACAGGGCTTAAACCATGCTATGGCTTCAGTAGACAGATGTAGGCGACGGACATTCATGAGGTGTGCCTCTGATATTTGGGCTTGGGCACAACTCCAAGTCATGTGAGGAATGTGCCCTCATGCAACCAAAAACGATTTATAACTGTGAAGCAAAGCAGAGCATCACAGAGTGTGGTAAATAAATAAATAATACCCTATTTTTGACTAGACTTATAGCATAACAGATAGCTCAATAAATAAGAGTCAAGATTCGAGGTAGTAGGAGTTTCTGCAGGTTTATTACAGCATAAGGACAGGATCAGGACAACCTGCATAGGAACAGAATGACAGGGCCCAGCAGGACAACTGGGGCCCAGCAGGGGAAAAGAGGCCCAGCAGGGGAAAAGAGGCCCAGCAGCTGCTGGGGCTAGGTCTGGGATGAGCGCGCTAACATTTAATAACAAAACATTGACTTATATACATAGCGCAAACACATAGCATTACATTGCAGTAGGCGTAACAGTAGGTGGAGTAGAAGGCGTGACGCGTAGCAGTCGCGAGAGATAACAGTAATAAGAGGTGTAACTGGGCGTATACATAGACATGTGATGCAAACGTAACAGAATATGTCATGAATGGGCGGAAACATTGGAGGGGGCTACCTAAGGAGCCGGGACCTCTAACCTAATGGTGCGCGAAAACTGACAATGACGTGTTACTAGGAGAAGCTGGGGGCTACGAACTCTGTGCTAGGAGCAGAGACTGGAGTCTGGAGGGTCGGAGCGACATGTACCTAAACCCTATCTGGTATCTAATGTTTAGAGAACATGTTGATATAAACTAGAAGTCATGAGGGGAAAAGCTAACTTGATTCTAAGACTGGACCATGCATTATTCTACATGTAGTGCGTGAAGAATATTAAATGACTATTAAATACAGTATTTCTCTAACGTGGAGACGAGAAGGCTAGACAATGACGGAAACTATTGATGCAGTTCAGTAGCTTAGGAATGCAGAGGAGGAGGACTGAACTGATAGCTGGAACTATAACATACTTTTGGCAGACTCAGAGGCAGAGCCGGGGTGCACCGGGCACTGCAAGGCAGGAAGTAAGTGAAGGGTCGAGGATACAGGTGGGGCCTGTATCGCTCCTCAGCGAGGCTTTCAGGAGACAGGAACTGAATCTGTGGTCCGGGCCCTTTTTGAGGCCTGGAAACGGAGACTTTATAATTGAATAACGTGCACACTGAGAAACGTGGCAACATTACTTACATAGGCCTGATATTCGTAGTATTCACGAGGACTGGAAACTAACATACTAGGGGTGGACACAACTGTAATTGCGTCTTTAATCAGAAATGGGGAATAACATATGCATATTGGTCATGCACACATAACATAGGATGGATGAGACGTAGGGACACAGAACATGGCAAAATTTACTTTTCCACATTCCCTCCTTGTCACTACGTTTTCATCAGGAAACATCAATATTCATGATACCATCTATCATTTCATACAGTACCATTTGCTCGTCTCGAATTGTCTTGGAACGGGATTTAGAACAGGGCTTGGGACTGGGAATACAAGAGGTAGCACACATGCTGCAAATCGCAGGGCCACATTGTATACAGAGGCAGCAGCTAAATATGATCGCTACTGCAATACCTAAAAAGGACAGGACTTTCCAACCCCATGCGGAAATTATATTCCAGAACCAACCGGACCATGTCCAGGTGCCTGGGTCTTGGTGTAACAGATGGGCAATTTTATGGAGTCTGGTTATAGCTGAATAAACAGACGGCGCGTTATTTGGAATGAAAATGCAACAACTGGATCCGAGAATTCTACAGGCCCCGCCCCTATCGGCCAGTATGACGTCAAGGACGAGACGATTCTGTAAAACGACAATTCTCATAAAGGATTGCTCTTCGGTTAGGTTACCTAGAGCGGAGGCAGTCTCATCTACTACTGCTTCAAGGGTTCTTGTTAACCTACGAATAAGCTTACTATTTACAACTGTACCTAAATAAGGGAAAACACCTTTATCAATATCAATGAATTGCTCTGCGGCGGTTTCAGTATAATCGACAATCGGGAGATTTCTCTTGTGTCTAGTGTGTACTAAGAAAGAATTCCTATGATAGTCAGGTGGGGCTAGAAAAACAGGTGGCAGTAGGAAAGCAATGTAACAGGTTCCCTCCCAATCGAGGGGCAGACGGACATATGCAGTTTGACCACAAATAAAATAAGAATGACGTGAAGCTTTGAAAATAGATTTCCCACTGTCACTATACTGGATAACAGTAGTACATTCACTATGACCTATATATACAGAACCATAACTACGGACACATAATTCGCCTTTGACTGGTAGTACTGAAATAGCAGGTAAGTCTGGAGTAGTATCAGACTGAACATTCAGAACCATGAAATTCGACGAATAATTTCCTAAATTATATACTTCGTTTTCTAAATCTAAACCTGTTCTGTGGGGGAAACCTTGCTTGTCTGGGAAACATGTACTGTTAAGAAAAGACATATCTGTTGAGGATGACGTTAACGTGGACCATGCTCCACACGAACCATTGTGTGAGAATGGATAAGGAAAGAGTGGCAGAACTCCCTTCGGTGTCTGGAAAGGGGGGAGTCGACCACACACCCAACAATTAGTGGCATTGCTGGTCTGGTGTGAATAATGTAACATACGGATAAATGTGTTATTACGCATAGCGAGGCGGTATGCATATTCGTGAGGAGGCAGATCACTAAACGTGTGCTCTACTGTAACATGAGCAGACATATTTACATGAGGAACTGAAAAACACAGATAGAAAGCATAGCTGGTGCAGGAAATCATTATGCTGATGAATAATACGAAACTCAGAAAAACGATACATTTGATTGAGCTTTGACTGACTCTCTCACTATGGGGGTCTATTTTATACATGTCAGAAACAGTCTAACCGTTTCACCTAAGGGAGGACTTATACAATCAAACTGGCTGACTTATTAGACCTGAGCTTTAACTTATACTCCTGTTGCGGAGTTTTCTCTAACAAGGGAGGGGTTGTAATAATGTCTTGTGCGGGACAGTCCTTTAAAACAATGTTCTGGCAATCCTTCGAATCCTGGGAAATGTTCTTGGAAATGTTTTTGAAGACTGGTTTCGATCCTTTGAAAAGTTTTACATGAGAAAGGTGGACCCACCCCTTCCTGCCTTCCAACTTGACGGCAGTTCGGGTGGTCAAGAGGACCTGACGTGGCTCCTTCCAACGTGGTTCCAGCGGACTTGATCTGTCGAAATTTCTGATCATCACAAGGGAGCCTGGAACGATCTCGTGCGGTGCCACCTCGGTATTGTCTGGAAATGCGGCGGCAACCTGTGAACGACATGAGTTGAGGGCAGACATCAAGGAAGCTAGGTAATCTGTCAGCATATTACTTGAAACATCGGTAATACTTCGGGGTCTAGGAGTACCCCACATATTAGGGGGGCGGCCGAAAACGACCTCATACGGGGACAGACCTGATCTGGAATGTGCGACCATACGCATGTAAAACAGAGCGACTGGCAAAGCTACTAACCAATCCACACCCTTGTCTTTACAGACTTTTGCTATACGGATTTTCAGAGTCTGATTATGCCTTTCGACTAGTCCAGCTGCTTCTGGATGGCGTACACAATGGAACTTCCACTGGTACCCTAACAACAGGGAAACGTGTTTCATGAGTTCAGATGAGAATGGCTGGCCGTTATCAGAATATACGACTCTAGGGAGTCCATATCTAGGGAAGAATTCACGAACCAACTGCTTGGCAGTGGTCGCGGCTGTGTAATCTGGGACTGGATATGCTTCTGTCCATCTGGACAAGGCGCATACAACTACAAGGACATACTTGAAACCTCGACATCGCTCCATTTGAATATAATCCATCTGGAGGACCTCAAAAGGGTGGTCAGGGGGCTGGAAACCACCTTGTTCCACCGGGACACTTTTACCTGGATTAAACTGACAACATATCATACAGGTACGGACTTTCTGCTTGACTGCAGCTCGTAAATGCTTGTTGAACCAAATGTTCTGGATACTGTCTAACATAGCTTTTTCTCCTAAATGTGCTGGACTATGTGCGGTATTGATAATAACTTGAACCATAGAATCGGGGAGAAACCATGTGGCTCTACCCTTCGTTAACCATCCTTGATCTGTCTGGACCCCTCCTTGTACAGACCATTTCTTGATTTCATCGGGAATAGCATGTGACTGGATATCTATGACATCTTGAGTAGGGTCCTTAACTGTCATGCATGTAATCGGATCTGGAGTATGTGTCAGATTAACTGGAATGTCTGGAGTCTGTGCTGTAAGCTTGGCTGTGCGGTCTGCTAAATCATTACCTTGGGAAATAATGTCAGTGACTTTCGTATGTGCTTTGCACTTCATGATAGCAATAGATGTCGGTAAATGTATGGCATCTAACAGGGCTTGAATAAGGAGACCATGCTGAATCTTGGTTCCATGAGAAGTCATAAAACCTCTCTCCTGCCAGAGCACTCCGAAGTCGTGTACAACTCCGAATGCGTAACGTGAATCTGTGTAAACATTAACCTTCAGGTTCTTGGCATGTATACAGGCTTGTGTCAGAGCGACTAGCTCTGCTGCTTGAGCGGACAGGGTATCAATACGGTGTGTTTCAATAACTTCAGTGTCAGTAGTCACTGCATACGCGGCGACTAGTTCTCCTGTACTAGTTCTCATACATGAACCATCCACATAAAGTGTCAGGTCGGGATCTGGTAACGGAATGTCTGTCAGGTCTTGTCTTGGCTTTGTCGTAATGTTAACTACTTCCACACAATCATGTGTGTCTGGATTTGAACTAACTGATGGTAACAGTGTAGCAGGATTCAGGACGTTGCAGCGTCTAATTTCTATGTGTGGCTGGAACAGTGTCAATTCATAACCTGTTAAACGTGCAATTGTCAAGTGCTGAGTTTGTGTTCGGTTTAAAAGAACTTCTACTGAATGTGGGACTTGTACTGTCAGGGAATGTCCTAAAACTATAGAATCACTTTGTCTGATAGCTAGTGCTGTGGCTGCAACTGACTTGAGGCACGCAGGCAACGCCTGGGCGACTGGATCTAATGTGCTCGAAAAATAAGCACAGGGCTTGTATTGACCTGCTTGATCTTGTGTGAGGACAGATAATGCTGTACCTTCGCGTTCAGTAACGAAAAGTGTAAAAGGCTTACTGTAGTTCGGTGTAGCTAGAACTGGAGCTTGACATAGGGCTTTCTTTAACTCGTTGAAACTAAGTGTATGGTCAGATGTCCAAGGGAGGACAGTCGATACGGCTGCCTCCTGTGTCGTTAACTGTATCAGTGGCTTGGCTAGGAATGCATACTGGGGAATCCATTGTCTACAATAAGAAGTAAGGCCGATAAAAGCACGTACCTCCTTCTGGGTTCTTGGCTGGGGAAGACTCGCTATTAACTGGATACGGTCGGGTGTCAACTGCCTACCCCTCTTGGACAGCAAGTGTCCTAAGTATACCACTTGCTGGACACAGAATTGAAGCTTCGAAGGTGACACCTTGTGCCCCATCTCGGCTAGAAAATACAGAACTGTAAGTGATGCTCGCTCGCAAGCACGTTCAGAACGGGCTGTGATCAGTAGATCATCGACATACTGGAGCAGGGCAGTGTCAGTTGGCATGTGAATGTTGTCTAGTTGTCTCTTGAGTGCTTGACTGTAAATACTAGGGCTTTCTGTGAAACCTTGAGGAGCGCGTGTAAACATATAGCTCCTTCCATTTAAACAAAATCCGAAAAGAAACTGGCTGTCTGGATGAATTGGAACACTAAAAAATGCATTCTTGAGGTCAATAACAGTGAAAAACATGGCTTCGGAATCAATGGCTGTTAACAGGGAAGAAATGTCTGGGACAACTGGGTACTGAGGAATAATACATTTGTTAAGCTCTCGTAAATCAATCACTAATCGATATACTGGGGGTGCATTTGGATCAGTACGTTTCATGACTGGAATGATCGGAGAATTACACACATTGGAGTCAGTTTCTACAACTACTCCTTGAGCCATGAGCTCGTCAATAATTTTGGATAAGGCTGCTACAGCCTCAGGTGGCAATCTGTACTGCCTGATTCGTGGTAACACTACACCTGGTTTGAGAGTCACACGATAGGGTGTGATTTGCATGTAACCTACATCAGTTGGACCTTGCGCCCATAAATGCTGCGGAACATTAGACAATCTTGAATCAAAATCTCGTAATACATAGTGACCCTTAAAGTCACGTAGGAACAGACGTATTCCCTCTGGGGAACAGCAAATAACTGCACCTAATTCTTTCAATGTCTTAATACCTAATAGATTTTCTGGACATGACTTAGTAAGTAACAGATCAGTAGTACGGGACAATGGACCTACTTCTAGAGTAACTGGCTTAGATATTTCATTAACTATGGGTTTTCCTGAAAATCCAAGGGAAACATTTCTTGAGCCTGAGAGCGGAGCCCCTGGAACTTCGGCGTGACTAATTGTGGTCCTACTTGCCCCTCTATCGATCAAAAACTTTCTGTCTTTCCCTAATACTTGACTATGAACATAGGGACCTTCTTGGTCTACAGGTATCTCGATGAGAGGCAAGCCTACCTCCCTCTCTAGGCTGTTTCATGAATATGACTGGTACTCTGGATACTCGGACTGTGCATACTGGTACATCTGCGATGTGACGTGCTGTGTTGCAGCAATAGGCTGCGGTACTGTAACTGTCTGTGGTGCATTCTGTGACTGAGGAGTCTGTGAAACTTGTTCTTGTCTCGGCGGACGTGGTCTTTCTTTAGTCTTACCAGTAGCTATGTTGTGTTTCAGAACTGCACACTCGTTTATAAAATGACCTGGCTGTTTACAATAATTGCAGTTCCCTTTAACGGGAGCTGCAGGATGACTGGCTTGATTCGGACCCCTCTTCTGACTGTCTTGAGGAATAGATTGTGCAACTAGCACTTTCATTTTTGTGTCTTTCATACGTTTTCTTTCGTGTTCTTGCTCTTCTCTGATTCTATTCTGGTGGTACTGGAGCATCTGGAGCATCTGGGACGGAGTATTTGCTTGCCAGGTGCTTTCGACTTTCAAAACTCGGTTTTTAATTTGTGGACTTGAATTCTCGACTAATTTGGTAACGAAAAGATGAGGGTATGACTCACTACTTGTCTTGAGACCACTGTTAATACTGAAACATTTCTCAAATCTAGAATAAAAATCACTAATATCCTCATCTTGTTTCTGTTTACAGGCTGAGATTGCATCCCAGTCTTCTTTCCTAGTTGTCAATAATCTGGGTAAAACTTGAATCAATAATTCTGGTAATTCTTTACATTTATCTCCAAGACCGGTACCTGGTACTCGTGCCTTGTCTTCAGCTTCTAGAGCTGTCCAATCGATCTTTTTCTCTCCCACCTCCCATTCTTTTTCTTTTAACTTTTCATACACCCCTGCGGGTAGCAGGACCTTTAACATTTTAATGATATCTGGGTAAGTGTATTCTCCCATACGGAGCATGTCTTTTAATTCTCTATGGAACCCTGCTGGATCTTTGTCGTGACAGGGAATTAATTTCTTCATTTCAAGAAGTTCCATCTTTGATATCGGAGTGTATACAAACACTCGTTGCATTACGCCGCCCGCCCCTTGGACTGGGTGGACTTCTCGTAGCGGATTCTGTCTGTCTATGTAGAATGGTTTACTTTCTGGGGGTGAGACATGAACAAAATGCGGGTTCAGGAACGTTCTATACTTGTGGCGCTGTTCTAGAATGACACTAATTAAATCGGTACCTAGACCTCTCCATCTGTACTGGAGTAACTCGTTCAGGATATCGTGCAACGGGCCTGGATCAGAATGTTGACCCTCATACAGGGTAATGAGGTGCTGGATCATATACATACCCACCAGTCGTTGCTCGGCTGGGGGCAGTTTCAGAAACATTTGTGCCACTATTTCGTCTGGAAAAGTGGTAGAATCAGTAATCCATCGGACTGCTGATCGGGCTAGTTCTTGTTCGTGCATGGTACTTAATTCGCTATATCCGACTCGTGATTTCAGAATGTGATCGGTAGCTTGAAATACTTGTTCTAGAGAACCTCGTTCTGGTGCTGGATGATGAAAAATAGACTTAGGTTCTAGACGTAAATGGCGATCTGGAAATCTGGATTTTCCTACATACGCTATTCTGGCGGGATTCTCGTCTTCCTCTTCAGGATCAGAGATACTTTCTTTCTCGCTTACTTGTGCTGCTTTACGCTGTTCGTGTAACCTTATTATTTCTTTACGAATTTTCTTGTACATACTTTCCATGGCACTAATGGTCTTGTGCTTACCCTCGGCTATATTATCACTCCACCTTGTTAGGATTCTCATTTCGGCGGGATCTTTAGACGGATAATCTTGTTCTCTTATTAGACAATTGATCAGGAACTTTAATACCATGAGCTGAATCTCGGCTTTCCTTTGAGACATAATCTCGCCAATACTTTCTGGATCATCCCCTGTACGGATGAAACGATATATTCTGTCTAGATCTTCTTTCATATTTGGTAAGGTGACTAGATACTCGGTCACCCTTCTTACACGTACGGAATATAAAACCATATTATACTCGCCTGGGACTGCGTCATAGACACATTCGGCAAGTGCTTGTCTGATTTCTGTAACAGACTTATTACTTTTAGGAGTACGCTGTGATGCTTGAGCATGTAATTCGAGTGCTGATAGACGCTTGTGTGGCGGTGGGGTTTGAGGAGGACCTCCTCCTGCGGCCCCTAGACTGGAATCGTCGACTGACATTCTTCGTGCTTGCAGGGTCGGTAATTGTAACGTGGGCTGAACTTGTATGACAGGCTGACCCGGGGGTACCGTAACAGGTACTCCGGTGTCTGGAGGAACGGGAAGTGCCTGATTTACAGGGACAGGTGGAGCGCGAACTGGATTTGCATATTCTGGAACTGTGTCGTCCAAATAGGACGAAATAAAAATATCAGCTGCGGTCGGTTGGTGACGTAGCTTGGTCGGAACTAATGGTGGCGGGAAATTACTGGGTGCCTCTGGGGTCGCTTTTGGCAAGCCTTCGGCAAGGAGAGGATACATACCCTTAATAAGGGCATGCCTCTGTCTGTCTGACTGTTCGACTTTGACTTGTTCACCTATCTCGATTAATTCTCTTTCTTGGGCTCGTTCTTGGGATTCTCTACTTAACTCTGACTTTCTGACTTCCTTTTCCGTTCTTCTATGAGCTTCCTTACGCCATAACTCGATGGCATCTTTCTGTGACTGTCTGGCTTTCTTTTTCCATAATGCTTCTTCTACTCGCATGATACATTCGGCATCCCATGTACCCGATACGGGCCATCTATACTTTTCTTCTAACTGTTTGGTATACTCTACCCATAAATCTAGATACAATATGGCGCTTATGCCATGTTTCTGATACATAAAGTGACCTGGACTGTCCCTAGGCGGAACAGGAACTGCTGCTTCCAGCAGACCCTTTCTAGTTTTTAACTGACGTAACTTGGAAAAGAGCGGCATTCTAAACTTGAATCGGAACACAATACAATACACGAAAAACAATAACAATTGGGAAAACAATTCAGGCATACCACGACATTGGAAATACATTAAACAATATCATAACATAACAGTTCGAACAGAATACTACCTGAAAATACTGAAAACAGAAACAGAACAGAATTCTCGAGAACGGAACAGACTAGAGTTACTGGATGCACTGCTGTAACAGTACGGAACATACCGGTCCCATAAAGGAACGCATCAAGACCCGTATCCACCTAGGTGAACACTTCGTTTGTGGGCTTGGGTACCACCAACCCACGGACCAGGAGTCAATTTAGACTGACCCTGTCTAGACACTACCCCAGCAATGGTACTCACCGGGCAGCACGGAACGGAAGGCCTCGAACGGGACTGGACTACGACGGACTTCGGACTTCGGACTTCAGTTACGGGTGGGCCTCCGGATACCTCGGACCTTGGACTCTCGGCTTGGGCTCTGGTCGGGACTCGCCGCGTTCCTCCACCGTCTCGTTCGGATGCTGGACCGCCTCCTCCGTCTCCTCCGTGGGCCTGAGGGATACTTTGAAGCAGAAATATCTGCACTTGGCCAGTATGGTTCCGTCACGACTGCAGAGGGTCAGGGGGTCGGCGTGGCTTCACCGACGCGTGGGGAAAGGGCAAGTCCCTGTTCGGGCGCCATTATGTGGTAAATAAATAAATAATACCCTATTTTTGACTAGACTTATAGCATAACAGATAGCTCAATAAATAAGAGTCAAGATTCGAGGTAGTAGGAGTTTCTGCAGGTTTATTACAGCATAAGGACAGGATCAGGACAACCTGCATAGGAACAGAATGACAGGGCCCAGCAGGACAACTGGGGCCCAGCAGGGGAAAAGAGGCCCAGCAGGGGAAAAGAGGCCCAGCAGCTGCTGGGGCTAGGTCTGGGATGAGCGCGCTAACATTTAATAACAAAACATTGACTTATATACATAGCGCAAACACATAGCATTACATTGCAGTAGGCGTAACAGTAGGTGGAGTAGAAGGCGTGACGCGTAGCAGTCGCGAGAGATAACAGTAATAAGAGGTGTAACTGGGCGTATACATAGACATGTGATGCAAACGTAACAGAATATGTCATGAATGGGCGGAAACATTGGAGGGGGCTACCTAAGGAGCCGGGACCTCTAACCTAATGGTGCGCGAAAACTGACAATGACGTGTTACTAGGAGAAGCTGGGGGCTACGAACTCTGTGCTAGGAGCAGAGACTGGAGTCTGGAGGGTCGGAGCGACATGTACCTAAACCCTATCTGGTATCTAATGTTTAGAGAACATGTTGATATAAACTAGAAGTCATGAGGGGAAAAGCTAACTTGATTCTAAGACTGGACCATGCATTATTCTACATGTAGTGCGTGAAGAATATTAAATGACTATTAAATACAGTATTTCTCTAACGTGGAGACGAGAAGGCTAGACAATGACGGAAACTATTGATGCAGTTCAGTAGCTTAGGAATGCAGAGGAGGAGGACTGAACTGATAGCTGGAACTATAACATACTTTTGGCAGACTCAGAGGCAGAGCCGGGGTGCACCGGGCACTGCAAGGCAGGAAGTAAGTGAAGGGTCGAGGATACAGGTGGGGCCTGTATCGCTCCTCAGCGAGGCTTTCAGGAGACAGGAACTGAATCTGTGGTCCGGGCCCTTTTTGAGGCCTGGAAACGGAGACTTTATAATTGAATAACGTGCACACTGAGAAACGTGGCAACATTACTTACATAGGCCTGATATTCGTAGTATTCACGAGGACTGGAAACTAACATACTAGGGGTGGACACAACTGTAATTGCGTCTTTAATCAGAAATGGGGAATAACATATGCATATTGGTCATGCACACATAACATAGGATGGATGAGACGTAGGGACACAGAACATGGCAAAATTTACTTTTCCACAAGCAGTTTCCATTCCCACTCTTAGGCGGAAGGCGCAGACCCATTCCCAATCTGGAGGCCAATCTCACAGTAGGTGTTCTTTATGGTCAAGGTCATCTGCTATATCAAATTCTCAGTTCATGTGGAAATATAAGAAGGTGAAGTACAACCCTACTCCTTCTTGCCACTCTCCCACTCTGTCGAAAGAGAAGTCACAAGGGTGTCAAAATGCCACCAGATCTGTCTCCCAATCCCTGTTCAAGTAGCCAATTAAACTATTCGCCCTGATGCACCCTGAGGTTTCCATCCATCGGCAATGAAACAGCTTGGGCTGAGCACTCTGTACTAGTGTAGTGCTTTATTGCCATGTGTGAATGAGATCCACAGGCTTTCCTGAAGACATGCAGGCATCCCTCATGGATATAATGTATCAAACACAAGGAAATGATGGACGGAGCGCTGAAACTTTTCAGACACTTGCCCCAGTCACAGACCTTGGTAGGATCCATCATCGTTCTTTAGCTGACTTCGCCACCCCATTTTAGACACACCTATATGCAAATCAGTCTTGACCCTGTGCCTCATGGGAACAGTCCAGACCGAACTGCCAAGCCATGTCTCCCCTGGACCGGAAACAAGCATCCTGGGACCGGTTTCGGACAAAAAGCCCTCACCAGCCAGGCTAGCTTGAATCCAGTGGCAAAGTGAGCAAGGGACCCACGTCTGGGCATACCCTGCCAACTAAGGGCAACAAAACAAACACAAGGAGATGAGGGACGGAGCGCTGAAACTTTTCAGACACTCGCCCCCAGTCACAGATCTGGGTTGAATCCATCATCGTTCTTTAGCTCACTTCGCCACCCCAGTTCAGACACCGCTATATGCAAATCAGTCTTGACCCTCTGCCTCATGGGAACAGTCCAGACCAAACTGCAAAACCATGTCTTCCCTGGACCGGAAACAAGCATCCTGGGACCAGTATTGGGCTAACCGCCCTTATCAGCCAGGCTAGCTTGAATCCAGTGGCAAAGTGAGCAAGGGACCCACGTCTGGGCATACCCTGCCAACTTAGGGATAACAAAGCAAACACAAGGAGATGATGGACGGAGCGCTGAAACTTCTCCGACACTCACCCCCAGTCACAGATCTGGGTTGAATCCATCATTGTTCTTTAGCTCACTTCGCCCCCCTAGTTCAGACACAGATATATGCAAATCAGTCTTGATCCTGTGCCTCATGGGAACAGTCCAGACCGAACTGCCAAGCCATGTCTTCCCTGGACTGGAAACAAGCATCCTGGGACCGGTTTCGGGCTAACAGCCCTCATCAGCCAGGCTAGCTTGAATCCAGTGGCAAAGTGAGCAAGGGACCCACGTCTGGGCATACCCTGCCAACTTAGGGCTAACAAGGTGCAGGCTAGACTGTCCCTTTGGGCGCAGGGTCAAGAATGATTTGCATATGGCTGGGTCCAAACTGGAATGGCTTGGTGAGCAAAAACACTATGGATTTAAGCCCTGATCCCTTTACTGGGGTGAATATATGACATTGTTCTGCATTCTGTCCATCAATTGTTGTTTTTGCATTTGTCACCCCGAGTGGGACGGTATGCCCAGTCGTGGTTCCCGTGCTCTCCATGCCACTGAACTCATGCTATGAAGATAAGTAGGGGGGTGGGATGCACACCAAATTTCACAATAATTACACTTAATTAAACTCTCTGTTAACCAATGTGCGTGCAAACTGGCTATGTGTCATGCCTAAATGACACGATTCAGACTACAACAACAATGAAAGGGGGGACCTTTCCCCCCCCAACCAGTGCACAGCAAAGTTTTGCCGTTTGGCGTATTCTACTTTTTTAATCATTCCTTGTTTTTGTCAATTTATGTCCATTTTTATTTCACGTTGTTCTGGCTCGTTCTATCTTTTAAGTCCACAGATGGGAATATTACGCCATTTTTCCAAGTTTCTCTTGTTCCAAAAGTGCCCATCCGGACCTCAATGAAGAACACGACTGTTGCGCTATTCATTAAAAACAGCGTTTATTCAGATAAAACCCAATGCATTTCAGGCATAACATTGCCCTTCATCAGGGGACACTAAAACATGAACAAAATAAAAGACCACAATAAGTACATGGTAATTTTACGATGCATAATCTGCCACTTAAGAATATCTACATCCCATGTTGCCTGCTCACACTTTTTTCCAAATTGAATTATGTGTTAAAACGTACGCATACTTTGCTTATTTGCCAATCACTTATCTAGTCGAAATCGTGTTTGCTCGCCCTTATTTATTGCTATTATAATCTCGATTATAATCTCGACTTACAGTTTAACAAAACAAAACCCGCCATTGTGTCACAGTTCAAACCCAGCTTTCGTTTTAAATGAAGTTAACCCAGTTGTCTACGGCTTTTAATCCTGATGTATTACCTGCCCTGAACTGTTTCACGTGCCCTCGTTCAGTATTATTTCATACCTGGAACAAACGCTGCGAGTTTTCCACCCTCCTCGGTGCTTGAATAAATGATTGAAAGACCCTCTCTCATACGTCTATATAACCGGACTTCCTTTCTATTACTCCTCCCCGATTAACCCGTGCTTACTTGGTATCCCACGGCTTACATCCTGTCTCTAGGAGAAAAACTCAAATACCCATAATCCACCTAAAGGGTTAATTGGGGAGGAGTAATAGAAAGGAAGTCCGGTTATATAGACGTATGAGAGAGGGTCTTTCAATCATTTATTCAAGCACCGAGGAGGGTGGAAAACTCGCAGCGTTTGTTCCAGGTATGAAATAATACTGAACGAGGGCACGTGAAACAGTTCAGGGCAGGAAATACATCAGGATTAAAAGCCGTAGACAACTGGGTTAACTTCATTTACAACGAGAGCTCGGTTTGAACTGTGACACAATGGCGGGTTTTGTTTTGTTAAACTGTAAGTCGAGATTATAATAGCAATAAATAAGGGCGAGCAAACACGATTTCGACTAGATAAGTGATTGGCAAATAAGCAAAGTATGCGTACGTTTTAACACATAATTCAATTTGGAAAAAAGTGTGAGCAGGCAACATGGGATGTAGATATGCTTAAGTGACAGATGATGCATCGTAAAATTACCATGTACTTATTGTGGTCTTTTATTTTGTTCATGTTTTAGTGTCCCCTGATGAAGGGCAATGTTATGCCTGAAATGCATTGGGTTTTATCTGAATAAACGCTGCTTTTAATGAATAGCGCAACAGTCGTGTTCTTCATTGAGATCCGGATGGGCACTTTTGGAACAAGAGAAACTTGGAAAAATGGTGTAATATTCCCATGTGTGGACTTAAAAGATAGAACGAGCCAGAACAAGGTGAAATAAAAATGGCCATAAATTGACAAAAACAAGGAATGATTAAAAAAAGTAGAATACGCCAAACGGCAAAACTTTGCTGTGCACTGGTTGGGGGGGAAAGGTCCCCCCTTTCATTGTTGTTGTAGACTGAACTCATCCTGGCAGAAGAGGGGTGAAACCTCGAAACCGGTCCTAGGATGCTTGTTTCCAGTCCAGGGAGGACCTGACCTGGCAGTTTGGGCTGGACTGTTCCCTTTGAGTGCAAGGTCAAGAATGATTTGCATATGGCTGGGTCCAAACTGGAATGGAATGGTGAGTAAAAAAACTATGGATTTAGGCTCAGGTCTCTGTACTGGGGTGAATGTATGACAATGTTCTGCATTCTGTCCATCAATTGTTGTTTTTGCATTTGTCACCCCGAGTAGGACGGGTATGCACAGATGTGGGTCCCGTGCTCGCCATGCCACTGGACTCGCGCTATCCTGGCTGAAGAGGGGTGAAACCCCGAAACCGGTCCTCGGATGCTTGTTTCCAGTCCAGGGAGGACCTGACCTGGCAGTCCGGGCTGGACTGTTCCCTTTGGGCGCAGGGTCAAGAATGATTTGCTTAGGGCTGGGACCAAACTGGAATGGCATGGTGAGCAAAGAAACGATGGATTTAGGCCCAGATCTCTGTACTGGGTTGAATATATGACATTGTTCTGCATTCTGTCCATCAATTGTTGTTTTTAGGTCTCGGCCTGGCGAAAAGCAGCCCATGCGCTGCTCTACCATGCAGAGGACCTTTTGGAATATATACGATTCCAGCATGCACGTGGGGAGACAAACAAGAGAAAAGATGTACACGCAGGAATTGGATGCTTTACTGGCGGCATGATACATTAGGGACTTTTTCTCGCCGTCAGTAAAGCCAGTCCCCGCATGCACATCTTCTATCCCTCCACCCTTGTTAGGTCTCTGCCATTACCCCCGCTTTTTGCGATCTTCCAGCGCTATTCGGCCCTGCTTCCCCAGTTTTTAATCTGCCTTTAATCCCATAGATTTTAAATATTCCCGGCACCAAGAGACTGGAGGCAATTGACTGCCCTTCTGATGCTCGCCTTATCAGTTGCCTCCTTGTATCTCTCAGAAGCAGCCTCGAGACACTTCCAGGCTGACAAATACTACCGTCTTTCGCAGTCAAGCAGCTGCAGCAAATGTATTCGCTAGTCAGGCGGCGCAGGGTGATATATTACATCTCTTGCTGGTCAAGTGATGCCGCTCGGACAGCCGTCGCTGTCCGGCCTGGTTTGATAGGCATGGGGAGATTAAGTGATTTGCCCAGCACCACATTTACGTTCCATTGAAAGGGGCTATATTAATCTAATGTTCGAGGCATATGAGCTGCAGATTGCACACTGTGCATAGATCGCCACCTAGTGTTGGGCCCGGATGCTTGCAGTTTGTTGTTGTCCTGATAAATTCTTTGGAAGTCACGAGATAGGCGACTCCTCCTCAGGACCACATTGCGCATGGGCATCGGCTCCATCCCCAGATTTTTTTTTTTTCCGCCATCGGGCTCGAATGTGTTTCCTGCGCTCCAGTTCGGAACTGATTTCTCTGCGCAATCCTCACCCAGTTCGACGGTATTGTTTCGATCACGCTACATCAACACGATTTTCTACCACTTCAAAGTCTTCGATTCCGGTCGTTGACGAAGGCCTTCGGGCTACCTAGGCCTTGCTTTCTGGGTCATGGAACTAACGCCATTCAAGAAGTGTCCTCAATGTGGGTCAAAGTTTCCCCACCCCGACCTACATGAGGTGTGCAACCTTTGCCTCTCACCGGAGCACTAGGCCAAAGACTGTTCGGCCTGTGCCTCATTCCGCTCCAAGAAAGCCATTCGGGACCGACAAGCTCGGAGAACTATGGCTCGCTCGTCAGCTTCGATCCCCGACGACATCTTCGAAGAGGGCGTCGACGTGCCAGAACACCAGCACGCCAAAGTATCGGATCCTCAGATGTCGGACATCACTCCATCTCAACGGGTCGTAAGTAAGACCGTCGACCCCAACCCTTCCTTGACACCCTCAAAAAAGGCTTCAGTCACACCCTCACCTTCGGCTCCAGGTGTACACCGAGATACTGCTTCCCACGCCCCACCTTCGGGCCCGGCAAAGAAGCCCACTAAGCCTTCAGGCGGCTCGGGCTCGAGCCAGCCTATTCCCGGTGCCAGCAATATACCGACACCGAAAAAGAAGCCATCTTCCTCTACTACGCCGACCGTTGCTCCGACACCTAAGCACACAGCTCCGAAGACTGGCAGCGGCTCATCGATGCCGAAACCGCACTCGAAGCTGAGTAAAAAACAGCCCAAAGCGCCAGATTCACACGGGTCGGAGCCGAAAAAAAAAAAAACTGATCCGAAAAACAGGTTCCGGTGAAAGACACTGGAAAAGGGCACACTCGTAAGCCAAAAGACTCGACACCAGCTACAGACTCGGTGCCGAAAAAACCTACGGAGCTGAAAACTTCGACGCCGAAGGATTTTCCCCACGCAGAAGAACTTTTTACACCGGATCCCAATCAGAAAACTCTTGTAAAGGATCCTAAAACCGGACAATTGACTCTCAGCTCCAAGAAGACACCACTTGAGGCGCCAGCACCTCCTCCACCTCCAAAGAAGAAGGACATTGCAACCTCTCCATTAAGGGTCCCTTCTCCACCACCTCCCCATATTGTTCCTGCTCCACCACATCGTTCACCTACACCATCTACTAATCCAGATGATGCAGACACAGATTCTGACGATATAGGTAGGGATGCACATGACCCAGCAGGCACCAATAGTCCCCCTCAGTCACCTAATCCATGGGATGATTACAACACCCCTGATGTGCCTTACGTCCCACAAGATGATGTATACCCTTCCAGACCTTCCCCACTAGAGGACACGATAGGGTTTAACCTACTAGTCCAAAGAGCTGCACAATATCATGGGGTGGACTTACACACCGATACAGTGGAGGAAGATTTCTTATTAAACACTTTGATAACACACAAAGGTCTACTGCCATTTTACCAATGCTTAAGGGTGTCATCAAGCACTCAACAGAGGTTTTTAAGGATCCTGTCAGGACTAGGGTCCTCAATCCTCGCATTGAGAAAAAAAATAAAGCTGCCCCTACAGATCCAGTTTATATTAAAGGTCCAGCACAATTAGATTCTCTAGTAGTGTCTAATGCACGTAACCGTGCTAATTCCCAGACATCAGGTGAGGCCTCACCACCAGACAAAGAATCTAAGCTCCTTGACGCCTCCAGCAAGCGAACAGCGGCACAAGCAGCTAACATCTGGCGCATTGCCAACACCCAAGCGTTGCTGGCAAGATACGACAGTGCACATTACGACGAACTAGAGTCCATAGTGCAGCACCTACCAGACAAATACAAAAATAGGGCTAATGAACTTATACAGGAAGGTAAAACTAGCACTAATACTTCCATCCGTTGTGCCCTAGACGCTGCAGATACCGCCTAAAGGGCAATCGATACCAGCACCCTACTACGTAGACATGCCTGGCTACGTATTTCAGGTATTAAACCTGAGGTACAAAACTCCATCCTTAATCAGCCATTTGATGAGACACATTTATTTGCCCTAAATGTTGAAGTGTCTTTAGAGAAAATGAAAAAAGACACAGATACAGCAAAATCTATGGGAGCCTTGCAGCAGCAAACTCCCAGACGTTCCTTTCGTCGCTCATCATACAGAGGCAACACAAGAGGCTACTCCTCAAAGTCCCTCCACTTCCTACAAAACCCCTGGTCAATCCACATTCACTAAGGGCTACCAGAGAGGTGGTTCCAGGGGTAACAACAACAATGGCAGAGGCAAAAATAACAACTCACACCCTGCCTCTACCCCTACCCAATGACTTTCCTCCCCTTCCCCCCCCCCCCATCATTCCACTCCTGTGGGGGGAAGACTTAAACAATTCCTGCCTGCCTCGATCAACATCACATCAGACAGGTGGGTGCGACAAATTATTCAGTCAGGTTACTGTCTAGAACTAACATCTACCCCCCCCAAACATACCACCCAAACAGCGTCCAAAGTCACAAGAACATCGATCACTACCTACTCTCTACTACTCTACTACTCACTCTACTACTACTCTCTACTACTCACTCTACTCTCTACTACCCACTCTCTACTATTCACTCTCTACTACTCTCTACTCTTTACCTGTCTACCTCTCTTTACCGCTCTACGGGCACACATATGCACATATATATATGCATATGCATTTATATATGTTTGTGTATATATATACATATATATATATACATCTGCATATCTATATAAATATAAATGCATGCATACATACATATATGTACATGAAAGTTTGAAGAACGCTAATAAAAGCAAAGCTAAAACGCCACCTAATTACAAACAAAATTTCTTTAACTTAAATGAGGGCGAGACCTATTGCATTTTCAAGGCTTGTTGCATTTATCACCCCGAGTGGGACGGGTATGCCCAGATGTGGGTCCCGTGCTCTCCATGCTACTGAACTCGAGCTATCCTGGCAGAAGAGGGGTAAAACCCCGAAACCGGTCCTAGTTTGCTTGTTTCCACATCAGGGAGGACCTGATCTGGCAGTTCGGGCTGGACTTTTCCCTTTGGGCGCAGGGTCAAGAATGCTTTGTATATGGCTGGGTCCAATCTGGAATGGCATTGTGAGCAAAAAAACGATGAATTTAGGCCCAGATCACTGTACTGGGGTGAATGTATTAATCGGGCAGCTGCTATCCTCTGCTTTCAGCCTCCAGATCCCTTAATGGATTTGCTTCATCTTGAGCCCATTATTGTGGAGCCCTTGCTACCCCTTGGGGGCGCTTTATTAGAGGTCCTGCGTGGTGCATGGGCACCGCCCTCTTCCGACGTCCCGGTTGATCGGGCCATTGCTGGTAAGCACCACCTTGCACCCGGGGGATCCACTTTGTCTATCCCTCCACCCTACTGCTCGGGGCTTGGTGCTTCAAGCGGCTTTTGGGTTGCAGGACTCCTCCACTTTGCTCTTGTTTCTTCCCACCCAGGAATCCAGGTGGCTGGATGCATGTGGAAGACAGCTTTTTGCTTCTTCTAGCGTGGCCATTCGCGCTTTAAACACTAAATGCATGTTTGCACGGGCGTCCTCTGCCCTCTGGGACTCCGTGGCTAACCTTCTTCCTTCCCTTCCGGAGGAATTGCGCCCTAAGTTACTCCGTCTGTTCCTTCACTGCAAGGAAACGGCTCATTTTACAATACGCTCCTCCCTGGATACCACAGAGACTGTGGGCCGTGCTCTTGCACGGTCGGTGGCTTTGCGCCGTCATGCCTGGATGCGTGGCCGTCGCTTCCCTGATAATATTCGGGAGAGCCTCCAAGACATGCGGTTTAATGGGATAGATGTTTTTGGGTCCCACACTGACTCGGCGATCTCCAGGCTTCTGTCAGGGCTGCCGTAATTTTGCCGTGCCACTGACTGATTGGCTTTCTTCTTCATCGCGGTCTTAATTTATGAACCAGTTTCTTATCAGAGGCAGGTTGGTGCCTCTGTATTGTCTGTATAGCCGTCTGGCTGGTTTGTTCTTTTTTTCGAGTACTGTGATTGTCTATTTTGCCAGGAGGACCCCCTCTTCTTGCCAAGGGTTTACCCTTGCCCTATGTGTGGTATTGGAGGGTGACAGGTGTCTGCCTTTGCCTTCGTAAGCTCCTGTGAAGTATCCATTATGGGTATCCTTCTGGGGCTCATATACCTCCCTTTTACGGCGTCCAGCAGGATCGCACCTCTCGGTTGTCTGTGGTGCTTAGACTCCGGATCGGGTACTATGCTCGGTAGTATCTACCTCACATGGCCTGGCATCTTGCTTTTGTCCTCTGGCCCGGCTTTAGTGCCAGCCCCTTCTGGGCTATTCTCCCTGGTAGGGAGTTGCCGTGGGCCTCTCTGTTGTAGGTTGCTATGGCCTTTTGGCTTATTCCCCAACAGTTTTCTCCACAACCCCGTTGCTTTCGCACAGGGAACTCTACATCCCACTAGCATTATTAAACATGGCGGACTTGTAGAGATGATTCTCTTTAAACCCCGCTCTTCCTGGCATTTAGGACCCGTGAGTTGGTCCTTAGTACTCCATTGTTCAGCTCGTTCTTCCTTCGAAAAATTGTCCTGTGAAGGAACTGGTCATTCTCTTCCGGACTGACGACAGAAGTTGCTTATAGCCTGGACTAGTTCCACTTTCTGTATAACTGCGGGTACTTTTCAGCGTACTCTAGTGCCTGGCTTTGGCCGAGTTTCAGCATCTTCTTGTGGCTGTTTCTGCGCCATGATTTCCTCATGGCTTGTGCGGTCTGTTGCCTTCTTGCTATTGGGCGCATCTCAGCTGTTCCTGCTGTCTTGCTTCCTGGTGTTACTCCTGGCCACGTGTGAGTGTCTTTCAGGCTGTGTAGGGGCATCTTTTTGATGTTCTCCACATGTCTGACTGGCCAGGGTCTCTGCAGTACTCTTCTTCTGTGGTACGTGTGAGGGTGCTGCGCGTTCTCTCCACCATTCCACTTAACCAGTCCTTTGGGTTGGTTTTGTCGACTGACACATCCTGCGGTTCTTTCACGCCATGGGGTTCAGTCCTATTCCCTGCAAGGTGTTGAACTCTCTTTTCTTGCCAGTTTCTTTACTAGGTGTGTTTTTGCTCTATTTTGACCCGTGCTTGGCAGTGGTCAGTAACCTGCTTCCTTAGTATCTTTACAGGAGCAGTTTCAACAGTGTTAACGCTGTTCGAGTTTTTTGGCTGGGGCTACCTCTGGCTTCTTGTCAACACCATGGGTCCTGCGGATCCTTCATGCCTCTTTGGTCATCTTCTTTCGAAGTTCGGCATTTCTAAATTAGGCACCAGCGTTCTTGCTTGGTGTTTTTCTTTCTCTCATCCCCTCTGCATGCAAGGTTTTCGTGTTAGTCTGGATGGGATGTGGTGCTCTAGCCTCCCCTTGATTCCTGCTCTCTTCAAAGCATAAGGGTCTGGTGGTTGGCTGCGCTGTCAATACTGTCCGCACTGTGTTTCGTCCTTTGGTTGACGATACTCTTTGGTCATGTTGTTGACAGCTAGGTTATCTTTGAACCTTGGTGGGGTTTAGTTGCAGTGCTGCCTCCTCTTTGGGTATGGCTTTGGTATCTATTCTAAGTTAAGGAATCTGTGACTAGACGTCTCTATCAGATGAACAAGTTACTTACCTTCGGTAGTCTAGCTGCAGATTCCTTAACACCCGCCCATTCTCCCTGAACTGGGACACCCTTTTCAAGTTGGGCTTCTTGCCTTCGCCTCCCTTTGGGTGGCTTTATTCCTCTGCAGGGTGACGTCTTCCCTTCTCTCCGACTCATGATGCTACATTCTGTTTCGTGGCTCTGCTCTACCCATCCTTGTATTTGGACGGTAGGCCCATATGCCATGTGTTCTTTACAACCCTTACCCTGGGTTGCCCGTTGTGAGTCTAAATCCTTTCTTCTACTGCTTGAGGTTTCTTGCCTCCCCTGCACTCTAGTGGTTCAGGTCACTGGCAATGCTACATTCGGTAGGTCCCTTATTCGGATCTGGCGTCTCCTTTTCGGTGACGCCTTCTGGTAGTTTGTCCTTACTCCTGGGTTCAGGACTGGTTGTCCTTCACTGTCTTATATTGTGGTAGCAGCCTTTCTGTCGGCTGCAGTGAGGATTCACCAGGGAGCTATGGCTCAATCTTGTGCCTTTGGTGGCACAGGCTCACTCAGGCCAGGGTGTCGAATCCTGCCTATGCTCGGCATCTTCTTCTGCCTCAAGGGGAGGTTTTGGTCTTGACAATTGCAGGGGTCCCTCCCAGAGTGGTGCTCTGTTCTCCCTCAGTTTACAATATACAGTGACTGGCACTGTATTTCTATGGTGATGGTGTTCACCATACCTTGTTTTTTCTTTTTGTGCACACTGTTCCCATATTTTCAGTTTTTGGTGGTGGCTTCACGTTCTGACGCGGAAGTGTCTTCTGATGAAAACTGATGTCGGCGCACCGGGGTGGGGCATTTATGGCTCTGTTGACATCACGTCCATGGACGACGTCAGGGCGCAGCCATATGGCCTCACCCCCCCCCCTGCCCCCCCCCCCTGGCACACAGGTGCTGCTGCACAACATTTTCCTGACCAGTTTAACGCCTGGATAATATTCTAAGTTAAGGAATCATCTGCATCTAGACTATGTGTCTACCAGATACATCGTTACCGAAGGTAAGTAACTTGTTTGTTTGGTGCACAGAAGTAGCCAGATCCCACTCCCCCCACCCCACTGCAGTCCTCTTAGCCCTTGCATCGCAGGGGACAGGGATCATACAGATAAAATGCTGGTCACCAGGTGCACCGATCTTTCTAGTCTCCCACCCCTTTGGTTTGCCCGTAGTGGCACACAACCACCCTGTGGGAGGCAAGATTCAACATTTTCTCCCAGGGAGGGATGCCATTACGTCTAATAGAAATAGATGGGTCCTTCAGATTGTCCAGTACGGCTATGCCCTCACCTTTCTTTCCGACACATCACGGCTTCTGCCCACATCAGAGCTGCTATTTTGGAAAGCACCATCCATCTTACTGCAAAAGGTGTGCATTATACTGTTCAAAGGTGCCATCGAGAGGGTGCAGGCCTTGGAAATAAACATGGATTGTTACTCCTGCTATTTCCTTGTACTGAGGAAGAATGGAGATCTTCATCCTATTTTAGATCGTTAGCCTCAGAATGCCTTCCTGCGGAAGGACAAATCCAAAATGCTCACAGTGGCACAAGTTTTGTCTTCCCTGGATCCGGGTGAATGGATGTTCATCTTGGCCGTGCTGGACACATACTTTAATGTGCTTGACCTGTCGTTTCCTATGGTTCTAAGCTGGCTTGGGGCTTTTTCAGTTTGCCATGCTCTCCTTCGGCCTTACCAGTGCCCATCGGGTGTTCATGAAATTGATTGCAGCTGTTGCCGTCTATATTCAGAGGTGAGGGATACTAGTTTTCCCATACCTGGACAACTAGCTTTTGAAGGCAGACTCACCACAGCCTGTCGTAGGACACCTTGAGATGACTGCATACCTCCTGACACTGTTGGAACTCTACATCAACAATTCGAAGTTACACTTGACTCCTTCGCAGAGGCTTCCTTTAATATAGGAGCTGTTCTGAACATGGTACAGTTCAGGGCCTTTCCTCTGTTGCAATGTGTCCAGGACATTCTGTATATGATCCTGATGTTTTATCCTCCGCTGCCCTGAATGTCTCTGAGAGCAGCTCTGAGACTTCTTGTCCTGTTGACCCCATGGATCCTACTCATCCACTTCGCCAAGGGGCATATGTGGGTTCTACAGTGAGATCTGAAATCTAGGTGGGCCCAGCATCAAGGGAACCTGGTGGATGTCATCCAGTTTTCAGAGGAGATTGGACAAGATGTGCCGTGTTGGCTTATGACCCGCAGCCTGACCAACAGCAGACCCATTTCCCTTCCCCACCCAGAGCTGATAGTGGTGACAGAGGTGTCATTGCTGGGGTGGGAGGCAATCTAGGAGAGGTGGACATCAGAGGACCCTAGTCTCTGGCGGAAATCCACTTCACATAAATCTTTTGGAGCTGGCGGTCCATCTGCCTGATGTTGAAGGCCTTGCTGCCATCCATCATTTGAGGGCTCCTGCAAGTTCGCATGGACAATACCACCGCCATGGGATCCTGTTACAAGCAGGGTGAGAAGGGTCTGGACGTCTGGGTCCTGTGCTAATAGTTTCTGCACCTCTGAAGCTGGAGTGTCAGGTCATCTCCCTGATCATAAACTACCATGTGGGATCTTTAGATGGTTAGTCAGATGAGCTTAGCCTGCAACACATAATGAATTGTGAATAGCGCTTGCACCTGAGGATGGCGGGGCATCTTCCAACAGTGGGGAGAGCCCTGGTTGAATCTTTTCTCCAGTACTTATGGGCACTGGAGTTGCCAAGAATGCTCTTTCTAGGAGATGCATTCAGACTAGAGGAGCACAGGACTCCTTTACGCCTTTCCACAATTACCTCTTCTGCCCTGAGTTTTGAATAAGAGCAGAAAAGACTGCGCCACATCCTGCTAGTGGCTCCGGTTTGGGCCTGGCAAGTGTGCTGCCCGGAACTTCAGGGTATACTCATTTGTCCGTCTATCAGGATACTGCTTTGGAAGGATTGTCACAGCAGCAGGGAAGGGTTCTTTGCGTGCCCAAGCCAGCGCCATCTGCACATTCCTGCATAGAGATTTAGTGGCTGCAGTTGACTGCACTTGATCTACCAGCGGTGAGCATGGATGTCATTCTTGCTGCTAGGCACTCCTCTATAAAGTCTACTTACTACGGGCCATGGGACCAGTCTGTGTCCTGGTGTAGAACTGAAAAACAGGCACTTTGTTATGTCTTTGACCCGGCAAGGTTTTGCAGTGAGCACTATTAATGATTATTTGCCTGCCCTTTTGAGCTTTTTAAATTTGCTCTACCATCCATCCTTGTTTAAGTTATCTTTGCGATGTGGTTTATTAACGCTGTTAGAACTGGAATTTCTGGTTGGCTAAGGCTTACGCCAAAGCCAGGCAGAAACCACCATTCTAGTCAGGGCAAGGGAGTCACACGCCAAGATAACCCCTGCTCACCCCCTTGGTAGCTTGGCACGAGCAGACAGGCTTATCCCAGAGGCAATGTGTAAAGCATTTGCGCACGCATACAACAGCAACAACATCCTAGGCACACCACAAAAGGAACTCCACACAAGGTTATATAAAAATAACTTTTGTATTGTCAAAACACATCAGATAGTAATCACACAATATACATTGTGCCAACTGGCACGGGCAATATTCACAAGGGATTATTTACACCAGGACAGGGCCACGTGGGCCACTGTCAGAATCAGAACTTAGTAGAACTAGCACCTAGAATAACTTGTCACACCAAATAACAATTATAGACCACAACCAGTAACCACTGGTAACAGGTAGGTACACACTACACAATACTAATAACCATAGGCATAGATCACGCATGGACACATAACCTCTCTAGTATAACATACTAGGCAAAGCAAACTTCTAAGCATGAGCACCTTTAGAAGTATAACACAAGCATAAAGGCAAAGCACATTATGCAGCAATCACATTTAGGCCTAAACAGTATAACTACAGTGGGCAATCTCTCACTAGTCTAAACACATTAGACTCTGCCTCCTAAGAATAAATCACATTTAGGGGCGTACCTCACAGTGAAGTAAACTCTCACTGACATAAACCTACATAGGTAAAATAACCTCATAATCATAGTAAAATCACATTGCGCAAAAATCACATTAGGCAATTACCCTCATAAACATAGTAAAATCACATTGCGCAAAAATCACATTAGGGCCTTGCGCCCTATCCACATACCAGCCCCCTGGCCAACTGGCCATCCCAAGAAGGGGCTCAAATGCCCTGTGTCCAGAATGTCAGGGCGCGCTGCCACGCAGCGCCAGTCAGCAAACCTAAACGTTGCAGCTGCCCACTAATTGCTGGGCAGCTGGGAAAAGTAACAGGACCTAAACGTTGCAGCTGGCACTAAGTGCTGCGCAGCTGTAGAAGGCCTGGCACCTCTGTGCCATCTCTGTCCCACACAGGGGCTCTCTCTACCTTGGCGCCTAAACGCTGCTGCCCACTACTTGCTGGGCACCTGGGAACTTCAAAATCGCAGCAGGGGCCCTCACTGGCCCTCAGTACAGCACTGCGCCAACACGTTGGAGCCCTCTGGCTCTGGACCTCACCATTAACATGCTAGGGCGACCCACTGCCATCCGGGGCCGCCCGGAAGGCATCTCTCGGGCTCTGAAGTCAATTATGCCCCTCGGAGCACTCTGGCTCCCAAAACAATCATGCCCCTCGGAGCACTCTGGCTCCCAAAACAATCATTCCCCTCGGAGCACTCTGGTGCAAGAATAACGGGGGAGCCACCTGTCATGTCTCGGCGTACCAAGTGTACTGTAGCCTTAATTATGACATTATATAAGACGTCCCGATCTTCAGAACGCCGCTTTGCGTTCTTGCGTCTAGCCTGACTTCTGTCCTGATCCCGTTTGCCTGACTTCCGTTTTTTTGTTGTTCCTTCGTTTCTGTTGTCCTCTTCCTCTGTTCGGGAGGTTACGTGTAGCTGCTTACCACCGCTATACCCCTGTAACCTCGTCGCCCTTTCCCTTCTCGTCTTGCAGTCTCTTTATGTTGTGTTGTTTGTCTATGTCACTTGTCTCGGATAATTTACATCCGTGTTTGTTGAGTCCACTTAGTGTTCGCATTTCGTGCTCCGCCCGGCGGCCGGGTCTATTCCCCGCCATCCGGCCGGGCACAGTTGCTCCTTCTTCTCCCCCATCCCTGGTGCTCTGCCCGGTGGCCGGGTTCATCTCCGCCATCCGGCCGGGCACTGCACCTCCAGTCTCGCCCCATTTCCCTAGGGCTCCGCCCGGTGGCCGGGTTTGTCTCCGCCATCCGGCCAGGCATTGCAAATCCAATCTCGCTCCCTTTCCTGGTGCTCCGCCCGGTGGCCGGGTTTTACCCCGCCATCCGGCCGGGCACTGCCGAGCAATAGTAATTCAGTTCCCTGATTCAGCTGACTCCCATTGTGTATTTCCTCACACCATTTTCCCCCTTTTTATGGTATACTTTCGGGGAACTTGCGTGGACCAGAGTGTGGTGCGATTTCAAGACTCATCTACATGAAACACGGTAACAGCGCATTGCGCTGCTTTCATTATTCTATATTAGGAAGAGTTATAGCTTGGATAACTAATTGTGGTTCTTATTGGCAGATAGCCTTGTACATACTGCAAGACGCGTATCCATGTATCCAGCCCAGGGATGAGAATTGAATGTTCTTCCAGTGTTATCCAGAAGCTAGCACAGTGAGATTTCTACACTATTTCCTTTTCACAAGAATAGTAGGTTGGAATAGAGTGTTGATCCTCTTTTGTCTATTTGTGCACAGAAACACGAACACCCACATCTACCCTTCCATCATAACCAACAGTACAGATGTTTAGATGTGGTAGGTGATGTTCTTCTTTATGTATTAGCCTTTGTGCAATAACACTGTACTGTTATCAGTGTGGATGGTAATATCCTCCTTCCTTTACAGCTTGTGTTTCACCAAGCGTCCACTCTGAAGTCCACAGTCAATACCTACTGTCTTCCCCAACCTTTCCTTGTTTTGTTTCCCTGTTTTCCCCTGGCGCGCCTTTCGGTACTCTAGAGTCTGATAGAGTCGGAAGGCCGTAGGGGAAGGCTGAGGATTATTCTCCGGATTCCTGACGCTCCTGCGGAACCAGACTGGAAACCATTACACCACCTAGGCTCCTTAAGCAAATATGGCCTGGGTTGGAGCCACACGGGCTCTAAAAGAAAACATGACCCACTGTTGGAGCGGCCCGCTGCTCGATGGGGCCGCTCTCACTGCCACGGGGCCCTCACTGGCCCTCGGTCATTCTCGCAGGGGCGGACCTCTGTCAGGCGGGGCCGCCCTTCACCGTCACTGTGCCTGGTACAGGCACCAACGCCACTCACCTGCTCTATGGGCAGGACACTTCGCGCCGCTCTCTCCATCTCCTGGACAAGCGGGCTCCTCTCCTCCGGATGCGGCAGCAGCGCTTCTCTCATGGTCGCGGACGGGGCTCTCGCTCCAGAGAGCCCGGCCTTCACCCGGTCCAATCCGTGTGCAGCTCCTCAGAAGAGCCCCTCGTGAATTCGAGGCTTTTCTCCTGCTTCAGTCACTCACAGCGTGGCTTGACGATGACGCGGCGGCCCGGGGACCAATCCCAGCGCGGCGCCGCCAACCAGGCTTTAGCGTTGCTGAGGGGGCTCGTCTCTCTGAGCCAATCAGGGCTCCGCTCCTTCGGTTTCTCTCTCTGCGGCCCCGGCAAGGCTTAAAGGAGGGGTAGGCTCCCTCGGTGCGTACGTAAAATGTCGACGCGAGGTGGGCACTCGCTAAAGGCTTAATTAAATAAGCGGACATGAAACAGGGTGGGCACCTGCAATGTAAAATCTCGCAATCAGCGGGGTGGCACCCGCAATAATCAAAAAGGCATTTGGAATCCCCACGAAGGGGATTGCAGCCCGGCACTGCGGGGGACAGGCAGGAGCGCTTCCTTCAAGGATACCGACAGCGCTCTGTCAACAAGCAAAAATAAAGCGCTCACGAGGCGCTGGGGGGCACTAAAATCCCAAAGTCCCCAGGAATGACCCTTGAAGCAACAAGGGTCCTAGCAGCAATGTTTCCAAATCAAATGGGTCCCAACGAGAAGGTCCTGGAGGCAAGGTGGAGCAAACAGCTCCCAACAAGGAAAAAGTCCTCCAGCATCCAGGGGCTGGGCAGGGTCCAGGGAGGCAAGCCTTCCCCTGGGCCCCAGCAGCAGCACGCCCCTGGTAGATTCAAGTCTGCAAACAAGAACATTTTGTAAGGGGACACAGCCCCTTTTTATACAGTCCAAACCTTTGTCTAAAGGTGCAGGGTGGGGGCAAACCCAGGCTCAGCTGGTTTGGGAGCACTCTTGATGAGCTCAGCCACCCCTCCCATTCACTAGTCAGGCTAGGGTCATCAGTCGCACCACAGGGGGCGGAGCCAGCATTGTGTGGGAAAAGCCCAGCCCTATTCAGGTCCCAGTTGCACCCCTCCCCTCACATCAGCATGCTAATCTCTCATCTCACCACCGGTCAGACCCATCCAGACTCTTGGAGCCAGGCTCACCAGCCAGCTCCAGCCAATCACGTGCCAGCACACTCACTACACACGCACACCCATGTCTAGAAGTGGCACTTCCACACTAGACACAGTCATGCCGCATACATCATTGCGCAGCATTCAATCTCACGAGTTCGCACATACCAAACTCGACCCTGCACTCCCCACACATCAGGAACTACCATGGTCACACATATTCCCTATGCATTCCTATGGGAGGGCAGGTCACTCACCACACACACAGAGAGCGCACGCACTTTACACTGGACCACAGTGAAAAAGTGTGCAGAGACATAAAATCACCAACAAAAAGGGCCGGGTCCAACAAACGCCTTAACCGCAACGGTAATTCCGCCGTGGTGCGGGGTGTTCCATTAAGTGGGCGGGGCCGCGTCGGCCAACGGACGTGCACAGCGACGGCCGTTGGCCAACGGGCGCACCTAAAGGGCTAAAGGTTTGACGCACAAGATGCCCCCCTCACCACCCAACCATTTGTGATGCCAGTATGGGATCCTCATTTGGCCTTGACATTCCTCATGGACACCTCTTCCGAACAATGTACAGCTGCTCGTTGCATCTTCTGACTCTCAAACCTCTCTTTCTCACTACGATCACTTCATTTACGTTGCGTGATTGAGCTCCACGATCTCAAAGTGCAACTGCCGTTTACTACCTCTTTCTTCCCAGACAAACTAGTGTTGAGGGCCAGGTCAACCTTTTGGCCAAAAGTTATGACTACTTTCATGTTGGGCAATCCACCACCCTCCCAACATTCTTTGCCCTGCCTCACTCGCAAGAGGAGTAAAGCCTCTATTGACTGAACCCCCAAAAGAGCCATAAACTTTTACATCGATCACACCAAAGACCATCATGTATATGATCAGCTTTTTGTGACTTTCTCAAGGGCATCAAAAAATTAAGGCGGTGAAGAAACAGGCTTTGTCAATTGGGATAGTCCTTTGCTTTAATATCTGTTATGCACTGGCCAGGAAACAACCTCCGGAAGGACTGAAGGCTAATTCCATCATGTCCAAGGTGTTAACACTTTGTTGACATGCATCTACAAGATCGTGGTGTGGGTATCAGTGTATATGTTCACTAAGCACTACTTCCTTCACAGCCACGTCCATTGGTAAGATCATTTTGCCCTCACAAACCTGCAGAACCTTTTGTTTTGGTCTGAATTATTTCCACAGATTTGCCACCATTAACAGGTACTTCTTTGGTATTTATTCAACAGGCTAGGAATCTGCAGTTAAGTGTCCATCAAAAGAACAAGTTACATATCTTCAGTAACGTTCTTTATGATGGATACCCTATCTTTGCAAAACCTCTTGGGCACATGGCCAGCATTTTATCATCAGAAAAAAGGATCAATTTTATCAAACCCATGAATTTCTGTGAATTTCTATGCTTCAGATAAACCAAAAAAAAGCTAATTCTTATTTAAGGCATCGCTGAAAGTAGGATTTAAAGACTTGGGGCCAGATGTAGGTCACCCAATACCGGTCGGTAACGGCCGAAATTACCGAATTTCGGCCGTTACCGACCGGTATTGGCCTTTCCAGATGCAGGTGGCATTTTTTGTAGGATTCGGTATTTTACAGAATCTGTAATTTAAGCATTCGGTAAAATACCGAATTCTTAACATACCGATTCGGTAAATTACCGAATCCAGGATGTAGGGAGCACTTAAGTTAGTGCATTCCTCAGTTAAGGATTCGTTATTTACCACCAACTAGAAGTTGGTGGTAAATAATGAAAACCTTTGACAAAGCATTTTTTTTGCTTTTCCAACAGTGCCATGTTGCACCCATACACAATTGAGGGGTGCAACAGGGTGTCAAAGTGACACCCTGCCACCCTTCAATGTTTCCCCCTTTTATCGAATCGGTATTTACCGATTCGGTAATTGACATTCATTCCTATGGGCCTCCAGGCCCATAGGAATGAATGGCAATTACCGATTCGGTAATTTTTACAGAAAAATTACCTACATCCCATTTACCTGTTCTTAAATACCGAATCGGTATGATTCGGTATTTAAGAGTAGGTAAACTGGGATTACCTACATCTGGCCCTTAGTGCCTGATTTAGATCTTTGCGGACGAGTTACTCTGTCACAACGGTGACGGATATCCCGTCTGACGAAATACAAATTCCATTAAACCCTTTGGGATTTATATTTCGGCAGACAGGATATCCTTCACCATTGTCGCGGAGTAACCAGTCCGCCAAGATCTAAATCAGGCCCTTAGTGACGGCCCTGCATCCAACACCAGGTGTGCACTGCCTGCTTGGGTCAGGTGCATGGCATGGGCCAAAGACAAGCCTTGCATTGCAGCGAACCCCCAATGTGCATGGCCAAAGGCCATGAGCCTATAGGGTTTAATGCCCACAGCAGGTTGGACACAGTCATGTGTGTGGATACAGTATAGTCTTAAACAGTCCAGAAATATGCTGTACACACCACAGTAAAAGATTATAGTTCAGTGAACAAAAGAAATGGAAAAAACACCCAAATTCTCAGTTATGGCATGCAAAAGCACAACATACACAATTACTGAAATCCCGCAATGCTATTTACATCCCTATGCCAAGGCACATGAATAATAATTGTGCCTACCAAGAGCAAACATGGCAGGGGCATCTGTTATAGTGAGTTGCATGCCATTATAGCAAATTTCATGGTGGTATTATGGTAAGGAGGTAGAATGAAAATCTGCATGTAGTTATGTTGTCTGATATTTATAAACTGCAGCATACACCCTATTAGGATATTTTGACTTTATTCATAAACATTGATGTTTCTAAGTGACCAAACTAAACTACAGAGAACAGTACGGTTTTTGAGTTTTGACAAAAATGCTAATAGTTATATATCAAAACAGAGCGGCAACAAGTACATCAAATCCACTTCCAAAGGTTTTTATAGAACAATCAGTCCGACAATCAAAATTTATAAGTCTCTCCTGCCAATTTCATTTGGATAGATTCATTATTCTTCATTTCTTTATATAAAGGCAGCCAATGCGTTTCGCTTAAACTAGAGTTTCATTGGGGCTCAGACTATGTATCAGTATTAGTATAGTGGCAAACAGTTTTCTCTGAAACTTTACTTAAAAACAGAATGTGTCTTCATAATCGTTAGTATGGACAAATGCTGAAGTACAGTGATGTGGGCAGCAAGTCGTCAACTCATCCATTTATTTATTTATTAAAAGTTTTCTATAGCACGATCAAGACCCTTGGGTATAGGAGCGCTTAACATGACAAGAATATATGATATTACAGTAGAGAAGTTCGATAGGTATGCTTCCTCCCATGTTAGATGAAAGGAAGATAACAAAGATGTAAAATAGGTAGAGTACATTATTAGTTTAACAAAGAATATACAGAGTTCTGAGGTAGGATAGGTAGTGAATTATATTCTCCTGTATATGAATGTTTTTAATGACTTTTTCATAGTCCTTTATGTTTTTCAGACCCAGATGTAGTATTGTGTCGACCGCTCGTATCAACATAGAGTTGGCGATTTCCTATTTACTTCCCGTATGTTGTAGAGTAGTCATCTCTATGTCAGGCTTAGATGATGACCTGTTTGTCTATGGAAGGAACTTGCTCATGAGAAAGATCTTAGCTTCCCTCTAAAATGTTGCGGTGTTTGGAATTTTTCTAATGTTCGGGGGGAGAGAGTTCCAAATTCTGGGGGCCGCTCCTGAAAAAGCTCTATCGTAGGTTTTCTTCTTCTTGAATATGGGTGATCTCAGCATCAGTTCCTTGGCCTTCCTGGCCGGTCTGTTTCTTCCAGATATTTCAATTTTTTGTGCTAGGTATCTTGGGGTATGGTAATGAATCGCTCTGTGGGTAATACATGCCATTTTTAGTTGAATTCTAGCTTCGTAGGGTAGCCAATTTTATGCTTTCAGGTGCGGGGATATATGGTCAAATTTCCTCGTTCCTGTGACCAGTCTTGCTGCTGCATTGAGGCATGCTTTAAGTGGTGCAGTGGACATTTTTGGTAAGCCTGCTAACGTTGTACACCCATATTCAATCCTCGAGATAACCAGTGATTGTATTGCTAGTTTTAGATCCGTCTCAGTTAAAAATGATTTCATTTTTCTTAAGTAGTTCAGATGAAAGCGGGCGTTTTTTGCCATTGCTTTGATGTTTGCTTTCATGTCTAGGTTCTCATCCAGTGTGATTCCAAGTGATTTCGCCAAATCAACTAGAGTGGGGGTGCAATTTAACGCTGTGATCATTATCAACCATTCTTTCATTTCTGATTGGTTCTTTTGTGGCGAGATGAGTAAGAATTCTGTTTTATGTGCATTTAGCTTCAGATGATTGGTAGTTAGCCATTTTAGTGTCATTTTGAGGGCCTCGTTCATTAAGATGATGTCTTCCATGGCCTCGATCTTGATGTAGATCTGCGTGTCATCCGCGTACATGTGGTAAGATATTTTGGAATTTCGCAGAATTTCTGTGAGGGGTTCGATGTACAGATTAAACAGTGATGGAGATAATGTTGATCCTTGAGGTACTCCAATTGTGTTTGGACATGAAGGTGAGAGAGATTGGTTGACCAGGAATCTCTGACTTCTATTCTGTAGGAAGGACTCAAACCATCTCAGTACTTTACCAGATATTCCCATCCTGTCCTGTAGTCTGTTCAGTAATTTTTCATGGTTGACTGTATCAAATGCAGATGATAAATCGAGAAGGATGAGTAGACAAGATCGGTTTTGATCTAGTACTTGAAGTGCATCATCGACAATGTGTAGGATTGCCATTTCTGTACTGTGACCTGTTCTAAATCCTGATTGGCAGTCATCTAGTAGTGAGAAATTGTCTATGTTGGCTCAGCTGATTCTGTACACATTTCTCTATTAATTTGGCCAGAAGTGGGAAGTTGGTCACTGGGCGATAGTTGTTTGGATCCTTTGGGTCCACTGTAGGTTTTTTGACGATCGGTACTACTTGACCTGTTTTAAGGCAATCTGGAAGGATCCCCTGGGAAAGAGAGGCATTTACTATTTCTGTCCAAATAGGGATCATGATATTGCTGATTTCTTTTAGGCATTTTGACCGTAGTGGGTCATTATAGTGGTTGTTAGGTTTGATGTCAGCTAGCGTTTTAGCAATGTTGTACTGGTTCAATGATTTGAAGGTGTCCCAGTGTGCCTTGTTTTTTATCTTATTGTTCACATCTTTTGATGTAGTGTTGTAACATGATTGTGTGTGGTAGTCAGGGTTGTCTGCTGCCATCTTGAGTTCTCTTTCCAGCTTGTTGGCTTTGTCGGTGAAAAAGTTGGAAAATTCTTTGCAGCTTAGTTGCGTTTTAATGAGGCTGAAATGCCAGAAACCGGTCCCCGGTAGCTTGTTTCCTTCCCAGTATAAGAATTGGCTTGGTAGTTTGGTTTGCCCTGTTCCCATCATGCACTGGGACAGGAACAGACTAATTTGCATGTAGCCAGGTTCTGAGCTGGGATGGTGCAGTGAGCTAAAAAACGGTGATGGATCAAGCCCTGATCTTTGGACTGGGTAAGAGTGGTCTGCTTAATTCAGACACTCTGTTCATCACCACCCCCTTTTCTGAATCATTTTGTCCACCATAAGCGTGGAAGGGTATACTCAGATGTGAGTCCCTTGCTCATTGCACCATCAGGATTCAAGCAAGCCGGGCCGATGAGGCTGAAATGCCAGAAACCGGTCCCCGGTAGCTTGTTTCCTTCCCAGTATAAGAATTGGCTTGGTAGTTTGGTTTGCCCTGTTCCCATCATGCACTGGGACAGGAACAGACTAATTTGCATGTAGCCAGGTTCTGAGCTGGGATGGTGCAGTGAGCTAAAAAACGGTGATGGATCAAGCCCTGATCTTTGGACTGGGTAAGAGTGGTCTGCTTAATTCAGACACTCTGTTCATCACCACCCCCTTTTCTGAATCATTTTGTCCACCATAAGCGTGGAAGGGTATACTCAGATGTGAGTCCCTTGCTCATTGCACCATCAGGATTCAAGCAAGCCGGGCCGATGAGGCTGAAATGCCAGAAACCGGTCCCCGGTAGCTTGTTTCCTTCCCAGTATAAGAATTGGCTTGGTAGTTTGGTTTGCCCTGTTCCCATCATGCACTGGGACAGGAACAGACTAATTTGCATGTAGCCAGGTTCTGAGCTGGGATGGTGCAGTGAGCTAAAAAACGGTGATGGATCAAGCCCTGATCTTTGGACTGGGTAAGAGTGGTCTGCCTAATTCAGACACTCTGTTCATCACCACCCCCTTTTCTGAATCATTTTGTCCACCATAAGCGTGGAAGGGTATACTCAGATGTGAGTCCCTTGCTCATTGCACCATCAGGATTCAAGCAAGCCGGGCCGATGAGGCTGAAATGCCAGAAACCGGTCCCCGGTAGCTTGTTTCCTTCCCAGTATAAGAATTGGCTTGGTAGTTTGGTTTGCCCTGTTCCCATCATGCACTGGGACAGGAACAGACTAATTTGCATGTAGCCAGGTTCTGAGCTGGGATGGTGCAGTGAGCTAAAAAACGGTGATGGATCAAGCCCTGATCTTTGGACTGGGTAAGAGTGGTCTGCCTAATTCAGACACTCTGTTCATCACCACCCCCTTTTCTGAATCATTTTGTCCACCATAAGCGTGGAAGGGTATACTCAGATGTGAGTCCCTTGCTCATTGCACCATCAGGATTCAAGCAAGCCGGGCCGATGAGGCTGAAATGCCAGAAACCGGTCCCCGGTAGCTTGTTTCCTTCCCAGTATAAGAATTGGCTTGGTAGTTTGGTTTGCCCTGTTCCCATCATGCACTGGGACAGGAACAGACTAATTTGCATGTAGCCAGGTTCTGAGCTGGGATGGTGCAGTGAGCTAAAAAACGGTGATGGATCAAGCCCTGATCTTTGGACTGGGTAAGAGTGGTCTGCTTAATTCAGACACTCTGTTCATCACCACCCCCTTTTCTGAATCTTAATGACTTCTTGGGCAGATTTGGCTTGCTTGTTTGATTGTTGTTTTATGATCTCAAATAGTTTCTGTGGTCTGTTTTGGCGTTGTGTAGTTCTATTCTAATAAACTCCTTTTTTGCGTTGAGGATCTTTTTGTTGTATTCATTTCTGATTCTTCTGAGGGATTTCAGCTCAGGGGATGATGGGTGTTGCCTCCATTTTCTTTCTGCACATCTCAATTTTCGTCTGTCTTCATTCAAAGCTCCATTTAACCATGGGTTTTTATCCTTCTCTGTTACTCTTTTCAGTTTTAGCGGCATGGTAGTGTTGACAATTTGTTACTGACGTAGTGTAATGGTTCGTGAGCTCATCCACATTTTGCATGTTAAGAAGTAGGTTTAGGTCTTTCTTGCATCCTTCATTTAGTAGTTCCATGTTCGAGTCTCTGGTATCCCGCATCCATCTTTTGATTTTGATTGGTTGAGTGGTCTGTGTCTTCATCCATGTAGGTATCAGGAAGGTTATGGCATGGTGGTCTGACCAGTCGTAAGGCTCTATTGCGAGGATTGAGATATTTTCCTTTTTAGACATTATCCAGTCCTATGTTGCTCCTTTCGCGTGCGTTGGTTGTCGACATGCTTGGGATAGGTTTAGTTCGGTTAAGAAGTCTTTCAGAGTGTTCACCTGTTTGTCGTTGTTGTTGTTCCAGTGGAGATTAAAATCACCTAAAAATATGTTATTAGCGTCAGTGTTCGTGTTAGCCGTGATTATCTCCATTAGCTGATCAATGAAGGTCACATTGTTGTTTCCCGGAGGGTGATATAGGGCATGTAGGATGCAATTTGGTTTGTTAGATGATCATATATTGAGACCTAGGTATTCGCATGACTCTAGAGGGTCAGATTGAATTTGGCAAATTTCTAAGTCCGATCTGTGTATGCAGGCTATACCACCCCCTATCTTCTTTTGCCTATCAAGTCTCACAGTGTTGTAGTGGGGGGGCACCAGGAGGTCCATGACTGGGGACGACGATTCAGATAGCCATGTTTCCGTTAGGATTGTTATGTCTATTTCCTGGTTAATAATGATGTCGGCTATGTCAGATGCATGTTTAGCTGCAGATCGACAGTTGAGCAGTAGGCATTTGAAGGATTTTTCTGTTCTACATGGGTTCATATTTTGCGATTCGCTGATCAGTTGGACTTGTTGCAGGTTGTTGAGATTGGGTTTCCTTCCATTCAGCTTTGACATTCTGTTGGCGTCTATCGGAACTCTTTTGATTTCCTCCCCTCCAATGTGGTCAGTAGGCTCATAATCCCGGATTAGGGATAGGGTCCCTTCTTCAGTTAAATAGTTCTGAATCCTATTTGGTCTATTTTGCCTTTCTGAAATTGGCATGGCCTTCTTCTTGCTCTTGCATTGAGATGTATATAATAGTTTTCGGATGTGCTCGACTTCTCTTTGTGTATTTCCCGTGATATCCCGTAGTCTTTCTATTCCTATGAGGGTGCTTCGTAAATCCTGTGATAGGTTGCTCATTTGTGTTTGGAGCTCTGTGATCTTTCTCATGATCCTGGGTGACGTACTGGGATTGATCATCCGCTCATTTCGAGTTTCACGACTTTTGTTCCGTAGTTTACGTTCTGAGATTTTCATCTGGATCTTGTTCTGTTGCCCCTTATGTCGGTTGTCTCTTTTCCCATTGTTTGCCTTGTTTAAGTCTCTATCTTTGTTTTGTGTTCCTACGGTCTTGTTTGTGGTACCTAACATTCTAGGAGAGCTTAGTGTAGACGTATTTAGGGGTATAGAAAGGGCGACTCTTTCCGAGTTAGCTATTCCTAGGTTTTCATTTTGTAATTTATTCCTATAAGATGTTTCATCACTGATGTGAGGCATCACTTCTTCCCACTGGAGATTATCTGGAACGTTATACGCGTGACGGGTAGACATTCCTTTTCTCTGATTAATGTTCTCAAATGTTGGGCCTCCTGTTTCGCTAGTGCCTCTTTGTAGCGGTGAGTGATCTGGTTCAGTTACTATGCTGTCTAAGGTTGCTTTTCCCCCTCATAGGAGGCTCTCTGTTGCTGAGGGCATTTTGTTTTCTCTCTGAGTCATTCCTTGTCAACGAGACTTCTATTCTGTTTGTGTCTTCTGGTTGCGTGGATTGTTCTGGTTCCCGGAGGTCTCTAATCGGTGTGCTGAATGAGGTGGTAGAGACGTAAGAGACTGGGTTGTCTTCTGGCGGTCTCTGGAGCTGTGGTTGGATTGTGTTTCCTATTTGCGAAGATTGTTCAGGTTCCAGTAGGTCTCTAGTTGGTGTGTTAGTTGTGATGGTACAATCAAATGGGACTGGGTTGTCTTCTGTAGGGCTCCTGTAGGGCAGATACAAGGCTAGACAGGTGAGTGCACAAGCAAAGGCAAGCGGGCTAGAATACAGGATTACTCCAATATTGGCACTCTGATAGATTCACCTGCTTGAATCATTCCCCGTCATCGAGACAGGAGATGCACGAATCCACATATTAGCAATGCAATGTTAAACATAGACTAGAAAGGCCCTAGGCCCTTCAGTTTTGTAACATATCCTAGTCATTTTAAAAAAAGAGGCCAAACTTAGGTTTGAACCAATTTGAATGCCCAGTTCTCTAGAGCATTCTTGTGACAAGTTCCAGTCCCTCAAATTGTCTACCGCACATCGTGCTAGGGAGTCTCTATTGAGCTCAGCTCAGTTATACCTGTTCTGAACCATTCCAAGTAATTCCAAAACTTCTTATTTCCTTCAGAAATATACAGATTCACCCTTAATATCAGTTTGTCTTATTTCTTGACTTCCATTCTGGCTTCATGTCAGATAAAGAAGAGTCTCTTCATGGCCTGTTCTACCTGCGGTAAGAAACCACTTCATTCTGATGATCCTCATCAGGACTGTATATATTGCCTTTGTCCAGCACATTAGCCCAAAGAATGTAAGGTATTTTGTACCTTTTGTACTAAAACTCTGAAGGACCGTGAATGGCAGCTGCTGATATGGCTCCAAAAACTTAAAACCAGGAAGGATCTGGTGTCATCCTCCTCAAGAAGGTCACAGAAGAGGGGGAGATTATCTCATTCTTACTCTTCTCTGGAGCAGTCTAAAGAAGCCTCTGAAAAGACGAATCATGAGTCTTACAGAGGGTGCAGTCCTTCAAAATCTCCCCAGGAAGGTGAAGTTTCTTCTAGGTGGAAGGAAAAAAAAGAACCATGTGTCTCCTCAAAAAGGCCTGAAAAGGCTAGGTCTGAACCTCCTACACCACCTCCTAAAGTCTCTCACTTCTCGAAGAAACTGTCATCTTCACCATCTACTGACAGATCGTCGAGGAGCATCTCTGTCAGCGAAAATCTTGGTGACGACAAAGACATACAAAGCAGCATCTACGACACCTACCACAAGCACCATCTCCACACTGACTACAGCCTTGTCTTTCTCAGTCACAACGACATCCTCGGCGACGGCACATACACCCAGATCGTCGACGCTGAAGCTTACTCTGAGCTCGTTGACGACAGTGAAGATGGTTCCTCCGTTAATGTCTCTCCCGTCAACAAAAGACACTGCTCTCTCGACGTTGTTGCTGTCACCCTTGTTGCTGTCATCCTTGTCGACGACCTCATTGATGGCCCGCTGATGAGGAATAATTCAAAAACAAGACAAAATAAGACATTTAACTCCTTTATAAACCTCTCAAAGCATGTAGTCACCATTGCTACCAGCCCATCTATTGGGGGAAGAAGATTCTGATGGGGAGGGCCCGGGCCCTTTGGGGTTGCACACAGCTCATCTGAGCTGCATGCCAAGTGCCAGGACGACCAGTACGATGCAGTTGAATATGAGGAGCAAGGATATTACACCCCTCAAGACCAATAACCCCCACAATACCAAGTGGAAATGGTGAGTCTGCCTTCCTTATTTGTTACAGACCTGCAGTTCATGCTCTCAGATTACAAAAAGTGTTTCACACCAACTTCATCTACTACTGTACAAGCTTCTTCACCTGTAAATTCTCCATCTGGGCAGCCATTTACTCCACAGTGTAGACCATTGTTACAGACTATGTCTGTAAGACATACTCCACAAACAGCTCTCCTGTAGAACCAAGCAACTTATAATGAAGACAGAGTAGAGGGGGCGTTACGCTACAACCCCCCGCACGGAATGGGATGATTATCTATTGCCTTCTTCAACACTAAGAAAGAGTGGGAAGTTTGTAACGGGTAGACCCTCCGCTTCCCAAACTATAATCCAAAATTTACATAAAGGAGCGATGACTGAGATCTTCTAAATCATATCTTCTAATCGGTTAGATGTGCAATTGGCACGCAGGTAAATTAGTGCTCAGGCCACATTTCTTGGATATATTTGTTGGGTCCTGACCCACAGGCACCACCTGTGGGTGAGTGCCTGCTACATCTTTGTAGCCTGCTTCATCATTGGACCCACACCCACATCATCTAGTGTGAGTGGTTTGGCCTTACGTTGTTGCAAGCAGAGTACTTAAACGGTGATAGGCAAGTGATGTGTGAGTGAGTTAAAATTGCCTCGTAGATCGTAAAGCTACTATCTAAATAGCAAGGTCTTGGGCAAGATTAAAAACAGTGGGATGTTATAAGGATATGATGGTCCTTGACAAGGACCACAGAACACAATAGTGGACATTCTTAGCAGACTGAGGACCTCGTTCCAGGAGTGGCGGCTGGATCAGGAAATACTCAACAACATCTCTTAGTGGGGATTTCGACCTCTTTGCAACCCTCCAGGACCAGAAATGCCGATTCATCGCAAGCTGGCAACATTATCAGGGCTCATGGGGGAATGCATGGTCTGGAATCTTTGATTATGCTTTTCCTTCATACCTCTCCTTCCGAGATTCCTCTGAACATGAAGGTCAAACCATGCAGGATCAATCTCATTGCCCCCGAGTGGCCATGTCAGCATTAATTTACAGAACTGCTTCTCCTCCAAGAAAACTCTCATCCTGTTGAAGACTCTACTAGCAATGAACAAGGGCCAAGTGTTGCATCCAGATCCCGGGTCTCATGGCCTGGCTCCTGAGAGCAATCAATTTATCCATGTAAGCATCTCACCAGACTGAAGGGACATACTATCTAGAGCCTGAGCAGAAAGTACAAACAAAACGTATTGCCTTCAGTGTAATCGATTTGGCATATTGTGGCAACAGCCCAAAGTACATCCACTTTCTTCTTTCCCTGAAGAGATCCTTTCCTTTCTTCTGCAGTTAAAATGCTAAGGATTGGCTAACACATCCATCACGGTCCATTTGGCGGCCAACTCCCTCATCAGGCGATCATCCACGTCACCATCAATCAATCAAGTGGTTATGTGGTATCTGTATGAGGGCGAGGTGTGCAGAGCAGAGCTTCCTGGTCAGTCAGTGGAAATGTAGGAGGTGGTTCATGTAGGCTGGTCATTTGTCGTGGAGGACTTTGTATGCATGGGTCAGAAGCTGGAAATGGCATCTCTTCTGGACGAGGAGCCAGTGGAGGTCCTTCAGGTGCTGGGTGATGTGTGTCATCTTGGGCAGGTTGAGGATCAGTCTGGCTGCTGCTTTCTGGATCGTCTTGAGTCTTTACGTGAGTTTGGTGGTGATGCCTGCGTAGAGTGCGTTGCCGTAGTCTAGTTGACTGGTGATGAGAGACTGTGTCACTGTTTTTCTGGTGCTGATGGGTAGCCACCTAAAGACTTTGCGGAGCATGCGGATCGTGGGGACGCAGGCTGAGGTAACGGTGTTGATCTCACATTTCATGGAGAGTTTGCTGTCCAGGATGAGGTCGAGGCTGCAGGTGTGGTCTTTCGGTTGGTCCGAGCTCCGCTGGCCACCAGGAGTCGTTCCAGAGGGCGTTGTGTCTGTTGAAAATCAGACCTTCCTTTTTTCCGTGTTGAGCTTTGGGCAGTTGTCTTTCATCCATGCCCAGATGTTCTCCATACAGTTGTTGAAGTTGGTCTTCATCGAGGTAGGGTCCGCTGAGAGCGAAAGGACGAGTTGTGTATCGTCGGCATACGAGATGATGTTGATATTGTGCGATATGATGATGTCTGTGAGTGGTGTCATGTAGATGAGAGGGTTGGACTGAGGGATCAGCTTTGCAGTACACCACAGACGGTGTGCTTGGGTTGCGAGGTGAAGGGAGGGAGAAGGACTGTCTGGGTGCTTCCTGTGAGAAAGGGTGCCATCCATCTGAGCGCATCGTCTGCGATGAGTGTGTGGTGGGAGACTCACATTATGGTCTGCAGAATAGTTGAACATTCCTTCAAATTATTATTTTGAGTTGTTCCACCAATCAAGCCTCCGCCTCCACTCTGGCAACAAAATGTTGAGCTCTACAGCTTATGAAGCATCCATTTGTACCCATTCACGGAGCGTATATTCAATTCCTTTCCTTGAAAGTGGCTCTCCTCGTAGCTTTAACCTATGCCAGACGTGACAGTGAAATAGGGTGATTCTTCACACAAACTTTAGGTTCATTTTCAAAGTTCCTTCAGACTTTCATCTCAATGAAAACTATTTTTCCAGATCCTTCGGCGTCTGCTGAACGGGCACTGCATTCTTTAGAAATCAGAATGTGCTTGAAGTTCTATTTAAACTAAACAAAGTTTTTGCAAGTCTAATCAATTGTTTCTAGCTTACAGCGCACCATGGAAATGGTATCCTCTTTCGAATCAGGGCATTGGTAGGTGGCTATCCAGAGCAATTTACTTCTGCCATCAAGCAGCAGGCAAACCATTACAGACTTCAGTGCACGACCACTGTACAAGAACTATGTTTACTTAGCGTTGCGTGCTGGTCTGTCACTTCAACAGATTTGCCAGACAGCTACCTGGAAAAATAGGCACTCCTTTACAAAACATTACTGCTTGGAATCTGCCGATCACAGCAGCGCAGCAGTGGGTCAAGCAGTGCTGACATCTTTTTCAGTGAAGGTGAGCTATCTCTTTCCCACCATCCTCTTGTTACGCACATTTTTTCATTGTACATGTAGATGCAAGTAAATATATTTATGTGATACTGATTACGTACATCGCTGATCAATTATATATATATATATATATATATATACACACACATATATATATATATATAAACACCAAATATTCAATCAGCACATGCTCCTGCAAAGAAGACACGGACCCCAGGCTGCAGTAAGGGAGATTTTATTCAACCTCTCAGGCGACGCGTTTCGAGCAACTAGTGCTCTTGATCACACACCATACACCTGGTCAGCATGCATTTAAATACATTTTTTCACATTGCAGTGCTCCACCCCCTAAGTGAATCACATGGTGCATAGACATAGAAAAAACATTTCTCTATGCTAATAATCACGGCACCCACCATCACTGCACTTAAATTAAAAGGCAAGGAAAAACAATATAACTGCATGAATGCAAAAACCCACGTTGATTTCATATATCACTCCTAGTCTCAATTGTCATATGCCAAAATGTGTTGACGTCTCATTGTAATTATAACACAAAAATAATAATAATTTTTGAAACAATGTATATACAAATAGAAAAATATATATATATAAATTTCCTATGTACATGTATTTACATATGATGTATCCCTATACAACTATATACAACAATTATACATATGACAGTCCACATTTCCTGACATGTATACCTGAATATTCAAAATTGTAAATGAAACAAGTTTTTAGAATATATATACACGAGATCAAAAATTCATGGTTTTGATATATTAACATTTCCCCCAATGCCCATCCTCATACCCTTAGTGGCAACAAATAATGAGTGATACTAAATAATTAAATACACCTACAAAGTGCCTATAAACAAACCTTTGCGATTGCAAGTAACTAAAAAGTGAATATTCTATAAAAAAAATTTACATGATCATTCGATGAGAGTTTTGACTATTACTTAGCTCGTTAACAGTTTCATTTTCAAAATAGATGTAATTTCACAACTAGTTCCCCCATGGTGCCACTTGATGCAGTTAATGTTCCTGTTTATCATACGTAGTTTGTAAATCCGGAAAACCCTTGGAAAATAAGACATAAAAAACACAAAAATCCACATGAGGATTCAATTCATGTTTCTTAAAGTTTTTTTCTGTATTGCACACAACATAGCGTGAAATATGTGAAAGATTATAACATATGATGTAAGTCTTCAGTCGTATTGAGTCCGTTTGGGTATTTGCTGTCCATATATATACATAATCCTAACAAAATTCGCCCTGAGGCAAAGTCACGCCGACAGCAAGGCGGTTAAACAACCGTTTATTTTCTAAAATCGATGTTTCCAGTCCAGTAAAACCTCTATTACTTACGCGTTTCGAGGCTTTGCAGCTCCTTCGTCAGAGGAGAACTTGCAGTGTACTGCCAAACTGCACACAGGCGCCATTGACCGTATGCTCTTTATTCATCCCCAGTGGGCTTTCAGGTAAGTTTCCATGAAATGCATGCTGGTACCTGTAGTACTCAATTGAAGTTAACTAGTACAATACAGTAAGAAACATCTGAGTGCAATATAAATAGTTGATAATATAGGGACTCAAAATAAGACTCAATCTTATTCATATTTAGCTTGTTAGCTATGTACGTACAGAGCCCACCATGTAAACCCCCTACAGCAAGGGTATTACAAGTTTTATAACCGTTTATATGTAGTGATTCCTTCAGCCAAGTTTCCTGAAAACATAAAATATCATATTTTAGTGTAAAATCAGGCCATTGGGGATTATCAATCTTAGAGCGTAGACCTGATATGTTCCAGGATATAAGGCTACAGCCAGAACTCACATTCGTACAGGGGGGTCTGGCTGCCACCAAATTGTGGGGGTTACAATCACCATGACAAAACTGTGACTGAGCTATAACCTGAGGATCAGATAATTCAGGGGATGGGGCCTGACCCCGAGGAGTAAGGCCAGTGACCTGGACTTCCTTCTCTATAGAGGCCGTGAGTGGCATAGAATTTTCCTGCTCTGTTATGATTAGGGATCT